>NC_060207.1:171826000-173175500 GCF_021130785.1 Homalodisca vitripennis | reverse complement strand
ATGGACGGGAAAATGTCCATGACGAACCACGATCTGGTCGGCCGTCAGTGATCACCAAAGATTTGGTGAAAGCGGTTGATGAAAAAATTCGTGAAGATCGGCGATTCTCTGTTTCTTCATTAGTAATAGAATTTCCAAACGTGAGTAGAACCACATTGTTTAAAATTGTGTCTGAAATTTTGGATTTTTACAAATTGTGCTCACGTTGGGTTCCCAGGCTGCTTACTGAGGAACACAAAAAAAGAAGAATGGGTATTGCTCTTGAATTTTTAATCCAATATCATCAGGAAGGTGATAACCTTTTAGACCACATTGTGACGGATGACGAGACATGGGTTTCCCACATAACCCCAGAAACGAAACGCCAGTCGATGGAGTGGCGTCACTCGACGTCACCGGTTAAAGTGAAAGCAAAACGAACATTGTCCACACGCAAGGTTATGGCGACAGTGTTTTGGGATAGACGTGGGATATTGTTAGTCGAGTTCATGGAGCGAGGAACAACAATAAATGCGGCCACTTATTGCAACACTCTGACTAACCTTAGACGAACAATACAGAACAAGCTACGTGGCCTATTGACAGCTGGAGTTTCGTTGCTGCATGACAATGCCAGACCCCACTCTGCCAACCAAACCCAAAATCTCATCAAATCGTTTGGTTGGAAACAGCTAGAACACCCGCCATACAGTCCAGACTTGGCGCCGAGCGACTTTCACTTGTTTCGCTACCTAAAAGAGTTCCTAGGCGGGAAGCGCTTCGACACTGATGACAAGGTGAAACAAGCAGTACAAGACTGGTTATCGTTGCAGGCGGCTGACTTCTATGACACCAGCATTCAAAAACTTATAGATCGTTATGACAAGTGTTTAAACAAAAGTGGAAATTATGTAGAAAAATAGTGATTGATGTAAGGAATCAAATAAAACAAGTTTTTTGAAAAAATCTGTTGTGGTTTTTTTAAATAAAAAAACGGACCTTACTTTCCGAATTACCCTCGTATATACTAGTTTTCAGTCATACCCGTTATAATAAATACATAATAATAGTTAAATCTACTCAAATAAATAAAACCCCTGATTACTGATAATACCATCGTAATGTTAAACAATTCAAGCAATTATAAATTCTATGGCATCTGAATTAAAATTATGTACTAGTTGACTTCATGTATCTACCTAATATTTTCATATACTGTACCCAATTTGAAATTGTCAAGGCCAAGAAAAAATTGCAGTCAGTCTACTCTACTACTTACCTTTGTGATTTTAAACAGCGGTACAAAAATACAATTGTTAAATACAATAAACTTCGAAAGAGATTTATTTTTTAACTGGACTTTACCTGTATCCCACTTCCTGACTAGTGAAAGCATCCCACGTATCAAAGCTGTTCACATCGGGTGGAGCCCTCACAGCATTGAATTTGTGAACTTTAACTGTAAACAAAGTACTTTTCTTAATACAAATATTGTATCCAGGCAAACAAAATGCAGCATTGAACATTCAACAATCACAATCAACAATTTGATTGAGACATGTACAATCAGTTGCAAGTAGGTCTCTTGTATCAACAGTATTTGAGCTTCGTCTCAACCAAATGCACTAGTTTTTAGATACACTATAGCAATTATAGTGACACTGACACTTGGGTAGAAAACAATTCTGAGAATGTTTATTATATGGTATGTGCTTTAAATAGTGAAATATTAATTTAGTTACTTATTTGGCCAAGAGACTGCAGCACTTTCCAGCCACAACTGGATAAAGATTGAATTTTTAAACTGTGCAATTCAGATGACCTAGTGTGCATGCTGTTTTATTAGACTATGGGGGTGGTTTGATAAGTCTGGTAAAAAATAGAAAAAAATATTTTATTTATTTACACTTTATTTCTTGCCATAGTCTCCTTGCAAGGCTATACACTTGGTCCAGTGAGTTTCCAATTTTTTTAACCCATTGGCAAAGTAGGCTTTGTCAAACTCTGCAAAATAGTCTGTCACAGCAGTGGACACTTCCTCATTCGATGAAAATTTCTTCCCAATAAGCCAAATTTCCAAGTTTGGGAATAAGAAGAAGTCACTTGGAGCCAAGTCTGGTGAATAGGATGGTTGAGAAACTAATTCGAGTCGAGCACTTTTGCCATTGTGATAGCTGCTGTGAGGGCTGGAGCATTGTCCTGGTGAGGCAGCACCTTCTTCCGTGCCAATCTTAGAAATTTTTCAACGAGTTCTGTTTCAAACAATCCTGCGAAGCTGCACAATAGGGCCCAGTTATGGATTTTTCCAAATAATCTATCAGGATTATTCCCTGGGAATCCCAGAAGACAGTGGCTATCACCTTTCCAGCTGACAAAAGTCACCTTCTTGGGTGCACTCTACCCAGTCTTTGTCCATTGTTTGGACTGTTGTTTGGTCTCTGGAGTATAATGCTGGATCCAAGTTTAATCCACAGTTATGAATCTGCGCAAAAAGTTCTGTGGATTGCGCCTAAAAAGTGTGAGATTCTAAGTAAAAATGTTCTTTCATTTCCGTTTTTGGTCCAAAGTGAGCAGGCGCGGCACCCATCAAGAACAGAGCTTCTTCATGACCAGTTTTTTTTATGGAGGATGCAATGCACTCATTCAGTTGAGATACCTACAATGTTAGCTATCTTGCAAACTTTTAATCTCCGTTCTTCCATTAACATATCACGCATCTTATCAATGGTTTCCTGTGTGGTGACTTCAATGGGCTGACTGGGGCGTGCTTCATATTCCGTCCTTCTCCAACCACGTTTAAACTCATTAATCCAAAAGTAAATGGTCTTCAATGTTGGTGCAGAACCCACATGGACTTCATATAACTCGGATTTGATCAGTGAAGCTATCCAACCCTTCAAAAGAAAATGTTCAATGACCACGTGGAATTTGTTCTTCTCCATCCTAAGGAATGAATTACGCAGTTACCACTTCAATTGGTTGCCAACAATCAACTAATAAGAGCTGCCATTCAAAACTTGCTGTAATAACCGTCGAAATATCAGGCTTACCAACAAACAACAATGTGGGTTCCAAACGATTCCCGCTCTTTCATACAAATTTTCAAGACTTATCAAACCACCCTTGTACTTATCTTCACTGAGTATAGACCAGCAATGAAGATGTTTCCTTATTTCGGGTTTTCAAAACCCATCAACAGAACTCAAAACTATTATATAACCTAAAGATTTTTATTATATTAATCAAAATTATTTAAAAAATATATTATCATACACAGTAAAATTCCAATATAAAATAATTAAATGAACGCACACAATAATTACCTCAGTGAATAAATAAGTATAGTACAATATAAGTAAGATCAGTGTATTGTTGATTTACAGGAACTTATATTTTATAACTGTGATATGTAGCACAAAACATGTCGAGCAGCATGTGAATTGTCTTTAGCTGTAATTTACTTGTAAAATATATGTTTGCTTTTGGTTTATAAGCCAAATTCTGAATGGCTGACAACACGGGTTTTAAAATTCAAATGCATATATCATTAGTGTGATGAAGTATGAAACCAACTCCATTAATTTGTTGGAAGCTTCACAATCATTTCTTGTTTTAATCACTTGTTATTGAATAATTGACAGCTATGTTTGGTTATTTATTATTGTTCATCATTTTCACTATCACATTCATTAAATAGAAACAGTCACATTGATAAATACAAAATCTCTTCCTTTCTCGGTTAGGCAACAATATTTCAAAAAATTTTAGATTTCAAAATGACCAATATAAATACAATTTATCACAAATCATAGGTATCATAGATTACTATAATTTAAAATATAGACTCAAATTATAATTTTGAGTTGACAGCATCAAAAATTTACATGATTAAATACTCAATAAACATTATAACCTGGTTAATAAAACATGTATGTCAAAAATAGAATATTCTAAGCACGTTTAATGGCATAGTGAAATAATAATAGTGAGCAATTTACAACTTTTATTCTATTTCTATATTTGTACTTTACAAACACGTCTCCTTTAAAAAGATTACCTATTATTATGTGAGAATATATTATATTAACTCTTTTAGGACAACAACATTTTTTGTAATTTTTCTAGTACATACTTTTACAGTGATTACTTTTTTGTTCTTTGTAAAATGTGTGATCACATATACAGTACAGAGGGATCCAGAATGCGTTTCCTTTCATATTTGTGTCTCCCTTCTTCGGATTATGAGCAGAGAAGTCTGATGAAATTATTTTTAAAGTTCAACAAAATCATATGAATCAAGTGATTTGATTTCATGAATGAGGCTCATCTTGACTCAACAAAGGCTATTTTTTGATCGGCATAAACGCTCATACAGTGATCATTTTGCTTTACTAGCACTACAAAAGCTAAATAGAGTAGATATGTAGGCCTACATTCTCGATACAGTGCAGCTGAAAAAGCAAATATCACATTTCAAAGGAGATGAAAATGAAAATTTAAACAACTTAAGGGCATTTCTCGTTCAGCTGATTTCGAGAGAGGGTTCAGCAGCATAAACAACATAATCACACCGCTAAGAAATTCTCTGACAGCAATTCTTAGATGTTTTTAAAACTGAACGGACCAAAGCAAATCTCTTCTCAAATCAAATTGTATCACATACATAAAAACCTGGCTTAGAAGTTATCGCTCTGCAGCTGACACCAAAACAAGGAAAGTTTTATCTTCTCTGCTCATAACCCGAAGAAGGGAGACACAAATATGAAAGCAAAAGCATTCTGGATCCCTCTGTACTGTAGATGTGATCACACATTTTACAAAGAACAACAAAACATATTTTCATACTTTACATCATGCTTATAACATCTTGTTACGCTACATTGACTAAGACTAATGCTAGCAAGTTTGAGAAATAAACCGTCTGTTTATCAACAAACAACTGGAGATTTTCTCGTGCATAACTTGCCTCCAATTGAAAATTTAATTTCTCATAGAATAAAAATACATTATTTTAAAGAGCAACAAGGTAGTAACGATATATAGGGTGACTGCCGGGAACCGGACGAATTTGCAACAGCTGTTACATTGTTGTTACACGTTCTAGGGAGATTGAGGTTATGTCATTGTTTTGAGTGAGCTTTACCATTTTAGTCACGATGGATCAGTGGTCAGTTCAGCATCGTGTTTTTGCATATGACACATTTATTAAAAATGGCGAATCCGTTATCAAAACACAGCGTATCTTCCGACGCCACTTTAATATTGCGCGAAATGACACGGTTCCAAGCCGGAATAAATTGCTAAGATGAGTGCACAAGTTCAGAACAACAGGAACAGTATCAAAGAAAAAGCCACCCGGTCCAGCAAGAACAGTGAGAACACCAGACAACATCGCTAGAGTGAGAACTGCTTTGATGAGGAGCCCGGGTCGCTCTGCACGAAGACACGCACAAGAGCTAAGCATGAAGCGCGATTCTGTCAGAATAATTTTAAAATCAGATTTGAAATTTCATCCCTATAAAATACAGGTGGTACAGCAACTGAAAGAGAGGGACTATGGACAAAGAGAAGATTTCGCAGTACGTATGCAGGTGTTGTTTACTGATAATCCTGATGTAATGATGTTAATGAGCGACGAAGCTCACTTCCACTTAAACGGTTCAGTGAACAAACAAAACTTACGATATCGGGCTCCTGAAAATCCATGTAACTTTCATGAAAAACCACTCCACTCTCCAAAAGTAACGGTTTGGTGTGCTGTAGGCCACTTTGGGATAATTGGTCCGTATTTTTTTGAGGAAAATGGAGTCACAGTGACAGTGAATTCTGCACGCTATGTTCACATGTTGGAAACATATCTCAAGCTACAACTTGGGAGGCGAGGAATAAACGTGAAAAATGTTTACTTCCAACAAGATGGGGCTACAGCGCATACTGCGATGCGAGTTGTGAAGAAGATGTTCCCTGGCAAGTTGATTTCACGTTTTGGTGACGTGCCGTGGCCGCCGAGGTCACCAGATTTGTCGCCCTGTGACTATTTCTTATGGGGGTATTTGAAAGCTCGTGCCTATGTTCACAAACCACGAACATTATTGCAGCTAAAAGATGCAATCACCGAAGAGGTGAATTTGATTGGACAAGACATGTTGATGAGAGTGCGTAATGATTTTCTCCAGAGGTTGGAAACCTGTATCCAGGTTAACGGCCATCACATGCATGATATCATCTTTAAGAAATAAACCCAAACTAGGATAAAAGGTTCCATAAAACATATGCTTTTTGAAATATTTATGTTTTCACCAATATATATTCCACAATTAAATAATTTTACTATATAAAATAAGGTTGTACTATTCATTTAAAAAACGTATGTTTTTTGAAATGGTATGTTTTCACCAATATATATTCCACAATTAAATAATTTTACTATATAAAATAAGGTTGTACTATTCATTTAAAAAACATATGTTTTTTGAAATGGTATGTTTTCACCAATATATGTTGACAGTTGAATCTACTAACAGATTAGATAAACAGGTGACAGTTATTTATAATTTTATATTTACAGTCAGTGAATTGACATTATACAGTGTATTAAAATGTTTGCTTCAAATATAAAGACCAAACTGGGATATTATACAGTTTGAAATTTAATAAACCACTTTAAGATTTAAATTAATATATATGCCATTTACTATTATAGGAGGTGAAAGCACATGTTATTTTTAGTGGAAAGTGTACCTGTGATTTTGATAGGTTTGAGTGAACTCACGGCTTCAAAAGTTATTGGAGCACTCAACACATGAAACTGGGTCTGTTATTTATAAAGATTTGTTAGAGACTTACAGAAAATTTATCAACTGAAATGTTAATATTGACAGGAAGTTGTACACTGCATTTGACTCCTGTAGTACAGTAACAGACAGTCATTCTCAATCAAGCAGAAGTTAACCTGAAAAACCAATTGCCACATCAAACCTGTAGTAACAAGGTCAAGGTCAAGTCAGCTGTTGGCCACCTGACTTTATCTCTACTCTCTGTGTCTTCTGCTCTGACAGTGTCTGCTTTGTTTACATTGTTTTGTTTACATTTGAACTTTTCAGGCACATATTGACTTTCATTGGAAATTAATATACTGATTAAAACTAGACACACATTGCATGTTCTAAAGGCTGATTATTTGTAATTTGTGTACTTAATTAATTGGTTACCTGTTTATTAGTTATGAATTAAGTCATTGTAAAATTGGTAATCAGTTGTGGAAATTGTTACAAATAATACTATGGCCAAATATCCTTGTGGAATATGCGAGAACAATGTAAGGTCAGCTGGAATTTTATGTACAGGATCTTGCCATAAATGGGTCCATTTTAAATGTGCTGAGCTAACTCTACCTGATATAAAGATTATGGAAAAGGAAGACTTGTTGGGACAGTGGACATGTTCAAGATGTAATTTGAACTCTACTGAAGGCAGAAAAATATACTATCTTCTGAAAATTAGCCAAGAAAACTTTGAACAGTTAAATGGTTTCCTCACTAGCCGAAGAGATAAATAAGTCAATTTTACAGGAGAATGAAGAATTAAAACAAGAACTCCATCAAGAAAAAAAATAAAACTTCTATTTATGTACTAGAACTTGAAGACAAGTTAAAAGATTATGAAGAGAACATTGAATCAATGAAAATCTGTTTCATGAGAGAGAAAAAGCAACTATTAAATGAAATAAAATCTTTGGAGCAGAAACTAAAAAGCGAAAAAGAAGCAAAATGAAAACTTTATTATATATGCTGAAGAGGAGGCCAGGGGCAATTTAAAGGAGGGCTGTTTTCAGTCTGGGAATTGTAGACGTTGTGTGATCTATAAGGAAGAAACAACAAAAATGCTTGACACAATACGCACCTAGAGAGTATAATTAAAACCCTACAAGAAAAAAAGTTCAAGTCAACAAAAAACAGCAGAATCCTTCAAGTCCGAAAAAATTTGCCTGCTTTAATTGCTTTCCCCCTCTTACCTATAATAACAATCAAAAACCACCTTCTGTTGATTACTGAATGGCAGGAAGTTTACACAATCTCTGGTCAAAGGCAACAGCGAGCATTTAAAGCAATTTCAGGCATTGTCAAGTCCAGATTTCACTTCAAAAAATTCCTTTTGAAGTGCTCCAAAGTGATTTCGAAGGTGACAAGTCTGATGTAAGTGATTGTATCATCATACCTAACACTGTCAATACTTCAAAACGTAGGTTCACAGACTCACACCTGGAGAAAAACCCATAGAAAAGACTCGTCTGCTCAAAAAGGGGAAAGATGCCACATTAATACAAGAAGAAGTAGCCAAACAAAACAAAAACTGCTATTATGTGCTGACAGCCATGGCCGTGATTTAACATTTCACCTAAATAAACACTCTAAATCGTTGGATGCTGTTGGTTTTGTTAGGCCTGGTGGTTTGGATGAGCAGATTTTGAATTTTTGATAACATTGATGGTGAAGAACTGGGGTCCTAATGATGTGCTTGCCATTGCATGTGGATCTAATGACGTTTTCCGCAATGAAGCTCAAAGGGCAATCGATGCAATTAGTGAAACATTGGACAAATACAGCGGTTTTAGAATAGTTTTAGTAGATTTGCCCACTAGGCATGACTTAAAAAATTGGTATGTGTTAATAAAGAGATTAGAAAAATTCAATAAAAACCTAGAAACTATTAGTCAAGAGTTTCCTAATGTTTCTCTGGTTAGGGCTAGTGGAGCAGATAGATATTTACATACTCGCCACGGCATGCACTTAAATGCAAGAGGCAAGTACTGGCTTGCTAAACTAATTTGTGAGGCACTGGAGGAGACCAAGGAGATAGAAGTGTCTAAGATCTATGGTACAGTCGGCATCCGGGGGACTGTTTCACAGTTGCCTTCATCACAGGAAGCATGTTCTAACAACACTGGTGAGAGAGCACCACAGGATATGACTAACTCCAACGCTGATGGTGATACGTGTGCTACAGCCTCACTTCGACTTCTGAGCTTCTCATAGATGGGGTAATGGAAGAGCGGGCCTCTTTGGAAAACTGTCCACTATCAGATCTGGCTGCACCACCATAGAGACGAGCCTCTATTCAAATAGTGTTAAATTTTGTAGAGGTGATTTAGATCTTGGTTTCCAGAGGTCTGGTAAGGATATGTGGGTGAATGTGCTACATCTTAATGTTCAATCCATAAGAAATAAAGTAAACGAATTAGCAGTGGTCTTGGATGAAGCCACTTGTGATGTTGTTCTAATTAATGAACATTGGCTCCTTGAGGATGAAGTAAAGTTATATGTGCCCAGTGGTTTCCAATTAGCTTCAGCGTATTGTAGAAGCGAGCCCTATGGAGGGGCCTCTATTTTAATTAAAGATTATATTAAAATTTTGAAATAATTGACGCCTCACATCTAACCTGCCCCAGACTTCTGGAAGCTGCTTGTATATATGTAAATACTTTTAATGTAATATTTATCTCCTTGTATAGAACACCAGATAGTAATAGTAACATATTTTTTACTTATCTTGAATATTTACTACATTTTTATTTGTAATAGGAAAACCCAAGAGTAAGATTGTTCTGGGAGCAGATTTTAATATAGATTTTTCAAAAGTTAATGATGTTAATACAGTTATGCTCATTAACTTACTTAAATCTTTTAATTTATATCATGTCAATGGACACTCCAACTAGGTATAATAATATTATTGATAATATTGTTACAAATCTAGTTAAAAACTGTTTTAGGTGCTGTCTGTGGAATTACCAGATTTCGGACCATGAGATGATTCTGTTTAATTTCTGTTTGTCCCATCTGTAACCCCTATGGTGAAACAGATCTCCTTTCGAAGAGTAAAGGAAAATAATGTAAACTCATTTGCTGAACAATTATCTCAGTTTGATTGGTATAGTCTGTTTGAAATTACAGACACTAATGCTGCTTTTGAATACTTTATAAATAATCTTATGTGTTTATACAATTACTTTTGTCCAATGATTCAAAAGTCTGTTAATTTACAAAATAAAAAGAAAACTGGTAACTCCAAATGGTTTGATGAGTCTCTCCATAAAACATGAGAAATATTGTTAATACCTTGGGGGATATGTTGAAAAATACCAGCTTATTGGGACAATGTAGCTTTAAGGAACTGCTATAACTTGCAAAAGAAAATGTACAGAGAAAGAATTAAAGAAGCCAAAATAAGGTGTAATGATACATTTATCAATGAAGCCAATAATAAGTGCTTAGCTGCCTGGAAGGTTATAAAATTGGAAGCAGGAAATCATTTTAGTACTGATGATAATCTGCCACAGATTAGCTCCAGATAAATTTAACGACCACTACATTAATATTGGTAAGGAAATACTTAGTAAGTATCAGACCAACAATAATAATAGTTTAAGACACAGTGTTTACCTTGCTAATGCTAAAAGTTCACAGGTCAGTTTTATTTTTAAAGAAATAGACGAGAAACAAATATGTGCCATAGTTAAATCTTTTAAAGCCATCTAAGTGTGAGGATATATATGGCTTATCCAATAAAATAGTGAAATTCATTGCTCCTCTTATAATCAAGCCCTTGACTTATGTAATTAATCTTAGTTTGTCTTCCTCACGTTTTCCAAATTGTTTAAAACTTTCAAAAAGTATCCCCTTGTTTAAAAAGGGCGATAGATCCTGTGTAGATAATTATAGAACAATAACGATTGTTTCGGTTTTTTCTAAAATATTAGAGACTTGTGTTAAAAATCAGCTCATGGATTTCCTAGATGTAAATCAAATCTTATCAAATAGCCAATTTGGGTTTAGGCCGGGGCTACTCAACAGTTAAGGCATTAGACAATGTTGTGTCTCAGATATTGACAAGTTTTGAGGATCATGAGTACTTGGGATTGACCCTGTTGGACCTCAGCAAGGCTTTCGGACAGTATCTCTCATGATATTTTATTAAATAAAATTGCAGTATTATGGAATATGTAATGATACCTTACAGTTCTTCAGAACTTATTTGTGTGGTAGACTACATATGGTCAGTGTTGGTGGTCAAGATTCGTCTGTAAAAGAAGTCCTTGCTGGGGTCCCTCAGGGCTCTGTCCTTGGCCCCCTCTTATTTATTTTGTATGTCAATGACTTACCAATCAATTTGAACTGTAATACCGTATTGTACGCGGATGATACATCTATAATAGTAAAGGGCAACTGTGTACATGATGTTCTTAGTAACACTAATAGAGTAATCAATACAGCTTCTATGTGGTTTGAGTCTAATCTCTTAAAAATGAATGATAATTAAAACTGAAAACATACTATTCTCTCTAAGAAGTATTGAAATGCAAGACTCTATATTGAAACCGGTGAAGCTCTTAGGGATAACTTTAGATTCTAAGCTTATCTGGCATGAGCATACAAATAATGTAATTTCAAAGTTGTCAAGAGTTTGTTTTTTACTACGTAAACTAAAGAGCTGTGTTAGTAATAAGTTACTTAAAATTGCTTTCTTTAGTTTTTTTCATTCTCATTTGTTGTATGCTAACATTTTATGGGGTAATAGTGTAGGTGCAGAAAGAGTTTTCCTGTGGCAGAAAAGAGCTATAAGAATTATGTTTTGTCTAGGTTATAGGGATAGCTGTAAATCATATTTTATTAACAATAATATAATGACTCTTCCATGCATTTTTATTTTTCAAAATTTTAATTCATGTACGAGAAAACGTAGAAGATTTTACAAGTTTTAACAATATACATAATTATCACACACGACATGCTAATGACTTAGTTTTGCCTACAATGAGATTAACCAAATACAGCAAGAGTCATAAATATTTGCAAATCAAGCTCTTTAACAAGCTTCCCGAAATGTTGAGGGTGTTAGATTTACAAACTTTTAAATCAAAAAATTTCCAAATGGCTCATCACTCAGGCCTTCTACTCTGTAAACGAGTTTCTGAATTCAGAGGTAGCTATTAATGCTTAGCGTTTATCCCATCATATGAAATGTCCATACTTTTGTAGGCCAGTATATTTTACTGTGTTGTTTTTTGTTTTTTTAAACTGTACATTATTGTAATATGTATTGTTTTTATGACTGACTTTGTCAATTCTGTAAAGAAAAAATGGCAATAAAAATGATTCTGATTCTGATTCTGATATATATTCCACAATTAAATAATTTTACTATATAAAATAAGGTTGTACTATTCATTTAAAATACGTCGGTTCCCGGCAGTCACCCTGTATTAGGGGTTGGCTCACTGTCCACAAATTACTTTATTAGAAAACAGGGAGAGGATGTCCAAGAAAAAAAACAGACAATAGTAACAATATAATCCCCCTCCCTGCAATAATATTATTTAACCGCTCTGCCACAGCTAATTTTTCACTACCCCACTGAACATACCCAGGTACAAGATGAGGATGTAGGAGAGTAAAACAGACTCTAGTGAGGTGGTTCCGAGAGCTACCACCAGCGGGGAGAGCAATGTCAGAGTGCAGACTGGCTCCAGTACAACGTGCACTTGATGGTAGACTGTGATTATTACCAACATCACTGTGATACCTGCAACATACCCAAGTATGAAGTGAGAATATAGTAGCCTATAGTGAGGTGGTTCCCAGAGCTACCACCAGGGGGCGGTGTTACTCTAGTGAAAGTTTAGTTTTCCTATGGACCATAAATTGGTAAAAGTAGTGAACTTTCTAATAGGAATCCAGTTGGCTATTTTCCAGTTGCACTTCTTACAATTCCAAAAAGCTTACACATGTAACATTATAATTTCCACAAAATCCTCAAACTTGGTACCTCTGGCATTTCCTCCTGGAATTTACTGTTTAGGATATTGTCCTATACTTTAATATAATGTATAGAACTAATATAATAATTTTAGAAAAGCTATAACGGAATTCACCATATTCATAATTATTTAATATTTTAAAAAGATTAAATTAATTTCAGACGTTTAGTGTAAGAAATAAACTTCCGGTCTCCCTAATAGTGCAATTACAATTCATTCAATAGAGCTACTTTAAACATTGGGATAAAATCTAATGTCGAGTACAGAGTGGTGTCACAATTACAATATTTACAAAAATAGAAGTTACAACAGAAAGAAAAGATTATTTTAGTTAGTATAATAGTCTGTGCTCCTCCACGTAAAAAAACTCCAGGTACATCACCCATGTACAAGCTAAAATTTAAAATTTTTTCAATGACTATGGAATCTCTTTTAACCCTTTAAGAGGTATGGACGTCATATGACGTCTTCCTTTGATAGTCTAAAATGAGTAATGGATGAAATCCAAAAAATTACCAAAAGGAGTAAAAAATTACAATCTCTTAAAAAATGTTTATTTACATTTGAAAGCTTAATAAAAAAGGACTACAACGTGTTCTACAAGTCAATATTTCAGTACTTTTTCAAAATCAGTATTGTCTGCCATATGAACAACAGTAACAAACTAGATGGTTGTTTAACAAATATATCACTCTCACAAGATAAATATGGCCACAGTATGCAGTATACAAGGAATAGCTAGTATATGTGGCGGCATATTCTGACAGCAAAGCGATGCGCATGCAACGCGACCTTGAGTCGGTGGCTTCTACCGGGTGTCTACTGCGATCTGGTGGTAAAATCAGATTACAAGTGAATGCGAGCACAAACATGGAAGTTAAGTATGTTGCCGATAGATGGAACCACTTTACAGACTAACCTACCTAAAGGCAATCAGTAATAACAATGCATTTACGATAATACTAAAATACAGAGGCTAAACGTCATATGACGTCCGTACTCCTTTGGGCCACTATAAGAATATACGTCATATGACATCCTTACTCATTATGTAGAGTTTACACGCACTCCTTGAAGGGTTAAGGTACAATTTTGCTAATATCTTTATGAAAGAACATGACCAAGAAGCCGTTTCAGCTTAAACTCAATATAAAGCAAGGGTTCTTATTTAATAGGCAAGTCCAAGGCCACAAATGTCATAATGTCAAACCCAATAACTTTAACAGTAGAATTCCAGCACATATAGGTATATGGAATTGAATATCACAAGGAACCCAACACCCTACTCCACTTAACTTGTATTTAGAACTCAACTTATACAATAACTTAATACTTTAACCACAAAAAACAATCACGATGTACTCACTAAGATACATCATCAATGTCATAAACAAAACAGCATCATGAGTAAAACAAAGCATCAGACACATTTACTGCTTTATTTGTTAGCGTAGCAATCAATTTCTTTTTAATTTGTCAAAGATGCAAAAAATTTAAATAATTCCAATAACTAGACTATTTTTAGGAGTAAGATGTTTTTCTTTGCATAAGAAATGAATGTTCTTACCCAGTGAAACGATATAGAACGGAAGAGAACCGTATTTGGTCATCTGTTCATAGGCGCTCAGATAACCTTCCAGCCTCAACTTGTTGTGGTGCCACTTGAGTACATGGTCCAGGAACTGTGAACAGATTATTGTTGTTAGCAAAATGAAGTCACCAATTCAACCCAAAGCATTGTTTGTTACATACAGACTTGAATAAAACCTGAAAAACAAAATACTGATTACACATAAAAGATAAATAACTTTAAATGGACACCTATTATTTTTAAGATTTCATCGATAAAAATTATTAAATTAAATAAATTTTGGATGATATTCATATTGTTGATCATTTATAATTTTCCTTCCCTTATATTAATAATGTGCTAGTAGTTTTGTATCTTTTTCCAAAAATCAAACTAAATTACATTATTTTGAAGAAATCTAAAAAATTATTAAATTTGACTACTGTTTACTTTTAAATAGGCCAATGCAATATAAAATGAAAAAAATGAACAACACAACAAATAAGAAAGTAACCACAAATGTAAAGACACAACTAAAACATTGAGACTCAGTTCTATGTTTAAATGCACAGATATAAATTTGGAAAATTTACATTTAGACCATCTTAAATTTAAACCAATTGTGTATTTAGATATGAGAATTAACTAATAGGCTTGTTCCACATTGTTTAATTTTAATCTATTAAATTTTTTTCAGGACATAGGAAGATTCTATTAATTTCTTTAATTTCAAAACACTATTCAGTTTTGTTGTCTTTGCGCTCAGTATCAGATATGAAATACATAAAATAAATGCCCTGTTATTCTGACTATATATATATATAAATTATAATTTATATAATTTCAATAAACATTGAATCACAAAAAGTACTTGCTCCGACGGGACTCAAACCCGAATCTCTCACTTGCCGGGTGAATGTGCTACCATTACACCACAGAGCCCTAACTTTTTATGATTCAATTATTTTGTATTTGGCCATATCTGTTCCATATGTGTTTAAATAACCAAACTAACATTCCCATTTATACACACCATTTATAGGTACGCGTGGCTGTAAACTATAAGACATGAGAGTGGGAATTAGTCACGTAATACTCACTAGTACAAGGAACCAGATACAGGCGTGGCTGTAGACTATGAGACATGAGAGTGGGAATTAGTCACGTAATACTCACTAGTACAAGGAACCAGATACAGGCGTGGCTGTAAACTATAAGACATGAGAGTGGGAATTAGTCACGTAATACTCACTAGTACAAGGAACCAGATACAGGCGTGGCTGTAGACTATGAGACATGAGAGTGGGAATTAGTCACGTAATACTCACTAGTACAAGGAACCAGATACAGGCGTGGCTGTAGACTATGAGACATGAGAGTGGGAATTAGTCACGTAATACTCACTAGTACAAGGAACCAGATACAGGCGTGGCTGTAAACTATAAGACATGAGAGTGGGAATTAGTCACGTAATACTCACTAGTACAAGGAACCAGATACAGGCGTGGCTGTAGACTATGAGACATGAGAGTGGGAATTAGTCACGTAATACTCACTAGTACAAGGAACCAGATACAGGCGTGGCTGTAGACTATGAGACATGAGAGTGGGAATTAGTCATGTAATACTCACTAGTACAAGGAACCAGAGACAGGCGTGGCTGTAGAGTAACAAGAAGAGTGGCTCACAGTGGCGTGCTTTGGCTGGCCAGAAGAACACAGTGACTACACCCACCAGCTCTTGCAATATCTGAAGAAAACAGGCGATTAAAAAAAAACATTGTTTATAAAGAACCTTTCACTACCATTGGTCAATTTAAAAATAAGAATTTTAAATCTAAGAATAGATTATGTGCCTTGAATAAAACAACTTAACTCATTTAGTTACTGTGAACTTGCAATCTTGCTTCTTTGTGCACCATATGTTAATCAAAGTTTCTTATAACCATGGTTAACTAGCAAAATCAAATGATGATAACCATAAAATTTGACGGTTTCAACTGGTGGCCTACACTACGTGTTCCGCAAAATGTTTTTATCGTACACAGCTTATTTTCAAACGTTTTCAACACAACTAGAAAAACATTCAAAAAATTTAATGAGCAGCATGTGATGGTACTTATAAAGATTTAATGTGTTCAAATTTACCTCGTTTTGTCTAATAAATTAGCAGAGGTGTTATGGAAACTTTTATAATTTGGGTGTGCATGTTTGTGTTTGTTGTATTATGTATGCTGGTTGGTACCAGACGAAGCACTAGATATAGTTGCAACAACTGCTGAGCCTGCGATTAGGTTATTCCACTAAATATTCCGTCAACGTTATGCAATCAAGATACGGTATCCACTTGGTTACTCCGTCAAAATCGCATAATTGTACAGTTCGAGAACTTTAGCTGTGCGCGTGACCTTGAGTGTGTGGTGATAGGCGGGAGGGGTGGTGGGGTAACGTTGTGCGCTGCATCCCGAAAACATTTCCTGTGACTCATGGGTAAAACCCTCCTTTCAGGAATCGTATTGGCCCAAATAACTCATCACACTCGCTAAAATCAGTCTGTTTTGTGACAGTGCTGATTGTAGTGGAATTAAATAATAAGAGAATACCAAATAATAGCAATAATAGGACTTATCCTTATTTTTCAGTTGTTATAGTGTTGTTTAACGTGTTTTTGAAAATAAAGTATTTGTCAATACTAATCTGCAAATCGAAATCGTGAGTTTAAAGTCATTAAAGAGATTGTTGCGCCTTCATCTCAGCGGCTAGCACGTAAACGCAACCCGCCACACAGATAGCGTTTATTTGTTGAACGGGCAGTAATTTGGGCCCTACGAGCACAGCTAAATTCCTCCAACTGTTACATTTCACAGTGCCTTGACAAAAGTGAGAAAATAATAGTGAATACTTAATGTTTGGCTTGACATATTTTAGATCCATATTTTCTCTATTACTGGATATGGAACCTATTTCCATGTAGTGATATTAAAAATATTTCTAACCTCACAGAAGAGGAAAAAAATCAACTTTTAGATTTATCTAGCAATAGGGCAAAAAAAGATATTTTCAACTATGAAAATCCAATTGAATTTTTGTTGCCGATTTATGACGAATACTAGAAACTTTACCTCAAAGCTTTCAAAATTCTTACACCCTATGTAACCATGTATAGACATGAGCAAGTCTTCTCTACTTTGAACTTAATGAAAAACATGTGAAATCGGCTCAACTTCAAGTCAGATTTACATGGTAAAATAAACTATGTTCATCCCATTAGTATTAATGTAAGGGACCACAGTTATGCATTAAATTACTCAAAGATATGAGTTGACAAAACAATTTTAATTCACCTGATCTACTTAGTTTGAATGATACAGATTCAATGATATTTATAAATTAAACATTTACTATATGTTAATTTGAAATATCCAATCCCAGTTATCTTTTATTTCAAATGGTGTGTTAAAATACATTTAAGATACATTTTAGTATTCTAATTGTTACACTTTTCCAGTAGTAATAGAAATAAAAGTTAAATATATCAATTTTACAATAATTAATATGAATCCAAAATTTAGAAAAATGTATGTACAACAGTTGTTCATATTTGGATGTTCTAGATGAAAACAACTATAATAAAAATTAATACAAGAAAACTTCCATGTTTCCCATGCTACAGATGACATCAGATATCTATTCTAAACTCTAAAAAAGTAGGTCAAAAATAATGAGATGCAACCCATGCTAAATCTAATAGCATAGTATACTGATGGCTGACAAATAGAAACTAAATCAAAACCAGAATATGGTAAGAATTTTCAGCCAGTATATTAACCAATGAGACGTGGGAAGAATCGGAAAACAAATTTTAACTGATCTGGAAACTTTAAAATGGTGGTTTTACAAGAATAAATTAGTTCTCAACACACAAAAAACTAACTGCATTAATTTTAATTTGAGGGGGTTCATTGAATTTAATAATCTATATATATATAAAATGAAACTGTTCGTGTGTAACAGCATCACTCACAAACGGCTGGACGGATTCGCCTAATTTTTTTTTAAATTTGTTCGTCTTGATCTGTAGAAGGTTATAGGATACTTTTTATCCCTTTCCCGATTCAGGATTCCGCCCCACTGGTTACAGAAATACCCGTAAGAAATGCATTGCAGCAAACATATGTTATTAAGTGAAAGAGTCTTTTCAAATTTTTTAATCAGCTGTTCTTTGTAAACATATATAATGCGACAAAAAATATATTTATATATAAAATTTCTTTACACTTATAGTTTTAAAGCATAGAGTAAGCTTAAGAGAAACGACAAATTTTGTTTAAAACTGTTTCTGCAATCATAATATATAAAAATGAATGTTTGTGTGTTTGTCCTTTATAGACTCAGAAACTATTGGGACCGATCACTATGAAAATTTGTATTTTTCTATGTAGAAGGTTTATACGCAATGCCCATTGATGTAACTAACCACCAGGCTGTACTGCAAGATATAAAAGTTATCAAAGCGCCTGCACATTATAAACTGCAATTACAACACAGTAGTTACGTATATTAAAATATCCAAACACTATTTGAAGGCAAAGAAATATACGGGCAAAGCTTAAGAGACGCGTGCGAAGCCGCGGGAAACAGCTAGTCAAATTATATATAAATGTTTAGATTGTTTAAATACGTTTAATACCTGTGTAAATTGTTCGGAAATCAGTCCAACCAGAGAAGTAAAATATTTGGGTGTAATTCTAGATAGCGAATTGAGCTGGAAAACGCATATAATTAAACTAAAATCAAAACTCATAACAGGAATTAGACTTTTTTATCACTTGTGGGACGTATGCCCAATCTAAACTCTGCGTTGTTTATATTTTGCCTTAGTAAATAGTAGATTAGAATACGCTATAATTTCTTGGAGTGAAACGTATAGATCCACAATAAAACCTGTGGAAAACATTAAAAAATGGTATGTTAAATTAATTCTAAAGAGAAGATTAAGAGAACCATCTCATCCATGTTTTGTTTGTATGAATATTTTGCCGTTACGTTGTATTTATATATTTAAGGTTTTAAAAGCTTTTTATTTAATTAGTGGAAATTTACCATAAAATGTTAACTTTTTTTAGACAAGATCTTAGAAATGCTAGTAATTTTAGAGTCCCTAAACCTAATATAACTTTTTATACAAAAACATTTAATTATACAGGACCAAGACTTTTTAATAGGTTGCCGCAAAATATAAAAAATATTACAAAATTAAATAGATTCCTCAGAAGTGTTTAAAACTTGGCTTTTAAGTATGGACAGAAGCAACGTTGAGTATCTGTTAACTATTATTCAATAGGCAATTTGTTTTTCTCTTATAGTGTATATTACTGTGGTATGTAAATAAGATAGTGTAATAAGTTTCTTTAAAATAGGCGTGCTTCAGTGCATAAAATAAAACCTTTATTATTTATTATTTTGGTTTGGCGGTTTGTGGTAATATTTAAACATGTATTTTCTTTAAAATAAGTATATTATGTTTATTCACGAAGGGTAAGTTTAAGTTTCGTTAATTCTGTTTGGTAAGCCATAAAGAGTGTAACAATAAATTAATTTATGGGATTAGAAGATATAAATAGTTATAGCGTCTGCAACCGCAAATGAACTCTTTATCTAAATAAACTTATCTGATGGAATCCCTCATCAGGCTTTGCCTTTGGGACCCTATTTTCCTAATAAAATTATATTTGATTTGTCATAATAGTATTTTATATTATGTTGGTATACATTTGTAATACTCATATGATTTTGTCTTGCTACTAATATTTGTGTTTTTTTAGGAAATAATTCATTTATTCATTACAGTTAATCTATGAAAAATATTTGGTAAATCTTTAAATCCATATCTTACAACTTACAACCAAGAAGAGCAGAAGGGCTCCGACCCATGAAGAGTTCAATGGCTTAAATCGCTGTGTGGGCAAAACTCCAAGCACAGGCTGCAGATACTCTGTCTCGTCCCCATTCATTCTGTAAATAATATGCAATAACACTGTAACAGTAATTTAATTAATCACTATATTATATACTTTAAATCGCTCTGCCATTAGAAAAATCCCAGATCAGTCAGTCATCAATATCCTAAAAATTCCATCAGCATGTAGATTAAAACACAATATTACCGAGTTTAATATCAAATGAGTATCTGCACTCATTGTTCCTGTGCTCATGTTCAGGTGGAGTATTTTGACATCTGATTACCTTTCCAACCAGGAGATTGCAATAATCTGACTAATAAAAAAAAGGTACTTTGGGATTATACCGACCACACCCAGACATGAATCGTTATTTGACATTTTTCTTCTACTGATTACTAGATTAGCGTAGAACAATATTTCGTCAATATAAAACAGGAATTGTCTTATCGCAAACCCCTCCCCATCCTCAGACAGAGGTCAAAGTCAAGCGGTCTAGTAGATAACGTGATTTCAGAGTCTCGCCGCCCGTTCAGCTGGTGCGTCGATTGTTGTACTTCCGTGTTTTACCCCTACATTTCTCCAAACACAAAAATTCTACAAAAACTGAACTCTTTGGGGGTGGGGGGGGGGGGGGGTGGGGGGGGGGGGGGGTGGGGGGGGGGGGGGGTGGGGGGGGGGGGGGGTGGGGGGGGGGGGGGGTGGGGGGGGGGGGGGGGCTTTCATCTCGACCCCGAGGTGAGTTGACCCGCGCAATCAGCGACAAAACAGAAAAAGTTTGGTATTCATAGGTCGCTCCTAGACAGGCCCAAAGTTAAGTACAAGTCATGAGGTAATGCTACTGTGAATTATGTAACTAAAGGAATTACAATTCCGCATTGTCATCGTTTTCTGTTCTTACAACACGGAATTATAAATACTTATTTATTATTTTCAAAAATACTGAATCTAAACGAATTATATATTTACATCTCAAACACATTCGATGTACATAAGAAAGAAACAAAGTAGATCACCAACATTTTTTAAAATCTAAAAACTGAAAAACCTAAATATATGTGTTCCAAATAATTAGACTATAGTATTATCATATAGCGGCCATCGAAGATGGGGACTGGGCACACCAACCCACGCAAGCACGAGAGACTAGGACCGGCCTATTAGTTACCTAGTTCACGTCCCGATACAAATAATAACAAACAACGTATAATACACGGAAATTGTCACAGAGTATCGCATAGTCATAAATCTAAGACATTACTGAATAGCCCGGGACGAAAAAAGGGAGGTGCCAGGTTGGCCCCAACCCTCTACCCTCGTGAGGATGCGGTGCCCATGTGCGAGGCGAGTACCTGGCCCTTCAGCTGCAATCCCCATTTGTTAATACTACATACATATTATAATCGAGCAAATTTTATATAACCTTAACCATAGGGTCGTGGATAGTAATCCCTCAAAGCAAACGTAATTTGAGCATCGATTCTAATGGGCATTTTATTGATTGTTCGTCGTAGAGCGGCCGCACAACGAAGATGACATCCTATTTTAAAACCGATACCAACATGAATATGTTCTTAACACTGAAATTTATAACTTTACATTCCATTCGTACATAAGGGGGAAATTCTGGAAAAGCTACAAGACTAATATTTGCGAGATCCGTGGTAACAGTAAACGATCTACATTTTTTTTGGGTAATGTCATGTATCTATAAACCAGTTCATGCTTAATTCATTTGTTGTGTGTACTAGACACTTTTTACTTAAAAATACACAATTCACAAACGGTGGCGTTAATATACGCATGGCTATTGGTCTTATGAAAGTTTATTATGGCGGTCATATTACATTAGGAAAAACACCAAAAGAGCAGAGAAACAGTAAAACACACACACGCACACACACACACACACACACACACACACGCACGCACGCACACACACACACACACTAATGGTGACGACAAATCTCACCACATAATTTGTTGGAGGTTTTCATAACGGCCATCTACAATTGTTTTTTATTTAACAGCCTAAGGAAGGTTCTTATAATTCAAAACGTAAGTATCTATCTATTTGTGTTATCTTAATCTAAACAATCATCAAAAGGTAATCAGCGAATTCCAAGAAAATAACTAGTTGTAGATAAGACACACAAAGAGGAAGAACTTATTTGTAATGCAGCCACATTACATTATCCATAATTTATTATCATTCATCGATAAGATACAATCGACGTTATCACGATAATTATATCATACACTTATGATAAAATATAGCATAAATACCGTAATGTGTTACTGATATACTAAAATCACAAGCTATTATAAAAAGCACGATTCAGTGTTAACAAAAGAATTTTGTTTAACTGATTTGTCTCGTAAAGAAAGTTTTTTAAAAATCAAAATTTTTGAATGCAAAAAAAAAAAAAAAAAAAAAAAAAAAAACTGAGTATGTGTACAACATATCCGGGTTTCTATATTAACTCGCAAGTACTAAACTGTTGTCTAATATCATAACTATATACAGAGTTATACAGATTTAATTCCTTATGTCAGTTTGCGACACGCACAGAGTGTGAGCACCGTGAGGGCGACCGTCTCTTCGGTGTGCATCTCGTCGGTTACTAGAGGCGTCAGCAAACACTCCTATCTGCGGACTACAGAGCGTGTAAACACAACTGGAGATAAATGGCGGCATCATTGCAACGGTTCACTTTCATTTATGGCTGCAGGCAGGGGCGTCGCTACTAAAGGGTGCTTTGGGGTGCAATACACTGAACATTTTCCTAATATTACAAATAGTTTAAACACTTTGATTGGTTAAAACTTCGACAGCGCCTAGAAGCCAATACTTTCAATACTAAGTATTGGGATGATCACTATTCGAGGCTACTTCTATCTGGAAAGTCACTAGCGATACTAATACTACCAATACTCTCTTGTAAACTCAAATGATTTGATTAATTGACAATATGTCAGCAGGCCTACAGCACTCAGAATGTACATAGTACTCTAAATTAAAACGAATAAAGAGCTCCAGTACGTGTAGTAGACTGTGGTGTACCGCAGGGCAATCCGCTTTCGGCGATTATTATATCCCTCTTATGCATATTTAGAGCCGTGCCCCGACTGTAGTCTTTGAGGTCAAAACGTTCGTTAAATTACTACGTTCCTGTTTCGAGCTCGTGACATAGAGGCTAGAACCAAACTATTCATAAAAGAATACGCACTCCAAGGAAAAAAACAACGTGTAAATGCCGTAAGTATCATGAACAGCGGTTCAAGTAATGCAATGTTGGCACAGAAAGCATGATGCTGTATTGGGATTCTCGAAAACAGCTCAAAAACACAAATGTTCAAAGCCGGAGCAAGATGCCCACCACAGATTTGTGACGCGTCATTTGGTTGGCGAAGACATTACATGTGAATTGTTGAGTTAAAATGATAAACACTGCAGGTTTAGGCTGTCCATTCTTATACCTAGCGTATAGAAGTTGGTTAAATTAAAAGTACTCAATGTTATGAGTATAAACCTCCTTATTACCATTCTTTACCTCTCCTATTATTTTCCCTTTCCACTTTATTTTCGTTTATGTTGCTATCAGTAAGAAAAATACAATGAGACGGTGAAGAGTAAAATACTGAATCCACAGGTTCCTACAGGAATCCACGTTTGAAAAGTCACAAACATAAATAACATAACATTATGTAATTGTCATTCATGTTCAACTTCTTTTAAATGAAGTTTTAAGGAATTCTTCATTCACTGAACGATAGACATACGTACTATAATTCATTTGATATGGGAAGGGAAATTTTAACTGATCAAAACACGCAAAACCGATCTAATTACCCTTACGCCTTTTATAAAAAAAAAACACTTCTATTATAACGTTTTCAATCTGGGCTCCAGGAGCCCACGAGTTACAGATAGGCAGCAATAAATGAGCCACACATAACCGAACCCGCGAGAAAAAAACATAGGAAGATAACTAACGAACACTAGTTGAATAACAAATTATCAACTGATTTGCATACGCTTACACAGTGTGCCATCCGCGTGAATTGTGTAATATCGTACTCGGGAAGTACACAGTCCTGGTCCACCGTTCCGAAACAAGTTAAAAAATCCCGAGTGAGACACACAATAAATAACAAATTATCAACTGTTTTGCATGCGATTACATTGTGACATCCGCGTGATTTGTGTAATATCATGCTAGAGAAGAACACAGTCCTGGTCCACCGTTCCGAAACAAGTTAACAATTCCCGAGTCGGACACAATAAATAACAAAGTCGCTGGAATCTCTCGCATAGGCAATTACTGCGAGTTGTGATTATAATGATTGAGAGCGGAAGGTTTCGGCTGCCAAACCAGTCCGCGACCGGCCCGAAGCTACGACCGCTACCTCATCCATCTTTCAGTTAGCAACATTGGCGTTTAACACGTCCTGGATCTACACGTGCAATCTAGAGTAAGTACAATCACAGTTTCAATTTGGATTTGTGAAATGTGTAGCAGGAATGTAACACAATAGCACACGAACAGTGTCTAAGTTTCTACTTCAAACATTGTTTCATATAGATGACTTGATTTAATTATTTTATAAAAGTAATGGTAATTATTAAACGTTGTGATATTAACAATGAGCCGATTGACCATATACTTGTGAGACGGTAGGATATCGGCAAAGACCCGCACAAACAGCGTTTCATTCAAATACAACACGTACTTAGTATACACCTTTAGAGACTATAATTTCTTCTAAAAGTTGAAATGCAAGGATATATTAAACTATCATAGTTTCGAATGCAGAGTATTTAAATGCCTAAAATTTAGTTTTTGAAAGCTAACTAGTGCAATTTTGGAATTGAAGGGTGAAGGGAAGAAATATTTTGAAAATCGTAGTTGTATGACACTACGAAGCCCATTAAGTATTTTGATATTGATACCCCTCATATGAGACAGAAGTCATAACTGTCTCTTACTCCTCTCTTGCAAGATCGTGTGGAATGAGGACAGATGGGATGTGGATATGGGTAATATATACCAATGCTCTTAGAGATATCAGGCACGGCTCACCACAGACAATGATATAAGAAGTAGATATGTGGGTGCGAATTCGGCCCCAAACTTGGGGTCATTTACATATTTATTATATAGACTTAACTTTAGTAGAGTATACGATATTTTGTGGTTTTATTTTTTTTCTCGGAAAATAAGCTTCTTATCTGAACACGATATTGGCTCAGCCTTGTACGTCATACATAACACTTGAAGGTGTCGTCTAGAAATCTTACCTGGTGAATGAAACTCGAGCACGCAAGAATACTCTGAAAGTCCCTGACAAACTAAAGACCCTGATCGCAACAAGTAAAATTTTCTTCGAAATAAAAAGGTTTCATCAGGTAACTGTAACACATCTGCCATACCATAACAGACGTTTTGTGTTTTGACCGAGTTCCTGAACACAAATCTGTGGAAAGATGTGCAAACTCATGTAAAGAAAACAATGAGCTGAAGTGTCTAAATTGATCCGATAGGAGTAAAGGTCGAACCTGCATTTTCCACCACGGTGTTCACGCCGCGCTACGGCCTATCACGACATTAAGGTCCCGCAGTAAATCCTATTGTATAACCTTAGCAATAAGTGCGATAACAAGGACGCTTTCAGGTCATCATTCTAACTCTCATCCTTATTCCTCACAATAATGGCGATATTACCATGCCAAAGTGCAGTGTAATGTTTGCTCAGTTATGGAATTGGAAACTTTTAGACCCAACAATTGTATTTTAAAGTTATTCCTGAAGTATCAGAAAATTGGCACAAAAAGAGCAAGGATGCTTTGTAGAGTACAACTCGACGTACTGTGCGGTACTGCATTGTATTCAGCATAGAGTCCTTTATATCAATCGATGCAACAGCGTAGTAATAGTTGGCCGCTCGGTCCCTTCTCTACGAGATTTGGACACGATTGTCTAATACGCTCATTTGTAATGCATGACAATGTCATTTCTGAATTCCTATTATAATTACGTATTTGTCACACATAAACAATACTAATACAATATACATCTTTTTACATTTTGGAATTTGTACTACATTATTAATTAGCATTTATATGGTGCAAACATATGGCTTATTTGTAATAAAAATATAACTCTTGGCTTCTATTTTTGATTTTAAATAAAACTTAGTTAACTTTATACATAAATCGTCTCAACACCTAAATAGAGTTTGATTGTTTTGTTTTAAATATAAACTCCATAAATGGGCCCTGGTGGACCTCTCCCAACAAGAATCCTAGCTACGCTCCTGGCGTTGGAGGGAGGAGATTATACTTCACAGAACAAAACTAAAACTAAATATAATTATCTGGGGTTTAACATGCACAGAATTAAAAACCTATACAATGGGAGCGCAAGACGCATTGTACAAAGATCTGGTACAATAACGAAAAATGTTACTAAAGTTTGCTAGGCGCACATCTGAGGCTCCCCTTTAAACATGGGTATAAAGTTTAAAACGGTTTTTATAAATAAGAACTCGTTTTAAACAAAATGTTACACTTCAGAAATTTGGCTTTTAGTGTCTCAATGCTAACCAACTATACAAAATACTACTATCAAAAAAGACGTACTAATATGTTGTGGTTATCACATGTCTTATAAAAGTGCTTACGAAAATATCATAAGACTATTAGTACGAAAAGATCTTTGTTTATAGTCGTCTTTTTTTGTACTGGTTCTTTTAATAACAAATTCCTTGTGAAATTTTTAAAAATTGAATTCATAATGACACGCTTTAGGAAAATTTAAATAATTACTTTAATCATACATAAAAGCATAGTAGAAGTATGCTTTTATCTATCCTTAATCCAAAAGAAGCAACTTGAAGGCTAAAGACCTACATTTTTACAAAATTTTTACATTTCTTTAAAAAGGTGGCTGTACGAAATTTCGAATAGAGTGCAATTTTCTCAGATAATAAGCGCCGAGTACTGCAACAATTATTTTAGAATACCCAAATTATTTATAACATATTCAATATATAAATTATTGGATATTTCGGTCAGGTCAAGATTAGAAGATGCGGATTAAATACCATCACTATCTTATCATAATTCTCAATTAATCCTACGAAATTAGATTGGGCACTTTTATTTTCTACATATTTATAATTGTATCGTAAGATATCGCCAATACGATTTTGAACCAGGCAGCCATATTATTTGTGGAATATGCTTGTCTCGACTCGACATGACTCAAGGCAAAAATAACAATAGGCCTCCTTAATCTCTCCGTTTCGAAAACGGGTATTATCCACGAGAACCAAATTTAAAGTTTTATTATCATATTACTTGTAAAATATTTATTGGACGGAAAAAACTGGTTATTTCCAATTGATAGAGCCCAGTAGTTTTTTATTTGCAAAATTGCTTCATAATAGAAAAACTTCTTTATTAAATTGCGGACGATGTGTCCCTCCAGTATTCATTTGATCTCGGTCTTCCTACTGCTATACTCAGTCACTAAATATTACACTGCCGCTGTTATTAATATTTTCCAACATAAAACCAATAGTTTTATTCGGACAGAAATTAAAGAATACCTTAATGTATTAAATTGTTGATACAAAACGTATAACTTTAGAAATATTTGGTGAGACACATTAATTGAAATGTTGCATGATACCACATAAGTAACATCATATTATCAACATTAATGCTAGGCGGTAAAACAAACTTATTTAATTATTAGGGAAGAAACAATACAGATTTGCACTACGTACTAACATCCTTCTGTACTGGAAGTAAAAGTGTTCAGAAACCGGTACTAATACCATATGATATGATATACTCGTCCACCCAATTCTGTAAGAATTGTTTACGCCTTCTACAGAGCAGCGGTTCACACGTAATACGCAAGTGAATTGTTAACAGCATCCCAGAACGGAAGGCGTTAGATGCAATTCATATGTTCACGACGCGAAGGGAGTGATGAGATATTCAAGGGAATCTAAAATTGATTCATAAAATAGCCATACTATATTATTTTAAAATCCGTTTTCTGTTAATAATAAAACACACAATAATTTTATATTTGCTCTGTTGTTGTTATACTAAAAGTTACAACAGAACTTCAAAAAAATGTGAAAAGGTAACAGTTACTTTTAAAATAATGTATTGACAATTTTATAATCATTGATTCTACACGGATTAAATTTATAAAATAATCATATAGTAAATTATGCAAACAATACAGATCCGAATTTGTTTAAAGACATGAAAGAAACGATCAAGATAAACACTAATTTTAATTTAAAAGTATACAAAAAATTAACAAATTAACATTCGTATAGCAACTAACAATATATTACAACATGAGATACAAATAAAGTAAGGATTAATACGGGTTCTGTCTATTTTTACATATTTAAATTCCTAATATTTTAAAAGGTTCGGTAAAATTTGTCTATTTTACTATTTAGAAATTCAACATTAATATTGAGTATATCTAATCAACAATCAAATGTTTACTATGTTAGATAGGTACTACTTAGGTAAATGTTTGCATCTTATTAAAGATCTCTTAAGGATTACTAAATACTTCTTATTCAGCCTGAATATTATTTGATAAAACCAACCAAACAAGATGAGCAAAAACAATGTATTTTTTGAATTGCTCTATTGTGAATCTGCTCCATACTACCAATACCTCATTATGAAATTACCAAAACAACTATTTCCAAATAATAATATTTTAGTTTTTGTAAAATAATAATGCATTTTTTCAAACAAAAAACCTTTAAAATGTTGGACCGAATCTATTTAATCAGGTTAGAAAGTAGTTCCATATATTGCTAATTTTATAAAATAAATTATAAGCATACATTTAGTATTGTATTTTAAAACTTTCTTCTGACAATATTTACATTAATATTCTACACATGCACACGCACGTGAGCACACACACACACACACACACACACACACACACACACACACACACACACACACACACAGATGTTAAGTGTAATTTGTTGTAAACACACACAGGTAATTTGGTATACAGTAATTTAAAACAGCATTTACAAAAAAGGTCAGGATGGGTATTCATTCATTGGCAAAGAGCACATCCAGATCAGGTAAATAATATGGAAGTTCACATTATTCTTTTAGATAATTTCTCTCCAGACAAAAATAATTGTATATTTTTGATGAAGATGAAATGTTTGTTTTCACTCATTTAGACTTTTTACTGTCAGTTGAAGGTAGACTATTCTATTGCTAACCTCTGAATAAAATTAGGTGCTACATAAAAGTTATTCTGGAAAGATATGCCTACTTTGGCTTGGTATATCCGCATCTGACATACGGTTTGAGACTGTGGGGCAGCTGCTCTAAATACAAATTCTAACGTTTATTTAGAAGTCAAATGAAAGCTGTCTGAATCATTTCAAAATTGAACTTCAGAGAATCATGCAAAAACACCTTCAGGGAGCTTGGATTGCTGACTTTGCCCTGTCTCTATATCCTAGAGGTTGTCCTGTACTGACGTTCTAAGTGTAACTTGGTTCAAGGCAGGGACGTTCACCAGTATAGGACTAGAGGCAGGGACAACTTCCGCGTTCAACAACATAGAACTACAGCATTCAAACGTTTGCCGTCTGAGGTTGGTGTTAAGCTAATCAATAAGCTCCCTGAAGAGATCAAACAATTGAATGACCAAAAAAAATTAAAAACTCGACTAAGACACCTTTTGGTACTCAGTTGACGAGTTTATGGAGAGCCGCTGGGACGAAATTCAAAACTAACACGATCAATCCTGGTTCTGGTGTGGCAGTGGCAGGATTGTCTGGTGAGAATGAAGATGAGAGTGAATGAGAGAAACATGTGACTGTGTGCGTGAGTGAATGAAGTGTAGGCCTAACCATTTTATTATTAAAATATTTATAACGTTTGTATGCAATTTTATAATTGTTACCGCAATAAAGTGATATTATAATTATATGAGCAGGAGCAGGACTGTAACAGGGTGATCAGAAACCAGGAAATACCATCACTGCATGTGATTGTCAGCTCATTATAAAACACTGTCCCAGCAGGTTTTACTCAGAGGCCTGGTTTGTTCTTTGCCTGCTACTTGGGGACCTAAGAGGACACTTTAGCTAAAAGAAACCTCTCCTACAGCTTGTACTTGGGCTTGTTGATATTACCCTAAGTAGCACAACGCTTTTGAAAGTCATCTACTGTAGTTTAATTCAATTTCATTTTAGAATATGACTCCTGTCTGATAATATTTTTTTGTAGCAGAACTATGTTCATTACTAAGGTGTACAATTTTTAATAATGCTGTATTACCTCAGTGATTGACATACATCTTTTTTAAGATCTTGGCTCACCAACCTCTGTAAAGCAGATAAAATCCTTTCACACCAGATTCACTTTTATACATTTTGCTTTGTAATCAGGTGACCAGCACTCCGGGCCACCACTATTCCTATATTAGTGGAGTTGTTTAGTTTGAACTTTCTTCTCAAGTCGAGTGACCAGCATTAAGTTTGGAGATATGTAGCAATTTGCTAGTACTCAAGGCCAGACATCCAGCACACCTGACCACTAATAATTTCTTCACTCAACTGGAGTTACAGTACAGTTGACTATTCTAAATTTTGTTATTATATTTTTTGCAGTTGCTGGGGAAACAAAACAGTCACCAGTGTTGGCCACTCTACCTGATAATGCATTTTGGTAAGTTCACCTATCAAGCTATAACAAAGAAATGGTAGTGGTTAGCTGCGACCAAGTGAAAAATGCTTAACATACCATTCTGAAGACCTAAGGTCAAGAGTTAATTTGTCAGAATCATGGTTGTAATTTTGTCAGCTCCATGTTACTGTTTAGATTGAAATTATGCTAAAGAATTTTACTGGGTTCAAGTCACTTTGCTATTGCTAATGCTTCAGGAGAATTACAAAGCCAAATGGATTTTTATATGTGACAAGAGGACAAAACTCTCCAAACCGCAATCCTTTGAAGTGCAACATTTTGTCTTTTATCCTTGTTGACAATGTTAAAAAGACCAGTATAGTTTCAGCTAACACATTCACTTTGGAGGGATATGTGTTCAATCCCAGATATCTTTTTCCAGATATTGGTGTATCTGTTAAGGTCTATGCAAGACCGTACAAGATGGAATGAGATATTCCTTTCCATATATCTCCTATGATTTTACACTCCTTCCTCCTTTCCATTCTTAATCGTGATTTGTGCTTGGTAAAGTTGCATTAGAAATGTTATCTTCTGTTTTTTATCACTGTTCACATGGTAAAACACGTAAAAGTGGACTAGTGTCCTTTCTCCTGCTTTCACCATTCCTAGTCTGGTGCATGGCTGCAAAGCTTGATTACTTCCCCCTGCACAATATGGATTAAACTACTTCACTGTTTAAAGAGTGGTTTCGTCTCACAGGGAATTTAAAATCTGTGTGGACTCTATCGCAATAGCTATAGAACGGGATTATGTTCAGTTCATTTATGCTTCCATCAATTGCGTCTGAACAAGAATAAACATGATAAAATGAAAGCTACATTTGGACGTCTAAAGCCAGTTACCATGTGTCAAAAGTTGGAGCTGGCGATATTCAAAATTATCAATGATATCATGGTAATTGCGTCAAATGCCATGGTGTGCTCACAACACTGAGATTGCACCATTATTTAATGTTGGTTGGACTGTAACATGTAAGCGTTCAACACTGATGCAAGATCCTGTAAGCCTATAATAGTTCGTAAAATAAATGATAAACTGAGTGTCAGTGGAGTGCCTATGCTAAACAATTTTTGTTCTGCAAAGGTTGGCAAATATCAAGACAACCAACCATTCAGGTTGACTGAACATCAAAAGTACTACATGTTGAATCCAACAACAGAGTCTCCTCTTCTTGGGTGACTACTTCCCTTCGGATGTGACCGTTTGTTAGTGTAGAGTTATTGGTTAGTTAGCACATTACATCCAAACAGTCTTAAAATGATCGTAGGTGAAGAAACAGGGGTCTATATTGCGGGAAAAAGAACCTGTCTTTCCTCCAAACATCCTTTCTCCCATTATTTCCATTTGTGTTGTTGATAAACTATAAAATCATAAATGAGTTTTGCATGTCATGGAGGAACCTGTGCTTGCATGCATGTGTGAAAGCGGGTCAATTGAAAAGAAAATTGGTATGAGTAAAAATATTCCTACGGTAAAAAAAGGTAGATTTCATGTATGTCTGTCATCTCAAAATATTTTGTGGTTTGCTGAAGATGCATTAATCAACTTTGATAGTATGATGATTCCCAATGAATGGAATATCAATATGCTCATAACACCTACAATAATATAGAAACATCATCATCTTGAGTATTTACAAAACAAAACCTAAAACAATGCTAAGATGGTTCTTGAAAAGTGGACTTGGTTTAGTTGTGGTCAACTAGAAATTAAGTTTCTAAACATATTCACTTGTAAGGATTTGATGTTATCGTATACTTCTCAAATTTTTTGTGGCTGCTATCTAAAAACCTTAAGAAATATAAAAACCCATATAAAATATAAATACAAATATTGGTTATAAATGATATGAGAATTGTAAATTTCACTTTTTGCTCTTAAATGCATACCTGAGATATAATAATTTCTTTTTTCCTTTTCCAAATTTTGAACAGTCGTTATCTATTAAATGTTGCAAGTACGGTACAAACAAGTAAGTAAGTATATAAGTCCCTTGAAATTGCTTAAAACTTCTAAAATATGTGACTTTTTTGTCTATGTTGTGAAACAAACATGAAATATAAATTTTGTAACAATGCAAATGGCTGACATCTTGAAAAATGTTTTTCTTGAGTCTGGCAGATGAACCTTGAATAGATTTGGATCATAAATTTGGATTATAAAATCCATTAGTGGATCTTATAAACAGTATTTCCTAGGTTTTTATTACTATGGTTTTTTTTATCCTGTCTTTAGTATGGATAAAAATCAGTGGAAATTTGACGAAGTGTTTTTAGAAAACTTTACTAAATCATTTTAGTCCACCACTTGAACACTACTTTTAAGTTGTAATATTAGCACCCAGGTTATAACTTTTTGAAGAAACTATTGATTAGTTTCTAATGTAGTGTATAATAATATCCTTATTAGTTTAAGTAATGAAATTTAATGAACTTAACTCATTTATGATACTATGTTTAAACTTTGGGACTTTATAATAAATGTGCCTGCAATATAGGCCTGCCTACTCAGCAAAATGTTTAGTTAGCTCTGTAAACAAATTGTTTTACAATAGTAGTCATAAAATACTGAAATAGGATTGAGCCTTTATCATATTAGCACATTAATTTGAATTTTTTCTTGTTTCACAGAGAAACATAGGGTATGGTACGATAAGCGGACCCGGTTTTTTATATTGAAGAATGTAATAATCGATACCTAATATTCGCATCTCAAATCCTAGACTGTCAATCGATATAAAAGTATCTATAGTCCTCAATAACAATCATATATTTTAAATTAAAATATAAATTTAATATTTACAGTGATCAAACAAATTATTCTAACCAAAATTAGGAAAACTGAAGATGACCATATTTGCTCCTCTCACAGTTACAGTTGTTTCTTTCCCACAAATTTCACATAATGGGTTTTTCGGTACGAGTCCCACATGTTGAAGTCACGAAAAAAATGTCTTATCATCTTTCAAAGCAATGTCGTGTAGTTTTCTAAAATTGACTGCCATTTTTAATAATCAAATGTTACTTATATAAAATTGAAATATTACATTACGAGTATTATTTGAAATTTTTTACAGCTGTTGATACAGATTATTAAAAGTTAATTGTTCAAAATAATTAATCAGTGTCGTCGATTGATTATATCGATGGTTATGATTAAGTAATATTGTTTGCCAATTTCGATATAAAAAACCGAGTCTGCTTATCGTACCCTACCCGAAACATACCCAAGTATTTTGGTTATATCTTTTTAAACAATTAAAACACTCTTAAGATACTAGAGTAGAGTAAATCCATTGGAAACATGCTGCTGGAACATTGTTGAGAACTATACACAGGTTATAACTTTTACTTTTGGTCCTTTTGAGCTCTTATTTATTTATTTATTTACATTCCCACGGTATAACCATTTTGCAAAATTACAATACTTAAGATGACTAGAACAGTAACACTCCATTTTCCATGTTGTTGTGTCTTCCATTTTTGTATGTTTTGTGGTATGAGTAGAGACAGAGAAAATACAGTGGGAGAGTATTTGATTGTCACACCCTGTACCAGCAGATTTACCAGTTAAGAGGAACAATTATATGTTCTTTTTGTGTGATCCAGTGACCTGAGACAAGGGTCTCACCTTCTCACCACTAAAATTTCTATCTACTCCAGTCACCTTTTCATTGCATCACTAGTTGGTAATGACACTACTCAGCATCAACCACTTTGCTATTCAACATGTTTTAGCAGAGTTAGTGTTTAATTTATGGGACTTTTGCTATGATTCAAGAAGAAGGTCATTTGTCTTTGTGCAACAATTACAACATAAACTGCCTTAGCCTATGCTTTAAAACTGTCAAGCAATTGCAAACAAATTTAACATATACTACTTTTTTATATCTCTTACGGTTTTGAGATTTGTAAGAGAAATGCTTCTTATGCGAAGAGCAAAAAAAGTGTTTTAGAATTCTAAGGTAATTTACAATAATATTTGTTCCCACGTCTTCTTTGGTATCTCAAAAGGTTTCAAGAAAACCCGCATATTAGGTTTTGATATTAAACAATAAAATTGCAGAAAAAAATCATGTAAATCTGCGATTCACAGATTCAAACTAATCTTCATACAGGGATAGTACTTACACATGGCTTGTTTTATGATCCAACCTAATTTATGATCCAAAATATGTTTGAAATTAAAAATTAATTCTTAGGTAATTATTTATACAATGATGTTTTAGTTTTAAACTCACAAGTATTGCAACCATGATGACTAAAACAATTTATTGACTGCTAGATAGCAGTCAGTTGTTTAGAATTTCATTCAGCTATCATTGTAAAAGTCTCTGGCTTTATTAATATTATTGTTGGACCAACATTAGATTTGGAACTTTTATTATCTCTATAAATATATTTGCTAACATAATTTGTTGTCTTTATTAATTACTTTATATATTCACCAACTCTAATAATAAACTTTAGCCATCATTGTAGTTTTCAAAACATATAATTTATAATATTAAAAAATAATACCATTTCTCAAATACATACTTTGTGATATCCATGCTAATGATATTCCTAGCAGTAAAAGGATGTTTGAGAAAAAAGATCCTAGAATGAAAACATCCAAACATGTTGGTGCACAGAATAATTTTGCTAGAACCTGAAATTCTAAGGACTCTGACACTGTTAATCTATTGGTTTACTATATGGAGCAGTAGTAAATTATCTTTAATACTGGATTAGAAATATAGTCACATTAAAAAGAAGCAAAAAGATTTATTTCATTTTCTATTTGATAATGGTCACTTTTAAATTTTCAAATAGTCTAGTTTGTGATAATTGGACAGTAGCAATAATAAAAACTGCACGCATTTGAAATTTATTACATTTACATAAAAATACAACAATTAAGAGTATATCCTTTAACTGTAAGACGATCTTATATTGGTAAGTAGCCTACCTAGATTGGCTTTTGGTACACCACCCATAACAATCTAAGACAACTTTTATAATATTCCTGATGATGTAAACTGTAAATAAGCACCACAAAATTGAGTAAGAAAAATATTTTAAAAAACTGATAGTAACGACACAAATTTAAGGGTAGGGTCCAATAAGCGGACCCGGTTTTTTATATCGAAATTGGCAAACGATATTACTTAATCATAACCATCGATATAATCAATCGATAGGCCTACTGATGAATTATTTTTAACAACTTAAATAATCTATATGAACAGCTGTAAACACTTTCAAATAATACAATTAAGGTAATATTTTAAATTTCACGTAACATTGTGTATTAAAATGGCCGTCAATCTTTGGAAGCTTCACGAAATTGCTTTAAAAAAACGATAAAATATGTTTTTTATGGCTTCAGGATGTTGGGTTAGTACCTAAGAATCCATTATGTGATATTTGTGGAAAGGTAACAAATGTAACTGTCAGAGGAGCTAACATGGTCGTCTTCAGATGCAAAAAAAGAAGGTAATGGTGGGACACAACTTTAGTAAAAACGTTTTCGTTCTGTTTCATTTAGTTAAAGTTATGAGTTTCCCTGATTTTGGTTATGTTCGTTTATTATTTGTTATCATTAGTTCACATTTTAATTTAAACATATGATTGTTATTACTTTTATATCGATTGATAGTCTATGATTCGATATGCGAATATTAGGTATCGATGATTATATTCTTCGATATAAAAAAAACCGGGTCCGCTTATTGGACCGTACCCAAATTTAATTTAATACCTATACAACTTAAGCGAAATATGGACCAGGACAAAATTAAAAACGTTATAAACCTTCTTTACAATATTTTTCGAACGATAAATAAACATTCATTAGTACCACATGGATTTTAGTGCTGAAACTAAACAAAAGTATAAGAACATGTATCAAAATGTAAGATCTGATCAAAGATGCCTCTGGCCAACATTATGGGGTGTGGCAGGTGCTGCTCTTTATTGTTGGTGATAAGCAACAAACATCCCTCGAAATAGGCTAGTACCTATTAGGTATCAGATTGTAATTATATACAATTAATTTGTCACCACCGATGTTTTTCGTTTTGAGATATATTACAATGCATTTATAAAGATAAAGAAACATGAAAATAAGGAGAAAATTGGAGGTTATTTGTAAATAACCAAAGAGAACGATCTTTATCGTCAAGATAAAGTCTGCCAGAGAACCTACTATTGAAACCAATATGAGAATAACAGGAAAAATTACTATTTACAAGCTAAATAAGTTTTCTAACCTAACTAGGCTACCTGACTGACTCGGAGGGCTTGCTACCCTACCCGAGGGTAAACCGTACCTAAGACCTTTATTGTTTTAACCGAAAGCTAAACACCCTAATCAAGAGCTAACTGCCGCACTTGAGGACTTAGCACTATATCCAATAGGGATTTTCTCTCTTTAGGGAGGAATGTTTTTGTTTAGTTTTTAAGGCCTTCCTTACTTTTACTTAATTAATATTGCAATATTGGTACTTTATTAAGAACTTTCCATTTAAAAGATCAACAAAACATGAAAAAGAATCTTGTAAAAAATAGTAGGCTACCTGTTTTTTTTTACATTTGTCCTAGAGAACACATATATGTAATAAGAAATAAAACAAGCTAGTCAATGGACCTTTGAAGACTAAGTTAATTAACATGGATCTAAAAATGTGTATAAATTAAATTATTATTTTACTAAATAGATTAAATTATGACACACAGAATTAGACAAAGACATTACCTTATTGGTAGGTCTCAAATTCCTCAGTGATTCTCTGCGACGAACTCGATCTTGAAAAGCATTGAGTCCATGAACGAAAACATTTTCTTTTTCGGTGATATTTGATAAAGATTTTGACCACAAGGGTTTTTTTGTAGGAGCCATAGTTAAATTTAGTAAAACAGTTCAGAAGTTGTTCTATTTCCACGTTAACTAAACATAAAACATCACATAAACATAAACTCAGCACACTAGTAACACATTACAGAAATCAGAACCAGATTTAAATTTGACAGTTGGGAGGTTAGAAATTGAATTAGCTCTTGGATTGGCTATTGGTTAGTTTATATCAGTGTTGCCAGTTTGCAGGGCAAAAAGTAAACTACGCACAACCAAATATCCACAAGCTGCCACCAAAACGTTGTGTTGCTTAAATTACAGTATAACTTATATGTAGCAATTAGTTTTTAGCTCTTCTTGGTCCGTATAAAATGTACTGCGTATATTTATATACATATATAATACGCAATAATGAACAAATATATCAAAGTATAATATTGAAAATGTTCCTATAAAAAATATTGAGAATAATATTTTAATTCTTATATTTTATGTATAGTGTCAATCACAACCGAGGATATTAATGCTCCCACGGTCAGCGCCAAGGGTAAGTCTTAAGGTACTATTTATAAAAATCTGTGTTGGCCTTCAAAGTATAATGTATCATTTCTACGCTTACTACAATACAAAAGGTTAATCGTACCAGCACCGATGTTGTATGTCTACTTGTTTATTTATATTTAATAATTTTCTAGACCAATAATAAGTCTTAAAACATGGTCTAACATATACAACGTAAATGTTAGCCAGTATAATGGAAGAAGTCATGATAGGAAAAGACAAAATTTCCATGTCTGTGGAGGTAAGAAACGGCACTGTTTGGTGTAACATACAGCTGGTTCGAAAGAAACCATTACAGAAGAGGTCCTGTAATCGAGTTCGGCTGAGTACCCTAAAGTAAATGGAGCCGAGAAGTCCAGGGCAGATAATTTCACCCTTAAATCATTTGTGCAGAAATTAAATTTCAAATATTTTCCTTGTGATATGTGAGGATCAAATCCAAAATAGTCCCAATCCGTGCTAGTGGTTCAGCACCATAATTGTAGCCAACTTTTACTCCAGTAACTCGCAAGCGTCGGTCTTGAATCTTCTGGAGATGCTGGATGTGTGCTATGTGTTATGGAAGCTATACAATGCTGGCATATTCCAATACCGGTTGCACTAGAGCAATATAAACTATTGTCACACTCAAGCCTGTTTTTGCCATTCTGATAAGGAACCCAGTGCATGAGCCCCTATACTAATCCTTGATACAGTTTTGGTAGCAGCTCAGTTGATGGATGAGTCTAGTCAGATATATTTGTTTTGAAGTACTCTTCAACTGTGTGGAAGATTATCCAGAGTATAAGCTTATATCTTCACAGCAAAATGTTCATTGTTTATATATTTACGACATAGATAACCGTGCATTACAACACTTAAAAGTTACATCTAAATTTGTTTCTGACCGTAAGTATAAATGTTGGATGAAAGCAGAAACGGCAGAATCATTAACAGAAAATGTAACAAGAAAATAAAATGAAAAAGTGAAAAACCCAAAAAATTTGTTTTGTATTTTTGTAAAATGTAATGTCAGTGTAATGTGATATTAGGGGTAAGAGGGTGCTGGACGATAGGTGTAATATTTACTGTAGAGGATGAGTGTTGGAATAGGTGTAGCTTCCTTAATTTAAATGTTGTTGCCCATTTTGACTGAAGGATGCTGGAACAGAGATAGCCTTCCCTTCCTCGAACATGATTGAGATATAGACTCCGCTCTACAAGGAATCTCGACAGGAGGAGGCCACTTCCATTACCTTTACGCATCCTTAATTTTCGAAATCAATCGCAAATGTCCTTTAAAGGATAAGTGCAATGAGGGGTTTCCTCCTAAGGTGAACAAAATCCTTGCATTTTTCATAATTTTCCACCAAATTTATTAATTTATTAGAATTATTTTATCTGTATCTCAATCAAACACGAATAAAAGAATATGAATCAGAACTGGACTATAACAAAACAGAAAACTTTCGTTAAAACGAACCCATATCATAGTGAACATACAGCGACAATGCCAATTGGAGTTTTATTAAATTTATCAAACGACAGGGATACAAAAAAACTATGAAAATCAAGTGTAGGGATAATTTAAAGCTGACGCGAGATTAGAAGATCACAGCGTGAATTAATGCTCCAAGAACATTCAATTGATGAAGATACAATACCATTAGTACAGTGAAGCAGTATGATATGATCGATGAAAAATATCCATTTATAGCAAGTAAGTATATGTCGATTTAAACGTCACATGAGTTTTATTCAGCGCCTCTAAGACCCACTGATGGCCATATTGATTTTAGTCCCATTAGAACAATGTAAAACTTTAAACATTTTAAAACGACCTTACTTTTAGTCGTAAAATGTTGGAAGGTGTATCAGCATGCGTATTTATATATTACTTTTAAAATAAAATTTCTGTCATGATTTAACGAACAAATAGGGACGAAAATGGGCTTGAAGTTAACATTATTCTGATAGGCAAAAGTCAAATAGTTTTACTACATACGGCTCTTAGAGTCCTCCACCTTGTGAAGCCATGAACACGATCTATTGGTCTTTCTGAAGGAGAGGAGGTGCAATGTATAAAAAAGCTTAATCAATATTTTACAATTTACCAATTATTTTTTTTTTAGTCGAGCTTAGAATCTATATTATTTGAATTTATTCAAATAATAAATATCTACGAATTTATTGATTTTAGGGCAATTTTAGATACCTAAAACTACTATTTTATATAAATATTTGGTATCGAAATCTCTTACAATTCATATGTGCCTTCAGTAGATTTGAAATACATCCGAATTTAGAGCTTAGCTGTATGGGCTTCCAAAGTTCCAATATTAATATTATGAGATCATTTTTGCTTTGTTTAAAATATCTGATTACTAAAACACCATTTAAAAAAATATCATTTTAAGCCTCAGCTATGCCGGCTTCGAAGTGCACTGGTTTTTCTTTTCAAATTACAAAGTACAAAGTACATGATTGGACCTCCCCGGGTGAACCCCGTTATCTCTCGGTTAGAGAGCCGAGACTATAACCATTAGTCTACGGAGGAGGACTAAAACACAAATGTTGTTCAGACAGCTATTCTCAACAATATCAGCTGTTTTTGTATAAAAATTATAACATCTGAAACATTATGTTTTGGCTTACTTACAAAAGTGTTATAATTGTTTTGAAAATTTAAGTATAGGTCTACTAGATAAGCTAACATAAAAACTGTGGTTGGTTGAGAGAATATTTTTGCATTTGTCTTTCGATTTGACAGAGTGTTCTTTTAGTTATTTAATTACACATTATTATAAATGAAGTTGTGTTAAGAAAATTATAAATTTGTGCACATAAGGTACTCGAAAGTGGCTTGCATTGGCATTGTTGGAAGATATAATTTCAGTGTCGTAAGGAATAAAAACTGAGAGACTGGGTGCTGACATGACTAAACGGAGGATCGTTGGGAGCTTCGACTAAAATCGAAGTCACATCGTTCCGTGACTAAAATTTGAGGGAACGAGTGAGCGCAGCAAGCACAAGTCCATTACAGATAAAATAAAGAAGCAGTGCGCCATATCCAAAGTACTTTTTTCAGAGAAAACTATCGATGAGAAAGCGGGTCCATTTTGCTCTGATTAGGTATACAGGGTGTTTCCTAAAGGTGTTCCAATATTGTGGTATTTTGTTCTAGGAGTGAAAATGAGCAAAAAACTTCATATGGAGATATGTCCTAAAACTTTTAGTTTTCCGTCTATCTGCCTGTATGTGATTTTAGCCAAAACAGTTATATCTTTTATACCAGTAAAGATAAAGTTATAAAACTTTGCAGTTGTGTTGGCCTTTTTTATGCCCATTTGAGAAAAAAGATATGAACAAATTATCTTTACCCGTTTCAAAATGGCAGCATATAATAAATTTTTATGTTAAATTCCGCAAAATCGATACCCTGTATAAAAATTTAACAATAATATTAAAATGTTGTAAACTTTATTCTAAATCTAACAGTGAATGTTTCATTAAAACCGAATAACAAACAAATTATTAGTACTACCAAACATAATACCATGTTTTACACATTACACAACAGGAAGTATAGTTTTCTTAACTGTTTTACTCTGAACAGCTGATTCAAAGTCAATGAGCTGATTAATATGAACAGCTGTTTATTTAGGCTATTAAAATTGGTTTAATTCTGTTTAAAATTTGTTTAACTCTCCACTTTCATTTGTTCGCTTTTTATACAATTTTCAACTCGTAAAGATCTTCAACATGAAACATGATTTCATCTCAAATCAAATTCTATAATTCTAGATTCTCAAAGCAAATCTCATTGTTGTTAGATAGTTGCTAGTTATACTAACATTAATATGTTAAGCCCTATATACGTATATACATGCGGCTGTATATATATATTAGATACACACACACACACACACACACAATTTTACGATTTAAACCATATAAAATGCAACAAGAGTCACCACTGTATTCAGTAAATCAAGTTGGGGTGATGAAAAGCAAGTTACGTTCTGAGGTTGAACTCTTTTAGAAGTCAAAGTAGGCTATTGAATACGTAAACGTCAAATACCTCCCGACAAGGAAAAGGTATTATTATGACGTGCTAGTTGCAGTATTATAATTCATAATTAATCGACAAAAATCTTGTTTTAACTATATAACGCTCCAATCACAGTAACATGGACAGCTGCACAGCTGAAGTTAGTAACAACGTACATTAAAGGACGTTCAAATAAATTTAATTCATAAACCAAACTTTAATGTACAGTGTTCAAAAAATGTGGGACAATACTTTTGAAAATGGTGCAACAGATGAAAATCAATAAAAAATGTTCCCGTAACACTCCTGAAACACTATGGTCTATTTCGCTTAGTTTAGTGTATGTCTGTCTGTCCATAAACACCTTATGTATGGATTATTTGGAAAGTTTTTCTTTGATTATGTATCAGTCTATGAAAAGATATTGCATCCAATTCTAAAATTTGTTCCACTTGAAACTTTATGATTCTGCGTTAACTAGCGGCAAACTAAGGGACCATCGATTATAAATACATTAAAGAAAATTATAAAACACTCAATTACAAAAAATGAGTTAGTTGATATAAGAGCAAAATGAGTTAAAACTCCGAACAAAACACTGAGCATGGTAGCAGTATCAGTGTTTTAAAGAACAGAACTATCTTTACCGAACAAAAAAATATCTGCCACACAAGCCCCATATGGATGCTATTCTCCGGCAATTCAAAAGTTTTACTATTCTATATAATATATTCTTCTACGAGTATAGTAGGCCATGGAGGACTGTGATTGCTATTTCTTGAGTTGTATAGGTTAGCTCGACCTCACAGCTGATTGTTATGTTTCTCGAATGGTTGGCCTCGATCAGCTGATTGAGTAAACACGCGTCACCACCCGATCATACTGCTGTCTTGAACTTTACAGTAGGTATACGACCTTAGATCAATCGGTATCCAATCAAATATCCAATTAATAATTATGGTTCCTGAAATTAACTCATTTATTAATGAAGTTTTACATACACGCAAAAGGAGAAGGCTGTAAAGACCGAAAACGATTTCTTGATGAAAATTAGAGAGGTAAATAATAAGTTAAAATTTATTTACTAGGCCTACACGATTGGCTGTTTTAAAACTAAATTTCAAGGATAGTTACTGGAATGTGAGAGCCGGGTCTAGTGAATTACCTTATTTTGCACCATAAATCTTTGTTAACCTAATACTTCACCACGTTCTTACTTATCGTACATAGTACTCGTCTCATTTTGATTATGTAATAAATATTGATACAAGCGCTTTTGATATTTTCTTGTAAATTATGTGTAGACATTATTAAACGATATTTTCAAAGAGATCACAGAATAGTATCTGAAGTAACGTACAAATAAAATATATGGGATTTTATAAAAATAGTGATGAAATATCCAACCGTAACATTGGTTAGGACTTAAAGTGGATAATAGTGGTAGAAAACGGCTTACTGCTAATTCTTCGGTTACCTTGTTGTTGTGAGGTTACAGTGTAGATAAAAATGTATCGATTATAATGGGCATCGGATAGTGCTAATAATGGATAATAGTGACAGAAAACAGGTTACCTACTTCTAATTATCTGGTTACATAGTTGTTGTGAGGTTACAGTGTAGATAAAAATGTATCGATTATAATGGGCATCGGATAGTGCTAATAATGGATAATAGTGACATAAAAAAGCTTACTTCTAATTATTTGGTTACATAGTTGTTGTGAGGTTAAAGTGTAGATAAAAATGTATCGATTATAACGGGCATCGGATAGTGCTAATAATGGATAACAGTGACAGAAAACAGCTCACTTCTAATTATTTGGTTACATAGTTGTTGTGAGGTTACAGTGTAGATAAAAATGTATCGATTATAACGGGCATCGGGTAGTGCTTATAATGAATAATAGTGGCTGAAAACAGCTTCGGTTACATTGTTGTTGTGAGGTTACAGTGTATTTAAAAATGTATCGATTATAATGGGCATCGGGTAATGCTAATGATGGATAATAGTGACAGAAAACATCTTACTTCCAATTCTTCGGTTACATTGTTTTGAGCTTACAGCGTAGATATAAGTAACCGTTATAATATACATCTGGTAGTGCTAATTTTGGATAATAGGGGCAGAAAATAGCTGAATACGGAGTAATAAATTATTGTTGTAAGCAGCAGTGAATGTTTAGGGGAGCCCAAATCCAACAATTCGTATTCCTTGGACGTAGAGAATAATGACCTCATTTTTTTTTCTACAATGAGTTTTTATACAGACTGTTTGAAAGAATAAACAAAAACGAAGAAGCGTCTTGGTTTTTATGAAACTAACATATTTAATTTAGCCTACATTATAATATGTTGTCCTCGTTGTCTAGCCCATAACTTGATTCTTCATTTCGATCTACTATTTTACGATGAATAACTTTAACTAATTAGTATAACCTGTTTCCCTAGTCGTACATGGAGAGCGTTTGGGTATCGTTTAGAATCAGATTTTTGTCAATACAAATTCCTAAACTCAAAGTATTCGCTTCACGAGTATTAACTCGAGCAAACAATGGGAAAGACGAGATTTAATTTATGTATAATTTTATTTCTACAAACATCAATATATTATTGGTATATATGTTAATAATAAAAAGAAAGGGGACACCAATTAAATAATTAATCAGAAGAGTATATATTACGTCTACCCTTCTGTAGGTTCCAAGTAACGCGATTCACCACTATAGTTTGCTTGCATGAACCGATCAAGGATTCGTCCCGATCTTAGGATTATATGTGGAGCTAATTATTGCTACTCGTCACTCATATGTCAAGAGTTTATTTTATTCATTAGACGGTTATGGAAGCGCCAACTCCTTGAACCCCCTTAAAAATTTCTTTCCTTTATCTTTCTCTCATCTCCACAGTAAGGTAAGGACTCTCTTGATAATTGACTCCAAAGTTTAAGGCACTACACGTAAGGAGTATTGCTGATTATAAAGAACTGATCAAATTATAAGTACATTTATCTATACTTTCTGAAAGTATTTCAATAATTTATAAAAATATATAAGCTACTGAACTTTAACTGTGTGTAATTTAACTTGTAATAACTTAATATTGTTTAAGGGCAAATCCAGTACTGATTTTCGGAAGCAATCACCTTAGTTTTAGTTTACTATTATTCCAAAACCGAAATAAAAAGCAGCATGTGTAAAATGGAAATATTGCATTTTTGTACAACCAAAAATAAAATGTTTAGAAGGAAATTTACTAATACTCAAAGTTTAATTCATTAGGTTAAGTTAACTTGATTTTTATGGTTAAAAACGAGAAAGTTTTTCATAAAAACGCCCTTTTAAACATCTGGAGTGGGGTATCGCCTCTGGATGGTGTTACTGATGTTTTTCTCCCTTAACCAAAAGTAACAGACGACATTTCGTTAAATTGAATCCTTGGTACACCAAAGTATCAAACTATCTTTCATATATCAAGGTTGAGAGAGGGAAAGATCGATATATCGGATTAGCCCATTAACATTTTGTCTATTAAAGATGTAGAATGTATGGAACATATGAATAAAAAATTAAACTTTCTAATTATTGTATATCACTGGTTCCTGTTATACAGTATGGTTTTCCTGAAGTGCTTGGTTACTTACAAGAAATTGTGGGCGATCTGCCTAAATATGCAGCATTTGATAGCGTAGACTAGTTATCACGTTTATTTCCCTGACCTTATATATCTCTTCTATGAATACCTCTGAGTCGCTTCTAGCTTCAAAAGAATTCTGAAAAATAATATTAGCTTTAAAGCTATATTAACCAAGCAAGCAATGAAAATGCCTGATTTAAAATTTAAATAGCTTTTACACAATACTATGATAAAAATAAACCTATACGACAATATATCGAGGTATCCGACGGAATATAACAGTATTATAAACTGCCCCTGTCAGTACGAGTGCCTGCTGTCCGATGCCCGCAACACTCTACTCTACACTGTGTGCATTGCATTGCAGCTAGGCGCATAGCAGCACAGAATTTTGTAGTAAAAACTTCGCTGCGCAATAACCTTTTGTCTCCACAATCGATAGACTTCTTCCCTAGATCATGAGGAACCATGTACCAAGTCTGAAGTCTCTAGGACCTGTATATCAAGAGATATGACACGGACGGACAGATCGACGACGAGCAGGCAGACATACGCAATTTTAGAAGGTTTCTTAAAAACAAATATCTAACCGAGTAAATAAGAGCTGGCTGCAATTGGGACCATCTTGGGTTTAGAACAATGTTAAACTTTAAACAACTATACAACCTTATTTCCTATAATAGAATTAGGGGGAGGTCTCATTTAAACATTATTATGCATCCAAACACTTTTAGTGTTTCGATACTTTTATCGTCTGTTCGTGAAAAAAATAAATTATTAAAGCTATATACTTAAAATACCAAAAATGCGGTTGGATACCTATTATTGTATCTTTAAATTGAATGTGTCCCGTGATTTTAGGAACAAAATTAAGGGCGTAGAAGTGTTTGAAGAATAACATTGTTCTTATGGGGTCAAATTTAAGTTGATTTTACTTCCAGTGTATAGTTTTTAATCCTGGTGAGTTGTCACGAAGAACGAGTCCGCCTCACCGCTGATCCGATCTGAATTGGTCGTTCGTTCTTGTCTTATAATTGGGCAGGAATGACTAATCTAATGTTCTAATGTAAATTCTAAAATTAATTAAATATAAACTTTGATTTATTATTAAAGTTATTAGTAGTAAAAGTACTTCCTTGTTAAAATAATTTTATTATTGTTCGCAGAGATGCTTATCTTTTAACTACACTGCTGGTTTAGTAAGGAATTCGGGCGAGATTGTCGTTGTTAGACGTAGCTTTGGTGAAAGAAGAGCTATTACCAAAACCAAAATGTGGGGTGGTAAGGCTATATGTTTCTTAAAACGTGTATATCGTGTCTGCAGATTAGAGTTCGTTAAATTAAACGTGGTAAGAGTACGTGGCGCGTTAGAGGCTTGCTAAGGTCGCATACCAAGTTTCAAATAATTCTCTAGATATACTGACATGTAGAATGACAGACATACGAGTATATCATACAGAAAAAGTGTTTACAAACCCCCGTCATACCGGCATACAGAAATTGTGTTCGCCTTCACAGTGGTTGGTATCAGTGACGCTTAGCCAAATACCATGCCTGGGCAACATATAGAAATTAAGTTTCATGCCAAATTAAAAGTGTATAGATGAAATATTTAACAAGATATCTTGACACATGATATTTTTAAATTTTGTTCAGTAAAATATGTTTTATAGCAGTACTCAAATAAAAGTTCTGGTAACTTAGCGAGGGTACTACAACGTACGAGTGCGCTGAAATCAATTAATGTCAACGACTTTTAACATTAACTCCATTCTTTTACGAAACGAATAAAAGTGCCACTTGTTAAATTCCTATATGAATGTATAAAGTTTGTTTACAAATTTATGTATTCCGTTATTTTCTTGTTTCTGCCATTGTTAACCATTAGATCAATACAAAAAATATTTTTCAACGCCCAGCAAATCCCACTGAGTGACATGCACCATCATCGAACTCAAGAGTTCTTCGTCTATAGATCAGTTCGTTTACGAGATACCGTGCGAACAGTCAGACAGAAATGACATTTTTCCAACCCCACGAGTGATATGCTTTGTTATAGCTCAGCCAGTTAGTTTTATTTTCTGCATATGGTTTTTATAAATGTATTACATAGGAAGGAATGTGTATGTGCGTGCGTTGTTTTCAAGTTAGTTTTCAATGTTTCTATGTACGTGTATTCGTAAACGTTGTACATCTTATTTGTACATTACATTTTTTATATGTGGTCATATACTGGGTGTTGATATATTTGTTTATGTATTTTTTATAATGAATTATCACGTTTTACACTAAATATAGTGAGTATTTTGAAAACGTACAACAGACATTTGAATTTGTATAATATTGACAACATACGTAATAATAAAAAATAATATTTTTCGTCTATTTATTTTTTATTGAATGAGGAAAAATCATGCCCTCTGTACTGTAGAGACTTCACTTACCGTTAGATTTGCCACCACCGACTGATTTAGAAGAATTAGAAGTTTTTCAAGAATAATTACTCTTAAAAAAATTGGATAACATTTATTTATTGTTAGTTTTATATTGATGTGTCCATAGCAAGCCCTGAAAACATTTCAATATTTTTACTACTGATTTTTAGTGAGTGATATAGCAGTGTTCAAAGGCCTAACGTGGTAATGCATCCGACTTTTATATTTGCTTCTTTAATTGTCAACATCAAGTATTTTAAAATGAGTATGAATGTTGATTTATAAAAATACCAATAGTCTAGGAGTCAAGAGTCAATTTTTGTTATATAAGCATACAACCTGGTTCTTCTAAATATCTTTAGAGGGATTTCGCTTATGCAAGAAATATCATACATTGTCATTTTTAGATTAACACACTTAATCAACCATACGACACGTATGGTGATAATAATAGATCAGTAATAGTAATAATAGTTATATGTACCATCGTCGCCATTTTCAACCAAAGGGTGAGTTTTCATATGGTTAGCCATTGACTGGCACTTTTACCCTCCTGCCATCCCCTACCAAAATTAGTACGACCTACTCTCATTTTCATTTTTAGATACATTTCTTACATCAATTTCACGAAAACTAGGTTGTGTCCTTATGCAATATAATTCGCTCGCTCTCTAATCCTTGATTAAAGTATCTTGAGTTTATGCTTTCCAATCAAAGAGGCATATTATGCCTTTATATTTATGAGTCCACTATAAATAATATTCGTAGGATTTATTACAAAATCCCGAAAATTGATTAGAACATTTTTATTTTTATTTTATTAAATAATGATTTTAAATCACTTATACATTTAATTTATGTAATTTTATACCAGTTTGTATATATATTTATTGCTGATTCTGTCTATTTTAGGTAATTTAATAATTGATAGATAAGTTGTCCTGTGTCTGTTTGACTACAATTATGTCAGTGTTATAGACATTTTTGGTCATATTACCCATGCAAAGGACAACAATGCCTACGTGTATACGTAATTTAAATAAAATTGTTTTATTTATTATTTTTCTGTGATTTCTATGTGAAATTTGATGACGAGATAATACACTTTTTTCTTCGAATCAAAATATTTTAAGTCCTTATGTAGTAAATGTTTCTATCAAACTGATATTAATGTCGTAAACACGGAAATCTGGAAAGTGTCAATTAATTTTTATTTTTTTGTAAAAAAAACAAAAAAAATGCATACCGGTACGACAAGTTATAGCCGTCTGTGTACTAAAAACTACAAAATATTTTTTAATCTCATCGCCTGTGCACTTTGTGAGACCTAAAAGTTCCACAATTCCAGATTCTTCATCTCCCACGAATAAACGAGTACTGCAAACTTTTTATAGTAAGCCACGAAAACAACACTAACTACTGTAACAAAAATCACTTCTTGGAGTGAACCAGTGGACCACAGCGCAGAACTTATATCGTGGCGAGTGGAGTCTGTGGGCGGAGTGGCAGTGGCGTGGCGTGGAGCAGTGGCTGTGAGGTGAGTCTGAGGGCACTTGTCGCTGAGAGGTGTTGGACCAGAAACAATGACGTATCTCTCTCTCACTCTCTCATTCTCGCTAGACTGTTGGGCAACTGTATTAATTAGTCCCACCGCGGACGTGGTGGTGCCTTCTCGGTGGGGGTAAGGTAAGGTCGCTGACTCGGGCGGGGCCGGCCCGGGTGGAGCTATATGACCCATTTACTGTACACCTAATCACTTCGCCAAATGTTAAGGTTAACTTTAGCCCCCCCCCCTCAAGGGAGATGATTTCCATGCACGGATGTTATGGACTTTAGTTTTATATTTGGACAAGCGGGTGGCTCGGTATTTACTGGACTACCTATATTCATATAAATTTGCAAGTAGGTCTTGGTAGACGTCGATGCATGATAAATACTCCAGAGATAGATGTTTCTTGAGCGTAAAAACCAGCTTTATTTAAAAGTTAACCGATTCAGAGGAGTATCGTAGGACCCGTCAAACGAGTCTAACCAACCGGTCCATCAAAGGTTACTTACTAATTCCATCAAATGTGGTTCTACTCGTACTTAATATTATAAAATGTTATATGATTGTAATAAGTTACTAATTTTCACTTTTCACTTACGAATTTGTCTATTCTGTTATTTGTTTGTTGAAATCATGGTTACCGATAAGACCAATGTAATAAGGTTAGAATGTTATTTCTATCTTTCGTTTTGACCTCTTCAGCCAAAAATCAATGGACGTTTTCCTTGGACCATGAGGAACCTATGCACCAAGTTCTAAGTATCTAAGATCTTTCTAACAAGAGCTATAGAACGGAATGACGAACAGACAGTGACGCAATTTTAAGAAGGTCTTGGGTCCTTTATCTGGAAAAGGTATTTCAAACTGAAAATAACGATTAATTTGACGCTCATATTGTAACGTGGTGCTTCATGTTCTCTACATAATATACCTCAACAAGAAAACCTAGTGAATCATAGATCAAAGATTCACGTAGTGAATCATATTATGGAGACTATAAATCAATAAAGAAAAAATTTTAGATAAATCTTCACAGTGTTTCAGAAACACATCACAACTTGTGGCTCATTGATCTTTTGAAAGTATAAAACCAATGAAAGTTTCAGAGGAACGCCAAGTTCTTAATTAGTCAGCTGAAAAAATAGCAGCTCAGATGAATTAGCACTAAAGGCTCAGGAGGCATTCGAGAAAGCGAACCTACAACTGCAGATGCTGCACTACAGTTACAAGTATGCAATATTACCGCTGTAGCAGCACGGGTCCTGTTCTAGTTGTGAAGGACCAGGTCGCGCCTAGCCGGGATAAATAGCAGTTACTGTTCTGTTTACAATTTAGGATGTGACCTTTCCTTTGCCACAGTCAAAGGTCAGGCTGACGTCACCTCCTCTGCTCTGGCAATGGAAGCGTTTCACTACGAGTACAATAGTATCACCTTGTGTATCTTTGGGCTCATGCGTGCTTCGGAGCACTCTCATGTTGTGGAAGCCTTATGAATGTGCATATATTAAGGTTTCAACGTGCCTGAATAAAAAAAATGCAACTAACTTAAAAAAGAAAACTTGTATAGTTAAAAAATTGTATAAACTTTATGACATGCCTAGGTACCAAGTGGATGAAGGGTTAAAACCTGCCAACCACTGCTCTCAATTAGAACTTGGTCGTAATTCAGTATCTTAAAATATGAGAAAACTGAGCATAAGAAAACTCGAAGGACTTCCTATAGTTTTGTAATGGGCTCAGTTCTCGATTCGAATTCTGGGTTCATTGTATGTCCGTGGAAGCATTGTCACTACGTTATCATAAAGGATTGATCTTTTATTAGTTTAAATAAAGACATGTAATAAAACTGTATTGTAGAGACATTCTCACAATGTACGAAACTAAATTTCAGCGTGCTTAGATACAATTTATTATTTATTTAGAATTTATTATAATTGTTTTATCATTTGTAGTTCTTTAGGCACATTACGCTTGCTGTTTTATGGAAGATATCCTGAATTATAAATTACGCTGCCAAAAACTTGCCAATAGTATAGGAACTGATATAATATCTTGTCTCTTTGACAATCCACAAGTTTTGTTTGAAAATTATATAGTTGAAATATCATACAGTATATTGATAGACATTTTATATACACATTGATATTTAGTCTACTTTCTGGTGGTCTATGGAGTATGGAGTATGGAGTACTATGGTCTTTGAGTCATATAATTATGGATCGGAGATACTTAGATATTTGTGTTATTTAGCTTAAAATTATTAATCTACAAATGGTTGAGATTAGGCCACACTAATTTGGCGTGTCACTCTGTCTTAAAATGATTTGCTTTCTTAGATGTACTTCTTTTAATAGTTTCTATTCTTCTAGAACAATTCTGATATAGTATACATAAATAATAAAATATCTTTAAGTAAACATAATACATTTTTATTATTTTACCGCGATGACCGGTAATTTAGAAATCACTAACCTCGTACAATCAAAATTCTATAAATATCTGAGTAGACCTTATATTCAAGCAGATATGGAGATATTCATATATCATTAAAGCCCACTTTTTATTTTATAGTTTCTTTTTAAAAATGTTAAAATTAATTTATTATTATTATTATTAAAAAAACTCAATTATTTGTGTTTCATGAACTATCACGTTGTCAGAACATTTCTTAGATCAAAATATACATGTATCCTTCCTTACTTTACTTACCTTACCTTACTTCTTTTAGACTTTGTTTGCAAATTAAATGAAGGTATTAAATAGTGGTAAGTGTGAGAGTGGACTTTTCCTAGATATACAGAAGGCATTTGATACAGTCAACCATGCCATTTTATTAGAGAAATTATATAATTGTGGGGTTCGTGGGGTAGCTCATGCTTAGTTTTCCAGCTACTTACAAAACAGAAGGCAATGTGTTAAAATCAAGGGCGTTTTAATTAAAATGGGTGTTGTCAGGCACGGAGTCCCCCAGGGAATCGGTCTTGGGAGCAACTTTGTTTCTTATATATGTCAATGACCTTTGTAATACTTCATTAAATGGCCAAATCACTGCATTTGTGGATGACACGGTCCTCTGCTATTTAAGTGAGACGTGGGAAGAATCTGAAAGAAAACTTTTAACTGATCTGGAAACTTTAAAATGGCTTTACAAGAATAAATTAGTTCTCAACACACAAAAAAAACTAACTGCATTAATTGATATGTAACTAAATAGTAGGTGAGAATACGCTATAATTTCTGGGGGTGGAACGTATAGATCCACAAAAAAACCTGTGGAAAACATTCAAAAATTGTATGTTAAATGTTATAATGGTATATCATTTTGGTTTGGCGGTCTATGGCAATATTTAAACATATATTTTCTTTAAAATAAGTATATTCTGTTTATTTTTAAATTCACGAAGGGTAAGTTTAAGTTTCGTTAATTCTGTTTGGTAAGCCATAAAGAGTGTAACAATAAATTAATTTATAGGATTAATAGATATAAATAGTTACAGTATCTGCAACCGCAAATGAACTCTTTATCTAAATGAACTTATCTGATGGAATCCCTCTTCAGGCTTTGCCTTTGGGGCGTTATTTTCCTATTAAAATTATAATATTTGTCATAACAGAATTTTATTTTATGTTAGTATACTTTTGTAATACTCATATGATTTTGTCTTGCTACTAATATTTGTGTTTTTTTTTAGGAAATAAATCATTTATTCATTATTCTTTAGTGTTTCAAACAATAATGACTAAAACTGTTGTTTTTGTGCAATGATGTCCATAAGAACTAGTGTCTGTAAGTCACAGTACAAAGTGAGAACATTTATTCCATCTCAAGAAAAAAGGAAAACACTCTAAATAGTATCAAAATTGTGTAATTAATTGCAAAAAATGTACCACATAACAAACGGATAATTTTCCAAACAAAACAAAAAAATCGAATCAGGATTGTGTAAAAAAGCTATTTGAATAATGTATATTTTATAATAATTGAGTGCCTCCCTAGATTTGATCAAACGTTCTCCAAGTGTAAATATTGAGGGTGTGTCTTTACACTGGTAATTGGTTTGAATGATGGTGAGAATCAGATTAAGTTATTGTTCTCGTTGGCAATTACATCATAATACGTGCTGTGTCCTAACCGCCGGGGGTTGCAGGCCAGGTGGTCTGTCTGGTAGTGAATGATACAAGCTTGTGTGGTCGCCGCTCACTGTAACAATAAAAAAATGTACCATAATAATTCTCTTGTTAGAACACAACTTGTGCAATGAATGAGATCAGTTGTAGCAACTCTGCAAAGGAACTCAAATTATATCCCAACAATAATAGGCGGAGATGCAGCGGCGATACCATTGGGCCTACAAGGTGAATACTATCTCAGATCGTTTCACACTCCAAGGGCTCGGCGAGACTCCGGAAAACCATCGCTACTACTTAATCAGTGATCAAGTTTAAGTATGGGAGGAGCAGGAAAAGGAGATAGGGGAGGTGACGGATCAGCAACCAGCACCAATCAGCAAAAAAAAAGAAAGTTTCGCAAAAATGTTGGTGTTGGGGTTGATAACACAGTATAAGTACATAATCCTGTCCAACCTGTGTGTGGGGTTAACCCCATGTTAAGAAGTTTACAAATATTTTTAAAAATTTTCCTTTTTCTTGCTTTGCAATTTCTGGCCGATAAAGTTAAAGAAATTATGTATACTTCCTAAAGTATATTATTAAATAAAGTCCAATCAGATAGAATTGGCATCTTAGTATAGGAAGCTGGGAAATTAAAAATAGTAAGCTGGTAATGAAATAGTAAGCAGCTGATAACAAGTTGATGCCAAACCAACTTGACCTTGAAGTTGATGGTGGTCATTATCAGCAAACTGTGAAACACTGAGTCAATGTTAAACCATTGGCTCTATGTTTATGATAACAACATGGAAAGCCTTATTAAATTTTATTATTTACAATTCCTTTTATTAATTGGAGGAAATGATCAGTATTGTCTTTAGATAATTTGATTGATAAGATTAATTTAAAATGTTTAAACTTCATTATTGTTATTACACATCATTAACTCTTTTATAGTTATTGTTTTTGGGTTCTTTTCCTGAACTAAATAACTTTAAAAGTAACTAACACACATTATTGAAAATATATAATAAATAACAAAAAGTTTAAAATAAAATAAATTGATTTTATGTCATACAGTTTAATCCTACGTATATATTATAGATGCAAAAGTTTGTGATGTTTGGAAGTCTTTATGTTTTCGTATTTGATACTCAATTATGCAAGACGTAGGGGACAGATTTTGATGAAATTTGGCATGTACGTTATTTACATATAGGATTCAAACATAGGCATACCTATGAGTATTCAGAAATACCACTCACAGATAGTTTTTTTAGTAATGGGAAGAAAAGTTTTTTATTGTTCTTGACAACTGATAGGGTCACAGACACCCACTGTCAACTTTACTTTGTATTTGCATGACTAAATATTAGCTGTCATTGTGTGATACATATAGCAATAACACATAGTATTATCAGACTTGTATTACAGATGGCAGCAGTAACTAATTCAAACCAATTAGTTTAGTCTGGATTTTACTTAAGGAACACAATTGAGAATGTCTACATAACATATTAGAAATGTGTTTCCTTTGGTACTGTGTGACGGTATATTTACAGAAGCTGAAAAAAGAAAACTGAGGGATCGAGTATCAAAAATATAATTAAGGAACAATTAACTCAGTGACTACAATTAAAAAAAAAAACAAGCGAGCGCATTGAACCTGTGACCAATGCAAAGAAAGCACAAAGCAATGCACCAGACACTACATGCAAATTTTGTGACAGAAAATTGTCGAGGGGACATCGCATCTGTTTCTCACTGTAGGCTTACATGTGTGTGTGTGTGTGTGTGTGTGTGTGTGTGTGTGTGTGTGTGTGTGTGTGTGTGTGTGTGTGTGTGTGTGTGTGTGTGTGTGTGTGTGTCCGAGCCTTACTACGAAAAGTGAAGTATTTTCTAACATTGCTGAGGTTCTTTGTTTAAAGTAATGGCAAATGGATGAAAATTCTATTACTTTTACAATACTGAGGTAAGTAATAGGATCTTGAAGATACTTTCTTTCACCTTTAAAATCTATTTGGCTGACGAGTCCATAAAAGAAGAAAGGACGAGTTCATAAAAATATTAACTGGCCATGTACTGGTCTATAGCTCCCAATCTTTGAAATAATTAGAGTTTATACCTGGAAGCGGACTAATTTCATAAAAAAAATAGATTAAAATCGGTCCGGTAGTCTCGGAAAAATCGTTGGAAACCATAAAAACGACTCACAGCAACAATTCGAATTGTAAAACCTTCTTTTTTAAGCCAGTTACAGAGGTAAATCGGTTCTTTATAAATAACTTTAAAGAAATGCATAGTTTGATAATCGCATAATCTATATATCCTAATACCACCATAAAATAGCAGTACGGTAAATAATGATAATAATAGTAATATTAACTGCATACATGTAGTATAAATATAGTGATTGGCTGAGCGTTAGCGAAGTGTATCAATGGAGGGGCTAGAAAACCTTCGGTTCTGTCTGTGTGTCTGTACGCAGAATAATCTAGAGAACGAACTGACGTACATAATTTAAATTTTGCGTGATGGTTCTTTTCTGTATAGTGATGGTTCTTTCCTCTCCATCGAATGTGATGGAGATTTGGTTCACAGTATTTGATTTGGCTTATTACAAAATGAGTAATAAATAATTTGTTGGGGATAAGCGAATGCCATATTGTGGAATTAATTATTTGACACTTCCGTTAAAATCATATAATAACTATCAGTTCTCTGGCAAGCGTAAAGCGGTGAACTAAGGCTAAAATTTCTTTGGTTAATTAACCTGTCATGAATTACAGGCACCCAGAGCTATTTAATTAAGTCACGAGAAGACAAAAATTCTAGTTACTGGTCCAATGCAGAGACAGCGCTACATGCCGTGTGTCAGTGGCATGGCTTGGCGTGGCACAGCGGCGGGCAGTGGAGCAAGGTCTCCTTCACACGCGCAGGCGCAGTAATCACATCTTGTAAGCACTAATTCCACGAGATCCCGTCGTAACAGTACACCCACTGTCACATCGCAATCTAACAAGACCTGCTTTTGTCGTTGAACATTCTTCGTATCATTGAGTCTGCACCAGCGATCACATAAGACCAATAGATGGAGCAGTGGGGGTTGCCCGTTTTGAAGCCGCCTCTGTCGCCTGATGATACAACAATGGCGGCGACCTTGGGATGATTCACCTAGTGGCGAGCGCTCAGACTGTGTTCGCTGCTGTCTGGCAGGTTTTAGAACATGAGAAGGAAGATGAAGATCTCGACTATTACTATGATATTGTAGGAAACACTTCAAATGTAACGACGCCATATTGTGGAGTACCTTTCTGGTTTTGTAGTAAGAACGTTAAGAAATAAAATAGCCTGTAGCGGGTGCCTACAGCTGTTTACAGGCTAATGAGGAAAACGCAATACCGCAACAGTTTGATAAGTTGTAAAAATCGAGGAGGACTTTTACAACCTTCTGAAGGTGTTGTGAAACTTTGTTTGTTATGTGAAACAGAAGTAAAGTTGCGTATTAAGAGAAAGGCGACGTGACAACTGTGAAAAAACTAGAGGACAGAATGGTAAATTCAGTGTTACGAAAGTGTATCGGTGTAAATCTGTTCCCAGGAGGGCATTGTTTTGTACAAGATCCTGGGGTAAATCACCTTATATTAGTTCAAAAAGCTATTTGTAAACAATACTTCAAAGTGCGACTACATCACCACTGCAAAAATGTCAGTGCATCATTACACAAAACCAGAATACGCAGTCATCTATTAAAAACTGTAATATTTTTAGGACAGTAGAGAGGTACGTTTTATTTGTAAGCTTTGGATATTTATGTTTCTAATTTTCATATTTTAATTTCCATTATATTAAATTCATTATTTATAAACATAATGAATTACCCATTTGGGTAATTTGGTGTGCCAGCATCTGGACTATTTCGCATGTAGCTATAGCTTTTTTAGAAATAGTCTTTTCATCATGCTCAATGATACTTAATTTATTTATTTTTTACGTTATTTTTTTCTAATAGCTTGGTGGTAAATTTAACTTATTTGTTTTGTACTTTTTTAATGAATTAAATATTTGTTTCTAAAATTGCACTGCTAAATGAGATTGTACATTGTTAATTACCTGATTTCTTGTAAATGTATAGATTTTTCCAAGTAGATCTGCTACATCATTTCTTGTTGTTTGTTATTTGCTCTAAATTTATCTTGTTAATTCTTAAATGTTTATCATTATTTTTCTTTTATCTTGTTGTTGTTCTTGTTATTATACTCAAGTTATATTAGTTTTCGAGTTGGTTAGTGTTATTTATGATTTTTTTTATAATTATTGCATAGTCAAAACTAACACACCATGTTTTTATTATAAATTTGTTCGATTATGCTGTCTGTCTTGAATTAATTAATTTGCACTATTCTTATAAAAAATGGTTGTCCGTTGATAAATAAATAAGTCTATGTCTAGTGGTTTACTTTATTGTACCTTATATTGCCTCAAGTTTAGTTAAATATTTAATTGCACTGAATGACAGTTTCTATTTACATGAAATGATAAGCGAATGCCTTATAAATGGGGTTTTAAAAATGTTTAACATATTAAAAATAATTAATTACATTTAAATGAATTTTAAATTAACGATATGTTGAGTTTTTAATTTAAGAGCCGAGAGCGGCCTGGAGTGTAGGCGATCTGTTGTAGGTCGGGCGATGCGGTCAGGGTTTTCGCCTATATTCTGCCGATAATATCAGGGGGAAAACGACTGGTCTTAGAAAATAAAGTTTCGAATGAAAAAAAATAATTCAACTCTTTATCTCAAACTTTCCCGCTTACAAAACTTGCCTGTCCTAAAAACAAAAAAATTCCTCACAGACCGACTTTTTCATGTTACGATTTCAAATGTGTATAAAACTTTTAAAGTTTTTTGCTCATTAAAATTATATAGAGATCAAAACTGGTAATTTGAGTTGCGCCATTGGAATCGGTGTTTTATGAGATATACGTACACCAAATTTGAACATTTTGGCTTAATCCTAAGTGGGCTAGGTGGCGATTTATTTATGCGCGCGGACTGCAATTTTTAAGCTTTTCTGGACGGCGGTTGGCGTTTCTAGACGTTCTCAAGATGGCCGCCACTGGCTTCAACACCAGTAATGCTGTAGGAATAGGAGTGCTCCATCTATTGGTCTTATGTGATCGCTGGTCTGCACACGGTTTAGTGCAGTAATCACATCTTATAATAGTACAGTCATTGAAGCAAAAAAATACCGTCTTACCTCCGAATTTTTTTACTGCGAACCGATTTGCATGAAATTTTGGAATTAGGCTCATCTTACCCTTAACTTCAAAAGTGAAAATGACCTGAACTCCGCCTATTATTTTTAAGGGGTGTAAATAACCCCTTAATGGAAAAATTGACATTGAGCCATTTTATCGCTAGAAAACATGTCTAATAGTAAGTGGTGAAATTGTAAAGTGTTTTCTAACACAATTACCTCATATTAAAATCATTTTCATCCCCTTGAAAATCTTACAACCCTTGCAAACAACCCCTAAATTGAAAAAATCACAAAATGTACTTTGGTACGACATAAAAAGATGTAAGTCTATACTCTATAGTAAGAAGTATTTTTTATATTCTCTACGATAATTATCAAATTATTAACCCCCTTTCAACCCTTGATAAAAAATTGTTAATTTTTTTTTATAAAATGAAAAGGATTTAAATATTATTCCACACTCTCGAAAATGATTATCATATTCTTAAGTTTTCTACCCTTAAAACTACCCCTAAATTAAAACCGTAAAAATATATGATTACTTATTTAAAAACAATTTAATTTAGAGTAAAAAAATTGCCATTTATTGAATAAAATATTTAGTCTACAAATTATAAAAAATTTACTCACATGTGTTACATATAAATATAAGAACGTTGATATGTATTCATGCCTACGTTTCCAAAATATATTACCCATATTATGTATATATATATATATATATATATATATATATATATATATATATATATATATATACACATTACAATAGTTGTGGGTCTTTATTATACTGCGTACTTTCACATTGCTCCAAATATTCACACTCCGGAATTTTCAGTTACTAAGTAGAAAAAATATGATAAGTTTTTGGACCATAACTCCTTCAATTTTTATGCTATCACAATTTATAAAAAACCATTGTAAAGGTACTTAAGAGAGCTATAACATCCTTTATTGCAATATATAGTAAAACACCTTTTCCTCAAACGGTGAAGGGTTAAAGGGCTTAAGAGAGGCTGTGATAGCGCTGCCACGCGCTCTTTAAACAATCATATCTCCGTCAATTTTTGTTTCACAGAAAAAAACAAAAACCCAAATTGTTTATCAGAAAAATACCTAACTTTTTTATTCCTACACTTTTATACGTATCTGTCGTCATTTTTGAGATATTATGAAAAAAGTTGGTTTTTTTTTATTTGAATTTTTTTTTTAATCGTGACTTTTTTTAAACATATGTGTCCTGAAGCAGCCAAACTGATAAAATATATCAAACTCTTCATAATAAAGTTAATTCTAGGCGGAATACGATTAATTTTAATTTTGGTGGAAATGGCACTTATGAAACCCATTGATTTAAAAGAAAAAAGAAAAACTGTAGATGCTCCTCTTATTTATAATACAGCTCACTTATTTTACGTGCAAAAGACTTTTAATAGTGCTCATTTTAAAGCTTATTTCAAGCACTACAAAACCCTTTTTTATTAGAATGCCTAAAATGCATCTGCTCGCCGCTAGATGGCATTGACCACATCGATTAAATTTCAGACAAAATAAAAAACGGCTTTGATCTTTAATATCTATCTTAATATTGCACTTATGATACTTTATAAAGAACCAAATTGTTCATTTTTTTACCTGCTACAATTTTGTTTTTTATAACATTTTCGATAAAGCGAATTTTCAATTGCCAATAATTTGAAAAGTATTGGAATTTTCGAAAAACTTTATAGATGATTTTTTGCTTAAAATTAGGCCTTCTATCGATATCCAAGGTTATTTTGAAAAACAAAAATCACCCCCAGGGTTGTTGCGGAGTACAAATTATTTTCACTTTTGAAGTTAAGGGGTAAGATGAACCTAATTCCAAAATTGTATGCAATTCGGTTCACAGTAAAAAAATTTGGAGCAATAATGCTTCAATGACTGCACTATCACCTACTGTCACAGTGTGATCTAACTAGACCTAGTTCAGTTGTTGAACATTTTCATGTAATTGAATCTGCGCACGGTTTAGTGCAGTAATCACATCTCGTAAGCACTAAGTATACGAGATCCCACCACCTCGTAACACTACACCCACCATCACATTGCAATCAAACTAGACCTGGTTCAGTCGTTGAACGTTCTTCGTGTCACTGAATGCGCGAACGGTTTAGTGCAGTAATCACATCTCGTAAGCACTAAGTATACGAGATCCCACCACCTCGTAACACTACACCCACCATCACATTGCAATCAAACTAGACCTGGTTCAGTCGTTGAACGTTCTTCGTGTCACTGAATGCGCGAACGGTTTAGTGCAGTAATCACATCTCGTAAGCACTAAGTATACGAGATCCCACCACCTCGTAACACTACACCCACCATCACATTGCAATCAAACTAGACCTGGTTCAGTCGTTGAACATTCTTCGTGTCATTAAATGCGCGAACGGTTTAGTGCAGTAATCACATCTCGTAAGCACTAAGTATACGAGATCCCACCACCTCGTAACACTACACCCACCATCACATTGCAATCAAACTAGACCTGGTTCAGTCGTTGAACGTTCTTCGTGTCACTGAATGCGCGAACGGTTTAGTGCAGTAATCACATCTCGTAAGCACTAAGTATACGAGATCCCACCACCTCGTAACACTACACCCACCATCACATTGCAATCAAACTAGACCTGGTTCAGTCGTTGAACATTCTTCGTGTCATTAAATGCGCGAACGGTTTAGTGCAGTAATCACATCTTGTAAGCACTAAGTATACGAGATAACGCTGTAACTCAATACCCACTGTCACAGTTTGATCTAACTAGACCTGGTTAAGTCATTGAACATTATTCGGGTCATTGAATCTGCGACGGTTTAGTGCAGTAATTACTGCAGCAAAGTATGCAATATTATTTTTGTCTTGTAGGTTGAATGTTGTTTTTTACACTGTAAATAATATGTGGTGACAAATGAAATTTATTAAAACTTACTGTGACCTAACAAGATCCTGCGCTCTTCATTATAAAATAATGAGTAATTTTATACCAAATAAAATGTATAGAATTCTATACGCTATCACTATTAAAATAAACAGTATTAACCACGACAGTATACTAAGTATCGTGTAATGAGTGGAGCCTTATCAACCAAGAAGATTAAAGTTATACATATAAAGGATTACGCGTTCTGTGCCTTGACTATCATCTACTTACATTTTCCGGGTTACACCGCGTTGAAATATTGTAAAAATGTTGCAATATCTCAGAAAAATTTTTCAAAAACCATAACTTAAACTTTAACGTGTGCTTATTATATTCAAAACTTTAAAAATCTCGGCGTGACTCTCAATGTGACCATCAAAGAAAAATAAAAATTCATAATTTAACAATATTTGTCCTAAATTCATTGTTTACAACAAACATTTTCCCTAATGTTCCTAGCTCCAAAGAAGTTATTTTAAAAGACAGTCACGTTGAGAAAAGCAATTGAACCATCCTAAATAAGATTAGTCAATTTTATAAAACTAAGATACCTCATTTTACGAAGAAAGTAAACGTGAAGATTCATGTGGTCACTTTGATTTTTTAAAGATAATGAGCAATAATTGGAAGAAAACATTTATAATAATCACAAATTTGGAATGTTTAAAGTTTTAGTTTACATGTTTATTGAAGGCACAAGTGAAATAATTAAACCTGTTCGATTTATATAACGACAGTGTCAAGGTCAGAGAAATAGTTAAACGTTACGAGCATGCTTGGAATAATCAGCACTTATTAACGTGTATGTAGAGATTAGTGGCAGCCGGGACATGGACAAACGTACAGCACAGTCTAGGTAAGTTTCTTTGTCTGTGTGAGTCTTTTCGTTAATTTTGTAGACAAAAGCTACTACTGGCTGCACATTTGAGAATCTGACATTAAAATGTAGATAAAATTTAAAACTGAGTTATATAAATACGAGATCGTCTTATATCAAAACAGTTTTCATTTTAAAAATACGATTGAACAATAATACAGGGTGGCGAAAACGAACGCATGGATTTGTATAGTGTATTATCAATGGAGAGGAGCTGTTAGTGAGTTAGTGATCACTGAGCGACGCTGTTTTGTAGGCTAGAGCGTTCAGTTTGAATAGCATTGGCGCAGTGGATCGTGTAACATCGATTTTGATTAACAAAGAATTGTTTTGAGAGTATGCTTGATGTTTTTGCAAATGACTATGCTGTTTTAATGATGAGTGATGCAGCTCACTCCATTTGAATGAATCTGTAAACAAGCGCAATTGTTGCTATTGGGCACCTAACGACACACTAGAAATGTACGAAAAACCACTGCAATCTTAAATTTACAGTGTGGTGTGCGGTCTCGAAAACTGGTATAGTTGAACCTTATTTTTTTGAAGAGGGAGGTGCAATTGTCACAGTTAATTCTCAATATTACGTGGAAATTCTACGAACATTGTTGCAGCTACAACCTGAAGATTTGGGGATCAATACGGCATAAATATGGGGTTATAACGATGGAACTACAGCCCATATGAGTAATGCATCTATGAAATTGGTTAGAGAAGTACTTCTCGATCACTTGATTTCACGTTTCGGTGGTATCCATTGGCCTGCACGCATGCCAGATCTATCTCCGTGCGACTTCTTAAAGGATCACTTGAAGTTCAAAGTTTATTGTTGTAAACCTCGTTCACTCAAAGGTTTTAAGGCTGGAATACTCAAAAAAATTTGCTGCTGTATCACAGGACATTTTTGACAAAAGTTGTGGGAAACTTCGATGAGAGACCTGTAATATATTAACGCAGAAGGACACCATCTTTGTGATGTTATTAAATAAGTTAAGTGCTTTGTAATAATTAATTCCCAGTTCTCAAATTGGATTGTTTGCTGATTGTTTTGATGTTAACTTACTACTGTCTATGAATGCTATAATGTTTCTGACTTCAGCACCATTTCCCCAGTAATATCTTTTTTTCCAGAAAGAGTGTTATAACCACTTACAATCAATATGCCAATGTAAACCTTTTCTACTTCTAATGGAGTTAACAGTGGATCTTGTTCATTTTTAAAGAGAGTATACTTTGTTCATTCCGTTATCATAGTTTGATTAATCTGCTCATTGAAGAATATTTCAAATTCCTCTACAGGACTTAGGGCACGAAAAGCAGTGCAGCCACTATCAAGAAACAGTGTATATGTAGTTCAAACCGGTTTGTACCCATGAACATGACTGTCTTGCTTTCTTACGTATTCCTTGTCCCTTGCCTTTATTTTTTTTTTTTTGTGGTAAGCCTTCTTCATGAGAATGATTTTCCTCATCGCTTCCTCTATAATTATTACCATTTCGTTCTAAATTTTTAATCTTAGAATAAATTTCTGCCCCTGCTCTAAGCCGCTGTCCACTCAAATTATAAAAAAATCACTCTCATCTTCATCTGCTAAATCTTCGTCTGTTAATACTAGAGTTTCAGGTGGCTCAATGAAGATTCCGCCAGTAATCAAATAACCACCGACTTCAATAATCTGAAGTGCCTCCTTCAAAAGTTATGTCCCTGCAAATAAAATACTGTATAAGTTAAACTTAAATACACACGTTATAATAAGCATGAACACACGCACGCACGCACACACACAAAAGCACACTCACACACACACACACACACCACACACACACACACACACACACACACACACACACACACACACACACACACACACAAATGTGTGTACGTACACCACGTTTAGAAGCATTACTTCTTTGATTTACCTTCCACTAGCTGTGTATCAACAGATGCTATAGTAAGAGCCTAGAGATACAGCTTAACAATCACTGAGGTTATGTTTGTTTTTAGCATGTAATTTGATTAAATTTAATAACAATGCAAGCAGTATATCTTTAATTCTATGTTAAATAGGTATTTGTTAAAATGTTTTTGTTAGTAAATTTTGGTACTTATTTTAAAACACTGCCCATGGTTAGCAGAGAAACAGCATATATATATATATATATATATATATATATATATATATATATATATATATATACAGGGTGTACATAAAGTCCTGCACGGGTATAATATTTTCTAAACGATAACAGATAAATAAACAAGATTTGGTACATCAATACTACACCTAAAAATCTACTTTTTGAAGGAACTATCAGTTTTCTGTAATATCATGGGGACGTCCCGCAAGGAGTCAGAAGGAAATCTTAAATAGGAGCATAGGTCAATATGGACATCATTTTAAAGGGCTTATCTAGCAGAGTGTAATGCCGCAAACCGCACTCAAAAAGATTGATCCAGTACAAAATGGCGGCTGTTCAAAGATTTTACTTGGTTACATTTTATTAGTAGCCATAACCCCAGTAAAGCAAAACTGCAACCAAACGAATACTGCAGCTAACTACTACATTATGCTTGTCGGTTGTACAGAAGTGAATTATGACATTAGTTATCCTCAAGGGTTACAAATTTGGTCCTAATATATTGATAACGGGGAAAACCTAATAACAGTAACAATTAGAAATCTCTTATCTTTGGGTCGCAGTTAGGACTTTCCTATTAGCCAGTCTATTCATAGTAGGCTATTCTAGTTTTCTTGTTTTAGTAGTGCTGTCCATCCATTTTATCAGTGCGCTTTAGTACAAAAGAGTTTGTCGTATTGCTTGTAGTTCTTCAACTACACTATGTCGCTTGACGAACGTGAACGTATAACACTTCTTATGATGGTTGGTTGGGGAAATAACAGACGATCACACGAGGAAGCATGCCATTTATTTAATGACTACTTTCACGAGAGGCAGCCAATTTCTAGAACAACTGTAGGGAGAACTGTTCAACACTTTATGAAAACAGGAAGTGTTTCCGATCGTCATAGGTCGCTGAGATTTCTAATTGTTACTGTTATCAGGTTTTCCCCGTTATCAATATATTAGGACCAAATTTGTAACCCTTGAGGATAACTAATGTCATAATTCACTTCTGTACAACCGACAAGCATAATGTAGTAGTTAGCTGCAGTATTCGTTTGGTTGCAGTTTTGCTTTACTGGGGTTATGGCTACTAATAAAATGTAACCAAGTAAAATCTTTGAACAGCCGCCATTTTGTACTGGATCAATCTTTTTGAGTGCGGTTTGCGGCATTACACTCTGCTAGATAAGCCCTTTAAAATGATGTCCATATTGACCTATGCTCCTATTTAAGATTTCCTTCTGACTCCTTGCGGGACGTCCCCATGATATTACAGAAAACTGATAGTTCCTTCAAAAAGTAGATTTTTAGGTGTAGTATTGATGTACCAAATCTTGTTTATTTATCTGTTATCGTTTAGAAAATATTATACCCGTGCAGGACTTTATGTACACCCTGTATATATATATATATATATACCCTACCTTTTTTGTATGTTTACTATTAGTTTTAATTTCAATAATTTGACAAATACGATTTTGTTTTATAAATCATACTCCACATTCTTAAACTATATTGATCAATTTGTTTCATAGCTATATAATACTAGTTTCAAAGTATATTATTAAATCCATTCTTAGAAAGCCTATAAATACATTGAACTTCATTTATTGAAATGACTGAATTGACTCTAAGAGAACAGATCAAATAACCACCTGATATATCGTTTAGTTACTAATAGCGAAAAGGTCGCAGTCGCGGTTCGCGATCACTTATAGCCTATTAGCTACCGCGATTTGTTACCTACTGAATTTTTCATTTTAGCCATTAGGTATTAAGGTTCTCCAGAATGAACACAAGTAAGTAATTGATAACTTACTTGAAACACATTATTTAATAATAAACCAATATATTTTTTATACAGTAAAAACAATGAAATAATTATTTATGTACTGATATGTATAAATATTGTATAAATTATAATAAGATTGTTATTATATCTTTTTAATTATATTTTATAACACTAAAAATAGTCATTTTTCTACAACTTAAAGATTAAATTATTCACATAATGATACATAATAAATAAGTTGTGTTAAGATGTATACTAGATCATTTTAATTATATATTATAACCAGAGGAATACTCATTTTCGTAAAATATATAAAATAAAATTATTTATAAAATATACAACTTCTTTTTCCATTGCTTGGATTTCATCAGATAAAAACAGAGACCAGCTATACGACCGCGATTTCTTACGTGCTATTTTCTATCAGTAGCAGTTAACGATAACAGCGATTTAAAAATCACGCGAAAAAGTAACAGGTACGCGAATAGTCACCCATCACTACTTATGTTTCTTGCAGAGTGTTGTAACCGCATCAAGTAGATTCATATTTAAAAGTAATATAATGTGTTTGTGCCAAAGTAAGAACATTTACCATGCAGCTCGTTTTTGTTAATCTGCAGTGACTTTCGTCAGATGTAGGTCACTTCGTCAATAGTTTGTTGGTAATGTAACAAAAAGGAACATTAATACTATTGATTGTGAATTTATTAATCACTGATATAAACAATGAATACAGTTTATTACACGCGCGTCTTCTTCGACGCTTGATAGTTTTATAAAAATTATATTTTGAATAGTAGTAAAAGAACAGATATAAAATATTTCTAATTCCTCTCATCAGAGGTACGTTTATGATGTGGTAGGTAAACAGCTGATTGCTTGTCACTCAGTCAACATACTGTAACAGTGAACTTATCATATCAACTAGGTGAACTGATATGGGAGTTACATTCCCCGTGAAAAGAGATTATGAATGTAATCATATAACAGTTATGTATTTAAAAATAACGTTATAAATTCCTGAGTTTACTATTTTCACATCATAACCTTTTGATTTACCATGAGACATATACCATAATTTCAAAACCACCCAATATCCTATATAAAATTGTAGCAGGAATCCAAAATGTGTGATTCATCCAAAAATGCGTGATATTTAATTGTGGCGTTAACCATCTCATTTAGTTATATACATACAGAATTGTAAATCCTCAAATGAGTCCCATTAATTATTATTACGAATCGTGTACGAATTAAGAAAGTGTACAACTTCGGAGAAATATTAATATACATATATAATATAGAATATATCATTGATATTTTAAAATTATAATGAGCATAACCACAAAGATTTAAAAATCATTTACTAGTTCTCCAATTTAATTATTATTAGCTCTTCCCAAGATATAAATCTTCTAAATTTAATTTTTTTGTTTACATTTGATTACGATTCAATCCCGGGGTACATTTACTAAAAATATAACATTTAATTTAACGTAAAGTGCCATCAATAAAGCAGTTAAATACTTACATACTTACAAACGTTTTACACTTCATAGTCGTCTTCATGCAACTTGCATTCTAATGCCTTAAGTACCAAAGCCAAAGGCCGCTCACTGCTATTCCATTGAGACCGCAACAAGTTATTGGTAATCCAGAAGCAAGAGTGTTTAAGCTCTGATGTTTGTTGGGAGAACATTCCGCAATCGAAACAGTAAATGATGCTGTTTGATTAATCAGAAATTGAAAATTGTTTGGCTAATAACTGGAAAATATTTTATTTAAAAAAGCGAGATAGAATGATATTTTCGAAAAAGAGTCAAACCCAAATGGTGTTTAAGATGGCTCTGATGTTTGCTGAAAGAACATTCCGCTTCCGATAGGCAGAAACAGGAAATTATGAAATACTTAAATGTAGTCCATTTGGATGAATAAGAAATTGAAAATTGTTTGGCTAATAACTGGAAAATATTTTATTTAAAAGAAATGAAAATAAAATGAAATGAAAAAAGACTTTATTTTTTTAGGCGGAATTAGGACTGTTTAGCCCTCTCTTCCACTCAAACCTCAACATAATAAAAAAAAAAAAAATAATAATAATACAAACAATACTGATAACATTCTTTTAAAAGCTATATGTACTGACATAACTTAAATTGATATAACACATTACAATAATAACTTAAATATATTCAAATTATATAATCATATTGTCAATCAAATCAAGTAGTAATAATGTAAAACCTCATTCTCAACACTCGAGAGAGAATGATGGTCTTGAAAATCTTTTAAGATAATTATCATTAAAGTAAAAGGATCATTAATTATAAGATACATTTAATTTTAATATACTTTAAAGGTTATACTAACAGTTACCAACTACTTCGGTGATTTATGTCGTTATATGGTAATTGAGAATATAGCTCAGAAGATAAAAACAATCGCATGTAAAAATTTATAATCGTGAATCCTCATTGTACACGTGATAAACATTAATTTCGAAGAATACGTTGAAGTGCTCAGTTAGATTTGGTATTATATGAGTATTTAAACCCAAATTGTTTTGAATCCTTTTCGTTTAAATTTTATTATGATTCCACGTGTAATGCAAATTACAGCACGGTAGTTATTTTTTATACTATACACAAAAACCTCAAATCTAATATTATATCTCATATTTTTGTTACAAGAATATGATAAATAGTTTAAATACATGCTAAACATATACGATGTATAATCCTTACTTTAATGGGACCTGTGAAAGAATGTTTTTGTCAATCATGCTATTTGTGATTAAAATTCACTTTTCACGTGTCTCATTTTGTTTACTGATAAATCTGAGGGAGGCTTAAAGGCAGTGTTTATCTTTATTTGTAATTTGTCAACGCAGAAATAAAACCGCTGGTAGTGTTGCAATGCATGTTCTCAGATAACAGGCGCTGTAAAGATTGTCATTCTTGAAACGTGATTTTGCGCAATCAATTTTTCAGTGGTACTCTAAATAATCAAGGCTCCGTTTATAAGTTCGCTTTCTACGCATAACATAGGTACGGTGGGAACGGTTGATTCATTGCGAAGTTGGAGATTTGATTCTATTTACCTTTCGCTTAGTGCAGCGTCTGAAATCTGACGCTGTCACAGACCAGATTTCTAAAAGTTACTTGATACGTGTAAATATCGTAGGGAGTTAATGACCAATAGTATAAATACATGCAGTCCTAAGTTTGGTAGATTTTGTGATAGCTACAATATTAATACTTTATTTGTTATATAGCGTGACATTTAATCAATATGTCACAAACTGTTTGAGATACAACATAGAATTTTCATAACAAAAATATAGGAAATTTATAAATATTTCAAACAACTTTTGATTTTTTTCTCTAAATGTATAAACAATGCAGCCTTGAATTTTTGTAAAGTTAAAGAGTCGCCAATTTTGATTATGTTAGATGGCGTACCGAGCCGAACAATGGGGTCTTTTTCGTTTAAGGGCCAGCACAAAAGACCCTAGCTTGCCTATTCAAAACTCAGATCACGCGATGCTTGCCCGCTGCGCAGCGCTTTGCGCTGCTTGCTCTTTTAGATAAAAATTAACTCGAGCTTGCAAAGTCCAAGCCCAGATCAACTCACCACGCTTTATTTAACAAGAAAAACTAAGTATAACTCACGCAGGCTTCATTACAGGCAAAAGATAAGCGGCGCGCGTTTATCACTGATAAGATAAGACGAATTTATACTAGAAGTAGTACCTGGACTACTGCCCTACGAGCTAATAACACCAAAAAAACGATTAAGTGCACTGTCAGTAAGGTATAGCATGTTTGTAAGGTGCTGGCCCTTAAACGAAAAAGACCCGAACAATAAACTTAACCGAGATATTTGTAAGATCAAATTTTGTACCAAGTTTCAAATTGTTTGAGTATTTTAGGAGCATTAGATGGTTTTTGGGTCTGGTGAAGTTATGTAGTCATTTTTCTTAAGTGTAACCCGCCTACAACACCCTTTTGGAAACCACACTATAAGAGACAAAAAGGTCTATTCCGGCGGCAATAAAAAAAATAAACTGTACTTTTAAACGTTTCTTGTAAGCGTTCAGAACAAGGCGACACTTTATAATCCGCTCAAGATAAAACAAAACGAGATCAATCAAGTGGTATCAGAGGATAAACCGTAATTTTAAGCACACAATGTGAATTCAATAGCGGGACAAGTCCTAAGCGGGTGCGGACAGGCGCGGTCAGCACTGATAAAAGCGTCGCTCCTTCCTCATCGGCGATTAGATAAGGACTGAATTATTTACGTTCTGTGGTATAACTCTTTTAACGGGTGAGGTCAGTTGGTATTTTCAGTAAGTAGAGACATTATGACATTGTATTGTCAAAATTAATATTTTAATAAACAAATAAATATATTTGAGGGTAGACAAAACTTTGATAATACTCAAAGAATCCTTACTAAAATAATCAGATGATAATAATTGGTAAGGACAAAGTCGTCTCAAGAGCGTTAAATTGAGTCTGGTATTCCCCTAATATCTGAAATAACGTCAATTTTGAATCAAAATTTTTTGATTTGCATAAACAAGACTTCAACTAGTAATCCAAAATGCAAGGCATTCCACTCAGCTCTTTCTTCTACAGCTTCTCATATACGCAGTTGTTAGGGGGTTGGTTGGAGACCAGGTTTGGAGGCAAGAGCGTCTTTGGCCTGGGGGTATTGGTAACAGCACTTTCGACTATGTCAGCCAACATCAGCTTCTATCTGATAGTTGCTGTCAGTATCATTGAAGGCGTCTTTGAGGTTTAATACATTGATTTAATTTCAGAACTAGGACATTGAACATATTCAGCATACATTTACTCCTTTAATTTTACTTGGGGGAATATTGGTTTTGGAAAAGATTAGTGAATAGAATATTAAATTTCCTTATTGAACATTGATAATTATTTTTTAAGTTTATTGTTGACAGATTAAGGTCAAAAGTAATATTAGGAATATACTTATAATTAATGTATTTGTGTAGAATGGTTTTGATTCTTTAATATCTAGGTTCTACATGCATTTGGCAGGTAATACAAAGCAGCGTACCTATGTCTTAGCCAAAAGGTTTGTTTTATTATTATTAGGAATAAAATGGTTAATTTTATATTTTGCGTTAATTGTTTATTTTACATTTCATCTTAAAACCTCTTATCAAGTAATTAAAACTAACAGTAAGAATAAAAATAAATTACTATCGCAAATATCCATTTCGAGTAACTTTAAAAGCTTTAAAAAGTAATAACGAAGACTAAAAAGACATTTTTCAGTTTCTCTGAGACAGTGCGTTTTACTTGGGTCACAGTATTCTCAACATTTAGTTTATAAACTTTTCATTGCGAAGCGAAAGTAGATAAAATATTTAATTTTTGTTTCGGCTATATTTATTCGCAGTTTGAACAGGAACATTTTAAGTTTAGTTATTCACAAAACTGGTATTCAATCGACTGATGGTTGAAACAGGTAGATCTGAGAGATGTGAAGAGAACAAAGTATAAACGGCAGCTTTCGTAATTTTAGGTACACTAACTTTTATGAAAAGTTTTATACCCTACACATCTTTATAAATGCTGCATGTATGGATATGCAGCATTTCCAGGCTGTATAAGTTGATTGTTTAGATGTGTAAAGATAAAAATGCGGAATTTCATGTATGTCCAGAATTTCTTAGCATTATCAAACATTTCTTACATTTTATACGACTAAAAACGTTTAGTTGTTCTTTTTATAAATAACTGAAGAGTTTGAAATAACCAGAAGGAAGTGTTAGATGACTGACAGATAACTTTAAGGCTTTTATATTCAGTTATATAAAAGGCAATATTCTCTGTGAAACTGTTAGTGCAGAAGAAGGTTTTGTCAATCGTCAATCTCAGGAGAGAAAGTTACTAAATCAAGATATCTAAGGAATTTTCTCATCGTTTTGTAGCAGATGCAGATGATCACAAGCAGGTGATGACATTGGTAATTATGGAGATAATTAGAACTGATGTAATGAGCAGAAAATTTCAGTTTTTTTGTTCATTTACTTTACGGATAGCATCTTACAAAGAGTTCGAATCAACGGGTGGTTTGAAGTGCATGCATGTTCAAAAAATGCTGGAAATATCAGTAATAAAATAATAAAATAATAAAAGTAACTTTGAATACTGAATATTGTATCGACTTTACGATCATATTTTGAGCACTACCTCAAAAAGTAATGTGTTTATCTACATACCCATATTTACATCAAACGTACTATAGAAGTTCTGTCGAGAAGAAACATGTAAGGTCTAAAGAATATCACCCATAATCTAACCATCAGTTTTATTTCAAGAGAAGAAATTCAAGAAAACATGTGAAAATCAAATGAAAAAATGAAAACTTTCACATAGAATCGGCTAGCCTATTATTTAGTTATAAGAACGCCCACATAGTTCTTAGTTCATCTTAAACTTTGTAAAGGCGTATTTTGTCACTCCTAGCTTGTAGGATATTTATTTGTTGAATTGCTTTCAATACACCGTACGATTTGTTGTTATTAAAATGTAACTAAATCAGTTTTGGTTATGTTAGTTACCCAACAAAAATAGTTCTATTTGTATCTTATTAGATCTTATAAGTTGCGATGAGGACAAATACAAATACCGAGGAGAGACAATAAACAACGTGAACCTAATTTCGATGAACAAGATTACGATGATCAAGAAAATAAAAATGACTAAATGTTTGTTTCACGAATATTCTGATGACTCGAACTGGGAAGATTACTTTGAATTCATCTGTTCAGGGAAAATACTTAGAAATGGTGAAGAGAAGGAAAACGTGGCTCGACGACATTAGTTCTTCGTGAGTATTGGAGTAAAGCACTTTAGAGCACTAGCGGATCAGATGTACCTGTGGAGGTAGAAGTGAAGTCAAAAAGGCAGCCAGTCGACAAAAAAGTATTGGTTACTAGGCATTGATGCGTATTCGAAGTAGGCTGAAGTGGAGGTAATGGAGTGAATCACTACAGTGGACCTGACAAATAATGAGATAGTGGTTTGAAAACTATGGAATTCAGAAAAAAGTGTGAATAACAATGGGCCCTAATTTATTTTACAGGAATTTAAGGACTTCACCAATCACAACCACGGTAAGTGCCACCATACTACCCAAAAAATGGATTCAACGCTTGCAAACCGGAAGGTGTTTGTGTTTATCTAGTTTTTTAGCAAGTGATGTTGGCGTATTGGAAAACTTCTCAAATAGCAACATGGAGACCGCCATCTTTAGTATTCTTAAGAAGGAGAATTCCTACAGCAGACTACGTCCTGATGTTAGGGAAAGGCTGGAAAAAGTGTAGCGTCCAACCATGTACTATGACAGAACATCAACACCTAAATGAAACTAACAATTATGGTTGCGAAATGAGCTAAAGACATGTTGCAAGCCTGAAATAGTACAAAAAAGAACCTGTGAACATTCCTACACAGTCCTGGATGGTGGAGTAGTCAAGATGAAGCAAAGTGATCTGTTGAGAACGAAAGAGGGCGCAATTTTGGATAGTTCTTTGGCTGTAGTTTCTGATGACCGCAGTCCACGTTTATTCTTTGCTTGTAGCTTTGATGATCAGTTCGTTTACCATACATTTTTATAAACACATTTTGGTGGGTAGAAATATAGCATTTTTTTTAATAACCATATGATTTGTTGTTTTATTAGGAAAATAAAATAATCGAACATATTATTAGAAAATTTGGACACGGAGCAGTTAATATCCTTGTGTTGTTTGTATGTACGTTTTTATATACATCTTAAAAATAATTTTACGTTTATAGTAATTATTTGGCGCTAATGTAGGTCTACAGAAGAGTAAGACAGCCGGCGTTAGAATTTTTCACTCTACCCCTATAACCCGAAGTGGATTAGATGTTTTTTTACTGTCGTAGACTTAACAGTCCAACACATGACCGTTAACGAAGTGCATCAATGGAAGGGCTGGAAAAATTTCGATTCTGTCTGTGGATCTGTACGTCTGTACGCACGATATCTAGGAACAAACTGACCTGTAGACTTGACATTTTGTGTGAAGGTTCTTTTCTGTTTATGCAACATCGACTGCGATGATAGTGACAAACTATGCGATCTGGCTCTACAGAGTGAGTCAAAACTTGGATATTGAATGCTATATTGAGGAATTATTTGTTTTGAAACATCCATTAACATCACATAAAAACCATCAGATCTTTGCCAAGAGTAAGGCGGCGATCTAATGTTAAAATTAGTATGGTTGAGGATTAGCATGTCATGGATTACAGACACGCAGAGCTACTATTTTATAGTTGTGAGAACAACACTTATAGTTACCGGTCTAACGCAGAGATAGCGCCGTACGCCGTGTGTCAGTCAGTGGCATGGCTTGGCGTGGCATAGCGGCGGTCAATGGAGCAAGGTCAGGCGCGTAGGCGCGGTAATCACATCTTGTAAACACTAATTCTACGAGATCCCGCCACCTCCTAACACTACACCCACCGTCACAGTCTGATCTAACAAGACCTTCTTCAACCGTCGAATATTTTTTGAGTCATTGAGTCTGCGAACGGTTTAGTGCAGTAATCACATCTTGTAAACACTAATTCTACGAGATCCCGCCACCTCCTAACACTACACCCACCGTCACAGTCTGATCTAACAAGACCTTCTTCAACCGTCGAATATTTTTCGAGTCATTGAGTCTGCGAACGGTTTAGTGCAGTAATCACATCTTGTAAACACTAAATTCCACGAGATCCCGCCACCTCCTAAGACTACACCTACCGTCACAGTTTGATCTAACGACCTTCTTCAACCGTCGAATATTCTTCGAGACATCGAATCTACGCCTGTTTTAGTGCAGTAATCATATCTTGTAAACACTAATTCTACGAGATCCCGCCACCTCCTAAGACTACACCCACCGTCACAGTTTGATCTAACGTTCTTCAACCGTTGAACATTCTTGGAGTCATTGAATCTGCGAACGGTTTAGTGCAGTAATCACATCTTGTAAATAATAAATTCCTCGAGATCCCGCCACCTCCTAAGACTACACCCACCGTCACAATTTGATCTAACTAGACCTTCTTCAACTATCGAACATTCTTCGAGTCATTGAATCCGCGAACGTTTAGTGCTTTAATTTCTTCAGCAGAATATTTAATATGTTCGACATGTAGTTTGGGTACAGTTTTTTACATTTTAAATAATATTTAGTAAAAAATGATAGTTATTTAGACTCACTATAGCTTAACAAGTTCCTGCGCTGATCAATGTAAAATAAGTGTAATTTTATAAAAATTAAAAAAAAAAAAATACAGAACTTTATAGAAATTAAATATTTATAGAATTTTATAAACGGTTAGTATTACAATATACAGGATTAACCACGACAGCATCCTACACCACCTTGTAATGAGTGGAGTCTTATCAACAAAGAGGACTAAAATTCTAAATCTAGATTTACGCGGTCTGTGTTATGACTAACGTTTTTCGGTTCACACCGCGCTGGATATTGTGAAAACTTCTAAAAAATATTGGAAATCCAGTATTTTGAACTGTATTATGTGCTTATATTTAAATCTTCCAATCACCTCGGTGTTATAATAAAGAATAAACTTAATCATGATGTTTACTTAAATTATACTTAATTAAAAAATGGCATTTACCTGTTCATTGTGAAAATTATTCAAATTCGAATGTCCAGCCAAGTTTTTGGACCTGGTCCCGCAGTAGTCGAAATTACTATTCTAAATGCCCTAAATTCTTCGTTTACCAAAAAACCTTTTTCCTCACTTTCCTATTCGCAATGCAGTTACCGCAATAGAAAACCACGTTGAAAAGAATACCCCAATCCAATTGAACCGTCTTAAATAAGACTATGTAATTAACTGTAGCGTATTGTAATTTACGTAGCCAGTGAGATCTTGTAATGGCAAAAAGCATTAATTGGAAGAAAGCGATAATAATATTTCCAAATTTTGGAATTCTTAAACTTTTAATTTACGTGTTTACTAAAGCCACTCGTGTTTTTTAAAAACTAAACCGGTTTCAACGACAGTGCCAAGGTCAAAGAAATAATTCAACGCTACGAGCATGCTTGGAATACTCAAACCTTACTAACGGGAATGCAGAGATCAGTTGCAGCTGGGACATGGACAAACGCTCTGCACAGTCTGGGTAAGTCTTTTGCTTATTTGAGTATTTTTCTATAATTTTTTAGATAAAGAGCTGCCGGCTGCACATCTGAAGCTCTAATATTAAAATGCAAATCAAATTTAAAACTGAGTCATAAAAACGGAACCGTTTTAAATCATAAGATGTTTAAATTAAAAAATACGATTGTATACGAATATTAATTAATTGTCTACCACTTATATTCAGTATAGAGTTTCTTATTTACTATTGTGGCTGAAGACACTGTGTGTCACGAATGTGACTCTCTTAGGAAATTTATAGATATATTTATAAACAAATGTAAATTATACGTGTCATAAGTTCCACTTGTAATGATGTAAAACTATGTTTCATTAAAACATTCAATTTCCTTATGTCATTAAGCATTAAATGCGCTATTTTCAGTCCTAGTTAATTTGATTACTAACACATAGTTACACCAATATATTCAGCCATTGTTCTTAGATCTGATTCCACACTTGTTCAAAGTTACTAATTTAAATGCTTATCGTTCTTCGTTGAACGATAATTTTTTTGCTTTTCATATTTTCAGAGAAGTTATTTTAAAAGTATCTCACACTGAAATACCATCTTAAATTAGATTCTTTATTGTTCTAAGACAATATAAATCATTTTAAGGAAACACTGATTGCAGTTGACACGTGAACAATGGGATTGCTTAAAAATAAACAGCGCTAATTTTACAAAACTTTAAGATACATAGAGGAGAGACGCATTCAGAGCAGGAAGCAAAGCTTAGTTTAAACGAAACCATAAGTCATCGCAATTAAATATGTTTGATGTACATAACGACGTGTGAAGTCTTTAACGTGCACAAGCATTAATTCACGGGCTCTCAGAGATCAGTCCCAGCAGTGATATGGACAAACTCAAGACGCAGTCTGGGTAAGCTGCTCTGATAGCTGCAATCTCGTTTTCACGTAAAGACGTACATTAGTTAGTTATCGCTTTCATTTTATGTCATGTGGGATGTAAACCTATAAAAGTGTATTTATTTTAAAAGCCAAATATTAAATATATGAAAAATACTTTTTACGGTATATTTTACGATATTTTTACGATATTTTAAGGAAAAAAATCGAGTAGTCTTTTTATATAAACGCAATTCTATTGCCTTTTCACCGTATTTAACTTACTTAATGACTTTTTCTACCAACTTTTACTGTCTAGTATTCTGTTATAATTGTCTTTTATAACTTTAAGCGTCAGTTTGTCCAAACACCGTTTTCAAAACAAATGTTAAAGAATCAATTCGAATTAATGAAAATCACATCGTTTTGACCACACTATTTGAAACGTATTTAGGTATTTTACTATGATTATAGACTTTTTGAGACTATGAAGAGTATATATGTAGTTAAAAGCGTCAAAACTTCCTGACTTACTGGTTTAGTAAGACAATGCATGTCCATTATAAAGTTTCTTCATAACAAGGTAACACACAGTTCAACAATGGAACGAATAACTTCTAACAATGTATATTATACAGTATAAAGTTAAAATAGAATATTTATACAGTACATATTTATATGTAACAGTAAACTTAGCAGTGATCAAAAATTGTATACGTGACCAGCAAGGCCTATTGTTTTTCTTGTCTGTAAACCTCAGCAAGTTGAGTGTTGATTTTCCCTTTATTAAAGTTTTGCCACTTTAGCGATGAATGCATAATAGGATTTCGGACATTTACCATTGTAATATGTTACAAAACGTATACTACAACGTTTCGAGGATTGAAATCTATCCTCTTCATCGGGTGGGTAGATAATTAATACATAACGAAAGAAGAAGAAGAAAAGGGGTCAAACATTCCCGGAAAGTGCTTGGATTCCAGACAGGAGGTTACTGCACAGGATGCAAGTCACGAGCACGATAAGTCAACAGTACACTCACATGTCACATCACACCAGAACAGGCGAAAGGGTGATAGGGGCGCAAGCGGCTGCCTTTATCCTTCCCCTTCCTAAGAATCCCTTTCCTTTGTCGTTGTTTCATATGACTCCTCTCGATGCCGCAGGAGATTCCGAAATCGATTTTCGTTGTTGTTATTTTTCAATTTTTCCTTATGTTAGAAAGTGATAATGCTCTTGACTTATATCGCTCATCCTATTATCCTTTTAAACTTCCAACGGCAATATTGATGAATGATGGATACATATCTTCTGGAGGATGGATACATTGAACAGCATAGGGGTATTAGAAAGAGAATTTGTAATTCAAAATGAAATTATAATTACATTAATAGAATTCAGCTCAACAAAGTTTAATAGATAATGAAAGAAAGTCAGATATACAGGTATAAGTAGACATAATGCCCTTGCATATACACACGGTCACGCTCGCGCGTGCCTCACAAGGTGGGGGGAATATGCTGTAGTGGGGTATACCCACGAAATGTGACTACTATATATAGTAGTTACATTTCGTCCTCTCTTTGGCGTGTTTTTCTATGGTCAACTGTAAGCATACGGAAAAATAATATGTAAGTTTTATTGCCAACGTGCATCATCCATAATGATTAATAATAGTTTTAGTATACTTATTAGTAATATTTAGTCAATTTTACTTTAGCAAAGAAAACTCAATGAAAAAATGACATGGTACATCAATATAGAAATATTTCGGTTAAAATTGCCGTCAGGTGCATGAGTAAATAAAATATATAACATATGATACAACAGAAAATTAAATAAACAGTGAATACAGTTAAAAGATGATATTAACTAAATATTTTCAAGAGGGTATCTGTGATTTGTTCAAACTGCCATTTAAATTGTGAGTATTGTTTTCTAAGCAGTTGGCTCTTCTGTTCTTGGCCAAGTCTGCAGTCTTTGGATTCTTTATGTTTTTCTAAGTAATTGTTTTCTTATCCTGGATAATGCATAACATAAATAGACGTATTTGTTAATTTACGTATCATTGGTAAATGTTTATTTGATTTATTTTAAAATCTTCGCCAGAGGCACGATATCAGTGAAAATTAGCTAGTAAATTAATTTTCTATGGAATTCGAACTCGGGCCTTTTGCACGTAGAAGTTAAAAGGTAAAGCTATTACATCATATGGGAGCTCTGTATTTTTATATGGCTCATCCTCAACGTATGTAACAATAAAACTACCACTTGGAATACCTGGCAGGTGCCAAACTGTTAATACAGGAACTTCAATGGTTGCTGAATGACTTAATGATAAGACAATCTTACTTCTTAAGAAAATCGCTGACTCTTAATATAAACATATTTTCAAGTTGAAGTGATTTTTCCCGTATGTTTTATTTATATTAGGGCTCTTGAAGAGGGGTGTCCTACCCTCCATTCCCCTTCCTATTTACGCCACTGAAATAAGGCAGTTGTAACGTAAGGCATTCTTAGCTTGAAGTCTGTAAAAGTCTAACCAATGACTCTGAAAATTAACATTGTTTGATGGAAATGTAATAAAAAGGAACATTATACTATTGAATCTCAATTTATTTAGCTCTGTCTAATATTTGTGATCTCGATAAACTCATAATGTACACAAATCCAAAGAGACTAAAGTATCCCCCGCACGTGTCTTGTGAGATGCTTGAGAATTTAAAGAATTTTGTATGTATAATCCTTTAACGAATTAAATAAAAACAATAAAAATAAAATATTTCTAATTCCTCTTATCATCTAGGCACGTGTATGATATGGTGACTACTGTTATCACATACATCACAGAGTCAACATAACATTGAGAACTTATCATATAAACTAGGTGAACTGATATGAAAGTTACATTCCCTTTGCAAATAGATTAGAAGTTTACTCATTAAACAGTTATATCTTAACGCTATAGCTACACATCAGAACCTTTTGATCTAATGTTTATTCCATAAAATATGTATATGATCATTTAAAAACCACTCAATATCCTAGTGAGGCAAGTAGTTGTTTTCCAAAATGCAATTGATTTAAAAATGCGTAATATTTAATTGACTGTGACGTACCACCTCATTTAGTCATATAAATACGGAATTATTACTCCTGAAATGGGTCACATTAATTATTATTATGTATTATTGTGCAACCAGGACTATTGCGGAAAATACAACATTGAATCGAATGTATAAATTAAATATATTGTTAATATTTTTAAATAATAAACTACATAATTACATATATTGTGAAAATTTTCCACAAGTTCTCTAATTATTTTTTTTTATAAATTAAATCTTGTAAATTAATGTATGTTTTTAGATTTGACGACGGTTGGATCGCGGGTCTACATTTACCACAAACGTAAAATAAGTCTTAGTTCAAAGCAAAACCGTCAATAACGCAGTGAAATTAATACATACTTACAAACGTAGTACACTTCATAGTCGTCTTCATGCAACTTGCATTCTAATGCCTTAAGTAACAAAGCCAAAGGCCGCTCGCTCACTGCTATTCCAGAGACCGCAGTATCCAGCAAGTTCCTGGTCATACAGACGTAAGAGTGTTTAAGCTCTGATTTTTGTTGGAAGAACATTCCGTAATCGGACTGGCTTAAACAGTTGTTTGGTGAATCGGAAATTGAAAATGGCTTCGCTTAAAACTGGGAAATATTTAGTTTAAAAGAACGAGATAGAATGATAGTCTCGAATAGCTTCTAGTTATTAGATAAATATACGTGTTGATACATTCCTTAAGGTTGTCGTAATAGTTACCATCCACTTTGGCAATTTTTCTCGTTATATGGTAATTGAGAATACGGTCCAGACGATAACAAAACAAACGCATATAAAAAAATTTACTTGTAAATACCGAATTTCGAAAAATATATTGAAGTACTCACTCAGATTTGGTATTTTGAAACCTATATTTTTGAAATCTTTTTCGTATTATATTACCACATGTAGTGAAAAATACATCACAACAGTTGTTTTTTATCCTCCACAACCAATCAAATCTGATATTGTATCTCTAATTTGTATTACAATAATATGATAAGAATGGTTTTAAATATTATATGAATATTATACTATATTTTTTATTGAGTCTGAGTATATCTCAGATTAATTATGTAAATATACATCCTAAATATGTAACATATATAATTCTCACTTGAATGACACGCGTGAAAGAGTATTTTTGTCAATCATGCTGTTTTTGTAATTAACATTCACATTTAACGCGTCTCTTTATTATTATTACTGATATATCTGAGGGAGACATTAAAGCAGTATTTACCTTTATTTGTAATTTGTCAACGCAGAAATAAAACGGCTGGTAGTGTTGCAATGCATGTTCTCAGATAAGAGGCGCTGTAAAGATAAAACATTAACCATTCTTGAAATGTGACCTTGCGCAATCAAGTTTTTAGTGCTACTCTAAATAATCAACTTTTATTAGTTAGTTTTATTAGTTTATTAGTTAGTTTTCTACACATAACATAGGTACGGTGGGAACGGTTAATTCATTGCGAAGGTGAAATCAGATCATTTTCACCTTTCGCTTAGTACAGCGTCTTAAGTCTGACGCTGTCACAGACTTGACTCTTGAAAGTCACTTGATACGTGTTAATACCGTAGGGTGCTAATGAGTCACAGTATAACTACATGCTTTTATGATGTCACATACAGTTTGAGATACAACACAACATTAATGAAATTACAATTGTAAAATTAAAACGGACTTTCTTCATAATAGAGTTTTGTAATTTTTACTTAGGCCTTTTGATTCTGTTAATATTTCGATTACTACAAAGATTTTAACATTTCTAGTAGTTAAAATATGGCGGCAATATTTGAACCAGCTAATTTGAAAATAGAGTTAAAAACTCAAAGGTTTAACTTATTTGAATTTAAAAATAAGTTAAATACTTCAAAGAATTGTTTTAAATTTGCATATAAAAACATTTGTGGTTATCGATCATTATTTGGAGCTATATACTTCTGGAAGTTGAATAAAATGAAGTAATAGAAATTGGTTTAGTTTATTAATAATAAAAGTGCTAGTTTTTGCTTTCTGTTTTAAGAATTGCAGCCTTTAGTTAAATTTTTATTTGATTAATTTAAAGGGTCTCTAACAGAAAAACGATTTAATTGTCAATTTTATAAATATTTTCTTTAAAAACACACAGTTTCGTAATAAAAGCTTTTTGGCTGATTCATTATAAAATAATATATATATATTAAACATGCAAAACCATTTACTTTTAACTTTATTGTTGGAGTCCAATTTAATGTTTTGATTCCCAGGAATTCACCAGTATGGATGTTCTGGAGGAGAAGACGACATCTTATCACTTTCCTAATGTTCCTGGGACTCGCAAATATTTTATATGTTGAGGGTGAACCTCAATGTAGGAATCGTCGCCATGAACGCCCCCTACAAAGTCACATTGAGCAACGGCACAGTTGTTGAAGTAAGATTTTAGGTTTATCTGTCATTAATTTCATACTCATCCTACATGTTTCTTCAATTTATAATTTTCTCCAAGGTATTATTTAAAGATGTAAAATAAATATTTCCAGCTCCATCTTTTGAGATAACTACATTATTCTCATAGTAGTCACCATATTTAAATGGAGGTTTACAGTCGTAAAAATAATGCTGATTGGGATTCATTGATTCCACATTCATTTTTAACTATTCATTACATCGCATTAAATGGGTAAAAGAATCGAGAACTGCAGAACATTTACAACTTTGTATAGGTATTTAAAAACATTGGTGCAATAACTCTGCAACCTCAAGTGACACAGTACTTTTTCTTAAGAAAAATAGGGGTACTCTTTGGCAGAGTTTCAAAATGCTCCTTTAATCCTGTATACTCCTACAACTTTGTGACCATTTGACTTCCTATAATTGAACTTCAGTTTATTTGACCTCTCAGTTGGAATTTTAATGGATGTATTTCTTGCTTTAATATTTCTTTTAAAGACAGTTCTGATTTCAACTCAAACAATTTGTCTGAAATTCTCTATTTCAACGGTCCAATGCTACACTGAATTTAGTTTTAATTTTTACAATACTTATAATGTGTTACTGGTAAATAAAGAAACTGTATTGATCCATTATTGTAATGAACACTATTATTATATTAGTTTAAATTTCATCTAGCAATACTAATTATAAATATAACGATTGTCAAGCCATGAATTCCTTCAAGAGAAACTTTACGTTGTTCTTAATTTCATTTAAATAAACGTACAAATTTGTAGATATTCTCGTCTGAAAACCATGCAAGCTGTTGTTTTTGACTAAGGTACTTATTACTTATTATCTGGACAGGAAACTATGAGATTAGAGTCGAGGTATTATTAGCATATCACAGAGCATTAGTTATAGAGGTATTACGGCATAATAATTACTGCATATAATGGGCATGTAACACAGGTTAAATACGGCTCTAGACTTGGAATAATGTACATAAGCAGTGCCGCAAACAAAATCATTCACTCTGGCGTTGAATTCTAGAACTCTTTCAGGACCAATACGACGTGAATTGTAATAGAGTGACGCAAAACAACGATTCATCGTCCATGCTCGCAATGAGGTTAGGCTACATTAGTACAAATTTAACACAAATACAATTTCGTAGCCCCTAAACATCCATTGATCGTGCAAATAATATTTTGATATGACCGTTCACCACATTTTTGCATTACATAAAAAGTGCAACTCATTAATATATTAAAATTTAAATAGAACTTCACATGTACATAACTTTAATGCAGTGTTATAAAAATGAATATTTAAACATTATGTAATTATAGAATGTACCTATTTGTAAAATTATGTTAGATGAGGAGAAGCTTATCCCTTGTATAGAGTAAAAAAGGTTAAGATTTAAAAAAACGGTATAACTTTTGTGGTTTAAGTATTTTAACGGATTGGAACAATTGGTATATTTAGTAAGCAGGGATATTCTCTATTAGTACAAAAAATGTTATATATTAATTCATTAATACGTTTGAGGGTTCTGACAAAATGTTGTTAGTACTCAAAGCATTCTTATTAAAAGAATCAGATGATAATAATTGGATAAGAAAAAAGTATTCTCAAGAGCGTAACATTGATTCTGGCGTTTTCCCAAAATTTAAAATAGCGCCAATTTGGATATTTATATTTTTTCATAATTTAATGATTTGCAGAAGCAAGACTTCAACTGGAACTCCAAAATGCAAGGTGTAGCCCTCAGCTCCTTCTTCTACGGTTACTCATGTACGCAGCTGCTAGCGGGATGGTTGGCCACCAGGTTTGGAGGCAAGATTGTCTTTGGCCTGGGGGTGTTTGTAACAGCACTTATGACCATGGTCACCCCCCTCGCCGCCAACACCAGCTTCTATCTGCTAGTTGCCGTCAGGATCATCGAGGGCGTCTTTGAGGTACAATCGCAACTTTGATATAATGTCAGAATAGAAATCTTAAAAATATTTCGTAGACGTATATAATTTTATTCAGGAAAATATTGGTTTTTTATTGTAAATATACTGGCTCTCTTATATTGGAAAAGATCAGTGAATAGAATATTGCGTTTCTTTACTAAGCATTGCGATACTTTTTAACGTTTATCGTGAATATGCGAGTATTACCTTTTCTGTGTCAAAGGTATAAAAGGGATGTTAAGGCTAGTCCACAGTCTCCTTCAAAAACAATTAAAAAACATTTAGATAATTGAATCTGTTTTGCTTTGCAGACAATAAAATTAAAACTATAGTTAAAACTCACAAAAAGGTGTAAAATAACATTGAACCGTTTCAAATACAATGATAAATTTTTCTTTTGTGTAAAAAAGAAAATCAAAACATTTCAAACAAATTTACAGATTTAATCTGTTATTAACTTTTTCATAACATCAGAGAGTAGAATTCTCCATTGAACGAATGAGAACATTTCAGAAGGCCAGGGGTAGTAAAAAAGTATGAAAAGCAACAATTAGATTTGTAACGATTTATAAAGACATTACAAATTTATTCTACATAATAATTTATTCACAAAATTTTTCTTTTTTAATTTTTTCAACAACAAGAAAATGCAGTATTACTTTTTATGTTTTTAAAAAACATCTTTATATACATTCAAAATCTGTTCGTTAAATAAACTTTATATCCTTCTAAATTAAATCATAATACAATCTTTATTTTTAGTAGTATTTTTAACAATTACCATTGAGCGTTAATTATTTTTATTTATTTCTTGAATCCTTTTATTATCAAAGACATCCAAAAACCTGTACCGTAAATGAATTTGAAAATCTTTTAGCTACAATAATTATCAAACCATATTGATGTTTCATTATCTCCAAAATCTAAATTCTACATTTCTTATTTGAATATAATTAATTTAACTTATTATATTCTTTAAATCTTAGGTCTGTTAATCTGTTCTTTAAGAAGAAATAAATTTAACTGGCAAATGTAATGACAACTCGAATCAAGGAATGGGAATCCAGAATGATTTATAGTACAATTTTTTTAATTTCATTTCTTTAAATGTACTATTAAATAATCGAATATTTCAGGCTTGAAACGATAATTAAATGAAATATCCAAATAATAAAAAATCACAGGTAATATCATTTCAAAATAAATATGTATATTGACACCAACACAAGCGATTAGAAAACATTTATCGATGTTTTGTTAGATCATCATAAGACAATCCAAACCCTTGGTTCCTTGATCTGAATTCTCTAATAAATTATGTTAGATTCTTGGGTTCATATTGTAATTTTCTAAGCAGGTTATTAAACTGTGTTAACTTACTTCGAAATTTCTTGGGTTTGGATTTCTCAAACAATATGAAATTACGATTTTTACAAACTAAATACCTTTGATCAATAATTCTTTCTCTTTTTGAACTGTTGTTGCAGTTGGTAATAATTATCGCACTATATATTCATAAATTATTTTTGTAACGTATGCAAAGATAAATTATAAAATTTCTTACCGTATATTAACAATTGCAAAACATTAATAAAAAACTATCAAAGCATATTTAAAAAGTAAAAACCTCAAAACTGTATCTGCTTTCGAAATATAAAATATATTTAACTGTAGGCTGTTCAAAACGATATTGAATTCGTTAAAAGTCTTGAAAATAATTGATTGAAGAACTATAAAAATATTTGGAATACAAACTAAAACCTGCAGAAAATAATGTAGATACTCAAATATTATTATGAATAAAAAGAGTATATTTTGTTAATTTCATATGAAATAATTGTTGATATTTCAATATTGTAACAATGCATCAGACATTTATGATGCTGAATTAAATATTGATTTACTTTATATAAAAAAGGAAGACGAACTTAATTATGTTTCGGTAACAGACTTAAATAAGCTTGTGTTCTCTTAGCTATCCAAATATAAATTGAAAAAAACTCTTGTGTAGATAATTTTATCTCATTTTTATAAATACAGCGATTTAGCAGATCATTAAAAAAATGCAAAAATCATGGATTTTGCAAACTAATGCAATTTCCAGGTTAGACAACTAAATGTTTTAACTTTCAAAAGAAATTTCCCAATCCTTATGTAATTTATATGGATTTTAAAATTATTTTAGAAGATTCAAACCTGTAAAAATACTCCTGAAATATGAACATCAGGAGTAAAAACAACATACATTTCATATTCCAATGATTGTCCTTGTGTTTTTATATTATATTTTTTATCAAATTTAACAAAGCGTATTATACAATCCTATTTGTACAAATTATGAAGATTTGCTGTATTTTCAAATAAGATTATTCCAATCACTTCAAAAATTATCAAAATATATGGGAAAAAGTATAATTCTAAAAAAACAACAATACAATTAAACGAGGAACAAGAAATTTTACATTAGATTTCAAATCTTTGTCACATGTTTGACATAAGTCTTATAAAGATACAGAAAAAATATTAGGTTTTATGCCCAGCGATTGAAAAATTTGTCCTAAAAGATCATTTATATTCCCAAGAAGATTAAATGAGTATGCGTATGGAAATCTGATTCAATATATAAAGGTTGTTCGTTGACTTATTTATAAAAATCAAGGAGATAAAAATTATATATGAATTCAGTCATAGAAATTTGGGATGATTAAGATAAATTCAAAGGATCCAAAATAAAAAAATTATAAAATTGAATACTGACACATGGATGATTACTCATACTTGATAGTATAATTAATTATATTTATAACAAAGAAAAGGCTGGGCTGGAACCAACAGTCTTTTGAACGATAAGAGAGCAATAATTAATGATTTTATTCCGAATAAGCTTTACGAATTGACGAGAGAATTGCATATGCAATATGTTCACGAATTTTAATATAAAGTCATCAGCTTTTAAACAATTTTATTAACAATGAATAATTTGAATAGCATGTACCAGGCTATCAGACGATACAATAAATTTGAAAAACGTTTATAAAAACAGCAAAGGAATCGGAATTGAAATGTTTTTATAATAAGTTGAAAGAACTACAATATGATGTCTTAATTGGTATACTTATTAGAATTTGGAGCATGGATTCGAATTATTCGGAACTCCGGAGGGGTTTTTCACGGAGCCGATGTGGTATCCATAGATAGACAGGCAGTTGTTGTCTCAGATAACATTGGAAATACACTTCACAACAACTGCCATCGGGGAGGGGGTCAAGTGGTTACAAGGGAAACCATATCTGTACAGGGCCAATGAACTCCAAAATATACGGGCTGTCAAGAGGGATCTCGCAATAACGGCCGCACCTTGTCTTTAAAAGGCTGAGCACTACATTGGATTAAAAAGAACTTTACGGGACAATGGTCCGGCAAAAGAAACGAAAGAGCCACTCAGCACTCGGGAATACATTTTAGACGACTGGAACCGGGCAGGGCACAAGGGATGCTATGCCGACCGATTAGACCATTTCACGTGATGTCAGGTGATGTGTGTGGTAATCAGATTGTCTGAAACCAATAATGGGACCATCACCTGATTCTACGTCTTGGTCCATAGTGAAATTCAGCCCAGCTTATCTATTATTTAAATAGAGAACACGAATATAAACCAAATTATTGTAAAATATTAAATAGAACGTTATATTAAAAAAACATAGATGAAAATAGATTAAAAATATTCTAAATCGGTTACATAATGATTTTTTAGATGTTATGGAACTCGTTGGGTTTGTTATTAAAAGAAAGGATAAATTTGCTAACTATTTTGAATGGGGATAAACCAACAATAGAATTAAACATATATGTAAGTAAAACTGAGTTATATTACAAATAATTCTGAAGTTTTAGATTATAAAGTTCCTCCAATCTGTGGATATTTATGTGTATTTAAATGAACTAACAAACAACGAATTAAGAACGAAGAAGTTTTAAACGAATTATTACCACATAAATATGGATTCATAAAATATTTTTGATGTATTTGGTACATAAATCAAAATTGAAACTTATGCAAAATACTAACTAGTGCAAAATACGTACTAAATAGTACTAGAAACTAGTACAAAATATATACTTAAATAGTTAGAAAACTGACTTTAATAATGAAATTGAAAATTTGTTGCAAAATCTGCTAGAAGATTATAATTTCGATGCTTTTATGTTAAAATACAAGATTTAAAAAATTAATTTGAAAAAAGAAGAAAAATATATTACTGTTAGATGTACTTGAGGTTAACGTAAAAGATTTAATAAGTGGGTTTTAAAACAAAATTTAAAAATTGAAGATGTTTGATGTTGGTGCAGAAAGGTTATTTAAAGTTTAATGACTCATATTGAAGAAGCTGATAAAATAACTAATGCAATTAAAGTAGAACAAATTTAAATACGTTTATCTAGTAAAAAAAGAATTGTTTGAGTAAAACCTAATATTGATAAACATGATGTTTTTAAAGGGCAAATATTAAAACAATTAAAATGAACAGAAAACATCGATATTGTTGATTTACGTGATCCAAATATGAAAAATGCTATAAATTTTAAGAGAAGAAGAGTTATCGGTGTTAGTAAAGGAATGTATCTTTTAGATGTAATTGTAAAAGATAAATTAGTTGATAACATTAACATATTTCATGAAATAACAAGAAGTATAATTCTGATAAACTACACATCAGGGTGTTTGTTGATGAAATTTATTGAAAACTAGAAGATATAAATAAAAAATATGTAGAACTTAAAGATGAATTTAGTGAAATTAATGAAAAGATTACAATATTTAAGAATGATTTAAATAGATGTACAGATGATTCTGAGAGAAATGTACAAATAGCTCAATTAAATTTCAATCGCGTGGAAAAATTACATAACAAATTACTATAAGAAGTCAATTGTAAGATTACAACTAGTATGAACGAATTGAACACCAGGCTAAACATACATATTAAAATGTTTCTTTTATAAATAGAGCTAATATATTTTCTGAAATGTATAGATACAACATCAGTTGACATTTGAATACATTCTTTGTAATAGGATTTTTTTTAAATATTATAATAATGTTTAATACTTGATATATACAGTTTTTCTAATTTTAAATTGATGTCTGATTAAATAATAGGAGTTACTTTTATTGAAGTTTTCGTTTTTACCGTAAGCCAGTTTTTATTGTCTAATTGAATTTTGAATTTTAATTGCAATTTTTTACAAAGTTTCAATTATTTTAATTTTTAATTGAGAACATTTTAATTTTAATTTGTATTGTTGTGGTATGTATAAACTATATTTAAATTATGTATAGACTATCTGTAATATTCATTATTCTTCATTATATGGTTAAGGATGATTTATAGAATTTTGAAGCCGTCTTTCTGCCGAATTTCAAAGTTCTTGTAGGTTACAGTATAATAGATGTACGAGTAGTTTGCATATTTTAATGAAGACTAGAAGTTCTTGAAGTTGCGAGGATTTATGCAGAAAAAGTCAACTTATCAGTTTGTATAAAGTGAGGTAGTCTATTGTAGAAAGAAAATTAAAAAGTTTGTGGTAAAGTACTATAAAGTAATAAAGTATGAAAAGTTTGAAATAGTAGACTGTAACTTAAGAAAAGGAATCGATAATTGAGTAGCCTCTTTACATAATGGTTCTAGATAATTTAAATAACTTGTAGGAACCACACAATATACAATGAAGTATAAAACTGTTCTATATTCTTGAAGGATGTTAAATTTGTAATACGTAAAATTATTACTCTACACAAATTTTTCCTGGTAATAAAATTTTGGTTGAAAAGTTTACTAATCGACGCAAATCTTCATTAAAAAAAAGTAAAGTGTTTCCCCTGTGCAAAACAAACATCAATAGCCCCCCAAAAAACAATTCTCATATGTTTACATTCACAGTGTTTTGAACCGGCTAGAATACTATGCCGAGCGTTTTAATATATTAACGAAGCGGTTTGTTTATTAACTTCCTCTGATCTTCTGGAATTTTCAACTTCATCAGTGTGAAGTTCTATTCTGAAATTATTAAAAAATTTAAAACAGGTTGAATTTCTGAACAAGTGTTTGAAATATAAAGATTTTCTGTATACCTGTTAATTGGTAATTTTATTGGAAACGGTTTATTGTATGTTAGGCAGTAAGGCAGTATTTTCATTGCATTAATTAAAAGTATAGAGTTCAAGTTTTGTGCATCTGTTTATGGTAAATTTATATATATAGTTTATAATACAGTATATATTATGTTATTAACTCCACTTATATCTTCAATAAGAATAGAAAAGAGGAACATACAAATTCTGTATATTTCGTCTTAAGACATTTTCAATAGAATTTCTATTCTCTTGAAAGAGAATATATATTCATTTTGTGGTAATTTAAATATATACCATATATATATATAAACAAAAAGACTTTATACTTTATATTTACATCTTTAGGAAGCTTAAATAAGAATATAAAATGAACAATAAATACAGCAAATAAGAAAATAATCACAAAATTAAAATATGGAACTAAAAAATGTAAAGACCCAGCTGTTATGTTATTAGTGGAACGGAAGGATATTTGGAAAAGTTATATTTATCTTTAAGTTTGAACAGATTTATGTATATATATCTTAGTTTAACATTAGGATTGTTATCAGAAAAATAGAAAGGATACCAATGTTTAAAACGTAATTTTTGTTTGTTAATTCCTTATATTTAACATTGTCGATTGTCTGTATTAAATTTTATTTATTTAGTTAATGCGCACGTAGGTATAAAACTACATACATAAAATACGCTTCGTCCACCAATAAAATACATATTGATAAATTTGGAATAAGAGTAGTGCATAAAATAATGCATAGATAATCTACGATTTTTTGGTACATTATAAGAATTGTCTTCTAATTACTTTCTTGAAAACAAGCAACTTTATCAAACTTTATTTTCATTATAAAATAATTGAAATTCGGTTATATAACATTTGTTTTAAACAATTAATCCAATAAGTGAATCGATAACTCGCATGTGTATTGTTCAGGGAGGAACATACCCATGTGCTCAAGCTATATACGCTCAATGGGCACCACCCCAAGAACGTTCACGGATAACAGGTGTTACATTTATGGGCATCTCCGTGGGTTTAGTGGTGGGGCTACAGCTCTCAGGTATCATTGGCAGCTTGTTCGGATGGTCACCAATATTCTACATAACAGGTGCGTTCATTGAGAAGTATGAGAGGAACATACTCATGTGTCCAAGTTTATATCCGATTATAGAGCATCACACCAAGAACGGTCACATACAACATGTGTTACATTCATGGGCATCTCGGTGGGTTTAGTGGTGGGGCTACAGCTCTCAGGTATCATTGGCAGCTTGTTCGGATGGTCACCAATATTCTACATAACAGGTACGTTCATTGAGAAGTATGAGAGGAACATACTCATGTGTCCAAGGTATATCCGATTATAGAGCATCACACTAAGAACGGTCACATACAACATGTGTTACATTCATGGGCATCTCGGTGGGTTTAGTGGTGGGGCTACAGCTCTCAGGTATCATTGGCAGCTTGTTCGGATGGTCACCAATATTCTACATAACAGGTGCGTTCATTGAGAAGTATGAGAGGAACATACTCATGTGTCCAAGTTATATCCGATTATAGAGCATCACACCAAGAACGGTCACATACAACATGTGTTTACATTCATGGGCATCTCGGTGGGTTTAGTGGTGGGGCTACAGCTCTCAGGTATCATTGGCAGCTTGTTTGGATGGTCACCAATATTCTACATAACAGGTACGTTCATTGAGAAGTATGAGAGGAACATACTCATGTGTCCAAGGTATATCCGATTATAGAGCATCACACTAAGAACGGTCACATACAACATGTGTTACATTCATGGGCATCTCGGTGGGTTTAGTGGTGGGGCTACAGCTCTCAGGTATCATTGGCAGCTTGTTCGGATGGTCACCAATATTCTACATAACAGGTACGTTCATTGAGAAGTATGAGAGGAACATACTCATGTGTCCAAGTTATATCCGATTATAGAGCATCACACCAAGAACGGTCACATACAACATGTGTTACATTCATGGGCATCTCGGTGGGTTTAGTGGTGGGGCTAACAGCTCTCAGGTATCATTGGCAGCTTGTTCGGATGGTCCACCAATATTCTACATAACAGGTACGTTCTTTAACAGATCGGAGAGGAACATCCCCATGTGCTATATACTCTCAAAGGTCATCCACCTCAAGAAAGGCCACGTATGGCCAACAGGTCTTGCATTCATGGACATCTCAGTGGGTTTAGTGATGGAGGTACAGCTCTCAGGTATCATTGGCAGCTTGTTCGGATGGTCACCAATATTCTACATAACAGTGCGTTCATTGAGAAGTATGAGAGGAACATACTCATGTGTCCAAGTTATATCCGATTATAGAGCATCACACCAAGAACGGTCACATACAACATGTGTTACATTCATGGGCATCCTCGGTGGGTTTAGTGGTGGGGCTACAGCTCTCAGGTATCATTGGCAGCTTGTTCGGATGGTCACCAATATTCTACATAACAGGTACGTTCCATTGAGAAGTATGAGAGGAACATACTCATGTGTCCAAGTTTATATCCGATTATAGAGCATCACACCAAGAACGGTCACATACAACATGTGTTACATTCATGGGCATCTCGGTGGGTTTAGTGGTGGGGCTACAGCTCTCAGGTATCATTGGCAGCTTGTTCGGATGGTCACCAATATTCTACATAACAGGTACGTTCATTGAGAAGTATGAGAGGAACATACTCATGTGTCCAAGGTATATCCGATTATAGAGCATCACACTAAGAACGGTCACATACAACATGTGTTACATTCATGGGCATCTCGGTGGGTTTTAGTGGTGGGGCTACAGCTCTCAGGTATCATTGGCAGCTTGTTTCGGATGGTCACCAATATTCTACATAACAGGTACGTTCATTGAGAAGTATGAGAGGAACATACTCATGTGTCCAAGTTATATCCGATTATAGAGCATCACACCAAGAACGGTCACATACAACATGTGTTAAATTCATGGGCATCTCGGTGGGTTTAGTGGTGGGGTTACAGCTCTCAGGTATCATTGGCAGCTTGTTGTCGGATGGTCACCAATATTCTACATAAAAGGTACGTTCATTGAGAAGTATGAGAAGGAACATACTCATGTGTCCAAGTTATATCCGATTATAGAGCATCACACCAAGAACGGTCACATACAACATGTGTTACATTCATGGGCATCTCGGTGGGTTTAGTGGTGGGCTACAGCTCTCAGGTATCATTGGCAACTTGTTCGGATGGTCACCAATATTCTACATAACAGGTGCGTTCATTGAGAAGTATGAGAGGAACATACTCATGTGTCCAAGTTATATCCGATTATAGAGCATCACACCAAGAACGGTCCCACATACAACATGTGTTACATTCATGGGCATCTCGGTGGTTTAAGTGGTGGGGCTACAGCTCTCAGGTATCATTGGCAGCTTGTTCGGATGGTCACCAATATTCTACATAACAGGTACGTTCATTGAGAAGTATGAGAGGAACATACTCATGTGTCCAAGTTATATCCGATTATAGAGCATCACATCAAGAACGGTCACATACAACATGTGTTACATTCATGGGCATCTCGGTGGGTTTTAGTGGTGGGGCTACAGCTCTCAGGTATCATTGGCAGCTTGTTCGGATGGTCACCAATATTCTACATAACAGGTACGTTCATTGAGAAGTATGAGAGGAACATACTCATGTGTCCAAGGTATATCCGATTATAGAGCATCACACCAAGAACGGTCACATACAACATGTGTTACATTCATGGGCATCTCGGTGGGTTTAGTGGTGGGGCTACAGCTCTCAGGTATCATTGGCAGCTTGTTCGGATGGTCACCAATATTCTACATAACAGGTACGTTCTTTAACAGATCGGAGAGGAACATCCCCCATGTGCTATATACTCTCAAAGGTCATCCACCTCAAGAAAGGCCACGTATGGCCAACAGGTCTTGCATTCATGGACATCCCCAGTGGGTTTAGTTGATGGAGGGTACAGCTCTCAGGTATCATTGGCAGCTTGTTCGGATGGTCACCAATATTCTACATAACAGGTGCGTTCATTGAGAAGTATGAGAGGAACATACTCATGTGTCCAAGTTTATATCCGATTATAGAGCATCACACCAAGAACGGTCACATACAACGGGTTTAGTGGTGGGGCTACAGCTCTCAGGTATCATTGGCAGCTTGTTCGGATGGTCACCAATATTCTACATAACAGTACGTTCATTGAGAAGTATGAGAGGAACATAACTCATGTGTCCAAGTTATATCCGATTATAGAGCATCACACCAAGAACGTCACATACAACATGTGTTACATTCAGGGCATCTCGGTGGGTTTAGTGGTGGGCTACAGCTCTCAGGTATCATTGGCAGCTTGTTCGGATGGTCCACCAATATTCTACATAACCAGGTGCGTTTTTATTGAGAAGTATGAGAGGAACATACTCATGTGTCCAAGTTATATCCGATTATAGAGCATCACACCAAGAACGGTCACATACAACAATGTGTTAACATTCATGGGCATCTCGGTGGGTTTAGTGGTGGGGTTACAGCTCTCAGGTATCATTGGCAGCTTGTTCGGATGGTCACCAATATTCTACATAACAGGTACGTTCATTGAGAAGTATGAGAGGAACATACTCATGTGTCCAAGTTATATCCGATTATAGAGCATCACACCAAGAACGGTCACACACAACATGTGTTACATTCATGGGCATCTCGGTGGGTTTAGTGGTGGGGCTACAGCTCTCAAGTATCATTGGCAGCTTGTTTGGCTGGTCACCAATATTCTACATAACAGGTACGTTCTTTGACAGATCGGAGAGGAACATCCCCATGTGCTATATACGCTCAAAGGTTCAAGAACGGCCACGGATAACAGGTGTTACATTCATGGGCATATCAGTGGGTTTAGTGGTTCTCAAGTATCATTGGTAGCTTGTTCGGCTGGTCACCAATATTCTACATAACAGGTACGTTCTTTAACAGATCGGAGAGGAACATCCCCATGTGCTATATACTCTCAAAGGTCACCCACCTCAAGAACGGCCACGTATGGCCAACAGGTGTTGCATTCATGGACATCTCAGTGGGTTTAGTGATGGAGCCTATGTGTGTCATACGTAGTGAACTACCTTCAATATTAAGCATGAAATATTTTGTAAAATATGTTAAAATACAGTTTTTTTATTATACACTCAAAATTGTTATATTATTTACATTTTTTGTAAATATTGGTATTTTATACAATTTAGTTAAATTTTATTAAAACTTCTAAGAACAGTGCAGTTGAACTCTGATCTCAATATAAATAAATACAGCAAATTTATTTATGATTGTACCATATCGGTATTGAGTTGACACTTATGGTCTTACATCTAGTTTGCTTAGTGAAAGTCCAAATATACATTATATTCTAACAAAAAAAACTTTTATGTTTATTTTACGAATAGAGAAACAATATGCTTATCAATATCGTTGGAGATTACAACAAATATATAAAATTGTCATTGAGGGATTGCATTCTACTATTTTGATCTGATCACTAGTCATATTTGTACTGAAATTAGTTAGTTTCAGTTCTACGTTATTAAAGTCATAGCAATATTGTGTACTTTTGTGTATGTGTGTGCGGGGAAGATCGACCTCAAAGTAAAACCCTTTGGTTCAATATAGGGGTTGCTGGACTAGCGTGGTCGGCTGTTTGGTTCTATGTCGCCAAGAACAGCCCAGAAGAGGATCCCCACATCTCAGCCGAAGAGCTTAAGTTCATCAAGGATTCCCTTGGAGATAGCCACAACAATTTAAAGGAAACCATAAAGGTTAGAGGTAAAATAAAAATAGCTTGTTATTAAGTTTTTTTCTGAATCACGCCATCTGGGACTCTACCAGTATATGTCAAACGAATTGAAATAGAATCTTTGTTCCGACTATTTTTTTCCCAAAAGAACTCAGAGATAAACTATGTAGCGTTTCCAAAATGGCACTTTTGGGAGGATGGGTGTTGGATTTGGAAAAAGTTTCAATAACATTATAACTATAGTGTTAAACCCTTATCATTTAACACAACATTTTTTATTGCGATTAATAGTATACTCAGGGTGTACATCGCTTTTAAAAACCTGGTTTTTCACTTGAAACTCATTTCTGAGATTTTATGGTGCTTTAGAGAGATAGCTATGTATTCATTAAAGTTGTTCTTGTGATTGTAAAGGCTCCAATCTCACAGATACATGAATTTTAGGAGGCAACACTTTTCTGAGTGAACACTATAAAATTGCTAGAGATCTTATGAATGTATAAGAAGATTAGTAAGATTTGGTTGTTTAGTTGCTTGGATATGAATATCAGCTTTTAGTGCCGATGAAGATGAAAACCTAAGGTAGGACCTGCTTAATACGCAGCTATGAGGTAGAATTACTGTATGTTGAATGTTACAATTAATGGTACAGTCTCTATTTAAACAGCTCTCTAAATTTGTATGGTACCTATTGAATCATTCAACACCGGTTGTGATAGGGGGGAAAGCCTTTGCACCAACGATCGGAACACCACTGAAACACCATACCTGTACAGTCAGGTTAACCCTTGGCAACGCTTGTGCGGTAAATTCGTGATGCTACTTCGAAAATTTGAGGGCTAGAGTCCTTAAGTTTAAATTGAAAGTTCTTATAGAGATCAGTTATGTGGTAAAACAAGTGTATAAAATGCATAACTTGCCGGTTTTATTTAGAAATTTTCTGTGTTTGATTGGTATATTACTTCCAAGGCCAGTTGTATGAGCTTTGTCAAATCAAATCAAATCAAAATCTTTTTATTCATACACACAAAACAATAACATATACACTTCCATAATTTAAATGAATAATTCCCCATATAGACTATAGGTCTGTGTAAGGGGAAGAGTCCATCAATCAGTCTTTTCTTAATTGTACTTAATTGTAATCATAATTGTAATTGTGATCGGACAGTATAAGTGTACTCTATAAGGTAACATGAATGGTTTAGAAAGTCAGAAGTATTGTTTTTTAGATTAAGAAATTAAATAGCTTATATATAATGAAATGGCGTTATGCAGTATCATTTGGCACTATATTTGCCAATCTTCAATACTAAATCTTTTTTTACAAACAACAATATTATTGACATAAGGCTTGTCTTTTTGACTAAAGCCTACAAGTGCTTTTTTACTTGGTGAACATTATTAATGTTCAAATTAGTAGGGTTATTACTCTCAAAGCTGTATATTTTTTCAAATTTTTCAGTATATTTTGACGTTTTATTTTTCTTCATATCGAAATGAGGTTAGAGTCATAGGATCTCCATGAGGCCAACAGCTCTATATTATTGCATTGTTTAAATTAAATTTATGGGTGATCTCAACTCAATCTGTGTTGTCCTATTTACATCATGGAAGTTGGAATATCCCTTTATAAAATTAGTTGAGATGTAACTTTATTAATATTTTATTATAAAACTCATATAATTTACTTTTTAAAATTCATGAACTATATTATTTAATAAGATTGCACAAATCTGTGGCTACTGATGGACAGATACAAAGTAAGCTGAATCCACTAAACCTTTATGAAAACACAATGCATTTTGTAAAATACCAAAATGTTTATTTAGTAATGTTGCAGATAAAACACCCCTGGGGAAAGATTTTGACTTGTGTTCCTCTGTGGGCACTTATATTGTCCAACTTCTGCATAAACTGGGGCCACTACACCATCCTCACCCTGCTGCCAATGTTTATGAAAGGTGATTTTCAATTTACGAAACAAATTCGACTGTCCTTTCATTATTACAATTCAATATGAAAACTGTACAAAGTTGGATATTATCCAAGATGTTCGTAAATGAACAGTATCCAATTTACCAGAATAGCTAGGATCTCTTGATAAGACCTATTTTAGTTTTGTTATTAGTTTGTGTTCACGTCCTTCACGGCAAGGAAACAGGTCACATGCGTAGTCAAATCTAAATGCCTCCGGTACTTTCTGGAGTTTCAGGGATAATGATTAGGATTGCAGGAGAGGGGGCGTTTCGGTCATGTATCCTCTGTAACAAGGTAGGGGCCATGTGGGGTATCCTATGTAACAAAGTAAGGGACTATGTGGGCTATCCTCTGTAACAAGGTAAGGGACGATGTGGAGTATCCTCTGTAACAAGATAAGGGGCGATGTGGAGTATCCTCTGTAACAAGGTAAGGGGCGATGTGGAGTATCCTCTGTAACAAGGTAAGGAGCGATGTGGGCTATCCTCTGTAACAAAGTAAGGGGCGATGTGGAGTATCCTCTGTAACAAGGTAAGGGGCGATGTGGAGTATCCTCTGTAATGAGGTAAGGGGCGATGTGGGTTATCCTCTGTAACAAAGTAAGGGGCGATGTGGAGTATCCTCTGAAAAAGGTAAGGGGCGATGTTGATTATCCTCTGTAACAAGGTAAGGGGCGATGTGGGCTATCCTCTGTAACAAAATAAGGGGCGATGTAGAGTATCCTCTGTAACAAGGTAAGGGGCGATGTGGAGTATCCTTTGTAACTAGGGAAGGGGCGATGTGGAGTATCCTCTGTAACAAGGTAAGGGGTAATGTGGAGTATCCTCTGTAACAAGGTAAGTTACGATTTGGGCTATCCTCTGTAACAAAGTAGGGGCGATGTGGAGTATTCTCTGTAACAAGGTAAGGGGCGATGTGGAGTATCCTCTGTAACAAGGTAGGGGCCATGTGGGTTATCTTCTGTAATAAGGTAAGGAGGGATGTGGGCTATCCTCTGTAACAAAGTAAGGGGCGATGTGGAGTATCCTCTGTAACAAGGTAAGGGGCGATGTGGAGTATCCTTTGTAACTAGGGAAGGGGCGATGTGGAGTATCCTCTGTAACAAGGTAAGGGGTAATGTGGAGTATCCTCTGTAACAAGGTAAGGGAAGATTTGGGGTAATCAGCTTCAGCCATTGCTATCGTGACGGAAGAGGGAGTCTTCTTCTACATCAATATACACTAGGATACGCTGTATCTTTTAGATATAAGGATTATTGTAATACATTTTGACACTAAAGGAACTCTTAACCACTGCAACTTTTATTCTCTGTGGACTACTAGACCTGTCCTGTAGAACAATTCAACCCCATAACCCAGTATCTCATATTTTATGTTTCGAGGCAAATTAACACTGTATTACATTTTTATGTGTGCGAGCTGCACTAATTTTCAGATCGTGCTTAATCTTCCAGAGTTTTTTTAGGATGCAATTTAATTGGCTGAACTTTAGCGTAGCTTGTCACTCATGCGACTGGATAAGTTTTATTTCTATATGTCTGGTTATTATTTAAAGAGGCGTATGTGCGCACGAAGTTTTAAAAACAAACCGACCTATAGACTTTTGCACGAAGCTTCATTTCCATATCGAACACCGAGTTCGATGATAGTGCATGTCATCCCATGGGATTTGGCTGAGCGTTAGCAAATAATTTTATATTGCTGTTATGGGTAAACAATGATACATTCGTAAGAGATTAAAACATGTGATATATTAACACCGTAGCCTAACGATCCATTTTGAACATAATTTTATAGTACCTTCGTGTGTGGATTATTATTATTTAAACACTGGTATAAAACCCAATGTAATGACTAAGATCGGCATATATGATATAATTTATGATTTGGCCGACAATTCAAGAAAGATTTTATATTTAGACTTTAAATTTGGCATGACACTTCTTTTTTTACAAGTATGTGTTCTATTATGCGTCATTTTCGTGTCAACTTTTTTGTGTTATCGTCTCTTTGTCTACTTGTCAGGTATGTCGAGAATGAAATGAGATTAATTAGAAATGTTGCCTGCAACCTAAATGAAGCCGACATGTGTAGTTCCAAGAAGTGCCACGCGTAGTTCTACCTTACATATTTATATTTAAAAAATATACAAATAATCCAGCTGTTTCATGGATAACATACCAATGGAGTAAATAGCTATCCCCAAGGCAAGAAGACAAAGCTTCTGTTTGTTATTTATACTTGATATTCCTTTTTCAAAAATGTTTCAAACTGTGTGGTTACTAGTTTGGTATAAGTGGGTAGGCATCCATTTGAAATAAATCGAAGAAATTATACACTACTATAATTTACTCCCAATGTTCAACTGTAAATTCAGATAAGAACAGATTCCTCGTACTTAATGAAATTATTTTCTAGACTGATTTTGATTCTTTAATACTTTAGTTCTTCGTAAATTTGACAGGTTGTATAAAGCATCAGACTTATTTCTTACGCAAAAGGTTTGTTTTGTTAGCATTATTAGGTTTATTGTTAAGTGGGTAATATTATATTTTGTGTTATTTAATATTGTATTTTTCACCTGAAAACTTTTAATCAATTATTAAAAGTTAAACAGTAACAATTAAAAATGGATTACTATTTTACAAATTCATTGCAATCCATTTTCAATCATATTTACTTTCAAGAGTACATTCGATTATTAACGACTATTTGTATTATCAATACAAAAACCCAGTTTTAAAGTTTTGCAATAATTTAGAGTACACATCCAGTCTCCACACGCAAGTCTTCAAGTAACGCTCATTTCCAACACAGGAACTCCAACAGAAACGCAACGTACGTGACCTATTATCTAGTTATAACTCAGTATCATGGTTGCCCAACGCTGTAAGGCAGAACGTTCTTTTGTACTCAAGTTGCCTTAGATTGGTCTGAATTATGTAGAGTGACATCAATTTATCATACCCGGAATTTTAACGTTGGCCTTGACTCTAAGCCAACTTTAAATGGTGAACTTTCACAGTAACACTAATTTGTAAAATTTTATATATCAAGGCTTTTTAAATAAAAAACAATCTATTGTAATTTAGTAATTGTCAAGGATATACTCGTAAGTGGTATGTGCAAAATATCACTACCCAACATTGCATCAAACATTAACAATGCCAATTCATTTTCATCTCCAAAAATCTATTGTAGACATTTGAAACAATATTTATATTTCTATAAATCATAAATATTTAAAACGATTGAAAGAAAAATTTTAAAAACATTAATACATTGATAAATAATATGGTTTATTTTATTTTGAGCTAGTTTTAAATTTATTTATGGTTACCACAGCGGTTCTGGGTTATTATTGTCAAAACCATTTGTTATAATCCCAATTTGAAGCTACAAACAAAAAAAGAAAATAAGATACCAATGAGATAGTATCTATATTTTTTACATTCTATTGTATTGTATTCGTAGTGACCAGGTAAAGTATGATAAATAATAGCTTAAACATTACAAACCTTTTATCAGTAATTATTTGCTGTTATAATTTTGTTTGGTCTAGACAGTTTAAAAACTAAAAATTACATTAATGAAATATTATACCTTATTTTGCCTTATTATTCCGGTAGTTTTAAATGACTACGAATTGCCCCATTCATATCAATTTGTCAGAATCTGATAAACAAGATGTCAAACGTTCATAAGTCTTTGTTGTAATTACACACGATCAGTGGCTCCATCTTGCTGAAACCAGTGCGTTTAATTATCCTGAATACCTGGGCTCTCAAGTTATTGATCTTTCTTTAATCAAACACCACCGATGTATCGATTAAACATAACGTCCATTGCGACTAATTCCACAATTCTGTGCACTCAATGTAGATGCTCACCTTTGGCTAATATCATCCAATTCCGTTTGTTGACCAACCTTCAAGTGAACATAAGCATCATCAGACAGTCGTGTCTGCTTAGGACTTTCAACATTGTTCTGCAATCGCTGAGCGTTTTTAGGAGTTAGATTTGTGAAACATGCTGAATAAGGTGTGTTGTAAGAAGGCTTACTGTAATTTGCTTTTTCAAAATATGATGGCGATCAACTCATTGAGTCTGAATTGAAGACCCTTACTTCCTATATACATTTAATTGCTGAAAGTATTTCATCACTGTATGGAAGTAGAAAGTACAGAAGCCTCTTTTCTGTTCTTAAGCGTCTTCTAACAAATATAAAACCAGATAATAAAATATACAAGATATTCTAAAAAAAAAAGGTTAAATATTGATATATGTAGACGTTGATATATGTGTTCGTGATGTGCCAGCGCTTTTCACTCGCATTTCTATAGCACCCAAATATCAGAAGCAGTTTTTATTACTTTTACCTCCAGTATTGTACAGGGAAAATATAAAACTGTACAATTAATAGAATTTCGTTTTTTACTTTTTAATATTTCTTACATTAGGGGACGTCAAGACAAAATCGGCGTCAGCAAAATGTCCCTAAAGTTTCAGTAGGTATATATGTAAGAATGTGGCCAAACGAACAAGCTAAAATGTTTTGACCACTGTGACATCCAGGTTTCCAGTCATTGCTAAGTACCAATATAAAATTAAAATTTCTTTTAGATCCGCTCATAATTTCTATTATGTTATTAGTATACATATGAATTTTTATCTACTGCCTCACTAATGAGTTTCTTTTAGAATGTTTGCACTATTTTCTATGTAGCTTACAGTTATCGTTTTAAACTTATGAATGAATTAATATTTAATATGTGTAAATGAAAATAAATTGAAACCTCAATAAGCCCCAATAGATCCTCTATGTACAATGAAATTTGATATTAAATATAATTTGGAAGTATGGAGATACTTATAAATTATGTGTACTCAATAAGAGGGATACATATCAATGATACTCAAAAGTAAAAAAAAAAATATGATTTACACGATCAAGGCACGTGTTGGTTCTATTAATTGTGGTCACCTAAAATAATTGCTCTCTTTATGGTTCGGAAAAAATCTTCTGACCTTTATACTATTCTCAGACATATTCGACTACCAGCTGGCTAATGCAGGTTTCATCACGTCGGTGCCTTACATCGTGATGGCTATTACCATGCAATTCGCCGGCAATCTCGCCGATTGGTTGGTCAACAAGAACATATTCTCTGCTACCATGGTATGTACAGACACATTCTCTTTGTATATGGGTACTGCATTGTACCTCATTTCTACTTTTGTTAAATTTTTTATTAGTATAACGTAACTCAGTAATGTACCTAACTCTATAAAAATACGCTAACGATATATAAAGATAGATACAGTTGAATTTAAAAAACAAGTATGCCCCTGTTAAAAAATATAAACTTCTTACCTTACAAACTAGTGAATTTAACATTTGAGTTTTTGTGAAGTTATGTTTCTTTATCAGAATAATCTAAAATATAATGTAAAATGCTACAAGGAACTCACTGTAACTTCTGACACCTAACAGCAAGAAACAGGACATTTTTTATTACAGTACCATTTCCTGATTCAAGTCAAGAAACAGTGTAGAAAATGATTTAAGGAACTTCAGAAACATGTTTTTATTAAATAAATACAGTACTTTATTGATCATTGGTCGGCAATATTGATAACTATAAGTATGTATATGTAAGTTTGTCTCCATATTATAAATGTGCGATCTAACCTATGTTTTATTTTTACTTACCATCTCCAGGATGATACGTTTTAAAGTCGTCATTGGAGGGATAAATTGTAATAATATCATTATAGTATTAATTGTTTAATTGTATTACATGTTTTACATAAATGGAAAATATGAAACAGAGTTTGGTTCAAATTCGTGGGTTTTAACATAGATTATTATCAGTGAATACTCTGTATAATTAGAGTATATACTCTATACCTCTATATAATATAACTATACTCTATTGCTGTTATAAAATAATGATCAAATTTAATAATGATTGCAGGTTCGTAAAGTTCTCATCAGCGGAGCCTTCTTTATCCAAGCGGTGTGTCTGGTACTGGTAGGCCACCTCACGTCGGTGTTCGGTGTGTTGCTCTGTCTCATGATAGATGTCGGGACGGAATCTTTCTCAATGACGTCATCGTTGTGAGTCTTTGTCAAGTGATCTCTGAAATACTCTGAAGAGTGGAAATATTTTCCAGAGAAATTATTTACCAACTTTAATGAGAGTACGAAGTACAATATCTGGTAGTCACTTTATTGTCCTTGAACAGTTGATATTCATTACCTAATATGTACCAGACTATATGTAACCAGATTATCGAGACTTTCAGCTTTCATGGTTTACAATTGTGGTATTTATGAACTAAACCATGTAGCATAACATGCAGGAAAAAAATAGAACTGTATCCTAATGTGTTCAAGATCATAGCTTACTTAACCACGCATTGACCAATTATTAATCATCGTTTTTACGAAGTTTTGAAATTAGTACCTTCATTTGCCATCGTTTAGTAACACTACGTTTCGAGATCTGCAATCTGATCTCTTCCTCAGGCGATTAAATAACGTAACACGTAACTACAATGTAGGTTAAAATAAACTAATCAAACCAGATTGTTGTGACACGTATCACAAACGCGTTTTTTTGTATCATAGAAAGATGGCAAATGTCTGGAAAAAATCAGGTTTCCTTCACAACTCTTCCATCGTCAAAGAGAAGTACCTTCACTTACGCTCAGCCACATATAATCTTAGATTGTTGGTGATATTAAACAGTGTTTAATGTTTCAGTGTAAATTGCCTAGAGCTAGCCCCGCAACATGCTAGCGTAATGTTTGGACTGTCCAACACGGTTGGAACCTTGGCAGGCAGCATCAGCCCCCTCGTCTCCGGGTTCATAATTACGGACCACGTACGTATCTGTGCTAACTGCAGAACTTATTTTAATATAAATTGATTATGTATTATTGGAGAATAAAATATTCATCATGAAAATATTGACTTGGTTCGAGTTCTGCCACCTCCCATGAGGACTACATCAAGTTTGTAGTTCCTGTTTAATGTATAGAAAACGGCACATTTCCAAACGCTTTAAGCCCCATTATAGTAATGTATATTTGATTATGCTGAATGTTTCGGTTGTGGGTATGATATTGACCTTTTCTATACTTTGTACAAACGTACATTGTCTTTTCCTAACCTTGTAGCTGGTCATAATTGTTTTATAATTTAAATACTTGATTAATTCATAAGGCAAATAAAGATTTTAATTTATGTCAATGCAACTGGAATAAAAACGAAGGCGGATATAATTTAACGCAACTCCAATGTTGCAGTTGACTGTTAATCATAATATAGACGTAAATAATTATAATGTACCGTTTTACTGGCACATGAGGGGTTAGCTTTGAAATTTACGTTTTGCGAAGGTTCAAAAAGGAAACGAAAATCTTCTGAAATTAATAAAGTTCAAACTAAAATAACACTTCTTCTTGAAAATAATCACTGGATTTAAAATTAAAATAAAAACTTCTTGATTACTTTTAAGTTCAAACTTGTAATATATTCGTCACTCAAAAAATGTACAAAGTTCTCACAGCTTGTCTTTTATTCAATTTTCAAAATTCAAAACTTTCACACTCTGGCAATTCTTCACTTTAATTTATCTTCAAAATTCAATTTTATTCTGTTACTAATTTCTTTACTTTACTTTAAATATCAACAATATTTGTATTATAAAAATTCTTCTGTGTTAGAGAATTAAAATTACTTCTTTTCAGTGTTAGAGAATTAAATTGCTGAAAGCATCCGCAGGTTCGATGACGATTAGCAAGAAACAACTCTAAACACTTTCAAAGGCTTTAATCGTTACCACTACTACAGATCAACTGAGACGGGAGTTACGGCACGTCTACCTCACCCCACCACTCAATTTCGTTATCAAACTCTCCCATCTGCGATGCGCGCCTCGCTGATAGAAGGCTTTTTTGTACTGTCCAGTCCTTATCATCCTTCTGGGCCTACTCCTTCCACCGGTAATCCAGTTACCCCAAAACTACTGTTTAATACAATCGGTACAATACTATAGTGCCCGATATTCCTTGGTCAGCTGAACTGTTCCTATTTACGTCTCTTTTTAAGGGCCCCACAGATTCTTCTTAAAATCTTAAAATCGATGTCTGTTCTAGAGACATGAAAATTTGTACATACATTCTTCTTTGACCTTGAAAGAACTCTATTGATTTTAGTTTCACTTAAAGGGAATCCATCCATTTGTGCGATAACTCTGGATATAAAGTCCAAGAATGAAACTTGGTACATAAGTTCCTCATGGTTAAAGGAAGAAATCTATTGATTTTAAGGTCAAAAGAACAAGTAGAGCTCGTCCGAACAAGTATTCTGTCCATCTGTGCGATAGCTCTTTTACGTTCAATCGGGTCTTTCAATACTCCGTCATAACGGTTTACTGTTTGTACGGTGCTCTCATTCATGTGATTTCAACATTAGTACACGCACTTTCGATGTACATGTTCCTTTAGTTGTGGTTAGGTATTGTCTGATCAATTTTAAATTTCATGAGAGTGTTTTGTTTGTGTTCAAAGAGTCAGGAGCAGTGGAGGATTGTGTTCTATATCGCGAGTGCTGTTCTACTAGCAGGAGCACTGATCTATGGTGTTTTCGCTTCGGGAGAAAAGCAGCCCTGGGCCATGGAGGAGAAGATAGCAGAGAACAACTTCAGTTCCCAAAAGCACTCCCACGATAACAAAGCATATGTTGAAGAACACCAGTGATATTTTGGAAAAATATATTGTTGTTATTGAAAATATATTATTTATAATCTAAAAAATCTGAATTTAGTTTTTATGTTCCTAGTACAATAAAAAAACATAAGAGATGTTATGTTATTAATGTGTAGTAAAGCTTTTTCATATTATGTAGCCCTGAACTGCGGAACTAATAATAATAACACGTACCTTCGTCAAACAGTTCAAACTATAGTCATACACTACTATAGTCTGCCGTAGACGTCAATAAATATTAAATTGACGCGAGTATTATCTAATACGGGTTATTGCTATAAGGAAAATGATCTTTATCACCATCAGCATTACTTAGACAATAAGTATTTAATAGTAAATATTAATAACGATTAATTGATCGGTAAGTTAACGTTGAACGCAAATAATAATTTCAAGTTAGTAAATTGGCAGTTTAAATTCATTACATCTTCTACAATCATGTATTTTGCTAATTTCAATATTCTCAACAACCATCGGAGTAAGTGAGAAACAAATGAATTTAGTTTACACAAACAAGTAAATAAAATGTTTCAGTTCAACTCTGGAAAATAATTGAGGTCATTAACCACATTTGCTGTGTTTAGAGTAAATGAGAAGACATTGAAGGGTAAAACAATTTATATTTACAAGTAATAGCTGTAGTGATAACATAGTGATAGCTCTACACCGTTTGTGGTTCTACAAATATATTATTGTCTTTGGCTCTTGTAGAAAACCTATTTACATGTAGTTGAAGTTCAAATAATATTTATTGACCTTCAGGAAAGAGTGAAAATATTAAAATAATTTTGAATTTGTTTGCAATAGTGCACGATGCAATATTTTTAATACTTTGCTACACGAAAAAGTAATTTGGAAAAATCACTTCGTAAATCTAAAGAATGAATAAATAATTGTGTAACTAAAACATTAAAAAAATATTCTTCTCCTTAGTACAAAGCAGGCGGTGTTTTATACTGGTTGGGGGAAGAGCTTATATACCAACATTTAAGAAATAATTACCTTGTGAAATAATTTTACCACGTAAGGATCAAAGATAAAAAACTGTTTCCTTTGTCTTGTTCTCAATAAATGTAACTAATCTGATACACGGTTTAAACAAAAAATGTGATTTTTGAAGTAGAAATAATATGAACGTGAAAATGCACAAATCCAAATTCTATCATAACGTAGACGATGTTTACACATTACAATTTTGCAGCTCTTAAGATTTCCATCAAATTTGCTACAGAATTCTGAAATTTCAATACTCTGACACAAGTTACAATAACATTAAGATTTGAACAACTATGCAAGAAAGTAGCTTTAAGTAACTTTGTGTGTACAAGTGCTACAAGTTGAAACTAGTCCAAGCATTTTTAGACTACTTTTAATTGTTTTGAAATGCGTTGATTTTATTTTAACCGGTCTTGTTATTTTTAATTCTGTTTTGTTCTAAATAGAGAGACTATGCAAGGTTGAATCGTTTAGTGTAAAGGCTGTTTAATACTGTTACAGCACTGTATTCTTAATATTACTAATATCCGTTTCACTAAATTGAATTTACTAACTTTGCGCAGCATAATAATCATGGAACGGGTTAAAATATAAGTGTTACTAATTTCCAGACTATAAGCTAAAACGCAATGTCTAGTATGTATAAGGAAACAGTTTGTAATTTATGTGTTCTCTTTATAAAATCTTTGCAGTAGAAACAAATACCTTTCCATCGTCTCCACTTTCCACTGTCACCATTGAAACCTCAGTAGGTATTTGCCAATTGGACATATACAACCACATTATTACTCGCATCAGTAGAAAACGTGAATACTAGAGTAAACAAATAATGGACGACGTGCTTATCAGCAGATTGGCAAGGTCTGAGTCAGTCTCAAGGAGAGTTATGGACAGGCTGCCGTCAACACGGTGCGCCAGGTGAGTGATTTAAGATGGCTGATAACTGAATACGATGAAGGTAATAACTGTTGTTAATATTGTACGAGTTTGAGAGTTATGTAAATCTTAATGGGTATATTAATCTGGGGACATATATGACTATTTGATTGAAATGAAAAGCGTTTGTTACCCAAATGGTTTAAAAGGATTTTGTACCATCGCCATATTAAACAATTGATTCAACATTGATAAATTCCCGCCCTAGAGACCAAACACAACTAACAAAAATATATTATTTTACTAAATATTGCTATTTTCCCACCACAATTAGGCTATTTTTCTAATATAAAACATAAACATAACCTATCATAAAAGTAATCAGTTACTGTTACTCAATTTTAGGCATATTTAGGTACTTGCTAACATAATAGTGTGTCTTACTTTAAGTTGGTGGTCCTTATTATTACAGTTATGTTTCTCCTAAATGTGTTTAGAATAACGGTTGAACAGTATCAATCCAGAGTAGAACGGTACAAGCTCAAATACACAATATACTGCAAGTAAGACATTTTTCAGCGAATACCTATGCATCAGCTTATCAAAGCCTCTCTATCTGGTAAAACAATGAAGAGTAAGTATATTAGGTTATTTAAATAATTTTTTGAATTAATCTTCTAAAACATAATTTGCTAATGATTCAAATGAAAATTATTGTTGTTTACAAAAATGTTAAAGATTCTGAAGAGTTACCCCAAAAGACCACCTCATATCTCAGACTGCAGATAAATATAGCCATAATATATAAACACCAGTACCTCTTGTTAGGTATAAAACATGATAGGTCACTTGTAATACATATCCTGCTGAGCTCAAATTTTTTCTTAAAAGATCTGGATATGATTTTTCCAATTTAGGGTTTTATCTATGGTCACATTTTTCTCTTATGGTTAATAAGTTTTGCAAATAAAACAATTTAAGAGAGCACTGAGGCCTTCAAGAGTTAATAAACGTCACATAAGAAATAGAGTTTCTCAGCTAATGCTATCGATTGTTCTCTTTCTATTTGAGGCACTTTCACACACGTTTGGTTTAAGATATAGTCATTCCTTTGTACAAACAAAACGCTATGGCCGGTACGATGCAAATCGTATTTTTTCTTTCATTGTATGAAAGTGTCAGGAATACAACATTAAAGTAGATTTACAATGTAAGTTATTTTCTGTCTCTGATCTTAAATAACGTATTAAACTAACTGTTACCATTATAGCAGATAAACACATATCTTCTTGTAGTATAAGGAATATATTTCAATATTAAGTCCTAGAGTTACACAACATGGGATTTTGCTCAGACCCACAGTAAATTCATGTTGCTTAGAGACTGTTTCACTCCCAGTCTGGCCCACTGGACCTCAAGTGATTAGTGATTAAGAGATAACGATATCTGTAATTGACATTACAATGTGTCTATTACTCACTACTAAGATTGTGAAAATATACGTACGAGGCTTCAGTTGAGTTAGTCCACTCGGTTCTTGGGTAAGTTAATTTTGTTTTAATTTCAGTAAAATTTATTTAATGGTTTACTTCACACATTCAAAATTCTTTTAATCACTCTGCTAAGATTTTAATGCACTTAAAGTTGGAATTGTGAGCAATTTATTAATAAGAAAAAATATTGATAACAGCATTTTTATTTACAGTTATGACATAAGTTTACATTTTTTATGATTTAAAACTTAAAGAAATTAAATTTTTATTAATAAATACAAGACATTTTATTTAGTTATTTTTCATATACACACTGTAAAATATTTTAAATTCTTTAAATAATTCAATTTTATTTATCTCCAGTAATGATAGCTTGGGAATTTTATTAAATAATTTTTTAAATATACCAAGTAACCCAATATAATACTGATTGAACTACATTAATAGAAAAGCACCATTCTACTCACCCAATTCAAAATAGCTCTTCTGTGTCAAAAGATGGTGTAGTTAAAATAATTAGTTATAATACTGAACCTTATATTATGTTCACAGTTGGAAGCAATCCATTATATCCTTAGCGTCACGCGTTTCGGTCGATCATGGCATTGTTAAACGCACACTAAAAAAACACAATGTAAAAAAAAAAAAAAAAACAGAAATATTTATTTCTCGTATAACTTGAATTTACTACAAAATTTAAACCAAACATCTGTTGAACCTTATATGTTGAAATGATAGTAATATATCTGTACTTCTTAATCAAAACAGAAAATGGGATCGTCAGTTTTAAACCAAACACACTGGTTTTATTACACCTCTAGCTGGTGCCCGCGAGTTCACTTGTAATTTTCAACTTCGAAGTTCGTAACATACTTATTAAAAGCATCCATTATGTGATTTATAATTTATAATGTATTTAAACGTACTATTTTAACATTTAACATACAGCTTTTTTCTAATATATTCAGTCATGTTTTTTAAAAGTAGGCTGACATATAATTGGTATAATTTGAGGTATTCTATGAAATAAATTTCTAATTAAGAAAGAGATTGAACAAAAAACACATTTAAAAACTAAATGTGTATTCCAGTACTCCAGCTTGTCATTTTCCAATAAGTTGTCCATCAAAAGTGTACTTGACTTTGGGGTATACCAAACTGGATTAGCAAGAATGATATTGTTATTGCTGTGAAATGGATAGAATAAAATACCATTATCAGAGTAACCTAAAATGCTTTACAAAGGAATAACGAAGGTTATAAAGACACATCTGTCAGTTTCTCTGATACAGCGCGTTTTACTTGGGTCACAGCATTCTCGAGATTTAGTTCTTAAACTTTTCATTGCGTAGCGGAAATAGGTAAAGTATTTAACTTTTGTTTCGGCTATGTTTATACGCAGTTTGAATAGGAACACTTTGAGTTTAGTTATTCACAAAACTGGTATTCAATCGACTGATGACAGACAGGTTATAGATCTGAAAGATGTAAATAGTCTACAATTAAACGAGAGCTTTCGTAACTTTAGATCCACATACTTTTATGACAAGTTTTATACCCTAAATACTCAGCATTTTATTATAGACTGTTAATATGATTGTTTAGAGATGTAAAAATATATAGAAATGAAACGTGTTGTATGTTCAGAATTTCTTAAAGTTATCGATTGTCTTTATATTGCTAAAAATTTTAGTTGTTTTTATTGTAAACTTCAATGAGTATGAAATATCCCGAAGGAAGTATTAGGTGATTGGAAGATAATTTTAAGGCTTTCATATTTAGCCATATAAAAGGCTAAACAGTCTTGTGAACATTTTAGTGCAGAAGAATATTTTTACTCGCCATTTTCACAGGAAAGGTTTAGAGAGTTACTACATTGCCTCATTTCTTCATAGCAGATGCAGATGATTACATTTTAAATTTTGGCTATAACTACAACTGATGTAATGAGCCGAAAGTTTCAGTTTGTTTTTTTGGTTGAGTCTTGGGATTACATCTTACAAAGTGAGTTCGTCTCAACGGTTGGTTTGAAGTGCATACATGTTCAAAAAAGGCTGGAAATATCAGTAATAAAATAATTAAAACTTTTAATACTGAATGTGGTATCGTTCTTCTCACGATGTAGTGTTCAAAAAGTAATGTGTCCATCAACACACCTATATTTACATCAAACATGTTACAGAAAAGATAACAGGATTTCGAACATTTGCTATCGTTATAATATGGCTTTTGTAAAAAAGTTATAGCACAACGGAGGATTGGAATCTATCCTCTTCGTCAGGTGAGGGAAGTATTAATGCATACAAAAATTTAAACCAAAAGGAAGAAAAGCTTTATCCCCTTTTTTCTTCTTTCTATTCTTTATTTTTGTATGTATTAATACCTACCCACCTGACGACAAGTATAGATTCCGATTCTCGAATCTAGTGTTATATCTTTTGTAACATATAAAGATGAAAAATAACTGAAATTTCAAACCTTCCATCGTCAATAATAAACTTTAAACAAAGAATGCTACAGAAGTTGTGTCGAGAAGACTATATCAAACGTGTAAAGTCTAAAGAATATAATCCAAAATCAAATGATTAGTTTTGTAAATACATTCAACAACACATGTGAGAAAACAAATGAGAAAAAGGAGAACCTTCCCGGAAATAGGCTAGCCTTTTCTTTAGTTATAAGATCACTCCACATAAGTCTTAGTTCATCTAAAAGTTTTTAGAGGCATTTCTCACTGCTAGATTGCAGGATTTTTGTTGAATTGCTTTAAATATAATACACGATTTGTTGTTAGAAATATATAAATAAACCAGTTGTGGTTATGTTTGCAACTTATCCTACAAGAGTGGCAACGAGGACAAAAAATACTGGGGAGGGGAAACTAACAGTGTGAACCTAATTTAGATGAACAAGAATACGATGATCTGGAAAATAAAAATGGCCAGAATTGTGTTTTACGAATATTCTGATGACTCGAACTGGGGAGATTATGTTAGATTCATATGTAGAGGGAAAGTACTTGGAAATGGTGGAGAGAAGAAACACGCGGCTAGACGAAATTAGTTGGTGGAAAGTATTGGAGCAAAGCACTTTAGAGCACTGGCGGATCTGATGTACCTGTGGAGGTACGAGAAGTGCTACTACAATGAAGTCACAAAAAAGCCGGCCAGTCGACGAGAAACATTGGTTACTAGGCATTGAAGCATATTCGAAGTGTACACTTACATTTATCAAAATTTTCGGCAAAAATTTTGCCAACTGTTCCAAAGGGAGTGAGTCTTCGGATCCAAACTCTGATCATCTTATGTTTTAAGTATATTCTAAGCTATATGAGTACTTACCTAATATCTGAAATCTAAAACGGAGGTGAAATTACTTCTTATTCCTCAGAGAATGTACTCACTATAAATGTAAACAAATCGAAATAATAAACAATGTTTACATATTGATCATAATTAAACATGCCCTTTTAATTAATATTTCACAACTCTAGAGACCAAAATGGGATTTTTCGCTACTTTAAAGACCAGTGGGGGTTCGGGGGGCTTTTAAGAAATAAGAATAGGCCTATAATAATCCCAGGGCCTGTAAAAATGTCCCTACAGAATTTCACTACAATCCGTTGAATAGTTTACGTGTGAGAGCAATACAAACAAACAAACAAATTTACTTTCGCATTTATAATATTATCAGGATAGGAAGATTTGTTGTTCTTTGTTGTTATAAAAATGTAAATGAGTCATTTTTGGTTATATTAATATCTATGACATGTTATTATTTTTATAGCATTAGATAACTTATTACATAGATCATCTGAAGCCTACTTCAATTAAAACTAAAGATAAAAAAATATTATTATGTATAGGTGACTAAGAGAGTATTTTTAAAGGGAATATGCCTGGATTCGTACAGAGAACAGTCGGTGTTGTCTAAGATAAGACTGTCAAGCTCAAGAGAGAATGTGGTTTGTATATTATGAAGAAGATATGCAGGCTACAAATTATGAAAGAGAACAGGAGCTTTAATAGAGTGAAAAGTTTTCGGAAAGAAGAGATTAGTAAGATGAAATATCAGCTGTAAATCAGATATTTCATTCATGTTTATAGTATTCAGTCGTTGTTTTGGAATAGATTAATCTGAACTTTGCGCTATTACAGTTATTCCCAATCTAACAAATGTAGGAATCCCTTATCCAAATCCAATAATTACCAGTAGTGTCAATAAGGAATAATCAGTCAATAATCATTTGTGTATTCAAATTGAATACACAACGATAAAATAACACAAGGACTTTGTTTAATCCCGGTATCTGTACATTATCTATTCCGAGTAACTAGCCTTCATGTACTGATTGGGATATAACTATTCGCATTTATCTGTCCACTTTAATCAATAAGGAAGGAATTAAGGAATCAACAATTTGAGTTAGGAACCTTGCTTCTAAAATAATTTCCTAAGTTTCATTCATACATTTTTTATAATATAAGTTTCAACACTTGTATCAATCAAATTCTACTGAAAGTTAACATTTTCACAAAAAACTTAAAATAGGAAAATTACTAACGATGGTTTAGTAGGATACCTTGTTAACATATTCCTCTTGTTTATCTCGTAGCACGGCTATAAATATAATACTATTTCTAAGTACTTCTCATCCCTCAGTATTAAAAGTCAAAACAAGGCTCTTATTAACAGTCTTAAAGGGATTAATGTTTCCGCTCTTGTCTTGAACCACCTTGCGTCATGACAAACAAAAGACTTTCTTATAAAAAAGAAGTAAGTAGAAGTCACTGGAATTGTAGGTTCGGATTGTTAAATGACAGAAAATTTTAAGAAACCACAATAAATAATAAATGTCACGCTTTATCAGTCCAAAACAAGTTTAGTTTCCATGTTAGTGCCTGAACGATAGTGTGAAGGTTAGAGTACTTATACGCTATGAGCATGCGTCAAGTGAACAGAACTTATTAACGAGTTTGCACAGATCAGTGGTAGCTGTGACATGGACAAACGCACTACACAGCCTGGGTAAGTCGATCTGGTCACGTTCTACACTATATGATGTGGCGCACGTGTGCAAAATAGATATCTTTCACAATAGACTATTTCACGGGAATGTTCAATTTAGCTCAGTTTATGTGTAGACTATTTCATGTTTTATGACTTATTAAATTCAGCTACCGTAGTGTTCTGGTTCAAGAGTGTGCAAAGGCACTACAAGTGATGCAGTATGTTTGATGGCTAATTTGAATAATTTAATTACTTGTAAACGAAAATAATTACAATGTTATTGTACCGTCTAAAGTGAAATAATAACAATGATTTTACAAAGTTAAGCAACAAAACAATATAGCCAATTTTAAAGCACACCAAACCTCTATATGGGAATAAATTAGTTTTGTGTTATTCGTTGAACTTGGTAATTACAAATAGCAAGTTATTGTTTTTTTTTTAGGAAAACGAATAAATTATAATCTTAGACCTGTAATATTATTACTTAAATATTTGTTAGCGTTGTATTTTAATAAAGTCGTTCCATCTGGAAAGTATTATATTGTAAACTTACCATATTTATAAATTACAACAGTTAAAGTCAATCTTAATTTACAGAAGTCATAAACAAACAAAACATTAACAATAACAATTTATTTTTAGATTATAAGGAGAATATTATTGTTTATGACACTCAGACGTCAATCATTAAAACAATTTCGTTAAATGTATTGATCTCGAAAATTAAATTAATTGAGTTATATTACGAGCAACCAAATATGAAAAATATGCTAAGAAATTATTAATATCTTATTTTTATACCATAAATAAGAATCTTTTATGGCTCGAAATTAAATACATTACATTCCAATTTGTCGAGTTTTTCCCTCCAAGAATAAACAAAACAGATGTCCTTCTTGAAAATGGTTATGAATACAATTATTTATTTACTAAATGATTAATTTATTATCTGTTACCTCTTAGTTGTGTCAAATAAAACTAGGGGCGTAAAAATCATGTATACTCATGGAAACGTTGCACGTATGTGATACTAGTGACACTTTACAAAACGCGTTCTTCATTTCAAAGTGGCTGGAATTTTAATTAGTGAACTTAAAATTATATAAAACCGTTAATTAAAAAAAATATTAAAAGTTACCTAGCGTTTTAACCTTTATCACGGTTCAAAAATATCAAGTTCAAGAAATCGGGTGACAAATAATAATAGATTGGTCGATTAACAATGACGGCGAGTTTATAGCATAACAATTAGCAACAGCAGATTACAAAAATGGCCATCATTGTTGTAAATCTTTACTATTTGGAAATAGTTCTGCAGTAAATATGTGTTGGGTCTACTCTACGACGATGTTATTAATAAATGTTAAATATAACATCTAAGACGTGTTTCTAACCATATTTGTTTTAATTGGCAATAAATTAACTTTAGCTTCATCTGATTATCTTTTTTATTAAATTTTTAAATATTTGTTGTTTTGACTATTTTTAAATGAAAAAAATTAAAATATTCATAATAATTATTTAAATGGTGCTACGCTTGTTCAAAGTTTAAATTCTAATGTACAGTACTTTATATTTTCATGTGTATTATTTGTGTATTTATTACATTGTATAATGTACATTATATGTATTTTTATGCTAAACATTCATATTATTGTAACGTGTGTTAGGTATTTTCAAATGTTTTCTTTATTTCATACTACCTATATATACTAATTTCGTACCTAAAATCTCAACTGCACATAGTTTTAAAACTTTTAAAAATTAGTGAGCTTGAATGATAAAAGGCAACTCTAAATTTTATGCTCAAATTATAAAGTATCATATTTTAAAAACACAACGAAAGTACTAGGAAGGTTACATAATCTGAAGTAAATGTTATTATTAAAGTTTGGTCAATTTATCAGTAAGTTGTATTTATTTGAAGTCGTATTACATTCAAAATACAGTAATGAAGTCCTCTCCCCCAAATGAATAATTTACGCAACGGTAAACTTACTGGGACACATAATCTTAATATAGTATGTTTATTTATACGCGGGAATCACCTGTCACGTGATTATCAAATAATAGGAAACGTATATATTTAGTTAAAAAGAACTCAATCAGTGACAACCTGGTAACTAATGTATAAAATTGTAATAATAGCATCAAATATAGTACCTATACTCATTAGCTAACGTTGTTGATAAGTTAAATAGTAATAACAGTTTATTTTAGCGAAATCGTTCTGAATGTTTTGTAACAATAACAGAGGTAGCAGTTTCTATTACTGTCGACCAGCGGTCACCGGAAATAGACAGTTTGCTGAATGACTCCACAATAAGACAGATTTGCTGCTCCCGGAAAGCACAAACACGTGTCACACTACGCTTGTAATGCTATAGTACTGCTAATATATTGCTAAATACAGCACTTTTAATTTTATTTCAGCTTGAATAAGAACGTGAATTTTTGATTATGCAACTCGAACATTCATATAGCTCCTGATCACTATACTCGTAAATGAAGGAATACTCTTGAAAACATGCGGTGATTAGTGAGTACAGTGGAGTAATTTGAACAGGAATTTTTAAACTCTATCTATACTCCTGTATTTATTCGATTTTTCATAATTTTATTTAGTTATAATATTGTAACACTTATTCTTATTTCATTAACATTATAGAGATTCTCTAACTAGTGTGGTAGCTTACAATAAGAGGGTATAAAATCGTAGGTGTTAAAATATTGTGGTGTAATTGATAGTTATCTCTTGAATAATAATAAATTAAATTTTGTAAAATAACTGTTTGTCTCCTAAGTAGAAAAAATAAATTTGACTTTGCCACAGTTGTACGTTATAAGAAACGTACGTGTACGTAGCGTTGTACGTGTTTTGAATGTTTCAAAACTGTTTTAGCCCTTTTCTTCCATGGTGAAAACTGAAAATAAATCCTTTCAAATCGTTACGCGTATGTGAACTTAACAAAGCACTTAAGTTGTTGAATTGACGTCTGTGAATTTAAACAACCTTTCATAGTAGTTTAATTAAAATATCAAATTAAAAATATTGAAAATAATATGATAACGATATTATGAAGCGTGGAAATTGTTCATTAGGTACACCAACATTGTATTTCAAAATAAATCTACAATTAAGTACAGACATGCTAAATCTTCTGTCAACGAAACATTACAATATTAGAACTATTTAACCTTCATGTCTGTAAATATATTTGTAAATACCACAACGAAAACAACAGTGAATTTATTGTAATTGACAAGTTAAATTAATGTCGACTCATTAAATAAATAACGCGCTCATTGATAACAATAAATTGTGGCTGTGACATTCCATCATTTAAATACTACTATGTTGATTTCACTCTCACTAGCAAGTCATGCTGTGCAAACAAATAGGAGCTTATCATAACAAGCATCACTGAGTCAACATAACATAGATTATCAAACAAACGCTGTGAGCAGATAAGGTTTGACAGATAAGGCATGTACAGGAATTAACTATGTGAGCGTTTGTGATAAGGAATATCTTACAACTTAAAACGTTTATTCCTGGATTCGTTATCTATAAACATCAACAGTACATACAATGTAATGTTTATATACCGGTAACTACCATTTCCGTGTCTAAAAGTGTCACCCACCCATTCTGTATGGATTTTAAAGTTATCTCCACTTCTCCAAAATGGATGCTTGTGGGCAGCTCAAATATTTTGAATTAGATGATCCATCGAGTGATGTTTCAAATTAAAGGCCTTGATGAGAAATAGCCAACGACACCAAGTAACCTAATTACGCGTCAGAGTAGTTATAGAAATATCTTACTGCTACAAAACCACTTTTTTGGAGAGGAGTTGATTATTTTTATAATAGTAGCTTTATTATGTGACACCGTATTATGCATGCATAATAAAAGGACAATAATAATGAACATTAGAGATCTCGAAATTGATTCCATAAAAATAGGAGAATGTTTTTAGTTGCTCCCTGCTCTTCATATCGGGTCAATAGGAAATATTTTTAAAATTCATATAAAACCCCAACGGTGTATTTTAACATTTATTCTCACTCCTTGCCAAAAGCTATGGCAGGGAGTGGGATTTACGTATAACCGCAATTTTTAAATATCAATTAAGTGCAACGCCTACCCCAGGATTAATAATTCAATATATCCAGTGATAATACATTGAATCTATTACTAAAGGTGTTATAGGTCTTTTACTAATGGAACATATATACAATTTTTAAATGAACATTTTCTATGCTTCAGTAAATAGTTTAAGAGAAAATTGCATCGTCAGTCATATGAGGTTTCGAAGCGAATATGTTTACCTCGTGTTTTTGATATGTTTATGAGAAAATATATTGATATAGAGTAAAAATCAATTACGATATTTTTATTGAAAAATATTTTTTTGGGTATACTAACCTCGGGAATGGATCTTATGCAAACGTGAATCCATCCGTCCCTGTAACTACTAGAGACTACAAGGATGGTCCAATGTTCAATAAATTTATTGGAAACAGCAATAAACTGTAATTGTAACTTGAAAATATTTCCAGATAACGTCAAGTAAAATTGTACAATTGTCAAGTAACTGCCTTCTTACTAAAAATATGTTTAGTTTAAAAACCAAAACTAACTAAAAATTAAGAACACTTTAAAAAATAGTCACCATTAGTTTTTCGAATCTTAATAACATGGCAGAAACCACGTTGCTTCATTAAATTCCTTTTTAATTGCCTCAGCCCTCTCCAAAGATTACATTTAAACTAGGCGAGGTACAATTCGAATCATAATATTCGTAAAAACGGACTTTAAGATTTAAATAAAATTCAACGTATAAGTTTAAGTTTTAGTTACATATTGGATACACATGTCTACAAAACGTACTTTAGTGTTAAAAGTAATCTTTAGACATTTGTATATAAACCACTAATGCAGTCCATTTAATATTTTCTTCACACTAACAAACTATGTTGTTTGCAAATGTATTACAAGTTTTTCTTATAACAACAGAACTATATCGAAAATTCATAATATTTTCTATGTACCCAACATCTAGCCCAGTTTATACGGAATATTAAAATACGAAAACCAAATTATTAGCACGTTCGTTCAATCGTTAATTTTTAGAAATATTACCCATAAAAATGTCCAAAGATTAAGTTTGCATTTTATCCAAATCGAGTATAACATAGTTGTCTCAAAATATTAGAAGCAGTTTTGTTTTACAATTTGAAATTTAATTTCTTCAATTTATATGCAATATAAATTAGATTGAAAATAAGTAACCGGTGTCAATTCTTCAATGTACAACGTTTTATCTAATTTTTCGATTTTAAGCTTCACTAAGAAATAATCTGCCTTAAAAACGCCCTTTACTTGAAAATCTGTCTACTAGACTAACGAGTCTAATGAGAATCCAATTTAGTCTTTCCGTTATTAGATTCAGAAATACAACATTGTCTTACTGACATCTGCTATATCGATAAACTGTAGGAGAGGTTTCATTTACGCCTTTTTCAGACTAACGATTAATTTGATGGGAATCCAATTTAGTCCGTCCGTTGTTGCGTTCATAAATACAGCATTGTTTTTATTGACATACACGTTATCTATAAACTGAGGGAGAGGCTTAATTTATGCCCTTCTATTAAACTAGCTTATCAACAACTATTTTATCTTCACTCTACGTTTGGCATGTAGCAATATACGTGCTGCTTACACTCCTATTGAAAAGTATGTTAACACTCAGATAACGAGTACTATAAAGATAATAGTTCAACATTTTCTAAAATGTGGTGTACAAGGTGACTTTGCCTCTTCTGAATTTCCTGAATTGGATTATAGATACCGGTACTAATTTTCTCAGAAACCTTTATCACATTCATTTTCTGTATGACATAATTATAGTTACAGAGACTGAACCTAGTTTATGTCTGGAATGAAATACGAAGATAACGTTTCCTATTTGAAGAATTCCATACCTAAAATCTAGAAAGATTCTAAAACTACACTAACCAATATTATATAATAAATACTGACAAATTTTATGTCAATAATCTTTTTCGGAACCGGTACCTTTTCAGTGTATGAATGTCAAGAATCGATGTCTGTCTGTCTATAACAAGTTAGTTACGATATTCTTAATTAAATATTTCATGTTATCTTTTACTTGAAATGAAGTAAACAACCAGACAAACCCACAACATTTAGAAAGTTATTAATGAGTGGAAAATTAAAAATCAAAGTACGTGCGTTATTTTTCTATCTAAAATTAAAAATGTTATTAACAACAACTGAATTTAATTTACAATTTCCACATCAACAATATATATATATATATATGTTTCATCCTTTTCAATAATTATTTTTGTAGCAAAGTAATAGTTTCCAAATTCACATTGGAAGAGGTTTGAGTTTTACCTTTATATCTTAGGTGGAGGGAATTGCATTGTTTTGTTGCGGGTTTCAGGTACGCATGGAATAACTTCAATTGGAAATTTTACATTTGTCTTGACTGTGCATTTAGGTTTCTTTGAAACTGCAGTAAACTATGGAATTTATGTTCTCCTTCTTCCTGTCTTCCCTGTATCTCACATTTATGCTCAGTAAAATGTTCTGGAAGATAAGAGCTGCAGGTCCTTAGATTAATTTTCATGTATCAGTATGTGCCTACTGCGTTGCTTTCCTCGTGTTACAATATGCAAAGGTGGAGTCTATGGGTTTCGAAAATCCTAGCTCACAGAGGTCAACCAAGAGGCACGAGATGGTGAAGGTCTGTACATTTCTTATCCTTACTTGTGGCTTTGGGAAAAAATATTAACGCAGTAGTAGAGGGTGAGGTGGTACATTTAGAGGCTAGAATATTTCACAGTTAAATGCAGAGTTTTAAAACTAAAAGAGTTTTCAAATGTTACTGAACAAACAAATATAATGTGTTTGGATCCCGGACGGATACTCCTTTCCATTGATTCACGTTCGAATCAAGTGACCAAAACACCGCGCACAAGAAAGTGAAACTTTAAATTCAGTGCCAGGCCAATTACTATATAACAGAAACGTTGCTTGCCTGACCAAACATCGCCAGAAACCTTGGTTACAAAACTCATATTTATCTGAAGTTGGGAAAAAATATATAATGCCCAAATGGTGATTATGCAGGTCTAAAATCCAAGCCACTCTGACATGTTAAATGTTTAATAGTTTTAACTAAGCATCTTGTTAGAAGATAACAAACAACAGTTGACAACGTTAATCCAATAAACCCTCAAAATATCTTATCTCTGAATAGGTACTTGACCGATATTCGATGGAACTTTAAATATTTTGCTGTTTCTTATCATACAGATGTCAAAGTATGTAAATAAAGAAAATGAATGTAACGGCTTAAAGTCAAGTGTAATGTATTACTTATATGACCCATGATTATTTGTGGAACGTTCAGGGATCTAAACTAGTTTGGCTGAGATGTAATTGAAAATAAAGAAACCGAAAGGAAAAATATTTCAATTAACTCTTTAATATTTGTATTATATAATATTATGAATATTTGTGTAATCTGTTTTATACATGAATTTTCAAATTCAGTTATTTCAGTCTCATAAATCTCTTATGTCACCAAATGATTTGAAAGTTTGGGAACTGTTTTCCCACTGTTCAGATGTGTTCTACCAACTTTTCTGGTTTCCAGCTCCTCTCCATCATGGATGTTCTGGAGAAGAAGACGACATCTTGTCACTTTTCTGTTGTTTTTGGGATTCGCAAACATTTACATGTTGAGGGTGAACCTCAATGTAGGGATCGTCGCCATGAACGCCCCCTACAAAGTCACATTGAGTAACGGCACAGTTGTTGAGGTAAGATTATAGTCAGTCACTTACGACTCTCCAAATCAAAAGTCAATAAAATATTAATTAAAAACACTAGTCAGTACATCTTGACAAAAATAATATTTTTAATGAATTTGTTATTTCAAACGATAAACTGGTATTTTTTACCGTAGGACAATGAAAAAGGAAATAAGCATTTTTAGAAATAAACAGAGAAAAGAACATAAAACGTTTTAGGATTATCACAATAATCTTTGATAAAAGTACTTGATGTGAAAACGTGCATAACATATCAAATCTGAAATGTATTTATTTTATAAGTTTCCTTAAAACTAAAGTAGAACTCTATCATTATAGAAGCAAGACTTTAACTGGAGCTCCAAGATGCAAGGGATAGCTCTCAGTTCCTTCTTCTACGGGTATACCTGCACGCAGCTGCTAGGAGGCTGGTTGGGGTCAAGGTTTGGGGGAAGGACTGTGTATGGGTTGGGCGTTCTGGTCACCGCTGTCCTGACCATAGCCACCCCCGTCGCTGCCCGCACCAACTTCTACATACTGGTCGCCGTCAGGATCATCGAGGGAGTCTTCGAGGTTTGATTCCAATATAGTTCATGAAAACATTGCAGGTTAAATATAAATTCATAAAATACAATTATGTACTCTGATTTCGAAATCTTACAGTTAATAGGATTTCCATTTGTATTTAAGCATAACATTACACATACAAAGTGTAATCATATGCTTAAATTCTTCATTAGAATACGTATAGAAGAGATTTTGAGAACAGTGCAGCATTACAGCATATTTAGTTTTCTTGTAGGAGTTGGATAACCTTATAAGAGTGGGCTTGTGCAGTTTGAAAAATAAAATATATTGGACTTAAGGACAGGCAGAATGAGGAGATTTCGAACTCAACGAGGGTCTTGACCGTGAAATGACAGTTTGAAATGCTGTGCTCCTATCAGCCAAAGTAAAATTTATGCTGTCCCCTTTGAGTATATCATATCTCGTGACAAAAGTCAAATTTATCTTTACACGTTTGACTTGTGGTGATATCCACTATAATTGGCAGTCAAGTCACAATACATTTCCTCTAGAAATTTATCTTACGTAAAACGCCTTTTCCTGGTCCTTAATAGTTTTTTTCAAACTGTTTCGATTTAAGAAAACAAATAATAGAAGAGTTAAATAACAATGTTAAATTTATGAAACGAATATAAATATTTTGAACCGTGAACGGAATGTTTCCTCATGAGGTGTAATCACCGTGATGCCAGAATCTTGTTTTTAACATAGCCGAGAATGCTGACTGCATTACTTTTGCATATAGTTTGGATTAAAATAATCATATTGGAAACTTGATATTGAAAAATAGAATTAATACAATGCCAAAATTATAACATTGCCTATAGAGATAATTTCAGGACTGAAAATAACTTATATTATGTACATTTCATTTTGAGCTGATTTTAAAGTATAAATCATTCATGATAAAGATTACGTGATTACTTTCCAGGGAGGAACGTACCCATGCGCTCAAGCTATCTATGCTCAATGGGCACCACCTCAAGAACGAGCACGTATGACAGGTCTTACATTTATGGGAATCTCCGTTGGAACTGTATTAGGCTTACAGCTGTCAGGAGTAATTGATGGACTGTTGGGTTGGTCACCGATATTTTATTTCACAGGTATGTACATTAACAGGTCGAGGAATAAATAGACGTACATTTGTTTATCAGAAAGGAGTGTATTGTGTATGTTGAACACAGTAAAAATATTCTATTTAAATATCCCTAACTTCTATGATGTTTATAACAAATGAGCTTTGTCCAATTGATGAGACGTATGCGTAAAAGTCTAGACGCTGAGGTAACTATCAGACTAGGAGATGCGTCAACGTTGCTTTCACAAGTATGTGTGTATTCTATCTCAAGTTCCATGATGAACATATTAGTTTCCCCAATGATGTCAGTATTGCTTATACGCTCTAAGGGTTTAGAATTGGTTTAATACGCTGTTTTACACTAACTTTAACATATATTTCGACTCAAGAGTCGATGCGAAAAACATTATCTATGAACGTTTATGTTTGAAGTGGATTTTTTAGGGTTGTTTAAATTCTATAACATTGATATTCGCTACACAAAGGTTTAGCAGTAGTTTTCCTATTGACTATTATTTCACCGTATGGATAATATCCTGTTTATTTATTCAAGGAGTTGTAACACAAAATGAGACAAGAATTAGCTGTAACACTTAGTCGGCGAACGGCTGAATGATTTTGTGTGCTGAATGATATATGGATTTTGTAATGGAATATACATTTTGCTAAACGTGTATTGAAAATATTATCTGGAGCAATGTGGTAATAATATTCCATCTCAATGCAGGTGTTGCTGGAGTGGTATGGTCGGTGGTCTGGTTTATAGTGGTCAAAAATTGTCCAGACGATGACCCCCACATTTCCGCTGAAGAACTCAAGTACATTAAAGATTCCCTTGGAGATAGTAACAATGCTATAAAACATACATCAAAGGTATGGTATGACTTCACTAAATAAATTAATAACAAACTGTAAATAAACACATACATTTAAGTATTGTCAATATATCACAAATAAAAACTAAATTTGTATCAAATTATTTTTGTGTGTTTGAAATTGAACATTTATTCCTGTATTCTTTTATTTATAGAACGCAGCTCTTTGACCATTGAATACAAAAAATTTAGTTCTGTTGCAGATAAAACACCCCTGGGGCAAGATTTTGACGTCTGTACCTCTCTGGGCAATTATTCTCTCAAACTTCTGCATGACCTGGGCCCACTATACCATCCTCACTCTGCTTCCGATGTTCATGAAAGGTAAAACAACCAAAAGTAAACATTTGTTTTTAGTTTATTTGACTAACTAAATTTAATGATCATTAGTTCCTATTGATCTAACGACCACGTTTATTGTTCTCAAGTTCGGGATTACTGTACTGGTCTTGAATAAACTCTTAGACTTATGTGGTCATAGCTGTTGTTAATTATTTGGGTTAATAATTTCCTAAACATACTCAACGCAAATCTTAAAACATTTCACAAATTCCTATGGCCCAAATTGAGGTTCTATGTGAATAGCCACCAATACATAAACTGAATAAACGGCAGCTCTCAATATGGGCCATGTCATGTCACAATAAATCTGTTGTAAACCAGGTATTTATTATTTGGTTTAAATAATATTGGTGTCATTAGATTTGTGATAAAATTCTCTATAAACTGTTATTCTTGCAATTCTTGAGAACAAACTGCTAGTTTTTAAAAATATTCAAAGTCTATAAACTCTTATAGCCTCCATTTTGAAAATACAAAAGCTAATTTAATGATATATTTTTCAGTAACTTGCCTTATTATCATAAACATTTGATTCAAATTTTGTATAATTTAATTAATTAGTTTTTAAGATATTAATCTATTATATAAAAAATGAAACTGTTCGTGATGTAACAGCATCACTCTCACAAACGGCTGGACGGGATTCGCCTAAATTTTTTTTTAATTTGTTCGTCTTGTCTATTATATAAAATGGAAAACTGTTCGTGTGTAACCCAGCATGTCATCATCACTCACGGCTGGACGGATTCGCCTAATTTTTTTTTTTAATTTGTTCGTTTGATTGTAGAAGGTTATAGGATCATTTTTATCCCTTTCCCGATTCAGGATTCCGCCCACTGGTTACAGAAGATACCCGTAAGAAAAGAAATGCATTTGCAGCAAACATATGTTATTAAGTGGAAAAGAGTCTTTTCAAATTTTTAATCAGCCTGTTCTTTGTAAAACATATATAATGCGACAAAAATATATTTATATATAATTTAATTACTACACTTATAGTTTTAAAGCATAGAGTAAGCTTAAGAGAAACGACAAATTTTGTTTAAACTGTTTCTGCCCATCACTGTTAAACATTAGGACTTTACTATCCAGATAATACAATTCAAATTTGACGTAAAAAAAATTCACCTTTAAACTGCAATATATATTTAAATATAAAACCATTGCTCATGGCTTGATCAGAAGAGCAATGCAGATATCATAATTACTATCTTACGTTGGCTACAATATAAAGAATGTTATAAAATCAACCTTAGTTGTTTTTTTTTGACAGAAGTATCAGGAATGTGGTACATAAACCTTCATAATGCGCCAAGAAGCTCACGACAAGGAACGACTATCAATTATCTCAGCAATGTTTAGAATGTGATAGAAAATGAATAAGTGAATATAGTGTACACACCACAAAACCCCCCACCCACACCCCCCCCATGTTTTTCCAACGGGAAATTGCGTGCGACAGCCGCGGGAAACTTATTGAAATGCGCAGCGAAGCGCGCCGGGTCCGCTAGTCTTAGATATATATAAAAATGAAAAACTGTTCGTGTGTAACAGCATCACTCACAAACGGCTGGACGGATATTCGCCTAATTTTTTTTTTAATTTGTTCGTCTTGATCTGTAGAAGGTTATAGGATACTTTTTATCCCTTTCACCGATTCAGGATTCCGCCCCACTGGTTACAGAAATACCCGTAAGAAATGCATTGCAGCAAACATATGTTATTAAGTGAAAGAGTCTTTCTTTTCAAATTTTTAATCAAGCTGTTCTTTGTAAACATATATAATGCGACAAAAATATATTTATCAAATATAAATTTCTTTACACTTATAGTTTTAAAGTGCCATAGAGTAGCTTAAGAGAAACGACAAATTGTTGTTTAAACTGTTTCTGCAATCATAATATATAAAATGAATGTTTGTGTGTTTGTCCTTTATAGACTCAGAAACTATTGGACCGATCACTATGAAAATTTTGTATTTTTCTATGTAGAAGGTTTATACGCAATGCCCATTGATGTAAACTAACCACCAGGCTGTACTGCAAGATATAAAAGTTTTAAAACAAAAATCAAAGCGCCTGCACATTATAAACTGCAATTTACAACACAGTAGTTACGTATATTAAAATATCCAAACACTATTTGAAGGCAAGAGAAGTATACGGGCAAAGCTTAAGAGACGCGTGCGAAGCCGCGGGGAAACAGCTAGTTTTTAAACATAAAAAACACAGACAGATGGGAAACTAAGCATCGGAGACCCATGATGAAATATATCTGTCTTGACCTGAGCAATAACGCTGTATACCTTGGTCTAGAGAATCACGGGACACCGTATATATAACTAATGACACACACACACACACACACACACACACACACACACACACACACACACACACACACACACACACACACACATAAACATTTATTTATTCATACATAACTATTTGACTGTGGCTGTGTAAACATTTTCTCTATTATACATATACTGTTTATTATTTATCAGTTACCGTGTTCTTAACTCTAATCCGTTTTTAACCGTAACCTACTGTAGGTAAAATACTACGTACGTTTTGATGCCAGGTACACCGAAATGGGTGGTGTTGAACACCGAAGTCAATTTTGATACAACTAACCTGAACACAAGACGTTTCTATGCGGATATAATTGGATCCATTAGGTTGTAACCTAAATAGACATAAATTTTATATCGAAGTATACATTTTATATATTTTTGAAGTCAAGGTACAAAGCCTCAAATCCAAACCTTTTTTTATTTTTAAGGACCCTTATCGTCATACGGAGAGGTGATTTTTAATTAAACACTATTTGGACGATTTATAAAACAATGTTAACCATCGCAATTGTTTTACATCCAGTAGTGTGTGTAGTTTTAATTTTCAGCAAAAAAACCTTCTGTATATTTATTTTATATGCTTTATGTTATTATGGGTTCGAAGCAATATTGAGATTACCGAACGATAAACACCCTATGTGAGTATCATCTCTTTCGTAACGTTCTGGACAACTATTATATCCTTTTCTGGGTTTATAATACAAAGATTTAAACATTGTGTCATTTTCAGACGTATTCAACTATGAGACGGCAAAGGCAGGTTTTATTACGTCATTGCCTTACATCGTGATGGCTATCACCATGCAGTCTGCAGGCAGTCTCTCCGATTGGCTGGCCAACAAAAATGTTCTCTCTAATACTACGGTACACAACACTTACTCATAATACTCGTAAATATTTAGTAGTAGTACTACAACAGCTTGGAGATGTCATAGGCCAATAAGTAATAGTGTTAACTACTTATTAAACTTCTAGTTTCAGATTGGTAGCAATAACATGAAAGAGAAACTGTGAGTGAACACACTTTATTCGCTTCACACGAAAACTGTTTCCAAGAACGGGAAAGAAAAGCAATATTAACTACACATAACGCAGGTATGATGGAAAGGGTCAATTCAATAGGAATGTTTATTTAAGCTTCATTTAATCTTTCCCTTACTGCAGGGTTTGAAATCTGACACTGGTGCAGATTGACTCCTAGAATCTGGATACCGCGTCTGTTTAAATAGAGGCATAAAAGTCGCGACGAAGATGAAATAGAGATAAACCCAACATTCACTTGAATCAATCTTTCCCACGACAGCTACTTGATATAATTTCACTAAACAGAAAAATTACTGTTATACTCTTTGAAGCATAACTTTCAACTTCTCAATACACAAAGCTGGATTCTGATTACACAGGGTTCTCTAGGCAGGTTATAAAACGTAACTATCCTGGGAAGTATAACTCTGAACTCCTCAATATATATTGAGGCTAAATTTTCATTACACAGAGGTCTCAAGGCAAGCTATCTAACGTAGCAATCCTCTAGATTATAACTCTTAACTCCTCAATATACAAGGCTAAATTCTGATTACACAGCGGTCTCAAGGCAAGCTGTATAACGTAGCAATCCTCTAGATTATAACTCTTAACTCCTCAATATACAAGGCTAAATTCTGATTACACAGCGGTCTCAAGGCAAGCTGTATAACGTAGCAATCCTCTAGATTATAACTCTTAACTCCTCAATATACAAGGCTAAATTCTGATTACAAAGGGGTCTCAAGGCAAGCTGTATAACGTATCTATGCTGGGAAGTATAACTCCCAACCCTCAACATACAAGGCAACATATAAAATACAAATTTTTGGTCATACGCCTTTAAGGTACCTTTTGTAAAGAGTTAAAATAATATAAACAACTGTTGGATTATGGAAATAGTTATAAGCTTTTGTATAAGAGTTTCAAGTGCCTCTTATAACAAAATGACATGCCACTCCATGGAGCTATAGCCCATATACATATTTTAAAATATTTAAGAGCCATTTTTAATTGGATCTGGCTAAAAAATGAGCTGAATTTCCTACACTAAATACTTGGCATTCGTCGTAAAGTCATTAAACACAGTTGGAAGCAACTCTGGACCATAGGGGAGGAATAATATGGAGACCAGCGGCAACATCAAGACTAACAAGAATTCTTATGCTAATAAAAGATACCTTGAAGAACATCTGTGATCATTCGTTAATAGAGATTTTCCCGTTATAGAATATATTCTTGATTGAAAATATTTTATCTTAATATTATAACAGTACGAAGGGGTCTATATATTGACTTGAATCTTGGGTTGAGATCACTGTATAATGAGAGGCCAACTGTATAATGGGGTTGAAAGTTATACTTCCCTTCAATAAGATTATCCCCAACTATTGAAAATAGTTTACAATGACCACCGGCTGGTATTAAAACATTAACAGTTAAGTTTATGACACTCTATGACTCAAAATTTAACAAACACCTTTTTTGTTAATTAAGAAAAAAGATGTTTCGAGTACAAGCAATTACTTTCCAAAAGCATTTGAGGGAGGAAACTGTAATAGTTAGAATTTTCGTTTTGTACGATATGTTCCACCTATTAAGTATCAAACCAGTTTTGGTAAGAACAGAGGAGTTATTTCACAACTTCTAATGCCACCACCGAACTAAAACACATTGAGAGGGACGGGCAATCTAAATATTCCCAGCATTGTTTAGCTGAAACAAAACTGTAAAAGGGAAAGAGGAGTAATTTAAAAGTTCAAGAATCGCTGAGAATTTGAAGTATTCTTTATAAATTAGTAAAAACGGACAATAAAAATTCAATATCTTCAACCTTTACCTTTTCTGGACTCCCATTTTTTTCCTAGAAGGCAAAATTGTAAGAATAAATACACGTCTACCCAAGGTAAAAGTGAGAACTGTAATTATGTTAGTACGTTTTGGAGATTTAATTTTCAGATCGGAGCTGAGGAAAGAGAGCTGTGATATCTCATCTAAAAAGATTAAAACTTAACTTTTAGTGGAGCTTCTCTTCAAATTTGAACGTGTTGCGTCTAACCATAGAGAAGTTTACTTGTGCGCAACGAGTGTTAATCGTCTCAATGTTTTATCGGAGTGGAGAGAGTTATGCTGCTACTGTCACGCGTCACGTTACTTGGGCGTAATGAAGCAGCGAATGAATCAACAGTTAGTAGACTCATGAAGAAATTCTTTGAGACGGATTCAACAGTTGATCTTCAAGGTTCTGGACGTCGGTGGTCTGACCGAACTGCTTAGAACATTTCGTTGATTCGTGACACTGTGGCTGATTGATTAGCCCAGCGAAATCAATACGTCGCCGTTCTCAACAATTTGTGTTTAATATGTTCTTATGTACGAAGAAATCTTCGGTATGATCTCAAATATCACCCCTATAAAATTCAGTTGACGCAACTTTTTAAAGTGGCAGATCACCAGAAGAGACGACTGAATATTGAGACTTCGGCAGGAGGATGACAGGATCGCGTCATTACTCGTAATTCCGGCCATCAATGGCCACAGAACGTGTTACTTGATAACCTTGTAACTTTAATCTTTTGGGTTATCTGAAGTCATTATGTATGCTAATAAACATTCCAAAATCAGTGACTTGAAGGAGAAAATTCGACGGTTTGTCAGCGAAATTGAAGTCGAAAACTTTCGTGCAGTCATAGTGGATTTCATGGACAGAGTTGTTGCTTGTCAGCATAGTAGTTGAGACCACATCCATGACATATTTTTTTTCATACGGGAATTTAGAAGGTTATATCAAAATCTCTTAATTTGATATCATTATTGACTAGTCATAAATATTCAGTTATCAGTGTAGTTATTTTCTCATTTTTTTGCAGATTCGAAAGTTACTCATCTGTGGACCGTTCGTGATCCAAGCAATATGTTTGACGCTTGTAGGGCACCTTACATCCATAGTGGCCGTTATAATTCTCCTAATGATAGACGTCGGCGTTGAGTCTTTCTCCATAACATCTATGTTGTAAGTATAATTTTATTACACTAAAAAATGATAATCTTGATGTAAGTTTATACTGTAGTATTTCGTGAAACTGATTTATTATGAATGTTCCAGTGTAAACTGCCTGGAGCTCGCCCCGCAACACGCTAGTGTCATGTACGGGATAGTCAACACGTTCGGAACCTTGGCCGGTAGTATTAGTCCTCTCATCACTGGCTTCATTGTTACCGACCACGTAAGTATGCTATCTATACGTTAACGTTATTTAGAGTATTACATCTTGCTTGTACGGAATTGTAAAGGATTTTACATTTTACGAATTAATATAAACGTATTAATAACTTTGACTAAGTTTTGGTGTTACTTTGTAGGACAATATTCGTATATAAGGTACGGTCAGCGTACCATCTATTGGTGACATACACTCGATCTGAAGTAGTTTCTTTCTATGAAAATTGTCCCCATGCTGAAGGCTTTTAAAACTTTTTAAAAACCAAAATAGTCCACACACGCTTTCTACAGTATAGGCGAGTTTATCACAATTGGGAGATCTCTCAATTGGTTGACTGACCGGGGAAGTGGTGGATAAATTCGAATGAGAGAGAGTGAATGGAAACATTTTTCGTTCGAAAGGGACTTTGATGCTAGAATAAATGGAAAATTTAGCTAAACAACTCGACGATTGCTATAACATTGTTTTTATGTTTTACGACATAAATCACTTATTATTATTATTCTAGACTCATAACATTTCAAGCGTAATCGTGGCTTAGATTCGTGCTCTACAGGCACTTGCATGAATGTTACACACATAGTATACAATGAATCACCTAAGAAAAATATCTCGATTTTTCACATCCTGAAAATTTAGAGAACATGTAATTAGTGCATTTAATTGAAAAACGGTTGTTCAGGAAATCCCGAACATTAGTAGTGCGTCGGCAAGCGCTCTTGCATGAAGTGTGCTCTACCTTTTTCTACATTCTCTTCTGTATTCAGGTTAACAAACGTTTCCAGTAAATAAAAGTGAATTCCATTGTATCCTTTAGGAAAAGGGACATACTAAAGGACTACTTTTCCCATAAGCGTAATACATATTACATTTTGTACAAACACGAAAACGCTTCAAGATATGGTTTCAATGCCCTAAAATTCTATAGTTTGTCAGTAACTTTTGTCATTTTCTACGAGTTTCTTACAGGGAATCACTAAGACTTTAATCACTCAGTCGTCCGGCTAGTCACTAATAGTGACTTCTTAGGACAAGGGTTCAGGACTTCTAGAACCGATCACTCTATTGAAATATTCACCTTCATCCCGAACATTTCCCTACACACTTCTCTAAGATCAACCCTATTATAGTATCATTTTTCTTGCTCCATCGTTAATTTGAAAGATTTTTAGGTGCAAACGTCTTCTCAACACACGCTAAAAAATCGTAATTTAACCAACCAGCTAGTGTCAAGTACAACGGGTCGATTAAAAAAATTTAATGTGTCTTTACATTATTTGCTCTGCGATATCGTTATACGTACTGAGATGAATTTATAAGGATTTCTGTCTTACCTAGTTTCAAAAAAAATTTTGACATTTCCAAACTTTTGGTTTTTTAGGAGGATTTAAAACTTTTAATCTTGTACAACCAAAGACCTACAATCTTAAAACCTTTACAACTAATCTCTAGAAGTTTATAACTATTACCATTGACTAGAATTTGCAAGTATTGTGCTAGATCATAAAAATGGTAGTGCTAGAGGCCTGGCCGTGAGATCACGTTTTGAACAGATATTTCATTGAGATTTCTGTCTTGTGTTTCATATTTTCTGTATTTACAATGAGTAAGCACCATTACCGAGTGATACGGAAACTAAATAGTTGCTTAGTTGTTGCATCGTGAGTTAAGATAATATAATCGTTGATCTAATATAAACTTTATACATTGATCTATAATCGTGATCTTTACTACAGAATAATACCATAACTATATATGAGTCATGTTCTTACAAGACGTGGATTTCCAAAGTTGGAGTTCTTGGATTAATAATTAATTAATAATAATTGATTAGATAAATAATAATAGATAGTAAATTAATTTGTACTTAATAATGGTTTTAACAATTAGAAGCCTAATTTTGAAATAAATAACATATAAAATACTCGTTAAATAGTGCTATAAATTATTACAAATAAACACTAAAATTTAGCATCAAATAAAAATAAATTAGTAATACAAAGATGTTATGGTAATATAATATTATGTTGTATTATGGGTCATTGTATGCATTCAATGACTTTGGTATAAGTTTAGATTTTATAAAATACTTGTTAAACCCAGCAATTAGCTCCTACTATGTAAAATGAATAACAATTCGGCATTAAATATTTAGAAGAAATATTATGTTGAATTTAAGCTGCAACTTTGTCAGATTCAAGTGTATTTTTGTTTTTTGATATTACTGTTGATTATTTTTTTTAGTGTTGCACACATTTTTTTCTCAACGTATATTAAAGCCCATGGTAGAAGAAAGACAAAAAAGAAAATAAATAATCTGTCAAGCGGTTGGTTGTTAATGAATTTAATTTAGAAATCAATAATCTCTTTTAGAAAACTGGCATTTATAACACTAAATACTCTAGAGAAAGAAAGAGGGCAAATAAGTAACGTTTCAATTAAAAAGATAATATTACTCTAGTACGTAAGTTTTTATTGAATTTGTATTCTTCTTATCGTCTATGACGTAATATCTATTGTTACAGTACAGGCATCACGTGGCAACTTGCAGTTATGGGTATAGTGGAAGAAAAATATAAATTAAAAATACAAAGTTTACATAATTTTATAGAAACACGAAAAGATGCTTTAGTTAAGAAGCAACCGAACCAACAAATTGAGAATATAGACAAATATGTCATTTTATACTGAAACCGTACATCGCCGCTCGCACACCCACAGCAAACCATCAGGGAAAGCGCGCGCCCATGGTGGCGAACGGGATGCGGATCAAAACAAAACTAGGTAAAAAAGAACACCGTGGTCAGTATACTCAGGTTCATTTACTAAGACACCGCATAGGCCTATCCAGTCAAAAAATAAATAAATATATATATACTATAAATAAAAAAAAATAAAAAGTGCCTGCAGTAGTATACCTCAAACAATCCTCGTCAGGTGCACCTGCATACAAAAATTAGAAACGCCATAATTTGAAACAAGAAATGCCAATTCCACCCGGTATCCTTCGGCTAAGGGCGGGCTCCTAATGAAATCCAAGAAATAACTAAATAATATCTAAAACTAACTTAAAATTAAATAACAAAATATAAACTATATATATGGCAACAATAACAATAACAAATAAATAAAGAATATGGGCAGGGTATCACAGATGTTGACTAGTAGAAATGTCCATCATGGTGGCCGTCCTTCAGCAGAGCGCAAAAGCGAAGGTTCTCTGCGACCACGCGTGATGGAGAGATGACAGCAGAAAATCAACTTCATCTCCTGGGACCTCATCAGCGAGGGGCCGTAAACTTAGCCGCACATGTCAGAAGGAGAATAGCTCAGCAAAACTAACGAACACTTAAATAAACAAAATATATTAAACTGGAGCTACTCCTAACTTGTACACCACGGCTCGGAGTCTTTGCCACTCTACCGGAAAGGCCAAACGCCTTCAAATGGTCAGTGGCCTCTGCAGCCAATAAACCACACACACATTACACTATATAAAACACACGAGCCGGGGAGATATAGGTATTGAAAACCGGCTCAGACTCCCCCCCCAAAAGGAGGAACTCCCCTCTGTTAATTTCTTCAAAATGAAGAACAAACGAAATGCCTCTCCCCCAATGGTTGAAGAATTATAAACCGGAAACCCTGAAATCTGCAGAAGGGAAAACCAAGAAAATTCAGTTGGAGGCAAGAAATCACTCCAAGAGTTGCGTGGGTACAAAGAAGAAAACAGGAACCTTGATCAGGAAGAAGGAGCAGAGGTGATCAGGCCTCTGGACCTAAAACCCTCCCGCACAGACTAAAGAGAAATCACGGATGACTCCGGCAAGGCTTCAGATGGGATATGTGCGCCTTCCTGAAAATCTTCCCGGACTGAGGATCTCCCAGTCGGGCAGTCACGGAGTCAGAAACTTCAAGATGCGGTGGGGACCAGTCCACCTGTAGCAAAGTTTAGCAGCTCTTTTATCCACAGCCCAGTCAGGGTGAGCCTTGCAGTAAACTAGATCCCCCACCTGGAAGGGATTGGCAATACGACCTCGGTTGTACTTCCTCCTTACTAACTCCCTAGCCCGAATGAGATTCCGCCTGGCTGCCTCCCAAGTGGCTTTCACATTGGGAGTACCAGGAAGGTGGCAGAAGATCGCTAATTTTCCAAAGGTTCGCCAAAGGGTTGTTTGGCGGAAAGCCAAATAATAACTCGAAAGGTACCGCCTTGTGACTTCATGCTGGGCCGTATTAAAGGCAAATTGGATCCAAGGTAGTTGTTGATCCCAGGTGGTCTGATTTTTCCGCATGAAAGGCAATGAGAGCAGATCGAAGATTGCGATTAAACCATTTCGGCTTGAGAAGGCTGAGGATAGAAAGGGGAAGTAGTCACATGGCGGATTCCGTGCCCAAAGCACATTCTTTTCTTTAAAGTTTGTCTCCAATATCTTTATATTGGAGACAAACTGTGAACCATTATCGGAAACTAAGGTGGCGGGGATTCCAAAGTGTTGAAAAAAATGGTTACGAAGTGCTTGCACCGTGAGCTGCGCGGTAGCACTCCCGCAATGGGAACAACCAAACAAACTTGGAGAAGGCATCCACACAAACAAGTAGGAACTTATTTCCGGACTTGCTACGCGGGAGAGGCCCAACATAGTCAATGAAAACCTTCTCCAAAGGTTTTTCCGCCACCTCAGATGACAAAAGACCCAACTTGGTATTTTTGAGCGGGTTTGCTTAGGCGAGCACAGTTCACAAGAACGTACTCGAGCTGCAATATCCCGGTCCATACCTTTCCAGATGAACTGATCCCTAATCTTCGCGATGGTCTTATGAATTCCTAGATGTCCGCCCACAGGAGAAGAATGAAAATACTGAAAGACCATCGGTACAAGAAAGCTTGGCAGCACTAACTTAGGTTTTCTCCGCTGCTTGTCACGGCAGCATAGAGCACCTCGGTACAGAAAATAAGGAGGGTGGGCACCTCCGTTTTTAAGCTCATTGATGATAGCAGTCAGCTCGGGATCCTTAAGTTGGTGTGGAACAATGTCCGAAAATGCCAGAGAAAGTCTAGGAGCACGCCACAACATGGCGGCTCTGATAAATTCTGGTGGTCGTTGGGTAAGTGATACATGCGTGACAGAGTGTCCGCTATGATATTTTGGGTGCCTCTCACGTGCTGCACTGTGAACTTAAGGGCAGAAATTTGGACTACCCAGCGACCAATCTTCCCGAGCTGACGGGGGTGGGCAAGGAGCCAAGAAAGTGCCTGGTTGTCGGTTTCCAACAAAAATTCTTTATGTTCTAGGTAACGCCTGAACTTATTAATCCCCAAACACGACAGCCAAACATTCCAGCTCATAAACAGAACAACTCTTCTTCTCACAAGGGGTTATCGTGCGTGAAGCATAAGCTATGGGCTGCCGGATACCATCTACTTCTTGCGATAAAAACAGCAGCAACGGCTAAGGAGGAAGCATCAGTTTGCAAGACGAACTTACGACTGGAATCAGGCATAGCCAAGACTGGAGGCTGCATCACTGCCTCTTTCAGCTGCTCAAAAGCAGTCTGTTTGCGCTTCACCCCACTCAAACTTGGCACCCTTTTTCCTAAGCGAGTTCAGAGGGGCCGCCACTTCAGCAACATTGGGGATGAAACGACGATAAAAATTTATCATTCCCACAAAACGGGCAATCCCCTTGGCATTCTTAGGAGGAGGAAACTCCCTGATTGCCTGGGTTCTCTCTGGGATCAATACAAACACTCGAGAAGAGACAAGATGACCCAGAAACGATATTTCAGGCTGAGCAAAAAACTCACCTTTTCAGGATTGACGGTAAGGCCAGACTCTCGCAGCCTAGTTAGAACTTCCTCTAGATGAGTCAAGTGCTCCTCATAACTCTCACTGTACACAAGCAGGTCATCCAGATAGTTGAACACGAACTTAAATTTGACATCATGAAAGATAGAATCCAGGAGTCTGGTGAGTGTTTGGGCCCCCACAGCCAGCCCATTGGCACTCGGGTGAACTGGTACAAATTCCAAGGCACACAAAAGGCAGTGAGAGGTCGAGACTCGTGTTTTAGAGGAATCTGATGATATGCCTGATTAAGATCAAAAATGGAGAAATACTTGGCCTTACCAAAACCAGTCGAAAGCAGAATGCAAATCGGGGAGAGGCACGGAGTCAATTTCTATCTGAGCATTGAGCTTTCGATAATCCAGGACCAATCTGGACTTCCCATTAGGTTTCGGCACTAGAAACGCTGGACTGGAAAAATTTGAGCAAGACGGCTCGATTACCCCACTCTTAAGTAAATCATCAATCATATTTCTCAGAATTTCCATCTTGGGCGGAGCAAGCTTATATGGATGGAACGTACAGGACGGGTGTCTGTAAGACGAATCTCGTATTCCAAGAGATTGGTCGTGCCCAGTTTGTCAGTTAGGGACTTCAGGAAAACTGGAACAAATCTGCCTTATGTCCTCAGCCTCTTTCGGCGTAAGATGTCCTAGTTGGTCAGGAGGAGTCAAGCTCTTTTATCTTCCATCTCTAAGGCAGCAGTCCCACGAGACTCGACATCTGAAAAGGGAACGAGCACCCGCCTGGCGAAAGCAAAGAAAACATGACTGGAGGCCAAATCCAAAATCATGCCAGTTTTTCCGATAAAATCTGCTCCCAAGATGAAAGGAAAAAGTCAGGTCCTTAGCCACCAAAAAGCTCCAATCCCAAGAGAAATAATTAATTTTTATGTGAATCTGGGCACTACAGATAATAGGTAAAGGTGTGCGTGAAAGCAGTCCAGCAGCAGATAAGTGAACTAGGCTCAACCTGCCGTATTAGCCCAGAGGATTTTAGATCTTCAAAAAACGACAAAGAAATCAGGCTGCGTGCTGACCCAGAATCAACACGGGGCCTTCTGCACCACATTCCCCACAAGTACATCCAGTTGTGGGCAGGTTTGAGCGGGCAGCCCTTACTCCCTGCGCAGCCAGAGCAGCAACCTCCCCTCTCGGCCAACGATGATAACTGTCCCAAGTCTATTTCTTTCTGTTTTCTTTCTGTTCTGCATTTAAACCAGCTACCCTTTTACCATCAAAATCAGGTACATATTTGCCCTCAAAATTACCTTTACGGCACGAGTCGGGCCTTACTCGTCCGCAAGCTTACTAGTTTTTTTTATTAAGTGGACAAAACGGTCTAATATGTCCCACTTGCTTGCAGCCATAACAGGTAGGAGGCTGCCTACGGGAAGGAGCAGCTGCTGGCTCAGACTGCACCGGAGCATGGACCGGCCCCGGAGGCAAGTGAGGAAGATGCCTCGACATGGCCTCCCTTTGATCATCCGCATCCTGAACCCCTCTAGAGATGATGGAAGAGGCGGTCCAAATCCGCAAAAGATGCGGGACGGCTACAAAAAATCAAACGGGAGCGTTCTTCAGGTTTAATGCCCTCCAAAATAAGGCTCACCAACTCCGTTTCGCTCAAGCTCAAGCGCAACACCGGGCTACATCCCGTATCTCCCCGACAAAATGGCTCAACGTCTCGTCTGGTGCCTGAGGACGGTAAACGCGTTCCACCCGCAAGCGCTCCCTAACCGAGCAGGTACAAAGAACTCCAAGATCTCGGCGTGGAACTGGTCAAAGGTGGCACCTCTCTTAAGGCAGTCTAGAAGGCGATCAAAAAGCGGCCTTAAGGAAAACTGCGCTAAAATCTGCATAAGCATGGCATCTGTCATACCAGGAAATTCTCTTAGCTTAAAAACTTCCAGAAGGAAATGGATAAGTAAATTAGTGTCAAGCCCATCAACTCTGGGGAAGTGTTGTAAAACACTCCCCAAAGGATGGGGCAGTTTGCCAAAGCTAGAAAAGGAAGGCACAACTATAGATGATGCCTCACCAGCCGCTTCAGGAGGGCCACTACCCATCGGAGACATAGTAACTCTGGGAGGCTCGAAAGAAAGAGCCGGTGGATGGTTAGCAAAAGTAATGGTAGTGGGGAACCTCCGTTGGAGTGACAGCGGTAAATAGTACCCCCTTCTCTTTCACCGAGCGCAACCTCACTCAAAACCATCTAAGGCTTGTTTTAATTTGTTACTGGCCGAAAAAGCCCAACTTTTAATATCAGAGTTTAAACTAGGAGCTGACATAAGTAAAACTATTCTGTCACGCCAATGTAAAAGCTGAGATGCCAATCTAGCCTTTGCTGACCCGGACATGGGAAGTGGACTCAAAATTAATATCGTCTTCTAATTCCTCCATTCGGGTTTTACAAAAACTCAAATTCTGTGTTAATTTGGAACTCTGCATTCCAGCTGCGGTCCAACGCTATACAAGCCCGTAATTGAGCTCTTAATGCCCTCACATCTCCCTCGGGCTTCTGTCCTCTCGCCAGGACCTCAAAAACCAACTCGGGCTTGCGTAGATGTTCAGGCACCAGGGAAAACGCCATACCAAACAATTAAGACAAATAAATACCACAATAAACAACAAAGCGTACGCAACAATTACTTAGTAACCTAAGTGGACTCAACTCACAAAAGGCTTACACTGACGAGGTCCAAGTGAAGAACTTAATACCCGCTACCTAATAGAAGGATACCCTGCAAATATACACTAACCACAACCTACAAACACAGAAGCAATAAATATAACAAAACAACACATTGATAGGGCGAGAAGTAGAGTACAGTTAGATAAATTTAGCGGTTAAGCAATTTAGAGTCCCTTGCTCCCTGCAAAGGGTAAGTCTGCAGGAAGCAAGACACTAAACCAATTCCACCCGGTATCCTGTGCTAGGGCGAGCTCCTAATGAAAAAAAAAATTGTGTACTCTAAACCTCCCCCTACCTAACACTAACCTACACCAACAAACAAAACCAGAACTGAGAGACAGCTGAGAGAGCAGCTAACCACGATCTGCTACCATTGAAACCGTACATCGCCGCTCGCACACCCACAGCAAACCATCAGGGAAGCGCGCGCCCATGGTGGCGAACGGGATGCCGGATCAAAACAAAACTAGGTAAAAAAGAACACCGTGGTCAGTATACTCAGGTTCATTTACTAAGACACCGCATAGGCCTATCCAGTCAAAAATAAATAAATAATATATATATACTATAAATAAAAAAAAATAAAAAGTGCCTGCAGTAGTATACCTCAAACAATCCTCGTCAGGTGCACCTGCATACAAAAATTAGAAACGCCATAATATTGAAACAAGAAATGCCAATTCCACCCGGTATCCTTCGGCTAAGGGCGGGCTCCTAATGAAATCAAGAAATAACTAAATAATATCTAAAACTAACTTAAAATTAAATAACAAAATATAAACTATATTATATGGCAACAATAACAATAAACAAATAAATAAAGAATATGGGCAGGGTATCACAGATGTTGACTAGTAGAAATGTCCATCATGGTGGCCGTCCTTCAGCAGAGCGCAAAAAGCGAAGGTTCTCTGCGACCACGCGTGATGGAGAGATGACAGCAGAAAATCAACTCATCTCCTGGACCTCATCAGTGAGGGGCCGTAAACTTAGCCGCACATGTCAGAAGGAGAATAGCTCAGCAAAACTAACGAACACTTAAATAAACAAAATATATTAAACTGGAGCTACTCCTAACTTGTACACCACGGCTCGGAGTCTTTGCCACTCTACCGGAAAGGCCAAACGCCTTCAAATGGTCAGTGGCCTCTGCAGCCAATAAACCACACACACATACACTATATAAAAACACACGAGCCGGGGAGATATAGGTATTGAACCGGCTCAATACAGGGTGTTTGAAAAGTATGGGTACGGCTTAATATTTTAAAAACCATAAGAGATAACATCTATAAACTTTGCACAGTGTCTATGTAAACTATTTTTCCTTGCTATTACCATGACATGCCAACCATGGGGGGACAGCCCACAGAGGAAAACATGGAAATCTTAAATTGAAGCATGGGTTGAGTGATACCTCATTTGAAAGAGCTCACTTAGTAGAGTTGAATTCCGCAAACCGCATCTCAAAAGGTTTATCCAATCAGAAATGGCGGCTTGTTTTAGGTACACATTGTGAAGTACATTATGCGCTGCCATTTCTGACTGGATCGTCGTATTCTGATGCGGTAGGCGGCGTTTCACTCTACTAACCAACTTGGTATTTATGTTTACCAATGTTTTTTAGTTTTATTTATTGTGTTATAAATTTATGACATAATTTGCTAATTTAAAAAAGTCAGTGAAAACACATTGGTTAGTATGTGCCGCTGCCATTTCTGACTGGATCGTCGTATTCTGGTGCGGTAGGCGGCGTTTCACTCTACTAACCAATGTGTTTTCACTGACTTTTTTAAGGTATATTAGAAGTCAACTTTTGTATTACAAGAACAAACGTGTGTAATAAGTTATGGCACATTCATCACCAAGTTTATTAGCAAAGCATTATTAGCAAAGAGTACAAAGCTGTCATCAGTAAAGGAATTACCATAACACTAGCCTCTAACAGGCCCTGAAGTGTCCACAATTATCAGTGTATTCTCTAGTAGACCTGATAATGGACCTGTAGACCCTCAATATACCTGCCTTGAGAGACACTGGAGAGTATTAGGTATATAGAGGAGTGTGTTACATATCTACTCTATTTAAAAAGTCCCAAATTTTCCGCATTTGTAAGTATTGAAAATCAGTGTTACAAAACGCAAGAGCCACCCTTATTATCATGTTGTTGTGGTACGGCATTCTATTATAACCTAACATATTGCACAGTTTAGTTCCACAGATACGCTATAACTAAGTCTGTAAGTTAGTTTTTTCTAAACATTTTTACTGTTGTATTATAACATTAAAAAGTTAAGCAGAACAAAGAAAAACCAACAAAACTGCGATCAATGGGTTATTTACATATATTTATAGTGTAAGTAAACTGAACAGCAACATATTGTTCTACAGTATAAGATCGCTTACTATTTCTGTCGGTTAATTTGAATATGATGGCTCATTGTTATCTCAATACATCTCTGTATTTGAGTGGTGATGGCTAATTACATCTTTCATGTTTACATTCTAGTCGTTTAATCTGTTATGGTGACAGACCGAGGAGCAGTGGAGGACATTGTTCTACGTCGCATCTGCCATACTGTTAGTAGGGGCGCTATTGTACGGTATATTTTCTGATCACTTGTTACATTTCCACATTCTAGTTGTATATTATGTTATGGTGACAGACCGAGGAGCAGTGGAGGACATTGTTCTACGTTGCATCTGCCATACTGTTAGTAGGGGCGCTATTGTACGGTATATGTGTTGATCACTTGTTACATTTCCACATTCTAGTTGTATATTATGTTATGGTGACAGACCGAGGAGCAGTGGAGGACATTGTTCTACGTCGCATCTGCCATACTGTTAGTAGGGGGCGCTATTGTTCGGTATATGTGTTGATCACTTGTTACATTTCCACATTCTAGTTGTATATTATGTTATGGTGACAGACCGAGGAGCAGTGGAGGACAGTGTTCTACGTCGCATCTGCCATACTGTTAGTGGGGGCGCTATTGTACGGTATATGTGTTGATCACTTGTTACATTTCCACATTCTAGTTGTATATTATGTTATGGTGACAGACCGAGGAGCAGTGGAGGACAGTGTTCTACGTCGCATCTGCCATACTGTTAGTAGGGGCGCTATTGTACGGTATATGTGTTGATCACTTGTTACATTTCCACATTCTAGTTGTATATTATGTTATGGTGACAGACCGAGGAGCAGTGGAGGACATTGTTCTACGTCGCATCTGCCATACTGTTAGTAGGGGCGCTATTGTTCGGTATATGTGTTGATCACTTGTTACATTTCCACATTCTAGTTGTATATTATGTTATGGTGACAGACCGATGAGCAGTGGAGGACAGTGTTCTACGTCGCATCTGCCATACTGTTAGTGGGGGCGCTATTGTACGGTATATGTGTTGATCACTTGTTACATTTCCACATTCTAGTTGTATATTATGTTATGGTGACAGACCGAGGAGCAGTGGAGGACAGTGTTCTACGTCGCATCTGCCATACTGTTAGTGGGGGCGCTATTGTACGGTATATGTGTTGATCACTTGTTACATTTCCACATTCTAGTTGTATATTATGTTATGGTGACAGACCGAGGAGCAGTGGAGGACAGTGTTCTACGTCGCATCTGCCATAGTGCTAGTGGGGGCGCTATTCTACGGTATATTTGCTGTTGGGGAGAAACAACCCTGGGCAATGGATGAGAGCGAGAAAGCGGAGACAAACGGCAACATCAAGACTGACATGAATTCATACGATAATAAAGGATACATTGAAGAACATCTGTGATATTTTTGTACAATTTGATTCTTTTTATGAAATATACTTTTTACTTGTTTCAAATTTTGGGTATCATTGTTCTTTTAACACGTATTATTATTACTATTTTCACGCAATTTCCTATTGCATAACAGGTACGTACTATAGGCGTATCCTTTTTAAATGACAAAATAAATATTCCTTAAAATAGGCTAAGTGATGTTTTGAGTAAGATATTCCAGTTTCCTGATGCATGCTGAAAAATAGAAGTTTAAGTTGGAAAGTGAAACCATTTTTATGAATACCAATGAAAGACACACATTCCTCTCCAACATTCCATAATATCTGCTTTAATAGGATCAAATATTTGGGAAAGAATCCTTAGTCCATAGTGAAGCACTTATGGTGTAAAATGATGGAGCCCTGTGGCAGGAAGTGGACACGTTTAAGGAATATATGACTTCACACCTGAGAAACCTACTTCAGTAAAACAAGTCTACTACCGGCCATTGTAATGCACTGAGAGAGTTAGCGTTCGAGAGAGAGAGAGAGTTAGCGTTCGAGAGAGAGAGAGAGAGAGAGAGAGAGAGAGAGAGAGAGAGAGAGAGAGAGGGGGGGGGAGAGAGGGAGAGGGGGAGAGGGGGAGAGGGGGAGAGAGGGAGAGAGAGAGAGAACCATTAAAATGAATAATTAACAATAGTATGTTCCCTAGCATCTGTGGTGGTCATTGAAACAAAACTACATTTCGGCATCTTGTTGTGTCTCGTTGTTTGCTCTATGTTATGTTTCAAAGTCAAAAACTTCCCTCAGTAACTGTGAGCTAACAAAGTCATTTGGAAAATTTCTAACTCCGCAATCAATTATGTCCCGTTACCTCAGGACGGATTTTATATATTACCTCTAATAGGGACGTCATTCCGAAGCCGAACACAAAAAAGTGATGTTTCCTAGCAATTACGAAGAAAATGGTAGTCATTTTGAAAAAACCACATCTCCACGGCTAGTTAGGTCAAACTATGACGATGGGTGTAGTGTTAGGAGGTGGCGTGATCTCGTAGAATTAGTGTTTACAAGATGTGATTACTGCACTAAACTGTTCGCAGATTCAATGACTCGAAGAATGTTTTACGGTTGAAGAAGGTCTCGTTAGATCAAACTGTGACGGTGGGTGTAATATTAGTAGGTGGCGGGATCTAGTAGAATTAGTGTTTACAAGATGAGGTTACTGCACTACACTGTTCGCAGATTCAATGACTCGAAGAATGTTCGACGGTTGAAGAAGGTCTCGTTAGATCAAACTGTGACGGTGGGTGTAGTGTTAGGAGGTGGCGGGATCTCGTGAAATTAGTGTTTACAAGATGTGATTAGCGCGCCTACGCGCCTGACCTTGCTCCATTGACCGCCGCGCCGCTAAGCTGCGCCAAGCCATGCCACTGACTGACGCACGGCGCACGGCGCTCTATCTACGATGGTCCGCTAACTATAAGTATTGCACTCATACATCTCGGTTAGGAAAAGTCTGTATATAAGGCTATATTTATTATCAAGTTAGGGTGGTGCAATCATTTTTCGGTTTGAAAACTGAAAGGTCCAAATAATGTTTCCTGGAATATTGAATAATTTGGGAAATAATTATAATATTTACGACACGTAATCCTAAGTTAAGTTTCATGTGTTGAAACTTTAAGCAAAGGTTCATCAAAGAGGCAAAATCACTTGCTTTTAAATTTTTGAAAATATTAAAAATACAGTGTTTAAATTAGTAACGTATAGTTCAATATAAACATGAAGTTACTATCTACTACTTACTTTAGCTTGCATCAGTGACGAATAAACCATATAATGCATTGGGAATACTATTTCAAAGCTGTAATAAAACCCACCCCAATGAACAAAGATGTACGTAAGGTGTTCGAAACGGGCTGGCACCTTTGATACTGTGTATTCGATTTTGACTGTAACTTAATGCTTAATGAAAAACAAAGGGATGTCACACTCTTTCCCTTATAATGGAAGCAGAACACACGTGACGGAAGTAGATGATTTTTTACCAAGGTAGTCCTTTTAATCAAAGTTAGATCCCACAACCCAAATGTGTATTTATTTTATTGGTCAGTGTATATATTATTGTTATACACATTATATTAATTGAGATAAAAAAGCAAAAGTCTAACAATGGCTCTTGAAATATCTTAGACCGGAAGTAGATTACAAGCACTGGTAGTAGCTCTTGAAAACCAACATACGTATGTATTTTATTGGTCAGGGCAACAAGGCAAAGTTAACTCTAGGACCATAATTAAATTAGACCGGAAATGAACTTAAATGGCGGATCTGATACTATTTTACCTCAATATTTTTTTAATCGTACGATATATTCTCTTCATTGGACAAACAGGCAAACTAAATATGGCACTTGAAATATCTTACATTGGAGGTAGAGTATAAGTGCTGATAGTAACCGATTTTAGATCCAAGTAGGTAGATCTTGAAACCCATAATTTATTTTCTTGATCGGGCAACATCAACTGTGAGATCGTAAATAAATTAGACAGGGAGTGAATTTAAAGTGCCGGAACTTACTCTTTACGGCCGTCGCAAGTTTTCTGTCTTATAGCTCAGTAGTACATTAGTTATGTAGTTCGGTCATTAGGACTAAAGTAAACTATAATAACGGAACTTTAAATATGTTAGAAAGATTGTTAGTTAAAAGACCCGAATAAAGACGCTTTTGATCAAAGTTAGTTTTTGTTGGTATATACTTTCGTAATCAGAGCACAAGGCACTCAACTACGGAGTTAAAAATACCTTAGACGGAAATTCAATATAAACAGATAGAAGTTGACAATTTTGGATCAAATTAGGTTTTAAAGACCTATCTGAATATATTTTTTATAAACTTCAAAACGCAAAATAGAATCACTTAAAATTTTATCTAACTTTTAAATCTCTACACTAAGATACTGAAATAATATGTACCTGATTTGTCTACTTCAGTTTAAAAATTATCGTAGGCCTCTATCGTATTACAACTTAAATGCTTTCATTAAGAAGGCTACGCCCTTCGATTTTGAGAATTGCGTGTGAAACCACGGGTAAGGAAAGAGAAACATTGCAGAATTTTCCCGGAACACTTTAGAATTAAAAATATATATTTATGTTTCATATTACAAATTGAACTCAAATTAAACATTTGTTGATACTGTTAACCTTCTTTTTTTACAGCAGAAATTAGTCAAAGAGGCAGATATATTTTTACCATTTTAAATTTATAAAGTACTAGCAGTTACCCACGGTCCACACTCGATTTCGTTGGTTTTGCACATGTATGAGCATTTCTAGTTAGAGTGAATTATATTTTCAACACGAATGTTGAGTTACCCTTCCTACCACGACTAAGAAAAGGTGTTAAAAGGTGGATACTTATGGCCATTGTCTACTGTCTACTCCAGTCTTAGTATTTTTTCAATAGGTTATTTTGCTTCTTTCTCAATCAAGAATATATGTGTGTATATATTTTTTTATAAAAAGCAAAACGCAAGATAGAACCAGTCAAAATTGTATATAACATTTAAATCTCTACAATAATATACTGAAATAATATGTACCTGATATAGCTCTGAGAAGCCTACTCCTGTCTAAAGACTACTAAGAAAGGTTACATAACAGTTTTTGAGTGTATGTCAAAATAAGATTACTTTGTCTTTTATATCTGCACTGCTATTAGTTACACGCTGCTTTGAACGTAATTTAGTAGGCGGTGCACGTGTATGACCACTGCTGTTCGAGTGAATTATATTACTGTCGCCAATATTGAGCTTGCCATGTAGTCACCGTAAAGAAAATAATTTGTTCTTCATATTTTTTTCATATTTGATTTTGCCTTGTTTAGCTATCAAGAAGACATCTATTACAAGTGAGAAAAAAGTCTACTCTTGTCAATAGATAAAACTAAAATGGGTTTTATAACAGTCTTTAAATTTATAATTCAAGTTATATAGTAAGCTTGTTTTTATATCTAATACTTAATCTTTGATAAAAATGTACAGTTATGAGTACATTAACAATGAAAATATATATTTTTAAATTAAAAAATATTTCTAATATTTGAGAACGTTTAGAACTGGAAATGTTACATTAGTTGGTACAAAAGTACAGTCTAGCGAACTTTAATCTAGCATAGTTACCGACTGCTTCAAAGGGAATTATGACCATCTTATATTTCAGAACATTTTCTGAAGTACATGATTACTTTATCTAACTGCTGAAATCTAAAAACGGCATGAGAAATAATGGTTACTCCTTAGAGAATTTACACTTTATAAATGGATTGAAAATAGTAGTTAAATTCATTAAACATTTGGTTGTGCCGTAATATAAACGATTTATACACAGAACAGTTGATTACATTTCACAGGCTTTCAAATTAATATTTCACAGCTTTAGAGACCAAGATGAGGGTTTTCGTTACTATAAAGACCAGTGGGGCGTATCCTGGAGGGATTTTTGAAATAAGAATATGCCTGGTATTCGTACCAGGGACTGTAGTAAGTCCATGTCAAATTTCAGTACAATCGGGTGAATAATTTATGCGTGAAAGCAAAATAAACAAACAATGGTACTTTCGCAATATATAATATTATTAGAATTGTACACAGTGCTTGATTAGTAGTGGAATGGAGGTAAGAAATACAAAATTGACAGTGGGACAGTGGGTCCCGGGCTGGGTCCGTGGACCGAATGTCCACCCCTTAAGAAGTAGTTAAGAAATGGTCCCGACAGTTTAACGACGTGGACCCAGAGTCCGTTTCCGTTCGAATTAGCCAGTGGCCCATCAGGTCCTGTTCTAGATGAGCATGACGCCCCTAGGCAATGGCCCAGTGTGCCTAGGGGCATCCGTCCCCGTTAAAAGGAATACACCGTTATTAAGGAATGATCAGGAAGAATTCTGGTAGACATGCCTTGCGCAATCTTTTAAAAGGCCGTTCACTTTAAGTATGATCAATCTCTATTCTCAATATTCACTCAGAATAATCCATACAAAATAATTCCCTTGGTTGATCCGAATAAAAATTAAAAAGGATATTTAGACTTTAAGTAGTATGTACCTGCTACCTATACTATACTATGTTCAATATAAATGTAATCGTAGTATTATCAAAAACAACTATATTGACCGTACACGTACCTCTAAATCTGTGTGCACTAAATTATGAAGTTTTTATTCTACTGATTTTAACATTCTTTGACACTTGAACAAGTTGTTGCCAAATCCGAATGGATCGCTTTACGCATTTCCTCGATCTTCGGCCTTAAGTAATCAATTATTTTAATGCGTTAAATAATTTGGACAAAAGTAGGCGAAAAACTTTTGTTTGATTGTCTTTTTGAAATCAGACTTTACTAAATACAATGAATGGTACCAATACTACCACTAATACTGATAATATATAAAAGTAACGATTCAAGAAATCTTATATGGTTATATGGCGTGTGGAAATAATAAAATCAGTGTATCCATTTTTAATCTTAATGGTACATTTTTTGCACTCCTCTCTTTCAGAGCAGACTTTTTTAAGTCTGTTAAGCTTTTAATGAGTGAAGATAACAAATCTAGACGAATGTTAATACTCTGCGGGGGCAAACAGTGCTCAGTGAAGTGACGATGTCAGTGGATACGCTGAATAATGATCACAGGTAAGGTATTACGTAATACAGTGTATTCTTGGAAAAGTGTAATAATTTAGATCAGACTATGTTTTTCTATGAATATATAGTACATAATATGTTATCAGCATTAAAATTTCAAGACTAAACTCATATTCATACATGCCTCAGAAATTGTTTTTGATGGAACAATGGTATGTATTATAATAAAACTTACATAATTTCCTCGCTGTTTTTTAGTATCTTTCAAATATTTTTATATTTTCTTTATCAAATAACGAAATAAATATAGTTTAAAATATTGAAAAGGATAGTTATTACTCATATACTCGTATATGTGTTATTTATCATACTTTATGGGTAGACCTATAAAGTAAACAATTCCTTTTTAATAATAGTGTTAAAGATCAAGTCTCTCCATTTTACATACAGATCATCGTTAGAAGATCCTCTCTTGGGGCAATTTCTGGATTACTTCTAATGTATAAAACAATGTTTCGTAAAACTCAGTTGTAGTCATGACAGTTGGGTGGTTCTAGCTAATTCTAAAAGTTGCATGATTATCAACTGATGTATTTCCTGAAAACCAAAATTATCTATTTACATTCTAACATGCTTTGGAGCGATACATTTTAATGTTTTATCTCAAAATAGTTATTTTGGTCACCAGGCTCTTAAAGCCCCATTGACACTTATTAACGACCTACTTGAACAGAATTTTTGTGGTAAAATTAGTGCATTTACAGATGACATTGCGATTTTTATACAGAAAAAGAAATTAAAATTTTGCATCGAAGGATTACAACTGACATATCCTTAATGCAACGGTGGTGCTGTAACAATAAAATGAAAATAAATGTAAACAAAACAAAATATATTAATTTCGGCTTTAGACTTTCATTTTGAAATTCCGCTTACATATCACCTATAGGATTGTACACAAACTATTCTATGTAACTTCCAATTTACTGTATAGGACAGGTTAGTCATTTTAAGTATTTAGGAATTACTATTGATGAAGCATTGAATCGGGGAAAACATATTTAGGAGCTGAACAGCAAAATATGAGGTACAGTAAGAACATTCTACTTTTTAAAACAATTCTGTGATACATTTTTATTACGAAACCTCTCCTGTTTTTTAGTCCAGTCAAGACTTCAGTACGGATTAATCTGTTGTGCGTACAAAATTCTAATAGATAATCTTAGAGTGCCACAAAATCATATAGTGCGCACAATGCTAAGAAAAAAAACTCAGAGATAGCTCGTCCCCTCTATTCCAACAAATTAGAGCTCTACGTCACACTACTGGACATGTGATTAGGCTATTCCTAAGATTTTATGTTTGTAATGTTTTTTTTATTTATTTGAAGGGATAAATCATTATTCTCACTTAAGACTACTTTTAAATCTCCAAACAGTCTAATATATAACTAACTGTAATGTAACGTAAATAATACTGGTTACTTTTTGATTCAATAATAATCTCAAAAGTCAGAATAGTAATAATGTCAGATTAACTCGATTATGACGTACGTTAGGATATTTTAACTAATACATTTCAACAATTTCATGCAACTAGTTATTAGAAACCAATTAAATTTCATTTAAAGAAAAACATACTAGTTGGTTTATCACTCAGATAATTACAGGTTGCATATGCCAGTTCCCCCATAAATTGGGATATTTTGTTTCGATAGGTTGGTCACAATATTACGTTTGGCAGCAACGCGAGATAAGTTCATTGTTGTCTGTTCCAGTGGCTAGTGACAAGTGACGCTTTTATCTGTGCATCTGTTATTTGTTTGTGTGTGTTTTTAAAGTGTTTACAACCGAATAACGAGTTTAAATCCTTTAAATCCAGTTGTGGTGGAAGCATAATAAAAATACTGCCATAATAATTGAAGAATGTAGTGGTACATATAAAAGTATCGCGATACCCACTCGACAGTATATGCGGAAGTTAAATAAGAAATTTTAAAACACAGGAAGTGTTTTATATGCTCCGAAGTGTGGTCGTCCACGATCAATTTGCAACGAAGATTTGCAACCTGCAGACATCTCAAGCTTCTGTAGCCAGTCCTGATAAATTGACTCGTAAGGCATCTGCTGAACTAGTAATATAAAGAAGAAGCGTGCAAAGAATGTTAAGGCAAAATTTAAGCCGTACCGTCCATCTTTACTCCATCGCCTCACGAGGATTATTCCGATAGGCGATTCTGTGAGACAAAAGTTATCCGCTCAGAGGCTGATCCAAATTTCCTGCGATTAATTTTGCTGAGTGATGAGGCATGTTTCAAACTAAATTGACGCGTTAATCGGCATAACTGAGTGTACTGTTCGGATGTAAATCCTCATAACGTAATCCAAGTAGAACCCAATGTGCCTGGTGTTATGGTATGGAGAGGTATTGCGAGTACTGCACTGATTGGTCCTTATTTTCTTCAAGGAACTGTTAACTCAAAAAGTTACTTACGGGTGCTGCAAGAAGTATTAGTTTCCGAGCTCAAAAACAATCCTGTTTTAAATATTCATTCGCACATCTGGCAACAAGATGGTGCCCCTGCACATTTCGGTATCCAAGTTCGAGATTTCTTAAATAACACATTTAATGAATGGATTGGTCGCCATGGTACAATCGATTGGCCTGCGCGCTCGCCAGACCTGAACCCTTGTGATTCTTCACTGTGTAGTGTTATGAAGGAGAATGTGTGTACTTCATAACCGTAAAATCTTGAAGAACTCAGAAACCTAATTAGAAATGCGTTTGAAATTGTTAATAACAATTAACCATTATTGCTAAAAAATTGTGATTCTGTTTTCAGTCGTTGTATGAAGTGTATACGAAATCAAGGTGGATATTTCGAACAACTGCTATAACATTCATGATAGTATGTAAGTCATTTTATATAGGTAATGAAATTGCTTTCTTGCCTACAAGTGTTTTATTCAATTAACCTATAACGCCTTTCAATTTCTTTTCTGGGTAAACTGACATATGCGCCACCCTGTACATAATGTACTCGACGAACAAGTAAAATTCGGAATTAATAAAGTACCAATCTAGTTTGAGCTGCTATAAATTATCTCTGTGTAACAATTACTTTAATCTTGTCATGTTTACCGCTGTAAAACTTAATTCCCATCAAAGATAGCATGCGACCCTGAGAGTGTTGAGCAGTCCTGTATTTATCTCGGACTTTCTTGCTATAGCTGTCGATGTAACTGCCCTACAGTAAAGACCTCAACTGCTAGATTGAAAATTCAAGAGGTCTTGAAGAGAAATCAGTTAAGTACGTCTTTTGAATTGTAGACTAAAATAATTACTCCTCATAATGATACCAAAAAGCATATAAGGAGGAAGCTCAATCTATTTGCTAATTCTGAGTTAAGTCTTTTCAAAATAAATAGAAATGGTTCTTAAAGCAAAATCGTTTAAATAAACGTGATCTGGATGAATACTGCGTGTTTAATTCTTTTCTTTATATGTTTTGATTCATATTTCATCAGAACTCGCAATTGGTCTATTGTAATTTTCAAAAGCTTAAAATTATTTAATTGAGATTTGTCACGTTTTGCATATTTTTTAAAGCACTGACGCAATTGATCATTTAAGTACATTACGTTGAACGTTTTTTCTTTCAATAGAAGAGGAATGTCGTCAGCTAAGTTACAACGGTGCCTGATTTTTACTTTGCTAAGGATTAACGTAATTTAATGACGTAAGAGTAAAAAACATGTTTTTGAATTAATCCTTGCAGAATTCATCAACTCAGGATATCTAGCCGAAAAATACTGTGCATAGTAAGGGTAACAGTATACTCCACGACCCGTGCCATACATCAGGCAATTATGTCCTATATCCCTAATTTTTGGTTATCTTTTCATGAATTGAATATGCAACGTCTGTATCTGTTTTGAGTTTATTTATTTATCCTTATGAAGCAAAAATCACTTCCCTTTTGTTATTTAAGACGGTATTGTATAGAGTTCATAAGCTTTTCACGCGCCTTCAGAAATGATTCCTTGCAATCTGAACAAGAATAGCTTGGGCAATTCATTCTCCAGTGGTACAAGTATTCCAATAGCGTATTGAATAATAAGTGATTGGTGTTTATAGGATGATATTTCATATGCGTATCCATTTTACGAAAAAGGTATAAGTAGATGAATTAAATGGATAAGTAGTAGTCTCGTAGTAGTGTTTAAAGTTTAAAGGATAGGTGGAGTGTGGGAAAATTGAGGTTAGATAGCGAAACATTGAAGCATCCAATCCCAGTAGATTGTACTGATAAGGATGTAGTTGTAAAATATGAATAAATGTTTACTGCTCTTGTTTTTGATCTAATAAATGATCTTCTATGAAGTGTTTAGTTGTCACATACTTGTAGTCAATGTTTATTAGCTATATTGTTGCAATGGACATCGTGAATAATTGCATTAAACATGTTATACATGTAAAGTGGAACGAATTAGAGTAAATAATACCTTATTCAGTTAGGGATAAGAAGCATTCTCTAACACATAACCTGGAGATCAACGACTTTGAGGTGATTTCCGAACCACCAGCAATGGCCGGGTAGCCATGCTGATTGAAAGGAAATAATCGCTCAGTGTTCACACATAAAAGCAGCAGCCACGCACGACGGTGCTAAATTCGGTTATCTCGAGATAACCGCTGTAGCCACTACACTGCGCCATTGGCAAAACATGTGTATGATTAGTGTTGTTTTTGTCACCACTTCTGTACCAACAGAAAGTCATATACTTGTATCCACAAAACAATACAGAATGGCTAGAGTCTAGGGTTTCTTACTGTTCTTAGTACGTACAGAGAATCACAAACGTCTATGTAATTATTTTTATTTTGTACTTGATAGCTATCATCCATTATATAATATGACAGCTTCTGCTATATTCCAGGAGCTCTCCAGGATGGATGTTCTGGAGGAAGAGACGTTACCTGATAGCATGCCTGTCCTTCGTGGGGTTCTGCAACGTCTACATCATGAGGGTGAATTTGAGTGTAGGCATAGTCGCCATGACTTCCAGCTACACAGTCGTCTTGGAGAACGGGACAACTATTGAAGTATGCTTTTAGATCTATCTCTCTTTCCTCCCCACTCTTTCATCCTCAATCTCCCCCCCCCCTCTCACTCCTCAATGTATGCGTATTACTAAAGTGTTTTATTGTGATTTTAATACTACAATTTACTCTTGACCATTGTTTATTTGCATCAATATCTGTTCTTGGTTTGTATGATGACACTATTTATATACTGAAAGTTAATAACTTGTAGTTTAACATACAGAGTAAAATTTGTAAGTATTTCGCGTATTTTAAATTATTAGACTTGCAGAAACCCATGACAAAAATTTATGAAGCATACATAACATGTTTAATATTACTTTATTCAGTTTAATTGTTTATCTTCATCATAGCAATTCCTAGCACAGATAATACAATATAAATTTTTTTATGAAAACAAGTTATAATGTGAAGAACGTACAAAGCTGAACTAAATCTAACAATTTAGGATTAGAAAGAAAGTTGTTTTTGTTTATAGACAATGACGACTTGTTGGATAAATAAATGTTTAAAATTATTCATAAAAACATAACAATTATTAGGAACTCATATGAGGAAATTTAATGAAAACATAAATTTGGTTTCTTTTTATATCTATTTAGTTTGCTAAATTTTGATTAAATACATCTTACTGGATGAATTTACACAATTATATGTCACTGTATCATAGTAATATTATTGATACAAGATTTGTAGTTTTGTTCGTTTAACATTGCAGACGCAAGACTTTGATTGGGACTTCAAAAAGCAAGGAGTGATCCTCAGTTCCTTCTTCTACGGCTACTTGAGCACTCAACTACTAGGGGGGTGGTTGGCCGCCCGACTGGGTGGCAAGTTCGTGTTAGGGATTGGGGTGTTCGTCACAGCACTGCTCACCATCCTCACACCACCCATCGCCGCTACCAGCTTTTACCTATTCGTTTTCGCTAGGATCCTCGAAGGATTGTTTGAGGTTTGAGTCCTAGAAAATATTACCCTTTGTTAATTTAATGTATATTTCAATCCTCAAAATTATTAGCAATGATAAACACCATTAAGGTTTACAGTGTTATGCACTGCGATAAAACTTAATAATATTTTTAGACTAATATTAAAATATAACATTTTTTGCATTTATTTGAGTAAAAAATTAGTTGTGTATACAGTATTACTTAGTTTTATGTAATACTTTTTTTATTTTAAACCTTTTTTGAAAACTAAAATTTGACAAAAAACTAAATGATTGTTTACAAGAATATATATATATATATATATATATATATATATATATATATATATCCGAAATCTCCGCGACTTCTGAAATAACATAAAATGGTTTAAGGCATTTTATTGTTAGCGCCCAACAAATTACTCAAGATTCTCTACAGGTTCATAAACATGTTAGTATTGTATTGCTCTCTTATGAATTTATCAACAGCTCCTGTAGACTTGTGTTCTATTACACGACAGCTACTAATCTCGAGGGATGTGTTTATTTCGTCGCTGTTCCCAATTAATTATGGTCGTATTCATTTTATTAGATAAGATAAGATAAGATGAGATGAGATGAGATGAAACTTTATCTGTCCTCCATTCTTGTAAATCAACGTAAACATACTTACGTAGAATACAAAACCTTATTTATAACCATTATAGTGTGATTTTTTGACCTAGTAATGTTTGATGGGAACTATCAAAACCAAACTCGATTTTACATAAAACGTATCTTTATCATAATTGAATAAAATTTAAATAAATATTGGCATTTAGAAGAAATTTTCAGTTATATACATGCATGTTTTTATAGCTATGGAACTAATTCATAGCAACGGAACACTAAATATATAACAATTAAATCAAGCACTCCTTGTATTACGTCTCAGAGAAGTAATAATAGTTTTAGATCAAAGGTTTAACATTTAAGAGTTAAATTTTGAGAACGTTAAAAAATAATCGAGTCGACGCAAGTATGTTCGCACGAATACAAAATATTTTGTAAAACTATATTTCATATGTGCATATTAGGGTGTATGTTAAATCTAGATGTAGGATATACGTTTATATTATACGTTTATCATATACGTTATATATACGGATATACGTTATATACAAGGGTTATGTGGTCTGATTATCGGGTCGAGATTAATGGAAGATTTTAATAAAAATACAACAACAATTTTGCACATTTTCTAAGAGACCACAAGGATTTCGGGCTGGTATTTTATTTATGTGTAAAACTTTTAAAATCCCAATGGACTAATCAGAAATTTTAAAGCAGACTTATACGAAAGTTTCAAAACTTTGTTGAATAACATTGCCAATTTAATGTTGTCTTATTTTGTAAAACTGCTTAAATATGTTCCAAATTAAACCATTCATCGCATTTATAATTACTTTTCAGTGTAGGAAATAACTTCTATTGAATATTTTTCTTTCCGAAAGTTTGAATTTAATCTTTTTCTGTTCTGCACCATATAATATATAAATCCAATTCGTTTTGAATAGTTCTTTATATAACCAAATTATTAAAATCAATATCTCAATGTCTAAGGATCTCTATTTTAATTATTTTGAGGTCTGTTAAACACTCTTAATATATAAACGGCCTAGATTGGTATTTTTGAGACCTCGAAATTTAAAAAATATGCTTGTAAAATCAAAATTCATGTCAGAAAAATCTCAAAATTTAACTTGGCTGCAAACTATGAAATATACCATGTTGTGGAATTTGAAAAATAATGAGTAAGAGTTCAATTCAAAAGTAGCGTCACTGAAAAAAAATTATGAAATAGTTTCTAAAATGATCTTTAACAATACAATTTACCCACTAACGTGTAGATTTTTTGGCACTAAGCAAACCACAAATTCATGGTAATAATGACGTCACATGTTTTCAAAAACTTATACATAGAAAAACCGAGTTACCTTACAAGCTATTAATCATTTAGTGCCGATGGCCGAGAGGTCTAAATCGTTCGTCTAAATCGACTCCTGAGAAGGAGATAGTGCAGGTTCAAATCCTGTCTGTGACCGTAATATTTTTATCAGTGCTGTATCGACTCTCCTCCTTATTCTGTTTGATAACATCCTCACACAGGCCCGTGGCCCATGAGGGCGGACGGAAAAAGGCTTAAAAGGGGATCGGCCTCTCCTTAAAAAAAATCATAACAAAAGCTTTGAAAATTAGAAGTTAGGAGCTAAATTTAACCTTGTGATAATGGGTCCATAAAAAACTGAAATTTAGGGAATTATAAATTGCTAATTTATAAATTAAATTAATTTATAAATCAAACCGTATCTAAACAGCCACATGAACTTAATACTAAATGAAGTAAATGATTGTGTTATACTTGACTTTTTAGGCACTTATTTAGGAAATTTAACAAAACATTACATTATTTTTATTTGAATATTAACTAAATTTCTAAATTTCTTACTTATTTTGAGCTGAAAATAAAATAGTGTAGTTTGATAGAGTAGTTTATGGACACCCTCTGTAAACATAACGTACAGTAGATAATTATAGAACGGCTTTGCAAACATCATGAATCTGTTTTTAGGGAGTGACATATCCCGCTGTCCATGCTATTTGGGCTCGGTGGGCTCCAGTGCAAGAACGGAGCTTTCTGGTGGGATTTTCGCTTTGTGGGACTCCCTTGGGAACGGTATTGGGTCTACAGATGTCCGGAGTGTTGGGTAGTGTCTTGGGCTGGCGAGCTATTTTCTACATCACAGGTGACGTATGTACAGATTAATATCAACATCACAGACAAATTAATTGCATGGGATAACATGATTACGGACATTAGCCACCGTGAAGTGCTGCCACAACGTTTGGAAACTGGTTTATGTCTCTTCTTTATAGTATGTGATATTAAATAAATATGCTAAAAAAATCACAAATGACAACAAACACTAATGTCAAAGACAAGAAACAGGTGGATTTAAAACAATTTCTGTACCTAGCACTAATTAATTCTTTTTCTGATTACTGTGATTCGTGCATCATTTGATTTTCAGCGGCAGATCTGTTTTATCGTGACTTCCGTCTGAGCTGCTCACAGACTTTGTTATCACGAGATATATTCATAAGAGTACAATTTACAATATTGAGATGTTGACTGTTTATACGTTATAAATATAACCAACTGGCTTGCGATAGTAAAGCACTAATTTAGTAACCACGTACCCGGTGTTTTACAATAGGTATTACTATTGAATTTTAAATTTAAGATTGGATTCATTCGGTCGTATTAAGTTTAACAATAGATCAAATATATTAATATATTCAGTTTGCGGTTTGACAAACATTCTTATATTTTTTTGAACTTTTTCAGAAACTTTACACTATGGAAACGACCTGTTCGTATTAAACGTATGCCAAATACGCTCTCAATAACGAAGGTAGTTTCTAATCTGTTCATGTATACTATACTGTACAGGCTGAAATATAATCATCACATCAAACACCCAATGATTAATATTTAAAATTGGCAAAAAAGGTAACTACTTACAAATAAATCCAAAAATATTTGCAAGTATATAACATTCCAAACTAAAGTATAAGTATTATCTTATTTTTATTTATTTTTTATATATCTAAGTACAAAATAAAACGTAGAAAACCCCCAGCAGATCTATTGAAATTAATGAATGTACACACACACACACACACACACACACACACACACACACACACACACACACACACACACACACACACACACACACACACACACACACACACACACACACAACACACACACACACACACACACACACACACACACACACACATATATATATATATATATAAATTACGTTATAAATTTGTATAAGTGGCTATAGCCTAATTTAATTTTAACAAACATTCAATCGCAAAAAGTACTAGCTCCTCCGGGCCTCGAACCCGGATCTCTCACTTGCCGGGTGAATGTGCTACCATTACACCACGCCGGGTTCGAGTCCCGGCGGAGCAAGTACTTTTTGCGATTTAATAAATATATATATATATATATATATATATATATATATATATATATATATATATATATATATATATATATATATATATATATAAATATATTGATATCGCAAAAAGTGAATTGAAAAAGTGAATATTGAATATGCAGCTGTTGTGCTTTATAAGAATAGAACACAATGTTTGAGACGCAGCACTTAACAAGCTGGAGCTGAAATGGATTTCATCTCAACTGCGTATATTTCGAAGTGAAATAATGACGAAAAATATGGAGAAAATTTAAATTTACAACATTGAATATAGCATATTTCACTCCAAAAAATATTATAATTTGATTTTGGAGCATCTATATGCGAGAATCTAGCATATAGAATATCCAGGAATGTATCCCCGATTTGTAACTTGTGTAATACCTCCTTATGTTTTGTTTGTTTTCTATGTACAGAGTCTATTCAAATCGCTCTTCACATCTCTGGAGAGCAAAGAAAAATTAAACAAAATTAAATGCTTTTAGTCATACGTTTCTTTTAAGCGCAAGGGCCAGATAATATTATGACTATAAAAGTGTCTTCTTAAAACATATAAAAATCCGTTCAGAATTCGTTTTAAACGCTTAGAAAAATAAAAAAAGAAAAATTGTTTTTCTACAGGACTGATGGGCCTTGTGTGGTCCATAGTTTGGTTATTAGTGGTCAGAGACCGCCCAGAGGACGATTCTGGCATCTCTCCTGAGGAGCTGCACTTCATCCAGAATTCCATAGGCAGTGTTCCTGCTGCTAGAAAACATGTGAGTGAAACACAATTTAGTGAAATTAAATTAAGAAACGATAATCCTATAAAAATTATAAATGTGAAGGTTTGTTAAGATGCCTAGATGTTTGAACACACACAAAAAAGTCCTTGTGGACAGATTTGGACAGTATTCGACATGTTCGTTACTTAGATATAAGAATAAAACATAGAAATAATTCTATTCCAAAATATCACCCATGAATAGGTACTCTTAAAAGTAATTAAAATAAAATTGATTTACTGGAGAGATAATTACAAAATATAAAATATCATAATGTGATGCAAATATTAAGGGCACTTGGTAATATCCAACTGTTACTAGAGACGGTGGTAACCGTTAGTATTATATTATTATTGTATTATATAAATAATAGTTATTTATGTTTATAATCCGGATTAACTAGTTTATTACGTATTTTGCTGAGCAACATTGTGAGTGAACGTGTACATGTGAGGTTCTAGAAATACACGTACATTTATTATTTGACATTGCGGGACGGCATAATTACAGAGGCTGAAGAAAAAAAAACGGAGGGGCCGAAAATTACATGGTTCAACTTACTATTTGCTCCATGACTACAATTTCGAGCACAGTAAGCTCGAGGCCAAAGCAATAAACAGTACAAGAAATGCATTTTATGACATATAATCGTCGAGGGGATATCGTGTCCGTTTTGTACTGATAAAGGATATGGTACTGATTAGGTATATAAAAATTTATATTGTTCCAAGATTGAACCAAGGAAAAAGGGTGACATAGCGAACAGAGATTAGAAAGCAAGATCATACATTTTACCGATTCAGGTTTACAGATATTCATACCTTCAAATAATGAATAGAAAGGGTGATAACAAAGACAATGTGCGTGTGCGTTTGTGTGTGATAGAGAGATAGTGTGTGTGCGTTTGTGCGTGTACGTGTGTCTGTATGCACATTATCTCGAGAACCTTTTGAAGTACTCAGATAAACTTAGCCACCAATATTGGTCAATTAAAGAGTAAGGCACATCCGGAAATTTGGACCTTCCTCTCAAACGCCGGTGGGTGTAGACGCTTTTGAATTAGTCTTCCGAGACCAACATACTCGTATTTATATATTTTTTTTTTGTTCGTGCCCACAAGACAAACTTCGAATGAAACCGGAAACGAATGTTAAATGCAGGAAAGACAGTAGTGTGCTTCTTACATTTGTATATATAAATATTCTTGGTCACTCAGCAGAAAATTATGTGGGAAGCCGCTAGTATTAATAATAAAAAAACCATTCATAAGAAAATCAAACATCAGTTAGAATGTTTAAAAATATCTGTTTTAAAATAACTATTTGACAAAATTAACGTTTTGTTATATTGCTAAAAGTTTTGCCTAAATATTTAGAATATTCACTATCCGAAAGGCTGTGTAAATTCTTTTCCTTGTGCTTTGCGATCCAAAATTATATATCATTGTGTGAGGTGGGAGAACCTTCTGTTTGCAGAATATCATATAAATGTACCATTTCCTTTTGTATTATAATTATGAGTTTAAATATGTCATTAGAGTGTGTAGCAAATATTCTGAACGAAAATGTAATGTTACAGGTGACACATCCGTGGCTCAAGATATTAACTGCCTTACCGTTTTGGGCGATTGTAGTTGGCAACTTTTGTTTATGCTGGTCTCATTACACCATGCTTATTCTGCTCCCAACGTTAATGAAAGGTATGGACTGTGTTACTCATACTTTCAAATACCTATTATAGTTAAAATGGAACTAATAGTTAATGTGGTACATTAATGATCTTGTTTACACATTGAAATCCGCAAGATCCTTTGCTATTCAAATGATAATGCAGATGCAAACTTTCCCGGAAATTCCTCGCAAAATGAGCTATAGGCGTTAAAAAAGAGAAGTTTATAAATTTTGTAACGGGTTTTGAATATAAAAATGACTTAGTATAAATATTTCAGTTCTGTAAAGTAATTATCGAAAATATGAGATGTGATTGCATGTTAAATAATAAATTCTTTTTAGTTAATATGTTCTTGTAGTTTACAGAAATGAGATTTCGGTTATTCATGTTAATTTCCAAGAAATATTTAACTCTATTATTTCTTAACACGTATCTTTAAAATATTATCTAGTTTCAAAGAAATTTATTACATTATATATTTTCATATTTTTTAAGGTTTTATGATAACGGCTGGTCCAAATTTGGAAATAAATTGTTATATTTAAGTTTTTATTCATCGTGGAGCACAATAGAATTCTCATGTCTATTGCAATATTGTTTGGGCACAGAAAGTGTTTATTACTACTCTTTACATTAATATTGAAGAAATAATTATGAACATGATAAAATGTCGTAATATTGAATTAGATCCAGAATAAATTAGTACAGAGACAGTGTTTATACATAGATCGAAAGATTTCATTAAAGAATAAAAGTTCCAAATGGCGACCATTTGCATATGTGACAATTTTAAAGCTTGAGTATTTTTTTGAACAGAAATCAAAAGTAAGAACAGTTTATGCATTTAGGTTGTAGTGTTGTTTTATGGTGAGGTTTCGAGATAAAGACTCTACAACAGTTTTTGAAGTTGTTATTGGTTGTAACTAAATTAAGAAGCTCACGATTTAAAAATCACTGTAGAAAAAATATCCACAGATATTATAGATAAAGTTTGCTGTTCTTGACACTACACAGTATACAGTTTATTGGTTTAATTACTGTTCGGTTTTGATTCATGCGTCAATTTATTTGAAAATTTGTAATATGTCTATACGGCTCACCTGATGAATATGTTTGTAATAGATAATAAGAAAAATAATTATAACTTATTACATATTTAGACGTATTCGACTATAACCTGGCTGAATCTGGGCTCGTAACCTCACTTCCATATTTGATGATGGGGCTGACTACGCAGTTCATGGGTGGCATCAGTGATTGGCTGCAAAATACCAATGTTCTATCCATTACAAAGGTAAGCCGTATTACTATAATATTTCGGTAATTCTTTCCGCTAAAGGATCAATCAATCAATCAATGTTTTTTGCAGAGACATAATTTACACTTATAGCAAACGTCAATATTTAAAGTTCAGATATAAATCTGTGCAAATTCTCGCCACATCAAGATCACACAGAAACATACAATTCAGCATTCATGTATCTTTCATCCATTTGCAAATTTTCCACCTACAACGCCGAAATAAATCTCCTGATTGGGCGATCTCCCAGTCAAATGCCAAAAACCTGGTAACACTATAAACTGCTTATGACGCTAAAAAAACGTTTCAAACGAGTTTTTAGCACTTTGGGTGCTGCGGTATTCTTTATCCAATTGGGCAACTTGTTGATGAAGTGAAGGCAGATGCCCTGTGTTACCAGTTCAGTAGTTTCCCCTGCATTTGGTCTCATTTGAATATTCTCAGGGAAGATTTAGACATACAGAACAGAGTTCTGTCGAACATGTAGAGACTTAGCAGAGTCAACAGTTACAACTTTTTGAAGGTTTCTCTATTAGACTCTCTGATATTTGTCACCATATTTCACATAATATCGTGTTGGTAATTATATAAATCTACTTAACATAAGAAAGAAGTTAAAAGAAGATAGGGTACTATCTTCTCACTACATGTTGTAACATGTAGTGTTTCATTAATTTAAAATACTATTGAACCTTCCACCATAAGTAGATCACTCATTAATATGAAATTATATATGATGGCTGAATTCTTATATTTAGTTCTTCCAATAGACACACTGTGTATATGATTACTATATATTTGCCTATTTTTGAAAAATTAGGTACCATTTTGTTATTATATTGGACACATTTTATTAAGTGATTTATTGTTTGTGGTGGTCCGAAATATTGAGTAAATGTTAATTTTTTTAAATAGTGGATGGCATAGCAGTTTACTATTATACTTATAAATACGTTATATGTGTATACGTAACTTTAAGTACCATTGCTTAAAATTTAAATACGTACATTATTATTTAATAAAAATGCATCATACAGACGGACAGCAAAACATCGTAATGCATTCCGCTTGATTTTATTAGAGATTTATGCTCTAAAAAAAAATTACTGATAGTCACTCTTTGTAGAATACCCTGTATGATACTTTACCTGTATGGTGATAAACCCTATCGCGTATTCCTAGGGCCGTTTTAAACAATATCGCCATGTTCCCCTCAGAGGGGTTCATATTTAAAGCAGCGATGTTTTACTATGGTTATAAAAGTAATTTAACTGAAATTGTCATTATTTTTAATTTTTTTTTTTTTTTTTTTTTGTAAATTACAGAATTATTTGTTATTTCAGATACGCAAGTTGTTCCTGAGCGGGTCTTTGATTGGCGAGGCGTGTTTCCTGTTCCTCGCAGGACACATGCGGACTCCTACTCTTGTAATCCTGTGTCTTATAGCAGATTTCGCTCTGGAGGGCATCACCTTGTCCAATTACTAGTATAATTCATTGCTTAATCACCAAATATTATTTGTAGTGTAAATTGAAAGAAGTCTATACCAGGGTGACCAAAATATCTTTATTTTAAGATAAAATTATTTTTCTGCTGAATTTCGAGATTCAGTTAGCATAATTAACATATAATAGAGTATAAATAAACAGCCATTGCTGTTTCACTAGCTCAGAATTCCCATGCACAAGGGAAAAACAAGAGTACTAGTGGAGTTATTAAAAAAACGCTCATCAGTACATTTTAGTAAATACAAGTTTTTCATCGGGTAAAGGTAATACTGTAATTTAATTTCTAATTCCCAGATTTATTATTCGAAAGCAGAATGTATTCAAAACCGTCCTTAGCCGGAATTGTTTGGAAGTTGTTAAAAATAGCCTTAACATTTAAATTGCTTAATATAATGTATCCATTTATACGCATGATCCTGACTGTCTCTACTCACTGTAATATCACACACTAATCACACCTCATTCTATCAGGAAGTTTTATAAAAATGTTATATATTTGTATTAATATGTCAGAATTATTATTGATAAATTTTGTTTCAATTCCAAACATAAGAGTATGAAACATAATGATGATTCTAAATCCAATATAATTTCACGTTATCTTTATTTGTTAACAAAATATAGATTGTAAGAACAAATATTGACTTAATAATTGGATAAATATTGCTTTGCGCCTTATTGAACATACTTACAGATAATATTCTTAAATTAGATGTTTAATGTTAGATGTCTTATGTGTGTATGCTGCCGTGTAACTGTGGATTACCTAGAAGAATAATATTTTTATAATTAAATATTTTAATATATTATAATAAACACCAAACTATAAGATAATGTTCTAACTATGTTTAACTTCCAGTGTGAACTGCCTCGATATCGCGCCCCAGCACGCCAGTGTGATCTTCGGTATCTCTAACACCTTTGCAAGTGCATCTGGTATTATCAGTCCTATGCTTGCAAGTTACATTGTCACAGATAAGGTAAACAACCCAATTTCAAATAGTTAATTGTAATATAATCGCAATGCTCCAATATTTATATTGTTTTATATATTACATATACTTTTAACGATTCATTTAAATTGTATTTAGCCGTTGTTTGTTAAAATTATATATTGTCAGCACAAAAAGTAAAAAGTATGGGCTCTGTGGTGTAGTAGTAGCATACTCACCCGGCAAATGACAGATCCAGATTAAAGTCCCGGCAGAGCAAGTACATTTTGTGTTTCAACGTTTATTGAAATTAAGTTCGACTGTTGCGATTTATGCAAATTATATATAGTATAAGAAGTTAAATCTGTCTGGATGTAAACGAATGTTGCTACACAAAAAAGTCAAATTCTGTCGTCGAGTAAAAATTTTAGAGCTCAATGTAATAATCTAGGAAAATTTAGGGGTAAATTTCACTTGAAAAACCCACCATCTCTACTGAGAATTCTTGTATCCGCCACTGTCCACAAACGACAATCGTGAAAATTTACTACTGGTCCAGATGTTTCTCCTAGTTTTATGCAAAAATGTAAAAAGCTGAAAAATGTAATAATATATTCTGAAAAGTAGTTTGCTGAAATTTTATCGTTTCCGGGTTTTCCTAAAACCACTACGAAAATTCAAACGTTGCAAATGTATTACAAAGTCATTAGTAACTACCAATGCCTTAAATATATACTGGGAACATTATGAATTCTAAAAAAACCTGGGATATTAGGACTTGAGGAAGTATGTCCCAGAAATTCATTTCATTCATTGCCATAGAGCAGACTCTCACAGAAATTCTGTGGATGAAATTCTGTTAAGAATTTACATTTATACCTGTTTTTTTACACTTGAAGTAAAAGAAATCACATTTTTCAGTTAGTACAGTCAAGGATCCTTAGATCAAGTTGAATATTTTAATTATCTGTTACTGTTGGTCAGACAATTACAATGCTTTTTAGTATCCATTATGATCTTTGATGCAGGGTTTAGTGGCATACCTACTTCAAAACTTATATAAAACTTAAGTGTCAAGTTTATTGCATGGTATTGGTCTAGTTCGGAATTTGCTTTTTACGTAAATTTGATAATATCTCTTTACGTATATATGCTCTAGTTCACCTTCCTCTTAGAGCAGTGTGTGGAATCTGTCGATGGGACAGACTCCTGAAATCTGGAGTGATATTAGTCTGAAGCGATCCAAACGAACTGGGCAACGAAAATATCAAAATTAACTCATTACATAGTTGCGACGTCAGAGACAGCTAGACTACAAAGTATCTAGGTGATGAGTTACTTTTATTTTTTCATCAAGTACCCAATTGAATGCACTACGATGGTGTGTTCAGCCACGATGGAGCAACCGAGTTTTCTACACATAAAGTAGCTCTAGTTCACCTTCTCGTTAGTCAAACCGATGTACTGAGTTCATTTTTACCTTCTTCGTTGCCTTTTTTATCTCACCAGACAAACATGACTCCTGATTTCAGGAGCTAAGTCCGTCCCATCGTCAAATTCCAGACACTGCAACAAGAGGAAGGTTCCATTAAACTAAACATTCACATGGTTATAGTGTTAAACATTTATTAGTTTATACTTCAACCGAATTTTATTTGTTTCCAAATTGTTAAAATTTGTCTGTGTAGATGAGGAAGCGCAGATGACATGATGAAATGTGCATCACGCTCACCCATCTGAGTACCCAGGCGTGGCGCCTACTAGCATTTTGACCGTGCTGTCAGGAAAAAATTGAGTATATTAAACAAAAATAAAATAAATTTGAAGCAAATAAAGTGGTAAGAATTGTGTTTGCATAAACGTTACAGACTGAAGTTGAAGAAAAATAATTTTCACGTGAGTGCATTAAGGTGTACAACCAAAGGCTCGAAAAGGTGTATTGACAAAACTTTATTCACAACATTAAAGATTAATAAGACATTCTTTATCAAGTGAAATCTTCTCCAGCCATGGTGGAAGTGGGAGGAGGGTCATATTTTGCAGAGGATATGTCAGCAGTTTCTTTTCATGTATACATTTCAAGCAAGATAACATTTATCAGAACTTAATCGCAATACTGGAGTATTTAATACTTGAATACTAACTATTAACAGTTGAATAAATAATAAACCATTTTGTTCTGGAAATGGTCACTTCTTATCCACATTTATTATCATTGCAGTGCTAGTATTTATAGTTTTTAATAGTTGCAAAAGTCTTCAGTTAACCTGAATGCAATGTTTATCATTTTGCCATAAGGAATTGTTAGTATTAAGCATAGGAAAAAGTAAAGGGAAATACAAGAAATTATTTCAAATTGAGAAATAATGTTTTACGTCATTATTGCCTATTTTATTCCTGTCATAATTTCAAACCGAACACCATTTTATTTCCTTTTGCAGCCGGTGAGTGCTCTTAATTAGCCTACTCACGGTTATTTCAAACGCTGCAGTTCCAAAAGTTGATTGCTCCTTGGCTTGGACGGTTGACCGCTGAACGATCTTGTCCCCGCAAGCAATCCCCACGTCTAGCCATGGCGTGTTAGAGAGAAGTCTACTTCTCCTAGTAAAATACGAAATCCTACATCTTCATTCCAATATGGTTAAGACTTATTGGATACCTTTTTTCAGAGCGCGGAGCAGTGGCAGATTATATTCTACATCGCCAGTTCTCTCATGGCGGTTGGAGCCGTGTTCTGTGGTTTGTTTATATCTGGAGATAGGCAGCCCTGGGCCGTGGAGCAACAACCTACTCTACCGTGCAAGAATGGCAACACTGGTTGCTTGAACAATGCATTCAGTGATATCCATGAGGATAAATCCTAACTATAATGAATAAAGCTTACATTTCCATACTCTACCTTAATGCCCTCAATCAATATTTATTGTAAATATGCATAAATACAAAATTCCTAATTAATTCCTACTACGATTTTATTATTGTTATCGAAATACTTTTCTCTGCTCGCAAATTGCAGTATTTAGGTGTATGATAATGTTCAATTATTGATAATAGTGCCACCACAACTATTTAAATTCTTTTCCATGGTATAGGGACAAATGAAGTTTTGCCATGTTATAATAATTACAGCTATTATAGTGTATTATAGAAATATTGTTCATGCATAATACTACTACAGTGTCTAGCTGATTTGTAATAATTTAAAGATTCATAGTAAAGTTAACTACGAGTAAGCTACAGTGACTCCAGTGTTTATTGAATTACACAATTTGTTTGTAAATAGAGAATGGTTTTAAAATAAGATTTTCAACTCTTTGAATGTCCATGTATATAGGTGTCATACTTATACATTATATATAAATTTTTTAAATATAAAACTTAATTCCTTTTTTTATTAAAAACTGATTGTATAACTTGTAGAATTTTAGTTTGTGTTGCGTATTTTTACTTCATGCCTAACACTCTGATTACACATAGGGAATTTATCATATTATAATCTACATTGTTTTCAATTCACTTAACTTACGTTCAGTGATGTTTGAAGAAAAATTTAAATGGGCACGTACTGTGATTATGGAACATCTGAATAAGTACTAATTATGTCAGCCAACTTTGAAATAATTACAAATTAAAATCAAGCATCACTATTGAGCTAAACGCCCATTGACACGGATAAACCTTTGCCAAAAGAGAAAGTATGTATTTTCTTTTGTTATTTTTTCATTTGTTTATATTTATATTATAGTGCTAAGGCATTGCTGTCATCACGTTCACCTTCTAGTTCCTTTTAGTTGTAAAGGGAGAAAATAAAAAATACCTGGCAGCAATGGCTCCTGCTATCAGCACGGCCAGCAGTTAGGTACGTGTAGTTGAACGACCTGACAGTAATGGCTGCGGCTATCAGCACTGACTGCTGTAAGGTAGGTGTAGTTGAACTACCTGGCAGTAATGGCTCCTGCTATCAGCACTGACTGCTGTAAGGTACGTGTAGTTGAACGACATGACAGTAATGGCTGCGGCTATCAGCACTGAATGCTGTAAGGTACGTGTAGTCGAACGACCTGACAGTAATGGCTCCTGCTATCAGCACTGACTGCTGTAAGGTACGTGTAGTTGAACGACCTGACATTAATGGCTGCGGCTATCAGCACTGACTGCTGTAAGGTACGTGTAGTTGAACGACCTGGCAGTAATGGTTGTGTTTATCAGCACGGACTGCGGTAAGGTATGTGTAGTTGAACGAACTGGCAGTAATGGCTGCGGCTATCAGCACTGACTGCTGTAAGGAACGTGTATTTGAACGACCTGACAATAAAGGCTCCTGCTATCAGCATGGACTGAGGTTACCTGCCCCATGCTGTTAGCAACAAAAAAAATCCCACGATGTGTAGATTAGTAAAATATAAAAACAATAGAAGGTCTAATCACGAATACTTGAGATAGGTAAGAATATCACAAGATAAAACGATAAACGAAGATAAGAGCGATTATTAGTAAGCCACATCGTCAAATTATGTGGCGGCCTATGATCTTGTCCTTAACCTTGACCGACCTTGATAATTATTGAAGTGAAGACAAGAGAGATTTTACAATATTTGTAGTAAATTAGGCTAACCATAACAGCCGCAGCGTGCTACAAATGGGCGACCTCCGTTTAATCAGATGTCAAAAATATTACCTATCTTGTCAGTAAATAACTGTTGGAGTGATAATCCGGAATACAAATAAATATGACTGTCTAATTTTTATCTTAGTAATGTATATGCCATATTTCACCCTAATTTATCTAACAGGTGTTGTGTAATTGAATGTTTAACATCGAAACGGCACTTTCACATTGGCTGAGCTTTAATAAAACATATCACACGGGAGGCTGGAAAAATTACTTTCTGTCTGTCTGTGTATGTGCCTATCTGACTGTCTGTACGTACGATATCTCGAATACAAAATAAGCTATCGACAGCTATCGAGTAAATTTCGAAGGAAACTGAGCACAATGTGATTTGAACATGTGGCATGTTTATTCATAGACTAACACGAATAATAGCTCAAATAATACAATGTAAGTCTGCCATGCCTAATGTCAACTATATCTATAGGAACATACTCAGCGCAGTTATTCCTATAGACCTAGTTGAAAGAAGTAGGCTAGATCCAATGCTTAGGCCAAAACAGCATGATATCACTTATACGAATTTATTTATGAAGTAAAAAGATCCAATCAGGTATCATTATGAAATACGGTGTTCTCGTATAAGTAAATACGACTTAGTAACCTGCATAAAAAGAGGAATTAAAACTTCAGTTAGAAGTAATTTGATTTTTTAAAGAACCGAAATTGTGTTATACTGCTTGTAACAAAAAGGTTGGGCTAGCTATGCATTTTCAGATTTTATGTGTTATTCTAAGCTAAAAATTAAGAATAATCTTTTTCCAATTTCCAGTTCGTTTAGCCGCTAGCCGCCATTTTGAAATTGTTATTAACAAATTATTATCTCTAAAACTCTTACCTATTTAAACGTATATGCCAAATTTGATTTCTTTTGCTTTAATATTCTTGAAGATAACAATTTGTTAATCAATATATCAACCTTTAACACCTCTGTTGTAGTCCGAGAATTGATGTAGGTGAGGCAGGTCACAGCACTGCGCGAACTATACCAATACACTTCGGTGCAGTTGCTCGTGGCAACTCAACTACGAATATTTGGTCTGTGTATGCAGTAGACGAAATACCGAATTAATAGAATGGTCTAGAATACGACTGGTCAGTACTGAGTACCACTTCAGTCGTCGGAGAAGTCTATTGTGCGAGGGGTAGCGCTCTCCGCGGCGGGCGACCCGATAGGCGAAGTGACAGCTCTTCTATTGCGCACTCTATCATGGTTGAAGGGAGGGATCCGCTTGCTTCCTATTAACTTTTCACTTAAGTGCTAACGTTTTTTGTATGTCCATGATTATTGTAGATCAAACACTTTTACCAAGACAGTGCCAAACAGTTGAATATTTTCTCTTATTAAAATAATTTTTCAACATTTAAAGTTATTTACAATAATTTGAGCTTTAACTTTTTTTGAAAGTTTAACAGCGAAAACCGATTTCTATTAACTACCGTCCAAAACTATCATCCATAATTTTGTTTTAAAGTAGCATACATAAAATTATAAACTATAATTAATTAATTAAACATTCCTCACATTATATGTAAACACGATGTTCCACTCTGCTAGGAAAGTGATTAGAAAGGTCGATTGGTATAGCCTATGGTGCTGGCAACTTGTTCTATCTGAATATTTGTCGCGAGAGACACTCTATATGACACTTTCGTAACTAATTGCACGGAATCTGGTAAATTTTCTTCTATTTATAGGTACAATTCATTAGTAATACTTTAACTGTCGTTTTAGTGTCATTGTACGTTGAACAACTTTGGATAAAGCAACGAGTGAAAAAAATGCACAAAGGAAAGTTAAATGAAATCACCGTGTTAAACAAAATGCATATGGAATTTCGGGGTGATAAGATGCTATTTAATTCATATGTCTCATTGTACACTTATCTGCACTAAATGATTCTACAGTAGGTTGTTCTAATGAGACTGTTAAGCTTTTTATGAGTGAAGATAACAAATCTTTTTAGGACTGCGTTAATACATACTACAGGAGGAAATAGTGCTTAGTGAAACCACAATGGCAGTGGATAGCCCGAACAGTGATCATAGGTAAAGTATAATTTTCTATATCCTTGGGCAAGTGTAACACAACTCAGGTATGTTTTTTTTATAAGAAAAGGCGTCTATGAGTACATATGAGATCGCTTCAAACGCTAGTATAAGCTGGGAATTTTTAACAAGTGCCAGATTCCCCGGAGAAGACAGTTGTTGTGGGGTCACGATACTAATATAGGCGCAGAACATAATTACCATTGTGAAAAAAGTATAAAATATATGTTAGCAATTTCACACATACATAGCACAGTTTCCCACGGAGGTCGAAAACTTGGATGTTATAAGTTAATATACAAATTCACAAATTCCAACCGTAATAAAGTTCAACAATTGCATGCTTCATGTTGTAAATGCTACATGTTTTTCATATATTTTAGATATTAAAAATCGTTTAAATACAATAAAAGAAACCCATACTATATTCGTTTGTGTATCAATCGGTTGATGACATAATATACTCGTCGAAGAAGTAAAACTCTCATTTAATAAATTACCATTTTAGAGCTGCTATAATTATTCCCAATTGCTTTAATCTCGACAGGTACACCATTCAGTAATCCCTAACAAAGATAGAAAGCGATCACCAAGCTCTATTGATTATAAACTCTTATATTTATCTTGTGCACTCATGTTGTATATTTAACGCCCTGTAAGACGACAGATATTTAACGTAACACGTCAGATTGCAAATTCAGCAGGTTAAGCTTTAACAAATCATTACGTAATTCTGGAATTTTTAAAACGTATTTAATAAAGGTAAAACGTCATTGAATGGTAAATTAGAATAATTCCCCTACATAATGATTTCATAGGACAAATAGGAAGGAAGATCAACTAAAGGTATGGATTTTTAATATCGATTTTGTAAAAGAAATATAAATTGTTCTTAAATCATAAACATATGATTAAACTTGATCTAGATGAATGTTCCAGGTTTAACCACTGTCTCAGCATATCTCAGAAAATGCTTTCTTTATACTTTTTGGTCTCTTCTTTATTTGAAATCAAAGTTGAGGTGTTTTAGTGTGCGAATGTTGATGGTTATGTAATTGTGGTTCCAATAATTTAGATTTGAGACTTAGTGAAAACATTGACGCGATTGTTAGTTCATTATGTTGATTCTCTATTAAATTTTGTTTTCAATGTAAAATAAATTAGGTCTCATCAGCTAATTTTACATTGGTTCCTGTATTTATTTGCTGGTGGGGCTTAACGTTATTGAACCAGAGTAAAAAAGTGTTTGTGAATTTATCCCTGCAGATCTTGACACCTCAAAACAGCCGGTCGCGAAAACATACCAGAAATATACATATTTATGAAGCAATTATCAGAGTACGACCGCAATAAAAGAAGTACGCTTCTGTAATGATTTTATTTGTGAGTTAGAATATGGTTGTATAGTGGTAGGAATGTGGCGAAGGCTTTATAGAGATCTTAAATATTTATAGAGAAACAGTCAAGGGCGGATCCAGGATTTTTGTGAGGGGGGGGCGGTCTGAGATTTTGGGAGATTTTTTACACATATGATTCATGTTGGTAGTCAAAGCTCTGTAATTTGACATATAATGTTATTATTGTATACTAATGAAAAAAAGGGCTAAAGTGATAAATGAAAACAATGTAATATTTCCAATAAACTGTATATAATCTGACAAAAGTTGTAAAAATACAAAATTTTATCTTTAAAGTACAAAATCGAGTCTTCTGTTTTTTTGGCTTGCAAATCTGTTAATGACTTTTTCGGGGCATACTTCGATGTCCCTGTGCACGTTTAGCAGAGCGAGTCCAGTCAACCTATCCTCTGCCATCCTTGTTCTGATCCATGACTTCAATTTTCTCAGAGTTGAAAAAGATCGTTCTGCCGTTGCTGTTGGAAAAAACAATAAATTCTAACAGATTGGCAAAAAAGGTCAAATGTTTCATACCAATGAAAAAAATACTTTTTACTAACAACCACACGATTTAAGAAAATACTATTAGTTTTACTGGTTTTAGAAATTATCTGCTAATAAATAATTTTGAAAAAATAGTATAAACAAAAATTACTTACCTATTGAAATTGGAAGAGTAAGCAGAATTTGTACCAAAGCCCTTAGAAGAGGGTAGCTGTTTTCATTTAATGCTTCAAAACATTTCATTGCTTTAGTTATAGTCTTAAATTCATTATAATTAGGAATGTTCTTGAGGGAGCATACTTCGTTCATAAGTTTCAGTAGCATCGTGTTTTTGTTCAATGACACTAAACTGCAATACTTCATACATATGGGCTCAAAACTAGATTTCATATCCACTATTTTGTCCAAGTTTGTCGGAACGGTTAGGTTCAGCATATAACACTCCAGTGAATCGCTTGAAAATCTATCTGTCATATCTGCAATAATGTTATCCAGGATTGTTATGTATGCGGATTTTTTCCAATGTTGTATTGTACATTCCCGACTGTCACTGGACGTTGAGGGGTAGTTTGGTCTATTTACTTGCTGTCCCACAATTCTTGGAATACGAACTTCTATGCCCATAGACTCCATAGTCTTTTCAGCAGTATTGAAAATCAGAGAAAAGAATTGATCAGGATTTTGCCTTTTATTCTGAAGTACTTTTATTGTGTGCATTACTTTGTCTCTTGCTGAACACAAGTCTATGGTTTCTGACTGAAGATATTTACTAAGAACACAGGTTGCATCCGTTATATCACTAAGACAATGCATAGTTATTATAAACTCGCAAGTGGAGATAGAGCACAATAAGCAATTTGCTTTGCTTGCTGTTGAGCTATCATTCCACTTTGAGACAATTTTAAGTGCCTCGGCTATTTTTGTTAGGTCTTCTGTAAACTCAAAAATTGATTCATGCCGTTCTACCCAACGGGTCTCACAATATCCTCTCATTTGATGTCCCAGTACTTTTTTCAAAATAGAGTTCCGTTTGGCCGAGGAGGTGAAAAATCTAGAAATCTCTTTTACAGTGCCTACTGCATTTCTCACGCTTTGGACTTTATTGCACTTTGAAATAGCCAAATTCAATGCATGATTACTGCAGCCACATAAGGTGCTGTTTATGGCAATTTTTTTAATTTCTGTCACTGCTCCTCGCATGTCAGACATATTGACAGAGCATCCATCACAACCGATCCCTACACAGTTATTCATGTTCAAACCAAGCTGTTGCATGAATTTCAGCACAGACTGTCCTAAAACTTCCCCCGTGATAACAGGTTCAACTTCTTGATCAGAATAGTTCGTACCCGTACCGTGGAGATCAACAAAACCTACAAAGTCTTCTCTTATAGCATTGTTATACAGGTAACGTAAACTAAGGCTTAGCTGAGAAGTATGAGACGCATCTGTTGATTCGTCAAATATTATGCTATAATATTTAGCTTCTGATACTCGTTGAGTTATCACTTCCAAAATTTCATCAGAACAACATTTTATAAGGCAGTTAGCTGTTGTCTTGCTGATGTAAGTGGCGTTTGCTCCTGCAGACTTCAAATGATCTTCAAGCTGAACATCCCCGCTATCTATTCTAAATCGCAAAAGTGCCCTGAAATTGCCGTCATTTTGTACTGGATCATCTCCAACTTCAATCAAACTGCCATCATCCCTATGACCTCTAAGGGGTATGTTCTGCCTACCATGCAACAAAATAGTTTTAATTATTGGCACAAGCCTTGCACGATTCTGCATGGTTTGGGCCTTCCTATTTTCGTTTAACAAATTAAGAATTTCTCCCTCAGGGTTTTCAAAAACAGATATAAAATGTTTGGCGTCAATTTCAGCATCTTTGTGATATTGTGTCGCTGCGTGACTTTCTAAATCTCCGTCCTTGCCTGAGAGTTTAGCATATTTTTGTAGAGGTTCAGTAACTAATTTCTTTAAAGAAACTGTATGCTGTCCTCCAACTAACTTTTGATGGCATAGTACTGCACAAAATTTACAAAATAGCCCTTGCTTAGCTTCTGAAAAAACTAACCATGGATACTTTTCAAAATGGCCAATATTAGCTTTTCTTTGTTCTTCCCGTCCTCGTTTTACATGAGAGGATGTAGGAAACTTAAATTCCTTTTTAGGCTTCCAATGATTAGTAAAAATACTATACTTAGTATGGTCACTCATCTTAGAGATGTTGTTAATGTGAGACCCGATGTCGAAAGAGCACATGTTTTCGGAGATACTAACTTGTGAATTGGAGGATGATGGCGCCGATTGTGGTGGCAGCGGCACGTCTGTAACCTCATGCTGGGTGGAAACCTCAACATTTGAAGAAGGAACTTCACTGTCTAACTTTGGTCTTTTAACAAGATAACGATCCATATTGCACAAAAGTCTGTTAACACTCAAAAAGCTATTAAACACAAGCGAACGGGTACTTCACGATATTCACGAACGTACGCACTGAATCAACTGAGTGGCCGTAGTAGGCGGTGTGGTGTAGGCCTATCGTTGGGGACGAGCTCCTCACGCCTGGAATTTAATGGGGTGATCAGCCGAGGCGGAGAGAAAGAGTGGGGACAGAGCCGAGCAGAGCCGAGCAGTACCGATAAATCCCGAAAATTCCTGACAAACTCTTTACATGCGGCTGATAGCGACCTCAGTTCGGAACGGTTCTGATTTCTATTATCTTACGAATTAATGAGTCGTTTTATATCCGAATTAATGAGTCGTTTTATATCCGAACATATCTGCAAAACATAGAAATTATATCGAATTAATTATATTAATATAGAACTTTCTTTATAACTCCAAAGACACTTTACACGAACATATCTGCAAAACATAGAAATTATATCGAATTAATTATATTAATATTGAACTTTCTTTATAACTCCAAAGACACTTTACAAAATGTGAGATGGTGCACAACGAATAAAATGTCATAATCTTTTTGTGCTATTGGAATATATTCAAATTAATAGGGCAAAAGCAACATATTATAATGTGGAGTCCTTAATTGGCAGTAAATAAATTAATAATTACACTACAAAATCTGTAATAAGAGTTATGTAATAGCTGTAATAAACTAAGGGTATTAAAAAAGATTAAAAAAGAAACTTTTGTGTGTGTGTGTGTGTGTGTGTGTGTGTGTGTGTGTGTGTGTGTGTGTGTGTGTGTGTAGTACACACACCACACCACTGCTACTGTCCGATGAGACGTTCTGAAAATTATTGATTGTTAGTTCTGAGCTATTATAATTTTGGAGGGAAGACCAGTCCAATTTGGGATGAAACGGAAGTGGATGGATAGTTGATAAGTCAAGCCAGCGTTTCTACGCCAGGTGCAGGGTTGCAGTGTTGGTTGACTCATATCTCCTTTCTGTGGCATGTCCTTTGATATCTTATCGTATTTTCTTTTGAGAACTTTAGTATTTGAAACACTTTGTTAAGTATTCATATTTTAGTAACCTCAAATTATTACGATCAAATTTTAACTTATAGCAATAGCAATATATTTCTCTGTCTGTTTTATAGCTACGCCACTGAATGTAACGAGGTTACTTTGTTACATTAGACTTTCTTACGTCTTTTTGGGTCTTTCGATACTCCGTTGTATTGGTTTATTTGTATGTAGACAAGAGTAATTGCCTGCCATTAATTACGTTGTAAAATCAAGGTTTAATGAAATAAATTTAATTGCGCTGAGTCCTGCAGCATCCAGCTTTAAAAATGTAATATATATATATATATATATATATATATATATATATATATAAATTATATATGTTGTTGTACCAAATTACTGAAATGTGTTTAATTCAGAGTAGAAGCTAAAAACACAGTGGTACATTTTAAGAGGCTTGTCACATTGATTGCCTGCAATAATTAAATTGTGCTGCATCCTGCAACATCCAGCTTTGAAAATGTAATTTAAATATATGTATGCTGTACTAAACTACGGAAAGGGGTTTGAAAATACAGTGATACATTTTAATAGGTTTGCCAGGTGCTGAACTAAATTAAATTCAGATGAGTATAGAGCGAGAACGCGCGGACTGCCCATTCCACTATTCTAATACACGGGCTATCTGTAGTTGGCAGGAGGGGCCCCTCCATCCCCACTCTTTCTCTCCGCCTCGGCTGATCACCCCATTAAATTCCAGGCGTGAGGAGCTCGTATCGTTGGGGCGGGCGGACTAGGACGACTCATGCGCACGCACCGCTCCCCCACCCCTTCCGGTGATCATACGCACTGTTACCACCTCCCCTCTCCTCATACACGAATTAAATCTACAATCTTAAGTACAAAATGTATGTTTGAAACACCGACAGTACCAATTACGAATAGTGTGGCCGATGAAAGCACCCTTTACTAACGAACAATATAGTATTACTTTAAGCTTAAATCTTTTATAAACAAACAAAAATTTGAATTTGTGACTACCGAGGGGGGGGGCGCGCGCCCCTCGCGCCCCCCCTCTGGATCCGCCCTTGGAAACAGTGCAACTTCAATTTTTACCTTCAGGTTCTCCAATAGTGTACAATTTACTAACCACTCAAACATGCAACTTCAATGAATAATTTCTGTACAAAACGTTGTACTGTATGGAGTGAGAATGATTTAAATTAGTAATACCAATATAATTTGCTCTTAGTAGATGGCCATGGTATCTGGATTATTAGAGTTTAGTATTATTCAGTAACTCTAGAGTCTTTGTTGTAAATCGAGTTCGTTAATATACTTAATATACTCATTCTGTAAAATTTATGAAAAACAAATTCTTAAAAAATTCAAAAGGTGATCTTTTGTTTTTTTTACGTAACATTACATAAATATTAGCAGTTACCGGCTTTGAACGCGATTCCTATTTCATATTAGGTATGCCTACACCATAGAAATATAATTTTCAAACGCCACAGTAAGCACTTCTGAAAATAAGTAATGGTCACTGGAAAATATTCCAATCGTCTGATCCATTTCAGAATAATTGGACTATGAGTTTAAAGGGAAATGTTTTGAGGCCTCGAATTCGGAGAGTTATCAATGAAATACACAACTTTCTCTACAGTATTCCATAATATTTGAATGAATAGGCCCAACAATATTACAGTAAGGGAAATGTCCTGCTGTCTTTGATTAATACGAGTACTTTAGCAAAGATATTTGAAAGCTTGATAAAAACTCAATTGTTAAATTATTTTATTAGTAGTTCATTAATTTCATATAATCAATTTGGCTTCCTTCCAAAACAAGGATACGGGTAAGGCTATTAAGGAACATATACAATATATTGCTGAATCTGTTTATAAAAGTAAATATACAATGGTAATTTATATCGATTTTTCAGAAGGACTTCAACCTGGTGTTTATTGAATTATTATTAAGATAGTTATATGGGATAGGAAGTGGGTGGGGGAATGGTTAACCTCATTTTGTAAAGACAGGTGACGATGGTAGTAATGTTTTACAACTGAGATTTGAATCAGAGTGGAATGTTTGGACCTCTACGTATATCATTTATATAAATAATTAATTGAAACTAAAACTAAATTCTAAACGTTTTGCACATGCGGATGATACAGGTCTAGTAAAAGCATTTTGAAAAAACTAGTGTGTAGTGACCTAAAGTACATATTAACAATTATATATTGTTGTTTTATATATTATATATATATATATATATATATATATATATATATATATATATATGTATGTATGTATGTATAACATTAGTTTTTAGTCAAAACAGGTGTTGTTGGTGTAGTTATATATATAAAACTGTTTAATAGAGCATAAACTATAAGTAAATACTGTAGTATATGAATAAATAGTAGTGAAATAAAAACTTGATTTTTTCGACAATTTTTATCATCATACGATACATTTAAAGTCATATATACATGGATGATTACAACAAAACAGTTCATATTTATCATGCAGATTACTGAAAGTTCTAGTTCTATTAAAAAAAGTATACATTTGTATATTATACTCTGTATATATTTGTATTTATATTTTGTATTTATATACAAAAGTATACATTTGTATATAAAAAGTATATATTAACAACAACTATATATTTTTGCTCTATATATATATATATATATATATATATATATATATACATAAAACCAGTTATATATATTACAATTGGTGTTTAGTTTGCAACATGTGCTCTACTTAAAAAATATTTACAACTAGTTCTAAAAAAAGAATCATACAGTATATTTGAAGACTTAACATGCGAAATGAGGACTCGGAGTGTAGACTCTGCAATAAGTCTGAAGAGACTGCAAAACACATAATACTGGACTGTGAGAGACTGGGAGCAAGGAGAAGGGCTCTTTTCGGTGATAAACAACCAGGCGACGAACCAGATGCTAGTATCGGGGAAAAGCTTCTTAGCCTAATTAAGGGCACGAAGATAGGCTTACCCCTCTAACATCAAAGGGGCACACAATAAGCTCAGGTTGACGTGTGAGGATCTATGAATCCACCCCAATATCCCAAAGGAAAAAAAAAATAACATGCGAATCAAAAAATATTGTTTACCAAATTCAGTGCAAGTTATGCCCTAAAGATTATATTGGCTCAACGATAAATTCTCTTAGAACAAGGATGACAGGGCACAGGTATGCATATAAACATAAGAAGACAGAGCAACCTCTAGTGGCACATGGTTTAATACATAATTTAAATTTTGAAGAAACATATTCAGTGAAACCAATTAGAAAAATATCAGAAAATTTAAGTACAAACAGTCTAAGAACCATGGAACAAGCCCATCAACTCGTCACTAAATCAAAATTTTCTAGTGGATTAAATTTGAGGTGTCTTAGTCAACAAAGTGAATTTATAAAATTAAATCATATGTTTACCATTCTACATAATTCATTCTTAATTTTCATTTTCTGTGTTGATGTTTTATTTTTATTATGTTCTTATAGCCCTATTTATATGTTTGTAATTTCCTGAAGACGGCTTAAGCCGAATTATAGAAACTGTTAATACATTTGAAGATTTCTTATTGAAGATTTATATATATATATATATATATATATATATATATATATATATATATATATATAATTGGTTAATAGAGCATAAACTATAAGTAAATACCAACAAATAAATGTATACTTTTTTTAATAGAACTAGAACTTTCAGTAATCTGTAGGATAAATATGAACTGTTTTGTTATAATCATCCATGTATATATGACTTTAAATGTATCGTATAATGATAAAAATAGTCGAAAAAATCAAGTATCTTAGGTTAATTATCGATAGAAATTTAAAATGAGACTGTTATGCGATGGATTTAACTGCAAGATTAAACAAAATAAACTATGCCTTACATCATATGAGGAAATTTCTACAAGGAAAATTAAGCAATTTTATTTTTCATGGTTTGAGGGAACTATGAGACATGGTGTTATCCGCTATGGAGGTACATACAGTTCTATCCTGCAAAAGTGTATTATTATTAATGATTTGCAATGAGAAATATTCGTCATCTAAGAAAATTACATAGGGTAACACATATTTTTAAGGAATGTAATATATTTACTTTCAATCAACTATATGCACTGTACTGTTTATTGTATATTAATAAAAATCTGTACAGATATGTATTTAATGAGTATTCCCAAAATACGAGTACACGCTTGTCTTCCAAATTCACAGTTAAAACTGAAAATCTGAACAATGTAATGGCTATAAAACAGTTTGCTTATGGAGGAATATAAATATTTAATAATTTCATTATTCAAGGCAGCGAAGAGCTATTGTTTGAAAGTAAACTAAAATTTAAGATGAAAGCGAAACAGTATATTCGGCAAATGATAATATAATGAAATACTCCATGATGTGGTTCCTGATTATGGCTTTGCAGTTGAAGAGTTTTATACATTTGATTATATTTATTGAGTTGTGTTACTGGATTTTTTCTTAAAAGTGTTACTATTCTGTTATTGAATTTAGAAGTGTATTATTTGTTATTATTGTTGATCTATGTTGTTGTTATTTATTTATTACGCAATAACCTACACATGTATGTGTACACTCGTGGGAGAGCTTACGTGCACTGGGTGTCTCTTACAGTAGCTTTTAGCCAAAACAGGTGTTGTTGGTGTAGTTGTAAACATTATTTATTATTGAAGACTCTTGGAGCAATTGGAAAATTCTTTAAATATGGAAAAAGTATTGTTTCATTAAAATTTAGTACTATTTAAAGTATTTATTATTTTTTATTAGGATATAGTTTTTTTTAATGGTGTATATACTAGTGTTAAATTATTATTTTTATTATTATTAGTTATAAAAAGTAATTTAATTGTAGAGTATTTTTCCTGGGATAAGATGGGAGGAGTATTTTACTTTGTAGTAGCTTAATGAAAGTACTTAAAAATTGTATTAATAATGAATGTGTTTTCTGAATCGCGCACGTGGCGTGTGAGGCACATGTGATCATGTATAAAGTAACGAATTATTAATAAATAAACGTATTTGAACTGTGTACTGTGTGAACTGCAAACACACACACACACACACACACACACACACACGTAACCATATTTCAGCTTATGTGGTCAGTTTATCTTCATGAAAAATATGTCTGTTGAGAACATATTCCACATGTGGATCATTTTTCACCTTTCAAGGACAGTGAGAAGATAAAGAACAAAATATACTTCTTTTACAGAGTCATTAAAGAATTAAGAGAGTGGAGGCCTTATTACTGTTCTTAGTGCGTACAGACAATCACAAAATTTTGTGTACATTTTTGATTTTGTAGTGGATATCACGTATAGGATATGGTGACAGCTTATGCTACATTCTAGGAGCTCCCCAAGATGGATGTTCTGGAAGAAGAGACGTTACCTGGTAGCATGCCTGGCCTTCCTGGGGTTTTGCAACGTCTACATCATGAGGGTGAATTTGAGTGTAGGCATAGTCGCCATGACTACCAGCTACACAGTCGTCTTGGAGAACGGAACAACTATTGAAGTACTCGTACTATGTTTATTATTACATCTCTCTCCCTGCCATTCTCCTTGTTACTACCACACTAATCTACATTATTACTAATCACGCATTGTTAACTCTTGTACATTGTTTATTTCTAGCAATACCTTTTTTGAGATGTATGGAAAACTAAGTGCATACAGTCAGCTTGCATGTTGTATTCTCTGTATATAACATGAAAAGCTCACTCATACATAACTTATATCTCCCGATACCTCAGAAATATGAAATTTGGTTAACTTATGCCTTAAAATATAAATAGAAAAAGTAGAGTATTCTTCTATAGCTCGACATCCATCAGGGTTGAAATAGATTTGAAACTCATAATGTTTGAATGTTTGTTTAACATTCATGACCAATAAAAATTTATAAAGCATGACATGTTTATTAATAATGTTATTTAACTCAGTTTAATTGTTTATCTTCGTCAGAACTTAAATTTCTAGTGCTTAAATAATAATATTAATATATTGTAAAAAACATAAAGTTCAAAGTTGAACTAACTTAAATGTTTTGTAAAAAGAAAATTACTTTTTTATATACGGTGACGAATAATTAACTAAATAAATATTAAAAATTACAAAAATGTGATAACTATTAGGAAAAGTTTATGATAATAGTTATGGTATACCACTTTTATGAATCTTTTAAAATAGTTTTTTCTCGTTTCCAGATAGAATTTTTGTGTGGTCGTAGTCCATAAATGCATAACAACTAGTAATATGTTTGAAATTTTAGGACCTCAAATAGTCCATCAATTTAGGGAACCATCCTAAAATGTTTATTAGAATTACCCCGATCCCCCTATCAAAGAACTCCTTCTGAGTGGGGAGATAAGAAGCTGATGGAGAGGATAACAGCGATAAATTCTTGCTCAAAAGTACAAGGAGTGTTAGAGATCATAGTATGTCTACCAACTGCATGTGAGGATAATTTAACAGTTATTCAGTACTTTTTTCCTCTTTTTCGTAATTTTGGCAAGTTTTTACCTCTATGGCTTAGATAGTTCGATTTTCGTTTTGTCTTCTTTACTCTCGGTATTCTTTGCCAATACGCATTGTATTTGCGTATCTTGTTATTGTTATGTTTTGTCGACGCCATTCGCCATGTTGTATTCAGGTTTTGATGAGTAGTTTTACCTACGGACTATATGTTGGTTTGATTCTGTCAGATTGGAAAGTTCAGATATTTTGTAGTTTTTTAACTTCGTCATGGAATTTTAAGCTCCTTTTCTTTGTGTAACAAATGTAGTGGCCATTGTTCTCTATATACTCCTCTTCATTAAATATTATGCAAATTGGCCGTTATTTTTTATTTATTTATTTATTTATTGAAGTATTTATTTCTTGCCTTCGGCTATATTAGTTACATTTAGTCTTATTTTATTTTAATTATGTGCTTGCTACTTGTGTAGGCCGGTTGGCCCCCGGGTAGGGCAATTTTCCGACGTTACAACATGTTGGATGAAGTGAGCGCTCACGAGATCTGAGCTTCAATTTAAGTACTATCTCGAGGGTGCTTTTTATGCCAGTAGTGCGGGGTGGCACTGAAGGCCATCCCGTACTACTAATCCAACGTTATTATTTAAGCATTCCTCATTTTTATATCTAAATACTTACACAGCCGCATGTGAAACTGCCTCACTGAATCACTTACTCACTCAGTCAGTCACTTACAGTATTTCCATAAGATTTAGACACAGGTAGAAATGCCACAGGTTGTCTGGAAATCTATTTAATTCATGCATGATTTTGACTCGGGTATCCACAAAATGTGGGTGAACGAATATGTTTCGTAATTTCAACTAAGTAATGAACACAAAAGCTAACTACTTAGGGGTTTTGCTGTATATCTTACGACTTTTACAAAATGGCCATAAACTATAGATTAGAGAGGAAATCCGTACACCCTTCATCTACGAGTATATGAAGCCGAAGTATACAGCCGCATGTGAAACTGACTAACTGACTAATTAACTTATATATAGATACAAATTCTAACATACTTCTCAAAGGGCTATAAACTTGAAATTTGGCACGTAGATGCATTTTGTGTATAACCAACAGAGCAAGTCTGAACACCTGAAGTTTTTACTTTTAAACGTCTCAAAAATATTAACGAAAATTAGCCCATATTTAACCCATACAGGCCTTTCTTTTAAGACTGTTAACGGGTGAACCGTTTGAGCTAGGTCAAATCTCATCAAACATTGTCAGTGAGCAATGAAATTAACAACAACAAAAAGTCCAGTGTCTTTTCGTTTCTTACGGTTAAGTGAAAAAAACTATTGGATATTTGAAATTCCTGCGATTTTCACGTTAAAAATAATGATTTCAGCTTGATAATAGCCAAATCTTTAGTCCAATTTATTGTACTTTTTAGAAAATTATATGATCTGCGAAACTGGCCTGATGGTTATAATTTTATATCATAGTACTTATATTTGTTTTAAATTAATTTATTCTAGTTGCCATCTCAGTTACTCTTAATACCAATGTAAAATGGCTCGGTACCCTCAGTCACATCCATGTGAAGGCAATCACCATTATTGAACATAATGTTTCTCATAACGAAATCAAACTTCCTGCATCTCCACCGGTTAACCAGAATAACGCTCACAAAGTCAAATGTTATGCATATTTTGACAATTTCCCCGTGCCTTTCGTAAAAGACCGATAGGGGCCGAACTAAAGATCAAAGTTCAAATCTGATGGAATAATCAAATACCGGAATGAAGCTGTCTACAAAACGATTTCAGTTACTTTTTTGTATCTTTAATGGTTGAGCCACAAAATGTACCTAAAGACAAAATCTGTAGCAAAACATACTAAGTTATTATTTTAAACCCAGTCATGTTGGTGTCATGTATACTCTACTTCTACTTTTTCTCTCGAGCTCTGTACCGAGCAAACCATAGGTCTTAGCTGAAACCTGACATTGACATTCTTAGATAGTGCAAAACGAGAGGTTATATCTCAAATATGAGGGTAGAATTGAATACCAGAACTAATTTTCTACAAACAGGTCCAGTCACTTTTGGTCGTATCGCCAACTGTAGTAAGCGACAATGCGTCCTTAAAGATAAAACTTTGATTAAATCCAGAAAAATAACAAACTACTGTCTACCTTTAACTCCCTGTAACAAAACGTATCACGGAAATTAACCTATTAACAAATTTTTACTTATTCCCTACTTTGGAATTACCTATATCTGGAGCCTGGGGGCGTCGGCCCCAGCGAGCCGGAGGTAAGTCTATTGTACTATTCTCCTATACCTTTATTTTTTAATTTAGGTTGGAATTTTGACAAATAGTGTGAAGTGGCTAAGTAAATAATTATCAATCTGTACCTATTTATGTGGCAAAACTGTATACAATTGCATCTTATTAGATAAACTTTCATATATATGACAACACTGATATAATTTTTGTGGTTTTGTTTTTTTTTTAATACACTATCTAACTCAGACACAGGACTTTGATTGGGACTTCAAGAAGCAAGGAGTGATCCTCAGTTCCTTCTTCTACGGCTACTTGAGCACTCAACTACTAGGGGGATGGTTGGGCGCCCGTCTGGGTGGCAAGTTCGTGTTAGGGGTTGGAGTGCTCGTCACTGCACTGCTCACCACCCTCACACCACCAATCGCCACTACCAGCTTTTACCTATTCGTCTTCGCTCGGATCATCGAGGGATTGTTTGAGGTTTGAGTCATTATACTTTCGTACTTTGCAGAAAGTACTCGTATTAACGTTTTTAGTTTAACATGTACCGTATGACGATAACACATGGGGGTGGTGACTTCTGAGGTCGTAGTAATAAATACTAGAAATACAAAGTGTACTTATAAGTTCAGTTTAATTACGAAAACTTAAAAGCACCACTTTTAGATGGTAAAGGAAAAGTTATGTACTGCCACGTTGCTGCCAATTAGAATATAATAACTAAAAAGTATATCTTCTAGGTGGGCCTAAAATATCCAATGTTCTATTGAATTATGCGTACGACGTTTTACTTTACAAAACAATAATATTTCACTTCCCTTCGCAATAGGTAGACTCACAACCCGGGTGTCGGCGTCTTGGCACGAGACATTGAAGCTGTAGTCTAAGAACGGTTATTTCTAGAAGAGGAGTAGAAGTTGGGAAATGGTAGCCATCTATTCAAACAACACGTGAGATACATCAGCTACGTAAACTCGCCTAAAACAAATTCGCGACGGTATTAGCCATTTAATGATACAAATTACTATTTATAACAACGTGCTCGTCGCCATAAGGACGACGCCACAACCTTTATCTATCTCAATCAAGCAAATAAAAGATCTTCAAGGGTAAGTTACTTTACTATTCACATCTTTACTTTACGTTACATTCATTTTATACGTTTGGCATCAAAGGGCTAATTTAATAATACGAAAAGATAAATTTTACTTACGGACAAAGCGCGCGAGGTCTGATCGGTTACGTAGTTGGGCTGCTACAAAGGGTTAGAAGAAAAAATTCATACGCGTGCCAATTAGGTAGTTACTCCGCCCAATAATTTAGTTCCGGAACATTGGATGTAAAATAATATTATATTATACTGGCTGATTAGGTTGCGAAATTTACATTGTATGAAATTTAATTAACTAATTTACGGTACAAACATATATGTTTAAATTATTAAAATTATTAATAATAGTGTACAACTACAAGATTTAAAGCTAAGCACTCTATCTTATAAGTATAATAAAACAAATATTTATTTCTTCTCAAATATGTAAACATTCAACCATTGTTAAAAGATGACATTTACATCGTTAGTCATTCTTGAACGATTAAAGCAAAGAATTAACTCTATTTCAGAGAGTATTCATGTTTAATTTTTATTCTTTTAGTTTAGTCATGTTTGTTGCTCCCAGTTTGGTGAGATAGCCATTGCAAATCTCATGAATCTCTATTTCCAGGGAGGGACATATCCCGCTGCCCATGCTCTCTGGGCTCGGTGGGCTCCTCTGCAAGAACGAAGCTTTCTAGTAGGGTTATCACTTTGTGGGACTCCCGTGGGAACGGTATTGGGTCTACAGATGTCCGGAGTGTTGGGTAGTGTCTTGGGCTGGCGGGCTATTTTCTACATCACAGGTGACGTATGTACAGATTAATATCAACATCACAGACAAAATAATTACATGGGATAACAGAATTACGGAAATTTGACATAGTTAAGTGTTACAACAAAAGAAACACGACGTAGAGTTTCGAAGCTAACTTCTGTCTCTTCTTCACGTGAAAAATATAACATATAAGTATGCAAATATATACAATTAAAAGAAAGGAATAGTAAAGTTAATTTAAAGGATTTTACGGGTCAAATATGAAATATAATTTTATATTCTTGTCAAGAATTCTACACGTATCTTTTGCAAAATAACAATTTATTAAAAAAATACATAGTTTACAAGCAAGAAACTTTGATAATGTAAATAATCTTCTGGTTATAGTACTCGCCCAATCTCCACAAATGACAAATGAGTGGTGTGTCCTTTCAGATGAAAAAATAAATGTGATTAAGTTATGTATCCTTAAATAAACTTAAGATTTAATTCATGACCAATAAGCTACTTGGTAATATCAACCCTCACGGTAGAGCATTGACAGCTAAAATTTTATGATAAAGGATCTGAATGTTCATAAACGATTTAAGATTTTTTTTAAACCTGACTCTTTGGTGGTGCATTTTATTTTGGATTATGACATGATGTGTCCAATCTGGTCTATCATAACCAAACACATAGTTTTACAAGGCTTAGCTCATTGAGTCTTTGCTCGTGTTGTACAGTACATTTATTTAATTGAATTCTGAATGAATATATATGTATATAAGTCAATTAGTAGGTATCTAATAAATAAACTTATCAAAAAATTTTCAGGTGTAAAAATGATATGGAATACACTTCGGAACTCGACAAAAAAAGCGCTTTACGTGACCTGGGCTATATGCTTAAAAACTTCTCATTCCCTTTTAATAACGTAAAAGAATAATAACAATTATCACTCTTCTTTGATAATAAAGATAAACAAAACCACACTACTACCATTGGAATCGTAGTCAGGTTAGAATAATTTGTTTAACCATATAATTAATAAATTATATATCTATAAATGTAAAGGAAACATTAAACTGTATGGCAGTAAACTATTTAAAGTCCCCCATTGAAATTGATCAATCAACGAGGGCATGCATTTGACGCATAATCGTAATCGGTAGGCAAGTCACGGATTAGATTTTTTAATCAGAGTTTTACGGGGGTGTCTTCGTAAGATATATCCAAACGATGAATTAACGTGTGTTTTATTTTATTTTACAATAATTTATTACTTAAGCAATAGCTTTATTAACAAATATGTCATTTTCTGAAAAAATTTATAAAAAAATATAATTTCATTAAGTCATAAAACATTAAAAACGTGTCACTTCGTGAAGTTATAATATTTTATTGTATTAGTTATATAACTAATACAGTTAAAGGTTTGAATTACATAGCCTACATTCTGAAAAACTTTCAAATTGTTATCCTCAGCAGTTTTTGTTTGAGCCTGGTTACACAGTTGTTTATCACTAGTGATTATCTTGAGGATGACGGGAATTTTATTGTACAGTAATAAAAATTGTTACCCTTTCTATTGGAATAGTATCTTATCTTATATTCTTATCTACTAACCTTATAATGTATAATCGAAGCTAGTACCTGACGTGCTATAATTATTTGGATTGTATCCTTTTTACGTAAAAAAGAGAACTCCACATTACGAGTTCAATCTTCTTTTTCTTTTTTTTTCTTTTTTTTTTTAAAAAAAAGGAGAAGTCGATCCCCTTTTAAGCTTTATTCTGCCCGTCCTCATGGGCCACTGGCCTGTGCGAGTTCAATCTAAATCTGTCTTAAAATATGTACGGTTTAGGAATAAAGATTCCTCCTGGTTAAAGCGAACAGAGTAGATTTTACGCGGGACTACCATCTGTAAGTTAAAACTAAAAGTGAATTTTTAGTTTAGATGGTTAATTTGATCAACACTGATGGTACGATAACTATGAAGTCATAGTACTTGCAACACTTATAAATATTTAAAACTATATCGTATTGAAACCTTACAATACACAATCTAAGACACATTCATTTGTTTTTAAACACGAGAAATTGATTTAGTTACAATCAATCAAAACTAATTTAACTTATTTACGTATAACTATTCAAATACATACTTTGTATACTTCCAAATCTATTGTACAGGTGATGTTACAAATCCTCATGATATATAAAAAATTACACGTTGTTTAAAATGACCTGAATAAGTAGAATACTCGAATAAACAAACCTCGTTTTCGTTTGGGCCTATAATGGATAACAACTGAGGTATGAATATTAATTATCAAAATTTTATATAGCCATCGTATTACAACTTGGAGAAAAAAAGAGTTATTTTGTTGTGTGTAAGAATAATTAAAATAATGCTTGATATTTAAAAAAACAATTTTTTATATACCTTGTGAAATACCCGAGTATTAAATTTCGCACAAATGCGAATAACTGCATCCTAGAATCCTTTTACCTTTAGACTAGACATATTGGTGAAGAATGTATCCAAGAAGAAATTGATACAGTTACGGCAATACAGTTTAACCACTATTTCTGCAACTTTACTGTATATTATTCATTATTGTACTGTTTAACTCATCTATTTTCCAATTTAAAAATAATTACACTATAATAATAGGTCATTATTAACTACGTTCAAGCGATTCATCAACACTTTTTAAGCGGGTAAAATTTGGTTTATTAATTTGATTTTTTTATAGGTCTCTTGAGTCTTGTGTGGTCCATAGTTTGGTTATTAGTGGTCAAAGACCGCCCAGAGGACGACCCGAACATATCTCCTGAGGAGCTGCAGTATATCAAGGACTCCATAGCCAGTGTCCCTCCTGCAAGCAATCAGGTGAGTGAAATATGATGAAAGTTAATTACAAGAAACAATATCATCAACAGTAGCTTTAAATACATATACACTTTCATTTAATACAAAATCTCCTTACCCCTTATTCGTGGGAGAAATGTATGGCTTTAATGCAGTGGTAGTTCTGTTTCTACGAGTATTATGATTTTTTACTTTAATTAAATTTACACCACTGAGAGAAAGTATTAACTTGTTACAGGTGACACATCCGTGGCTAAAGATCTTAACTTCCCTACCGTTTTGGGCTATTGTAGTTGCCGATTTTGCTGTAGGCTGGGCTCATTACACCATGCTTATTTTGCTCCCTACATTTATGAAAGGTAGATAATATATTTTTGAAATATTTTGTACTGTTAGAAATTGAACCAGTAACCGGTAGGGTGCTGTTAGACTTCCTATATAAACCCCTGGCTTTTATGCGTTACTGTATTTTCAAAATGAAAGCTAAGAATACCCGATCGCATATTTTAGTTCTTTATTCAATGCACTTCATGGAATAAAAAATATCACATGTCAAAATCTTATATTATTGATCTCAGTTGTTTACAAATTTATGTTTATATTTTTTCTCGTTGCCATCATGGCTAACCATAAGCCATATTAACAATATTCACTAACGCTCAGCCAAATATAGCCAAATATCGTTAACAATCAGCCAATATACACGATTGATACACACTCAACTTTGATTCAGTGTGGGCGATCGCGTTTCTGTTCCCTTCGCAATCGTAACCATCTCTTTGCTAGATTATTTCCTGACTTCTAAGTTTTATCCTTTATTATACTAGTTACACAATAGATAAATCATTCCTGTGCACGAGGTGTGCTGAGGTTCAAGGGATTAGTTGTGTAGATCAACACTAGAGCTGCGCCACGACGAGCGTTCACGTATCTTAGAAGCTTAAAAAAAAAACCGCCCTATCTGTTAATAGTATTGAAGTGCCATGCCACGTGATATCGATAGCTTCGCAATCGCCTCCCTCATTGGTAACTAAAATTATCAAAGGTTTCATATACTGTGTTTGCACTAATTTATATGATTGTTTAAATTTAACAATATATTAAATTTTTAATAAAAATGCGGTAAATAGAACATAAATCTATTTTTTTGTTGATAAAAGTAAAAATATGTTAATAATAAAGTTTGCTGCTTTCTCGGGGTGACTCAGTACATAGTACATTGGTTTAATTAGCGTTCGGCTTTAATGCATGAGTCAATTTTTTTTATTTATAACATATATGTGAGACTCATTTGTTGAGAACGTATGGTGTAGATATGAAGAAAAATACTGCCAACTTATTATTACATATTTAGATGTATTCGACTATAACCTGGCTGAAGCAGGGATCATATCTTCACTTCCGTATGTGATGATGGGGCTGTCCACTCAGTTCTTTGGAGGCATCAGTGATTGGCTGCAAAATACAAATGTTCTATCCACTACACAGGTGAGTCATATTACTCTATGACTTTGGTCATTCCTCTCGCAATAAAAAATGTCATTTCATGTTACTGTGTGAATTTAAACTATATACATTTCATTTTTAAAGAATAAAACTAAAGAATAGGTAGCTATAACATAGGCCAACGTTAATAGATATTCCATAAATAAAAACTATGTCTGTAAAATCTTGTAAACACATCTATCTGTTTGGCAAATTCAATATTTACAGATACAGAAATGTGAAATCCACATTCTTGGACAAAACATGTGTTGAAACCAAAGAATACCTTTTTAAAATACCTTAGAAATACTTTGTTGCTAGTATTTTAAACATAATATCTAACAATATCAGTCGTTCACCGATCTCCAAATTCCTAACCACCCCTTCCCAAAACCAACCAGTAGCAACCGTTCAGTAACACATATGAGATTTTAATTTACACCCTACACATTTACACGTAAGGGTCCAAGCTATGTTTTATTTCTTGGTTTTTTTATAAATTATATTGACATTTTTGTAATACTTCACTATTAGTACTAAAGTTTGCATAATTAAACATGAAAACACAAATATGGACTTTTAAAACTAGGCCTGTTTATTCCAATAAGATATTAGACAGTAATAACAATAACTCACAGAAAGATGTGTTATAATCTTTGAAGTCTCTCTTTAAATTTAAAAATTGCAAAATCGTCAAATTACAAAACTTAGTTTCTTGTGATGTATCGTTCAATGCAAAGCATTGCCGAACAAACAGATAATATTTAAATATTCTAAGTTTTCTTATATTAAATATAAGAAAACTGCTTCGTAGTGAACAATTAATTTTAAAACATGCAATTATAGAGCCAAATCCGCACGAGAAATGGTCAAATATATTAAAACAGCAGTTATTACGGCTTCTTCTTGCAGTTCTGTACGCGAACGGAACGCGCATGATCGTGGCAACAAAGTCCTGGGCAACTTTATGGGCTCCATAACATAACCAATGCCGAATTTGCCTCTGAACATATTTCTGAGCTATTGTGATATCTCACGGGATTCTATCCGTTTTTTGGTCGTTATTGATTTATAGCATTTGGATCCCTTGAAAGAATATTCCATGTTCCTCCCTACAGTATGAATTGAGGATTACTATTTACAGCACAAGTGGATTTGCTGCAATATAAAAATATTGTTTTTTTAATAATAAAGACCTTTTAATTAAATTTTGCTTTTGGTAAATTACAAATACTCTCATTTATCTATTTACTATTTCAGATACGCAAAATATTTCTGAGCGGGACTCTGCTGGGCCAGGCGGGTTTCCTGTTCCTGGCAGGACACTTGCGGTCCTCTATTGCCGTAGTCCTGTGTCTCATTGTAGATCTCGGACTGGAGGGCATCACTTTCGCCACTTACTAGTATAATTCATAGTTTCTCATGCATACATTATTTTACATTACATAATTAAGAAAATCCATAAAATGTTGAAAGAATGTTTTGCTCAATCAATCTATGCTAGGTGTACTAATCTGTGTCTGGGAAAACCAGTATCCTAAAATTCAAGGCAAAATCCTTCATCTGGGTTTCAAGATCCACTTTGCTCCTATGCTCGGAAAACGTAAGACTTACTGGAATAATGGGTTACGCCAAATATCTAATCAGAAGTTTTTACCCTTTAATAGTAGTAAACGTAGTAGGCTACAGCAGTTTATGTTCTGAACCCCACCTGATTTTCTATATATATATATATCCTTAGAAACAAAGCTGACAAACACTCGGTCTGAAATCTGTCGAACTCGGTTGCTCCACCGTGCTTTAGGATCGTGCCTGAAACATCATAGTGCACTTGAACGTGCACGTTATGATACAATAAAATATTTATTAATCTAAATTACATGTTATTGTATAGTCTAAATATCTTCGATATCAAAAATGCTAAAAAATCGTTTTGAGATTCATCGTCGCCGACTTTTTTTGGATCTCTTCAGATGGACGTAAACTCCAGATTCCAGGAGTCAAGACTATTACGCCTTCAGATTTCATACGCTACACTAGGCGGTAGGTGAAATGGTAGCTCCATTTCACCTACCGCTGAAATGGAGCTAAACTCAACACTCGTATTTTATTAACCCCTCCCCACCATAACTACTTTATGTGTAAAAATCTCGGTTGCTCCGCTGTGCTTTGGTATCTGATGAATCTGTTTTATTAGCGGAGAATATTTTAAACTTTAGACGCACACATTTAACTGAAAGGACTCCTCAGATATTACAGAATAAGTAATAACCAGTTTATCAGCTATTCAGGGCTAATTAGCCGCTGCCAGGGCTTTCCTAAAATTGTTAGTAAGAATTCAAAATCTACCTCTAATTTCCGAAAGTTTTTAACCAAACTAGAGACAGATTCCACACCACGAACTAGAGTGGAACACCATTCAAAGACTTCAGACACTCGGATCACTTTATATACATGGCAATGATTGCTTTAAAATACTCTAATGTTCGGTTTATGCAAATTAATGACATTAAATATGCGATTTATCGTCTTAAAACAACAGACAAGATTCCTTTGACTACCATATACCTTACCCTCACACACGGTACAAGAGTTCGGTAAAGATGTTTTGCCACAGATAAAAGCCCTAATAATAAAATAAAAGGTGAGCCTCGTTAGTAAAAAACAAAGATAAATTACAGAAACTTGCTTTTGAACAAATGAAAGAAATGGGCATTGTTTCTCAGATGTACTAAATATCTTGATAATATACCTATTCATTATATACCTTAATTCTCCTGAGTTAATATAATATAAGAAATCGTGAAATGTTTTGAATCCTGTAATCTTAAATATTATCATTTTATATCTAATTTTTAAAATTACAAATAGAGGATCTTAAGTGCTGCAATCGGGTTTCCAATGTGTTCATATTGTTTTGATTCCTCAAACAATATTTGTAAAAACTCTTTTGAGATACTTTTAAATGCAAAAAATAGAACATTTGTTTGATAATTCCACGAGGTTTGTAAGGATTTTAAGTAAAATGTTAGAAGCTTCTTGTAATCAGATCCAAAGAAAAACTGTTAAAAGGATATTAATTTTGTATAGAAGGTGTATATAATATAATTAAGACAATTACATTTAAAAAAATAATTTCCAAAAGAAATTAAGTTTTTAATGGCATTTAAAAAGTAAATAAAAAAAATTAATATTTTAGTTACAAAAACATTATATACTTTTTCGAGGCTTATGAATTAAAACGATTTATATAACCCAAAAATCTTCCACCTTAAAAATAACTCATCACTCCGCATCCTATCGGTTAAAGAAAATTTGGTGATGGATATTTTGAAGCCCAAATATGTATCGTAACCTTAGAATGGATAAAAATCCAAATTACTTTCCTCATGATGCAAGTAAGACCATTTATGAATTTTGGACCCTTCCTTCAGGAGAGTAGTGTTTTATTTAATCTTCTACGAACATTTTTTATAATTTAAATTTCTTTTAGTTTGTTCGATTTTGACCTGATTTCAAACATAATCATACCGAAGCCAACGCAATTTATTTTATCCTTTCCTATCTTTGTTTTAAATTGATTATTGTAAGTAAATGTATAGTTTATAAATATTATTATTAAATGCCTTATTGTACATACCTGAAATAATAATAGTCATAAAAAAGATTATGCTGCCATGTATTTGTAAACTACCAAAACAATGATAATATTTGTATATTTTTTAACGTCCAACCAGAGGATAATGTTCTAACTTTTGTTAATTTTCCAGTGTCAACTGCCTCGACATCGCGCCCCAGCACGCCAGTGTGTTATTTGGTATCTCAAACACCTTTGGAAGTTCAGCTGGGGTTATCACTCCCCTGCTTACAAGTTTCATTGTCACCGATAAGGTAACTAACTAATACTGTGTAATTACAAGAAACTAAATATATCGGGTTTTAACGATTGTTTTTTTTTTTCATAAAAAGTACGATTTGTTCGTTGAGTACAGTGTAATCCAAGGCTGTAACAATTTGAGCACTTTATTCTTTCTATCAGCGATAATCCACAAACAACACTAATGAAAATGGACTACTTGCCCAGTTGTTACCCCTAGTTATATTTTTCTCTTCAACATAAATTATTGGACCATTTACAACCAATTATCCGACTGAACAAAAAAAAAAAAAAAAAAAAAAAAAAAAAAAAAAACATAAAATCGTCACTGATTTAGAAAAAATTATAATCTCGAAATTTCTGCAAACACTTTGTTTCGCTTTTGCCTAAAACTACGAGGAAAATTCAAACCCTAATGGTGTTTTCATTTCATTAAAATTTGGAGAAAACTTTGTGTTGAATAAACACTAAGCGTAATTTTACTTACAACCCATAAAATCGGCACTTTAGTTTCGTTGTGAATGGGATGAATGGTTATTGTGGAGGGGACAGCAATATATCATTCATTGATGTATAGGTGACCCTCAAAAACATTGTGCGTAATGTTGAACACTTATACCTGCTTTTATTCAACGTAGAAGTAATAAAGTGTATATTTTGTATTAAAAATCAAGTAATCGCGCGGATTAGTTTCTTTGCCAGTCAAACCATGCTTTTTACAATTCCTATTGATCCAGAACTCAGGAAAGAGAATTTAAGTTTTATATTAACTAATATGTAGTATTAAATTTGCAAATAATTCCAAACAGTTCAAATCTCAATTACCTCCTGGTGTCAATGGCGTTTTATTCTGTAGAAGAGTTCTTGATCATTTTGAAATTATAGTTGATATTAAAAGTAAAACCACAGTACTGATATAAAGCACCATCTATAAAACATGTTTTTTTCGTTGTAATTAGTATTATAGTATTATTTATAATATAATTGACGCACATTATAAAATTCTTTGTTTGAAGTTTGTTTTTTAAGACGGAAGTATTGTGAAGGAAACAGAATTCTTTTGTACATTTGTCTTCGTTCAGTGAAAAAATGTCAGTAATACTAAGTTTCGAGATCTGCAATCTGATCTCTTCCTTACGTGAACTAATCTAACATATAACAACAATCTAGGTTAAAATAAACTAATCATTCCAGGGCGTTGTAATTTTCGTAAGTCAGGAATCACAACGACCACGTCAACTACATGTACAAAAACTCTAAAACAAGCACTTAATTAAAAAAATCATTAAAACTGAATTACAAATTACAGACCACAGTAGGTATGTACTTACCGACCAACCACGAACAACTGACCAGAGGTAAATGACGATCGTCACAGCAGAAACAAGATGCTGGTACAAAGGGGAGTGAACCTTTTTTATTATTGCAATGAAATGGTATGATTTGTCTGCAATAAATAATAATATTATCCAGTTGATTTCAACACATTTGTCTAATTGGGACTTTGTAATTTTGTGTACTTCAATTAATATCTCTTTACCTCTATTTTAGCATGGTTCCGAGCAGTTATCATTATTTATCTAATCGAACCAACCAATTAATAATTTGTCAGTGGAGACGAAGATGCACGGGTAAATGTGTGAACTGTACACCACCCTCATTCAGCTAAGAGAGCTCCTAACTAAACAGACTTAGCGCCTACTAGCCGCTTGATTTGGCTGACAAGACGAAATTGAATCTACTAAATGACGATACCAAACACATCATCTAACAATGACAAAATATTCAAATGTTGAAGTTGTGATAGTACAGAAATAAATACTGTTCTGGTACTGGGAAATTACAGTATGAAAAAGAAGGTTTACATTATCATATTAAGATGGACAATGAATATAGGACATTGGGATGATTTTGGGATGACCTTTCTTCGTCACTGGTTTATGATCCTCTGGAGCAAATTTGGGTCATAGAGGAGAGAGTTGAACAGCTCAATAGTAATGGTAATGCAATTCTGTTTTTGGTTGACATTTAGCAATTTGGGTACGATTTTCGCGGGGACCGGTCTCATGTCCAAATTCTTGATAAAAATCGAATGACAGGAGCAAATCGATATGTTCAGGTCCTTGGCAACTTCTCTAGCGGTGATTCGACGACTAGCCAATACTATTTTCTTTACTTCACCAATGTTTTCTTCTGTTCTTGACGTGCTCGGGTGTCTGGCATGCTGTTCGTCGTTCACATCTTCTCGGCCCTCTGAGAACGTTTTGTACCCCCGATAAACGTTGCTTCAGTCTAAGGTAGCTTCTCCATAAGCCACAGTCAACATTTGAAATGCGTCCGCTAACTTAACTTCGTTTTTAAAACCAAATTTAATACAGATTCACACCCACTAAAAACCCAATCGGCTCAGGCATTACTTCCTCTTGGAACACAAAATTTATTGTGACGTCATTGTATTATAACGTCCTAAATCTAACCTAACCATTCTCGCTGACAATGACAAACTCAAACACACATGACGTCATTCAAACTTCACTCTTACAGTTTACAGATCAAGCAATACGATTTTGTGAAATTTTTGTGCTCTTAATTATCCCAGCGATTCATCATAAACTCGTCAACAGAGTAAATGCTTTTGACACCAAAATGGTTTTCAACTGAGCTTTTAATTTTTTTTCATTTTGTTGTTTAATACCTTCAGGGAGATTTTTGATTAGTCTGACACCAACTTAAGAAGGCAAATTTCTGAAAGCATTTGTTCTGTGTTGTTGGATTCAAAAGTTGCCCCTGCCTCCGGTCCCATGATGGTGAACATCCCCGCATCGAACCAAAACGCACTTTTATCTGGAGTAAAGTATAACCTCGAGAATATAGAGGCAGGGCAAACTCTGTATCCTCAACTCCCTAAAAGCATCTCTGCACGACTCTCCGGCTCTCAAACCCAAAATAACTCTCACGGCTTTTTTTGGAGTCTGAAGACCAGTTCCAATTTGTGTTTTGCAAAGCTACTCCAGAGTTTAATACCATACCCTAGATGAGGGTAGATTAGGCCAAAATAGGCCGTCTTCAATACTCCGATGGAGCAATACTGTGCCAAGTTGTGAAGAGCCAAAATATTTTGCACATGCGTGGTCGATGTGATTATCCCAGGTCAGACCCCGATCTAGGTACACTCCAAGGAATTTTGTAGATTGTGTTTCCTGGAGTAGAACATCATCCACAAACGCTGAAGGTTTTGTTTCAGAAACTTGATTCCGCAACACAAATTTTATGAAATTTGATTTTGATTCGTTTGTTTTCAGGTTTATTTCAGAAAAAAAATTGAATACAGGAATTCAGTTCAGAAAACATTATTTCCAGGTCCTGAACTGTTCTGGCTTTGACGCAGAGAGCCGTATCATCCGAATACTGAACCACTTTTCCATTTTGGATTGATTGGTTCAGATCATTTACGTATATCAAAAAGAGAATTTGACCAGAGGATAATATCCCTGCGGGGCTCCATGGGTTATCAATGGGTTTCGATTTTATTTATTCAGTTATGGTTGAAATTTATTGCATAAAATGGGGTTTTCAGAGTGCGGAGCAGTGGGAGGTTATATTCTACATCGCCAGTTCTCTCATGGCGGTGGGAGCCGTGTTCTGTGGTGTGTTTGCGTCTGGAGATAGGCAGCCCTGGGCGGTGGAGCAACAATCTACTCTACCGTGCAAGAATGGCAACACTGGTTGCTTGAACAATGCATTCAGTGATACCCATGAGGATAAATCCTAACTATAATGACTCTAGATCTTTAATTTATATACTCGAATGTGTTGAATTACTTTCAATCAATATTTACTGTGAATATGTAAATAATAACATTAACAATAACATTTATTTTGTTTATTAATAACAATTGTTTTTGGTTACGATCACCAATTTCTAACCATTGCAATCCAAATTCTCAAATCACAGTGTTTAGATTTTTATAATAATGTAGAAAGATTCTTAAATAAGTACAACTAAGAGTAAGCTATAATGCCTTCTATATTATTTTATTCGTGTTGAAAATAGAAAAATAGATTTTAAAAGTGTCTCAACGTTGCTCTTATCTATAACGTAATATCATATTGGCCTATTTAATTATGTTATTAAGATCCAAAATAAACTTATTATACGTACCTAGAAGAGCATAATCTATAATTTTCGGTTTAAATGATGGTTAAAGTTATTATTTGATGTTTATATTAGTTTTGTGCAATATACGAACTATTAGTCTAGGTCCCGAACCCAATTTATATACAATAAGCACACAATCGTGTCTCGTGAAATCGATATGATAATTTGTCCTTAAGAAAATTGCAAATTTAGCTATCGGCTCTTGGACTGGATTTACTCCCGTACATATTTTAATATTTGTTTGTATGCGCTAATGTTATTTATAATTTATATTTAGTATATTATTATTATACATTATTTTTTAAGTATATATCAAATTTCGTAGCTTTCTTAGTGAAAAAACCTTTAATGTAATACGATAGCGCCCTAGGGTAGTTTAAAAAATATAATTAGGCATATATAATTCATCACGCACCAGGTACTCATTTTTCAGGGTTCATTATTAAGAGGACCAGAGGTTAAGGAAACTTGCGAGTAATTGTTATATCAGGTTTTGCACTTCTAATTAAAAATAATTTTGTTTCCAACGTAAAATTTGTGTTTTGTATATTGGCCCAAGAATGAATATATATATATATATATATATATATATATATATATATACATAAATAATGTCTAATGTAATAATGTCAAGTGCAAGTCCCTTGCGCCTACTTTCGGTTCTTTTAATTTACTTTTAGCTCTAAGATTAAATGCCATAGTGATAGTTTTTTTTATGTTGTTGCACTGACTAAGAAAATAAACAAATATGCGGGTTTTGGAATCCAACATGGATTTCCAAAGAGTTTATTTGCGATCTGCGTTGTTTCAGGTATGAGAGGAATAGTGTGGCACCCCTTTGTTTTTCCTTTGATTACAGTAAAATTGTTAAGGGAGACAACCAGTTTCGATAACCTTATGTTACAATTCATAGCTTTGATCATCAAGGTGGGTTCTAGAACATTGTTTACATATTATTTTCAATGCATTAGATGGTTTGTAAGTGTGGTAGGATCGAAAATAAAAATGGATAGTAACTTTATCTTTGTAATCTGCATAACACTACTGATAAAACAATGAATAATTATGCGATATTGTCTCAAATATAAATGTAAGCAAATGGTTCTGCCTCTTTAGTGAAATTCAGCTGAAAGTGTCAACAGCTGTTTAGGTTCAGTTAACTTTGGATTACTTGGCGTAAATGTTATAATGATTTTCCAGAATTATTAAATGTTCTCAGAAACTTTTCCGATGTTTGTCACCTTTTAAACTTTCTTGCACTTCTAAAAATATTTCAAAACCAAAATTAGCGAAAATCGGTCCAGCCGTCAGTCAGTAGTAACAATGAAAGCGCTAAAAATGTAAAATTCGCATATACCAACTTTTTACGATTAAAATATTGATCTATGATACCTAAAAACCTGCCCTAGTTCATAAAAAAGCCGACAGTAAAACAGTATAAACATCCATTGAGTAATTTAGAAAATATCGATGCACAAACATACCAACACAAAAAGTGATTTTAATTTATTCATGTATTGATTTTCAATTTCGTTTACATTTATTGTGTAACACCTCTAAGGATTACCTTTACTTTTCACACTGATTTTATATTTCAGTGATTAGGTAAGTACTCATCTACCTGAAAAACGTCCTAAAATTTATACTCTTCAGTTTATATATATATATATATATATATATATATATATATATATATATATATTATAATATACATATATTAATTTTACAGAACATTTCTAGCAAATATTTAGTATTAGATGTACAAGTCAATGGCCACTATAAATCTAACATGGAACAACAAATACTAAGAACGAAGTAAATTAGAATTACCATAAATATACACTTTTTTACGTATTTTGTGATCGTAGTAACAAGGCAAACTCAACACGAACTTCAACTGGCGTCGGAAATAGAATTCACTATAAGCAGCAGAGGTCATACACACACATGTAACGCCTACTAAATCGGGAGCAAATCAGCGGAAAACGCCAGCAGTGCAAATATAAAATACAAAGTAGTCTAACTTCTACTATACATTTAAAGAGTTATGAAACATATTTTAGTTTTAATTTGACAGAAGTAGGCTTCTCAGAGCTTTGTATGTATATATTTTTCTTGATCGGGAAAAAGACTAAATCAACTATGGGACAAAAGATACTAAGGCTGGAGTAAATTACAATGACATTACATATACGCTTCTTAACATATTTTCTTGATCTTGGCAACAAGGGAAATTCAACAAGCGTTGGAAATATAATTCACTCGAACCAGCATTGCTCACACATGTGCAAAGCCTACGAAATTGCGGGCGAAGCCGCGGGTAACTACTTGTTATAAAAATACAATTAGTTGTGGATGCAGCTAAGAGACAAGTATAAACATTTCAGTTTATGAAAGCGCATTTGTAGGTGCAACCGTGTTTAAGGAATGCACGTAAGGCCTTGTAGTAAATACTTTGTACAATTGTCCATTCATCACATATTTACTGAGCGTCAGCGAAGCCTATCACCAAGGGGACTTGCAGAATGTCTCTTCTAGTCCCACGGTGTCTTATTAATAAACTAACCTAAATATTTGCAATTTCCCATGAAAATATATAAGCAAAATCTATTTAGATGAAGAAGCATTTCACTCATATGGTTTGGCTGTGCGTTAATTAATATTTTTACACTTGTCTTATGGTTAGCCATGATGGTAGTTAGAAAAACACAGAATAAATAAATTTATAAACAAACTGAATACAACCATGGTATTTTAAAATGTTGCAGTGTCACTAATGTACCCTAACTATCGCAAGAAGAAATATTTCATCTGTTGACTTTAAATTTTGCATGGAACTTAACTTCTAGATAGCCAAGAATTAGTTCTTTGATGGTAAATGTCCATCAAAGATTGTCGCTGATTGTCCCATGGGATTGGGCTGAGCGTCATTGAACTCAGTGGGTTGATACAATTTTTTTTATATCTGCGGGGACGATGGAAAAATCATTCTGCATGCTTTGTCTGTCTGCAGGACATGTCAATACTGAAATATGCCACAGACTTAAAATTTTGCAGGCAACCCCAGCGATGCCTGTTTCGCGACACATTATGTGGAATACTAATTTAATGAGTGCGGAGGTGGGGGACTTCTCCCAGTGACCTACCGGTTATATGAGACGCATCTATTGTCGATTTTCGCCTCTCAGGTATAACGCTTAATCAAGGCTATGTCGGAACTTATGGCATAAGGGCTTGTTACACACTCGACATGTTCCGCCCTTATAAACTCTTTAAATTACAGCAATTGACCTCAGTAACGTTCAAGACAGTCCATGAAAAGAAGCCGATGTGGAGGTTGCGAGATCATAGTCTCTGATGCAACTAAACGGAAAGGGGTCCAGAGATACGCCCTTATCTCATAAACACACGGACCTCGAGAGCTGTTAGGACTATCTCGTCATCCATGTAAGGCGAGACGATAACGGCTCTGCCGCAGTCCGTGAGTTGTAATTCCGGCGTTCAAACTGTCTAGAAGGAGTATATGGGAAAACTTTCACATATAACCATCCCGGTTCTCAAGGTTACTTTACGTTCGAGTAAAAGTTATTGATGATACCTGTCTAAGTTTATTTTAAGTCTGCATACTATTTATCATGTACCAGTAAGTTACGTCTTATCGCATATCAGCTAAACTATAAAACAAGTCGGAGTTGTATTTAACTACATCATACAAAATTAGCACTAACGCCTCGAATGAGATTATTAATTAATGTAACAAATATATTATAAAAGTGCTTATACATTGCCGAAGTTAGTATTGCCAACTAACTCGTATGTCAAAGCTTTCATCATTTATCATTATTACTATCACAATACATTTTTTATATTTAAACATTCTTTTTGAAGACCAAAAATAATAGAAGCGAAGGTCTACAATAAATATAACATTTTCAATCTGTTATCAAAATAATTCTGATACCACGATAATACTTTCATTTGCTTTCATACATTTAACAAGTGCTGATAAAATAGAAAAGTTTTGGACACTTTAGTCCGATTCAAACAACAGAATCCTCTGTTAATTAATTAAATTAACAACTTTGAAGGGATCTGAAGCTACTTAACCAACATATTTGAAGAATTGTGATAATGCGTCCTTTAAAGTTTAATTTCTTCAGCGGATGATATTCTCAATATCTCATCAGATGCACAAGGTGCATTGGTCATGTATATAACAATTAAGCTTGGCAATCGGTAGCATTTTTCAAGTTCGAGCTACGTTTTATTAACATGACTTGGGCGTTCGACCTGAATGCCCATCGATGCAAGAAAAACTAATACAAATTCCGAAGTGGAACGTATTAATTTGTATGGATCTAAATACCTTATTCAAAATACATCTAAAAATGAGAAGGATATACAGACCAATTTTTTTTATTGTTTGATTACATTCATTAATGTAGGAACCCCTCCTCTCTCTCCCGTACGTAAACAATGATAAATCACAGAAAAGACAACACATAGGAAACACTCCGTGGGTACCACATTTTGGACTTTCCGAGATACAATATAAATAGATATATAAGTATCATTAAAAGTTAAGTTAGAACTACGATATTAACGGAAAGTTATACAATTACAATCATGAAGGAGTGTTGAATATTTTATCCACGAGAGGTCGGTCACTTCGTTCACCACGAAATTGTTAAGAAAAGCAAACGAATGTACTTAACTACCTGTCGGTGTACAGCGGTAGCGTCCAAGTAGGGCTACCAAGAACTAACGTTTTCTATCTCCGGGAAGTATAAAGTCGGCATAGACCATAATGATAAGCCTCCTAACCCGACATGCAAGCGTATGTCTAACATTGCAATTTGTCTGATGATTTACATATTTGTAAGGCCTTTATTGCACCATACAATTTTACATGGAGGGTCCGTTCCCTCTAAGTCTTATTCTGCCCATGCTCTTGGACCGCTGGGCTTTGCGAGGATCTGGTCTGTGTTCTAAGACATAAATCATTTATCATATTTTTGATAGAAAATATTACTGAGAAAGTTATATTTAATATACTTGAAATGGTCATATGTATTCCAAGAACTTAATATGAAATGTAAGATAATAGACCCATGTAATAGAACTATTACAGTGTTATACCGGCCTAACAATCCATAAGTAAAAAGGTTTAACATTGTTTATATAATTTAGGACATTTATTATTTCAGAACTTAACCATCTACTTTATACTTTCGATCAAAAATATTATTTTATCACTTAAATTAATGTCACCATTTAAATAGTTAATTGTGTAATCAATCATTAAGGCTGAACATTGAATATGTTAGTGTTTTCGTAAAACAATGGACACCTTTAGCTTTCTAAATTTCCTATTTTATGTTATTTAATTGATTTTAGATTTTATGTCATTTTAAAATTATTGTCTCCATTAGTTAGGACTTAAAGAACGACAGCGAAATTGTGTTGTATCAAAAATTGCCAGGCACTAAAATTGATTTTTTCTGCATAGTTAAACGGCACCAGTGTTCAAATCTCGAAGTTGATGAGAAGTAGCAGAATAAATGGTAAGTCCTTGGATAATGTAGTATCTTGATATCCGGGAACAGTTCTAGAACGAAAGGTCCTCTTTCCATTTGACTCAGGACCACTCCAAGGTTCACCAGCCGAAGACCCTGTGGAGATCACATGTCGCTGTCGACACCTCGCCCCTCCCGACACCGGATACGGCAGCATCGAGCTCAAGGCCGGTGATCATTGTCTGACCGAATTCGGGACACTGAGACACCGCTCAGCCTCCCCAGCAGAGTATCGAGACCAGTGACGGACCTAGCAACTACTGCCTCCTCTCCCTCGAGGATCATTGTCTGACCGAATTCGGGACACTGAGACTCGCCACTCAGCCTCCCCAGCAGAGTATCGAGACCAGTGACGGACCTAACAACTACTGGCTCTCCCCCTCGAGAATTGTTAGGTCACTAGGCCGGTGATCATTGTCTGATCGAATTCGGGACCCTGAGACACCGCTCAGCCTCCCCAGCAGAGTATCGAGACCAGTGACGAACCTAGCAACTACTGCCCCCTCTCCCTCGAGGATCATTGTCTGACCGAATTCGGGACACTGAGACTCGCCACTCAGCCTCCCCAGCAGAGTATCGAGACCAGTGACGGACCTAACAACTACTGGCTCTCCCCCTCGAGAATTGTTAGGTCACTAGGCCGGTGATCATTGTCTGATCGAATTCGGGACACTGAGACACCGCTCAGCCTCCCCAGCAGAGTATCGAGACCAGTGACGGACCTAACAACTGCTGCCCCTCCCCCTCCATAATTTTTAGGGCACTAGGCCGGTGATCATTGTCTGACCGAATTCGGGACACTGAGACTCACCACTCAGCCTCCCCAGCAGAGTATCGAGACCAGTGACGGACCTAGCAGCTTCTGCCCCCTCGAGAATTGTTAAAGCACGAGGCCAGTGATCATTGTCTGATCGAATTTAAGAAACTGAGATTCACCGCTCAGCCTCCCCAGCAGATGTTAGAGACTAGTGACGGATCCAGCAGCTTTTGTCCCTTCCCACAATACATTTTAATTGTGTATTATACGATTTGTGAGTTGAATTCAGTTTTAAGAACATATAATTCAACTGTGATTTAAAATTTAGGTGATCACAGCTACTCTGCTCGGTTAGATAAAATGGACAAATTTTGACCTTTTGAAACGAAGAGAAAAGATACAATAAGTGAAAGGAAACATGTACGATTTACAAATTATTAAAGCTGTTATAAAACATTTACTGGAAATGGGAAACATAAAAGTAAATATGACCGTTTGTGTACGAATTATTACAGATGTGAAAATTACTTGCAACTATTAGTCAATTACTTGGACAAATAAAAGTAAGTTCCCAAATTTTCTGTTTTCTTTGAGTTCCAGTGTAAAGTTTAACATTTATGTGAGTTTGTATTTCGGTATGGTAGTCAAAGGGATTCAAAATCTTTTCGGATCCCATTGAGTTAATTCTTAAAAATCGTTCCATAGGAAATCCATAAAAAATCTCTCTCTCTCTCTTATAAGCACCCACCCCCTCACCAGATAGCCTGCTCCCAAAAACAAAACCCTATAACCGTCACTGACAGACCTTTAGTCTAACATTGCTATTAGTCACCGTTAGACAATATCTGCCCGAGGATATGCTAGGGCGATAAACTAAGTCTAACCGCTGCGCTGGGTCATGCCATGTATTGCCTAAGAGAAATATCGTTTGGTTTTTCGTTGTAGATTTTAACAAGGTCGGAATTCAACAAGTGCTTTTAAAACCGATGTTGTATCTACTATGTCTCCATTACTATGGTAAACTTAAACTTAAACTTTAAAATATATGTGTTATTCACTCCAAATGGTAATTTGGATTTTATACCAAATGGTGTACTTGTTTCAAGTGATCAACATGCATTTTTGGAGGAACCTTCTGGTACCTATCGAATCCTTGCTACTATGAGGATAATTGCAATAGGTTGATTTAGAATGCAAACATATTGGTTATACGATAACTTCTCCGCTTTTACATATATTTTAGGTCTAAAAAAGTAACAGAAAAACCAATCACTATCCCTTTAGAGGTGCATAATGATTTTTTAATTTTAAGAAAACATTTTAACGAATACAGTAATTTCTTTAGTACTTTTGTTTAATCTACTTTGATCATGGGGAATGAGAAAATATAGAAAGTACATCTATCACATTAAATTATTCATGGATTTCTGCAAAATCCAACTTACACATCCAACTTTTCTTAAAGTCTAATACAGTTTGGATATTAGTTATTTGATCTAATTATACATATTCGTCTCAGGTTATTATCAAAAACCTAGTTCTTTCGAACAGACCATTAAAAAAAATTTGTTTACGTTACAAAAAACAATCAATTTAAGAGCGATACAAAAATTATAATTTTCAGTGAATTAATATTGGGAATCGTATAGTTCTGTCTTGAGGTTTTAGCCTTTACAACGCACTCAATGTAATCTACCCGTAAAAATTAGGAAATGCAGTTGTGTGATACAGGGAGGGAAATCATCAATGACGTCATCTTGAGATGATTGTTATAGTTGCTGATTGGCTGCTTAATGTGATGATTTAATTGGACACTGGTGTCGATGTGAGGAGAGACAATAGACTCTGGTTGCGCAAGGGCCCGCCCCCTGACTCTCTCTGGCATGTCGACCGGCTAGGAGATCAATGGTACCGTAACGAGCATGTAGTTACAATTTCTTTGCGGGGTTTCCTGGATGCTAATTACCTATATTTTGATAATTATCTGATGTTGAGGGTTTGAAATATGATTAGCCAACATCCGTGATCTGAACGTTTCACATTTCATTTTGGTACAAACGTTTGTGCACTACATCTATAATCAAAGTGTGTATGTGTTTGTGTGTGTGTGTATTATTATTAATTAAAATATCAGTGTTATGCCCTTGCTCCCTTTTCCCTCAATTACCGCGTTTATTTGGGAGCGAAAACTGATGTCACTAGGATGATTTCCTACGTTTTAAAGGGAAATTTGTACAATGATGCCAAACAAATAGTGCATTACAATAGATAGCTGTGAAATATATAATAGATATATATATATAAATTGCACACATAATACATCATCAAATAAAACTTTAGAAAAATTTATCTCCGTGGAGGATTTTCATCATCCGTTTACAGTATCAAAATCGAGATTTTGAATTTTGAACACAATGTGTATCAGTGGTGAGTGGCTTTGAATTTTAGTGTTAGGAGCCCACTAGCTATCGATCAGAAGACTACAGTTTTTGTCAAAGAAGATAATTTAGCTATTTATCCACACTGTGACCAATATATTGGTTATACAGATCTCGATATCTTTAAACATATCTGATACATTCTGAGTATGCTGTATTAATTAACACTCTATTTCCCTGACGTTTATATCTTATGTTGAGTTAAAAGAACTTACTACATTAGAATACTTAGCAAAATAATGTATTTTCACACTTTATGCCAAAATTGGGATGAACCCCTTTCAAGTTTGCACTGTTACCATTATTCATGAAACCGATTTTTCACTTACACAAATGGATGTCTAGTAGTGGCAAATTTTGAAGTGTTGAGATAAAGTGATAACTAGATCAATTTAGTTTAATGACTGTGGATGATGACTGTTGCAGTGATAATCATCATGCTAACGCTAAAGTGTTAAAGGTATTAGCAAGACCAAACGTGAAAAAGAATCGTCCTGCCCATTTTGACAGGTAGAAGCTGAAGCAGAGTAAAACTCCACCTAATAGAAGTAGGACATGACTGAAATAGTGCCCGCTACCCTTTCTCATAGTGGCTGTAGGCTCCAATTCATGAATATCCTGTATTTCCGGAAGCCACGCAGAAAACCTTATAGGTTTAACTCGCCTTCGGCTCGCTGAAGGCTACGCCCCTAGGCCCCTAACTGGGGTGTTGGCCGAATTCGGGGATAGGAGCGATTTGGTGATTGATTAAATTCGGAGATGACGTTTCCAAATTTCATGTTCACTGCTGTATCCGTTCTAGAAAATAGTGCGGGTCGTATTACTTCGCTATCGCTCAGCCAAATGATGTATGATTTATAAAAATAATCAATGGATTTCGTATAGGTTTAATTACTGAGAGTTTTCCTCGTTATAGTAAACATACAGGTAATGAATAGGATCTTGTCAGAATCACCAGATTATAGCTTGAAGGATCCAGTGACGTCATCACTTGTAAGTTTTATTATCACGTATGGCTGATTGGGTGAACTGTGATATAAATCAGAAGTGTGAATGTATGAATGAAGCGCCAGCGCCCTGCCCACGGCGAGCTGCGGCGGTATCAATGAAACAATGTACGTGTCTACTGGGTCAAGAGCCTGGAAGGTCTATATAAGCGGCCCGGTCCTAGTCCCAGTACCGTCAGTACCCCACAACGTACACTCCGACATGGCCGCCAAGGTAAGTGGGGAACCACGTACAACGAAACCCCAGTACACTATGTATATCGTACTAAATTATTTTAACTTACAGCAAAACGCAATGTTTATTTAAATTCAATAAGCTAAAATCATATGCGTAAAGAGCTATTATTTTCTAAATTATTCTTTTAAGTTAGTATATTCTCAAAATTAACTTTTTCGAAACGTTCGTTCATTGAAAATTGAATTTTACGTATGGATGTTATATGTGACACGTTAGCTACGTTTAACCAAATAAAACTCGTTTATGACCAATAATACTACTTTTTCGTATTGTATATATATTTATATAACAAATTATTAAATTTTATAGTGAACAAAATATTTTGTTCAAACCATATAGATTAATTTGTAATGCTAGGAGTATCATTGAAATGGTAAATCGACTCAGTCAAAATTTTATAGAAGTATATCAATTTAACCAAAAAGGACTTTCCAAAGTGGTGGTGATTATAGAATAGTCTTTTGACGTAGCGAATTCTACCATGTGTTACTTGGTTTGCAAAACGCTCAAATCACAGTTTATTTTCACGTGTGGTGGGATTCAGGATAGCGTTTCCCTATTCTGTATTCTATTATGAATAGGCCTACATTAAAGAACATATAAGTTTTGCTACCTCTGAACGCCTGCTCGGCTGTGCTACAACCCGCACACTAAACTGCAAATGCACACAATTTGTATTAAATATAGTGATCCGCGCAAATTTACAAAGCATGTTATTGATGGAATTAAAAAAATCACCACAATGATTTCAAGAATTTATCAGAAGATCTTTAACTTGGATTTTTGTTAACACCTAATAATTTATTTTAAGAAAATTCAAAATAACTGAACTAGGTATTGCCGTTGGATTTAGTATGAGAAAATAATCAAAGCTCTTAATTGTTCGGCTTGTCCGGTCGATATCACAACTATTAACTAGCCGGGTTTTCTGCTCACACCGCGTCAAAAGATTGTTTACACCATGAAATTTTCGAACATTTTGTCTTTCCTGAATGGAACCATCCTTTTTTAAACGGAACGTTTCAGTGTCAAAATGGAGATCGCTCATCACACCGAGCGCAATATATTTCAAGGATTGAGTCATGTGAAAAGTGTTTGGCGCAGCGTGAACGGAAAGCTTAGATGATAAAGAAGTTACTGACAAAATGCATAATTCTTCTATTGCTGTTGTTGAGTTCATAGATTAATACCTTAGAAACCACGATAGTTACATTGTTATAAATGTCCTAAAACACTTCTCAAATTCAAATTTATCAATTTACGCCAAAACAATAAAAATGGTAAAATTTCAATTTCGTGAAGGTCAAGGTGGAAATTTAATGCAAAATATTTAAACTGTACACCATTTGTTTTAAATAAAAATATATTCTACACATTTGAGATAACAAGAAGTAACGCATTTCAATGTGTAAAACTTCTAGTAGGTAAAATAATTTTGAAAATAAAACTTAAAATGGAATATAATTTTTAAACAGTTTAATAATGTAATCTTAGTGTAATCTAAATATCACCAATCAACCAATACATTAAGTAGTCCAACCTTATTTTTAGTTTTAAATGGGGTATCACTGTTCCAAACATTACTATCAAAACAATCGTAAAATTGCAAATTTACCTAAGCTAAGTTCCAACTTTCGAATCATAAGATTTATCAGAGCAAACTTTAAAACACAGTTCAGCACAAAATATGTTTAGTTAAACGCCATAAACTGAAACTACTGAAATTATTGAAATACCAATTAAAATCAAAACAGCGTCATCAGCAACTAAACAACGCATTTGATTAATTTGTATGAGTGGTTGCTATTTTTACCCATTGTACGTTAAAAAACCAAAGCATTCAAACTGGTAGTAATTTTGGTTAAATACTACTTCAAATAATACTTCAATTTATCTAATAGTTCTTGTTTTTGTTGTACATTGGATTAGATTCGTAATTACACAAGGTACAGTTAATTGGGTTCCTTATCCATTTCTCTTGTGCGAGTTCTCAAAAAGGTGAGTGGAATCACTTGATTATACCGATTGGATTAAGAAATCACCAAACAATATGCGTAATCAAACTGTATAAATTGAATAAAAGTTAATAAACAACACGTATAATTTTTATTTTTTTCGTGATAGACTACATAATTGGAAAACCTTATCCAATCTGTGCTGATACGGTCAAATCCGTATCCAACGCATAGTTGGTTTAAGAAGCATTTGATTTATAAGTTTGTTCTTTTACAGAAAACTACATTAGGCTTGCCTTCTATAACCGTGTAAAAGTATGTGTGTATTCTGATTGTAAGCAAATTTGTGACAAAAAAATCTTACGAATAAAAACGTATCGTAGAGTGGATTCTGTATTTTTCAGGCGTTCTCTCAACGCCAAAGGCATTTTATTTGATGTACCAAACGTGTTTAATAGAAAACGGTCTAAACACACTCGGTTGGGTCACAGCCTAACCCTAGACTACGTTGAAGGTTACATCAAGATTTACTAGGCATCGTGACGTACAACTTTAGAAGCAACAGTAACTTCTCTCGTCGAATTCGGCTTTAAAACACGAAAAATCAAACGATAATTTTGTTTAAGGTGTTGAAAGTAACAGCTATAAATCAGCAGTATCAGCTGATTAATCAGTCACAAATGTAGGGCATGAGACAATGGCACATAGGCATAAACAGCGGGGCGTGGTGTGGCCTGTTGTGTCGGGTCGAGGCGGGGCGGGTTGACCTGTAAACCGTGGTGCAACCTGTTTCACCCGCCCTCCACGAAACTCTGACTTATTTGCATGTTTATTGATTTCAACTTGTACACTATACACTATAATCAAACCTTATGTTTGGTAAATATGCAACATTCAACTCAACCTCATTGTGTTAAGAATATATATTGTGCTAACAATATGCAGTACGTTAGGTTTACGCCATCGTGACACCCACATCAACTACATAACATTGTATTGTGTACTAATCACCTATTATCACTACCAAAAGTATCGGTTCCATTTGAATAATATCTCAACAATAAAATTTGTACAGGACATTGATAAAAGAAGAGAAACTGGGTTTCCATGACAAAAAATGTTTAATTCAGGAAGAATCAAAAGATGGAAAAAGATGGAAGCTGTATGCCTATTTCGTTTCAGTCCGTCTATTCTAAAGTTGTAGAGTATGTGTCAATAGCCGGTTCTTTTTCTTCAGAGAAATAATCCTTTAAGCTCTCAGCAATAAGGTTTCATCAAGTCCAAATCCACCACTTCAGCCATGTCTTTCAATTCATTAACTTTGTCCCTACTTCATTGGACAACAAAATGGTCTCCGTTGGAATATTTTTTGACCTCTGCAAGGCGTTCGATTGCGTAATATACGAAGTCTTGTTCGGAAAACCTGAGCGTTACGGTGTGTGTTGCCCCGCCCTGACTTGGATAAAATCATACATCTCTGGAAGTTGTGCAGCTCGTAAGTGATAAAAATATGTATCAGTCAGGCACTAGAGTTCTTAGTCATGAGTTTTTCAGATTTCAGTTCTTGGCCCAATACTTATTGTTATCTACATGAACGATCTGTCTCTACATATTAAACAGGGTTAAATGGTCATGTACGCTGATGACTGCACGCTTCAGGTATCACAGTCATCATACTCTCTTCAGTCATCCAGTTCGCAAAATTGAGAATAGAGGAGTGCTGCAATTGGTTTACTTATCATTGAACTGTAGCAAAACGTCTTATATACACTTTGGATTTAAGAGTTGATTGCCTTTGAACTCCATTATTCTCCCTAACGATACTCCCTTAAATCATCATTTTTTACCAAACTTCTGGTTCTTTACGTAGACGTCACTCAGTGAGGACTTCCTCGTAGAACACCACGTTCCATGTTTGTCGGCATCTTCGTTCCATGTGCTTTGCTCAATGCCGCCTCTCCCGGGTGTGTAGTCTTCGGGTGCTCCTTACCGCGAACTTCTCCAACGTATAAGTTTGTATAAACACTTGAACTTGTTTACACTTGTCTAAAATAGAAGCCCTCAAATTATACTAATTATAATCTGACAATTTGACACCACTAAAACTACATGTCATGTTTTAACAGTATTAACTACATTATTAGATGATTGAATTGTTGACTATCTTTTTCAAAGACAAGGAAGGAAGTTTCATATGAGTAGAGGAAATTAAGGTATGGATTTTTGCATAAGTCTGTTATTGGTGTGCAGTATCACGATTCAAGTAGATAATTTTATTATTCTAATACCCAAAGAAAATATTTTATACCAATTATTACCTACCACTAACCTTCAAAATCACATCCGTTCAATTAAATATATAATTAAATTTTAACACTACCAAATTATAACTAAACTAGCTAATATATACCTAGGCCGCAACTCCATAAAATACTGTATCACCCTTTTCACATAGTGTTTGCCACGATTTTATTGCTTTGAATGTTCTATCTAAATACACCCCGTGAACTTATATCTACATGAAAATGCAGTCTAATTTTGTACATTTCAAATGATCGGTTATTGTATTAATTGGATATCGTAGTCCTCCATTTCGTAACAAAACCCACATATATGGTTATTAAGTTCGATATACATTTATTATTATTATTTATTCCACATCAAATAAAACAGTCAACTAGTCTGATTATTGAAGGCCATGTGTCTGTATCTTCTTTTATAGTCAACAATACATTTTGGTGTAACTTGTGAAGAGCAGTCACGGATTAATGAAGTAGAATGAAAGCATGGATAATAAACGAACAGTTTTTGATCTCATTCCCCCATAAAGGCTCTTTTAAATAGAGAGTTTGATAACTTCCCCCTCAACTTTCCCGGATATTAAACTTATTTATGTGAATAATTATCTGAAATCATTTGCTCCGAAGGGAGACGCATACAATTATTCAAACCCGTATCGTTATACCATGTGTTAAAACTATGACAGTGTATACTAGTTCTATAGTTTGCTATTGCTAATATAATAATGATTAAACATTTTTATTTTGTTTTAGCTCATTGTTTTCGCCGCCGCTTTGGCTGCTGCCAACGCTGGTCTTCTCGCCGCCCCCGCCTACGCCCCCGCTGCGTACGCCGCCCCCTACGCTCACGCTCCCGCCGCCGTCACCTCATCTTCCGCCAACATCCTGAGGTCTCCCGGTAACCTGGGACAGGTCTCCACCTTCACCAAGACCGTCGACACCCCTTACTCCAGCGTCAGCAAGTCCGACGTCCGTGTGAGCAACCCCGGATACGCCACCTACGCCGCCCCCGCCTACCACGCTCCTGCTGCCTACGCCGCTCCCGCTGTCGTTGCCAGGCCCGCCGTTGCCGCTTACGCCGCTCCTGCCTACGCCGCCCCCGCTTACGCTCCCCGTGCTTACGCCGCCCCCGCCGTCGCTCACGGAGGTCTCCTTGGAGTCGCTTACTCTGCTGCCCCCGCCGTCTCTCACATGTCCTTCGATGGCTATGGCATCAACTACGTCTACTAAGTGCTATACACCCCATCTTTCTTCTACCCTCTTCTCACTTTCCTCTCCACGTTACCAAATCTCAGTTCCTTCTATTTATTTTATTTATAAATAATGTGATAAATAAACTTAATCAGTCTTTGAAAATGTATTATTATTACCTCTACTTGGATACCGGTTAAATGTGATTTAATCATGTTTTATATTTATTTTAAAATTGTATTATACAGAACCGTATGAACACACTATCGATAGTTAATACACATTATTATAACAAGATGAACAATACTAATTGAAAACATTTCTTTTTTGTAACTCTTAGCGCAGTCTAGTATCCTGACAAAAATTGATATTGTTCTCTGTCAGTGCAATTAAGGTTACGTTTTGATAAACTTTCATTAAACATTCACGAAAATATGCATGTAAGTAGATAATTATGCTTATTCAATCGTTTTGGCGTCCTTTTAACACTCTGTCTATCTTTGTCTTGCTTAAACTTGAGGGATCTTAAGCTAAAACCACAGAAATTTAGTAATATATGTGCTTTGCCTTCTTAATGTTAATGCACCTCATCATATTTATGCAGTAATTCAAGCTATCGACTCATTCGTTTTTAAGATCGCAGTACGGTTTGAAACTGATGTCAAGCGATGGAATCTGTTGGCTTTTGGAAAAGAGATGAAACATTGAAGTGTCTTTATAATATAAAAGATATCATTTAGATTTCTTCGTATTTAAGACCTCAACGTGTTTATTTCAATCCGAATAGAAAAATATCTCGGGACTACTTGGCTGTCCACATCGCGCCATCAGATATGAAGAAAACATTCAGAATCGGATTTAGAATGTGGGCAACATTTAGTATATTCCTCCCCAGTGGAGTACCCAGGAGTTTGAAAGAGGGGCCGAGGGTTTTTACATATAGGTAATGGAAACGTTCCGACAAAAACACAAGTATTATGAGTTAAATCAAGTACCTATAAACTAACAGATTAGACATTTTCGGATACTTTAGAAAGGATAATCAATTTTTACCTTTATATTTTCCTCTTCGGTTATATTTTTGGACTCCAAATGAAATCTCATGAGAGGTTCCAACTCCCATAGTATTTATTTGCATCTAATTTAGATTGCTTAATTGAAAAGAAAGTTTAATGTAACACGAAATCTCAGGAATTTCGAACATTAGTATTACACTGATGATATTGTAACTAAGATCCTAGTTTTCCTGTTCACAATCCAACGAAACATTGCCAACTCAGTTGAATTCTTGTAATATTCGGGCTCTCTATGAAGAGAACTCTTCTGAGAACAAAGTTTACACTAAAATATGTTAGTAACAAAGCAAATTTTGTATTTTCATACCAATTTAGTAGAAGCTATATATTTGGTTTTACATTTCAACACTACTAGCTATAGTATTTAATTTTAAAAAATTTTCTACATAATGACACGGTGGCTGGAAGATTATTAGGAGTCACCATACACTGCTTTTGTACCCTTTGGTAGCGAACTTGTTAGTTTTAAAGTGTCTACAAAAACCCTGTTGGATAGTTTTATTACAACCTTTCATTACTTTCCGTCCCTATTCTTGCTATAAAATCCTGTTACTCACGATAGGTATTTTCTGGATAAAGCACAATTTCCTGATCGTCATTATGATGACCTTTTTTGTAAATACAGCCATTAATGGAAAGAGTAGGTTGCTGCAGAGGGGTTTCTTAGTGAAACTTTGCATGGTATAATACGACATTCTATACTTATTTCATTTTTAGAATGTTTTTGAAATCAAGGAGAGTTGGGTAAATTTTGCACGTCATTCCCGATAGCGGTAGCTGTGAACATTCGAGTCAGATGCGGGGACACGGATCAGTTGAGTAGTAGGGTATTTCTCCATACGAATCATGAGTCTCGACAGCGAAGTGAGGTTGGTGTCTCTATTAAGGGTCACGAGGTTTGAAGAACAAAATTATGATACAGGATGGATCCTGATAACAGGATTTCCACTGGCAACCATTAATGATCTTATGAGTGCTTTGGATTATCTCGTCCTTCGATAAGGCATTCGAATATACCCGTCGGAAGCTTTAATTTCGGAATTGGTGCAGAAAACAGTAGTAGGGTTCAGTGGAAGCAATTTTTTCCTACTGCTGTCACACTGATCTCAAGATTTACGAAATCACTGTGATGTGCAGTTCATACCCTGGTAAATTCTGCAACGTCACTAACTCTGAAAGTATTTAAATATTATTAATATAGGCTGCACGAAGTAAATCGGATTGGTCAGGCTTTAAATGTTTATATGTTCTTGACTGACGCAACAAAACAACTTAACTTTGGCACCAAAAACATTCTCTCCATTCATAATTCATACAAACCAAGTTCTTTAATCCGCGTGAAATTGGAAATACTTTGTAGATATCGTGAAGTGTGAAGCTCTTAACTTCCCGCAGGCTGGTACGGGAAAAAGGAACATACTTCTAGTAACACCACTGGTGAATTACTAAATATTGTCCAATATTATTTTTATTTTTCCAAGGCTCATTCATACTGTAATCCAGAATTCATTATGAAGTAATTTCACAAAAATATTTCCAATGTTCCAAGAATCATATACAGTAGTATATAAAATCAAAATGAGTATAATAATAAAATAAAAAAAATAATAATACTATACAATGCCATGAATAAAACTTAGGATATATTATAAATACAATATTTAATAATCCATCTAGTATTAACAGTAAAACAATATCATTATTTTCATGCAATCGCTCTAAATATACAGAGTGTTCCAAATCAACCGTCACAATTCTCAATGATCTAACTGAGTTTGAGAAGAACAAAATCGTCTAACTGAGTTTGAGTTAAAACGGAATTCCCACTAAATTTAATCTAAAGAGTTTTATTAAAATAATGTAAACTCTGGAAAAATTTTGGTCATCCTAAATACAGAGGATCCCATATTCGAATCTCAAAACTTTCAAATGCAATCACACGTCATTTTGTACATACTTTTAAATATATTTGCATCCTAAACGTTTTCGTTTCAAAATAGCGTTTACGGATGGATATATTAAAAAGAAGCGATTTGGTACGAAGGACAAAATGTTCAGCAACTAAGCTGGATAGTAAGTGGTAAGAAAATATTTCATCGGGATTGGTCCGTGAACTTCGCAATTTCTTGTCCCACATATTAAAGCATGTCACTGCTTCCTCACGATCGTAGCCTACTTTGATTAAACTACAAATGTTCGTTTTGGGGTTTAGAGATAGAACTTCCAAAAAAGATTGTCTGTGTATGCTTGCAACATCCAAGTATTACATTATATTAAGCTAGCAGATAATCATAAAAGGGTGGCGTTTTTAATATTATAATAACATCAAATGAGGATGATAATTTCTTAAAAAAAAGCTATTTTTCAGATGAAATGACTGTTCACATTAATTATAATGTTAATCGTAATAGCTGTAGAATTTGGGGCTCAAAACCACCACATGAGATTTACGAGCGCGAGAGCTGGATGTTTGGAACCATTTCTCTTTGCAAAGATATCTGTAACCGGTACTACTTATTGTGATACGATGGATTCTTTTGCAATTTCCAAAATATACGAAATTAAAACTGCGGAACGCCAAATTTACTTCCACCAGGAAGGTGCTCCATCAGATTTCCATAACCACGTTCAACATATTCTGGATGACAAGTTTCAATATCGATGGTTTGAGAAGGGAGGGCCGATACAATGGCCACCAAGGAGTTCAGACTTAACTCCAGTGGATTTTTTTCAGGTTCTATGTCTAGAACATTGTATATTCAGAGGATATAAGAAACCTGAATCACCTACGAGAGAGGATAAGATATGTTATTGTAAGCGTTACTCTAGAACTGTTTGGCGGAAGATTGGATTTCGATTTGATACCTGCAGAAAAAAACTGTGGCAATATCGTGATTTATTGACAACCAATAAAAACTTATTGAGTTTTTTATCTGTGTATTTATACATTTTACCATATAGTTTATATTTTGTTAATACTAATTGAGGTTAAAATGTGTCAGTTCTTTGTGGATCTCCTTTGTTTATGGCAATGATAAAATTTAAGTTCAGAATAGCTAAGACAACAAAGCTCCTGTACATGAATAATTTTCACCATTATTGATTTTTATTGATACATAGGCTTTTATTTTTAAATAGGCATGGGAGTTTGTTGTTACAGTGTATACTCGTTTTCAAACAAAGGATTGTGGCTGTGTTTCTTTGAAGGCAAGGGAGTGTAAGTGTTAAAAACATTCATTAAAGACGAACTTCCCTACTGTCTTTCAGGTACGAAGTTGTAATGTAAACTAGTACAAACAAAAGTTAATCCAGGCATTGATAAATAAGTAGACGGAGTTTTCAGACATGAATTTTGAGTTGTGTTTTTCAGGTCAAACTACCGAGAAGCCTTAGATACTCTGATTCTGACTAAGAACCCAAAATTTGAGCGAGCTAAAATTATTATTAATGGGTCGATAATAAAAAAATGTGATTTTATCATTCTAAGGCTAGATCTTTATAGAAAAGTTTTGAAATTTATAAGTAATTGATACATTTTGTTAAAACAAAGATGAAACCCAGGAGATGTTGCAACACAATCTTTTACTCATAATTCTGGGAGGATAATTGGTTTTCATATTGTCACTAAATAGTTCATAATATTTTAGCAATTATCAGTGGTTTTAAGAACCCAATTAATTTGTTGCGACGATAATACGTCATAATTTAATGAAGAAAATAAAGCTGGTGTCAATACAGCTGATAAAGAAATGTGAGAGTGGCAGTGTAGTAGACGCATGCTCACAAGGCTCTACTGTGATCGCAGGTGAAGGCCTCAGTGTGTATATTTGGAAGCATGAACTTGCGCCTGTCATTGGAGGACATCACAGAAACAATACTGCTCAATGTAGCATTGTCTCAAGTGCAGAATTGGAGAATGCTCTGATCTCATATCACTGAGTATTCTTATTGTTGTGAGTATTTGGTTGGACCTGAGACAGAGATGCCTCTAGCCATTATGTGTGGAAAAGTTGATAACACTAATTGGAGTTAGCAGGAAATCCAGGAGAAAGCTGCTCTACTCGAAACTTAATATTAGTTGTAAACTTTGAAATTATTTACAATTAAAATAGAGTAAAAGAATTTAGTAGAGATGAGCCACAATTGTTCCTAAAAATAAATTGACAATCATAATTTCTACGATGTTGCAGACCTATCCAACCAAATCAGCATGGTTTTTTCCGTAATTAAAATATTATTTCAAATAAGTTATATAACACCATAAACTAATGGAATGGAATTTTAATAATCAGCTTAACTTATGATTATTTGAAGAATTTCTCACTAATCACCTTGGTTGAATGAATCACAAATAATTGTCAGTTACACACACAAACACACACGCACAGTGTGGTTCCCTTAAGTGGTACTTAAACCTTTTTTGGAATCACATAAACTATCGCACACCAATTTAAGTAGCTTCTGAGTAAGGTAGGGTTTCCATAAGAAGACGACGACACAAACAGTCGTAATTAGCGTACCCTCTCTTCACTAAATCATGGGGTTATCTTCCATTCTGAAGTCACCGGCCAGTGCCATGCTCTCCCGACAGATGAAATGGTGGCAAACAAATTATGGATTATGATATACTGCATAGAACAAAACCGGCTCTAATAAGGTACATTGGATTACGCCAGAGTCAGAGCCGCCTAACGCGGCGAATATGCGGACGCAGACCTGAGCCTCGCCCAGTAGATGTGGGTCAAGGGTGGGCCTTGAGTCGGGTAGCGCAGGGCAGGGTGCTGTCGGCCGCGGCCGGCCACAGAGAGATGTCCACTATCCAGATGTAACGGTATCCCCCTAGTCAGGGACTCTTTCTTCCAGTCTTCAATGTATCAAATGTAGTATCTCGTCGAAGTACCCGATCAAAGCACGGTAGATCACCGACTAAAGAGTCTCCGTTGAAAATATTTCATACCGGTAAAGCGTTTATCCAGTTCGTGGGGGGGGGTTTCACCATTCAAAAACTAAGGGTGGGGACAATTATTTCCGAATGTTTTATAATGGTATATGTCAATTAGTGGTGTTGCATTGACAGTACATTTTCACAGTACACACCGCACGTCAGATCAATCCATTTTTTGTAGCGATGTATCGTCAAGGAATTCCGATCCCGGTTAGTGGGATTTGTACCCACTAAAAGCCCCACCGAACCCAGGCATCATCATCTCTCGGAACTGCTTTTCGTAGTCTATTCCTCCAAAAGGGTTTCTAATAAGACAACAGAAGCCATCGGTTGGGCAAAACCTGGGCTATATGAACTTTCTTTTAATTTCTTGTTTTTATCAGCATCCCCTCTACATATGCGGAGACCCAAGTCTTTTTGTCTGAGATCATTTTCCCAACAATGGTGTCCGTTGAGAGTTGGCCTATGACAATCTCAAATCCCTTATTTCGTTTTCCCACCGTTTGCAGAAGAAGTACGTGTGGTTTTTCACATTAATGAATAGACTTACTGAAGGTATTTACAGTTTTAAACAACCAATTCAATTCGAAATTCGTCTCAAACGCCTTTGATAGCTAAAGCTTTTTCTTCTTTTGAAAGGTTAACCATGAGCCATTAGGACCTCTGAAGGGTATTTTTAATATGGTACTACTACCTTACTAGCACAAACTCTATCTCTTTTCTTATTCATTAAAAAAAATTATGCGTCTAATAGTATAACTTTTACAGTACATCCTTGTTTAATCTTTTAATTAAAAAAAGCTGTTTTTTTTTAGATCTAATACCAGTGGTTCGGCAGTAACTCAGGTTGATTACTTTTAGACTTACTTTTGGCAATAATATATGCAATGTATTTGTATATGATCAATAAAGGATTTGAAGTTGGATGTCTTGAATCAACATTATTGCTAGGCAACTATTAGCGATTTGTAACCCTTGATTATTATTTCCTGTAGGCATTCTACTAACCCATACAATATTATTCTTAAAAATCATATAAATGTTTGTTCCTGTATTAGTAGTACACTTTAATACAGATAATAAGGCAGTTCTAATTAGTTAGTTATATTTGGAACATGTTAGAGAGTTTTAGCCAAAAGTTGAAGTCAAAGACAACAATGCCTCATTTACGATAGGACACGTTGTTCACAGGCCTTCTCAAAAACAACAATTAATAATCATTGCATGTATCAGTGTAATAGTTATTTTAGAAGGTTTCACTTCTGGCTGATTTTTACCTACCATTCAAACTTTTAGTAGGTGCATAAAAAAACCAATTTGTCACTTTAATCTGGGTATCACAATGTATTTCTAGGAACAGCACTTTACTAAGAGCTAATGTTGAAATGCTGGAGTAAAAAGGTTGGTGATAGATAGGTCTAGTTTACCGCAGAGGATGACTGTTGGAGTAGGTATACTCCCTTATCGTTAAGGCTTTTTAAAGCCTAAACACAAGGGAGTACCTTCCCCTAGCCGCTTTGGCCGGAAGAGGCTGGAACAGAGCTGATCTCCCTTGTTATAAGGTGGCATGACCGAGATGTCTGTTATCCCTCCTCATGTAATCACGAAAGAAGGAGGCACCTGGCCCAACCTAACTCCACATTCTGATATCCTTTCAATCCAGGAACATCGCAAAGGTTCTTTCAGTAGTACAATGAAAGGTTTCCTCATTGTCTTAACTTTTCACTCGAGGTTTAAACTGTTTGCCAACGTAGCGGGCTTGCTACCTTGTAGCTTATACCACGTATGTCTGTCGACTCCAATGGGATTTTTTTTAACTTCACTTTTTCTTCAAAATGTTATTAAAACCTAATATAAAATAAATATATTAAAGAAATTTAAATAGGATTTTTTTATTATGATGAATATCTTTAAATATTTTTGGTCGGACAAGTAATGGTCCTCAAAAATTACAGTCTTAAGCAATACGTTTTATGAAATATCTCGTCAAGACTATTATTATGGTATATTATAATAAATATATAATATTATATATCAAACTTAAAGCAAGGTTAATAACACGATGTTGATAAATATTAAAAACTTCAGTAAGAGATCAAAACTAAACTTTGTAACAACCTTTTTAGGACATGGATTTTCGAATCCGCGATAAAACAAAAGCGTACCCGCCATCGCTTTACAGTGTTCCATTATTCATGGAGTCAATAATGAAAAAACAGTTGGTTGATTTTTTTTGAGTCCAACAATCTGCTCAGCAACACCCAACATGGCTTCAGAAGTGGACGTTCTACAACCACTGCCTTATTATCCATAGCATCAAAGATAATGGAAGCTTTCGAGGCTGGCGAATCAATGGCTCTTGCGCTCTGTGATCTGAGCCGAGCATTCGATTGTGTCCCGCATAAGATACTACTTAGCAAGCTAAATTCCTATGGGATCGAAGGAACAGTTCACAAAACTATTTCCAGCTATCTCGAAAATAGACAACAGAGGGTATCGCTTGGTGGGGCTACTTCAGGAAGTAGAGAAGTCATGCATGGAGTGCCACAAGGTTCCATCCTGGGACCTTTGCTCTTCTTAATTCTTGTGAATGATTTAAGACTGGGAGGCAGGGCAGTGCTGTTTGCAGATGACACTACGCTCCTGTCCAGAGGAAAGCTGATACACTCAGTGCTTCAGGAAGCCGAGGACTTGTTAGCAGATGCCAAGAGGTGGTTCACCACAAACAAACTAAAATTAAACGGAGAAAAAAAAACTGATATTCTGTACTCTAAAAAAATGGAGATGTCATAGAGGACTGTGATGAGGCCGTTAAATTACTCGGTTTCTGGCTGGACCCGAAGTTAAATTGGAATTGTCACATAGACAAAGTCTGCACAAAACTCTCCAGGGTTATCTTCTTGCTGAGACAACTGAGAAACGTGGTACCAGAGCGGTGCCTGGTAACGGTGTACCACGCACTTTTTCACAGCCACCTAGCCTATGGTATTCTGCTCTGGGGCCATGCATCAGCATGCAGCAGAATACTTGTTCTCCAAAAGAAGGCGCTACGCATCATTACATCTTCAGACCATCTGGAGCATTGTAGGCCTATTTTCAAACGCCTCAGGGTATTAACGGTTCAAGGCCAATATGTAATGAACTCGCTTATATACGTAAAGGAGAATGAATCTCTGTTTGGGATAAGACAAGATGTCCATGGCTACAACACCCGCCATGCAAAAGACCTAAACACCCTAAAATGTAGACTTTCAAAATCGTTGAACAGTTTTCCAATAGCAGCGGTCAAACTATACAACAGCCTACCGGAAAGCATCAGAAATATGAACACTATTAAGTTCAAGGAAGCCATATGGTCCAGACTTACAAGTAGGCCTATCTATGCACTCAAGGAACTTGAAGATGACCCACTGTTCTAGTCCTGCCACCATAAACCTTTGTAAATAGTGTATATAGTTTTAAATACTTGACAAAATTGTTCTGAACAAATTGCAAACCGTTTTTAAAACAAAATTGACACAGTCTATCTGGTTTTATCAGTCAAAGACGAAGACATCAAGTATCAAGTAAGTATCAAGTATTCCCAGTCGCCCATACCAATCCTCACTAAACGGCAGATGTGCCAGGTTAAAAGTAAGAGTGCACGCAAAACATGTTTTCAAAATATCTCTTACAGTTCTTTAAGGTTCTCTTAAGGTTTAAAGCTTATTATTTCCAGTTTAGGGTTGCACTATTTCTGCACCGTGATTTTATACAGTTGTAGTATGAGTAAATCTGCACATTACTTAAAATATGCATCAAATTGCGTTAGAACCTCCTGAGGAGATTTAAGATTAGAGCAATCTCTTAATATATTTTATATGTAAATAAGTAAATTAAAATATAAAACTTAGAAGATAAAGTTAATATGTTATGTTCGTTCAATATATCATTATTTTTATAAGATTTCCTTACAGAAATGTAAGTTATAGTAACTTAGAAGCAGGTTTCACAGAAGTTTGTATTTATATATATATATTTTCTTAATTGGGTAAAAAAGCAAACTCAGCTATGGCACAAAAATACTAAGACATTATAATTGCCATGAATATACACTTTTTGACATATTTTCTTAAACAAGGCAAACTTAACATTGATGTAGGAAATAATTTATTCCAATCAGTGCTCATACACGTGGAAAGCCTAAAATAATTCCCATTACCAATTTTATTGCCAAGTTGTTAACCATGAACACAGACATAATATGTATCTAAAATATACTTACTTTGTGTTCTAAACTACGTAGGGCCCCATCATGTGTTACTTCACACGTGTGTTAACTAAAAGCTACAGACTCAACTTTAGGATTCCTCCTCACTGGCCTAAAATAGTTGGATTGTTATTGGAATCGTTATAGCTATTCAATCAAATAAATCATGAATTATCTGTGTACAAATCTGAGTTAATTCACAGGAGCTGTTAAAAAAACTGTTTCATTCTATGACTTCAGGGCCCCAAACACTGCTCTTTCAACTTAAATCTAAAATGGATTAACAGATTGGAAAATCTTTCAGTGACTATGACTTATACAAGGAGTGTTTAAAATGTCATTTAAAATATTTCTATGGTGTCCCTGTTTATTCAGGAGGAAATTGCGTGCGGAGCCTAGGGTTTGCTAATATTGTGCTATGCAAACTATATTTTCCAATATCCAGGACTCCTGAATATTGTACATAACATTTGAAACACAATGTATCTAGGAAATTTGTATGGTTTCTGATAAACAGAAAAATTTTCTCATTTAAAACTTTAATCTAGCTTTGTATTGCTTGGCTGTTTATTTTGAATGATAATTTCCAAATATCATTCCGATATCATAGAGTAGGGATGTATGAAACAGACACTATAGACAAATATCTACTAACTTTTTTACTGTATATCCATATTTTATGGGATAGCACTTTATAATTCTCTGTGGGAAGAGAATTTTGTACTCTAGAGGTTTCAGATAAAGAGAAACTTGTAGAGTAAACTTTCCGACGAAAGTAAATCTTAAATTTAATTTCTCTACTTTTCAGATCCTTTTTTAATCTATATTTTCAATAGTATAGATCTATTTCTTATTTTTCTCCACCGTGCAGAGTAATAACAGAATGGAATTAAATTAACGATTCCTTAACTTAGATCAAAGTTATAGCAAACATGATCGCTATATTTGCGACCAATAACATACTTACCTGATTTTATATTTTTTAAACAGTCCTGATCTTCATCCCTTCGTGTCAATATTGGAAAATTTTCTGTAAATACATTATCAGAATATATTTTTATATATATTTGTAACTGTTGTTCATGTAGATATTTATGATTTTAATAAGGTCCCATGACGATAGATATACATGTTAAGAAATTGTATGTTTATACATTATGACCAAGTTCGGAACATTGCAGTACCGTATGTCAGTAAATAGAAAAATATTTATTTAATTTCTATAAGTTGTTTTCCGTAATTTTTTGATAGAACTACTTGGAAAAAAGTGCTATTTGAGACATTTTTTATTTTGTATTTAAATCGTTACTATTCAGGGGAAATGTACATTATACATTCCCACACTGCTCTCAAGTTCTGTTTTCATATAATATGACTAGAAAGGGTCTTCAGACACAGATAGGAAAATCTGCATACGATTTTGCGCTGGTACTGCTTTGAGAGAATTATGAAACAAATAACAAACCGGACTGTCAAAGGTAGACTCGTCAAGGCGCGATTGCGCTACGAGGTGGCGGTCAAGCGCACTTGGTCCAGGACCAGGACTGTCAGAGGTAAACTCGTCAAGGCGTGATTGCGCTACGAGGTGGCGGTCAAGCGCACTTGGTCCAGGACCAGGACTGTCAGAGGTAAACTCGTCAAGGCGTGATTGCGCTACGAGGTGGCGGTCAAGCGCACTTGGTCCAGGACCAGAACTGTCAGAGGTAAACTCGTCAAGGCGTGATTGCGCTACGAGGTGGCGGTCAAGCGCACTTGGTCCAGGACCAGAACTGTCAGAGGTAAACTCGTCAAGGCGTGATTGCGCTACGAGATGGCGGTCAAGCGCACTTGGTCCAGGACCAGGACTGTCAGAGGTAAACTCGTCAAGGCGTGATTGCGCTACGAAGTGGCGGTCAAGCGCACTTGGTCCAGGACCAGGACTTTCACACGCCGCGGTTGGCTTTGACCTTCTGCCACCTCAACAATGAACCGTGACCTCCACTAGCCCCAGGGGCACCAGCTCCCCGAGTATTTCATACACAAAACTCCATATTACGTTACTAATGTATTTCTTCTTATTGCATGCGCTTTCATTGAATAATTTCTTACAAAATGCTGATTTATATATTTTGTATTAGATTTCATGCTTAAAATTATAATAAATATGTGTTTCCCATTTACATTCAACAAACGTCAAGTTAAAGCTGTTGAACGTACACCAAAGTAAAATACAAATTTAATACAAATTTGGCACCTTTTCTTATTTGATCGTTTCTAAACTTGTAAAATTACATTTACTTTAAAGTAATGTATTAAGCATATATTATTTCTGTTGCTATGCTATAGAATAAAATATTTTAGCACACAGATTTTACGTAAATAAGTGTCAATCTTGCAAATTAATAATTTGTTTACTTCGATCAAATTAGAGGTACTACTTCTAAAATTCACATGTAATTAAAATATTGGTGTTTCCTGAAATCATAAAAAGAGTAAAAAGTCTGCAGCAATTGGCATTATTGTAATTGTGAGAGCATCAACTTGAATAGAAGAATTTTAAGACTTAAATTTTCTGTTATTGGATAACGGGAAAATGAATGATTTGTTATCAGTTCCAGTATTAAATATGAATGGAGAAACCTGAATCCGGTAAGAAACTATTAGTAAGAAACATATAATTATGTGACATTTTATAGAAGTAAAACCTGAATGTATAAGAATATTGTGAATTTTAACGTAGATTTGAATATGATAGACTGTATCACTAAATATGTTTACCATTAAACAATGACATGTCCTCAATCCTTACCAAACCTACCGTCGAAAGAAACAAACTTTGAACAAATATATCCTTTTTTTTAAACAACTATCCATAATTTGTTCATAGAATCTGAAAAAAGAACACTGTTACTCAATATAATAGTTCTGTTTCATATAACAATATTGAAATATAATAGCTTTACAAAGATAGGTTTGCTGTAGGCTATTTTATTCTTATAGGGCGTGGTACTAAATTATAATGGTATTTATATTCAATCCTTTTTAAAAAAATAACTATCCATAAGTTTGTTTATAGAATCTGAAAAAAGAACACTGTTACTCAATATAATAGTTCTGTTTTATATAATAATATTAAAATACTATAATAGCTTTACAAAGATAGGTTTGCTGTAGGCTATTTTATTCTTATACGGCGTGGTACTAAATTATAATGGTATTTATATTCAAATTCTCTTTTTCGTGGCAAAACAAGTTTAGAGGTTTCTGGTGCCAAGAAACAACAATTTAACATTGGAAATAAATATAAAATATGTTGTCTATACCTGTTTTTTTTAAATATTTTTTTAACTAATATCACAGAAAAATACACTTAACTAGTTAAACAATATTTTCACTAGTTTCTTTTTGTAATCACAATTCAACAGAACAACGAAATCGCAATATTAATATATAAAATACTACAAATAGTAGTATAAATAAATTTAAACAAATATTCATAGGTTTTAGAAAACACTAACAAAAGACAGGATTGAGACCTTTTTTCTTCAGCACTGGGTCAGATGTTAGTTGTTATAAAATTATTAATACTATGTCGTATTTTAAAACATTATTTTTGTGTAATATTAAACGTTTTGAATGTTTTAGTAAATTTATGCCCATTTACACAAGGTCTTACGAGAGCCCCTCAATATTAAATTTTTAAATACTGACATTTCTGTTGTTGGCGAAGCCTCTCACTGAAGGGGTAGAAACGTTTCATTCTAGTTTGTCTGTTCACACAATATCTCGAGTATGAACTGAGATATATACTTGAAATTTTAATTGAAGCTTCATTTCTGTACATGTAACACTGGTTTTGACAATGGTGCATGCCACTCCATGGGATTTGGCTAAGCGTTAGCTATAATTATTAAATGTGTATTGGTAATAACCATAATAGCAACGATAAAATGGTAGAATAAATAATTGTGTATACAAACTAACTCTAATCATAAGAGGTGTTAAAATGTGCCACATTAACTCAAGTACCCTAACTAAACCAACACATACCGTACCATCTTTTTGTGATTTTGTGTAGACTAAAAATTAATATAATTCATAAACTAAAAAAAGTAATAGAATGAAAAGTAAATATTATGAGTCGGTGACAAGATTTAATTTCAGAAAACGTTAGCATTGTAATACCCTCCCTAGCTCACACGAACTTTTATTATTTTAACACTGCTATGAAACCTAACTTAATTTTGGAAAATGTGAATGTATTTGCGGCAATATACCTCGAGAAGTATTTGATCTGTAGACTTTAAATTGCTATATAGAAAATTATGAGTTTTAGAATGGTGCATGTGCATTCATAGATTTGGCTGTAAGTCATTGATGCCTATCATTCACTGGGCTGACACAATTTCTGTTTGTCAGTCAGAAAGGGGATGTTAAATTTCTTTTGTGTTTGATCGTCTGTCTTTATATCTGTCTAATGAACAGCTCGAGAACAAAATGATCTATAGATTTGAAAGTCTGCATGCAATCTAAGCCCAAAGCATGTTAAAAGACGTGTGGTGTGGCGTACCCCTCGTGTTAGAGCAAGGATGTAGCTTGGTAGTCATGGTTGTATTTAGCGCATGTATCTATCTACATGTTTCTGACTAGCAAGCAAGTTAAGCAATTAAATTCAAAATTCTATTTTTTTTCAATCTTTATAAAGGCTAATAATGTTTTTATAAAACCAACACGCCTTGGAAATAGATTGCATGATCACATTTTACTTGCCTTTTGAAGCTTCACCGCTTGGGAATACTTAAAGTTTGAATATTTTGCACACATATTAGTATTTTTTTTAATCTTCGAAAAAGACCTATAACTTAATTTAATTCAGTATATTTTTGTCTTTGAATATTTGAAATAAATTAAGTATTTGTTGCTCTGTGAAGGAATTTATCACAATGCACTCTATCCACTGAATGGGGTGCACCTTCGGAAGATTAACCTCTAGAATCTTAAATATTTAAAAGTGTAGAACAAATTTTGTGGAAATTGTCCAAAAAGTTAATTTGTGTAGAATACCCTTATAACCCTATATAAATAATATAACTGTTTTTCAACCCACGAAACCTTATAAGTTGTCTTCTTGACAAACTATTATATCAGAAAACGGGTCTAATACATTTTTAACGCACGTTCACAGCAAAGTTTTTAATTGGTAATTCACCCTAATTAACTATACATTGCAATAAACAGCACGTTGTCATCTCTTCCATATTTTTATAATACGAACCAACTCACTTTTGAATACAGTATAACTGTAATCATTTTACCGCCGCCACTGTATTTCGGCAGTTATGTAACCCAATACTCTCTATACGAGACGAGAAGGGGTGGAGCCAGCTTCTGTAGTAAGGCCTTGGTCCAGTCCCCCGCCGGGCTCAGCCCTTGTACCCTATATATAAGTGCGGGAGTGTAACACAGAACATTGTCAGACCCAGTCTTACAGTACACACACCACACAATGGCATTCAAGGTAAGCGACCGACAGGCTCTAGGGCTGGGCGGGGCACCGCTAGAACTACTGCTGTAGTCGCCTCGTTTTATAGTTCTAGAGTCACTTAATTTTTCAAAGCCAAGTTTTAATCCAGATTTTTTTTATATTTTATATTATTACACATTATATAGTTCTAAAAATCACTTAAATCTAATTAAATTATGGTTACACGTATGACTATTTTATGACAGGTTTTCTGTTTTATATAAAATTTATTTATTTGCCAATTAAAAATTTAAAACCATACACTACAATAATAATTCAATTTTACCTGTGTGAGGCCTTTCGTTTTCAATCAAAATATCATCAGACCCACATAACTGAAATGTTATTTGTCAATGCTTAAACGATTTCATTCAGAATGTAAATATAAAAAGGAAGGGACAAAACAAAAATTAGAAAATTACTTGCTTGCCAGTTTAAATTAGACTAGATAATATTAATATGTATAACATATATGGATATCAGTTTTTTATTGCAGAAATTATTTGTGAACATCCTCGGATTGAAGGGTTTGAATGTCGAGCTAAATGTTTATTTTAACATTGAATTTATTTTCAACCATTAAATAGTTTGTACTACATTGTTTATACTAATAGGTATAGTGCTCATCAGAAATAGGCATTTTCCTTTTTATGACTGCCTCAAATACTTTTCTTATATCATTAAAATACATTACTGGCTTGAAACCAGAAGGGACCTTTAAGGCACCACATATAAAGGCCAGCTTAGATCTTCAATATTGGTGCCAAAGGCGCTTATCTTCAGTGCCTTAATTTTTCTCCGTACTGAAGAACTCCTTAATTCTTGAAGCACTGTTTCAGTTACAACGTCTTAATATCGTTTCTTAATTTTTGTTCATTTTAATTCAAATATTATTAACTAAAACGACTTAAAACATTAAACTTAAAAAAATGTCAGTTTTACTGTAATTTTTATTTGTAAACACAAAGGAAATATTGGAATGAAACCTCTTCACCCAGTGCAGAAGTTTTTATTAATGCTTAATGGTACTGGTGCTCGCGAAAAAATAAATCATTAACATATATATTTTAATGATTTGATTATAGTTTTGTTCCATCAGCAACGAATATTTCCGTGAACCGCAGGATAATTTGTGACCAATATAGATGAGCTACGTTTAAATACATTTAATAAAAATTGGAATTTTATACGTACAACTAAAAGTTAAAAATCTTCATGGAATATATTCAATTTATATTCAATAAATTCACTCATGAATTTAAACATACGCATTAAATACAATATACAAAAATCATTGTGTATAACCCCTTTAAAATTCCTCATAAACTACGAGGAATGTCTAGCTGAATTGTTGAGAACATAATTATGTGTAAATATTCTGTAAGCAGAAGGATGTGGATTATAATTTATATAAAATAATATAGGTAGTTTGGAATATTTTTTTGGAAAGAAGTTCTTAAAAGTTGTTTGTTGCAATTTCTAAAACTAAAGCTTGAATCTAGATTTTTAGTCACATAGATATTACATTTTAGGAGCTATATACTTAAATAAACTGGCTATGCTGTTTTCACTATAATTTCCAATAACTCGCCTCGATTAAAACATTTATATTTTAGCTCATCGTTCTCGCCGCCGCCTTGGCTGTTGCCAACGCTGGTCTCCTCGCCGCCCCTGCCTACGCTCCTGCCGCCTACGCTCCTGCCGCTTACGCCGCCCCCGCCTACGCTCATGCCCCCGCCTACGCTCACGCTCCCGCCGCCGTCACCTCCACCTCCGCCAACATCCTGAGGTCTCCCGGTAACCTGGGACAGGTCTCCACCTTCACCAAGACCGTCGACACCCCCTACTCCAGCGTCAGCAAGTCCGACGTCCGTGTGAGCAACCCCGGATACGCCACCTACGCCGCCCCCGCCTACCACGCACCCGCTGCCTACGCCGCTCCCGCTGTCGTAGCTAGGCCCGCCGTCGCCGCCTACGCCGCTCCTGCCTACGCCGCTCCCGCTTACGCTCCCCGTGCTTACGCCGCCCCCGCCGTCGCTCACGGAGGTCTCCTCGGAGTTGCCTACTCTGCTGCCCCCGCCGTCGCTCACATGACCTACACCAACTCTTACGGCATCCAATACGCTTACTAAGCACAACTTGATCTCTTTCAATTTTTAAACTCTTCTTCACCTTCTTTATTACCTTCCAACTCATCTGTCTCTACCTCTCACCTTTCTCTTCCTCTTGACTGCGGAACTAGTACAAAACTCTTCAAGTTCCACAGTCGATGATCTCTTCCACTTCCTGATCTTGTACATATCATTTATTTATTTCACTATTTATTGAACTATTTATTTGTGTGAAAGTAAGTGAATAAAGTGATGTCTTAAACCCTTTCTTCTTATTGGAACACCAACTGTATTACTGTACTTATATATAAGATACCTCTGGACATTTTGAAGAATTTGTTGAATTTAGAAATCCATGGATCATTTTTATCCTAGAAGATTCTTTAACATACATAAGTAATGTCCAAATCAGGGAGTTGGCACCTTTGCCTTGACACTGTCACAGTGACCGTGTTGCTCAACGGAGCCCTGATTGGCCCACTTCTAGACCGGGGCTCCGGACTACACCCTTGCTTGTGCCGTGTTAGTTACATGTTATTTGCACATTGAGATTTACGACTGAATAAGGATCATTTCTCCACTTTTACATTTCTATTTTCTGGTTTGGAGGATATGTTTAATAAATTAACAGAAATAACATTATCTTTTACTGTAACATTTGTTTTAAAGTTTTTAGTAATTTACTTAAAACATTATAAATTACCTAATAGTGTTGTTTAACTCTCGTATACAGTGACTGTGCATCCAGAGGCCTGAAGAGCATTATCATTATCCAAGTTGACTGCTATATAAATGATCATTAATTAATTAATAGCCTGACTGCTAGAAAAATTCAGCAGCGTACAGTTTATATGAAATCTAGAAACCACTTAGTAAATGAACTTAGTGTTTTTGGGTTTCTTCTGATGCGATGAAATAGAGATGAAAATAACTGGAGAATTCTTAGTGTTAATTCAGATCTATTCCGTATGGTAATCGAAAAAGTGTTTCATACAAAATTAGGTAAGGATTGTGAAAATGACAAGCAAAGTTCTTCTATAAATATCAATTATTGGTATCTGTTAAAACATTTTTAAAACGAGCTATATAAACGTGTTAAAGATGTGAAATTTTGAAGGATTGGAAGTCGCACCTTAATCTGATACGTCTTAGGCCCTGGAATGGGAGCACCCCTAAGCTAGACGTTAATGGAAACATGTAGTTTCTCATACAACCCTAGGAAAAATAAAATACTAAATTTAACATAAGAGCTGTTTTTAATTTACAGATGAATATAGTGAACTAAAATGTTTTGTCTGATTTCTTACACTTTGTTCACGCATTCTACACACATTTCTCCTGGATGCTCCTGGATAAAGAAAACAATATGCTTAGTGCAGATAGCATACTGGAAACTGGCCATACTTATATTTTTTGTAAGGCAAATAGGATAAACCTTGTTCCAGTCTCTGAGGAGCATCTTGAGTAGGGGGTTATTGATGGTCCAACAATCTCTTCTATAAGTCACTTGAGATTTATGGAGATATTAGGTAATGTGTGTGATTGCAAAGCATCAGTAGTAGTGAGTTCTACAAAAAATTCTTCGGCAAATGCTCTCCTTGACATAATTTTCTTGTTTTTGACATTACATTTTAGACATAGATAACATAAGAGTTGATGAGCATGATGTTAACCACCCCATAGAAAACACATACAGAGGCCATCTTCTGGGTTTTTTCCGGAACATGATATCAAAGTTGACATTTTATCAAAAGTTCCTAAAGCAGCTCTAGTGTCATTATACGATTCAATGATATTTGGTTCTAAGACTAAAACTATTCACATATATTAACATGCACAAGAAAAATCCGTTGAACAAATATTAATACACAAAGTTAAAAGGTCCTGTAAACGGTAACGTGTAGTCTTACAGACAATGTTCATGTCACTGAACGATCGTGAAAGATGAAAACAACTTGTAATTCCTAACACATTGACCTTGAGTAGAAATGGGTAGGTATTGAAAGCGGCATCGCTACTACATAACCAATTTTGTAGGGAGCGTACTCTTAGAGACTACGCATTACCATTCCAGGGTTACAGCAGTTCATTGTACAATCCGCGGAGAGGAAGTGCAATCTCCAACTTGTAAACGTAGGCATTGTATCTTTTAAGGCATAGGAAATGCGGGCTAGGAGTAGGTCACTTAACCAAACGACAATTAACAGACTTTGACCACACCTCCACAATCAGCAAACTAAAAACTCTTTTTGTCATCTATAAGACACTATAAACTATTAGATTCAAATATCTTGTTCTTTTAAACGTTTAAACACTAACGCCAATAATGTATGCAGATGATACGACCTGGGTTATAAAAACAGCCTAGGGCTACTATAGCCCTGAACAAAGCAATACTAGTTTAAATTATCTCGCAATTAATCCCTACAAAAACAACCCAATTACGCTTTAATGCAAAAAAGGATGAAAATCCAGCAATACCAGATATCCTACTATAATATCAAACATAAATTCTTGGGGCGAACAATAGTCAAGAATTTGGCATGAAACACATCTTCCATCAGTATGTACTGATTATGTATATAACACATATGCAAGGCTGTCATACAGTGCGTCTAATAAAATGGGTCTGTAGACTAGAAACATCTAAAACTGCTTACTAAGCTGTTGTAGAGTCACATATAAAATACGGCCTATCTAAATGGGTACGAACTTCAGCAACTAAATTGAACCGAATTACTGTCATTCAGAAAATAGCAATTAGAGCCCTAGCATTCTCCAACCGCAACAACCATATTATCAATCGTTTAAACCTCTTGGAATAATGACCTTAATTACCTTCTACATTCAGGAAGCTATCATGTATGTATAAAAAACTGCCCCCTCTTCAAGAAAGTTACTTACATCACTATAATACTTGACATGATGAGCGGTATACCCTTGCAAGGCACCGAACCATACTGACCGAAAAATACGAAACCTCCGCCCAACCAACATCTAAACCTCAATGACAAATACTGCCATTTCACGTTTAAATGTCAATCAGAATAAATGCTAATAAGCTCTGTTACGGAATGTCTTGCACACATATGTTTTTCTCGTAATAGTAAAACGAATATTGAACTTAACAACCTTCACAATTCCAGTCAATTTTGAAGATTTAAAAAAACATTTGGATATGCGTTCCACAATTTGTTATTAAATCTTAGAAGATAAACAATTGATTGTTCAAAATATACAAAAAGCCAAGGTATATTTTAATCCCAGCTAACATTACAAAGGTTTCAATTTAGTAAATCTTAATAATATTATAAATGTTATAAATGATAAATGTTATAATAATATTATAAATGGAAGTGCCTGTGTTTGTTTTGTTTTGTGTTTTTTTATATTTTTGCTTTGAGATGTAAACTGTTCCACCGACTGAAATTTCACATACAGATTATGGGATATCTAGGATAAATACAGGCCTATTCTTATTTCAAAAACTCTCCAAGCTACGCCCCACTGGAGCATAAAGGTGCAGAACCTACGAAAGTGCGTTCGAAGCTTCGGGTAACTGCTAGCTACCAAATATTTTCTTACGTGTTCCACAAATTACCTTCCATTTTCTTCATACAACTATAATTATGTCTACTATAAGTATTTTATATTATCAACTGTCTCTTAATACGATTTTATTTTCGAATAAAATATCAGTGAAAACGTGGCTGACATGCTCAAGCAGATGGTCATGTAAAGTACAAGGAATAAGAAGCCAAATATAGACTTTGGGACACACTGATAATTCTATATTTTCTCATTTTATTCTCCTGAAAAATCTATTTCAATTCTTTTTTATCAATATTGAGATTTTTTATCAATATTTTCTTAAACAAAAGAGAGAGGCAGATTCCTTTTTCAGCCTAATCCCGGCAGTCCTAATGGGGCAATGGCGTGTCCAGAATCTTATTAAACAGAATAAGGATAGTCGATACAGTACAAGGTCAATGGTACTGATAAAAACGCTACGCTCAAACACAAAGTAAAACCACCGATAAAAAAACTCTCAATATAGAAAAAAATAAATTGAAATAAGTTGTTTAGAATTAAAAAATTAGAAAAAAATGCAATTATCAATTTGTTTATATTTGACTTCTAGAGATCTTGCTCAGATCCAAAGTCTACGTCTAGTGCTGCCATCGGGCCTCCCTACTTACACTGGAAGTATTGATTTGCTGAGAATGTAATAACTATCCTCTTATACTTTAAGTAGCGAATTATTGCTTAAAATCTCAAATTGCATTTCCCGAATGATTGTTATAAGAGTAAATTTCAGAGCATTTTGATTTTTATGTGAATATAGGTTATTGATATCAGTTACTTTACGATTCCAGAATCTGACATGAATCTAATATTCTCGAAGAGATTGAATTGCACAAGTTCAATATCCGCCCACCAGCGTCCGGTATTGTGAAGTATACGTATTACTGGATTGAATGTTGTTTAACCAATGAAGGATATCCTGAAATCATTCCGATATTTTTCATGGATTTCATTGAGTATGTCTTGCCTTGAATAGCAGTCGAGAATAGCACTATAATCCCATAGAGTGTAAGTATATTTATTTAGGAACTGTCCTAGGCAAAAAATAACCCAGTCATCAGCATTGACATATTTTCAACGTTAACTTTTTATGTTTTGTTTAGGTTTCCGATAGAGGGGGCTATGTATATGCAGTTGCGTGAAATATACAAAGCGCAAAGTGTCTTTTTTTATTTATATTTTTCTGTAATTCTTCTCTAAAGTGCTCGTATTTCCTTTACTGTCATAGTGAAAAGTATTTTTGCAGTATTTATTTAAATCTAACACATCTCAGTTTATAGATATAATAACTATACAACTTCACGTAGCACATCCGTAAAACATCCAACTAGATAGCTAGATGCTAGAATAGACCAAATTTATAGCAACTTTGCAGACTTAACTCTCTGTTTCCCACTCCTCTGGCATTCTTTGGTGACTAGACAATAAATGCAATTTTGCAGACAAAACACGGGGTATCCCGCTCCTCTGACATTCTTGTGTGACAATAAATGCCACGTTTCAGATTGAGCACGGGGTATCCCGCTCTTCTGACATTCTTGTGTGACAATAAATGCAACGTTGCAGATTGAGCACGGAGTATCCCGCTCCTCTGGCATTCTTGTGTGATAATAAATGCAACATTGCAGACTAAACACGGGTTAAGTCACTCCTCTGACATTCTTGTGTGACAATAAATGCAACATTGCAGACTAAACACGGGTTAAGTCACTCCTCTGACATTCTTGTGTGACAATAAATGCAACGTTGCAGATTGAGCACGGGTATCCCGCCCCTCTGATATTCTTGAGTGAAAATAAATGCAACATTTCAGGCTAAACACGTCGTATCTTGCTCCTCTGGCATTCTTGTATGACAATAAGTGCAGCGGCAATTCCAGCCGGTCTCGCGAGTCATAGGATTACCTAACCGGTTCTATGACTGCAGGGCGGGCTCGGTGGGAGCCGTGAACCTCTAGGCCCTGTGACCCACTGGCAACCGTCACGCCCTCGGACACCTGCTGTCGCCCGCCGCTCCCGCTCTGTACATACAGTATCTGAGCTTGTCGAGCCAATCGTACGATTTGTTACAATCAACGAGTCTTAAATCATTGGACTAATAAAAAGTTGAAAATTTAGCTCATGCCTATATTATTTTATCAGAATCAGAGAATTATGAGTATAAACACAACACCTTGGGTTAGACTTACGCAATAAAATTATGTAATAACATTCACTGCTATAGACTATTCAATTTCCAATCGAATGTATGTATACACTAGATAAATTAAAATTTATATAGCGCAAATAAAATGAGTGATCCAATAACATTTAACAACATATCTTAATTCCAACCAGAATCTGAAAAACGGATGAAGTTTTAGTCTGTTATTAGGAAATCGGGAAGCTGAAATATCTTCTCTGCATATAATAATTCTTTGGAAGAAACACAATTGCGAAACATGATCAGTGGTTGCAAAGCTTAAGCGTTAGTTACTTCCACAGTAAGCCTCAATTAAGTTCAAAATGAATTAAGTTGTAATTATGAGTAGGGAGTGGAGGCTAAATTAGAAGTCCAACGAGATAAATTGTATTTCTTACACTGTATTGTTTGAGAACACTGTACAGAATGTGTATGTGTACCTTATCATTTTTAAAGCTCAAAAGCTCAGTAAGGTACACAATGCTTTACCTGGGCTTATAGTGTGAATACTGAAAATAAACTGTTACTTGGTATCTTAGGAATGAGACATGTTTCAGTAAAAAATAAACTGCTCAGTTCAATATGAGTGACATTTTGAATAGGTATTTAAATGGTCTGGAACAACAGTTGTCAATATACTTACATTTTTATAATTTTAAGATCGTTTCAGCATTTTCCTAATTTAGTGTATCTTACATAAAATTGTATGTAGTTATAACACAGTCGAGCGTCCCATCTCTGGTTATTCTTATTGGCCACGCAAACAATTCCTTTTTTTAACTCTTCTAACTACGTCTAGAAAATATTTGTTGTTATCTCATATTCATATCAAAATTGCACTTCATCTAAAAAACTAAACAACTTAAAATTTACTTGAAACATACTATGTCCACAAAAGTAGTAACACTTATATAATAATGATTTATTTCCATTTCAAAATCATACAAGTTTTACAGTTTGCAATTATGAAAAATACTCTCTTTCTTTAACCATTTATGAAGGTTAGCAATGCTGAACAAAAAGTTAAAATATAAGAATCCGCCTTTTATACACTTCACAAAAAAATATATTGGACTTATGCGGTATTACTCTTTTTTACATAAGCAGTAATAGAACATAAATTATGACTAAAGTTATACCAACGACAATATAAATCATAAAAACACAAATACATATAGTTTACCCCAAAAAATGTATTTAAAAAACCCGTTCCAAAATAGCAATGATTAATACAAACAAATATATAACAACAACAAATAACAAATCCAACTCTTAGCACAGCTAAAATTAAATAGTTAAAAACAAAACTTACAATGTTTTGTAGTCAACATTCACCCAATCCTATTTGATATTACTAAAATAAGTTATAAACAAGACCACTTATAACCTAAACAGAGCTCTAAAAAATTTACAGTATTTTTAGTTTATTGTAGGATATTTTATCATTGCATTATGTTTTCGTATTCGTAAAAGTAACCACTTTTTGTAACAATTTTAACTATCTCTAATGATTTGCTTTTTTAAATGTGTCGTGGTAACTTATTTAGAACTCCTAGCCCAAGAAAAATATATTGATCTTAAAGTACTTTTTTTTATATTTTGGTTTTCTACCCATATTTACTTATCTAATTCTTGCACAATAGTTGTGACGTAATAATTCTGTATCATTGTTACCACTTCTAATGTACAAAATTTGTAAACGTGTTCAACACAAAGCAGGTGCTGAACCGGTAAGGTAAAGCCTTTACTTGTAGATACAATGGAAAACACTGGCTTTCGCTTATTATTGTTCAATATAATTCGAATAAAAACGTTTTGTAATATCTTAACATTCTTTATTAGTTTTGTTAAGTCCCCCCCCCCCCCCACAATATATTCCATGCTGTAATTTGGAAAGAACTAAAGCATAATATGGACATCTTAGCATGTTTACTCCACAGAAATTTCTTAGATAATACAATTTTCGTGGATTATTCTTTAAACTTTTCAATAGTTGTTCAATGTGGTCTTTCCATTCTAATTTCTCATCTATTAAAACACCTAAGTGTTTGAAACTTTTAACCTGTTAAAGTATTTTACAGTTGCAATTTATTTTAGAAACAATAAATTTAAAATGGTTTTATAAAATGGAATCTTATTTAGTTGTAAAAACTAAAACTACACTGTCCAAAATTCAAAATTTTCATTTGAGAGTTTTTTTGTTTATATATATATATATATATATATATATATATATATATTATAAATTACAAAACCATGAATTATTCGTGTGTATAGTAAACACACAAAACCAACTTGGTTTTTATAAGTATAAATTGTTGTAACTGTATGGACCCGATGTGAATTAAAGACGTAAATTAATTGTAGTTCTTCAGTCTTCACAAAAATATGGTATTTGAGAGAAATTATTAATACATGCAGAGCAATCATAACAACCGGATAATGATACGATCGATTGATTAACTAGAATATATAAATATACGTTGGGTTTTCCAATTTAATATAATTGTACTCAGCAGGGAATTATAATAATGTATCAGAATAAGATACTACTTTTTATAACATTCAAATTCAATTTTAAAGTTGAACTTCTTGAAATTTAGTCTCAAGAACTAAAATGTCGAGAACCAACAATGCTGCCGTAGTTTTTCAATACTACCATGAGAATTTTAAGGATTAAATTTTTCCGGTGGAGTTGATTTATTACCAAAGATAATATGGGGGTAACCTTCCGGTTTGTCAGCCTTAGCAAAATATTTCCAATGCATTGAGTGTTCTACCCAATCCAAAAAAACTTATTCTTTTGTAATAATAGCTTGCAGTGCTTGATTATTAGTATTATATTCATATATAGGTTTTGTGGAGATGGTTAATGTAGTGAAGTTTATCCATCACACGATACTCCTTTTTTCTCCTTATGCTTAGGGCTTTAATGGAATTTTTATGGAACTTGAAGAGACTGCTGATGCAAAAGGTTTCAGTCAAGTCACTGATAGTGAAAGCAATGGCAGATTTGACTATTGAAGAAGACAGCGGGGGACATACCTGCAGGCGGAACACTTCATATATAGGAGAGAACCCGGTGTGCCTTACAGTGCCTCCATCATGGTCTCCTCGGTAAGTCCTTACGTTATATGCTCTTAGCTACACCAATAAACTACATGCGCTGTGTACTGAATTAGGATATATGTGTACAAATGTGTTTATAACCATTTCATCAACTATATTTTTTTTAAGTTGTAATTTTTAACGATGTAACAAATCCACACTTTACTGTTGATAATCATGCTCTCTATTTTGTTAAACTACAGTAACATCTTACACACAGCTTAGTCTCAGACTTATGCCTAATAATAGGCTTCAAATTTGAAGGCGGCAAGAGCATACACAATTTACATTATTTGGAAATGTTTCATATATTTTGTCCTTAACTGTGTACTTAGGGTTTATTAACTTCAATAAAAGACCAGGTTATCGGTTTGGGTTTACCAACGAATACCAATCGTTCGTTGTTATAAGTACAATAAATTACTCACGAAAAGAAGAGTCTAAATTAATCAGTATTTACTATCGACACTGATAATTGAAAATATGAATATGCAACTTAACATCATTTTGTTCAGGTGCTCAAATAGTAAATCAGGTTACTAACCTATTATATATAATATGTATTTATTTTTGCGTACTTTGTTTACAGAATTTTGTTCAGAATAAAAATGATTACAAGTTCAATTAAAACTTTTTTATCTGTTTCTTGGTGAACTTCCAAAGTTATGGGTGTCCAAAGATGAGAAATGTGTTTTTTTCGCTTAATTTTTAGCATTTGACACTGGTTTTCTAAAAAAAAAAAAAAAAAAAAAAAAAAAAAAAAAAAAAAAAAAATACTAAATGTATAGTCCTGGTACCTGTTTTATTCGATTTTTCAGATCAAAAACCATAAGAAACTATTGAATTCACCACTTAATCTACCTTAACTAAATTTCAGGACGACCTCGTTTTACATGGCGAGCTGAAATCCGGGCGAGGTCTTTCCCTAGCCGTAACTCGCTAATGAAGTATTTCCGGACCCATATTTGTATAAACTTTTTTTATTATTTTTACACTTAGAATGAGTTTTTGCATATCTTCGTGAATCACCCTGTATATTATTCTAAAGATGTAATTTTATTTGTCAATGAAACTTTAGTAATATGATAGTTTATTCCCTTCTTACAGTTTAAGTTTGAGCGTAATTACTTTGTTGCAGTTAGTACAGACTGAAACTCTTTTCCCCTAAACACAGGCAAATGCCCATGTGGGGGAAAATCTTAGGAACCATTTTTAGATTAATATTTGTTACTTTGTTTGTAAATTGGAAATAAAATCAATCAATGGACTAATAAGTATCCAAATAAAAATTGTAGTTTTTTAATAATTTATTGGTTACTAGCGTTACTTCATCGTTCAAAATATTCAAAAAATATACAGATACAAGAAATAGCGATTAGATACTTCCTGATCGTATCTTTCAAATGGATTATTTCTTCAAAGTTTTTGGCATTGTTCTTTTGGAACATATCTCTAGATCTTTTCACTAAAGCTTCTCTTAAGCCTTCGCTTTTGCCTTTTATATGATTTAAACAATAATATTTGTATGACAAACATGTGAATTGCATTATAAAATCATGCACTTAAAATTCTATACATAATATATGAAATTAGCATTATTTAATACGCCTCCTCTCAGTTGGGTTTTAACAAAGGAACATCAGACACTCTTGCATAACCGATTTCCTAATCAGTAATAATTAGTAGAGACATGATCCGCGAAACTATATGAGACGTAATTAAGATACTTATGACATTTCATCAGGTATAAACAATTATTAATATTAAAGTGTGAGCTCTAGATCCAGGAGTCAAGTCTGTGACAGTGTCAGTGGAGGGTGGGATGGAGCTAAAATTCAAAATCTGCATTTATGATAACTTTTATTCCTATAAATCTTTTGATACCTCATAAGGTTGTAAGATGGCGGCTATTCAAAGTTTTCAAAGGCCATCTCAGTTATTAATTTTAAATAAATTGGTTTCTTCAAGCAAGGATGAGGCAATGAAGAAATTTCCAAACTAGCTGAGTCTATCGAAAAAAACGAGCTAAATCTCAAACTTATTTTTTGTGAAGTGTCTAAATAATTTGCATTATATCATGTTTACATAACGTGGGACTCGCTCAGGCAACATTGGTTTGCTTAAGAATTCATTTCTCCCAAGTCCAGCTCATTGAAACCTTACAGACAAATATGGATGTGAATGAAGTTATTATTTTGAATCTTAATAGGTTTGTAATTTGATTTTTAGATTATTTTCATCGTAACTTCTGTGATAACTGCAGCCCAATGTGATCTGACTGCACCACACCCTATGAGCCCAGCTGTGCCCGCCATCCCTTACTCTTCGGTAGAGCACAGCAACCATGGCGCTGTATCTTCCATTACATCTCATTCCCATGGTCCGGTGACAGCTTCCTCTCATACCGTGGAGACCCCTCACTCCAGCTCTTCCAGTAGTGCGACCCAAGTTCACAATCACGGAATGATTCCTCAATTCGCTGGATACTCTGTACATGAACCTCCGGTAGCATCCTCTCCTTTCCCACGGCCTCCTAATTACAGCAACCCGTCAGCCATGTCTTCCGCCCTCAACTCTCACGCTCAACCTCAACCTTTCCCTAGTCTTGTCCCCAACAATCTCCCAACTTATCGAAATACACCTACTCCTCCAAATAATCCCTATTTACAACCTTCAACCATTCAACTACCAAATCCCCTGGCATTTCTAAACTCTCTATCACAGTCTCCTCTTGATACGGTGTTTCCACCACACATTTTCAGCGGACCCCTTCCATCTCCTGGATACTATTCCCCCGTTGTAGCACCAGCTTCACCCCTCTTGAGGTCCGGATACCCTCAACCTTCAGAGATCCACTCTTATAATCAACATCATTAAACAGTTACCATAGTTTTTAATATAGATATATAATTGGTTTCATGTATGTATGTTCTAATAAAAAATAATGTAAAACATTTTAAGGGTAGATGTCTTGCAATCCTCAACAAAATGACATGAAAGGAGGTTATACACTTTTTGCATTCTTTATTGTTCTTAAATATTTGTCCAATAACTAACATGAAGTGTTAATTATGTGTTAATTTTTTTAAATTAAAGCATTCAAAGAATGATGGGATAGTGTTTTCTTAAAATCTAATATTTAGCTATACACGAATTACATACGTTTATGTTGTGGCATAACTGAAAAATTGTATATTAATTGTTATTCCCTTAGTAGATATGTTGTTTTTAATATAGAACAAAAAATTATGATTTCTTTTAAAAATGTGTCTTAAGGCAAATGTGAGTATATATTCTTGTTATTAAAAATAAATGGCATCTTGCCTGATTCAGTAACTAATTTTTGTTACCAATTAAACAAAGGATTTAGTTTCAGTACAGATCCTTAAATCCTGTGGTTGACTATAATCTTACGCCTGACAACTCAAATAATCAAATACATTTGTTCTAATCTATATCTTTAAAGTATGTTAATTCATTTGTGTCAGAATACTACCCTATAAGCATATTTTCTCCTGCATGTCCAACTGGTCTTGATTAACAATTGTATTTCAATTACGAAAAACCTATTAAATGCCCACACCAATTTAATTCAGATACTACGATATTGATATGTTCTTCACTACTTAAACCATAGCCACTTTTGTTACATATAGCATAAAATTTAAATTAACAGATTTGAAAAACAAGGATTGTAAAACCAACCAACTGCTTTGAGAACTTAATCTTTGAGTTCATCTTTGACTTAAAAATTACAGATCGAAGATTTTATTTTCTAGCTCCTGATTAGTTAAAGCAGTTTTAAAAATAATTATTCTATAAAAATACGAAATTCGTGATGAAAAAATTCAAAACCAACAAAATCTGGTACTATACAACCAGTTGCAAGAAATCTATAAAACTGTAACAACGTTTGTGAATCAGACATCGAGCGTTTAACAGTTGCATTGTTGCAGTTCAACACATCGTTGCTATTCTGGAAATTAGAAAGGAATTGAAGCAATCAGTGGCGCGGCGTGGCAGGAAAGGCCAAGGACATTTATTGCTCTGCTGGCTGTGACCCAGACCGGCTGTGAGTGTCCTATCAAAATGTCACCGTCTCTATCATTCACACGCACAGTTTGGCACCTCCGGGCCGAGATACTGGGTCAAGACATACGAGGTGTCCTTCCACAAGAAATTAGAATATTTATGGAGAATGATATTATCTATACTCACGTGACTACCGAGTGGTTAGAATGATATATTTTAAACACTGTAACATTTTGGGGACATACTTTTCAAGGTGCTATTTGATTGTAATTATATATCTGTTTATTATTAGCAGGAATTTTATTACTGAACGATATGTTTCGGTCAGCGTGTCTATACAAATATTTGAGGTGCATATTTGTCCAAATGTTCTAAAAGTATTATAAACTTAATTTAAATTTCCCATTCACTGGAACCTGTAAAGTTGCATCTTTTGAGTTATCATACAAAAAGCAATACCGATAGTTACCAATATATTTTTAATAAATCTATTAATTGAATGAATATAATATTATGAAACTCCTTGCTGGAAGTATGCCACAAAGAACGTTATAAAGTACTATTTAAAAATCAAATATATATATATATATATATATATATATATATATATATATCGAAGTGTCCTAAAAGGCAAACATAATGTTCTAGGAACAAGTTTGTGCCCGTAGTTGATTTCAGTTGAGCAATGACTAGAAATATTGATAGAGAGTTCTGTAACATTCCTCATATAGGGTGAGCCAAATGTGATTATTTAAAAGTACAATAGAAAAGGATTAGATCTATAGTAAATAAATAAAATTATACACCCTAAGTATCATAAACAGAATTTATTTAAAATATCATTTTCAGATTATTGAGATCCAGAGTTCTACTATCAATATTATTTATATAATAACCTTTATGAATTATTACGTGGGTTTAAAACGTAGTAACAAAAAACTAATGAAATGTTTTTTAAACAGTTAATTTTAACATGACATTTAAAAATGTAAACAATGATTAATAGTGATTCTAAGATTTTTAAACACCTGCATTTTTAGAAGTATAACACAAGTTAAGATTATACTTGTATAAAAGTACCAGTAAACAAACACCTTACACTATTTGTTTACTTAATAAGAAATTTGATTTCAAACCATTATTTCACAGTTTTTGTTTGTTAAGTATAAAAACATTAATTGTACTCTTACATAATACTGAGAATATCTTTGAGATAAAACTTTGTAAATATATTGTCGAGAAACCCCGCCGGAGTACTGGCTGGGTATTACTTGAGTGGGTGACAAAGTAAATAATTGGCACAACTCTATGATGCTCAATCATTGCTGGGCTACCCGAAAAAACCAGAGTTATCCAAATATAACATCTGATCGCATACTCAGTTCACTATGGTGATTTAGAGAACTTGATTAAGTTCTCGATATAATATTTATAATATTGAGTAGAAATAACAAGGGATTTTACATTGTTGTATCGGTCAACGCTTGTTGATGATTAGGACGTTGGAGCTTCAGAAACCTGTCAGTTGATTTTAATGGGATATCTCTTTTTGTCTTCAAGTTTCTTGCTTGGCAGGATGATCCTTTAAAAAATAATTAATCTGTCATGTATAGCTTTGCAGATGGAACTTCTCAGTAACTGGCAGGAGAAATGTAGAGAGCTTCCTATGAGATGAAATCGAGAGACCATACCAGTTTAAGATTATAGATCTCTTTTTCTGTTTGGTTCAGTGGTCATTTTACAAGCCCAGTTATTTAGTTGGAAACTGTAAATGGGTATATAAAACTCCTTATTAACTGTCTGCTGCGTAGCTTATCAGAATGCGTCGCTTGTGTAGGTAGTATTCGTTGTTAATCTATTTGCTTGCTGAGCAACCCCTTTTCCATCTTTCCTATTATAAATTTCCTATCAGCTTAGGTGTTCAACAGCTTTTTCTACCTCGTGGTAATCTCAAAACGTAAATGTACTCAAAAGCTTTTTTGAGCCTCTCAATTTTATTAATTACTCCAAAGGTATGAAAAGCCCCTGTGCTGGAGTGGAACGGGCGTATATAGATAACTCCCGACGTAACCATCATGTGGCGTAAGAGGCAACCTGAAAGGGGGATCAAAAGTCGGTGGTTATAGTTTAGACCAAAGGTATTTATTTTATAATTTAGTTCCTTTGTTCTTCATTTTCCAACAAAACCATCCCTATAACTTCTACTATATTTTAATTTTGAAGTATAATTTTCGAAGTATTGGCTGAGGAGTACTATTACCCGTATTTAGCTTCTCAGACGTATGTCCCTTCTTCCTCTACAACGACCACTCTCCAGTTTCCGCAATCGGAATATTCAGTAGTATCTAGTTGCTGATTTTCCACATGAATTGGTTTAGCAGCTTTAGAGAGTTCCGAAACTTGCGGAAAGCTATAGCCTGTTAGGAACATGAATTTGACACCGTTAGATAACATCCGGTGATGCAACCGGCCGAAACAATCGCCCCATGCGGTTTGAGGCAAGTTTTTATGTTACAACAAACATCTCTTGACTTAGTAGGTCATACTACATACCTCGGCGACTGGTAGTTATCAGCCCACTCTCACTGGAGAATGATTTCGCTCGGGTCAAACATTTGGTATTTGAAGGGATAACGAGCAACCAATATACTGCAACTTTAACTCAAAAGTATTAGATAGACATGACATTAGAAATGTGGAACTTTTTATGCGAGGAATTATCCATCTTCAAAAATAAGGAAATTACTAAATTAGAATAAGGCACCTATTTTTTCTAGCTAAAAGAAGTATAACAGGCCTACAACGTAATCCAATATTAATGGGATAGTACCAGTATGTAATGTTAAAATACGTCGTTTTTTAGCTATGAAGCTCAATTCGTAAATTTTTCATTTTTAAGTTTTTGGTTACTCACAGTACTGGGAACAGGCAAAGGCCGGAGAGTATCGGTATATCGAGAGCAAGTTATTTTGTGTATAGAAAATAGAAGAGTTGTAACAGTTGGTGAGGATTGTATACGTACGAACAACTTATCGTTAGCCGAGGAACAAACGAGGTGAACTGAACCGGTATTTCATTGATGGTGGAAAACTTCCCTGTGTGTGTGATTACCTGAACATTGGTAGTATTCGAACATTTTGTTACTGTGGAAATTCATGAAAATAAACTTCTGAAGCCACAAATACATGTTTAAAATTAAAACAGAAACATAGTAGTCTTACTAGATAACACTTTATTTGGAAACTTTGTTTTATTTGTTTCCTATGATTTCAATGACTCTGATTTTTATACTATACAAAAGGACATACCTGCCAACTTGCAAAATTCACTACATGCTCTAGGGCTGGAAGACAACCATGTCGAAATATGATACACATTTGAGACAAAGAGACATTGAGACAATTGAAGAGACAATTTCATTGTATTAACTTTATTTGTAGATTGGTTACTAAACGATAGGAATATAAAGTTGCCGAGTTAAACCATTATGGTATGAATATTACTCTGTTACTAAATATACTAATTTAACTTAAAAAGGAAAAACATTACCAAATAAGTGATTTTTGGGACACTTTGAGATTGCAAATAATCCTAAGTTATCTAGATAAGTTTTATAATTAATAAATTTCTAAGCAAATCTTTCGCATTTATCGCACACGTTTATTAACTTTTTTAAGGTTAAAGATATATTGGACAATGAAATAAAAGTGGAAAATTCATATCAAAAAATGTTAAGTACATTAAGATTATTATAGAAGTTAGTAAATTACAAGTATTGTTAGTTATATCATAGGAACTGTTTCATTAAATAGCTATTTAGTGTTTATATACTACGATTCATTTTTAAATTAAAAAGATGACAAACGCTCTATATTAACATAAAAACAGGTTTTATATTTTATATATTAGTAGCGTACAAAACCGCTTGTTCACAAGTTGAAGATGAAATTACTTAAATAAAGTTACTATACTTGTATTAATGCATTCCTAATTCTGTTAATTTATTTCAAACCACTCAGAATTTTAAAGGCACAATGCAATGAAAGTTCACGTAAGTTTCTCACATTAATGGAAGTTAAGAATGATATTATCAACAGTTTGTATTTGTTCTTACACTCTAGAAGCTTTAAAGAACCAGATGACATGACTAGTGACGTTAGAGTCAATGTACCATTCTTATGAACTGCAACGGAATCCTCCTGAATCTTGTGGTTGGTGAGCCTAAAGGTTTTGAATTCGTACCAGTTGAGCCCTTTTTGATCTTACATAGAAACGTTACAAATGTTACTTTTCAAACTTAAAACCTATCTTTCTGGAAATATGAAAAAATTGCAAAACCACTGAATACTTTGATCTAACATCGCATCCGACTAGTTATTGCAAGAACAAGGGGGGAGACACTGAAAGCAAGCCGGTAGCAGTGAGGACAACCCCACAAGTGAGAACCTAGGGGCGAATACTGGACAGTGGCCCGGGAACTAGGAAGCGCAAGTTTCAACACGGTGTTGGGCAAGTGGCTGCCCGGTCTGGGTGGGGTCTCTAGTATATAGCGGCAGCACCCTCGACAATCGCCACTTGACTCAGACCTCGAGCTAGACCCCCGCCACCATGTACAAGGTAAGCTCTCCAACAAATTCACACTTTCAAAACGTTTTCAATATGTAAATACCGATTTCTTTGATTTTTTTATTGTTGAATACTCAGATTACATTTCTACATTAATTTTGGACACAGTAAAACAATCTTTGGATTCCTTTTGAGTCACATTTAACGTAAATAAAAAAAGTTATCTACTGGAAGTATTGTAGACTGTCACTAAACTAACTTTCAAAATAATCTATTTAAAATAAGTTTAAAATTTAATTTTAATCGTTTTTTACATGTTTCTTTAAATATTCTATGTGAGTTTCTTTGAATTCTTTTTCACAATGATCAGATCGTTATATAACAAATGCTGGGGCGTTATATTTTGATAAGAAAGGAATTAATCAAAACAATTCATATAAAAGTTCAAATTGTGTTTATTATGCTTCAAATATTTTTAAAACTGCAAATCTGATGAACTTTCAAGGTTACATAAAGTTTACTTACATTAGAAAAAATCATTTGATTGGATACTTCCACCCACACGTATTGTTTAATACTGTTTAGTTCTTAGTGAGGAAGTTACAACGAATATTATTTTTACAAAAACAGCATGTTCCGTAATATAAAAATACATTATTTTATTTTTAACCCATTGTATTATTTTATACTGAACACTTTGCCATAACTTAAATATTTACATTTTCATTTTAATAATTAAAACAAATAAAAACAATCCAATTTTATTATTTTGGGCTTATTGGGTTATTGGGCTTTAGATTAATATTGTAGTTTGGTGTTAATGCTTACTTTTTACTGGGAAATAAAAATATACGAATTATTCTTAGGGAAACAAACATTATCACGCGAGGAATTTGTTAATAACAAAGACAGGTCTCTAAAATAGATACTACTAAAATAGTTATAAAGAAAGGTCATAAGCGAATTATGTCTTAGACCTGTAGAAGTAATATGATCGTAATTACGACAGTTATGTTTATGTGAGTGTATACCTGACTATAGAAATATTAGTGTTAATAATGTTTTACTCAGATATAGTTCACTTAAAAACACACACATTCCCAAATATTTACTGAAAATGTTGCCTCAAAATATTGACATTTAGAGGTATGCATTTGCCCTAAATACGATTTTATCTTACGAGTTTCAAACAACATCTTACAAACTGAACCAAAACTCCAATGTGTAAGAAAAACTAATCCAAACCCCGATTTTCATTTTTAAACTGGTATATTTGTTGAGAGTTCAAAAAAATACCAGAAAAGTAAAGATATTCCAAAGGGTATCGTCTTTGCGACGTTTTTAACAACTAAATACCAATTTTTCAATCCAGTGATGACAGCTCCAACCAACTTCATGATTTAAAGTCACTATGTTTAATAGAAAATTAAAACCCCACTAAGTAGTTTTACAAATTAATTGGTTTTAAACTAATTTAAAAATTATTTCATAGCATTACAAGTAAAAACATAGCACTTTAATTTGAAATTGGAGATAGAAAATGATTTTGTGTTGATGATAAAAAGCGGGGAATTGCCAGATTCTGGATTTTGGGGAGAAATGTTGAAAATGTGGGTAAATAAAAAGGTTTCGAAATTCACGCACTTACCCATTCTTACCAACTGGATCATCAAGCTGATAAGAATATTTTTATGTAATTACTACAATATTAAATTACGCCCAACCCACGGTGTGGTTGCAGAATAAAATTTCAAATGCATAGAAAACAGATTTACACATTTAATCATATAAGATATTTTTAATAAGTTGTAACATAAAAATATTTTTATTACTCTAAAAATAATTAATTTGTACGTCAAAAACTATCTTGTTATTGATCTAAAAAGAACGAGAAGTAAGTTCAGTGACTCAACGACAAGGTCACTGGAACTATTACGTAACTGGAGCTGTTATAGCTGCACTTTCTCTGCTCCAGTGATTCACTGTTTGGCGAGCGTTCAAAGGTACTTTGTTATGCCTTTCTATTAATGTTCAACAGATGTGGTCTTGCTCCAACTTATGACTTTTCACTGAAATACATATAGTTTATCGGAATAGGAAATGCATTCATATCACTGTTGTGTAATACACCAGCAATATAATACTACCTAATTTTATTTTGTGCTTCTACCATACACCATTATTCAATATTTAAATAACCCATATAAAATTATCTATGTGGATATTTGTTATACACAGCTTCTATAGGGATAAATAATAGGTCAGACTCTATTAAACAAACCAAATTTGACCACCTCAATTAAGACTGTCAAGAATCATCAGACAACTTAAAATGAAGAGATATTTTTTCGTAGTATTTACATTTTTATGATCATACATAATTATGGTGTATATTTACTTTGTCAATCCAGGATATTCTCTGAGATCGTCTCTTCGTTTTCAGTGCTGCTAAGTTAGTTACATATACACTATGTGAGACAATGTTCAAATAACAGTCTATTAATCGTCGGTTTAAAGCTGCTGTTATACGATTACTTTACATTTATTACTCTTTACTATATTTATTAGAAATTAATAGTAATTATTTATCTTATAGGTATATCTCATTTATATATTGGTTCTTTCTTTGGTAACAAAGACATTTTTATTTTAAAGTAAACATCTTAGAAGAATGCTTCATTTTAAAATACTAATTTCATTTTTATATTGATTGAGGTAATAACTAATAAACTTTAGTTTAAACGCTGGAACATATAACATTTGAACCCATTGTGATTTTAAGGCTAAACCTCGAAGGTTTTCATAAAAAGAGGTTTCAAAGTGATAATAGTAGTTTTAAACAATGTTGTATTTTAGATTGTAAATACTCATCACTAATTATAAAAACAGAAATCTACTTTAAAATTTATCTTTGAAAACATTTATTTATTGAAAAATAATATATTGAATTTCTAATCTCTTATAGTGGCCTATGGTAATTAGGCTTACATGTAATTCTATCAGCGAATAGTTTGTTTCTTTCACTGTGTGTCGCTAAAACCAAATATCATAATGTTTTATATAGACACTTTGCCCTCAGATTCCAAGGGTCATTCTACTGGTCATTGAATTGTAATCTTAGAAATTACAAAAAATTTGATGGATTTTATAACACTCAATGTTACCTCACACAGCACTTAGAAAAAGCTGTGCTTTCCAATTTCAGGACTCAGCCCCGTTACCTACAAAGGTTGAACACTAGTCTCATATCTCGGTATTAAAATGTGCACAAACATTCGTATTACTTACGTATAACTCTCGAAGTCTAAGGCACGTGTATGATCTCTGACTTCAGAACTCCGCCCTGCCAATCTTGAAAGACACAAATTTCTAAGATCTCAGTTACTTACACACAAAACTCATACACAATTTTGCACAGATTTTTAGGGCATTGTTTTATTGATTGTCCCCAATAAATATTTATTCTCTCCATCATCGTCTATAACATATCTTATGGATATTTAGGTTGCTACATCCTTTTCGTATTGTGGGATGGAGCGACAGACACGTATACAAAATCGCAAGAAATTATAAATAATATATTTCACATATTTTTATTATTTCTCACACTGTTTGTACTAAAGATGTTATATTTAAGATTTAAAAATAATAAAGGCTCATTTGTATAAAAATTAATTTTTAAGATGTTAAATGTCTATGGGATTTGGTAAACTGTTGTAAGTGTTACGAGTTGTGGAATATTTTTAATAAAATATTCGTACGGTACATAATAGAAATCAATAGGCCTAAAAAGAGGTAATAAAAATGTAATTAAAAATTTAAACAGCGTATTTTTGTCAGTGCCACAGTTAAAGACAAGTCCTAGTCTATTTTAAACTGCTTGTCACTGCCAGCATGCGTGTGTGAAGGTTGTGTCACCCATTCTACCAACCGTCAATCCTGGGCGGAGAAAGTATGGCCTAGTTCGTTTCTAGTTTGAAGATTTCGGGGTCCTTCTGCCATTGGGATTGCGATGGCAATTCCTCTCTGGTCAATCTTTACGTTTATAAAACACTAAAATGTCACAAAACACATTGTGGCAGCACACGATCTTCAATTTTACGTTATCTAGATCTTCAAAAGCATCTTCACTTTGAATTTGCCAATGATATTTCACAGTCAGTAAACAATTCCGCCGTATACTCTATTTGTAATCCACATTATTTCAAGATATTCTTTCTCTTGACCCCCCTTTATCACATTTAGCGTAATTGTTTTTCATCGTTGTATCTTGAATACCAGAAAGATCATTTGTTAATTTAAATCTCCACTTCTTGAAAAATATTTGTTATTTCCATAGCAAGTGATACAAGACTGAATTATAATTTACAGGCCTTGAAATAAGTTAATTTTACACAATAAAATACTACAAACATGTTGTCACATATAAAAAATCAGGTGAACATTATAAAACGATGTCAAAATATACCATAATTTATAGGGTATCAGTTTCCAAAATCATTGAGACTTCAACGAGTGGTTTGACTGTGGTTTCACAATCATACAAATTATGTTCGTTTGGTAATTCAAAATGAATATTATCGTTTTGAAACTAAATAAGTTTCAACATAAAACTATAACTATTAACATCGCCTCTTACGGTGTAGAATATCATACATCATTATAACCATATTTGCGTAAATATTCTCATAGAACGTTACACTCACTGACTGGCAAATAGTGTAACAGATAAGCAAATAAATCAATATTATCAAATAAATTTAATAAGCTTCTTCATTTCGAAGCGGCTGCACAAAAAGTAAAGCTCTTATTCCACTTGTGTTATCAACGTTAATGCTTAGTTTATTTAAACGAGATGCTAATTGGTAACTAAAGCATTTAACACCGAGTGTTATCAGGTGATTAATTAAAAATTCAGTTGGCCCAGTGAAAGCTGTTCTTATTGCAGCCTTGGACGTAGCTGATTCATTACACCTTGGACTTGCATAATAGTATCTTCATTGTTGCAGTTTGTTGTTCTCGCCGCTGCCCTGGCTGCCGCCAACGGCGCTTACCTGTCTGGCCCTGCCTACGCACCTGCCGCATACGCCGCCCCCGCCTACGCTCATGCCCCCGCCTACGCTCACGCTCCCGCCGCCGTCACCTCATCCTCCGCCAACATCCTGAGGTCTCACGGTAACCTGGGACAGGTCTCCACCTTCACCAAGACCGTCGACACCCCCTACTCCAGCGTCAGCAAGTCCGACGTCCGTGTGAGCAACCCCGGATACGCCACCTACGCCGCCCCCGCCTACCACGCACCTGCTGCCTACGCCGCCCCCGCCTACCACGCTCCCGCCGTCGTCGCCGCCCCTGCCTACCACGCCCCTGCTGCTTACGCCGCCCCCGCTTACCACGCTCCTGCTGCCTACGCCGCCCCCGCCGTCGCTCACGGAGGTCTCCTCGGAGTCGCTTACTCCCCTGCCAGCGCTGTCGCTCATCTGTCCTTTGATGGATACGGTGTGCATTATGGCTACTAAGCAGCCTCCCTATACCCTCCCCTACACTTCCTCACTCCCATCTCGTCCACCTGTCCCCACAAACAACCATCTCAACGTGCCATTTCAGATTCACATACCTGCTCCATATAGAATTAAGGTTATTTAAATATATTTTTACGTTAAACATATTTGTTTTCAATCAACCGAATACTCCTCTCTTTGAAAATCTATTTGGTCTCCTATGTTTGCTAGTAGAGTCCTAATTTTAATAAAATTTCAAAAGTGCTATGAAAGTACCTAATGTTATAAACTATTATGAGCACACATTGGTTTTGTCAACAACCAACCGACACAATTGTTTAGCCTCTATTGAAATTAAACTCAGGGATAATTCTGGAATGAGATAAAAGAACATACATTCTAACATGAGTAACTTCATTAGCCCAAGAGGAATATAAAAGTACCACCTATAAGTAGACTTATAGGTTTAAAGTTTGCTATTTGCAATCGATGATTTGAAAGGATAAAAGGATTTAGATCATTTGCCATTGTTATATGTTACAAAAAGTATATACAGTTAGAAATCCTACTATCCAGACTATAATGTTTTTAATTCGGCTAATATAATTTCCAACAGCTACAAGGAAATTCTTCAATATCTCATTTAGCCTTGCCAAAGATGTGTGCACACACTTAATTTGAACCATCATATGAGCTATTTGGTTTAAAAAAAGAAACACAACTATAATTAGCCACTTTATACAATTTATACTGTTATATTCTAGCTCGTAATTTAAATACACTTGTTAATTGTTGGTTAAAGACCTATACGGTATGTAAGCAGCATCGTAGAATCCTATACTGTGATGCCAAGTATAGTATACAGTTATAAAGTTAATTTTGAAAAATTGCTAAGCAGCTTTATGCTACCCAAAGTTGGCAACGTCAAATCCTATCCTTGGTCCTCTCCGTATCTTCCAATGTGACCTGCGATGCACGCTTTCATAGTCAGGAAGGCTTGAAGTCTGGACGGGAAGAGTTTGATACTGTCCACCAACATAGTCTCTGACAAGATCAGCTGATAGTTTTAATCAATGCCCCCATTTATAAAACTCGTTATTCATTTCACTCCAACCCCGGATGGTAGTAGAGGTTGAAAACATTCTACAAGTTTTCTTACATAGTCAAATTTTATGTGACCAGACAAAAAAACTTTGCCAAACAATTTTTTATTCGGGGACAGTTGTAAACCATTGAAGAATGGTTTATAAGTGATATATTTAAAGACACGTTTAGTTCTCCCAATATTATAAGAGTTGTAAAAAAGTATTTGCGAACTGTATTTCTAATGGGTCCTCCTGAATTGGTTTTGTTTACAACTAAAGATGGCTAGTGTTTTTTTTACATTGCCAGCAACACAAAATTAACCGAATAAGAAAAGGTAAGGAAAGGAATGATAAGTAAGGCCAAATAATGACCCCTTTTAATTTACTCAGCCCCCACTACTTGGCTCACAGAATCTCAGCTCTAGTCGATATCTTGTTCTACATAAAAATCAGTTAGTTGGGTCTGATGGCCCTCCTAGTGATTTATCTAATAGCCGAGGCGCGAGATCAAAAACTATACAAATTTAAAATTATATACGACCAAAATCCACGCTAAGTGATCGTGATCAACGGAAATTCGTAGCGTGCTAACCACTTAACACGAGAATTTCTCTAACCACTTGCTAGTCTGTGGCTGTTTGATGCAACCACCGGGAGTTTGTTGGCAACAGTTCTCACGTGTAAATGGCACTGGCATATGACAACCGGATTGACACTGAACATTCAAATGTAGTCTATATCTGCGTATTCTTAGAGATAACAATCGTGAACTACTTGATTCTGAACTTTATCAAACTTGGGGCTTCCAATGGAAGTATAACCACTCATGCAGTTGAATCGGTGACAGTCAGATCCCTCCATTACTGTTCATTACTGCAAAATGTTCTGGAACATCAATTTTCCCTAAGGTACTTGTTTGTTCTCTTAGGACGAGAAGCAAAGAAATCTCTTTTTGCACTTAGTCCTAAAATGATCTTTGCACCTGCTTCTGGAGTAACAGGATATTCAGGTTAGGGGTAGGTTTCACATCCTGTCGAGATCCTTGAGGATGGATAGCGGGCACCATCTCAGTCTCAGTCGTTTCGCCTTGGAAAGGGAAGCCAACTCTGTACCAGCCTCTTCAGCCAAAGCAGACATGCTCTTATTTCCAGAATAGCAACTGCCACTAACAATTAGGGAGCCCAATCAAACCCAACAGTCCTCCACAGTAGATTAGACTTATCGATCTATCCTTGCACTCCAATATCTCGACATTAGAGTTTAGTGATGTGCCGCACCTGGGCATCCATAGGGTTGCCCATATTTGTGACATCGCTTTAGCTGTACCAATATAGCCGCATCAACACCTTCAGCCGTAAAAGAAGAAAGAATTTCAGGCTTTAAAGTAGCATTTATTTTCCAGTCAACATACTAGTCGATCTTCACACGACTTTAGCCCCACAACTGGACCTTCAAATGTACGAGCATGCGGCCATTTCATTTGAAATTAAGTATTGATAGTACTGTATGCTTCTCGATAAAGAAATAAATAAATGTATTATACCATTATAATAAATAAATTAATAATAAGGTCAATACAGAACACATTCATTCAAGAATAGTTTCTGTGTTTTCTACTGTGTGGTGTATGGTAAGATTTGTCCCTAAATAGACTGTCTAAGGTTTTACTAGCGTTTGAATATTTTTACTGAAATAGGTTATCGGTGCTTCTGTTATTTTATATATTTAATTTTCTTATAAATATTATAAACACATATTCATTTCTGACTGTTTTTTGTCTATCTGTTTGTCCGCACGATATTTCGAAAACGAACTGATCTATAGACTTGAAATTTTGAAGGAAACTTCATTTCTATATGAGGAACACTGAGTTTGATGATAATGCGTGTCATTCGATGGGGTTTATCTGAGCGTTTGCGAATATTTTTACAACGATCTTATGGAGAACCACGATAGCAACGAGTAAATATAAGAAAAAATAATTTTGTAAACAAATTCAATACACCCATAATAAATTCGACATAACCCATATAACCTAACTATCCCAACACATGCAACACAGTTTTATTGTAACTTGGGGTCTAAACTTAATTATAACAAAACTTATATGAAAGCCAATTTAATGAACAAAATTATGAATGTATCGTTTGGCAAGATATGTTGAATAAGATTTCATATGTAGACTTCCAGTTTTGCAAGAAACTTTATTCATTCAATAATATGTTCTATGACTTGTCATTTATGTATTAACTTATTGTTTGTATGGTTGTCTGCATATCTATCCGCAGGACATTTCGGAAATGAAATTACTTATAGATTTGATATTTTGCATACAACCTAAGCAAAGGCTATTATGACACGTGGTGTGGAGTACCTCTACCGTGTAATTATTAGGGTACGTTTGGTTGGTTATACGACTGAATAAAAATACCACTCTTACTTTAAAATATTTATGGAAACATTGTTTATTATTATTTAGTATTTCTTTTTCGATAATGGTTGAAATCTTATGCCAGTAATGAAACTATTAATTAATACTCACAGAAAGTAAAAAAATTATTTTAATTTTCGTTACATAAGCGACTGAGATTTTAAGTGCAACACGGTCTAGGTCAATTGAAATTCTTCGCAATAACTTAAACACCCTGTGTTTTTATCCATTCATTCTCTAGTTTGTCGGCTATGGCATGCAGTAAATGTCCTTGTCCCCGGTTGATCAATGTGTTTATCTGTAACGACCTGAATTATTGGCAGGAGGAGGTCCTGTGTGGTAAGATCAAGGATCTCTTGACCAGCTAGAAGGAAGGTAACCTGGTGTTTGTTATACAGGGTGCGGCAAAATAACATCCCTATTTTTAAATGCTAATAAAAACCGCAGTTTTTTCCAAAAAAAACAAATTTATTCATTTTAACTTATTCTATGACATGGGAAGTTTTTTCTACTTTCTTTTAAACAGAATATCAGATAAGTGGTGGCCGTGGTTATCAATACATTGTTGCAAGTGAATTACATGTACATCTACATGATTGTACCTATCTCTTCTGACTAATACCTTCCTAAAGTATGAGTTTCTTTGGTAACAATTACTCCAGCCAGGACACAATTGATATTTCCTTGTTTTTCTTACTGAAATTTCTAAAAAAAAAGACTAAACTTGGTTAATGATTGTAATGCTTAGTTATATCAAGTGTTATCTATTAACTGAAAAGTAATGAACCAACCTTGGAAAGTAATGAAATAAATTCAGTGAGATTTTATTTAGACATTACATTTCTCTCATTGGTGCTCATTGAAACAATTCTAATCTCAGCCCTTACAATCTTCGTTACGTAAGTAGTATGAATTCGAGAATAATGGAAACTTTGTAAAATACCCATATATTCATTTACATAATGTATGGCATATCATTACAATGCCATACATTATGTAAACAATGCTTGACATGTGAACGTTGAATGTTTTTTTTTTTTTTTTTTTTTTTTTGCCAAAATCATCATCAATATATACTGTATTAATTCTGAAATCATCGAATTTTATAGAATGTTTAATAAAAATTTCCATGGACTCATCGTAATTTTGTAAAGTCATATTTGCAGAGAACGTAATTGTCAAAGTTGCAAGGTGTCACTTGCTTCCCGTTTGTTCTTTACTTCCTACATTGTAGTTAGTGTTGGATAAGGTCAGTATATATTCTAAATGTACATCTTAAAAGGCTGCCTAGTAGTTTGTGTTTTTATATTATATTGTTTTTAAGCAGCCGGTAAAATTACAAAGTTGGCCTGTGAAATACTGTGTCACAAATGGCCTGAAGTTAAATGTCACAAATCCTCAATGTATGAAACAATCATCTAGTAATTAACACGTTTATAATTTTATGATTGTATCAATGGTGATGTATTTAAACTACACAGTAAATAAAATGTTATGTTACACTTTTTTATGATTATTTATTTACTTATGAAACAATAGTAATCAAACATAAATAAGTTAATCATTTTCTAAAATAGACCGCCAAACTTCGAGAAATGGCTAAGAACAGTAACTTTAAAAGTGTTAAATGTAATTATATATTCTCTTTATTTTGCCTAGTTACTTGTTAGTAAAACAGAAAACTAAATCAAGCAAAAGACGTACTGTCAAAATTAAATGTAAGTTTGTTTAAACAGTTATTGTGAAAACAGGTAGCTGTTGAAAACAACTGCTGTCATGCACAAGCAACTGGCTGTGAATTTAAATTTTACGTTATATATCATCAATTAAACATGTTTTAAAACATATAACAGCTGATAATTTTTTACAGTTGCTTGTTTAACAATCATCTGGTAACATTTAATTTTATGCCAGAACTTAACCATCAATTATTCACCTTGTATATGATAATAATGAATAAAGTTAATTTTCTCATACTGAATTTTCAGAATAAATATGTTTTATTCGGTTAGAAATGTTGGCAGCACTCATAGGGGTGTCCGTGCTGGGTTTCTGCCATTTGTAGAGTGGACATAATAAAAATGGTCTATGAGAACTCGTCTCCTGTCCATCTAAAACCTACGCAGTGATGTCATTTATACCGTTTCTTCGTCTAATATCTAGATTCACATCACATTAGAACACTGACTAATAGATTTTTTCCTCCAACAAAACATGTTTCTCTTTCCTCCCCTTACTATAAAGGAAATTAAATAATCAGACATCCTATGTAAATAACAGGCTAATGTAAATTTACACTGTCAACTAATTAGATAAATCGCTTTGTGCGCGAGATAACACCCTAAAGATAGCAAAGGTGTGCAATGACGTTACTTAATAAGCGCAATGAAATGAGTTATCGGTTACTAATTAATTATCGGAGTTGCTCGCTGATCTAGATAAGTGCGGTCGTGTGGAACATTGACACACACACACACACACACACACACACACACACACACACACACACACACACACACACACACACACACACACACACACACACACACAATTAGCATGAGCCCACACCAAGGTCGTCAGACCGGTCGTTTTCTGGGTCGCCGATGAAGCGATTTACGTGGAACTCTTGTATTAACCAACACTTAATTGCTACGGTACGTTCTTAAATACTTCTCGGACGTTTTTCCACTTGCTTTATTAGCAAATTTTGTGGATTTCCTTTTCTTTCGTTATTTCTTTAAGCAGCTATAAATGAACCGTTACTTAATTAAGGCTTAATTATTTGAACTTGAGGATTTATATGCTTGAAGTACTCTATATATGGACAAGTCACATTACTAACTGAGTATTAGAAGGCCTGTCTCTTGAGTGGCTGGAAAAATTTAGTCTCTGTCTGTATGTTACCCTTTATATCTCAAACACTAACAGACCTGTAGATCTAAAATCACGAAGCTTCCTTCATATTTGACAAGAACAGCCGAGTTCTATGATGATACTTACGATTTGGCTAAGCATATGCGAGCATTTTTACACTGCTGTTATAGGTAACCATAACGGGAATGAAAATTTCATAGAATAAAAAAATGTTTAAATAGATTGAGATGAACAATATAAAAATTTAACATTGTTTATTCGGTAGATTTGTTGGTTAGAGTTTCGTTATTTTCTGTCAATTTCTTCACACTCTTTTATATAAATTTATGTATATGTATTCAAAATTAAGTTCGATGATGGCGTATGTCCCAAGATGAGATTATACTTAGCTTCAGCCTCAGGGTGGTATCTCGAGAAATAATTGAGCTATAACTTAAAATTTTGGTTAGGACTTTTTCAAAATTCATCTTTAGTCTGTCTGCATGTGTGTCTGATTTCTGCTGCATATCTCAAGAAAAGATTGAGCTATGGACTTGAAATTTGGCATACAACGTAACTTCTACGTAGGCAACGTCATGTTTGATTATGGAAATTTGGTTGAACCTTACATAGCCTAACTGTAACAAGGATATCTCGAGAAAGATTTCATCATTAGACTTTTAATTTTGTGTGAACTTCATTACTACTCATACATAGACAAGAATTAGTTCGATGAAGATGCATGGCTACACATGGTATTTGACTGAACGTCGATGAAATATGTCACTCAATAGGCTGGTAGATTTTTCTCTTCTGTCTGCCTTGAGGCCGTAAAATTTTCTTTTCTGCGAGTACCTCTATCTGTCCACAGGACATCTCTGGAATGAAATGTGTCTCTTGAGTGAAGTCTGGTTTTTCGTGGTCCTAACTTTTTAAAGGAAGTTAAGTCCTAATTGATAATATGTCTTACTGTTATTCTTTGATATTCTCGTCCAAACCGTTTCTTCTAACAAATGTGAGAATTAAAAAATACAAATATTTTACCTTCGACAGCAACAGTCTTTAAGTTGAAAAGACATTCTAGAGAGTAAACTGTGTTAATCAGTGCAAACTGTGAACAAAAGATATCGTGTAATGGATGTGTAAAAGAATCAACAGTTTGGTTGCATAAAAGAAATTAATAGCTTTAGTATAACCGCAGATTCTGTGTAAAAAGGATAAAAATTTTAACCACTTGACAAAATAACGTCCAAATAAAATTTGGATGTCGCTATTTTGAAAATCACGAGATATTTAACAAAAATATAATACAGTATTAATTAGCCATAATAAACAGTACTGAAACCGAATTAGATGTAGTTCCCTTCTCGATCAGCTGATGCAATTGTTGATTGTTGCCACGGCTTGTGTTCATTACTTCTTTCTTTTTTAAGGTTAGTTTTGCTAACATGGTGCTAACAACGGTAGAAAATTTTTTACTGTAGAGTATTATTTTCACTCATACGGAATTGGACGTGCGGGTGGACCAAGCCTGTCATACACTGCATTATGTTTTTCAAGAACATTTCCACAAAAACCTGCCTAGTAATGCTATGATTCTTAGAGCTGTTGAAAAATTTTGAAGAACAGGTAGTGTTTTGATACAGCGAAGGGGATTTTCAGGTCGCCCAACTACTGTATGTGCAAAATGAAAACCACGGAAGAGTGTTGCAGCAAGTGTTACAGTCACCGAAACGAAGCCTAATTCGAGCTCCTCTTAAAACTAAATATTAAGAATACGTCAATGCAAAGAATGTTCAAAAACATTGGTGGTTTTCCCTATAGGATACAAATTGGACAACCTTTGAACTGTAGAAACAAACTAGCCAGAGTTCAGTACTGTGCTTCAATGTTAGCAATATGCTATGAAGAACCTGAGTTTCTGAGTGATGTGTGGTTTATAGATGAATGTCATGTGTACCTTAATGGTTTCATAAACAAGCAGACAACAAGTTTCCTTGGATTTGACCGTCCTAACATTGTTGTAGAGAGGCCACAGCATAGTAAGCGTGTAACCATTTGGTGCGCTGTGTCTGGGAGGGGTATAGTGGTACCATACTTTTTTGACGGCAACAATGAAAACTCTTACTGTAAATCAGTATCGATATAGGGCCATTCTTGATCATTTTGTGAGAGACCTCAGGAGATTTTGTCATGCACGAAACCTGCCGTTAAGTTCACAGTAGTTCCAGCAAGATGGCGCAACCAATCACACTGCCGTTAGCAACATTGCTTTCCTCCAACAAACCTTTGACAACCGTCTCATCTCCCTTAGAACAAAATTGTCTTACCCAGCCTACTCCCCCGTTCTTACAACACCGGACGTCTACGTATGGGGAATGTTGAAAGAACACATTTTCCGCGAGGACCCTCCATCTACCATCGCTCAACTCTAAGGGAAACTAACCATGTTTATTAGGAGAATAGAACAACTCCTATTCATAAAAATGATGCAAAACCTACAAGAATGGTACGGGTATTGCCTCAAACTGAATGGAGGTAATATTGAACATGTTAGTCAGTTTAACCGATTTTAATTCCTTTTACTAGTATTTATTGGTAAATCTATATGTAATGCTACTGTGTTTACCATAATAAAATATTACCATTTCAGTACTGTTTATTTTGGCTAATACTACTGTAATAAACATTTATGTAAATGAGCTGAAAATCCTAAAACCTAAAATCAGTTTTTCTTTGCTCTATGATCCCAAACAACTGAGATATTACCATTTACTATTGGCCTCTGGTCAGTTCTAATTTATATAGTTGGTCGGCGAGTCCTATTGTGACCTGTATTCTACAGTTGTTTTTTTTTTTTGTGATTATGGTTTTGTTTGTATTAAGAGCATGCTTTTTTTAGAGTTCGTGTGCATGGAGTTGACACACAACATGGTTGTTGTGATTCCTGACTTATGCGTATCACAACACTCTGGTATGATTTGTTTATTTTAACCTAAATTTTAGTTATGTATTATGTTAGTTATTCACCTGAGGTAGAGCTCAGATTTCCGACATCGAAACGTAGTGTTACTGACTTTTTGTATCACTGAATGATGGAAAATATCCGGAAAATTCTGTTTCCGTCTTAGCCATTAATTTACAAAATTCTTTATAACCCCCGTCTATTAGTTACTTAGTAGTTTTAGTTAGGTTTGTTATTTGCTGTTACTTTGAATCATAAGCTTATATAATTCCCTTCTGAAGTGTTTTAGTGGAGTATTATGTGGGAGTTAGCAGTATGCGAAGTGCCATTAGGAGTGAAGTGCAGAATGCAGTGAGTGTGGGCGATGACCGGTGTCCAGGTTGACACAGTGCGGGGAAGGTCACCTGCAGTTTGGCGGTCACAGCAGCGTCCCGCGGCCGACCGGTCCAGGACCTTGCGATACATAGCCTGTTGAGGGCGGGGTGGCCAGGGGCTGCCTCCTATATAAGCTGTAGCGCCCCAACGTCGGTACATTCAGTTGTACGATCCTCAACAACTACCTCCACCACCATGTACAAGGTAGGTACTCTTCAAACTCGATCAATCAAACTGCCATTCAAACTTTCCAATCGTTTGGATCATTTTTCAACCACTCAAAATGTTAGGATTTATTTATACTTTTACACAACCTCGATCAGCATGATACACATAACTATCACTCCGAATAAACTTTACCAAATATTAAAAATAACTTAGACTGTTTTCCATTGTAACATAATATATTCAAAGATCAACCCTTCAAGAAACATTCTATACATATTTTAAGTGGAAGAGTTCCAAAAATTTCAGTTAACTCTTTTATAGCACATAATATTTACCAATACGCCATTTCCACTTTAGTAATTGAATCTTCCCTAGTGTTGGGAAACATTGAAGATGAGACAAGTATTTTATGTCACAAAATATATATTTATTTTGCTTGCATATATCGTATATTAATGTATTCTACCAAGGAACAAGAAGGGAGGGATGTATTTCCAGTTGGCTCATAGTTTAGCTTTTGGAAATCAAACCCACAAACGTCAAATTTCTTTCAGCTAAAAATACAAAGATTGAAAGTTAAGTGCGTAACTATTTTGCACAATACATGACATTGTGTATTTTCTTCATAATAACACTTTTAAATAACTGTCTCATACAAAATAGCTATTTTTCTACAATTTAGTTGCTTTCTAAGTAATGTGGCGATTTACTACTTCGAGTGTAAACATTAAAACCAACAACGCGTTCTAAAATTATTACAGCTAGCTATAAAACAAGTATATTTTACCAGATTTATATATATTTTTTTTTTTTTATTTAAAAATATAACCAAAGCAAAATTTTGACAAGTTCCTAACAATGCATTTACATTTATTACTAACATTGTAAAAAATGTGAAATCACTTTATTTATACAAACGTACTTTCTGGCTGTTTGAGTTCAGTCTCTCCTTGTAAAAACCGACGTCTTATTAGTATTTTAAACAACAGATTGAATGATTCAAATTAAATAATTAATTAAAAAATCACGTTTAACATGGCTGATACTCTTCTTCCCAAAGTTGGGATTTAGAAAATCGACTCTACAGAATATATGTATCATATTCATTTTGTTATATTAATCAGTAGAAAAAAGTAAAAATAGAACTCCGGTTGTAAATGAAATTAACATTGCAACTTAAATTTGACAGTATTATAACGTTCAATTAAAATTATATCAACTATTTTGAATATAATTGTAGTACTGTTAAAAACCTAAAAAATAAATGTTATAGAAGATACTAAAACCTTTGGGGTAAATTCATGTAAAAATGTGTACTCTATGTAGTTTACCGGTTTTACATTTTTACGCAAACCAGCTTCGATTGACAAATTTAAGCGTATCTTAGTCACGCACTTTCCGTACCTCAAGCACATGTCGGTGGCGCAATTACCCCGGTTTTTGCTACCAGACGTTGGCAAACTTTCGCAACCCACGCTTTCTCTGATCGGCTCTTCAAAAGTGCCCCTGCCCCAGATGTTGGAGGCTGACTGAGGCGTGGCCGGGTGGTGCCCTTGACTGCCCTACCTCGTACCCATACCCCGCATTTGCATCACATGTTTGTCAGTCTAATATTTATTTATTGGCCAATCTACTGAGATATAAAGTAAATTTTATATTTTTAGAGTTAATGAACGAAAGATATGTGCTTCATTAATGATTTTATTTCAGCTCCTGGTCCTCGCCGCCGCCGCCTTGGCTGTTGCCAACGCTGGTCTCCTCGCCGCCCCCGCCTACGCCCCCGCTGCGTACGCCGCCCCCTACGCCCACGCCCCCGCCGCCGTCACCTCCACCTCCGCCAACATCCTGAGGTCTCCCGGTAACCTGGGACAGGTCTCCACCTACACCAAGACCATCGACACCCCCTACTCCAGCGTCAGCAAGTCCGACGTCCGTGTGAGCAACCCCGGATACGCCACCTACGCCGCCCCCGCCTACCACGCACCCGCCGTCGCTGCCTACGCCGCTCCCGCTTACGCCGCCCGTGCCTACGCCGCTCCTGCTGCCTACGCCGCTCCCGCCTACGCCGCCCATGCTTACGCCGCACCCGCTGCCTACGCCGCCCCCGCCGTCGCTCACGGAGGTCTCCTCGGAGTCGCTTACTCCGCTGCCCCCGCTGTCGCTCACTACAGCTTCGACGGATACGGCACCCACTACGGTTACTAAGCGTCATCCCCCTAGTCACTGCAACGTTCATCTGTCATCTATTTATTCCGTTTGATTCATTGAAATGAAATAAATGAAAAGAGGATCGTTATAAACAACGTTAATTTTACTGTGCCCATAATTCATATCTATTATCTCATTTAGTGGTATTTATTTAGTAGACTTTAGTCTAGAAATATATAACATAAAAGGTCCTTAAAATTTCATTAGGAAACAAATCAAACTTAACTCTCTTAAATCTTGATCTTAAAATCTTTTCATTCAGACACAAACGAATGTCGCTTTGAGTGATGGAATATGTTAGCATAAAATTTAAAATATAAAAATTGATATGTAGTTTTTTATATAGTGAATTTCGAGGTTATGAACAAAAGTCATTAATAAAGAATAAGGTTATACATTATAGTAAGATATTGATATCCAGTTTTCGAAGCTCAATAAAAAGAAGTATATGTTCAATAAGAGTTGCTCGGAAGTAAAAAATTACCAGCTGGTAGTAGTAGTAGGTGCACCATGGCACTGGGCTATGAGAAAACACAACAAGATTTAAGTTCGTAATGTTTGTATTCCAGAGCAAATTGTAGATCTAAATTCATGTGCGAATTTGATAGTAATTTTGGCACCATGAATACATTTATTATTCATAAGTAGACGGACTGAAAAAAGTGACAAATTACAAAGTCTCCTTGTATTTTCATTAGTCAGTTTTAATACTGAATGGATCCACCTTTGTAGTGAAATATTGCACACTTGTGGAGGGATAGTGTACTTTAAATATGATGACGTACTGTGGAATGAGACTTTCAAATCCTAAACGTTTATGACAACTTTTGTAATCACTATTATATTATTTAAAGATTCGGTTCGTTTGAATTTCTGTGAAGAACGAATAAAATTTTGTCAATAAATGTTATAATAAACATATATCGTATAAATATATTATTTGACTGTAAGCTTGGTTTCTGTTCGAATTTAAACATATTAGATGTAAAAAGGTAATATTATAGAGAATTTCCGCTGATCTGTAAACAATGATTCACGTTATTACATAAACATTATGCAACTGACTTAAAATATGGTTTAAAACTTTTTAAGAGAATCATTTGAAATTGTTATGAATTCTTATGAGTATGTTTGTCAGAGAGAATCATTAGAAGTGCGAATACAAGCAAATAAACTAAAGCTTTACGGTACATTAATTATAACAATGAACAATGTTAATAATTTGATTGGTAATAAATAAATCAAAACAAGTTTTTTACTTAAGCAAGATGTAATTTTTGATACTCAAATAAAACTATGTTCGATTTTCATTCAAAACAATAAGTTAAACATTTCTCTTTCCACCTCATGATAAAACTAGATAGTTTACTATCAACTATTAGATTAATGTTAGCTTTAAATCAGGACCACCATACACATATTTGGTGGCATATAAACCATAGACCTTCTGATTTTTCAATTTGGAGCCCAAATCTTAACCATTTCCCAATAAGGGGGGAAATCCTAAATTCTTATTTCCTTGTATTTACATGAGGTATTTGCATGTTTTTGGAGTACCAAATACTAATTTCGCCAAAAAGGTTAATATTATTTATGCCATACCATTATAAAATCTGTCATGAAAAATGTGACTGGGACACCAAATAAGGTCTACTTTATTATAAAGCAATTAGTTAGGTTTCATCCTTTCTAACTTCACTTCACCTTGTAACGTATTTATATAATACAAGCATGCAAAAATCAAGAATACAGATACATTTATTACTATGCCACATGGTAAAATGTCATTGCATTACTCAGTTTATTTACAAATTTGTTTATTCTACTATTTTCTCGTTGCCCTTATTAGGTGTTATGACAAATATAAACACGTTCAACCAATTATATGGAGTGACTTGTACCATCATCGACCTCGACGTTGCCTATACAGAAACATAGCTTCAAGCAAAATCGCAAGTTTATAGGTTAGTTCGTTTTCGAGATATCATGCTGGCGGGCATAAATTAAAGGCTTCGTTAACGCTCACCCAGTGATGTTAGTACCTATATTGTTTTACCAAAATTCCCATACAAAGTTTTCAATTACATTTTTATTGTGTCCCCCTCCCCCTTATATAACTTACCTCTAACATGACACTGCCTACTATAACATTAAAGGTATATTCGTAATCTCCGAACAAATAAACGTCAAAAACATTCCAAAATACCTGAGTGTAAAACTGCTTTATTTGAATGATTCGGTATCACAAAATATTCGAGGTACACTTCAGTCACACAGTAGTTGGCTTTTGTGGGGTTTGACAGAAGTCGGTAAAGTCTTAAACCAAAGTGTCATTTACAATTGCTATTTTAGCAATTTTTCTGCCATTATATACTTATCATAAATACATATCAAATTTGTCATTAGAAACCTAAGTTTTGGAGACGTTTGAAACCAATCACCGTGGTATACACCGAAGGAGTTATAAATAATAAAAAAAGTTAGATCATAGAACTATATTTTGATGATACGCGGTGACCATAAAAAATCCGTAAAAAACGAACCAGCCACATGATGACTAATGGAAATAACAGGAAGGTGAAGTAATTTTGCAAATCCACGCCAATCAGTTTTGAAAACTCTCAGACCAATCACGAGAGGAATTTCCTCTGCACAGCCTCTGTAACTGTTAGGAACACCCTTACTAGGCCGGGTTCCTAGTTATGTATTAGTTAATCATTTATATAGTTAAAACCTTTATTTGAATACATTAGTTTAAATTTTACGAATATAGAAATGAGGTAATTACAGAAGTATTTACTTTTACTATAATTTTATGTTTTGAAAGGGTTTTAAATTGTGCCCTGTTATCATTTAACAAATTAATTTTTAAATATGCTTCTATGCTTTGAAAAATGTGTATATATATATGCCTCATAAGGACTGTTTATAAGCATTACTATCATTCATTTAACATTGATACAAACTCAAAAGACATTCTATTAAATTAAATCTTCGCCACTTGTTGTCATCGCCTAGCATCTGACCTTGCTCACTTTAAATCATAATGTAGTAACATATTCTTTTCTAATCAATTATATGTCATCAAACTTATTTATTACGTGTCCTTTCCATATATACAGGCAAGGTAGGAGTACACCACACCATGTGTCACATGACAGTCTTCCATAAGGTGCAATGCAAATTTTCAATTCTTAAGCTCATTTAATTAATGACAGATGGAACGACAGACAATCATACGGCAGACATTGCCTGGCAATCAAAACATAAATTGTGTCAGCCTATTGCGTGACAGGCTTAAACGACGTTCAGCCAAATTCCGTGGTTCATGCAAAATGTCAATTCTACAGATGAAATCTTGCCACGTCATATATTTAAATGTTTGTTTATTAAATTGCGTTCCTTATCAGTGTTTAAATAATATAACTCTACACACCACGTTACCATAAAATGATGGATGAGCTGGAATGCGTAGGCTACATGTGTTAGTACGTTACTTCTTTATCTCTTTACTAATCTCTTTTACTATACTAAACTTGTTTATAAATTTATTTATTCTGCTATTTTCTCGTTGCCATCATGGTTTTTCATATGGCCTATAAAGAAATATTCAATAACGCTTACCCAAAATCCCATGGTGTGACATGCGCCATAATCGAACCCAATGTTTTTCATGTAGAAATAAAGTTTCATAATTACAAGTATATAGGTCTGCCCGTTTTCGATATCTCCAGCAGGCAGAGACAGAAATTAAACTTTTCCAGCCCCACAAGTTCGTTATACTAAAACAATTAAAGCCCGGCTTCGGATCATTATGAAAAGTTGTGCTTAAATACTTGTGGTCACATTATTAACTTGATATATCTTGATTTCAAATAATTGTTGAAATTATCGGAAGTTTTATATTAATGTACCTTCGTCTACAAGTTAGCCAAATGTGTTTAGTTCCATTCACTTTCTTTCGGTTACATTTCATATTTATTCAAATTTTTATATCAATCCTCTTTACTTTTATAGTATTATAGTTACCTACCAAATTCTTATTCCTCCAACTCCCACCAAAAAGTGTCCAGTCTATATTTTTATGATTACGGTTACCTCTAAAAATCAAAATACATCTGGTGTTTTGAAGAGAAGTGGATAAAACCACCTTTTTGCAAAATATACATGATTTCCAGATGCTTAGTTACAGACTAGCAGTTACTCGTGGCTTTGTACCCAATTTCCTATCGAATTAACAGATAAGTCAAAGGCAATGACATAATAAACTCTCATGAAAGTGATTTATTGCCGCTGAAAGATATTTCAATTTCCTGATCAATTTCAGATATACTAAAAATTTAAATTCACAAAGCAATGTTTTGAGACCCCAGTGTCGGCGAATGACATGCATATTATATAATATATATTATAATATATTTTATTATATTATATTATATTATATATATAATATATTATATTCTCTGCAACACTACATAATATTTTAATGAATAGATGCAACAATTTCAGTCCGTAGTAATCTTAATGGAAGTACATATTATGTAGTATAATACAACCATATAATGGTTTTTAATCGAAAGTAGATATGTTTATGCTACGTATATTTCCGTGTGCGTTGGTAACAGATTCATAAGGTACAAAAAATTTCCTCCGTCTCTTATTTCAGATTTAGTGTGTGAAGAAACATTTCCTTTTTGGATTAATTATATTACACAGACACACACACCATAGTATAATTTTCCTTGTTTCCACGGTCAAAAAATAAATACATATTCGATCTCAGGTGAAAAATTGTTTACTTCCGACTCTTCTCCCAGTCGAAGTTGTTCGCCTCAGTACATGGAACATTTGCATTCTCACCCAGATCAAGAAAATATATATGTCGGTTTAGAGTCAATTTCTGTCAAAACGCATCTACTTCTGTCCACTATAATCTACTTACAAAAATTGTATAATACGTTTATCTAAAAAGTCTACTCTGGTATAAAAGCGGTTATATTCGGTTCCACTTTCACCGAGCAGTACAGGTGTAATGGGATATACTCATGTACGAGTACTACCTTCCTCGGAACATCATGCTTAGTGTTATGCGGGTTGCGTCAACAGTCCTTCGAACCCGCGAGAAGGCGCTTAAATATATTTTACTGCATAGTACCTTTTTTACCTTAGCTCATGTTCAAATTCATATGTGTTTTATTTATCTGTGATGTTTGTAAAAGTTTATAAAATACAGGTTTGAAAGGAACTTATAATTTATTATGAAGCACTATTAACCCTCCAACTGGCGGTCATTTTTTCCTGTAGTGGCGGCATGTTTTCGAGCCTCGTGCAAGGGTTTTTTAAAAAATTTATGAAAAATATAAATTAAAAGTAATATATAGAAGTATATATTTTTGTGTTCAGAATTAAACATATAATAATATTAGTATTAAAATTTGGCCTTAAAAAAATGTTTACTAAAAATTTTTTTCCATGAAATTCAAAATTTACATTTTTTTTTTAATTTGGGGGGGACCATATCTAGCAAACCAAGTTATAGTAAGAAAACTATAAAAGTGAGATAGCCATTTTGTGTCAAATTTATTCTAGTTTCAGAAACACATAAGCATTTTACAAATTTATGAAACTATAATAACACTATATAACAAAAAGCAGCGATGCGCATAAATTGTGAAAATAGGGTGTATATGTAAGAGTTTGCTAATAAAAGTTTTACTAATACAGTTTTACTTCAATACATGTTATATTGCATATTTTGTTACTCAGAATGAAGTAAACTATACAGCAGTAGTAAAATAAATTCCATAACTTTTTTTTGAAGAGTCGAAAAAAGTTTCATTTTGTCATTACTCAAAACTTTTGCGAAAAATGTTCGAGAAATTTATTTATTCTAAAATATATTTATTTGCACTACTGCAATATTTAACAATTCACCACACACTAAACACAACACTAAAACACAAATAAACACGACTCGTCACATCAACAACTCAGACGGCATCGACAACATGGCGGTCACAATGAATTATTGCATCATCTTCTTTTACGTTCAAAACTACGAACTTGGTACGTTGCAACTACAATACAAAGAGGAATAAAACCATAGTATTCCTTAGGCTTTTTTCCCGAATCCAATGGTGCATGAATCGAATCGATACGTTGCCGGAATATACTGTAATGAGTGATTATGCAAGGGAATGTTTGTTCATCAAAATTTTGACGAACAACAGTTGGAGGGTTAAATCAATTCACACTGAATTTATGTTTAAACATCGTAATATTAAAATATTATTATTTTGTTACGGTAGTTTTTAAGAGACAATTGTTACTGCGGTGGCATTAAAAATATTCTGGCTTTTGCACCTGCAAATATAGGTACAAATATGTGATGCATTTAATTTATATTATATAGTTATCCACCGATTCACTCCGATTATCTTTAAACTTACATTGCATAATGTCATTGTTCAGGGTAAAGGTAGGACGGGAAAGAATCTGTTATCTTATCTGAGATGGACGGCATACATACATATATATATATATATATATATATATATATATATATATATATATATATATATATACACGCGCGGGTTCCAGCCTTAACATTTCAGAATTCCTCAGCCTTGCATTGTAGCAAAAAAAGGAACACCCGATTTTATCGCATAAATGGATGGAGATACGTATAAAAAATGGTTTGATGAAATATTATTCTCCAACGTTTCTGTGTTACTGTTGTTGTTATTGAACGATAGCCGTAAAAGAAGACATCAAGATTTGTTTAACAGTTAAAACTGTAGATTTCCATTGCACATCTCGAAGAAAGAACTTCTTGTCTGGATCTTCAACAAACTCGGAGAGTGACGGAGAACATAGTTCAACTAAGCGAAGTGTCTGGAGTCACTCTTTAAGTAAATAAAGCAAACAAAGGTAATCAACATAGTAACATATAGTCTAAATATAACATAAAATAATACAAAAAGAAAACAAACAGTACTTTTGGACTTTAATATTTTTGTATTAATAACTATAGTAATACTTCAAATTTATTACTTTTACATGACTGTAAACTCTATTTAAGACGTACATAGTGTACTAGTAACCTATAAACTGCTATTAGTCTATCAATTTTGATAAGTAAATAGATTTGTAATTTAAGATTAATATATTTTAGTTATAACTATGCTAATACGAAAATAATTTAACTGAAATGTAATTTAAATTGTCACGTGTAAGTAGCAAACAAAAACCTGCTTCTTTAAAAAATGTGTTGTCTAATTTCGGCGCGTGGCCCGTGGAGTTGATGTCTTGAGGACGGCTAGTACCACGAGAACTGCCGTTTGGTAACATGGCTTATGGCCGCTCCGCACTGCACGGTGAACGTGGAATCGAGTATATATCCGGTCATTATAATTTATTCCCGGTTTAAGGTGTTTTGGGGTTGTGGTCTCAATGAAGAAAATATATACATACACAGATCTAAACTGTCTTCTCTGGTTAAAAAAACTTATACTTACACTTTTCTTCCGGTCTAAGGTTTTTTGGCGCTATAGTTTGTCGATCAAGACATGTGATCTAAAAAGTCTACTTCGGTCAAAAAGTAACTACTTCCGGTCATTGGAATCTACTTCCGGAACCATAGTAACCTTTGTATTGATGCTCCATTGAGAAAATATATATTAAGTTGGAGTAAAAAATTTATTTCGATCAAGAAACGACTACTTCCGGTTTAAGGTATTTCGGGTACCGGTTTCATGTTTATAGCATACTACTCGTGTCTCAAATTTCACCTTTCTAGGAAAGCTACATATTAAAAACAGTTTTTCTAAGGGTTCAACCCATTTCGGCCCCTATGGGTGGTTGATCTTTATGACAAATCTTTTATTTAACTTTTTAAAGCATAAAACACGTGTGTGTCAAATTTTTATCGTTGTAATAAATTGGGAAATTTAAAACAAAATATAGTTCTTCTAGGGTGTACAACCCCATTTCAACCCCTATGGATGTTGATTTATATGAAATTACTTTTATTTACCATATAAGTCATGTGGCTTACATGAGTCACATTTTAACTCTCTGGGATAACGAGAAGTTGAATAATTAGTGAATAGTGAGACGTTTTTACATTTAAAAGACTGAGAAATAGAACATTTCTCTTGTAGATAATTTCATCAATATATACAGATATCTTTGTTATACTAGACCACTGGTTATAATAAATGTGAAGCTCAATCGCAATCTCTTGTCCAGTTATAGGACTGATCATGTGGTCGAACAGGAACCGTATATTCTAACAAACTGCGTCGTAAAATAAAAACAAGATCAGTGAGAGTGAATAAATAAAAAATCACGTAGATTATTATTGCATACGATACAAGGCGATACTGTAACCCCTTGTTTTGCGAAGTCTGATGCTATAACATTCAGAGCTCTATTTATATGTTGTGAATCATATGAGTCGACATAAAAAGGATTCCACTTCGAAGTTGCTATGTCAAATGGTAAAGTTCCTGTATGTTTTACTAAATGTCGTCACCATAAACTCTCAGTAGTAATCTAGGCAGTTACAAAAATAATTTCTAATTTATTAGGTGCTTTTTTATTTTACGTACAAAAGTTTAAAAAAATAGAACCTCGTTTTAACGTTGAACATTTTTTAAGTTAAAGTTATTTTCAATATCGAAGGTAATAAACGTAATCGGTGAGTTCTCAATGCCTGTCGATCATAATGTGTTTCGTATAATTTAATTTTAAAATGTTCCCACTGAGAAGGTCATCAGTTTTCGATGACATGTGCTTTGGATCACGATTATACATTCTATCTATCCACCTTGCAATGTCCAAGGTATAACTCAGAGGTCTGAGTGCAGCTAGACCCGAGTGACTACTGCACGACTCTCAGCAGCCATATAACACTCACTCAGTTCACACAATGTATGGGCGCGGGCCGCCCCGCTCTGTGATTACCCGGTGCAGAGATATGGGTCGGTGATACGGGGACAGAGGCGACCTTGTAGCTGGGGAGTAGAGCCTGAGGCTAGCGAGCAAATCCGCCTCGCCCGGTCATGGCTGACTCGCGCCTTGACGTGAGAAACGAAGAAGATCGCTCCACCTTTGGAAGGTGGAGGAGCAGGCTATAGAGCGCTAAGAGTTCCGAGACAATGTCTCTTGTGTCCTGAGCCTCCCTCTCCCATATGCTCTCCTGTCATTTCTGCAAATAAAAATTCAAAACTTATCATCGGACAAGGCCAAAATAATCCCAAATTCAATATTGCTCAACAATGCTTTGTTGCTGAGATATAACTACTTTGAACAGTTGCAATCTTGTAACCTTAAGAGTTAAGAATCCATGATGTTAGTGGCTATTTTAAATATTTTCCACAAATCTGTGTAGCATGTTCATGAACGCATCTTTTTAAGTATTAATTGAGTGAAGATTACTAACGAACGTATGAAAGTTACGTGTAAATATTATTTACTTGCCAAGTTTAGCTCAAGACTGGACACACACTAGTTGTCGTTTTTACTCGAATCATTGATGCGACTGTATATTTCTCAAAACTGTGTTTCGAATCGGTACGAGATATAAAAATCTTACATAAACGAAAATGTGGGTATAAAACCCAGAAACTTTAAAACTATTAAACTTTGCTTGGCAATGTTTAGATGCAATATTTAACTCAGGTCTGAAAAATTAGAACACAGTATATCTTAAAAACTTTAAGATGAAACACATGTTGTAAATGTTTTGACCATGGTGTATGTGTAACATATAATTGAACTATTCACGAGAACTAGTTTCATTCCAGATGTCTTTGATTGCTTAAATTTATTACTTATTAATTATATATATATATATATATATATATATATATATATATAATTAAATCAAATTTTGAAAGATCGGCCTATTATATATATATATATATATATATATATATATATAATAAGCCGATCTTTATTTTATATATATATATATATATATATATATATATATATATAATAGGCCGATCCTTCAAAATTAGATTTAATGAACATATAAAAGCATTGAAGACATCATCAAATTCAAAATAAGCTGACCATTTAAATAAAACCAACCATACGTACACAAATAATATCGAAAATAGTTTTGAAATTTTGCACACGCAAAAAAAGTCACTTATTGTCAACTTAAGAAATTTTTTAATTTAAAAAAGTACCAAAATTAATCCTAATGTACTACTATTAAGTGACAAGGATTTTCTCACCGAAAATTTATTATTCAATAGACTTTTAAACGATATAAATTGATCACATATAAAACTAAATGCGAGTACACAGATTTAGCCATCAAGGTTGTTAAAAACATATGACAATTTGGTTTCAATTATTTATTTACTTCATATTATGTACTTCGTTTACCTTAACCTACAAGTACCTGATGATGACTTCGTTGATTTCGAAATACATTGTACGTGTGGTTTCGGGGCTACATAAGTGCTATGCGCATTACCTTTTTTGGCGTCAAAAAATACTTATAGAAACTTGTGTTAGAGGTTTTATACCTCGAACAGCTTTGGACAACAACTAAAACCTCTCATATTTTTAACCTTCAATCTTTACGTATATTTTATAATGAGATACCTTTTGTAAAATAAAATGATATAATTTTGGAAGCAGGTAGACGGAAATGATTTGTTTTTATACCCTCGAGTATCAAGCTTCACTAACGCTCAGCCAATGACTTTTTTTACAAGGTTCGATTATGTGGTGGGGATACCATAATCGGTGAAGATATCCACGATATCTTGTAATGATGTTGATTTCAATAAAAATAATATTTTTGTAAATCTACATTACAGTCAATTAACTAAAAAAAGGGGGAAAAGGTAATTACCGTGTGATAAAATTAGGTGTGTTAAAAGCTCATACAACATCCAATTTAGAAGTGTAGTCACGAACTGCAAGCAACAACTGGAGAAAGCGATTAGTCAATTAGGCAGGCTCTGTGGCGGCAGCGCCTTATCACTTGTGTATCGAGGCGAGACCTTGTCACTGATAGCAAGGCCAACACAGGTAAACAGTCCAATCACGTGACGTCATTCATTGCTCGAGGGACTTGCATTGTGCTAGTTCTTTCTAATAAAATATTCCATTCTAGACTTTGTAACAATACTAGTTTGTACTAGAAGGCTAGTCTTCGGGTTGTCGCGGGTAATCGACCTACTTACCAGTTTAGTACATATTCATAACCACAGCCTAACACACTTTATGTGCAGTGGGGAAAATATTATTCGAATGTGTATTCTTTAGTGATTCATAACGTCTTTCTTTATTTTACAAACGTATCCTTTCTAGAAAATTGTTAAATATCCATTATCCTATATTTCTTCTTATATTCCCATTTTGTCAAGGAATAAAACCATAAAAACAGTTTTTTATAATGAGACATTTGTGTTTTCTAATATAAGTTATTATTATTTTTAATCCTGAAATCTGTGAATTTGCAAAAGAACCACTAAATTAGAGCGGCACCAAATTTTTAACACTGGATCACATACCTTTTGAGAGAATATTACACAGTCATGAATACAATAGGTCTCAGTAATAAAAAAGATATCCTGATGTCTTATTTTATTTCTTATTAGTCAAGAAGTATTTATGTTCTAAAACTCTAACTTTTGAGATACTGAATGGATGTTGGATTGTTTTGTAGGTACAGTCTCCGGAAGGCTTCGCGTTACCTTACTTCTTGTAATGTTTAGAGGTACACCTTGTTCTTTACAGCCATGTTTGTACGACTTGCGAAGGGTCTGTTTTCACTGTGCTCACCGGGGATTCTATTTCTTACTTAAGATTCTTATGTTCGTAGACAAAGAAGTAGCGTGATTTTTTTTAAATTATTTTGTAACGTATATTTGTGATTTTTATCAGATTTTGAAGCCAGTATCGGTTTTATGGTAAGTTGCATTATCGTGCTAGAACTGTTACATAATAAAACATTTATTTTTCCAATTATTAAATTTTTTAAACCGTAAACGCTACCAACATGCTTGAAATTAAAAAATAGTATTCGTAAAGTTGATTAGAAAATTATTTGAGCATCTTCTTTTGATATAACATCTTGAACGATATCGGACGTAATCCAATCCTACTTCCGAAAGAAAATTTTGTTTTAATTTGTATTTCTAAAACATAATTATTTAATTCGTGTAACTACTAGAATGCTACTGCCACTGGATTACTAATTAAAGGTTTTAATTCTAAAATCAATGACCAATAATACTCGTGCATTGGCATTGCCATCAGTAATTAATAATTAAAGAAACTTAGTGTTCTTGGAAAATTGATCGGATTATATTCACTTAAAAATACTTATAAATTATGAGTTCCATTAATTGTTTATCGTTTTCTAGAAAATTATCTGGAGATAAGAAATATTTGAGTTTAAAGTTTATAGCTTTTTATTCTTCAAATCGTAAGAACTCTTTTTGGTATAGTGAAACTTGTATCATAAAATATTTTACATGACCTTATGGAATCTTACAAATTACTCGTATGATTCTAAAACCTATGAATGCTTCTAAAAGTGAGTTATACTGTAGAGCGTTACTTAATGGCGTATTTCAATATATATCTGAATACAAGAGTTCGACTACAAACAAGTAAACACCCTTTCTACTAATGTGGGGTATTATGTAATTTGAGAATGTAGGTCATATATTATAGGACCTTGTTCGTTATTGCTAGGCGTGTCTATGAGCTGGGACGACCTCCATTATGGTCGTTCATTGCTGACTTGGTTGTAGGTATCGGCGAGTCACTGCACGGCGAATATCGGAGGCTAGATGCCAAGGTCCCCCAAACCCATTCATCTAGATGTCCTTAATTACGCGTCAATTACACTGAATCACTTAGGAGTCCGTGGAGGTTTCAGTTTGTCTTCGTTGATCTTGTGATAACCATATCAAATCAGGAACTTGCAACACTGTCGAAATTCGAATTCGCAAATATGACAAGAATATTTAGTTTCAAAATCAGCTTTTTAGGAACGTGTTTTTCAAGATATTGGAGTTAAGTACTCACTTGATTTAGTCCATTCACTGATAGTAAAACAAGCAGAGAAACAAAGAACTCACAGTAAAACTTAGAATTCAAATTATAAATGCATTAAGTCTTTACTTGCTCCTCGTCGTATCTCAGTTAATTTTAACCACAAGATGGAAGAAAATGAACCCTAATTTTTCTTTATCAATTAAAATTCTCTTCTTATTCTGACAACCATGTCTCCTAGTATCTCTGGCTCTCCAACATCCTAGCCTTTTATGACATACTTTTTTCACTCTCTTCTCTTAACCCTTTCTCCACCATAATCTGGCTAGAGCTTTTTACGCTACTTTGAATAGGTCCAACATATATATACATTTTTCACAATCTCCTTACTCTTTGCTGTACCACTGTACAAACCTTCTCATCACTTTTCTTAAAGCTTTCGCTATATCTTTTTGACAGGATCCTGCTGTCTACTATAAGTTTAATTTTTCATTTTTGCAATTATTCAAAACAATATGCACACTGAATGGATCTTGAAAACTCGTATAAGAGATACAGTAAAGATTAAATGGAAAAAGTTGTTTGACTTTAACCATAAACTTTAAACTTAACCACATAGATTGTTTTGTCTTGTTATTACGCACAACTTTGTCCATTTAATATTTGCTGTATCTCTTATAGTTTCCAATATCCCTTCAATGTGCGTAAATTTTTGAACACACTATATAAGTTGTTTTCCCTGGTACTCCTGTCAGTTTTCCCGTGGGGTGCCTCTAATTTAATGAATCAAAGTATTTGTTGAAAAATTTTCCGTAATTTTAAAATTTTTCATTACTTTTTAACCCCAATAAAACCAAATACAGCAATTTTCAATATTTTATTTTTCTGTTTTTATTACCAACAAACCGTACAAACCTTCGCTAAACATTTCCTCTAGATTGGCTGCATGTTAACTTCAAACGGGAACGCCGATATTGTATTATGGGAGCAAGCCGTGAAGATCATCATTAAAGTGTCTAATAAATATATCAATTTAGTGTTTCTGAGCATTGTTAAGTGTCGACCAATTGCCGAAGAGAGGGTGTGACAGCGCCACGAGCTTGGTTAGGCAACGGCAGCGGTTTATGTGAGGCCACGGCTCGTACATTCCCGTGCAATGTTCACACTTACACTCCGTGTAAGGCGAACTACCACTACAATTCTTCAATGAATATATGCAACACCCCTGGCCTACCCCTCCCACACGTGCTCACGCTTTCACTCCTGGTTACATGAACCGAGCAAGGTGTAGTAGGAGTACTTCAGTAGTTAAGTGCAACATACGAGTATCACATGTGTAAGAGGGTTGAGTCTATGAAAACGTGGACTATGTACAGTGTGTTACTTTGTTATGTTCCTGCAGGTGCCACAATAACTTCTCTTCCCCAGTATTTTATATAATCTCTTAGAGCAGTTTCAAAATAAAACTACAACTGTTACTGTAGAATATTTCGTTGTAATTACAACTTTGTCAAGTACACTTGTAAAACACACACAGAATAAAATAAACAAACAAAAGAAGAAACGCCTGGTAGTAAACTTTATAAATGTAAATACAATTTTGACATGTAAACAAGTTTTGATTAGTTGTTAATTTAAAAATAATAACATAATATAATATAATTTTGAATTTAGGTAAATTTGTAGATCAGAATCTAAGGATTCAAGTGGAAAACAATAATTTAGCAAATGTTAAGTCCATACGGTTGTTTCAATTTTAATATACGTTGGTGTGCCAATTCATTATTCCTTAAATTTAAATCATTTCGAGAGCTATTTTCACAGGGTTTAATTTTGCTTATAGCTTTCAGTTTATAACAATCCTCAAAGCTTTTGTTATGGTGAATAGCGTGTAAGGCTACTGTTTTTTTTTCATCTTTGTGATTAATAGAAAAACGGTGACCGGTCATTCTTACCAGCAAAGAATTTGAGGTTTGCCCAATATAGTCAGTTTGCCCTATATACGTATGTCGCAAGAAGTAAAGAAACGTGGAGCTAAAGAATAACGTTAAGGAACTTCTTCGTTTAATGTTTGTTGTTGACGATGAAAGATTTGAAAGGATAATAGGATTTCGGGCATTTCCAATCGTTATAGGATAATACATACAAACATAACAAACAGAAAGAAGTAAAGAAGGGAAAGAGAAGCGTCCAACACACCCAAAAGCTGCTTGAAGTGTAGTCCAGGCGTTGTCACTGCACAGGATGCAAGTCTCGAGTACAAAATTACAAGTAATAGGATCACAATCACACATCACGCTAGCACATGCTACAGTGGAATTTATTAATTCCTGTACTAATGAATACATTAATGGGATGTATTAATTTCTCCCACATATAACGAAGAGGATAGATTTCAATCCTTGAAACGTCGCGTTATACTTTTTATAAAATATAACCATGGTAAATGTCCGAAATCCTGTTAAGGAAATGTTACGTAATATAATTTTCAACGTCCTATCACACTTCAAAATGTTCAGTTCAGATTATCAATTTATCTGTAATACCTGTTTTTGTTTCATTACATGTAAGTAGAATTGCATCTCAAGTCTCCATTTATTAAGTACCGCAGCTTTTTCAAGGGTAAAACGTCATTCTAAAGCACTCAACTTTACGTCAGTTTCACATTGAATTTACATTCTCTTATAGCGTATAGAATATGGAGTATAATATGGTGGATTGTAACCTCAACGCAGTAAATACGCATTAGTTATAAAACTGTAGTATAACTACAGGCCTTAAACCTATAAATTTGAAACAGGCTGTCTTGTACTTAAAAATACAGTTATGAGATCATTGCATGGATTAATTATTTATAATTAGTTAAGTTAGAGAATATACAAGGTTTTAATCTAAGCCTAAGTAATATGCTAAACATTTTAGGAATTCTTTTAGAAGTGCGCTCTAATTTAGAGCCTTATTACTATCACCGATAGACTATTTGTTAATGTGTAATAACTGTATTAGCAAACGGTTAGGCTTTTATTACACACTTACCTTGGTAAATTGTGGACATATAAGATTTTCCACCTTGTATTTCATTTAATATTGTATGTATTGCAATGAAGCATCTCTTTAGTAATATAAAAACTAAATTTTAGAATAAATTAATGCAATACTGAAAGATGTAATAGTTAGTTTACGGGATGTAAGAGAATAATAGTTTTTATGTCAGCTTCATAAATGACCTTCACTGTAGTCTGTGAGTAGTTGCGGCTCCCTAACCGAGATTTCATGAGATGAATACACATTTGTGCCGATGTCCCTTTGAAATATTGAATATCTTATGTACGTTGCTTGTTGCTTAATATTTTATTTGATTAACATTGCAGATTTTATTGCTATGATCTAATTATTTTCTACTGCTTGGATCTAAGATAATTATATATAGTATAATTATTTCAATTATTACTATTGTAATGAAAGTTTTTAATTCAAACGAATCGTATTGATTAAAAATTCTATTTGTGTATTTTATAGGATTCTTTGGATAATTATCAATAATCTTTAAATGCTTGTACAATTATTTGAAATAAAGAATTAAACTGAACATCCCATTAACATTCCATTGGAGTAGAAAGAAGCCTAATTAAAAATATATATTATACTGTATGCAGAAAATAAATGCTCAGAGGCTTCTTTAAACAATAAAAGAATAAGACTTCATATAATCCTTTAATATTTCGACTAATAATATGTTTACTTTTAATTCTTTGCTTGTATACACATTTTTGTATCCTTTTTGAAAACGACATTATGTATATATATATCATTGCGATTCAATGATTATTGAAATTAAATAAGGCTATTGCCATTTATACAATTTAATGTAAATAAAAGTCATTTGACAGGTATTTGGTCTTCCGATCATATGTTAGTTTGCTTATTTAAACGCATATGTGACAGATACGGCCAAATACAAAATAATTGAATCGGAAAAAGTAAGCGCTCTGTGGTGTAATGGTAGCACATTCACCCGGCAAGTGAGAGATCCGGGTTCGAGTCCCGGCGGAGCAAGTACTTTTTGCGATTCAATGATTATTGAAATTAAATAAGGCTATTGCCATTTATACAATTTAATGTAAATAAAAGTCATTTGACAGGTATTTGGTCTTCCGATCATATGTTAGTTTGCTTATTTAAACGCATATGTGACAGATACGGCCAAATACAAAATAATTGAATCGGAAAAAGTAAGCGCTCTGTGGTGGAATGGTAGCACATTCACCCGGCAAGTGAGAGATCCGGGTTCGAGTCCCGGCGGAGCAAGTACTTTTTGCGATTCAATGATTATTGAAATTAAATAAGGCTATTGCCATTTATACAATTTAATGTAAATAAAAGTCATTTGACAGGTATTTGGTCTTCCGATCATATGTTAGTTTGCTTATTTAAACGCATATGTGACAGATACGGCCAAATACAAAATAATTGAATCGGAAAAAGTAAGCGCTCTGTGGTGTAATGGTAGCACATTCACCCGGCAAGTGAGAGATCCGGGTTCGAGTCCCGGCGGAGCAAGTACTTTTTGCGATTCAATGATTATTGAAATTATATATATATATATATATATATATATATATATATATATATATATATATACATAATGTTATGTAAGCTTAAGTTAATTACACTTAAACAAAGTAAGATTAAATCAAACTTTGTGTCCCGTAACAATCTCCGCTCAAGTCTTTGGCTCAAGAGTTGCTAAAAGAATTATATGTACGTTGTGTTGGTACACATAAAGTAGCTATGATGGGAAGAATTATTCAATGGTTGCTCCACCGTGCTTTGAGATCGTGTCTAAAACGTAGTTCACTCAATTGTGCATCTGATGAGACAATGAGAATATCTCTTCACCAGTTCATGTCGAAACGTATAGAGTTCATTTTGAGCTTCTTTGTCGCTGACATTTTTTTGATCTCACTCCAGATTCCAGGAGTGTAGTCTGTGACTGTCGGATTCCAGACGCTGCACTAAGAAGATGGTGACTTAACATTCATATTAGAACTATGCCATATGAGAAACATTTTCAAAATATATTTTAATGTCAAATGCTTCCAGATCCAAGCGAACAGGAGACTTTAACGTCCTGTTATACAGGAGTTCAGTATGAAAACCTAGAACGGGACTGACGGATGAGATTGCTCACAGTTTATTCGATGGGAAATAGCGAAATTCTCTTTTATTTTGTAATTATAAAAACATAACCACATTTTTTATGAAATTTTTGTTTAAAATAATAAATTCAGTAGGAATAGGCGCGTAATACAACGTGACGCGTAACTGGTTTCGTTGAGGTCGCTTGCAAGTGTTCAGATCTACAGCTCATTTCATTCTTTAGATGCCTGCGGTCAGATAGATAAATAGACTCTCATACTGAGAAGACAAAAGAGAAATTGTGTTAGTCTCCTAATTGATAGGCTCCAATAACGCTCAGCCAGATTCTATGGTTAGACATACACCATCAAATAACTCGTTCTTGTCTACGTATAGATGAAGTTTTATGCAAAATAAAAAGTTTACGGATGAAAACTTTCTCGTGATATCTTGAAATGTAATACATTTTGTTTATTAAACAAGGTCATCATAGCAATGTCCAGATAACAGTTTCGGTGAGTTAAGGATGGTACTATAACGCAAGATTAGTTAGCAATTTATAACATTGTCTTTCCACCCTACTATTTCTTCTTTTATGTAAATATGAATTAAAACTTCACATGTTGAAGCCCCATATGATTTTACTCAGTTGTTTTACAAATAAATGTAGGCTATTCTGCTATTTATTGTTGCCATCATGGTTAACCATTAGACTAATGTAAAAATATTTGCTAACGCTCAGGCAACTCCCATATACCGACATATACCATCATAGAACTTAGTGTTGACTTAATCAGACTGAATTGTCGATGTGAGAGCTACAAATTTTAAACTATGCGGAAACGTTTTAAATAAAATTTGTTTTATTGATATTCAGCCTTCGGAAAGAATTATTAACTAAATAGCAATATTAAACAATGCTTCATGCTTCATGATTTCTTAGTTTAAAAACCCCATACGTTATCTGATTATTGTAAAAGTAACGGTGATAGTTTTTAATTATCAACCTGACGCAATATTTAATATTAAGAGTTTTACCTTTTTACTTTTTTTAAATCTTACTTTCAATTTTTCAATTTATATTCATTAACGTCTATATTATTCTGCCCCCATAACTCCAACACTCCTTTCTATTAACACCCTAAAACATAACAGGCTTAGTTGAGGTTCAGAACAAATTTATAGCTCATTGCATTCTTGTAGTTCAGATTACACAAACTCGTAAACTATGTCACATGTTATAATGTCCTACGATTGAACTCAGTTTTTACAAATGTATTTACTCTCCGATTGTCTCGTTGCCATCATGGTAACCTATAAGTCCAATGTAGAAATGTTCGCTAACGATCAGCTAAATCCCATGAGGTGACATGCACCATCATTGAACTCGATGTTGCTTCTATAAAAAATGAAGTGCCAATATTTAAGTCTACAGATATACAGACAGAACTTAAATTTGTCCAGTCCCTAGAGTGATAGGCTGAGCAAACGATCAGCCAATTAAACTAATCTATTAAATATGAAATCAAACTTTTATTGTTATTTAAGAGAATGAAAAAATGAAATGAAAAAGTGTCTTTATTAAAGAAGCGGGAAATAGGGCTATTTTATATTTTACCATTCAACCTCATGTAATATGAAATAAATTTACACAATTAAGTAATATATATATTAACGTACAAACAAAAACGTCACTTACAAAACAACGAGTAACTTAAAAGTTAATATTGATCCAAAAGATAATGAAGAAATTATCAATACAATTATATTACTTATATCAATATATATTATATATACTTATATATTATATCAATTACATTACTTAATTGTGTGTATATATATATATATATATATATAAAATAAAATGTGATGACTGCAATAAAATATACATTGGACAGACAAAGTAATTCATACAAGATATAACGAACATTGCTCCCACGCTAAATTCAACGGAGAAGAAAAATCGGCCGTCGCACACCACTGTATTAATACAGGACCACACTATATCTAAAGAAAACCTAAAATTATTAAAACACGTTAACACACCTAGATATTTAAATGCATGGGAATCATATTACATAAATCAACCAAATACAGAAGATTTATTAAATCAAGAAGATGGACCAATAAAAAATGGAATATTACTTTCACGAAGACTACAAAAATAACTTTCAAAATGTAGATAGTATAATTCCAGTAATGATTTTATTTTATTTTACATACTACGCCACACAGGGAAAATTAATATTAAAATCATATATGTCTAACTATTATTAAAAACAAATTTACTTTTGTGATGTGTCTGATGAAGATAGCGTTGCTATCGAAAGGCTTCATAAAAATAAAAAGTTATTAGTATTGGTTGTTATATTCAACGTAGTGAATAAATGAACAAAATGAACCCAATCACAATGCCCAAACGAAAAAAGTAAATCTATTTCCCTAAGCCGATAGCTAAGATCCGGCAATGGTTGGCTAACAGGGGCGGCACGCCCCGCCCCGCCCCCCCTGGCTACGGCCCCCACCCGGTATATAAGTGGGGCAAGGGTGCCAGTGGTCAGTACAGTCTTTGATCAGTGCTTCTCGCCCACCATCATGTACAAGGTAAGTAAAAAATCCTTTGATTCTAAGGGAAGCAATATAAAATGTTTCAGTATATAATATGAAATATTATTAGGTTTCTTGGTGATATTATACGAATTTCATAAAATGCGATGCAGGTTTGAATTAATTATTGTGTGTTCTTAATTATAGAAAATTACATTCCTTAAAAAACCAATTTTTATTTTGTTATTTTTGTATCAACCAATAATTATTATTAATTTATTTAATACTCGGTGCCGATTCTTCGAACATTAACTAAAAAGAAGAACGTTTAAAGAATATAATGTATTTTGTATCTTTTTTGAAGATAGAATATATAATGCAAGTACAAAGAATGAAATACATAATACAATTAAAGTACGCTAACCCTCTCCGGACACTTATACATGCTATCTTTAAAGCATTTTTACAACGTATTATAACAATTACTGTTAAAAACCATTTACCTACAGGTAACGTAAAAAAAAAAAAAAAAAATGGTAACGTAAATCAATTAATGTAGTACAATGGTGGAAATAGATGATTCAATACGAATATTCAACTCCAGAAGGAATCCAGGATATTCTAGGAGTCAACTGTCACAGCGTTAGACTTCAGACGCTGTACTGAGTGGAGGGTGAAAGTGGAGTGGAAGTTGACATTCGTAATAAATCATGTATTATATTCTTTACTTTTTTGCGCTGAAATCATAAACCCTTTAATCTACATTAAAGTGGTGGAAAGGTTTAATTGACCAGTTTGAAAGATTTAAAATTAACTTTATAAAAGTCGGACAACGAATAATATAATTTGGCTTTTGTATTTTTTTTAGAAGACTTCATGAATCCTTAACGCACATTTTGTGATCGAAGATCACACCACACCAGTGAGTGTGGAATTAATCTAAATTGGAATACATTACATAGGCCTAATGTTACATATAACATTCAATGCCCTATATAGATAAGCTCTTTCTTCAATAGTGTTCTGCATCGTTTAGGTTAAAAAATTATCTAGTCGGAGTTATTCTGTACGCTATCCTGGAACATTCCTTGTCTTTCTGGTTAATATTTCAAATGCAAATTATTCTGTAACATTTTTTCTGCTGGCAGATTATTTACTTTGTACTATGTTGTTCCTTGCTAAAAATGGAAATTTGGTCCATAATCATTTTGCTCTGCGGTCATAACCTAAATAAAGATTTTTGTAATTTAAACGCTTACTTTTAGTTCGTTTTCGTTCACTTGATTGAATGTTTAATTCAAGAAAGGTTTAACGAATTAATATTAGCTATGACCGTACTTAAACTTTCAACGATTAATTAGAATATGGCTTGCAAAATCGTTTAGGGCCTATGAAATGCATTCACGCATGTTTGGTTGAAATCTGTTACAAATAATAGCAGTTATCGTGTTACCTCACCTTGCTGCTGTTCTATGTATTTCACAAAACGTTCTACATCCACCATTTAAAAAGTTTCTGAGATATTTATAAATTTATCAAGAGTTATCGCACAGACAGACGGACAACCAAACAATTTGAAGAAGGCCCTGCCGCTTGTTGGTCCAAGGAAGAATGTACAAATAAATAATAAAGGAATAACGGCTACCATTTTGAAGACTAATCAAATAAAGCGGAAGAACGAACTTATCAATGACAAGAGTTTTAGGCACATTTTCAAAACAGATTTATATGGAGTCTGCAAATGTATTTGAATTTGTTTTTCAAAGTGTTAGATTTTCTTGATATTTTGACTAGTAAAATTTAGCTTATTGCAACCCTCTCTAAAAGATTGTGAACACTCCAGAAATTTAGAGCCTTCTTAAAATCTTGTTATTGGCTGTCCGTCTGTTTGTCCGCCCTTAGGATAACTCTTGATAAACGGTTCGAGACACTTGACACTTGGTATATAAGTTGCTGCTCGGTCCAAGAAAGAACTCTTTTTATTTCGGTGTAAAATGGTTAACATTAAAGGTAAAACATAAATTATCATTTTTAATACTGTTTTTATGTGTAACCGAGATCACACAATAAACAGATCTGTAAACTAACTGAGTACAGTCATATAACATTTTATCATGTGACAAAGTATTACCTGTAATTTGATGCATTGGTTGGTTACGTCCTACCAGGTCCATCGATACTCCGCTGTATTTGTTTTTTAATGTTATACATTTTAATTATTACCCCCTAGAGACTTTTTAGTTGGTCTACCCAGGAAGCATTAACTTTCTTTGCATTCATGTGACACCAAATATATATGTAATTTAAATACAAGAATCGACGACGGCCGCACATAGTGTCACTATTAAGTATGGTGTTCAATGATCTGTAGCAAATAAATTTGTATACTAAAGAATATTGGTTCACCCTCCTATGGGGATAAATGCTGTTATTTCAATGGGTAATGCTATAGATATAATTTGTTTCAGCTCATCGTCCTCGCCGCCGCCTTGGCTGTTGCCAACGCTGGTCTCCTAGCCGCCCCCGCCTACGCCCCCGCAGCGTACCATGCTGCTCCCGCTTACGCTCCCTTAGCATCAACCGCCGTCGGCTCTACTGCCCAGAGCACCGTCCGTTCCCTGGACGGCAACTCTGTGGTCTCCCAGTACTCCAAGGCCGTGGACACCGCCTTCTCCAGCGTCCGCAAGTACGATACTCGCGTCAGCAACGACGGCGTCGCCATCGCTCCTGCTTACCACGCTCCTGCTGCTTACGCACCTGCTGCCTACGCTGCCCCCGCCTACGCCGCCCCTGCTTACGCTCCTCGCGCTTACGCCGCTCCCGTCGCCGCTGTCGCCGCCCCCGCCTACGCCCCCCGAGCCTACGCTGCCCCCGTCGCCGCTCACGGAGGTCTCCTCGGAGTAGCTTACTCTGCCGCCCCCGCCGTCACTCACCTTTCCTTCGACGGATACGGCGTCCACTACGGATACTAAAAACACTATTCCTTTCTATTCATAATTTTACCCAAGTCCACCTTACCAAATTTATTTATTGCACCCTCATATATTTAACCACATGATTATGTGGTCCGTAATACCTTGACTGTGATTGTAAATGTAATGTAAATAAAACATATTTCTCTGTTAATGGTCCTCAGTGATTATTGAGTACAAAACTGACTGCATGAACCCATTCAATTGGCATGTTTCATCAGAAAAAAATGTCATGATATGAACGGTTAAAATTGAGTTCAGATGCACGTAACTAAGTCATAAAATGAATTCCATAACGACTGACACGGGTTGTAACTAACAAAACACTGGAACACACGACGATAAGATACTTACAGAGTTGCCTAACACTGACGTAACATGATCTGCAAGCCAACACACATGACCGGGGTTTGACTTATAATTGACCCCGTTGTTTGGCGGGTCGGGAGGCCGGGCACAATACGTTGATTAGTTAGCAGAAAGCTCGACTTTCGACACGCCCACGCACTTGAGCTAGCTCCCGCCTTGTTTTACAGGCGTGATTGGTCATTTCTTTGTACACTTTCAGTCATAAAACCTACCCGCCAAGGTGGTCTGATGGTAGATAACATCACATTTTATTTTATGAAAATCGACTAAGGATTTTTACAAACTAGTTATACTTTTGAATGTTTCTTCAAAGGCAATTTAAGTTGTCAAATACGAAATACTAAGGTCAATAGTTTCAAGAGATAATAATAATATTCTAACTTAATTTCAAGACATTTAAAAAAAAAAAGCAAAGTACGGCCTTCATCACAGTATTTTCCCAACTATTCGGCATTTTCTTATTTCATGTAACGGTTTCTATAATTCATAGAGTGATGTCATTATTATAATGTTTAGTAAGACAAATATTTTATCTTTTGACTCAGAGACGATCCAAACCCAGACGTGTTACGAATGTTAGTAACTCAGACCAGTCAACAGAATTCGCTAGTGATGCGCACTGACTTATTCGTTCTTCCAGTTGTAAGGCAGGAATTCCCCCATCGAGTAAAAAGCCCTTCAACCGAACTTTCAACGCATGAGGCTGTGCTCTTCTCTTCTCATTGGGAAGATTGTTAACAAATATTGCATTTGCTTGAGAGGGCAGACATTCATGAACCACAATGTAGGCCCGTTTAAGAAAAATGAATTATGAATGAAGCACTAGTAACCACAATGTTTAGCTCCATCTTCCAAATGTGGATTGTTGGTCGAATTACATGACTTTGAATCCTGTTTTTGATCATCGTGTTCCATCTATTAAAGTGCATATGTTTGCATCGGAGTGTTTACTTCAAGCAGCCGATACGCGAGGCCTTGCCTTAATTAACAAGAACTGCAGTAACGATCATGGATTGTGGCTTACACAGCCAACATGAGCATTATCTTTACAATTAATTATGCCTGGAACAAAGCGGTCCAGGATCTCGACTTTACCAAGCACAATACTATTATAAAAAATTAATCATCGTATGGCTTGTAATGCTTCTCTGAAACGACCAGAGGCAACGCCACATTATCTGAGACAGGTCTACCCTCGTGCTAGTTTTCCAGACGACTGCTTTTCTCGTGGTTTGAAAACAACCCAATGCAGGAACTCCACTATCTACCTGAATCTCAAGTCTCACCTGCTCCAGCAGACGCATGTTAAGTTAACGTCCAGCAACGTTGGATAGAGCCACAGTCTCTGTCACATAAAGCATCATGGCGCTTGATGTGATTGCCAAGCGTTGATGTTGTATTCACAGTAGTTTTCTATCCGTGGAATACGATACAACACTGAACATTTAAATACTATCCTCCCATGCAAAACGTACACTCTGGTAGGAAATAGTTGTTCCGAATATAGACAGACAGACCTCAACCTGGTATTTCAAGGGAAATAGAGATCCGTCATGCTATATCCGCAGGCCTGTGAAATCCCTGCTCCCTGATTTTGTATCTTTCGTATGTTGCATTACTTATACATAGACCTTCTTTTCAGTTAAAAACCTACTTACTGTTGAAATATAAAGTATTCTCTCTCAACTTCCATTTAATCTATGTACTTTGAAAATAACATTCATAGGTGTGTTGAATAACATTTTGTGCTTAATTGGTTTGCCAAGAGGGTATAATGAATTTTCAGTTAACATCCGGTTGTAGTGAAACGATCTTTATACCCCATAAGAATTTGTAAAATTCAATTTGCGCCCTTTCTGGTAGTAAGACTATAGGAGATGTTCTATTTTTAAATATGACTAATGTGCACATAAACTGTTTATTCGTTGATTTTTTTTTTTTTTTTTTTTTTTTTTTTTTTTTTTTTTTTCTTGTAAAGTACTTATGTACATTTGGATACTTAAACAGTGAAATAAAAAATATTAGTTTTTTCTGAATAACCGTTAGTAATATAGAAACAATTAAAAAGAGTTTGGGCAAATATTAAAAATATGTTTAAAATGAGACATCTCTCGTTCTTCAAGGTTGTAAAAGTGTTACAAGGGTTAACATTGTTCTTAAAGGACTTCTAGATTGTCGCAATAACATGCTAATAATATTTTTAAAGTTAAAGTGCTTTTGTTTGTTTGTTTTACTTTTGCGGATAAAGTATTCAACCGATTGTACTGAAATTTTATATGAACATTCTTGCGATTTCCGGGATGAATATAGGCCTATTAATATTTCGAAAATTCCTCCAGGCTATGCCCCACTAGCCTCTAAAGCAGTTAAAAGCCCCATTTTGGTCTCTAAAGCTGTGTAATATGAATGAGCCTGGCAAATGTAATCGACTTTTCTGCGTCAATATTGCTTAATATTTTCAATCAGTTTACATTTATAGTGAGTACATTTTATAATATTCATAATCCTGATAACATTATAAACGCGAAAGTGCCTTTGTTTGTTTGTTTTGTTTTAATTAAGGTGATCTAGTAACCAGTTTGCCGAAACTGACTATAAAATAATATAGTCTTGTTGAATGAATTTCAATAAAATCAAAAACGAGCAGTGAACACCAACAGCAACTTCAAATTCAGTAAAACCAACATAGGAATAAAAGATAGCTTTACAAATTTAATAAGGATCATTAATTTTTTTTACGTTAAATATAAAGTAACAATAATTATTCAATACTAGTAGGCATCACATAAACGTTTTAAGCTAATGCATAGATAAAGAAAACGGGCCCATAGTAGTGTGATATACAAAATATATCACACAACTTTTAGTACTTAAACAAATAGACCAACCATTTTAAACTAAACACTTTTTGATAAATGCCAAAACACCGTACTCCAAACTTGTTGAGTTTGAAGAAAACAACACTAAAAGAACCTTAGAAGAGGAGAGTCAATACGCTATGACAGCCAGACGGTGCGGGGCTAGTGAATGTTGAAGAAGACACGGAAGAGAAATTGGCACCGTTCCCCTCCTCAGCGCATCCTCCGTCACGAAGTCAAGGTTTCACATACAGATCAAGTTCAAGAGAGTGCGCGAGGACTTCCCATGTTAACCGAGGGCAGGTTCTGGGATCCTTTCCAACCAAGGGGTATATCTCCAATATTTTCCACACAATCACCCTGTATATCTTAGAGATGAATATATTTGAAATATGTGGACGTTTTATTTTGACATAGAATAGTGCTCGTACGTTTTTATTAAAGAGGAAGGAGCGCTACGATCTAAACAATTGCCCACACTACTATTCTTGATTCTAAACTAAATTTGAACTAAAATTAGCTATAACTATTAACAAATGACACATAATTATTAGTGTATCCAAGAGATAGAAGATTCATGGAAAACATAGTTATATACTGATGTACATGTAGGTGACAATATTTTGAGTCTTTCGGAGACAGTAAGAAAAATTAACCATGGAGATGTTACAGATACAGTCGGGCCTATCGTATATTACAAACTGTGCCTGTATTGTATACAGGATTAAAATTTTAGTGGTCTGAGCTCAAATAACTATTACGACCCTGCCGAGGAGGAGTATAGTTTGACTTCTTTTTTAATAGGCAGACATAAATTTATTTTGTCTGTTTAAATAAATATTTATTCAACTATCTCGTATTATTTGTGTTTATACCACGAAACAAGTGGTCCTTACCGAACACTTAGATGTATATATCAAAATTACGTCTACTTTCTGGTACAAATATCACAATAAAGCCCGGCCCCACCAGCCTTGCCGCACCTGCCGTGAAACCGATCGCAATTCCTAGAGTAATGTTAGGAAGAAGCTTTTTAGGAATAATAAATACATATATGTACCAATTTGCTTATGAGTTTTTTTAATTGAAAAAGCACGAAATTTGCTGAAATTTCTTAATGTCTTAATATTCTATTCAAAAGTTCTTAATGATAGTATAGCCTTGTCAGAAATGTACATTACTGATTTTTCTTCAAGGTCTTGGCTCTCCCGATTGCCTCCAGTATGCATTAAGTGTATTTTCTATAATTGTAGATGTCACTATACAATCGTATCAATGTACAGCCAATAGAACATTGCACATCATTGAATTAAGGGTTTCTCCGAAACTTTTATGAATCTTACATGGATTGCGGAAAACAGTGTACATATTATTGCAAGCACCATTTGAATACATATACATGTATATATATTCAAATGGTGCTTGCAATAATATGTACACTGTTTTCCGCAATCCGTGTAAGATTCATAAAAGTTTCGGAGAAACCCTTAATTCAATGATGTACAATGTTCTATTAGCTGTAATGTCCGTAAAAAGTAAGAGCTCTGTGGTGTAATGGTAGCACATTCACCTGGTAAGTGAGAGATCCGGGTTCGAGTTCCGGCGGTGCAAGTATTTTTTGTGATTCAATGTTTATTGAAATTAAATTCGGCTATTGCCGTTTATACAAATACAATTTACATATATATATATATATATATATATATATATATATATATATATATATATACATATTTATACAAATACAATTTACACATATATATATATATATATATATATATATATATATATATATATATATATCAAGAAACATCTGAACGCATAATCAAACACTGTACCACATACATGTGACTTATTCACTAACTTATTTATTATTGTTAGATCCTATCTGTACATTTTACACCAAGAGGCATTTCAGACAAGATTTTAATTGAATATTTGAGTATTCTGAACAGTCCAGTGATTATGTTGATTAATCTGTAACCGACTTGTTTTGACGAACAGAAATTGGAAGGCACTGAACATACATTATATTTTATCGGGTTAACAATTAAGTATTCATACTTACTCAGAACGAATACCAGACACACAAACAAATACAACAAGTGTCAGTCAAATGTGTACTTTTATGGAATTAAACTAAACATAAACATTATATATGTCGTAGTTTGTCCTTTCGCCATGCAAAGTTTTTAACACACGTACGGTTGTGTAGAAATTTTGCATGAACATTGAAATAATATGTACAGTGTAATATGTAAAAGCCTCTGACGTTAAGACGTGTCTTCAGCACTCACTTTCTTGGAGCTTTAGTCGAGAAATAGCTGCAACATGTGCACTACAAAATTAACATCCTGATTCTAGAGAATGCTCTGTGCATGATCTCTGATCAGATGCCTCAAAGATTTTTTTCTTCAAAAACCCTTCAGATTTGTTTTACCTTCTGGGAAGGGTGATCAGAGGAAAAGAGACATTTCCACCAGCAGAGATTGGATGAGTTTATGGATAGCTCTAAACCAAAAAGTGGCACAGGCGCTTGGATAGTTCGAGTAAGACGATGCAGCGAACTAGTGGTCCCTATGCTTCCTTATCCCATAGTTTTTCAGACACAAGTCATAGCCAATATATGGATTGTACTCTTGAGAATCTTCGTTTGCGGTACAGGAGTAAAACTATTAGCATTTTTAAGGATAGACAGTCAGCATTACAAGCTTTGTACTCTTGTGTGTTTATGTCCCAAACTTGCTTGCGATTGCTATCAAGTCGTTTCTTCCCTTAGCTGAATCAATAATGTGACTGATGTTTCTTAGGTTTATGGTCATGAGGGGATCTCTTGGAACGAAAGAATGATGCCCTGACCAACTTGGGATCAGCGTCCTACATGACGGAGCCTCAGCCGCTATGTGGTATTTCTCGTGTTAATCCTTTGGGGCTGTCTCGAAGTAGGTTCACGCAGAACATGAGAGAAGTAACGGCTGCAACCAGGTCTGGAAATGAGCAGAATAGTCCTACAGTTACCATTCCCCGGGGTGGTGTCTAACTTTCTCTCCTTAAGTATATCGGTGTCTTCTCAGTTTGTGAGTCTAATATTACAGGACATTGTCATATGAGCAGCCACACTTACAGAGTCAGAATTCTTCGGTAGAATCTACTGTGCATAATGTGTCGATCAGGAGGAAACTACTGAACCCTGCTCGATGACTGTCCTGCAGTGCAAGGGAACGTGTTTAAACATATTTAGTAGTCTGGACAAACCTGAGGAGAACCAGATTGGTTGTTTTCGGCGGTTTGTAGAACTGTTATTAAACTGTAAATTGACTGGCCTTATAGTATACTTCCGCGGTACGCAAAAGTCTTAAGTGCATATAAATAAGTCTCCCCTTAGAAGAAGAAAAGCTGTGAAACAGGAAAGTAAGGAACCCTAGACTACTTTAATCTAAATAGTAAAACATTGTAATTTTCTCGGATTAAAGTTATGCACTTATTCATGTATAAGCATTGAGTAAAAAACTATAGGCTTAGTCAATATTTACAAGCAATAAAAATAAATAAACACACATACATATTTATATTTATTTTAATATGATATATTATTCGTGGTTACACCCATTTCAAAATAAGCTGACCTGACGGGCCTGATAACAAGAAAACCCAACCCAATCCATACATATATCCCATTTCAATTGTATTCACTCATTTTTTTTATAAAAAACATAACGTAATTGCTAATACTTCAAAAACACTCTACTTCAGAAAAATAATATTAATATTTCTTACACGAATAAAGTAATTAACATTTTAACGAAAACGAATTATAACATTAATAGCCACAGAGTAAAGTTTTAATCGACCACAAAAGAGATTACCGTGAAGTTACATGGTAAAATATCAAAGCCTGCATTTTTGCAAATATGAAAAATGATTGAGAACAGATAACCTAATATGCTGCTACCTTTACTTGCTATTTAAAACTATGCGCGGGGTTTGTGTTTGGACAATTTAGTGAAATGTTAGAAGCGGTTCGTTGAAAACGTATCAAAGATATATTGGTTATAATTAGTAACTAATTTCTTGACTGGTACAAGTGAACTTTAACCAATCTGTGTTTTATTTAGTGGCGTAAATAAGACAGTCGTTTTGGTCTACGCATGATAGTTTGGAAGTCAATATTACAATAGGCTTCTAGGCCTAAACCATAATTTGGTGTTAGATACTTGGAATAAGAAAATTGTGATATAACATATATAATAAAAATGAGTGTACAAGACTTCAGTCAACCAAGTACATCTCAGTCCAACAGAATGTCTCAATCACTAAGTGAAACTCCTGTGTCATCTGAATATATTAATTTGCTTGATAAAACAAATGCTATAGGTAATAATAGTTTCTACTTTGATAATAATAAACTAGTCTATATCATAAGTTCAAAGTTTCTACATAGGCTAACACGGTAGTGATAAGATTGACATTGATGATTTGTACCTCTATAAGTAATTAAAATTCTTCAATTCAATGGGAGGTCAGATTTGGGTGATTTATTCTAGATTGCAGTATAATCAATGGACTTCAAGCACCATGGCAGTCTAATCAACAATGTTAAAGATGGTAATTGTGAAAGTAATGGCCGGAGCGACAAAATACGAGTTTCACATTATTAACTTAGCCTATTGGAATCATCCTACTGAACAAAACAATATAAGGTTTCACGGGCTTGAAATGAGAAATAATAAAGTTAAAGAACAAAAATTGAACTACTTATCACCCAACTAGCAATATTTCCATGTTGTACATCCACGTTGGGCGTCACATGAACTTGATTCATTTACGTGATGACGTTATTGGATGCGTCGCTATGTTTGGAAAGGTAAATGAAAAATAATACTAAAATAAGCAGAATATTGACCCTAATGACAATGTTTTCTTAATTTTGAGCTAAAATTAATTAGTTGTTATCTGGTTGAGATGAGTGCCTCCGACCATCAGCACAAGCTGCGGCAGCACCTGGTGCTGTCCCGCGCTGATGTCAACGAAAGAAAAACATCCCTCGAGATAGTATCTATAGGTAAATTATCAAATTTTAGAGGGGCTGTTCAGAAATATAAATTGAAAGTAATGAAAAGAAATTTATGTAAAGTGTAAAAAACATAATAAATCATGTAAAAACCCAATATTAATGTATAAATGGACAGTAATAGAGAACACTTACCATTATAAGGAAATAATCTTGTTTCAGTCAAAACGTAAACTCCTAACACACCCGACGAAACCCTCTTAAACACACAATTCACTACGATTCGTCGAACTAGTGGATGGTTGATCCATGATTGACAAGCTGTCACTCGAACTACAGTACACGATATATCTTGAGAAGCACTAGCGCTGAGATAACAAATACACTATCAGTCCCAGCTGCAGATAACATTGAGGTACACAGATATCGAGACACACAAACACAATATTAAAATATTCAAAATAACTATTTATGAATATACCCCCAGAAACCTTGTTATTTTTCATTTCCACCCCCTAAAATCATACATATTTTGTTCAGAAGGATGAGCAGAATACATTATTAATGTCAAATTCGTGATTTCCTGGGTCGGCCTTTAACCTCATTGATACATCACAATTATCGAAACATCAGTATTCATAAATATCAAATCCTCAATACTCATAATCAAAATCTGACACTACTGAAACCAAAATGTCAAATCAAATTATGTTGTAGGTAGGCTATTTCAAATTACAGTATAGTTCGGCTGTTTTTATATCTTGAAAATTACTAATGTAATGATGAATAAAAGACTATCTAGGCTTTGTACATTTATAAAATATAACAAACAAAACATTGTACCACTTAGTTACTTTTTACTATTTTGAAGGTTAAATTGTAAACTTGACACAAATGAAACGTATATATCTCCATTGTACAAACGGTTATTACTGAACTATCATACACATGATTTTACTCTGTTTGAATTAATTTGGAAAAATAATGTCAAACCAAATTATGTTTAGGCCTTTAAGATTGTATTAGCCTTCAATGAAACGATATTTTTGTATCTAAAAGAAATATAGCTATTTAATATCATAGAAACTTGTAATACTATAGTTATATTTGTATTCCCACTCAAAACAAACCTCTACAATATTATAGCCAATCTACAATTTGTACACGTATTGATGATGTCAAGCTACATTCATTTATTTACAAAGTCATAGTTGGTTTGGTTTCAACTAAAATAATACATGAATGTTAATATATTCATTCAACCAAATTTATAAAAAAAGACTTCTCAAGTTCGTTTTTTATAATGCGTGTTAGATTTGGTTGTGTAGTTAATTTACAGCAATAGTAATTGTTATTCTCTAATAGTACAGTAGTACTATTAAGTGGTCTTTTTCTGTATATTCAGTGTAGAATATGTTGCTGTTTGTGCATTTAAAAGTATATTATTTATTATTGCATTAAAATTTGACAGTAAATACGTTTTGTTTTCTTTTACTTTTTAATGTGAATTTAAATTCTTTGTGTACTTCTATTATAACTGGTAGCAGCCATCGTCGGCCATAGCACTGCTATAAAGAATAATATGGTTAGGTGAGTTTGTATTTTTTTCAGCTCAAGGATTGGTAAGGAATGATAAACCTAGGATTGATAAACAGATTGATAAACCTTTTGGAATTTTTTATTTTTCACTCGATGTCATCAGCCAGGTATTACTGTTAGCCTATTCAACTATTACTTCCTTGTACAAGATTAAAAATTTTCGGCCTTCCCAAAATTTCATTGTTTCTTATTGTTTTTCAAATTTACTTTTAAAAATTTTCCTCTTAAAAAACATCAAGTAAGCTATTGTGAAGTGCTGTTATGGAATGTACTTGTGAAAACCTATGTCTGCGGTCATGAAGCATTAAAGGCGTCAGGCTCTTGTGTGTTCAAGTTCAAACTTTTCTAGTACTGCTATCAAGTCGTTTCTTCCCTTAGAATCAACAACGTGACTGTTAATTTCCTAGTCTTGAGGTCTGGGGGAATAAAAGAGTTGATGCCCTGGTCAACTTGAACACAGCAACCAGCATGACAGAGCCTGAGCCTTTCTGTGGTATTTCTAGATGTGAATCCTTTGTGGGTGTCTCGAAATGGGTACACGCTGAACATGAGAGAAGGTGGGAATTGCATCTGAAGAATGAGCAGAATGGTGCTACACTCGCCTTTACCCGGGGTGGCATCTGACCTTCTATCCTTAAGTAGATTGGTGTCTTCTCAGATTATAGGTCTAATTACGGAACATGGTCACCTGAGAAGCATCTTCACAGCGTTGCCAATCTCCGGAAGGATCCACGCTGTAGAATTTGTGATGGATAGGAGGAAACTGTTGAACACCTCCTCACCACCAGTTGCCACTCCTCCTGATCACCACATGTATTCTGCCAATAAAAAACATTCCTCTTCAGTTTGAGGTGAATTCCAGAGGCGATGATAATTATTCATGATGAAATTATAAATTAATCAAGTGCACAACAGTTAATGAAAACAAAAACTGAAAGAACAATAAGTAATGACAGGTGATTCATGCGTTTAGGCCTACTTGAAGAGTTGCTCCTCTAGGCCTATTTGGAGACAATTTGGCAACAGGAAGTATATGACTCATTGGCTATTTTTAGATTCATTATGAAACAAGGAAAGTAGTAATAACATATAATGAACTTTATTTTGGTATCCCGATAAGGAAAACTCGTCAGGATAATACTAAAGTACCTACTGAAGAACATTTGTGGTTCTATTGACAGTTTACAATGACAAGAATGTTGTTAATGTTGTTTTAGATCGTTGTCATTGGTGTTCCAAAACCCAATTTGTCATTAACTTTGTGAAATAAAGTGAGTTTGTATCTTTTTTTTAGTTTATTATCATTAGTTAATTTCTATGGACTAACAATATCAAATAATTCACTATTACATGATACTGAGATGTGCAGAAAAACAGACATCACATCTGTGATGTCCAGTGGTATATAAACCATGTAGATGTGTAAGTTAAAATAATGTCAAACTAAGCGTATCATATCAATTGAAAGGCAACTGTGCCACTACAGAAATAGTAAAATCGCCTGATTATCAGGTCATTGTCACTAATAGAGTTAATAATTTTGATAACTACATTATCAAATTCTATTAGCCTAATACTTTGAGTATCAGTTCAATTAGGTAAAATTAAGTTCTAGATTACAGATTTATATATATTTATTACTACACCGCGAATATAGCATTCATTACTACCACTCTAATACCGTCAACAGTCACATTAGTTTTGGGGTCGAATTGGGAGGGTATCGAAGAGTTAGAATTATGAAATAATACATTTTTTACATATATTTTTTCTAGCTTGATACACTTAAAAACCGACAGTCAGACACATAAATTATAGTTATATCACCATCAGACAACTAGATAAACAGGCTGAAAGTCACCATTTCAAGATGAGATCTTGACATGAGATTACCCCTTCCCTCCAATTTTACCCATCCTGAATATTCTATTACTCTAGAAGTAATGCAATGAGAGGTTTCTTCAGCTTCTAATTCAAAGTGAGTAGTAAAACAAAACAAAATATGCTGCGTATATTACTCAGGTAAGGTAGTTATGATTTGTAATTGAATTAATATTTGATACCTGTGTAAAATCCATAAAATTGATATGTTAAATCAATTGTTTATTCTGTTAACATATAAAGTAAAATAGAATGTACTTTTCTTCTATACGAGTATAATATTGAATTTACATTTTTCAGATGGGAACCGCTATACAAAAGAAAATATCAAAGAAATTAACTATGTCCTGGAAAAAGCTGATGATATTTTGCCTAGAGGTAAGAATTTCAAATTTCACATTGTTTTATACTAACAGTACATCCTTTAAACCAAATTTAAAATGAGTTTATTTTTCTAAGTTGTCACATAGTTAAATATTGAGTTATTCACTGTGGACATGGACATGTCCTATTACATTCTGATACAGTTGACAATTTAACATTGCAAATCTCAAGAAAAGGAAATAGTAACTGGCAGTTGCTATGGGACCATTGATTACACCTCTCACTTATAGTGCAAGACATGCTGAACAGTGGCCGTACAAATTTATGTCATTTAATGTCATTCGCTTTGTGAAATCACTTTGGAACATAATCTTCATGAATTAAGTTCTGTGATTGGGCAAACTTTTAGTGAAGCCTCTCCTGCCAGTGGCAGATGTGTGAAATTCGGTGTATACCTCTACTACTTCGTTGATATTGAAAATTATACTACATTGGTCTATTGTTAGTCTCAATTTGTGTCTGTCAAAAATATAACTCCATTAGTCTTATTGGTAATTATGTTGGCAACAAGAAAAATATAATTATTAAATTGGTAAACAGAGTATATGGTGGAGATTAATCATATGTCAATTGCCAGTAACTTATCAACTAGTAACTTACCCACTAACTTGTGAAGACCTAGTGAAACATAGCTGCATATTCCTAGGATAATGATCTTTAAACAGAGGGAATACCTTTTGCTAGCTAAAAGTCATTAGATGTTAGTCTCCTGATGATGATACACTTTTTATTTATTTGTGTGGGTTTTTATACACAGGTTAACTTGGTTTATCAACATAATTTAATCTTTTTTTATTTATAATTAACCACTACAAAGTTTCATTACCTGAGCATTTATTGGAGTCTCTCCCACCAGTTCATGACAAAATTTGATTTCTGACTTTGTGTGTGTCCGTTTGTATGCACAGTAACCGCCAAACGATTTATATTAGAGGATTAAAATTTAGAGTGAAACTATATCTGAACCACTATATTGAAATTGAAAATGGTAAACATTGGTTCATTGGGAGTTGTTCTTCGGACCAGGACATTGTTTGCTGTGGGACGAACATGAAGCCTTCAGACTAACCTGAAGTCTGGCATTCATTTCCTTTTCTATAAATGGCATTGTAATTGAGATAGGGAAGCAATATTACTGATCCTTATTACCATAATGTATTTAATTTCCATAAAATGTCTGTAATCAGATCTCGTTGGTTCTCTTATGTTTTGATTTCAAAACGTTCAGATAGTTCATTGGCTGTGTATATTTAAAAAGCATGTATGATTTATTATGTTGTGGTCTTTCAGTGAAGAACACAACAGAATTATACTTAGATGCCCAGATCCTGCAGTCCACTACAGCATGTCTGGAGCAAATGACAAACAACCTGGATGTAGGCGAGGGCGATTTCATGTTGTTCACATTTGCTGAACAGTTTGTAAGTTTTAAATCTTGTTAATCGATAATCACCAAACGTATTATTAATTATATAGTTGAAATTCTAGTTTAGCTGAAATTAAAACTCTGCTAGAATTATACAGGATGATTCCAATAAAAATATGAATTTTTTTCAGGGTTGACATGGGATGTGAATAACAAACATTTTTTGTCCAATACACATGACGTCACAAATGTTTGGTTTTCAAGAAATTGAGAATTTGTGAACCGCCTCCTAGTAGGCAACACAGTGTTCTCTCTGAAATTCGGCCAAAAAACAAATAACTTTATTTCCTTTTAATAACATGTAAAAGAGACTCATAATGTAAACAAGAAAGTAAAAAAAAAATTATTATTACAGCGTTTGTTCCAAATTTCTCCAGTTTGAGTTGATGCAAAGCTTTACTCTTTGTAGCTGTTGGAACTACAACACATGCAATGAGGGTTTCGACACTATTTACTGATGTCTCGTACACCAGGTCTTTTAGGAAGCCCCAAAAGAAAAAGTCCAGCAGTGTAAGATCAGAAGACCATGAAGGCCAGCGATCAGGGCCATGAAGTGGTTCTTTTACTTCTAATTAAGAAGAAAACACATTTATTTTTAGTAACGTTGTGTTTGGCCAAATCTCAAAGGGAACACTACATATTGCCTACAAGGAGGTGTTTCGCAAATTCTCAATTTCCTCTGAAACGGAACATTTGCAACCCCTTGTGTATTGGGAAAAAATGTTTGTATTCACATCCTCTATCAACCCCAAAATATGTACACTTTTATCGGAATCACTCTGTATAGTATAAGTAATTTTAGACTATACTCGTATATTATACAAATACTTTTAAATGGATTCAATATACCATTTTGTCTTGCAAATTGTATGTGGTTTCTAAATTCATCACATTCAGTATGTGGACTGAGATTAGACATGAACTTTCATTACGATTTTATGTGACCGAGCAATATTAAAAGTGTAGTAATGTTTGTAAGTGGAATTGATACATTCCAATGACTTTATTATATTGGACTGTGAAACACTGGGGGCATCAAAACACTCAGCAATTACTGTATTACAATTCACTGTATTATTGATTTTTTTACTATTACTAATAAGAAAAGAAGTCTGCCAGTTGTTTTATATTTTAAATAAAAGCTTAGAATCTTGTGTTATCATTAGTGTAGGATTGGCTAGTTTTAGTTGTGTAATATGCATAGATTTTAAAATAGAGTGCTAGAAAGTTATGCACAATTCTGAATTTAATGAGAGGTTCATTTAGTTGATCATCGTAATAATATAAATTTTACTGGACTTGATATGAGCGTTTCGTCCTTTATTATATAGATGAATAGATAAAACAATAAAATGAGATGGCTGTGCTGACTCTGGCCAGTGTGCCATCATGAGTTTTGGTAAAGTAGCACCACTGTTGATTACTGAGTCACTCTCCTCCTCCCCAGTCGCCATCAAACTTCAGAGTGCTGCTTTCTCAGCTCTGTGCCTATCACCTTACACACACATACACACATCCTCACTCATTATATAAAGTGTTCTTGCAATACAATAATAGATTTAAGGCAATGTTAGATGGCTGCCATATTAGCCAGTTTAGAATGTGAACCATGGTATAATCAGCAGAGGCAGGATGCTATTAACACCAGTGTAAATAATGTTGTAAAAGTTGGTATTTTAATCATATATCTCATTTTACTCTCACAAGATATTCAGCTTTTGACTTTGAGCTCCTAAATACTGAAGCATTTTTCCATTGTGCATCACGAAAATCAGCGAAAATATGACATCAATCCTATATGTTTATAATAAATTCTCTATCAGTGCCTTTTAGGGCAGTGATTAAGAACGTTTAATTAGAATTTTGTTAAAGCACAAGGAAAAGACTATATATACATTGATTTAATCAGAAATGACTGTTGTATCATTATAAAGGTAATATTTTCCTTTGTAAAGAGGTAGAAACATATTGGGTTATTGGTCAAAACTACTGAATAAACTACCACTTACCTTATGTTGCTTTGTTTTTTTTTCTGCACCTTTATCGTTTTTAACCTGACAACGATTACAAAGCAGTCTTTTTATCAAATCAACATATAATATAACAGCCTAAAACCACTTATCATTTTCTTAAAATAGTATTTTTTCATTTCCAGAATTTTTAGGCAGTCTCGATCCACATATTGCACAATAATTGATAATATGTTTGAAATGAGATTTAGATTATATCCCCATTAATCCATCAATCTAGGTGACTGAGGTGAATGAGGATTCTAGTCAGGAAAGATAAAACACTAATGATGGATGGGCATTGGTGGAGGGGGTAATCGGGATACCAATATTCACGCAAAAAAGTAAAAGAATTATAGAGGTTAATTTAGGACTACCAACTGCGTATGAGGGTAATTTAAGAGTTTTTCTGAACTTTTTCCTCTTTTTTGGGAACAGTTTCTGTCTGTATGGTGAAGTTTGATAATCGTTTTTCCCCCTGTACTATCGGTCTATGCTAATACACATCTTATTTGTACATCTCATTATTAAAAATCATCCAATAATTATTGAAATCGATAAACAGATCATAATTGAATATCAATTAACTCATAATTAAGTTGCTATACATATATTTTACATTTTTACTATTAATTAAAATATTTATTAAAAGGGAGTTTTACAATTTGTAAGGAATGGGCTATAGTTTTAATGCAAGTTATTTAGTGCTATTTTTTTAGCCTTTGTGAATAATGATTTGTCTTGATTTCTTGGTGACCAGTTTTGTGAATAAGAATTGGAATATAGGGTGAAAAAATTTGTGTCTCTAGAACAGCTTATAATTATTGAATTTATAACTTAATTAGTAATTTAAGGTTTGTTCCTGTTTCTGGTATGAATCAGTATAAATAAAATGAAAACATTTTAGATTGTACTTTTCTTATAGCTTATCGTGAATTTCTATTGTGGTGGCCGATATGAATAGATGATATATATATATAGATGAAGTAATGCAAATCATATACATTAACGATACATTTGAATACAAGGAATTTCAGGCTCTTATTCAGACTCCAACTCCTAACATGGCGATGCCCCATTTGTTCTTATAATCCAGAGTTTCATAGACTAAGATAAAGTTAAACAGTGCCATTGTCGACAGACTCATGCAGACGATACCAACTGTTGTCAAATCTGAATCTAATCATTCACTTATGAAATCTGTAAAATATAATATTGAACAACTATCGTGGTTTGAAGCGAACTGATTGGGGCTGAACACCTCAAAAACTCAGATATTAAAATTATTTACCTATCAAAATAAAGAAACATTAACTAGTAAAATAGTTTTTAGGAGCCAAGATATACATATTGTACCAATGTTTAATTTTGTAGGTATAGTATTACATAAAAATCTATCTTGAATGTTTTACATTGAAAAGTTGTCTAAAAGACTAAACACGTGTTGCTTTCAAATGCTAATTTTAAAAGACAGTGTTGATTTAGGTTACAAACCCGGAATAAGGCTTATTATGCGTTGTTTTACTCTTTGATTAATTATGGTATATAGTTTGTCAACTGGGTATTTCAACTGATGCTCTAAATATTTTTGAAATACAGAAAAAGTTAATTAGAATTTTGACATTTGCCAAGAAAAACTCTTCATGTAAAGAATTATTTAAAGAACTTCAGTTTTTAATAGTACCATTGCTGTACATTTACAAATGTCTAGCTTATATACAATCTAATTATAACAATTTCTGTAATGAACAAAATCAGCACAATTATGAAACTAGAAATGTAATCTTCAAATTCAAAGACATAAGTTAACATTGAGAGAGGATAGTTCCAAATACATAGAAATTAAGTTCTTTAATAAGCTTCCACAAGAGTTAAAGTTTATTGAAGATAATGTAAAATTTAAATCTAGGTAAAAACATTTTTGCTGAATAAAAATTACTACTCAGCACATGATTGAATATTTAGATGAAACATTTTAGTATTTTGAATTGTAGGTATTTTATGTAGGATACTTATGTTAATTTGTAAAACTATTTTTTACTCTCTATTTTACAATGTCACCTGTCTTTGTTTAGCCTAGAATCTAAGCTCACTCTGTAAAAGATGTAATTTTTGTGACAATAAAGTTATATTATTATAGTCAAATTATATCATTAAATTAAAATATTCCTTTGTAGGTGTTTGAGTTTTTTATAAAGATACGTGGGTAGAACATCTGATCTGCCCCTTCTCTGCTGCCTTTTTTTAAATCTTTAAAATTTGCATTACTTTTTACAGAAGATAAAATCCCTCAACAATGAGGGTAAGCCTTCATGGAAATTTTTGGCTAGGGTGGCCGAGCCAGTTGTTCAAAATTCACTACCCTCTTGGTCGCCTCTGCTAGGGTCCTTTGAGTTCTCAGTGGAAGTTGAAGCCTCGCAGCAGAGAAAGATGCGGCAAGCTCATAAACGGGACAAGGAAACTGAGAAGAAGGAACCACAAAAGGTACACCGATAAATTCTGCTAAAATATGTTCTTATCGACTTTAGACATTGACATCTTGTTAGTTGGTTCCAAAAATCAATTTCTCATTGGTTCCACATATCAATTTCTCAATTTAACTTGGTAATGTTGGAAACATGAACTTGTAAAATGTTTCATAAAAACTTATATCAAATTGAGATGTCGCCCATTGATTCATATAACGTGACTCCAAACATTGTACTAATGTTTGGAAATACACTAGATCATTATCTCCAAAATAAGTAAAACAATTCATTTGGTCACAAATTATATTAAATTTTGTTTAACATTTTTTTATATATATATATATACATTTCCTTGAAATATTGTGTTGTGCTAACTTTTGCACAGAACTAGAATATCCCAAAACTTTTGCATTTTATCGAAAAGAAAAATATTTTCTTTTATACATTAGAATGTGGGGGGGGGGGGGGGTGGGGGGGGGGGGGGGTGGGGGGGGGGGGGGGTGGGGGGGGGGGGGGGTGGGGGGGGGGGGGGGTGGGGGGGGGGGGGGGTGACAAAATCTAAAGGCCGATTGAAACCACCTTTCCGATTCATGTACTGTCGGTATTTGCGCTTCAATATGACATGGACAGCTCCGTCCTCATTGCCCTCCACTTTCTTGCCTCGGGTTGTATCAAAAGTACAAAACCCGAGCATTTTCATCATTTCCTGCTCCTCTTGAGTTTTCCCTTCCAAATCAGCATCTGAAACAACATGATTCTACAGAATTCTATTTTATCTTTGGAAAAATGTTAAAATTCTCTAACACTTTATAACCCTCCCCTTTGAATAAAATACTAACATTATGAGGAAGGAAAAGTCCTCTATCTTTCCTTCATTTTTAATAAACATGCTTGAACGAGCCAAGAATATTGATAGATGTCATCAATAAATAGTACTCAGCCAACAACAAAACCTTGACAAGGCTCGGGGACTGTCAATGGTCAAAATACAAATTATGATGTTGTAATAGGTGACAAAATATCTGGTCTATTATTTATATTATTTCAATGGGAAGGGGATGCAAAATGGCACCTAGTCTACCTGTAGTTCACAGTCTACCACAGGGGCATCAAATGAAACCAGTTAAGTCTGGCAGCAGTTGTATTTGGCCATTTGTGAAAACATATTTTTGTAGCTAGCAATCATACATTTTCTAGTATTTTAACATAGTTTCTGCATTTATTTGTGTCTGTGCTGTTATTTAACTTTTATTTGTTTGTAATTTTTAATTTTAAGTTTTAATATGTAAAACAAATTTATGTGTTTCTATAAAAATATCCAATTGTATTATTTTGAGCTAGAAGTTAACTTGTAAAAGCTAAGACTCATATTTTTTTTTATTCCTTGTAACATTAAAAATGTATGTATGCTCAAATATACAATAATGTGGGCTAGTAGATTGTATGTGGATATTTTTTATCATTGTGCTCAACTCTGGAATCGTACCACACACTGCTTTTGTATGACTGGGGGCCCCCAAATCCCACGGTGTGAGGCAACTGTGCCTAAGGGATGCATGGACAATACAGGCACTCAGGCGATTGCCAATGCGGTCTAGAGACTTGGTACTGATGGCCAAATATGTGACTGGATAAGGGCCTTGCTCATAGACATGGTGGTTACCACCACTCTTATATGAGCAAGCATCAGTGCAAAGTCTACAAGGGACTGTCCCCAGGGTGGCGTCTTTTCTCCTCTTCTGTGGAACCTAGTTGGGGATGACCTGCTTGTGTCTTTCAACAACAGTAGTGTCTTTGCATAGGGGTACATGGATGACATTGTGATATTTGTGAGCGGCAAGTTCAACATAACAGTCACGGAACTGACCAATGTTGCTCTGAACATGGTGGGGAACTGGTGTGATGGGATGGGCCTTAGTGTCAACACCACTAAGGCTGCTGTGATTGCCTTTACTAGGAGGCGGCAGTTGGAGGGTATTGGTCCATTCTTACTGAGAGGCCCTTCCATTGAGTTGGAAGTCCGAGGTTAAGTACCTGGATGTGATTCTTGATAGGGTCCTGAACTGGAGATTCCATCTGGAAAGTGTTATTACCAGAGGAAAATGGTCTTTAATGCAATACAGACGTGGCAATACAGTGGGGGGACTTGTGGACTTAATTTGAGGCTTTTGTATTAGCTTTATGTTTCCATGGTTAGACCTGCACTAATGTTTGGGGCTTTTGTCTGGTGGTCAAAAACAAAGGCCAAGATAGTGATAGCTGGTCTTACTATCATCCAAAGGATGGCTTGTCTTGCTATCCTGGGGGTTATTAGCATTTTCATAGATAACCAGGCAGCATTAAAGGCATTGGACTCTTGTGTGTTCAACTCCAAACTTGTCTGGGATTGATATCAAGTCGTTTGTTCCCTTGCCAAAATCAACAAACTATTTGCTGGGTTCCTGGTCATGAGGGGATCTCTAGGAATAAAGAACTGATGTTCTGGCTAACTTGGGCTCAGCATCCAATATGATGGGACCTCAACCGTTCTGTGGCATTTCTAGATGTGAATCCTTTGGGGCTTCCGGGGTGCGTAAAAGGCCCTTGAGGCTTAAGTGCATGGTAATAAGCCTCCCCATAGAAGAAGAATGTACTTTCTGTCCCTCCATGACATACACAGTGTAAGAAAAAATTAGTTCTATGGTCCGTAAAGGTACAAGTTTAAAATAGGTTTTTTTAAAATCTCATGTCTGAACTGCTTAAATTTTGTACAGCGACAGGTATACTGCATTCATCTACATCATGAAAGATGTGGGCATGGCTGAAATTTTAATCTCTGACTTGAAAGCATGGACAAAGAAAAGTATACAGCAGGGTTCAGTACAAGTGTAAAGTAAGAGTTCTTGTTGCAACTGAAGTGTGAGGTATACACCACAACAAAATTTGTTGGCTTTAGGTGTGTATGAGAAATTACTTGAACCAACTCACAATTTTCTCCCTTACATTTATGCACTCAATTATTCTAGAGTGGAGCCATCTTGTAAACTTATCTGTATGTGTTCGGTAGTATGTTTAGCCATAATCTGTTCAACCATATTCAAAGAAGTTTTCTGGTCTTGGTACTGGTCGACGATTTCTGAATCTGACAACAATCACATCACCTACAGAAAAAAATCTGCTATCTTCAAGTTTCTCTTGCTCAATCAGATCAGTTCCAGTTGAGGGCTATAACGGTATCATGTGAGTACATTGTGTTCAATCTTACTGCACACTTGTATTATAAATGTATTTGGCAAATCTGAATCAAGATATAAGACAATATTTTGCTTTTTTACATCTCTTAAGTAGTTAACCTTTCAGCAATATGCAAGTAATGAACTGATATTTTACTTTGAGTAGAGAGAGGCATGTGAGTATTGAAAAACATATAATGAATTAGTTGTCTATTATTCAATTCAAGTTAAATATTATTTAACATTTTTTTGGTAATTCGAGTGAAGCTGAAGAATATTTAAATATAGAACAAAAACTAGACTTGACATATGTCAACTAGTCTGACTTATTGAAATAAGTGAGTTGAGTACTCTCACTCCAGGTACATAGATACATGATGGGAAGAGAAAAAGGGAAGGCCAGAAATAATTAATCTTTTTATGTATGGCTACCTTCCAGTAATCCTCATGACCATCAACATTTTTGTGTTATTATTTATTATTCTCTACTTGTCTTTGTTCAACATCTATTAATCTGAAATACATTAGAACCTCAATATTTCTATGATTTTCCAAGATAAATCAATTAAAAATGCCAAAGAAGCAAATGTTTGCTAAATAATTAGCTAGTGTTTGTTACTAATACAATATGCCCTCATTTTAAGGATGTTACATCCTCTAACATATTTATTTAAAAAATGATTTTACATTAATTTTCAAATTGAGTAATGTTTTTGAGACTGAAATATATATTTATTTGCATTTCCCATTTTATAATGATTGATAGTTTAATTTCAATAGTAGGTAATTTGAAATTGTTCTATTATCTTTTTGCCTTTTAATTCTCTTCAGTTATTTTGAAATAATAACATTATTTTAAAGCGATCACAGTCAAATAACCATAATATACATACATTTCTAGATTACAACATATATGAACTTTTAGGGGATAGTTGTGAGCTCTGGGGGTCATGTTTGGTAAGCCATGTAGAAATTTTCAAAAGGTGCTACTAAATGACAACAATTACTATAGGCCGATTTATACACATCTTTACTACCTAAAAACCTTCTAATTTTTATAGTGTCCACATAACCACATTATGTATGTGGTGAGATGTTTTGTGAGATTGGTTACTATATTTGTTTTAGAAAATGTTTGCTTAAAATGATTTGGCATAATGTTTGAGACAACATAAAATAAAAATTACTTAACTAAAATGTAACATACTTAGGTTTGACTCTAAGTTGACATTACTATTAGTTGGATAAACTTTATTTAGGCTTCACCAAAAAAATCTAAAACTATTAAGAAGCTGAATAAAAAAATTCACATAATATATTTTTTTGTAACTGATAAAACCATTAGCTTTTTACTCACAAACCTATTTAAGTATTCAAGCAAACCTCTGCATTCTGAAAATTTTAAGTGGATTAAGAGAGGTTTTAATGGTTAAAAGAGCTTCTACTGTACACACAAAATTAGTAAACCACCAGTATGAAGTTGGCTTTTTACAGCTTCTTGATATATATAACATTTAATTGAAATACAAATAAATTTGGTTGAGAGTAATAATCTCATACAGCGCCACAGCTCCAATATAACCCTACTCACTCGCATTTCAGTGCCTCTGAAGAGTCCAGACTGTGGGTCCTTCCTCACTCTGACACGCACTTGTCACAACTCTGTATCTACACAACTGCTCCAACCGGTTCAACACAGACACTGGTGAGTCAAAGAAGGTCATCTCACTTTTCAACTCATTTTGACCACCAAATGTTAGCTGATATTTTATTTTCCTCATTTCCCTGGCATCGAGGCTGTACACTCGAGTGTTTGTAGATTCCAGAGTTCCCTTTACAATGATGTAAGGTGAGTCTCGACTACCTACACACATACATTGGATTCAACTGAAAACAAGAGACAGCCTAGTCCTGAACAACAACTGTGAATCTCATACATTTACCCTTAAATACGTGACCAAATGCAACAATTTTGCCAATGAAACAGAGCAATGTTAAATGTAAAATTTTTCAACACTAAAAAGCTTATGGGGAAGCTCCTCAAAATACAGTTTACGTTGTGTCTTAATCCTAAAAAAGTGTGTAATGAGAACCTTGGCCAATCTTCAACCCCATGACAGCTGTAGAAAAATGTTCAAGACTATAAGAATCCTAACCCTATATATTGTAGAGGCAACATCCTTCGCTTTTAATTGTAATATGCCAAGGAGAAGGGACAACCATGAACATTACATAAGGTATGCCAATGACTTTAACCTGCAGCGCAAAGGACTACCCTTTACACCTAGAAACCCTCCTAAGTTGGTGCAAGATTCTTCAACCTACTCCCTCCTAATGGCAAGAGATATTCAAGAAGCAACTGGCCAACACGATTTTAGAGAAGTTCATCTCTCTATTGAAGAATTTTGCTCTATTACTACTATTACAACTTATAAATTGTATAATAACCTTGACTTTTATATTAATAATTTGCAATAGTTTTGACATACATGTACTGATGTAACAAACATGTATAATGACACCAATTTATGTTTTTAAGATGTTTGATCAAGTATTCCAATTTCTGATTTCAAACACCATAAAATGTGGTTTACCTGTTACTTGTGGACGATTTTGAAGTGCATTTCGAGGCTTTGTCCTGCTCCTTTCATTAGAACGGGAACGAGATCTAGACCATGAACGTGATCTTCGACGCTCATCTCTCCTGCGATCATGGTCCCTTTCTCTTTCAGGTGATCTGAACATACATGGAAAAGTTTAAGATAGTCAAAAGTTTAAAGTAAATAATATACAAGAATCTATGACAAAGAAGGATTAGTTCATGTGATTATAACACAAATTTATCACTGTACAACTAGCTTTAAGTCTAGATTAAAATCAATACTTATGATTTCTAAAACATGATAACTCTTTGTTACTGTCAACAAAGAGGTGTATCTTTCATGTTCACTGTATTCAGTCAAGATAACTTTTTGCAGGATATAAATCTAATAATAGCTTCTTATTATTACATTAAAAAAAAATTAATCAATTAACACTATTCAGGTACATCTAATAGTGGTAAATGATACAAACCAGTTATTCAGAAAACACCAATAAGCTACAAAGAACCCAACCAGAGTAGAGCAAATAATGTCAACATTCACAAGGTTGGTTACTGAATCATCAGCCTTGTAAAGTAGTTAATTTATTAACTGAAAACACATTAATGATTGGTTTTGATATCAGAAACTTTTAACTCATTGTGGGTTGGATCTCTTTAGCCACAGGTGTAACAACAGAACAGTAATGCCACGCCACATCAAACCACCCATTGTTTATAATCAACTTACTTGAAAGTTGAAATGAATTCTTATAGAAAAGTTGGAGATATTTTCGCCTATATGCTTAAAACAAAATTATATATAAATATTCCATTAACTATTGTAATATTTCATATAACAATATTCTTACTGAAGACATTCAAATGACATGTTGAATAAGGAAGAGTTGGCCTAGTGACTGCAATAAACAGAGCACTGGTCAACTCCTTTGTGCTTCCGCTGTTTCCTTAAACTTCACCATTTTGTTGAGTTCGTGGCGGTGTCTCCTTGGCCATTAAAAATCAGGTATACATGCAACCAGTTGTGCTGTTTCTTTATCATTAACTTGGTTAGTGACATACCATTTCACTTAAATATTACTGTTTGTCACCACAATCAATTTTTGTTACTCAATCTGTATAATTCTCTGTTTTATTATTCAATTTTCACTTGATAAAACATTTTATCTCAAAAAGTAAAAAAAAAAAAATATGTTCAGATCCAAATAGCTAAAATTTGCTCTGGGAAAATGAGTTTCCAGGCATTTGATTATAATAATCAGTAATATGTATAGAGTACACCTTTACACCTAAAATGCTATAAATGTAAGTAGAGAGATAAATTATAAAACTGTTATACACTTAGACAAAAGGAATAAAAAAATTACTTATATTTGTAATGTACCATTGACAATGAACAATTTTCAAAACAAAATTACAATTTATTTATTTACTGTATATATAGACCTACCTAATTAAGTACGAAATGATGTACTATACATGGATTTATTATAAAGGCAAAGATTTTTTTAGATTCTTCAAATATAAATATGTAATTTTTATAAAATTTTACACTTTACAAACAGTGGTGTTGAAATAGTGTAAATTTGCTTTTACATTGTATCTTTATTCTATTGTTTAGTAATTCAACAAACTATATATTTCTTGAAAGCTAAAAAACTTTGAAACTAACATTAGACTTACAGAATCAAAAACTATTTATATTTTTCTGTAAATTTACAATATTGAAATCTGTGTTTTCATAAACCAAACTTTCTCATTTCCACTGTCATGATGTTGTGGTTATCCTATAATCTCTTTTAGTTCAAATATTTCAATTTATTTACACATTATGCAAAAAAATAATATGCTACTCTAAATAAAAAGAAAAAGATTTGTTTCATGTGTCATCAAACAAATCTAACATATCTTGTTATTTTTAGGTTTAGGCAAAAATTATAGCCTATATATTTTATACATAAAAACAAAAATTATTGCAAAATGGCTAGACAAAGGAGTGTTTCAACCAAGGCTCATCTAGGGTTACACTGTGATATATGGGCACATGTGGAATTAATCTGATAGGTTGTTTTCAGTGATTTGGTAGTTTAGACAAGGGTGGTGAATTTCCCCAGGAGGACAATAGGTTGTTTTCAGCAGTTTGTGGAACAGAAGAAGAACAACAATCAGACTAGCAAAATGTGAGTTTTACATTATTAACCTATTGCTATTGTCCTCTGGAACAAAACAATATGTAGATATGGCAAATAACAAAATTGTAGAACATTAAAAGTAAATCTACTTTTCTCATGTAGAATAATATTTTCTTTTCTTAATCTGCACCAAGATCATGATCGTGAGTCAACTTCGTATTGGTTGCTGCTGACGTCAGCCATTGTGTTGTGTCAGCCTTTTAGATATGTAAAATGACAATAATACTGAAATCAGAGGGATTGTACTAAACAAACGTTTTGCATTAGTTTAGACCAGGAGTGGCTCGCCATGCCATTTTGGTCAGCCTGCAAAAGCTGTTTGATAAAAAATATCACTAGAAATTAATTTCTTTTGGAAGCGATCTTATAATATGCAGATTTGAAGAAGAAACTTCAACAATAAAAATTGGTATGATTAGTAAAATATTGCATTCCCAAACTCAATCTTTGATTGTATCTTATGCCGCATCTCTTGAGCTGGCCAGGGCAAAGAAACTTGACGGCAGTTTAATTTTAAAAATGTGTTATTGAAATGCCAAAAGCTTTTGAGGATTTCAAAATAGGTGAGTAATTTGAATCAGTGGCACTTTTACATCAAACCATACAAAGGATTATTGAAATGGGTGAGAAAATAGAAACATCTTTACTTGGCCAGGTTATACAAAGCTCATATGTTTCACTTTGTTTAGTTGAAAGTACTGATCAAGCAGATGTCAGTCAGCTCTTAATATTTGTACGTACTACCACTGAAGTAGTAAGGAGACTTTTCTAGTAAGGAGGAACTATCTGAATTGTGTTCTCTTCTTGGTACAACAAAAGGAAAAGATATTTATGAGGCTTTAAAGAAAGCAGTTAACAGAATTGGAGGCTCTGTTAAATATTCTGCCATTTTTACAGATGGGGCACTAGCAATGGCAGGTAAAAAGTAAGGATTAGTAGGGTATCTTACGGAGGATGGAGTAGCTTGTCCAATAATCCACTACATTATTCACCAGGAAGCTTTATGTAAAAAATCTATCAAGCAGGATCAAATTTTTAAACTTGTGATTAAAATTATAAATCTGAACAGAGGTGGAAACCGAGCCCTTTGACGAAGACAATTTAAGCGGTTTTTATAAGAAACAGAGGCTGAGTATGGAGAATGGAGACTTCTTATTATACAACCATGTAAGGTGGTTGAGTGCAGAAAAGTGCAAGGAACAATTCTATGCTATAAGAAAAGTATATTCCTTAATAAATATGTGCCATCACTGACATCACTGAACTTGAAAAGAAGTTTTAAGATCCAGAATTGTTGGTCCAATTAATTAGCTTTTCTGACATAGACTTGACCAATGGTCTCAATATTTTGAACTTCAAGGAACAAAAACAAACAATATCAGATTTGTTAAGCATCATCAATGGGTTTTGCAGTGTTTTAAGTGTTCAAACAAACATTGGAAGGCAAGAAATTGATTCACTTTTCTAGCTGTCTTCAGTTAGTTGAAAATTCAAAGATAACAATTTTTCAAGCTGCAGTTTTCAAATCTAAGAAGTATCTGATGGGTTCAATACGAAATTCAACAAAGTTAAAATCTCAAAAGTAATGTACTGCTTTATAATCCTCTTGGAGCTACAATTTAAGACCAACTATCTGAACTACAACTTAAATTATGTAAAATGCAAGCTGACATTTTTTCTAATGACAAAGCAAGAAAGAGCTCTGAGACTTTTTCAAATTACTTCCCAATGAAAGAGAGATTTTCAAAATTGAGGATTTTAGACTAAAAATTTCATTAATGTTTGGAAGTACCTATTATGAGAAAGTATACTATTTTTATCCAAACCAAAGTTTGTATAAACCAAAATAGAACTAAGCTTTTTGATGCATCTCTACTTCATTTCATGAGGTTGGCTGCAACACAACTACAGTTGGTTTCGTTCTTTGGTGGATGCAGCTGATCCCCCACAATGTTTACACTGATAAGTAATATATATTTTGATTCTCGTTTGCATATAGGCTAATTATTAACTGCAAAAATTTTTTCAGAACAATTTTCTTAACTGTGTAAAACAAACACTTGGATCAATAAAAATAATATTAGACTAATTTTCGTTTTATTTATAACTTTAAATAATCTCTTATTACTGTTTTCAATTTAGAGTATTACTATATAGCCCAAAATTAAGTTGAAGATTTCACTTTTGGCAATCGAGCCTCTGTAAGTTGGACACCCATGGTTAGACTTTCTGAGAATAAGAGCTCATATTATGCTATGTATAAGTGTCTCCAGCCATGAGTGTGGGCTACAGCAGTGTTGCCTCGCTCTAATGGAAACAAATGAAAAACGTCCCTCGAGATAGTACCATTCATAGAAGATCAAATTCTAGAGGGTCTGATCATGAATGATTACCTCCGGCCATTACAGTTTGGTGTAGGAAACGTAACTTGATAAAACAAACAAATGTTGTAAATTCACCTAACCATAATTTCCTACTATCTTGCAAGATAAATCGTACTGTATCAACTTTAAAATTCTACAACTCCATTATCTCTCACTTTCAACCTTATATTATTTTGGATGACAAGAAATTTGAAAATGATACAAAAACATTTAATCAAACTTTCTACAAACGAATAAATAACGTGAAAATACAAATATTAGTTTTAAATGAACAAAACTAAAGTAACCACAACTTCTTAATTTTGTATATAGTGCAATATACGTTTACAATCCAGCTGGTAACTTCTGATCACATAAAAATATATTTCCAGATTTAAAAAAATAAAACAATTACACAACTAACTCATAATTTCACTCTAAAAAACACGATGATAAATTAAAAAAGGGATAAATTAATTTACATTTTTATATAAAAAAATATAGGTATTTAATATTTTAGAAAATAATAATGCTTTAGTTACATTTTTACAACTATACAAAACAACTCTCTCTACAAAATGATAGGCAATCTGCAGTAGTATTTCTGCACGTACTAACAATTTCAGAACTACATTAATTTATTATAAAGTCATAGTAGGTTTAGTTCCAACCAAAAGTGTATATGATTGATAATATATTTGATATTTACACTCCCAAAACGAATATAAAAGAGAACTAAGAAAGAACAAAAGAAGAACCTGGAGTAATGTTTGCAAAGACATAAACAGCCTACTAGAGGCTGCCAGGCTTCAAAAATCTCTCCAAACCGATCACACTAACCCAATGGGGTCCTTAGTAAAGGCCAACGGTGACCTTACAGTGAACAGGAAGGAGACCTTAGAACTGCTTCTGGAGACGCACTTTCTGGGGAGGTCACTTGACACGAAATGAGGATATTTATTCTCTAGTCGAGGGCAGATCCAGTTGAGAAATTGCAAAAGCCAGACAGCAGTCTAAAAGACTATTCACACATGAAAGAATTAAATGGGCAATAAGATAATTCAAGCCATTTAAATCTCCTGGGGAAGATGGAGTTTTACCCTCTTGAAGAAGGGCTGGACATCTTATTAAATACTCTTATCATTCTGTTCAGAAGCAGTTACGCCTTAGGATATATACCAAAAAACTGGAGGACAACACTGGTGGTGTTCGTGCGGAAAAAAGACAAGTATCCGACTCAACACAACTTGTAAAAACAGTCCACCTACTTAGTCCCACTCAACACGCTTATATAGAAGGTAAATCAGCTACCATCACTCTCCACAGCTTAGTGGAAGTGGTGGAAAACACCTTCAACGAAAAGGAAGTCCTAGACAGCGTCTTTATGAACATTGAAGGAGCTTTCGGCCGAGTTGCATATCAATCCATGGCGACTGCTATGGAACATTTTGGAATTCCCTCAGATGTAGTCAAATAGACAGTAGCCATCCTAAAAAGCAGACAAGTAAAGGCAAAGTACGGAGACGAATCTGCCACAATCATGGCCCAGAAAGGCTGCCCCCAGGGGGGAGTTCTGTCTCCTCTCCTGTGGGCGATGGTGGTAGATTATCTTCTTAGCAAAGCAGAGAAGAGTGGAACAAGGCTACTTGTTATGCAGACGACCTAGTGCTTATGGTCAAAGGAAAAAACAAAGACACGCTGAACGCTTAATTCAAGAAGAATCAAACCTCATAAGCAACTGGTGACATGGGGAAGGTCTACGGATCAACCCATCTAAAACAAATAAATATGATAACCTTTAGCAGGAAAATTAAGTTCCAGCTTACACAACCTGTCCTGGAAGGAATCAGTGTAAGTTAAACCAAACAAAAGAAGTGAAATACCTGGGTATAATCCTGGATGAGAAGCTCACTTGGAACTCACATATTGAGAACAGAATATCCAAAACGACAATGGCCCTTGGGGCCTGTAAGAGAATATTAGGATTTAAATAGGAATTGAAACCCAAATTGATATATTGGATCTATAAACTATAATAAATCCGATGGTCACATATGCTGCCTTAGTGTGGTGGCTGAAAGTAGAACAAACAACAGCTGCTAAAAGGCTACAGAGTCTTCAAAGGCTAGCTTGCTTAAGCATTACAGGAGTGATGAGCTCCTGCCCAACACTAGCAATTGAAGCGGTCCTGGGATACACTCCTCTGGGGCAGGAGGTGATGAGAACAGCTGCTCTAAGTGCAATGAAGCTTCTAGAAACTAAGGTAATAAATAATACTACCTCCTTAGAAGGCCACATGAAGATAATGCAGGAATTTCCTGAGGCTGAAATGTTAACCAATGTGTCAGATGCGATAGTTAAGAAATACTCCTTTGAAAACCCATATACTGTCTGTGTCAAAGGAAGGGAGAAATGGATTAAAAAGGAGGCCTACCCTACAAAAGGAGTCCTAAAGTTTTACACAGATGGCTCACGCCTTGACCCTAGGGCAGGATACGGAATAAACAGACCAAGAGTTAACATGGCAGTGCCCATGGGAAAACATGCCAAGGTCTTTCAAGCGGAGTGCATGGCAATACTCATGTTCCAGAAGACTCATACAAATGAGGACAAAAGGATTAAAATACTTAACACTTTCTGAATCAGGCTGTACTAATGGCACTTGATACCTGTTTGTTTGACTCAAAAGCAGTCTGAGAATGTAAGAATGAATAATAGAGCTGGCAATGAATAATAAGAGTAACACTCGGTTGGGTGCCAGGTCATGAGGGCATTCATGGAAATGAAAAAGAAGACATCCTCACCAAAAAGGGAGTACATTCCATAATGGCTGCGACCTCCACCTGAAAAACTGTAGGATATGGACCCATAGGGACCACCAGCTCACTGGATGGTCTCACCCCCACAATTCCAGCGCCTGTGCCGCTTTTTGTTTTAGAGCCGTCTGTAAACCATTCAAGCTCTGCTGGTGGAAGAGGTTTCCTTCCCTCCGACCAATCGTCCCTAGGAGGTATCACAATCTTAAAGGGTTTGTCAAAGGAAAACTTTTGTGGCATCTAATCAGAGATCATGTGCAGAACATCCTCCTGAATCAGGATGCTAATTCTACAGTGCCCACTGTTGCAGCCCGACCAGAGTCCCGCTTGCTGAAGACAGTAGGCACTCCTCCTGGCCATAGCCTGACAGTCTAAAGCTGCACCCGGCGCACTAGGAAAAGCCCCAGTGACAGCAAGGCAAGCCATCCTTTGGATGCCCGCCAGACAAGCTACTGCCATCTTGGCCTCCATTTTTGACCACCAGACAGCAGCTCCATACATTAGTGCAGGTCTGACTACGGAAACGTAAAGCCAGTACTAAAGCCTCGGCTTAAGTGCCCAAGACCCACCATTGAATTAAAGACCATTTCCCCCTGGTGACGACCCTTTCTAGATGAGGTCCCCAGTTAAGAACTCTATCTATGATCACACCCAGGTACTTGACCTCAGACTTCAGCTCAATGGAAGAGCCTCTGAGTAGAAATAGATCAATGCTCTCCATCTGTCGCCTTCTGGTAAAGGCAACCACAGCATACTTGGTGGGGTTGACAGTGAGGCCGACCTCATCACATTAGTTTCCCACCAAGTTTAGAGCAGCATTGATCAGTTCCGTGACTGTTGTGTTAAATTTGCCCTAAGAAACACAATATCATCTGTTATCTGAGCGCTCTGAGGCAGAAGTCAGAGATAACGTATACTGTAGGTTGGATCGAGTGAGTGCGTGACAATCATGGATCAACCATCCACTAGTTCGACCAATCGTAGTGAACTGGTGTATCGTAAATATTATCTGCAGATGGGACTGATAGCGTATCTGTTATCTGAACTCTCCGGGGCAGAAGTCAGTGCTTCACTAGATATCGTGTACTTTAGTTTGGATCGAGTGAGTGTGTGACGATCATTGATCAACCATCCACTAGTTCGACCAATCGTAGTGAATTGGTGTGTCGGACATGTTAAGAGTTTACGTTTCGACCGAAACGAGATTATTTCGTTTCTGTACATTCTGTGGAACACACTAATGGTAAGTGTTCTCTATTAATGTCCATTTATGTATTTATATTAGGGGTATTCGTGATTTATTGAGTGTTTTACATGGTACATAATTGCCTTTCCATTACAATTCAATTTATATTTCTGATCAGCCCCTCTAGAATTTGATATTTTACTGATAGGTACTATCTCGAAGGATTTTTTCTTTCGCTGATGGCACTCGTCTCAACTCGATAACAACTAATTAATTAATTTGTAGCTCGAAATTTAAGAAAAACATTGTTCATATGGATCAAAATACTGCTCATTTCAGTATTATTTTTCATTTACGTTTGCAAATATGGCGATAACGTCATCAAGAGGTTGAATCATGGTCACAAAAGATCACGTGACGCTCGACGTGGATGTACAATATGGAAATATTACTCCGCACGTGAACAGTTGTTCCATTTTTTATGTTCTATAACTTCGTTATTTCTCAATTCCATCCCGTCAAACCTTAGCCTATATATTTTTTTGTTCTATAGGACGATTCCAATAAGTTAATAACGCAAAACTCGTATTTTTCCGCTCCAGCCGTTAATATGACAATTACCATTGATTGTAACAAGTGATATAAAAACTGGGTTTTCACTTATCCTACTCTGGCCATATTCTTTCTGAAAATGAAAACACATAATATCAAGATTGCTTTAAGATCATTATAGCTAACAAGGATAATGTAAACTATAAAGTATTTATATCAAGATGGCCGGCGGTAAAAATCAAACGAAGTGTCGTTCGTGTTCTAAAAACGTTACAAAAAGTAATAAATCTATATTTTGTTATGGAGTTTGTAAATCGTGGCACCATATAGCTTGTGTTGATATATCCGACGAAGAATTTACACTCTTCTTGAAGTTATTAGGCAAAGCAGTGTTCGTATGCCAAAAGTGCCGAGAGGTTATGGAGTCAGCAACTTGTACAATCAATAGTGAAGCTGCTTTGGAGGTTAATCACCATAGTACTAATTACGAAAGTTTGACTTGTTCAAGTCAAATTCGAATATTAACCGATGAAATTTTAAGTATTACAAACAATCAGAAGGCTATAACTTCTGAGCTTGGTAGATTGACTAATGAAAATGAGATGCTTAAAGCAGCTATTAAAAACCAATCGGAAGCCATCACGGATATTGTATTAAATTTGGACAATAAGGACTCTTATGCAAATAAATTAAAGAATAATTTAACTAGTGGCAATTTGGTAAGTAAAGACTTATCTGAACTATGCCTAGTTCCTGGAAAACATAGTCAGCCTGTATCCATAACTAAACCTAGGACTGATGCAGTTGGAGATGTAGGGCATAGTTTGAATTGTAATTATAATAAAAGAATACAATTTACTGATGGGCTAGTTGATTTAACTAGTACACCTAAGTTAAGCTCTGCGTTAGCTTATAAGGAGGAAGATGGTGAGTGGCTAGAAGTTAACAGTAGGTCAAATAGGAGGTCTAGGCCTAGTACAAATGTTACTGGATCTATTCAGGTTAAACCTAATTCAGGCAGCAGAGGCCAAACTATATCAGATAAAACTAGAAATGGGTCTAATGGTAAAAAAAAATTTATCACTGGCACAGCGGCCGATGATAATTTATCCGTAGCAGAGAAGAAACTTTTTCTATTTGTATCTAGGCTACGTCCACATATTGAATCTAAAGACTTAGAGAAATATATTAAAGATAAGAAGGAAGCTGACTATATTGTGGAAAAATTAACTTCAAAGTTTCCTCAAGAATATAGTTCATTTAAAGTTGGAGTACCAAGTAGCCTCTATAATGAAATCTATCATTCAAGTTTTTGGCCTAAAAATATGTATGTTACTAAGTTTCTAACCAAGAGGCGGACACAGGCTGAATCTTTAAACGAGCAGCTAATGATACCATTAGAAAGGACATAGGCCTAAGCCCGGACATGGTCAACATGACTGATTTGGAATGTTTGAACTTGCCTAACTTAAAAATGTTTTATATTAATATTCAAGGTTTGCATAAAAAAGTTGAACAGCTTGAAGAGATTTTAAAATCTGATAATTTTAATATTGTGTGCCTCAGTGAACATTGGTTACGGGATAATGAAGTGACTTATAATGTACCCGATGACTATTTGGTTGGTAGTGCATACTGCCGTGTGACACATATAAGAGGAGGAGTAAGTATACTTTTATCTAATAAATTTGTCACTGAGAAATTGAACGTAAATACATTTTGTGAAGAATTACATTTTGAGGTGTGTGCTATCAGGCTGATTGAATTAAATGTCATTATTATTTCTCTGTACCGTTCCCCTGAAGGTAAAGTAAATGTCTTTCTGGACAAGTTAGATCAACTTCTGAGATTTTTAATCAGACTTAGGCCTAAATGTAAAGTAATAATTTGTGGAGATATTAATGCTGACTTTGATATCCGAAACACCTCAAAACCTAGTGTAAATGACTTTTTGAACTGTCTCCGGCAATATAATTTGTTTTGTGTAAATAATTTGCCTACTCGTGGAGAAGCCTGTTTGGACAATGTTATTACTGACCTCTGCCCTAAAAATTACGAGCTGCATATTTTTGAACCTTTGTTGTCAGATCATAAGGCTATTCAAATTATGGTTTGGTTGGCGGAGAATAGGCCTATCAATAAGAAGACTGATGGCCCCGGTAAAATAAATTCAAGTAGGCCTTCGATTCAATTTGCAAGAAGGTATACAACTGTGAACCTGGAGGGGTTTAAATACTGTTTAAGTAAGGTAGACTGGAATTTTATTGCTCCTCAGAATTGTAACTTAACAGCAGAAGAAACTTTTGATTTGTTTTATAATACATTTTTAGAAATTTTTAATCAATGCCATCCAATGCAAGAGATAAAGATTAATAAACCTAATAATAGAACTAAAAAGCAAAATTTAAATTGGTATACCCCAGAGCTAGAGAACATGAAAAAGCAAATTTTGTGTTGTCATGACATTTATAATAGAACGAATAATGATAATTTACTCAACTTGCTGAGAACTCTTAGAAGGCGCTATAGACTGGCTATTAAAGAAGCAAAGAGACAGAGTAATGAAGATTACATAGAAAATTCAGTCAATAAATGTAGAGCAGCATGGACAATCATTAACAAAGCATCGGGGAAGGAAACCCTACGCAGTCGGTCCAGTAATATTCTGCCTGATGAATTCAACTCACACTGTGTGACAGCTATTGAAGAGATCAGTGCCAAAGTGAAAAGTTCTGTGAATAGTGCAAATCAATGTCTTAATAAGTTATTGCCTCCATTTGAGGAGTGTGTTTTTTGTCCTGTCACTGTAGATGATGTTCGTAAAATTGTTTTATCTCTAAAAAATTCCCATTCTAAAGATGTGTATGGATTGAGTAGTATTTTAATTAACCTAAGGCTGTTATTGATTATATAATTGAGCCTTTGACATATTCTATTAATTGTTGTGTATTGGAAGGGATTTTTCCAACATGTTTAAAATTTTCAAAAGTTGTACCTGTGTATAAAAATGGTTCACTTGATTGTCCGAATAATTATAGGCCTATCTCATGTGTACCAATCTTGTCTAAGGTAATTGAGAAATTACTTAAACATCAAATATGTATTCATTTTGAAAATCTCAAATTATTTAGTTCTAGTCAATTTGGTTACCGCACTGATTGTTCAACGGTTAAAGCTGTAAATACTCTTGTAAATAATGTTCTCTTAGCTTTGGAAAATAATTGTTGGGCTCAGATCACACTTTGTGATCTGAGCAAAGCATTTGATTGTGTTAGACCTGATATATTGGTGAACAAATTGGAATTCTATGGGTTTCGTGCAAAGAATTTGAACATGTTAAGGTCCTATCTTGCAAATCGCAAACAGGTTGTTATGGTTAATGGAGCTTATTCCCAAGTGGCTGATATAAATATAGGTGTGCCACAGGGATCTGTGTTGGGTCCTGTTTTGTTTATTATATTTATTAATGATTTAAGTTTTAATGTCTCTAGTTTTACTACTATATATGCTGATGATACCACTTTGTTAAATAGTCACACAAATTTGCTTTACTTAAACAACTTGGTAGAGACTACAATGAATGAAACTGTTAACTGGTTTAATGTAAATGGTCTCTATTTAAACGCAGAAAAAACAAAACAAATGTTAATAACTCTTAAGAATATTAATAGGCCTATATTTGAATCTGAAGTTTTTGTTAAGTTATTGGGGATAATAGTGGACAACAGGCTATCTTGGAAACAACACATTGATTATGTATGCAAGAGATTGTCTAGGGTTATTTACTTATTGTGTAATTTAAAAAAAAATAGTATCACAAAGGTATATAAAAATGGCCTACTTTGCATTTTTTGAAAGTATTATTAGATATGGTTTAATAATTTGGGGTAATGGTACAGGCATTGATCAGGTGCTAGTAATCCAAAAGAAGGCTGTGAGAATTTTAGCGGATGCACCTGTGTTAGATCATTGTAAACCTTTGTTTGTAAATATTGGTGTTTTAACTGTTATAAATCTGTATATTTATGAGGTATTAGTAGATGTAAGAAAAAAGTCACACATGGTTTTGAAAAGAAATGATGTTCATCACTATAATACAAGAAATAAAGATAAGTTAAATGTAGATAGAGCTAGATTAGGTAAAACCATGAATTACCATACAACCTTAGGCATTAAAATGTTCAATTTGTTACCTTATGCTGTTCAAACTTTACCATGTCAAGTTTTTAATAATAAATTGTATTCTTGGCTAAAAAATAGACCTTTCTATAATATTAATGAATATTTTAGCTGTGAGATCGTTCATAAGGATTTTTAACTTTAGATTAGGCGCTAGTAATTTAAGCCTTAATATTTGACGAAGCCTATTGTAATTTTATTGAAAATTATTAATGGCCAATAAATTGTCTATTGTCTATTGTCTATTGTCTATTGTCTATATAACCAAAAAGGGGGTAGGGTACGATAAGCAGACCCGGTTTTTTATATAGAAGAATGTAATCATCGATACCTAATATTCGCATCCCAAATCCTACACTATCAAATCGATATAAAAGTATCCAAAGTCCTCAATAACAATCATATGTTTTGAATTAAAATATGAATTTAATATTTACAGTGATCAAACAAATTATTATAACCAAAATTAGGAAAACTGAAGACGACCATATTTGCTCCTCTCACAGTTACAGTTGTTTCTTTCCCACAAATTTCACATATCGTAAACAAGGGCTACTTTGGCCCTAGGGTTCTTCTTTGGCCCAAAAGCAAAATAAAACGAAACTCGTTTTTTTGAGCGATTTGTGGCAGTATCTGAATTAGTTTCGGTTGGTTCCGTTAGGTGGTAGTATCAATCAAACTGCCTGATAGTTTAACTGATTCCCCAGTTTGTTTCTGGGCAGCAACACCACAAGTTGTGTGTCTCGTGTAAGCAAGTGAAATTTTAACCTTCAAAACTTCTTCCTGCAGAAGACGCATTTCTTCAGGAACTACTAATGTAAGTATGTTTTTTAGAACACTTTTAAGTTACTAATGTTGTGCTGTAGTTAGACCTTCGTGAAACACAAAGTGACTTCCCATTTTCATGTATTTTTAAATCAGGTCTGGTAACCTACAAAGTACGACCTACTTTGGCCCAGCTTTTTTTTGGGCCAAAGTAGGTCGTACTGTTATAAACCTGTTTTTTTTAGCGGTAAAGTTCTATAAATAGCTTGCAAAATGGTTAGGTAGTGAATATATTTCTATTGCATGTGTTTGGTTTCAGGTTTTTCAAGATGCCCTACAACTACAAACGTCTCCCCAGGAGCCGAAAATATGCTGACTACAGCAACGAACATCTTCAAACTTGTCTAGAAACCATCAGATCTGGTGAAATGACAGAGGCAAGCTGCAGAAAATTTCAGGATACCCAGAAGCACTATTAAAAACGAATTGAAGAACTCATTTTCAAGTTCCCCAGGCCATCCTAAAGTATTTTCTCAAGAAGAATTAGCTTTTGCTAGTCATATCGCCAAAATATGTTAATATGGTTTTCCACTGGATGAACTTGATTTGAGGTACGTCGTAAAGTCCTACCTAACTAGAAAATGAAAGACTGTACAATGTTTTCGTAACAATGTTCCGGGCCGTGACTGGGTTGTCATTTTTAAAGAGACGCCCTCAGTCAAGTTTTCGTCTAACATCAAACGAAATCGAGGTCCCAACTACAAATGTTAAAGACCTAAAAGGAAGCAATGAAGACATGAAGGAACTTGTAGTAAAGGACAAATTTGTTGTTGTTCATTGGAATGAACTCCGATTCCCAGGGTTGGTGCTCTCTGAGGCGGAGGAGGAAGCGACAGTGGAGTGTATGGCGCCGACTAAGAAATTTTAGAAGTGGCCCCAAGAAAAGGATACGTTATTTTACAAATGGTGTGACATTTTAAAAGTTATTCAGCCACCAAAGCTTGTAAAAAGAGGCCTTTTTAAGGTTGATTTCATTTAAACATAAGACATTCCTTTTTTGAAAGAAATTTAACTTTTTTAAACGGTTTTTTACATTTTTTACTCATTTATGTATTTTTAAATTGGTGTTAAATATTACTATTATCATTAAATAACATGTGTTTTTAAATACCCAGGTCCTTCTTTGTCCCATGCCTTTATACCACTATTTTTCTATTGAAAAATTACCTTGGGCCAAAGTTACCCTACCCTTAGGGTAACATTGGCCCAAATCTTAAAAATAAATTAAAAATACAAAACAAATGTTTAGGTCAAAAAGTGTGTGCAGCATCTAAAATATAACATGTTATAGTTGTATTAAAAGGTTACCAGGACTTAACTTAAATTAAGTAAAATATTATTTTCTTATAAGGTAAATCGTATGAAATTATTCAAAAGTGGGCCAAAGTAGCCCATGTTTACGGTAATGGGTTTTTTGGTACGAATCCAACATGTTGAAGTCACAAAAAACATGTCATCATCTTTCAAAGGAATGTCGTTTAGTTTTCTAAAATTGACTGTCATTTTTAATAATAAAATGTTACTTATAAATAATTGAAATATTACATTACAAATATTATTTGAAAGTGTTTACAGAGGTTGATGTAGATTATTAAGTTAATGGTTGAAAATAATTAATCAGTATCGATTGATTATATCGATGGTTATGATTAAGTAATATCCTCTGCCAATTTCGATATAAAAAACCGGGTCCGCTTATCGTACCCTACCCCCAAAAAGTGATCACCTTATACTCTGCTTCCATATATCCCAGGTAGGCTATGTTAATTTTCTGGTAGGCTATGAAAGAATTAATAAATTCTGGCCTCCCTCAGGGACAATATGAACCTGATTACATTATTCAGTAACTAAGAGATACTCTGTTTTATTCCTTACCGTCTTCTTCTATCACGGTCTCGAGAACGACTTCTTCGCCTCCTCCTGTCTCTTTCATTTCTATCTCTCTCACGAGACTTGCTACGACGTCTTCTGGGTGGAGAAGGGGACCGACTGCGACCCATTTCTTCTAACGAATTTGTCTTTCGCAATATTAAACCTTAATAATAGAGTACAACCACCAACGAACTGTTTTGATACTCTTGATAACAGTCACTCTATTTCATTTTCACTTTTCATAAACGATAAACGAAGTCTAAAATCTAAAACCAGTAAAGAAAACTATTTGAAACATTTACCACTAACAAAAATCGCTAAAACCAATCAGCTGTAGATTATAAGGACCAGAACTATTATAAAGAATGTATTCACTGTTTTAAAAGTAGGTACTATCTAGTAGACTACTACTTCTTCTTCTTACTACTACTACTAGGTAGACATTAAAAATGAAACATCGAATTTATCACCCTTAGAAAAATAAACTCAAAACAAAGAGGAAGGAACTTTTAGCTTATTTAATGTTGTAGGTGTTACTTTAAAGCTTCTTATATGAAATGTAATATTTCTATTTTTAATAAACTATTATGACAATAATGTAAAATATGCTTTGATTTATTTTTTTGCATCTTTATAGTAAGTGCGAAATGCATCCCCTCACATCCAAAATGATCTCTTTGTGGGTATTGAGAGCTGGCGGTAGTAAAATGACGAGTTTTACAACATAAGAACAACGTTCATTATCAAACACTTTTAGTTCACATTTTTGTATATTAAAATTACAATAGGTGTATAATTTTAAAGATATAATTAACAGTTGGACACATTTTCGTTATTCAAGGGTATCCTATTTTTGTAGTTTTTAAAACAATAAACGCAAAAAATTAGACATTTTTATGAAAACTCAATAAAAATACCTAACTAAGATAAAGTCAGTAAGTGCAAACTGTACAGTCATTCGGAAAAATGTCATCAGTTTATACATTTTACGTCCTTGCTGTAAGTTACAGACAATGGAAGAAAATGCAATATCTTCACTATATGCTATCCCACTGCTGCAGGACGGACAGTAGGCAACCTCATCACGAAGGTCACCTGGAAGCATAACATGAACAGAAAAAAACAGGGTGTATCAAAAAGAATCATCCGATTTAGCATGTCTATACTATAGCATGTTTACTTTATATTTCGAACAGTAGTAAACATATGCAATTACTAATTTTTGTTGGCTGAAAGGGAAACTCAAAAAGTGTTTTTTCATACATTTTCAAAGGTGTTCAATATGTCCACCTTTAGATACACGGCATATGTCTATGCGGTATTCAAATTCATCCCACACTGCAGCGAGCATGTCCTGAGTAATGCGATTCCTCAGCTCATCCATTGTTGTTGGTAGCGGAGGCACATATACAGAGTCTTTGATGAAACCCCACAAGAAAAAATCACATACAGTAAGGTCTGTTGGTAAATGAAGTCGTTCGAATCAATCTCCAACTGGGGGAAAAGATAATTCTCAAGCATATCGAGATATGTTATTCCTGTAACAGTGTTCTCAGAAAAGAAAAATGGACCGTACACCTTTTCCCGTGAAACCGCGCAAAACACATTAAATTTTGGAGAGTCTCTCTCATGTGGCACAGTTTCAAGTGGTTTTCTGTGCCCCATATTCTAACGTTATGGCGGTTTACCTTTCCATTAAAATGAAATGTTGCCTCGTCGCTAAACACTATGCGCGTCATCGTCCATCATCTTATCAAGAACGAAGTTATAAAACTCTATACGTCGTTTTATATCACCCTCACGAGGAGCTTACAGTATCTAAAGTCTGTATCCTTTCATGCGTAATCGTCGACGCAACACACGCCAGACGGACATAGGAGGCATGTTGAGCTGTCGAGCAGTGCGGTGAACAGATTTCTGAGGGCTGCGTATGAAACAATGGCGGACGCGCTCCACGACTTCATCGGACACTCTGGGACTTGCCTTTACACAGACAACCTGTTTCTTGAAATTGTGCATACCATCGTCTAATGATCTGTGATGTAGGAGGATCAACACCATACTTATTAAGAAAGGCACGCTGAACAGTTATTACAGACTCACACTGCGAAAAACGTAGAACACAAAACGCTTTTTGTGGTGCAGATGCCATTTTCGCTAGAAATGAAGTAGGCGTTTACTCAAGCGCGCTGCTGCTTTCTAGCGGGAACCATGTAAAACTTTAAAATATACTCTTTTTAACAGTACGTTGTTGGCGCATTTAGCTCGGTTGATTCTTTTTGATACACTCTGTATTTCCTTGGATACCAAATGTAAGTGACGCACATAGGAAAAATCCTCTATCTCTACATTATGTCACATCTCGCATCTGAAACTGCGATCAGGATGAAATATACTTAGCTTTAAAATGGAGGTCAAACAGAAAATATCGTAAAATTCAAAATGTTCCTCATCATCCCTGGTCAATGAGGCAGACACTAAGAGAATCACCATCTCTGCGTTCTAGTCCATCTCTTTGTTCCTGGATATACATTAGGATGCCAAACCAAACCTTAATATAAACAACGAATTATGCATTCCGTCATATGTTACTACTTCATGATGGGATATATTTTGTCTCCAGAAGGAGGGTCACCTGGAACAATAAAAAACAACAAACTATTTTTCAGCATGTCTAGCGCAAAGTATGGAAGAAATCCCTATCTCAGCATCTTATCCCGCTGCTTCAGGATGGAATATCAGGTTCAGGATATCTTATATTATATTTGGAGGTCAATAAGAAAAATATTGTAAAAATAATTTCAACAAAAAATGAGCATCAAATAAATAAAGGATAGCAAAGATGATGACCTTCAATATACTGGTTTTTATGTGTAATTTATAAACGAAGATACATTGTTTTTCTGCAGGGATACTTTGTAGATTCAAGATTAGAGTACGCCAGACCACGTGACGCGTGACAGACTTACTAACAGCATTTATTGCACTTAAAACATTCTAAACCAAACGTGGTACCTATGGGTTTAAGAAAAGCACATAAACAAAATTGGCATAACTCATGTCACGAATAAACTCTATAGACGCGTTAAATAAGGATGAGTCAGCGATGGCCTTACCAACTTTATCAACCTTCGTTGATGTTTTCAAGGTCTTTGACTGCGTCGATAAAAATCGGCTTTTAGAAAAATTATATTCCAGAGAAACCTTTTAACTCATCTCACTCAAGTCATGTCTTACAATAGACATCAGTTAATTAACTGAAATCCCCTTCAAATTAAAATAAAAACTATATTATTACCTACTATCAAGACTGTCATTGATCACTGAAGGCATTCGGCAAGGATCATACACGGCCTGTTCTTTTCTTAATTTACATAAATGTTGTGGTTGATTCTATACCATTGAAAATGTTTTTTCAATTCGCTGGCGATACGACACTCTTCGCCAGAAACATAACTGATAAGGATTTTGAAATCTAATCGTTTAGTAATGTAATTTTGTACAATCTCAACAGAGAAAAGTTCTTCAATACCTTTCCTACCCTGTTTTATTGATTATCAACTCTTCAGAGCTTTTAGGATGTTCAGAGCTAATATGAAATGCTATAACTCTTAGTGTTCTACATTTAAATATACAGTCGATTAGAAAAAAGTTAGATTTATAAAATTTATTTGTAAGTAGTATTAATTGTAATGTTAACACACACACACACACACACACACACACACACACACACACACACACACACACACACACACACACACACACACACACACACACACACACACACACACACACACACACACACACACACACACACACACACACACACACACACACACACACACATTTAATAAACATTGGCTGTTTGAACAAGAAATCTCATTTTATGTTCCTTGTGGATTTAGTTTAGCTGCTGTTTACTGTTGGAAAAATCTACTTATCATAGGAGGTGGCAGCATAATATAAGTTAAGAAGCACAAAACTAGAACTATAAGACATACGACTCCATGAGTAATATGTAAGTTTAGAGAATATTTACGTTAGTCTGACTTATCACAACTGAATAAACTTACTCATGCAGAAATAGCTTTTGACGATTTTATGTTATTAGTGACAAACTCTCTTAAGTGCTGTAAATTAAAGGAAATTAAGGTAAACACTGATGAAAGGCCTAATATTAAATGGTATATACATACGAATTACAAGAAATGAAAAAGTTTGTTGTAATATTTTATGATAGATTTAAAAATAGTAAAGAACAAGCGATGAAAGTAATTATAAAAAGGATTTTGCAAATAAAAAGAACTATATAGAAATAGAATATATTACCTTAAAAATAGCAAATAAAGAATATATTAAAAACTCTTATATAATATAACAATAAATGCAAGGCTGATTGGAAAGTTATTAAGAGTGAAACAGGCAGTAGAATAAATTACAGTGACTCAGTAATAAATTCCAGTTCTTTTAATAACTATTTTACTAATTTAGTAAGTGAGTTGGATCTTAAATCCAATATGAGACCACTTCAAAACCGGGCCATAGAGTTGGTAGAAAACTATATATATAATTTTAATGACTGTTATATTCTAACTTGGCAAAGAATTACAACAGTTGATGTATTAAAAGTTGTTGCCAATCTAAGCCTATCATATAGTGAAGACTATTATGGCGTTCCTAATATGCTTGTAAAGAAAATTATCAATGAAATAGCTGGTTCATTGCCATTATTGTTTAATATGATGTAAGACCAAGGTGTATTCCTTCACGCCGGTCACTAAATTAACTTTTGTGTACAAAAGAGGAGACAAATTTAACCCATATAGCTACAGATCGATTTCTTTAGTACCAATTTTTAATAAAATATTTGAGACATGTATAAAATGGCAACTACATTAATTTTTTGTTCATAATAATCTACTTTGTAAGGAACAATTTAGGTTCATATAAAACCGAAGTACAATAAAAGCAGTTGAAAATATTGTAGATGAAATTTTAACGAATTTTGAAAGAGGGGTGTTATTATCTGCAATATTAATTAACTTGATTCCTGCTTAATACCAAACCGATATTTGAACTCGGTACTCTCTCTCTCCACTCTTGGGTCGTCTATGATAACAGGTGAGGTGACAAAGTAACCACTCTGCCATTAGATCCTTGAATAACTTAACAATAAACAGTGTTTTAAAACTGATGGATAGAACCCATAACTGGATATTGGCAAAACAGAAAGTTTTCCATCATTGGTACGACAGTTCACCTATTGTGATTTGCTGAATTTAGACTGCAGTGAACAGCTGAGTGGCAATTGTCTGATATGACGTAATACAATACAACCGTCTATTATGGAATTGAATCTCGACTGTGGTTAGGTTATGTTAGCTTAACCTCAATGTTTAACTTTACTCGTCTTACTAGTAATGTTTTGTTTGTAAATTATAACTAAGGCTTCAGTTTTGATTTATATTAGCGATTTCAATCCAGTTGTGTAAAGTTATATGTTTTACTGTTAATTAGATTATTCTTATATAGTGCTTAAATAGTAGTGATGGTCAGAGCAACATGTTAAAATTTGTGCAACCTATATCTAATAAAATTCTAACTCAACAGTAAAATATATAGTTCATGTAGGTATGATTACTTTTTTGGCAGCACAATGTCAAAAAATACTAAGAGTGAGAATATAATTGATAATACACACGAAAGTGATATAAATGACGCTTTTGACTGTATAGCCTTTTCAGAAGAACATTTTACAACAAGTGGCTTCAATGATGGGTTTGAAAGAGGTAAACAAATTGGTAACTTTGAAGGATATCATTTAGGTTACCACAGAGGAGCAGAACTTGGGGCTGAAATAGGCTTTTACAAGGGATTTATAGAAGCATTGTTGAAAACTGCTGGAAATGAAGTTCTCTCACATCATTGTACTGTTATAGAAAAACTTGCATCATTAATAGGAACCTTTCCTTCATGTAATGATGAAAAGACAGATATAATAACATTAAGAAATCAGATAAGGTCTACATATAAAAGATTGTGTTCTTTATTAAAAATATCTTCTGATCTTCCTGGGAATTCACATCTGGAATTCTAAGTATATTTTAAAAGCATATTCCATTGATTTGTAATGTATAAGGCTGATTGTTCTAACAATATGACAATGCAAAAGACAAGTTTTGAAATTAAGAATTTTATATGTAGTTTAAAGAAACTATTGCCATTAGCTAATTCTCATATGGTGCATTTTATCACACAAAACTTGTTTGAACGCCTTATACCAAAACACCTGCAAGAAGAAATAATGTCTTTAAGCATTAATGAGACTAATGATCTTGTGTTAGGTAGTTTTTCTAAAATTAACCCTCAAAATGAACGAGCACCACAACTATGTGATTTTCTTATTCAAACTCACAAGCTATCATTAAGTGAAAGTGATCTGTGTCTTTCTTTTGAAAGTTTATGCACTTATTTGGGATCAAGAGGTTTTGGTGAATGCAGTTCTTGTATAATTAAAAATCTAATGTCTGTAAAAAAAAGCCATGAAGTAGAAATGATGAGTGGCATTATTGATGCGTTAGCTAGGACTGAAAAATGTACTCATGTAGTTGATATTGGTGGTGGTAAAGGATATCTGAGTTCTGTCCTCGCTTTAAAACACCATTTAAAAGTATTAAGCATTGATTCTTCATTTATTACATCCAAAAGTGCTATAAAACAAATTCCTAAAGTTGAGGTAAGTAGTTTTGACATTTATTAGCCTACATATATTTGAATAATGCTTAGTCCATACAAATTACTTACTGCTCTATTTTTTTTTAAATTCACAACAAATTAAAAGTAATTATTGTGAACTTAAGGGCCGGAGTCTCAAAATATGAGTATCGCGTTATTAACCTGTTGCTACTATTCTCCTGAACAAAACAATATAAGGTTTCAATGGGTGTAAATGACAAATAACAAAGTTGTAGAACATTAAATATGGAACTACTTTCCATGCATGGAGTATTATTTCGGTAATTATCATATTAACCGCCGGGGCGGAAAAATACGAGTTTTGCGTTCTTAACTTATTGGAATCGTCCTATATAAAAAAAAGTATAAGGTTTGATGGGGTGGAAATGAGAAATAACGAAGTTCTAGAAAATAAAAAATTAAATAACTTTCCAGTAATATCTCCATGTTCTACATCCACGTCTAGCGTCACGTGACCTTTTGTGGCCAATGATTGAACCTCGTGATGACGTCATCGGTTGCGCTGCCATCTTTGCAAACGTAAATGAGAAATTACAGAAATGAGCAGAATTTTGATCAAAATTAATAATGTTTTTCTTAATTTCGAGAAAAAAATTAATTACGAGTGCCTCCGGCCATCAGCGCGGGCTTCGGCAGCACCTTCGGTGCTGCCCCGCGCTGATGTCAATAAAAGAAAAACATCCCTCGAGATAGTACCTATCAGTAAAATATAAAATTCTAGAGGGGCTGATCAAAAATATAAATTGAAATGTAATGCAAAGGCAATTATGTAAAGTTTAAAAACTAAATAAATCATTAAAAACTCAAATATATAGATGGATATTAACAGAGAACACTTACCATTAGTGTGTTGGCGGATATAGCTAAACAGCAGCAACAAAAAAGTGGTCTATCACAACGAAACGACACAGTCTCCCGGTTTAAAAACACCACTCGACCGCACGACGAACAAATACACTCATTTTTAAAAATGCCCTGTTCTATTAAAAAAGAGATAATTTCGTTTCGGTTAAAACGTAAGCTCTTTACGTGCCCTACGAAACACTCCGACACACACAATTCACTAGGGTTGGTTGAACTAGTGGATGGTTGATTCATCATTGTAAACTCACTCACTCAATCCGACCTACTGAACACGATATCTTGTGTAGAACTGACCTATGCCCCGGACAACTCAGATAACAGGTATGCTATCAGGCTGCTATCAGTCCCGGCCGCAGATAATATTCAAGTAAACAGATTATCCAGACACAGCACACAAACTGAACTTTAAAACATTAGAAACTTTACCACTTATCAATATACCCCCTAAAATCATGTTATTTGTCATTTGCACCCCATAGTACTATATATATTTTTTGTTCAGGAGGGTGAGCAGAATACGTTGGTAACGTCAAATTCGTGATTTGCCGCCCCGGCGTTTAATCTTACTGGTACCATTATTTCATTGTTCTATGGGTGTCACATGGTCTTGTTATGATCGTAAATCAACCTCCTGTTGGTTGCTGCTGACTTCAGCAGTTAAGCCAATTTTGTATATGTAAAATAACAATAATGTTGAAATCAGAAGAGAACAAATGATGTATTGTTAATTTAGATCTCCTGATTATACATATTCATGTTGCCTAGACTCAACTGCCTCCGGCCAACACTTAACCATAATTTCCAGCTGCAGGAGAATAAGCAGCCACCACCACAATCGAATCAATGATATTTATGGCTATCGTAAAATAATAATAATGCTGAAATCAGGGGACTTTGACTTTTTGTTCATTTAGACCTTATAAGAATAAATGTTCGTATCAGCCTGACACAAGTGCCTCCGTCCATCTGCACTGATGGCAACATACAAAAAAATCCCTCGAGGTAGTAACTTTCAGTAAAAAAATCAAATTCTAAATGGTCTGATTACGAAGGCCTCTGGCCATTACTGTTTTGTAGGAAACAACTGGAAAAAACAAACATATATTGTAAATTCACTTAACCATAACTTCCTACTATCTTGCTTGGAAGAAAAGTGTAGTTCCACTCTTAATGTTCTAAAATAATTTTTCATTTTCATTACCCTAAAACCTTATGTTGTTTTTTGAGTAAGACGATATCAATAGGTTAATAACATGAATCTCGTCTCGGGTGTGGATAAACTAAATTTAAAAATAATGCATATAAATTGAATAGAACTTTAAACAAACCAATAAATAGTGTGAAAAACAAACATAAGTTTAATATGAAGCGAAACTAACGTAACCCTAACTTCGTATGTAAGTACTATGTATTTATATACCACATGGTAACTTCCTATCAGATGAAAATAGCTTTTCTTGATGTATAAATAACACACGATTAGACAACAAACTTATACTCTAACTCTAAAAAATACGATTACCAATTAAAAAGGAATAAATTAATATCTTGATAATTTTTAATTGCTCATTTAATTCACAATAAAATACATAAATTACTTTCAAAATTATTTGACTACATTAGAGTTAACGCACCACGATTAAGTAATAGAAGCCATTGAAGGGTACTGCATGGAACAGTTCATGGTGCCTATATTTGAATTTTAGCTGTAAAAGTACTATATTTAGAATAATTGTCACATAACAATATACATATTATAAGCAAACTTTCTATTTGGTAAATTGAAAAAAAAAGAATATCTTGTCTGAGATATTTATCATAAAAACCAAATCTCATTTTATTAATATAGATTGATAATACGTCTTGGAATCTGTAAAAATGCTTCTTTAATTCCAGAAATTGTGGACAAGTCTTCATAAAAAAGCGTCTAAAATTGAAAATACCACTAATGGTTCAATTAACACCCAAAGTTCAAATGAGGAGCCCCAGCAGAAGTCTGCAGACCTGTGTAAGGTAGCAACAATGTATATAACAGAAGAAACAAACGTCGTGAAATTAATTGAGGACGAGTTCCAAGAAGAGGTTGGTGGTATCGCCTTGGTCGGACTCCATACTTGCGGTAACCTAGCGGCTTCATCACTTAGGATGTTCGCCAATAATCCTGTACACATGAAGTGTCTGGTGAATGTAGGATGTTGCTACCACCTGATTGTAGAAGAGTTTGATACCAACCCTCCCTGGCTCGAGGTCCAATCTGCAGCAAGTGGAATAGGTTTTCCCATGAGTACTTATCTGAGAGATGAGGGCTTTGTCTTGGGCCGCAACGCTAGAATGTTGGCTGCTCAACCACCGGACAGGATCTCACACGAGGGAACGGTAGGATTTACAATCTCAGTGATCAATGTATTTTTAGTAGTTATTGCAGTACAGGAACATGTATAGTGTTATTGTCTAAATTTGCAAACTAAACCATTTTTATAACATTCTTGTATTAATTGAAAGAGGAGATTTAAATGTTTGGTTTTCGGTATGTTCACAATCTCGTATTTGAATAAACATACTAGCCTAAATAAAAATAAAATAAGAACAGATTTTTTTCTGAAGTCATGCTTAGCCTAGTGTTAAAACAACATGATCTTTGTAGAACTGGATCATTAATGCAAACAAGTAAAAGAGGTTTTTACTTTGTACTGCTGCAAACTATTTGTTTCTAGTGTGAATAATGTTTGTTTTATAACATTTCTTGTGAATACTTACAAACAAAATATCCGCCCAAGTGCCATCTATATCTAATTGTCAATTTCTTTGTTTGCTCAGTTACAGACAGAAGCTTTGTTTTACCGAGCTCTTCTTGAAGTATATCTAGAGAAGAAGTTGTGCCCTCCAAACGGTCTACCTCACTTTAGAGTTGGAAAGATAGCAAAAAAATGTTCGAGTTTTCAGGAATATGTCACTAAAAGTGTTCAACGATTGGGACTCAACATCCAAGTGAGTATTATTTCACAGTAAATTTATTGAATTAGTATAAAGTAAATGTGGGTCATAGTAACAGTTATCTGTCTCATCAGGTGGATGATGGTGAACTTCAGGAGCTGTACGATAGCCACTCTGAGAATAGGAAGCAGTTACATGTTTTCTTCCTGTTGCGACTGTGTGTGGCTCCGGCTATTGAAGCTGCCATCATGCTGGACAGGCTACTTTACCTGAGAGAGCAGGTAGACCAGGTTACATAATATATTCTTGCTGTGGCTGTGTGTGGCTCCAGCTATTGAGGCTGCCATCGTGCTGGACAGGCAGCTTTACCTGAGAGAGCAGGTTATATACAGGGTGTCAATTAAGTCTGGAACCTCTTTTTTAATTTTTGAACCATAATAGAAAGAAATACCAAAGTTCACACATGCTTACTGGTGATAGTAACGTACACATCTGCCCAATTACCGACCGGATAATCCCTTTGGGGGACGGTCCACAAGGAGTCAGACAAAATTCTTAAATAGCAGCATAGGTCAAGTTTGGTATCAAATTAAAGGTCTTAGTTAGCAGAGTGCAATGCTGCAAATTGGACTTCAAAAGGTGGATTCATTCAGTAGTTATAGCTATTTGAATTTTAAAACAATTTAAAAATGTAAATTATTAAGTATTACATGTAAACACCAATTTTTAAGTACCTGTGATCAAAGTAAGTGTTCAAAATGTTCCCCTCCCATCATCTGACAATGTAGTAATCGAAGCCAGGAATCAATAATTATTACCAATAACACAACTACTGTTAGAATGTGAAAGTGGCAGATTGAGTCAAACACAGCATCCACAGAAACTTAACGTTTGGGCAGGTATTATAGGAAATCAAATTATGGGCCCATTATTTATCAATGATAATTTAAATGGTGACTCGTATCTAGCAATACTCCAAAATGAGATAATTCCTGCACTACAAGCTGCTCTTGGTCGACAATTTCAAAGAATTTATTTCCAACAAGATGGCGCGCCACCACACTTTGCTCTCCTTGTTAGAGAATACTTGGATACAATATTCCTTCACAGATGGGTTGGAAGACGTGGTGCAGTATAGTGGCCTGCTCGGTCCCCTGATTTATCTCCGCTGGATTTTTTTCTTTGGGGATACCTCAAAGATAAAGTTTATCGTACTAAGCCTCGAGATTTGGCGCACCTAAGAAATCTCATAGTCCAAGAAGTTCAAGATATTCCTCGTGACTACCTTCAAAATGCAGTGGATGGCTTTTACAACCGCCTAGGACATTGCCAGACGATGGTAGGGGAACATTTTGAACACTTACTTTGATCACAGGTACTTAAAAATTGGTGTTTACATGTAATACTTAAAATTTACATTGTTCAATTGTTTTAAAATTCAAATAGATATAACTACTGAATGAATCCACCTTTTGAAGTCCGGTTTGCGGCATTGTACTCTGCTAAGTAAGACCTTTAATTTGATACCAAACTTGACCTACGCTGCTATTTAAGAATTTTGTCTGACTCCTTGTGGACCGTCCCCTAAAGGGATTATCTGGTCGGTAATTGGGCAGATATGTGCGTTACTATCACCAGTAAGCACGTGTGAACTTTGGTATTTTTTTATATTGTGGTTTAAAAATTTTAAAAGAGGTTCCAGACTTAATTGACACCCTGTATATTCTTCCTGCTGTGGCTGTGTGTGGTCCTGGCTATTGAGACTGCCATCATGCAGGACAGGCTACTTTACCTGAGAGAGCAGGCTATATATATTCTTCCTGCTGCTGCTATGTGTGGCCCTGCCTATTGAGGCTGCCATTGTGCTGGACAGGTTACTTTACCTAAGAGAGAGCAGGTTATATATATTCTTGCTGTGGCTGTGTGTGGCTCCAGCTATTGAGACCGCCATTGTGTGGACAGGCTACTTTACCTGAGAGAGCAGGTTATATATATTCTTCCTGCTATGGCAGTGTATGGATCCGGCTATTGAGGCTGCCATCATGCTGGACAGGCTACTTTACATGAGAGAGCAGGTTATATATATTCTTCCTACTACGGCAGTGTGTGGCTCCGGCTATTGAGGCTGCCATCATGCTGGGCAGGCTACTTTACCTGAGAGAGCAGGTTATGTATATTCTTCCTAGTACGGCAGTGTGTGGCTCCGCCTATTGAGGCTGCCATCATGCTGGACTGGCTACTTTACCTGAGAGAGCAGATAGGCCTGGTTATATATATATTCTTCCTGCTGCTGCTGTGTGTGGGCCTGGCTATTTACTTAAGTGCGGATAAATAAAACATATATACTGATATAAGCTTTTCTGGTTTTCAAACTTTAAATGACCTATATAACAACAAAGCAGATAGTACTGCCATTTAAATTCCAAGTCGGTGATGACGCAAAGCAAGATGGCAGTCGACTTGTAAGCAAGAACAACCTTGTACAGTAGTACTGGTCATACAAGCACAGGAGACAGCTGACGTGGTAAATAGTCCGCACTGAGTTTAGTGTGTGGCCATTACTACCACTGGCCGTTTGATCCCAAAGAGTTATAAGATGCTATAACCAGTCAGTTGATATTAAGTTGGGTAGTGAATTGAAAATAGCTGCCTGTGCAACAGATGTTTCAGTACTCCTCTGTTTTAAAGTAAACATAAATACTCTCATAAGATTAACATTGAAACTTTGGAAACCATTGGGGAAAGACAAATATATTTTAAATGTACAAAAGGCATGTTTACAGTGTAAGGGCTTTCACTTGATACAAAATAACATGTATATGAGATAATAGATTTTGATATCTAACATAGCCATACAAAAATCCATAAATTGTTTAAATAATATAGATATTGTTAAAGTTCTCTTTATCCAATTGGATTTGAATTATTTAAGATAATTAATTAAGAAAGGTATAGTTGTGCCAAATTTAAAGAAAATCAATTATATCATAGAAAATGTAAATACACAGAGAATTTAGAAAATCATTTAAAATTTATTCTAGAATCTGTAATTGATACACATTTTACCCTCCTGGTCTTAAATGTTGCTATAAGAATTGTCACAAAACATCACCTCCCCAAGTCATATATAGAATATAAAAATATATCTTTCAATTGTTATTGTTTCAGGGTATACAAGATGCCTATTTGACTCAGTTGTTTGATCCGGTTGTCTCCCCTCGCTGTTATGCCATCGTCGCTTTTAACAAAATATCAAGTACTGCCAGTCAAACAGTACAGTGATAAATTTCACTTGATTTTGTTGCTTACCACAAATTTTGGATTGTAAATAACAGTTTTTCCTCAAGATTGAACTTCTTAAGTTAAACTTTAATGTGAGCATTAAAATGCAGGTTTGTTTAAATATTAAAAAGAATTAAAATATATATTTTATTTATATACATGATTTGTTTACACTTTATATTTGCAATTCCTTTATTCCTTTCGAGAAATCACTCCTATTAATATGTGAATTGTTAAAAATAATGAAAGTGGCAAATTATGTTAAAATGAAACATTTTTGAAATGATGCAAGTGGTAACTCCAGTACAGTAAATCAAAGTCTCAGCGTGTACTATTTTTATCAAAATTTCCAAACACCAACACATAAAAAATATGAATAAAATATTTGTATTCTCTGATGAGGTGAAACCAAATATTTTTTAGTTACAGAACATAGTTTTGCAAACAAAACAGTGTTTTTTCATAATGTTGATACAAACATATACAGTTCAGGGAGGGAGAACTGTAATAGTAGTATTGTAAATCAATAAAATGTAACTTTGGTTGTGACCTCAGTTTTGACATTGCTGGAGTGAATGTTAGCTTGATCTCTCAGAAGGCTCACTTGTCGTTGATCTTTACAGATCACCTAATAGCCAGACATGATCTGAAATGCTCCGTAACTATCTTCTTCACAATTTCCAATACTTTGCAATATTAATATTTTAAACAAAATGACAAATGGATTCAACAATTCAGAGATATGCTCAAATGCCTTAACCTTGGGTGGTTTTTGGATTCGCCAGTGCATGTCCACGTGCCCAATAGCTCAGTGTCAACTCTGAACACAGCTATATCTGATCACTGTGGTCCTAGAATAATTGGTGGAACAAGAAAATCCCATTTAAAAATTTGAGTAACCTCAAAATATTTACCATTGAATTTGAATCTTGGGGGAGAAAACAATGGTTTTCTGGATATCTTGATTTTGGTATACTGAATGTTAGAATCTTTCAATAACAGTTTTATATTCCCATTTAAATATTTGCTGGACAATCAGAAAATAACTGAATTTAAATATCAGAAGAATGAATAATGGGAGTATAACACCCGATATTCACAGATAAGTTAGAATTCTATAGTGAAATAAGAGATATTCAAGTAACAATGCATGGCTTTTTACAATAAAATATAAAAGAATGTACACAAAAGTTACACATGTTAATAAAGCATATCATATTTACAAATTGCGAAAAAATTGAAAAGACTGGCATGGAACATAATAAACAATTCTTCAAAGAAAATGTCAATAATACCATTCAACTGGACACAAATAAAATAACTAACCAACAAGAAATAGCAAAATTAAAAATAATTTTGCATTTGTAATCAGTCCTAATGCCAATACTTTTCCTTTATAACTTAAAACTCTCGTTTTCACTGATGTCATCAGCAGTTCCCATGTGCGTGAGCAAAGTGGCACAAAAAGCTATTAACTACCAGCCTATTTCAATCTTACCTGTTTTTAGTAAAATGTTTGAAAAACTTTTTTAATAGACTCCTTCTTTGTTTGGAAAAATACAGGATTCTGGACAACCAGAAGTTTTGCATCAGACCGGAAAGATAAGCTATTGGTGCAATCATTTATCTTGTAAATTTAATTGTAGAGGGATTTGAAACATATGAACAGACACAACTTCTTTTTGGACCTCTCAAAAGCCTTTGATTGCACAAATAATGATTTATTGCTGCACAAGCTGCAGTGATGTGGTATATGAGGGGTGCTGCCTTAGTAGTTCCACTCTCACTTTAGCGACAGGAGTTAGTGTATGGATCTATAATATGTGTTTTACTGTATTCCCGGTTTATCTGGATCACTTACTGTCCCAATTAATATGGATAAAAGAGGCTGTACTGTACTTAAAGCGCTTTATTGTTTCTGGAATAAACCAGAAGTTTATTTTAGTGAGTGAATATGATGTCTGTGTTCACATGTGTGGAAGTTGAGTGAGTACCTATAATAGAACACTTATTTATGAGGGATGTCCAGAAAGTATCAGACGTTTTGAAATAAAAAATTAACAAGTTTTACTATTTACATTTTGTAGATAAACTCTTAGGCTGTTTTTTACATAATCACCATTTAAACTGAGACATTTATCATAACGTGGTACAAGGTTTTCCAATACTCTCTATGTAGGAATCTGCCATCTGTGAGTTCAACCACAGGATTACACCGGCTTAAAAGTTCAGTGTGAGTGTAGAATCATAACCATGTCTTCTTTGTTGGAAACAGACAGTAGTCATTCTGAGTCCAATCTTCCCAGGCTGGGCTGCGGATGATTGAAAACCTCCCAAACAAGAGCCCTTGGGTACAATGGCTGTGTGTGGATGAGTGTTTTTGTGGAGAAACCAAACTTTCTTGCTGAGGATGCTTGTTTTGTATTGTGTTTCTGAGTATTTGGTAAAATCTCTGAGTTGACAGTTTCAAGAAAATCAATGAGGAATCACTCCTAGAGTGTCCCAAAACACAGTAGCCATGATTTTCTTACCAACAGCGTTTGCAAACACTTCTTCAGATTCATGGGAAAATGCGTGTGTCCCCATCCTATCGACTGCTGTATTGTTTTACAGTTGATATGCTTTACTCAAGTTTTGTCACCGGTTATGATACGATTGATGACTTGGTTTCTATTTTTGTTGTAGTCTTCCAAAAATATCAGTGCTACAGCAAGTCTCTGTTAGGGTTTTTGGAACTCACCAACCACAGTTTCATGAACTAAACTCCGTGAGATTTGGGGAAATGTTTTGAGAGTTTCCTAATCGTGAAATGACGATTTTCACAGATCTTTTCATTGATTTTCATCACTCACAAGATTAGACCTATCGCTGCAATGCTGTTGTAAAGATTGGTTCATCCATTTTTAAAATCAATGCATCACTGCCTCACTCATAATTTCTTGTGATACATTTCAACTGCTTTGTGATTTTTTGCCAACATAAACCTTATTGCAGATCACACTTTATAACTGGTGGGGTTTTCAATTGCAGCACTCCACTATATACACAGTATGATAGGCACGATCCACAATCTACCACAGCTGGTTGCGTACAAAGTGTAGCAATACTCTTAACACATAGATGGCAGCACTAGTTCTGCCCATTGCAGTGCCATATAAAAACGTCTGTTACTTTCTGGACAGCCCTCATAAATAGATAATGTCAACAAATAAAATTAACATTTTTAAAATTTTATTGTGATAACCAACAATGATTTTATAAAAATTATATGCTATGAATGCTTACAAGGTGTATCGTCCATTGTCATAGCCAACAATGATTTTACAAAATTATATGCTATGAATGCTTACAAGGTGTATCGTCCATTGTCATAGCCAACAATGATTTTACAAAATTATATGCTATGAATGCTTACAAGGTGTATTGTCCATTGCCATGCACATATTTTAATGAGATATATTTACATGTTAATCGCACAATATCCCGAAATATGTCACAAAATGTTAAACATGTAAAGGAAGGAAGTGCAAAAACTATGTGGTCTGGTTTATCTAAGCTGCGCATTGCTAAACACAAAACCACAATTTATTACAGCTGTTACATTTACTAGCACTGACTGTCGTATCTGGAATTCCCTATCAAACAACCTGAAACTGACCATTATTTCCTACTATGCTGAAGACACTTTTCTAATTCAAATGGCTGCTATCTTGAGGAACATGTAGAGCATATGTGTGTAATAAGGAGTTTGTCAAGACTGATATGGCGATAAACTTATTTATTTATGATAACACTATCTTTGAAACTGAACTGTCCACCCATAACATCAAAAGATTGCCCCTACTTGCCACCCGCATTACTCACGACACAGCCTCTTCGATTGATTGCATATGCACCAACATACCTGAGTACAACGTTGACACAGCCATTATACAAACAGGACTTTCTGATCATACTGCTCAGATATGCCAGATAAATAGATATGAAATAAACAGTCTGCCACAGACTTCCTTTAAAAGGCATTTTAGTCAAACCAATTTAGGACAATCTTAAAATCCCTTCTACTGAACAAAAACTGGGGACAACATCCCATAATGCTCCTGACGCTGATGCAGCCTACAATATATTATTTCAAGGAATCTTGAAATTATCACTTGATATCGCTTGCCCCATGAAGAAAAGTAGAAGGAAATCAAAAAATAAAAGATTGTGCTATGACAATGAGTCAAAACACCTCAAAGATACTTTTTTAAAATCACTGTATAAATACGAAATGTCAGGAAATATCCAAGATAAAGTAGTTATGGTGGAAAGGAAGAAAAAATATGACAATAAACTTAGAGCCCTAAGACAAAATGCAAAACTCAAATTTCCATTGAGTCAGCCGCCAACCAAAACCAAAGCCCTATGGACTGTTATTAACAATGAAAGAAAAGGAAAACGAGAACTCCTACCTCAAAGCCGTATTGTAATCAATGACAAAGTGGTGGATAATCCAATTGAAGTCGCAGAACATTTCAACACTTTTCTTTCACTCAAGTTGCTGAAGCAACACTGAAACTCAGCAACCACACAGTAGGAAATCATGACAACAATGCAAACAACCATTCCATAACAGACAACTGCCAAACTGTTTTCAACTTAAGCCCAACAAGTGACAGAGAAGTAAGAGCGGTCATCAATTCCCTTAAATCTAAGCCGTCAAGTGGAATGGATGAATACTCATCCAAAATTGTAAAGCATTGTGCTGAAGAGCTAATACCACCCTTGGTCAGCATAATAAACACATCTTTCAGCCCTTGGTCAATTTCCTGCTGCATTAAAGCAATCAAAAGTGTATCCAAAACATAAAAAAGGATCAACGACTGAAATAAAAAATTACCGTCCTATTTCACTTGTTGTTTCAACCCTTTTCTAAAATAATTGAAACAAGTTAGTTCTCAATAGACTTATGACCCACACTGGAGCAGTTTAACATAGTCACTAGTTGTCAAACATGGATTTCTGAAAGGTAAATCAACCACATCAGCTATCATCAACCTAATTGAATACATCATTGACCAAATAGATAAAAGAACAATACATCACTGCTCTGCTTCTTGACTACAGCAAAGCATTTGACTGTCTAGGACATGATCTCATATCAAAAAAAACTTAAATCTCTAGGCATTACTGGTATAAGCTAACAGTTGGTTTATGAGTTATCTCTCAGGGCGAACACAGGTAGTTGAAGTACAGAGCACACTACACATGGCCTTAAAAAACACCTTTCAATCAAACCCACAACCAGTCAAAACGCGCGGAGTGCCACAAGGATCAGTTCTAGGCCCAGTCATCTTTGTTTTTATTTGTCAATGACTTCCCAGCATACATCAAGACCACAACACCACCTGTGTTAATGTATGCTGACGACACAACACACTACTCCTAATCAGTGATGCTACAGCAGAAGGAGTGCATACAACTTCCTGCAACTCCCTGCGCAAAGCACTGACATACTGCAGAAAAAATGACTTTGGCTGTAAATCCATCAAAAACAATACAGATTAATTTTAGTAAAAGAAAAGACTACATTCCAAAAATACCTGACGTAGAAATTGAAAAACCACGTTAAATTTCTAGGAGTCATCATGGATGGAAGTCTAAACTGGACAGAGAGCATGTAGATGGCATGTGTAAAAAAATCAGCACAGGTATATATGCTGTGCGGCGCATAAAATGGACTGGAAATTTAGAAAACAGCTAAAACAGCTTACTATTCACTAGTAGAAACGCACATGAGGTATGGGCTTTGCTGTATGGGGTGGGTCCTCTGCTGGGAACCTCAGCAGGGTGCTCATCCTACAGAAAAAAGCCATCAGAATCCTTGCTGACCTTGAACCTCAACAAAGCTGCAGGCAAGCTCTTCCAAGCCCTTGGCATAAAGACTATCACTGCTCTGTACATTCAAGAAGTTATTCTACATGCTCATAGTCTGAGTCTTCAAACAGGGAAAGACTTCCACTCGTACAATACTCTCGTCATGCAACTAACTATGTTCTGCCCCCACATCGCACAGCAATCTTTGAGGAAAAAAAAAATGCCATCATACATCGGCCGGAAATTTGTGGAATGCTCTACCAGATACAATGAAAGGATTGAAGAGGAATGCCCTACAAGGAAGACTGCATAACCTCCTAGTAAATCAACCTTTTTATTACACTGGATGAGTTCCTGAACGCCTGCAATGGAGAATGGAGACTACAAAAACCTTGACTTTGTTTCATTTATAAGCTAACTTTTTGTAATATGTGACTCTATTACTATTCTTTAAGAATTATGTCAATAAAGAAACTTGTCTATTGTCTATTGTCTATTGTCTATTGTCTATAAATAATCTCAAGAAGTTAATATAATATTAAAAAATTACGATATGGTAACACAGTGCAGTAAGCTTACAATAAAAATAGGTTCTGTTCAAGCAAGATGTAATCTTGATGTTATTTATGAATAACACAGTTCTAATTTTACTTGAACATAATTAATAACTTACTGGAATTACAATTAAAGTTTCTGTTTAGTGTTAATTTGTTTTTAATTTCACTGTGTAAAAAAAGATCAATCACTAATAAAATACCAATTTGGATGCCACAAATCGGTGTTCAATTGGTAATCTTATGCTTCCCACATGAATACAAAAAAAGTTGCCTCTACCAAATTTGTAACATGCATGATTTTTATAACTGGTAAGAAGTTTGACCTCTTTATATGCTGAATGTTATGACAGAGCACAGGGATAATACACATATTGGTTGATAATGGTAACCAAATAAAACTGCTACTGTGTTATCTTCTATTTTTTATTACTTAAAGTACATATCACTTATGCAATTCAATAGGTATAAACTCAACAACAATATTTTAAATTTAACAATGTTGTAAATTTCTATAAATTCTTTCGAATACAGTAATAAGTACACAAGCACTCTCGCATACATACAAGTGTTTAAGTACTAACAGTCCAAAACAAAAAGCACCAATATAAATATATGTATGTATGTATAAAACTAAAGGATTAAAGTTAAATGACCTGTGACAGTTGGCTGAAATAATTTCCAGTTAATATTTGAATTCATATTATACATTAAATAAAAATATTATTAATACACTAAAATAAAAAGCTATGACCTATTACACTAAATTCTGACACAGTAACTCAGAAGACAATTAAGATATTAAAAAAGATTTTAAATTAACTGAATTCTGAGAGATGTTCATTAAATTTTATGAACAGAACCAAGCACTAGACTCCAGCTAAGTACAGTTTAAAATCTTGAAGCATTTTATTAAAATAAAAATAAAACTAATAAAGTAACAACTGGATTTAATGTTTTAAAATAATAAACATTAATTATACATGTTTTAAAAAGTGACTGAGGTACAAATTTGAGTATACAAATGTTTTCTCTATATAACAGAAAGCTTCTAACTCTTTGCACTCAGCTGAGTCATTTGTAGTTATATAACTTAGTTAAAGACAAGTATTCAGTGATAGAAGCTCAAAATAAAAAAAATAAAGTTATGCCCCAGACGAAAATTAAAATAGACGAGATTTCTGTTACAGCCTTACAATCAATAACTTATCTCCATTCGACATACCAAACTTTTAAAGCTTAGTTGCATTAAACAAAAAACTGATTAACCTATATATAACCTTCTAGCAGTTAATTTCTACTTCTTCTAAAACATGTTATAAATTGCAGACTTTTAAAAATCACAATAAATTGCTTCTTTCACTATAATGCACTGTAATATTTTACTTTCTATTGCTTTAAGCATACGAATTCGTTCAAGACAATTTGACGTTGCAATGTCGAGCTTCTTCTATTATATTAAGCACTAATCTTTAGACAATGAAAGTTTAGTTATCTGAGTGCAAAGGGTTAAATTGCGTGTACAGTATAAGAATAAGGACGTCGAGTTGCTATGGCAAGCGTTCAAATTTGCAGGACAGTTCAGCCTAATCACTAATTAAGTACTGGTAAATTGACTGGGCTATTTTGCACTGAAGACTTCACGTTCGGTACAGCTGGTTTCAATGTTATCGTTGCTATATAACTTACCAATGTTTAACTAAAAGATTTATACTTCTGTCTTACTAAACAACGGATATACATTCGTTGTTAACCCATTCCGAACTGAAATGTCTTCAATGGAAAATACAAGTATTTTTAAATATATTAACACTCGCACATTTTTAACAAAAAATAAATATAAAACCTATTTAATAAAACCTAAGAAAGTAAAAAACTACTATGTTAAAAATTTGTAACATACAAAGCAGTGACAAGTGCTTTGGTGAATCGAATAGCGAGTAAATAAAATCACATTACATAGCGTGTTTAGCTAAACTCCTCAAAATTCATCTTTGGCTTTTTTCCAAAATTTATCACCATCCGCGTTCGCCCATGATACCAGTCAATTTACTGTAACTACGCAGTGTATGAAGCTACTGCTACGACTCAGCAGAGCGCAGTAGGGTGACCCTCTCGTCGGCATCTGCAGACTTAGGGGGGGTTCTTGAAGGAGACACCAGCGCTGGTTCTGACGTCGTCAGCAGGCTGCCGTTGTTGAGGACTGAGTTGGGACTCGTCTGCCCTGGTGTCCCTCGCTGTACAGACATTCAGAAATATTAGTTCGCTCAATGGTTGAAGGCATCCTAAAAAGAATAACGCAAACTCTCAAACTTTATTTTCCAAGAATTGTTTAGAACTTTTAGTTGTGTTGTTATTTTTTAACCTTTTTTTTTAAAAGAAATTTCCACCATGTTTTACCATTTTTTATAGTGAATTAAGTACGTTTATTTGAACTTAAATACAAGATATATAATATAAAAGGTTTACCCAAGTTAAAAAATCATAATAAAGTAACCAAATTAATTAAAAGCATCTGGCTTTTATATTTTTTTTAGACATGTTATCAAGTTTTTATAACTTCTATTTGTTGCGGCTGGTAAACCTGTCTGTGCCATTGTTGGATGGGGTATATCCAGGTGGTCATCTCACTGACACTTTCAGGGCGAAACCACAGCAGAAAGCTCAAGTGATCTGGGCTCAATGAAAACCTTGTTCTACAGTTACGGTTACACGTCATTTTCCGAGTGAATACAACGATAATGTACCCACAAATAAAACTATTCAGCAGATGTTTAACTAGTTTAGGGAACAGATAGCTTATTAAAAGGGAACTCACTGGGTAGCCATCTGTTTCTGAAGACAGTGTGAAATGGATCCATGCATCTTGCCTACAAAGCCCGAAAAAGGTATTTGTGTGGCATATTTTACAGATATAGCCACAGAGCTTAGACTACATACATATAAAATACAGTTTTTACAAGAAATAAACCTAATGACGAAGACAAAATAATCGAATTTGCACAGTTAATGAAAAGCAAAATTGTGAAAGATGAGGATTACTTGAAAAAGTCATGTTTTCAGGTGAAGGGATATTCCACATTATTGGGACTTTAATAGACACAATTGCAGGATTTTGGGGGTCAGAGCCACCTCATGAAATAATTGAACATCAGTGTGATTCACTAAAAGTCAACGTTTGGTGAAGACTCATGCACGCGAACCATTAATAGGAATTTTTTGTGAGATACCAGAGCTGTATGTCTTTCAACAGATTGACAACATTGAACAAGAAAGAACTGATTTTCTTTCAACTAAATGGTATACTCCATCACAAGATCAAACCAAATCCCATGGCCACCAAGGAGCCTCATTACACCACTAGCTTAATTTTTGGAAGCACGAAAAAAAAACACATTGTTTCTTAGAACTCTCCTTTCTACGTAATTCACGTATATATTTATTTCTATTGAATGCTGTTTAAATAATACTTGAAATCAGGTAGTTCTTTTACAAACACCCTGTATACTCTAAAACTAATTTATCAGTTTTTATTTCTCTTTTAAACATATCAGTATTTTTATCCATTGACAAAATTTGGCAAGCATTATTTGCCAGGTATCCGTTACTTGGAGTTCAATTACTGTGGTTACCTAGATATCTAAAATGTAAAAAATTAATGCTTTTGGTTCATCAAAGTGAAACACAACATTAAATTTATTGAACATTCATTGAAAAATTAAGACCATAAACAATATGGGACTGAATATAGTTCAGCTGACAGACAGAACTGCGGATGGAGTAAATATTTGTAAATATTATATCCCAGAAATTGCTTAGTTCATTAATTTAGCATAGTGATATTAATATAGTAGCAAATATGCAGTTTCCTTATTCCAGGTTAAATGAAGCACCATACATTTTTTCATCCTTTTACTTTGTTCAGTCATGTCCACTTAATGAGGGCCAGTTTAGTTTTAATATTCTGAAAATATAAACAAATTTAGCTTACTGAAATTTTAGACCACAATTTAGGTACCAAAGAGGTCAGTTTGACATTAAAGCAAATAAAAAAATTCATGGAAATAAAAAATTTGCTTTTTTCTTTAAAGGAAAGATAAGTTTCCTTTTACAGCCTTATTCTGTCCAATCATAAGGGCACAAACCAGTGCAGACATCTTATCAAACAGTATAAAGGGGCAGGGTGAAAACTATTGATAACAAGAGTTGAAGTCAAGGCAGGATTTCAACCTATGCTACAACTACAAACTATACTCACAATTTTAGTTTTGAATGAGCAAGCATGACATCTTCCGATCTTAATCAAAACTATACTGTTAAGTAATATTTCCTACTTTACAAAATTATTTCACACAAAGATCTTAATTAAATTATTTATTCTTTTAATTTTATTTCCAATTTTGTTTGGAGAGAAAAACACACTTGAATATTTATCTACGTAATTAAAACAAGAAAACAACAAACAAAAAAGTTAAAAATGGAAAAGAATACTACTAAATAAAAATGGTTTATGAATTAGTTCTACATTACTATGTTAGCATACTAAAAAGTCTGACAAAGTATAAATTCTCTACTGTTGAGTCCTTTATTATTATTAAATTGATCACCAATTTATTTTATAGATTTTGGTTTTTAATTTTTTTTTTGGCAAAATTTTGAAAAAGTTGATATTTTTTAATTTTTACTACCAAAATCTTTGCATTCGGATGAGATATTTAAAGTAAGTCCGCTGGGCTCGGATGGCCAGTGGTACTGGCCGCAGCCATTTCTCCGGCAGTTCGGCATTATTTTCACACTAACGTTCCTCTCAGCTCAGATGGTAAGCATTGCTGGCCAGTGTAACATCCCTCAAACACCCATATGGCAGTTATACTGGCCACTCACAGATGTTTATTTTGAAAATACCTAATTTATTTTATGTTGTCTATTATTTTCTTCAGCCTGATTGGACAAGTATTTTACGGTACTTGATTTCCAACGTTTTTAACTAAAATAATAACGTTATATTGGTAATCCTGTTACAGCTGTAACTCTGTTTGTCAACAACAGTAAAGTGCATTGTCTATTTACATAGTGTTTTTACTTGTGTTTTAATTCATTGCAATGTTTTATTTGGATTTTAATAATCAAACAAAACGAATAGTGATTTTTTTATGATGAATTGAGGGAATTGTTGCATGTGAGCTGTAATTCCGATAGTGACGATTCAGAACATGAAAGTGATGTTGATTTAAATGTGGGAGAACAGTTGGACCCACATTAACTAACTATGAAGGGAGGGACGATGAAATAGAATATTTATATCAGGAACAAGGTCATGAGCAGAATGGTGATGAACAAGTGGAGGAAGACTCGTACGTGGATGAAGCAGAAGTTGATGCCACATACAAGCCTTCATTGCTATAGGTCTGCATGTGTTTACTGACAGGTATTATATAAATATGAACCTAGCTAATGCACTAAACAGGAATTACAATGAGAAGTCGAAAGGGGCTTACCAGAACAGGTGCGGCCAAAGGGGAAAAAGAATGTTGGTAAGATGAAATTAGATCGAGGTGACATCAAAGCATTTAGAAAAGAAGATGAGTATTCCTTGGTGTTATGGAAGTACACGAATGAGGTGACAATGGTGAGTACGCTGTACGACAAATCTACCAAAACTGTTAAGTGTATAATAAAAACGAGAGTTGAAGAAGAGGTAATAAAACCATCAGTAGTTGACAAATATAACGATTTATGGGTGATGTAGATATTTCTGATCAATACATTTCTTCATACTCATTCACCAGAAAATCATTGAAATGGTGGCCCACAATCTTTTTCTGGCTCAAGACTGCAATCGTTAACTCTTTCTTGTTGTACAAAATCAATCAAGGTGAGAGAAAAATTAGACAGAAAAAGTTTAGAAACATGCTGGTAAAAGAAATACAAGAAACATGGGAGACCATCATGTTCAGAAGAAAATGAAAGGGTGAATGGAAAATTGCACCAGCCCTATCCTTTAGAAGAGGGAAAAATAAAAGACTGTATCGTCTGCAACAACAAAAGTGTTGGAGGAAGCTGTAAGAAAGGCAAATATTTTTGCAAAACTTGAGAAAATCACCCAGAACTACACATTGGTGTTTGTTTTGAAAAGTTCTACTCTTACAACAAATTTAAGGAGTAGTTAGTAAAATAAACTAAAAAAATATAAAAAAGTTGTAATGTTAATAGTCTAATTTATAATACCTGAAATATAATTTTTGTAACTTTTCTATTTTAACAAAGTAAGTAATTTTGTTTATTCATGTGCAAAACAATAACAAGTTAATTGTACCGCATCATAGTATTGTTATTTTGAAAATAACCAGATACTGCACAGTGCAGTGAAAATGAATTCCAAGCTGTTGGAGCTGGGGCGTCAGATAGTGGCTGAGACAAGTACAAAACTAAAGCCGCCAGTCCTGCTGGCAATCCGAGCTGTGAGCACTGCTGTTGCGTTAAATAATCTAAGCTGTCTGAAAGATGGCTGTGGCCATCAAAGTGCAAAAGGTTAAGGGACGAATTATTAAAGTCCACAATCTATATTGAACACTCCTTATTACCCTCCTCTTGTGCTTAATCCCTCACAAATATTTATTTCAGGGTTCCTAGTTTACTAATCGAAACGACGGTAGTCACTTGATCGAAAAAATCTGGGAAACTAAGAATATGGTAGGAATCCCATGGAAAATTTTGAAATCAATCTTTAAAAAAAACTTATAGAATCAAAAATCACTTTTAAGACCTTTTAATGTGGTGCGGATTAATCTTACCATTATATTTTACAACCGTTTCCCACCAAACTGGAAATGAATATCTATGCGCGACATGTGGTAATGATATTGTTGAATTGTTAATAAGTGGATTTGATAACACCTGATTACAATAATATGTGTTGTAACTGATGTGTCACGAGCAGCTCCTGTCATCATTGTCCAAAACTGACACCAGCATGGGGTAGACCATGGTCCCTTCCATCCATACATGAAGTCATGATTACAATATTGTGAACAAAGTGTAGCTTAACACATTCATGACGACATGTACCCCATCAGGTACACACAATCTTTCACAACTTACGTTAAGTACCCAATTGGGTACACACCGGACTTTTGTAAATCTCGTCGTGCATCTGATGGGGTACACGTTGCTATGTATTTCCTTATTGCGTTATTACTGTTTGCATGTTTTGGTGGTTTGTAAAATTTGTTCTTGGGCTTAAACAAATACCTTAGACTATTGTGTACTCTGCTGGATGCATGATTGCTTAATTTTTAAGTTAAATTAATTTTTGTAGGTACCCCTTGGGGTACATGGAGAAAAATTGAAAACATATTGAAATAATTTATTTTTGTGCGATATTGCGAAGCCTACATACATTTCTTGTTATACTTAAGAAGTTTAATGTAAAAAAAAAACGGTTACTTTCTTTTACCACTACCATCAAAAAATTCAACGACAAATAAAAGTCCAGAAAAAAGCCATCGTCGTGACTGTGTTAAATTAAAGTTACAATTCTAATAAATCACTTGACAGGACTTGGATCAAAATGCCTTGTTTAGACTAGAACTGAAAGTAGGATGCAAGTCAGGTAAAAGCAGTTTTGCCTGCATTGTTCTAACGTACAACAATAAGCAGTTTCAATTCAGTCTGTACTGCATTTATAAATCCATTTTTTGGAAAGGCCATTGTGATGAAACAATCATTCAGTTCAAGTAAAAGTATTTTCCTGCATATTTTGTTAGTATTTACTCACACAAACGGTTGTGTTCTAATCTAAATTGAAAGTGGAATTCAGATTAACTGTGTAAGTTTTAATACAGTATCATGCTGAATAATCTTCAGTCTCTGCTTGCTGCTGTAATGTGTGCGCCTTAAGTTTCAATGGTATATCTATGTTGTATCGACTTTTCAAGTGTGCTTCTTCTGACTACGTATTAGATTTCAGGTAAGTGTTAAAACACAAAAGTTTTGTTGTTAATTTTGAATTTGGTGTGTTCTTTGTCATTTGTGTAAATTTGTTGTATGCACATTTAATCTTGTTTGACACTTACACTTGAAGAAGAGAACAGACACAAGTTCATGAAACATTGAGTTTCTGTTGTTATAAAACATAACAGTGGAAAATGTCCGTAATTCTGCCATGAACTATGACAAAACATATTTTTATGTCATATCATCCGTTTGAAAATTTATACTTTATAAAGTATAAACATTTCTCATGCTCACTCTGTAATCTGAAGAATAAAAAGTACGTTTTGAACAGAAACCTTAAATAAAAGTGTAAGCATATCAACAATCTTGTTGATTTGGTACACAGTGTGAACATAGTCATCATAGTTGTATGAAAATTAAGAAAAAAATACGCATTGTAAAATATATAGTAAAAAGCTAGTGTACAGCGGAGCAGAAGAAATTATTAACAAGAATAATTCTACGTATCAATGCCAGCTTGTATCATGGAAAACTTATATTTTATAAGTAACAAAAGTGTAGTATAATTATTAAAAGTTGAATAGCTTAAGTTTGCACTGGTCATGCTATCTGAAAATAATGGAATAGCCAAACTCTGAGAACGAATTTACCAACTTTTAAAAAGCTACAAATCTTAAAAATTGTAGTGTATTAGCGAGCAAGATTAAGAAAAACAATAGTTAAACTAATATAAATAATTATTAAAAATTAAAAAATTTTAAAAGTTTGAAACCATAAAATGTACATGTGCAAACAGTGCATAGTGTTGTGTAGATTTTAATGTATTTAGTTCTACAGAAGCTATTAAAAGAGCAAAAGTAGTATTGTATAGTTGATAAGGGTATGTTTGTTTTATTTCACCAAGCCAACAGAGAAACCAAAGGTGTAAAAATACATTTGACAACCCAAACATATTTTGTTATTTGATTTTTGAAGCAAGTCTAATCTTAGAAAGCTCAGAAGTAAGGCAGAACACTTCAAACTTTTAAACTTATTATTTGACATTTTTGAGAGAACACATTAGTGATATAACCTTTTTTTAATTATTATTTTGAACCAGATCTTTATATCCTTTCTTTGTTGAACAATACACTTCTCTTACAATAAACAAACGGGATATTGCCTTGAAAGGTGATAATCTTGGGGATGTGGGTCGTTACTGGGTCATTCTAAATTTGGAACTGTAAGAACTACTTGGCTGTGATATTAATGGTATTGGAAAGAAAAGAGCTAAATTAGCTATAGATATAGAGTATTAACTATTGAAACAGACCCTAAAAACTACAAATCTGAATTGGTCAAGGGTGCACTAGCTACAAAACTTGAGCCAAACCATTCATGTTAAAGATCGTTATACACTTCTGCATAAACATGCACAGCTCATGGACTAACTGTCCCGGTGATATTGTAAACCACAACTGTTACTTGAGTATGCCATGCTGTTAGTATCACAAGATACCTTATATAAACAACTCGTCTGAGCTATTTTGTTTTGTCAGCCGTTGAATTATTTGTATTGACGAGGCCCTATTTCGTTTCTTCTTTGGGTAAACAATTTCACGGAAATTCTGAAACCATCCAGTTCACAATGTATGCTACACTCAAATTTTATACTATGTTGTTAATATATTGCCAATAAAGTATTTTACACAATACTCAGTCTCATCATTCATTCACCCACGATCCAAAAAATACTTTGGATACATTTTATTGTTGGAATAATAAAATTTTATTTTTGAGAAACTACATGTGTAAAAAAGTGTATGTAATTGTATGTGCTCAAAACCATGCTAAAACAAAATTAGCATGCCATTTTAGAAGTTATGACAATTCTATCAGAATGTTCAATACCCCACAATTTCTTTAGTTGTGTACAATGCTACTGAACAATTATTAGATAATTAAGAATTGTTTAGTTAAAGAAAGAACTATCATGTGTTAATTATGGATAAACTGTGCTATAGAATATGTGTTTCAGTAATCTTTATTTAGTATTCATGTAGTTTTGTTTACCACAAAAAGACAAAATTTCAGCAGGCTTCATGAAGATAAAAGAAACCAATGTGTACAAATAGTTTCATAAGCTGATTAGGAGCTTCATTTGAAAACAGAACAGTGAACAATAACAGGAAAAATGTTGTTTACATTTTGATTGAATCACATTCTATGGGATCAATCACAAAAGGGGAATCCAGCTTCAAAAAGTTGTGAACAAACAGGAGAAACGAGTGATGACACTCACCTGCGATTGAGTCCGCGTGATGTCAGGCGACCCTTGACTTCTGGTATCATCGTCGTACGTATGCAGTAGCTGAAAAATAGCATAATCAATATTTGTCAGTAAACGGACGGATGACCTTTATATTTTTATTATTGTAGAATCTGTTGTGATATCAGCTGAAATATAAAATACAAATATTTTCAACTGTAGTAGTTTTATTATAGTAAAATAATAATAACAAACATGGTGAGAAATGTATCCTAAAACTCAACACATGTCTATATAATGATAAATTGCTGGCCATCACACATAAGAGATTTATTCAGAAAGTAAGTAACATTTTGGAATTTTTTTAAAACCAAGTATAAGTTATTTTTATTTTACACATGTGAAGAGGGACTAAAATACTACTTTTCTACATAATCACCACACAAATTCAGGCACTTATCATAGCGGTGGACAAGCTTTAAAATTCCTGTGACATAGTATCCAGCCACCTGTGAACTCAGCCACTCAGTGACACGTACCTGGAGTTCCTCATCATTGTCAAAAAACTGTTTTTCTAGCTAGGTTTTCATTTTCGGAAACAAGTAAAAATCATTTGGAGTAAGATCAGGACTGTAGGGGGGATGAGGAAAAACTTTCCAGTTGAATAAGTTCAAGAGTTCTTGTGTACGGTTTTACGTGTCAGGTCAGGCACTGTCATGCAAAAGTAAAATGTTGCATGACAATTTTCCTCGGCCCTTGTTTTCGACAGCTCTCCTAAGGTTTTCAATGTTTGGCAGTACTGCTCAGAGTTTATTGTTGCACCATGCTCGAAAAAATCAATAAGAAGAACACGTTGGGGGGTTGTTATGATCTTTCGTCAACTTTGGTGAACAGTGACAATTTTCGGACGTCCTCTCTTCTCTTGATCATGAATGTTTGCTGCTCTGCCATTTTTAAAGTGAATATACCATTCCTGACAGTACTCTCAGTCATTACATTGTTCCTGTACACTTTACACAGGTTCCAATTAATTTATATTGGTTTTAAGCTTTTTGCCAACAAAAACTGATTCACAGACGCACTTTACAACCAGCAGGATTTTCAATTACAGCATTCATTTCAAATTTGAATATAAAAAACTGAGCATGGCGGAGATGTTCCTGATGTCACGGCTGGACCCTGACTGAGGTCCCGAGCATAAGTACACCAGTACATACACGATTAGTGCGTGCCTGGATGTGTCAGGTGGAAACGTTCCTTATTTTCTGAATAGCCTTCATATTTTATTGGAAACTTCTGTAACTTATATAGATAATAAATCAAATTAGAAAGTTACAATGAAAAACTCTCAGTAACAGCACAAGTTGACTAAATGAAATGAAGTTAATGAGAATATATAATAATGTCCAGTGTGATATACAGTAGTAGTTTCAGCTGAGATAACCAATATACACTGTGTAACCAAATTACTTTTTCCTAAGAAATAAATTTACTTTCAGTAAGGCTTATTTTGGTGAATGTCAAAATAAGAGTGTATAAATATGAAAGTGGTAAAAATATGAATAGATTATTTTGTTCTATACTACATTTTTCTTACCTTAAAAACATAAACCGACCTGAGTCATAAAAATAGTTATATCAATGATAATACACTCAGAATTAACACAAAAGTAGTAAAAAAATGTCAGAATGCCTCCATTAGTGTTACATGTACAGAGTGTTTGAAAAAGAACTCCCTAGTATACATTTATACTATAAGTATAAATTTAATTTGGAAATTAATCAAAATTACATCAATGGGTATATCATAAAAGATAATTCTTCCAGGTTTTGTTTAGTGTTAGTATACTTCAACATGAGATCCATTTTTTGCCCTGCACATGTTGAGACGATATTCTACATATTCACATTTGAGGTGCAACGGTCCCAACTGCAGCGTCTACTTTTTCCTGTAAATGATTCTCTAATCCTTTCACTGTACACATTTTTTTATGTGGCCCCAAAAGAAAAAGTCCAGTGAGGTTAATTCTGGGCTTTGTGGTGGCCAAGGTATCTGGTGGGCCACACCTAGACTGAACTAAGGGAATAGAGGACAAAAACAGCACTGGTGCCATCTCAAGGTCAAGCTGAGCCACCCACTGGAGAGGAGCCAGACTTGGAGAGTTGATGAATCAAGCACCACAAAATATAGAATAGTGTATGTCACTTTATACAGATTCTAGGACACATTTTTTTATGTGGTTCCAAAAGAAAAAGTCCAGTGAGGTTAATTCTGGGCTTTGTGGTGGCCAAGGTATCCGGTGGGCCACACCTAGACTGAACTGAGGGAATAGAGGACAAAAACAGCACTGGTGCCATCTCAAGGTCAAGCTGAGCCACCCACTGCAGAGGAGCCAAACTTGGAGAGTTGATGAATCAAACACCACAAAAATGGTTTTCCTCAAACAAATTGCTATGTAACCAAGAAAAAACTCAAAATATTATTCTTAGATTATCCAATAACACTCAAGATGTCCAATCCGCAAAATTACTCGGTATTCACATTGATTCTAAACTAAACTGGTCCCATCACATTTATAACTTATGCAGTAGGCTCTCGCGAGTAAGTTATCTTTTTTGGAAACTAAGAGATGTTGTTTCTATTGAATACTTGAGGACAGCATACTTTGGTTTATTTCAGTCTCATATTTCTTATGGATTAATACTTTGGGGTCATTCTTCTCACGTTAAAGATATTTTAATAATACAAAAGAGGGTTTTACGAAAAATCTGTAGAGCTGAATTCTTAGAACATTGTAAACCACTTTTTATTAGTTTAAAAATTCTCACAATTATAAACCTATACATCTTAAATAAATAAATAAATAAATAAGGTCTTTATTTAGCAAGCGTCCATCAGTACAAAAACTGTTTTTCATGAAAACTCTTGTCAGACATACAGAACACATGGAGAACAATAACGTAAACCATAAAATAAATGTAAAACACTAAACTATAAAAACTAAACTAACCTGATGCATATGCATGGGTCAGGCAAACACCACCTTCACACTCCCCTTAAATTTCATACAGCTATAACTTTTTAAAGTGGGTGGCAAAGCATTGTATTTCTTTGGTCCAAAGTAACTAAAACCCTTTTTTCCCCGTTTCCAACTTTGTCTTTGGTAGGTGCAATAGGCTGTTCTGACGGGTACTACGCACATTAATTTCTTGCCTGAATACCAGCTTATTCCTGAGGTATTCAGGTTTTCCCGTCTGAAGAATTTTGTGGACCAGATTGACGGTTTGCAAGTCGGAGACACCCATGATAGACAACACCTTAGCATTTAATCTGTACTCGCTGATGTGGTCGAATTTTTTCAGATTGTAAACGAATCTCAGTGCTCTGTTCTGCAGACGAGTAAGTATCATCAAATTTTCCTGAGTCAGACAACAAGCAAAAGCTGGAAGAGCATAATGTATAGCAGGAAATATTGTTGACCAAACAATTTCCAGCTTGGAAGATTCTGGCAAAATTGTGCTTAATCTGTAAAGGGCCTTTAATCTCATTGTCACTGTTTTACATATAGCTTTGACATGATTGGAAAAATCGAGTTGGGGGTCAATAGTAACACCAAGAATCTTTAGACTATTACTTGCCATCAAAGGCTTACCGTCCACAAATATACACCGTTCAGCGCAGCTATTCACTGACTGACTACTCGAAGATATCCGGTCTACAAGCATCACAGAACATTTATTAGAATTCAATAGCAAACCATGATCGTCTGACCATTTCTTTACACTCACTAAATCAGTATTGACATGACGGACAGCCTCAGCCGTTTCTGAGGGTTTAAAAGAAATCAATAGCTGTGAATCATCCGCGTAGGAATGCAAAGAACAGTGACTTAAGTGATCTTTCAAATCTGCTGTGTATATAAGAAAGAGAATCGGTCCTAAGCAACTGCCTTGAGGAACACCAACGAACCTAGGAAGTGCTGTCGATAACTTCCCGTTTACCTTTGTACGTTGCGTACGCCCAGACAAATAAGATGAAAACCATCTAACTGAGATATCATCAAACTGGTAAAATCTTAGCTTTGCTAGCAACAAATCAAAATTCACCGAGTCAAAGGCTTGGGAGAAGTCAAGGGAAGTAATCATACTCTCTAGGGCCTTATCTTTAGCTGAAATAATTTCATCAATGACATTGAGAAGTGCTGAGCAAGTGCTAAAACCCTGCCTAAATCCTGACTGTGTTTCAGGAAGTAATCCTTCAGATTCCAAATATAAGACTAGTTGTTCTGCCACAACTTTTTCCAGTATTTTGGAGATGACAGGAAGGATTGAGATAGGTCGAAAGTCTGAAACTAAGGTAGGATTGAGATTCTTTGGCAGAGGAACCACCACGCTCTGCTTCCAACTAGAAGGGAAATTGCCAGTTTTCAATGATACATTGACCAGGTGAGAAACTGCTCCAATGCAAAAGGGACTCAGGCCTCTAACCATTTTTATGGATATTCCATCCACACCAAATGCAGTACTTGTGATACTGTTCATCAACTCCTTTACCTTACTTTCGGATACAGGAGAAAAAGTGAAAGTAGAATCTATCCCTGCACATTTGTTACTGTTAAAGAATTTCAGTTTTTCTGTGCTCACTGTCCCGTTACAACCCATAGTTGAGAAGTAATGATTTAAATCTTCTAGTTCAACAGAATGGTCCTTTTCTTCAACTGACCTCATCAAACCACCATCTCTTAAAGTAGCCCAGAAATCTTCCATCTATTATTACATGTAAAAACTAATCTGCGCTCGTTCACACTTAGACAGGATTTGCATTCGTATAATACTAGAAATCGTGATAAGCTTGATATACCCCAGCACAGGCTGGCCAAAACAGGTTCATCTCACATGGTGAACAGCATTGTTTTCTTTAATAAACTTAATGTAACAGCTTGGACTGCCTCAACTGGGGTGTTTAAGAGTAAGGTATTGCATTGGTTACAACAAAATCCATTTTATAATCTAGAGGATTTTCTAAATCATGATGTGGATGTAGAATTTTAATTCTGAATAACTAAATAGTGCCAGAGTAGTAATTAAACTCATACATTGTAAAACCGCAATTGTAAAATTTTACGTGTCTAATTTTAAACATATTTTATATATTATGTCTATTATTATTAATACATGACTATGCCTATTTCATTATATGTAAAATGTGATCAATGGCAATAAAAATTATGATTATGATTATGATACAGATTCTAGGACACATTAAAACTAGGGAGTTCTTTTTCAAACATCTGTGCTATAATATTGCCTGTTAGTAGATAGATCACAACTAGGGATATTCATGTCCCAGAAAATAGGCATCAGGAAAACATACGATCTTTTTAGAAAATCAGTTCATTGTGTTCCTAACATTTTTTTTGCAAAACTCAAGTGAAAGATTGGTTACATTTCATATCTTGCAACAAATATTTTGTGATCATCCGTATAACAGGAAATTTATGCTGATATTTTATACGTCCATATATTGTATACGGAGTTTAGGATCAAAAGTGTTTGTAGTAAATGTTTGTGCCAAATGTTGTAAACAATATATTTGAACAATAATTTATGCGTCAATGTTTTACAGGAGGAATTTATTACCTTTTCAACTTCATCTTCGAAATTGTCACCAGCATTAGACTCCTCCTTCTTGCTGCGCTCCATGAGTGTGGCACGTTTGGCTGCCAGGTAGAAGGAGCGCTTGATGCGCAAGTAGTAGGTGTCGGCCACTGCACGCACTGAGTAGTCTGGCACAAATGTGTAGCGCAGCATAGACTCTAGATTGACTGATTGTAGACTGCCCAGGGGCTGAGCTGACTGTGCTGTTGGGGACTCCGCTGTAACACCACACACATGAGTTACATACCATGACTAATCTTCTACTCTAACCTAACCGTAACATGAACTTATGCAAGATAATTTAATAAAACTGAATTATATATAAAGAAAAAATCAAAACTAATCAATCATACCGATTACAACTAAACACATTTTGGATGCCGAAGTTGTTCAAGAAGGAAATAAATCAACAGTCATTATTTTTATGATTATTTTCATGACAAGCCTCTACAAGAAAAATGAAATGATCTTTCAAGTAGCTAATAAGAGATTGTGATTTTTCATCTGGGCTGTTGTGTAGCAGGGGGGGGGGGCAAATTCCAACTGATGTGTAGGATTTTGGATTGAAAGAGAACAGATCATGTCATTGGTTTTTAATGGTGAGCGGTTGTTTGATGAGTCAAAGTGTGGACATCAGAAAAATTCTTGTCTTGGTGGATTTTGCGGCTTCAGCACAGGGACTTACCTTTAGCATAGCCATAAGGATGATTATTCTTGTTTGCACAGTTTATCACAGGTTTGTGCTTGGCAAAGAAATATTCTGAAATTTAAGGTCAGCATATCTAAAAAATTTAACAATAAGGACAGTAAAATTATCACCTCATTGTCAATAATTATTTTGCAGGAGAGAACCTCATCTTTTCAGATCATGAAGTTCTTAATGAGTTGGACCTTACCCCAAATTCACCAATAGTATTCTTGTGGCAGCTGTATGAACTTTGTAGGCCGAATAACATGACCACCAGATATAAATAGGCTGCATCAAGGTAAGTTATTCTTTACTACATAAGGGCTAGATGAGTATTATTGGTAAGGAATTGGGGGTGGGTACTCATATTATAAAAAAAGGATAATTAGATTTGGGGGTTTCTCTTTCCTCTCCAATTTATATTCCTTTTACCCTTATTTACTTTATACTGTTGGCAATCTAAAAAGAATTGTTATATACTGATTAAAATAATATTAATTGTTATTACATCAAAACAAACATCCGATTAACAATGGTTTTCAGTACTAACAGGTTCTTCAGAACGTGAGAGGTAAGAGTTCACAACCTGGGACAGGTTTTATTTTATTGGTTTCATCAGTTAAATATTCATGTTACACTTATTACAATAATTAGTCCTTAAACGGGTCTACAGCTTTTTGTTCAACTTCATAATTTTAAATATTTTTCAAGTATTTTAATTTTCTATAAATACTTTTTTAATAAATACTAAAAACAGCTTCAAATTATAAGTTGTAATTGAAATAAAAAAGAGATATTAAAAATCCTTTAAAAATCATGCAAAATTCTCAAAGCAAAATAAATTTAAAGGTTGATGTCAAACTATCTTATTCACCACAGTTATTTATTTCACAATGCTAACACTTGCTTTTATGCAAGAGTAAACATATCATGCAAGTAGTGTCATATAATGTCCTTGTTTACATGACAATGCAATAGGTGCGGAAAACATGCATCTATTGGACACAATTAATAGGGAACCTGCTAGACTCTAAATAATGGAACACTGAGAAAATTGCACATAAAAGTTACAATTTAGTACTGATATCTCACCGCTCTTAGAGTAATTGAGAGAGGGTAAATTTAAATGTTAAAATGCTGTCCAATTGTAAAGTGACATAACACATATATACTATTAACAATTGTTTTATTATTTCTGAAAACACAATGAATTATATAAATTATATAAAAATACCCATATAAAACGTTTTTTGAATACAACTAATCTTTGAAAAATTAAATGAATTCTCATTATGCAATAAAATTATAGAGTACTTCAAATGGTAAAATCTTTTAGCAGTATAGAAACTTTAATGCTAGTTTACAGTTCGTATTTCATTTTAATACCATATGCCATAAATTAAATGCAACTCCATTCTCACATACTAAAAAGAGATATAAATACACCCACTAATATTCCAACCACTAAAACATTTCAAAATATCTAGTTATCTATAAATCTGAATTATTTCAAAATAAAATTATCTAGGGTAAACTCCAGCCAGTTTATAAAATAAGAACTAAAATTTAAAAGAAGCAAAAAAAGCATTCACCGAGTTTAGGCTCACCGACGCCCACATTCTGTGTGAGAGCCTGCATGCCGAAATAGGTGAAGGGACCGCTCTCAAACACCAGGTTCTCTCTGCCCATTGTCACCTCCACACGACCCTCCAGGATCAGTATGAAGTAATCGGCAGACTTGCCCTGCAACAACATTGTGATGGTACTTGTGGTCCAAATTTGGCTGTATCTGAGTATTTATGGAATAAAACTAGAAAACATTTGTAACTACAACATACACACAAACCCACACACGTGCACACATATAAAAGATGAAAACCTTTAGTTGTAATTTCAGACAGTATTTGAATTGTCATTTACAAATAAATTCTAGGAGCAATTTAGAAATATTTTAGAAACCTATATATTTCTTATAAAAATCTACATGTACTGTATTAAAAATGTATTTACCTGTTGATAGATCATGGTGTGAGGATCATCTTTTGATTTCTCCCTGTTTTTCACTTTTACCTGATAGATTATATCTTGTTTTAATAATCGGCTGAGAATTGTCTCAGATATACTTTCTGGTTTGAAAGCATCCACTGCTGAAAAAAAGAGATAGATGCATTAATGTATAGGTAGAACGCAAATTGTAGGTAACTAAATAAAAGAAATCAATCAAAAAGTTTTGTCATAAAATAAATATGTATTTACTCTAACAAATTAAGTTAAAAACTTGATTTCAATATGAAAAAAACATTGGAAATAAAATGTGCACTACAAAAATAATTGTTTAAGAGTGTTTATCAAATAGCGTTATCTTATATGGCCTTACTGTTATAAACCACTATACAGTTTAGACTTACAAGTGCTAAGGAACTGGAATGTTGCAAGTGTGAGTTGTGGTGAGATGTGAATTCTCTGGTTCTCACTGCGCTCGGCAAATGAAGTGAAATCTTTTTTCATGGAACGGTTCTGACTTCGCCGGTTCTTGGTTCGGTTGTCTGCTGTTGAAAAAAAATAAGAAAATATAATTTTAGAAACTAATGAGCTTGTTTAAACGTAAAAATATACAATGATAATGACCTTCAAATCAAAACTAACATTTGCTCTGTGGAACAAAGTACAATTCATAATCTATACAGAAAACACTGATCAAATAAAGAAGAATTTAAAACTTGCAGCCTAAGGACCTTTCTGTACCTAAGCATTTTATAACCAACTTCTACCATAACTTGTTAGTACAAATTTAATACTAAATTTTTATTGTGATTGACTTTTTCATTAAAGTTAATATTTATTGCCATATTAAGTTTTTTACACTCATTGACAAAGTCAGTTTACTACAGCTACAAGCCAGTCAAAAAATAAACACAAACTTAAATAAAATACTAAAAAAAATATCCTAATTAACTTTAACTATGGTTATATATTAATATGGGATATAGCAAAGACTTGTCAACAGAATAAAAAGGGTTATTCAAGAGTCAATTATAAAATCTATTGCAAAACACTTTTTCAGGGTATATATTTATTAAATGACGTAATTTATTGTACATTTTTAGTGAAACAACCTGGTTACTATTAATTGTTTGGTAATTCTAAGCAATGTATGGGTCAACCTCGATTTTTCTCATATTACAATATAATGTTCCAATAGTCAATTAGAAAAAGAAATGACTAGAATTTCTTGTCGGAAAGCAGTTATAGGGACTTTCACTTTCTTCCGGTTACGATCAGTCTTTTCTATCCTGTTCCAACATCGAAACACGTGATCCGTTTCATTTAAGGTCATTTGACCCCCGCAACTCGGACATGTTTTATTACGTGGTAAAACTCCGTGGTCGTACAAACTATAAATGACGCTAACGTAAACTCGCACGAATTACACAAAAAAGGATTAACACCCGAACGGCTGCACATCACGATAGCAACTGATTAGGACCGGGCCGCCAGTGACTGATAATGCCGCGCGGCCTGAAATTAATTCAGTATATACCCAGAACACGCACGATGCCTGCCCGCTGCGCAGCGCTTCGCGCTGCTTGCTCTTTTAGTCAAAAGAATTAACTCAAGTAGTTCCAAATTTGAAGCCCAGATCACGTCAGTGCCCCTGATCACTAATAGGTAATTCTAAGCAATATATGACCGTCTGGCGGTTGCCTGCTCCCTATAACTGCTTTCCGGCAAGAAATTCTAGTCATTTCCTTTTCTAATTGACTATTGGAACATTATATTGTAATATGAGAAAAATCGAGGTTGACCCATACATTGCTTAGAATTACCAATTGTTTTATCTAGTCTGCAGAAATTAATTGTAGTAAGCCTACTTGACTTACCCCTAGTATTATAGTTATGGTCAGCATACTTAATATTGTCAGGATTATGAAAAGTATACAAAACTAAGTCATATATGTATAAATTGAAAATAGTTTGAATTTTTAAGTTTATAAATAAAGGTTTACAATGTTCCAGAAAACTAACACCACATATGATCCTGGTAACTTTTTTCTGCAAAATTAATATTTTATCTATCCTGGTACAGTTTTTATAAAATATCAAACCATATCTAAAAATTGATTGGAAATTAAAAAAAAAAAAAAAAATCACCAGCTTATCTATTGCATCTACTGTAGATTTCCCTTTTCTAAATTTGAATTGAGAAATACGTAAAAGGTTATTTTTCCCAAAGTAGGCACTTAGCTGATCAAAAACCAAAAGCTCTAATATTCAGCCCAAAATTAAGGTCATTTACACACACAGTAGCCAGTATACTGTATGTACACAATAAAATATATACTGTATAATTGATATTCTGTAATACTGATATGCACTCTATAGAAAGAATGGAAAGAGTATCAATAATTCTGTAACACTAATATTCACCATAGGATCGTCAGAGGTAGAATAACTTTAGTTCTGTTTTACTGATCTTTACCACAGCGTATGTAGGAGAGAAATGCCTGTAGTTCTGTGTTATTGATCTTAACCAAAGTACAGTGTCCAACCTATCAGCTCTTCCACTCAGATGAGATTGCAAGAGCACACAGTTACTCATGTTTCTTCCTGTTACACAATATGGAACAACCATTATCCTCCTGTTACACAATATGGAACAACCGTTTTCAGAAACTACTAAAATATCAACAATACTCACTCCAGACATCAGTTTCGTCCATAATCTCTGCCTGTATCAGCTCCTCAATGACATCCTCCAGTGTTATAAGACCCACTGTCTCGTAGAACGGATCTCCCTCACCTTCGTTGTTTACCCGATGAACAAAAGCCATGTGTCCCTTAATACCTGCAAATGACAACAATTTCAGAACAGTTCCACAATATCCCCGCTAAATATGAATAACGATGTACCCGTTTTTGTACTTCCAGTTTTACGATTTTAGTTTAAACAAACCACTATTTATTATTACGTTTTATACATTAGCCCTTTAGTACTATCAAAGACCAATAATAGAAGTAGACTGGTAATTTAATGTTGCAGTTTGAAGCTGGTGAGAACTGTGCGATTATATTTCACTGTAGTGGATCTATTCTGTAAGCAAGCTGTGAAGTGAAGATGGGGTGAGAAGAGAAAGGCGATGCGGAGTAGGGTGGTGGCAAGGGATGAGGAAGTGCGGGTTAGAGGGGACAGTGCAGTGCAGCACCATCTAGGATCAACTTAACACATTGAGTTGGCTGACATTGAGTCAGTACACTTCTCCCAAATGGATCTGCAGTCTACTTCTATTATTGGTTTCTGGTTCTACATACCTAAGAGACCAACGTCCAACCCGTCAGACATTAGAATATTTACTTCTAAATACAAATAAAATAAAGGGTGATCACAAACTTCTGTGGATGTAGTACTCATGATTCCGAACAAAAAAGGTTGTATAAACATAGTTCAGGAAATGTGTCATTTAAAATCTTTTATCATATTAATACCTCTTGAACTAGTAAAGTTACAGATACCAAACTTTGCACATAGCTTATAACAAATAATAGAAAAACTTAAAAAACCAATTGTGATTTGCTTTAATATTACAAAATGAAGCCTGTTAAAAATTTGTAAAGTCAAATTAAAACAAATAGCAGTATACAGTAGTTAACCAAAATTTATTTTGAAATTTATATAATAATTCCAACAGTACATTCCTCAATGAAATCCATTAATACATAAGCGAACACAACCACTTTAAAAGTTAGGCTTGCACAAGCCAGGAGCAACAAACATGTCACCATTGAGAGGTGGTCAGCTGTTTGTTGCTCCCGGCTTGTGCAAGCATACCTTTAAAGTAGTATGCTTGATTATGCATTGTCGGATTTCGTTGAATACAGTGCCATTAGAATTTTAATCAAAATTTCCAAATAGTTAGCATATTTACATTTTTTTTATAACTGATGCAAAACAATTTAATTTCTTTCAAAATTCCACCCATTATTAAATAGATAATAATTTTAACTCTACTTCATTTCGCAAACTAGGAATTAGGTTTAATTTGGAATCAAGATCTCTCTTAATATTTTGGAAAACTACTGATCTAAGATACCCACCCTCCTTGAACTGTTTGAAGAGCACGTCCAGCGTGGTATCCTCAAAGACAAAGTAACAAGGATTCTGGTAGAACTGACAGAGGGTCTTGAGTGGAGTGTTGTCGTCTGGGTCCACCAGCGCAAGGTCCTTGATATAGAGAACTGTGATGATATTCTTCCGGTTCCCCTCGTATACCGGGATCCGTGAGAAACCTACCTCAAAGAAACACAATTATAGTTTGGACAAATAAAGTGTGAATATTTTAACAACGAAATCCTAATGCCTGATAATCAAGCTGATTAAAAAAAATTGATTTCAATTACTCATGTTGCCTATACTTAAATTATAAGTTGGATTATTCTGAGGAAGTTAACAAAAAGTAAAGAAATATATTTCATAAACAAATTGCTCTAACTAATGTTATGCAGAATGTATGTTATATCAATATTTCAACTTTTAACCTCAAATGTGCTAAAATTTTTAATAATGACCCAAATTCTCTAAATGAATTGAAATCTGAGATTTTTTTTACAATCCCTAAAAACTGGCTTACACTCTTTCTTGTGTTCTATGTTCACAATGCCAACTACGATTCATACTTTAGATAGAAGGCAAATAAATATTTCTAGCAAAATCATACTGTGAAAATATGTAACAATTTATATAATTAGCATTAAAGTTATGGCTGTAATACTCCTATATTGAATGTTTTTATAGTTATTTCAAAGATATGTTTCCAAAATATATCTTCTAACTAATCATAGGAGTCGTAGTCCTCCAACAGATTAGTGGTCTCTTCACCTATTTTAGTAAAAATAATAACTAATCACTACACTAATTAACTTTACTGATGATAAGTCCTACAGTAACAACCAAGTGTAATTGTTTCTAAAATGAAACAATGACCACTAAAACTACATATGAAAGGTAACAAATTGACTATTATTTTCCAAAATCATAGGAACTGTACCTGACTTCATAATTTCAGATACGGTCTCAAAGTCCAGAATGGCATCATAGGAGAGCATGAAGGCATCCTCCAGTTTAGTCATGACATCTGCTACCATCTTCCTTCTCAGCTCCAACGCGCCAGAGATGATGTTCACCTCATCTTTCTCTAGGTCATTGAACTCTGTAGTCAGCTGAAACATTTACACAGATTTAAGATCACCATTCTAATTTAGATGTTGATTTTAAAACTGGCTGCTGGAATGATTCAGTAGTACGTGTTAGATTTATAACCAACGGATCTCAAAAGTTCAGTTTTGCTACTTGGTTCACATATTTTTCTTTAAAAATATTGTAATACTAACTTGATGTTTAGTACAGATCTAAGCGGTATCCAACATTATTTTGATTTATTATTTTAACACTTACACGGCTTTCTGTCATGTTTTATTTTAACATATGTTGCTTAAAGACGTAGTTTGAACCCAAAATGTGAATAGTAGTCTTTATTTACATTATTAAATTCAGGTCAATTTAACTAATTCAATTACGATAACATGGTAAAAAAATAAAATAACTGAGTCAAATTTATTGCAATTGGACTAAAATATTTTATTTTGTTCAAGGATGGTACAAAAATTATCATAAATTCATGTAAGTACTTGGCATACTCAAGGAGTGAGAAAATATTCTCATCATTCTTAAATATATACTTTAAATATTTTCCTTAACATGATGGACAATGGAATGAATTCCTCTAGAAGTTCTAAACTAACAAAACACATGGCGTACTCCCTTACTATCTTTTTTTTAATATTGCAGGTTACAGAAGTAAAGAGGAGGAAAGTTCAGAGATAACAAATCTCTATTTCATTAATTGCATTACGCTACTATTCCACCAGATACAGATAATCTTTCTCACATGGCCAGTAATCACACAATTTTAATTGTAAAGTTCGATTAGTAATTTTCCTTTATTGCATTCTCATTTTACTTGTGATTTTTATTTGTGTTTTGTGTTCTTCTGTCATAGTTAATGTTTATTGGTTATTATTCTATATAACAAAATAGTTGTGAGTTCATTTAATCAAATTCAAAAGAATCATGAAAATATGAAAGTAGTAAAGTAGAAACTGATACAGATTTTATATTTTTCATGACTTAACAATAAATGTTTGTTCTGTAGTATCTTATTTAATACTTTTACTGCAGAAATTGTTTCACAAAATTTTGTACTTTCAATATCTATTTAACAGTGTATATTGATATTTTTGTAAAATATCAATATAAATTTAAGAACAGTTTGTGTATTATACCTTATTACAATATGTGCTGTACAATTCTTGTAATAATTTACATATTTTCACTCTATCATATGGTTTGTGGATAAATGAAAGCAAAGCAATGAAGAACATACAACTTTTAAAAAGAAAAACTTTAAAAATATTAATTTTGTATACTGAGTACAACCCTGTATCATACCAAATATGAAATAGATATTTAGAGAGATACAAAATTAACAGACTCAACAAACAGCCAAATACGTCATTGCATGCTCAATGAGAGAAGCCTCACTTACATTAATACCCGGATATGAGATGGATGTTAAAAGGCCAAACGATGAGATTATAATAATAACACCTTTGACAAAAGATATAGGTTAAGTGGTTTGATAACAGCAGGCTGCATTCAATTTTATCCACAAGGTCGAATAACATTTAGAGAAAACATATTTCATATCTATGAGTGGAGACAGTAAAACTTACTGTCTGGACAATGATAACCTTATAAATTGATAGCTTAGTAATTTCCATGTAAATTATAAAACTTTGCCAATAAAGTTTACAAATTATAATATTATATAATGAACTAAGGAAAATATTGGTTAAACACCATGTTAATTAGTATGTTAAAATAAAGAATATGTTATACCTTTGTTAAAAGCTAAAGTTAAGTTAAATTTATGTTTTCTTTGCATCAGAGTAATAATTTTTTAATGGCTTAAAAGTTTGTTCCATTCAAAAAGTTATTATTGATAAGTTACCTACAAGATGTGGTTATTAGCCAGGATTGTTGATTTAGACAAATAAAATAGTATTACACTTTTCTTTAGGAAACGCATTATTTTTAATAGTCTTTGAATCACTTCGGTTTTTATTGAATTTGCAGTATTTGCTATATTATCTCGATGGGTTTGGTGTTTCAGGAACACATAAGAATGACAATAACTTATGTCTTTATGCATCGATTGAATACAATATAAATAGTCATTTCTGGTGAGTGTTCACAGGACACCCTCATGTACAAAACAGTTAAAAAATGGTGACCATTTATATTTGTAGAATAACCTTCACTATAACACTATATACACTAAAAGTACACTATGACAAAAAAAACCAATTTATTTCTTGTGTACTATATGATATCTCTTTAATATTTTATGAATTAAAATATTAAAGTTTGAGATTTGTTATTCTCATTTAATCTAATATAACTGGTGCTAAATGAAGATCATACAAACATTGAAGAAGTTTATAATAACATGATGGAAATATATAAACAAATATAAGCAGTGAACTTTTAATCAACCAAAAATTAATGGCTTTTATGTAACCGAGTAACAGAAAACATTGAGGCAGTTTTAATAAACTGGAAAAGACACCTCCAATTTAATTTGGCTGCATTTTTATAGATATGAAAGATATAGATATACTTTTACAACTGAATTATCTTACCAATAATGACCTATTATTTTATTTAAGTTTTTGTAATCAAGGGAATAGAAAAGCGGATATCAGTTTAATAGAAGCTACCAGTCTTATAAATGTGAGAAAGCCGGCAAACAATAATCTATCCGCATATAGGGAACAATAGTGAAGATCAATATGGGTGGGGTTCCTCAATGTCATTACCAACAACCATCACCTCCCTCTGTTCATGTGGATTGTGGTTGAGCCCAGCTCTCTCAATCCTGTAAAACCGCCAGCAAACAATGATCTGTCTCCATAGAGAGAACAATAGCGAAGATCAAAAAGGGTGGAGTTTCTCAATATCAATGGCCATTACTTTCCTCTGACCATGTGGATTGTGGTCGAACCTAGCTCTCTCAACCCTGTAAAACAGCCAGCAAACAATAATCTATCTCCATAGAGAGAACAATAGCGAAGATCAATAAGGGTGGAGTTCCTCAACATCATTACCAAAGACCATTACCTCCCTCTTTATATTGACTGTGATTGAGCCCAGCTCTACCAACCCTGTAAAACAGCCAGCAAACAATAACTTTTTTTTTCAAATGGGTAGATTATCACACAACAAATAAAAAGTCAATATTTCCACAATACTGACTTATTTAAATATTTTTAACGAATTTTGATTGCACCAAGTATACCTTATCTGTAATTAACACTGCTGTTTATATATATATATATATATATATATATATATATATATATATATATATATAAACTTAATGAGGTGAAAATGAAAGATCAATATGGGTGGAACTGTGACGAAACATGAAGCAACATTATCATAAAATGTTCACTGAGGGCTAAAGCCACACATGCACACACATCTTTTTGAGATATCCACCAAAACATGATTAATTTGTTTTAAATAGCATAAAAAATAGGGGATCGGAAACAGTAGTAAAGATCAATATGAAACGAGGTTCTCCTATGTTTTTACCAGCAATATTTATTTCCCTCTAGGTAAATATAGGGTCTAGATCCTTACAGCAGAGCACCAAATAACAGCTAAGTAGAAACATATAAGTGGAGTCAAAGTTTGGACTGTTAAACATTTTTATTTGTGAGTATTGGTGGATATTTACTCATTTTTTACAATTTAACAGAGAACATCAACATCATCATTACTTCTACTCAGATATACAAATGAGATATTTACAAATTTTACCAACGAAAGAATTAAAGAACTCACAGTCTTAATATTAATATGTATATGTATATGTATTGCAATCCTCAGACACACAAAGAATTTTAAAGGATATAATTTGAGATGTTATAATAATTCTCATTGCTGTATTTATTGCTGCCTTAAATCTAAACAAAACCTATTCACTCTTGAACTTTATGACACACCGTAAAACTCTCCACACACAATGAATCTGAAAGTACATCACTCTTCCAAACAAACGATTAAACCCACACCCTCATGTAATCAGCAAACAATTAGCTGGCCATTATGTTTTAAATTAATCATTTTTATTACAACATAATTTTTTAAGTAGTACCATAAAAATGTATGACATAAAAAATGTAAAAACAAACGTGGATACTTGCCAATTATGCCTCTATATATATATATATATATATATATATATATCTTTTGAGAGTGGTGTATTTAAGAGTCTTTTAAATACACCACTTTCAACAGAAAACAACTACAACAAAGAACTGAATTACATAAAAAAAATACTGCTATGGTCAATGGTTAAGGCCACCTCAATACACAAAACGAGAATTTATTTGCACAACATACAACACTTTCTAAACAAATCTGTAAAACTTTATAAAAAAACATACAAATAAAACTGTCACTCACAGAACAAGCAAAAAACTATCCCAAATTGTAGGAAACCCTAAAGACAAAATATCAAATGATAATACATCATGAATTTATGAAATTGGATGCAATGACTGTGACAACATTTATATTAGACCAACAAAAATAACAATAAAAACACGATTTAAAGAGCATTTATCACACAAAAAATATGGAAGAGTTGACAAATCTGCTGTAGCCAACCCAAGCACTGCATTGAATCAGGACATAGAACTTCAATTAAAAATCTAAAATTAATAAAAGATGTAACAAAACCAAAGAACTTAAATGCTTGGGAAACAGATATAACTATACATAAACAGATATAAAGAAAACACTCATAAACAATTAAGATGGCCCTATTGAAAATTCCAGTCTTCTTTCTTCTCAATTTATTCAAAAATTAAACTGTAGTCATATCTAATTTTTCATAATGGTTGAAATATTTCCAAAATTTTTGTATTTGCATATTTACACCATATGGTATTTTAATATTAATTGTAACAAAAAAAATGAAAATATTTATTTGTGGAGTCACCTGATGAAACCTTTGGTTCGAAAGGCATCGTCCAAAAAATAAACAATTTAGAAAAGTATTGTTTTTATTAACATTTAGTAATATTTCAAAAATTGTCTAATTGCTCCAAGAGTCTTCAATCTACTTATGTCTGATCTATCTTATAATTTAGATGCTAAAAATAAATTCCGTAGAAGTCTCAGATTTCTTCAAGTTCTCACGTAATGGCAACTGGATAATCAGTAAAAATGCTGGTACTACAAAATCTGATATCCCTCTTTTAAGAATTTAATAAATTATGTAGGCACTGAAGGAATAGCGTCAGTGCCAACATATGAACATTACCATTTTTTTTCTTATTAACATTTCCTTTACTGTTAAATTAATTGGCCTTTACTTACAGTTTTTAAACTGAAAGAATTGACATTTTAAACACATAGAAGCTGATGGGGAGTTTGCCAAATACAGGAACAGAAATACCCAAATGCAAACTGGGCGTTTCAAGACAGATGTGGAATAGACCAGCCTGCTTGGCATCTTGGCAAACAATTATAACTGTCTGTATATCAATGTCTACTTCTACCACATCTCCCCTGTTACTTCACTTTAAACAGGTCTAATCTGGTATTGTTTCAGCATTATGCCAGAGCCAGAACTAACCTTTCGGAAAATACCACACTAAAATATAAGTAAACCGTTTTGGGGTTAAACTCACTTAAAAAAAAATGGATCCATAGTTTTGATTAGAAATCACTACAGGCTAGCATAATTTGTCCATATTGTTTAGCCACAAGCTAGCGTATGACTGGGGTGAATCAGGTTTGTTTGACCTTCAACTGAAATGACAGTAAACCAATGTGAACAGTACTGATCTGAGAGGAATCTAGGGTTAAACTCATTTAGATACGAGTTATATTAATCATCAACAAACACGCTCTATGCTGTCTTTATTTGGTTAAGATAGAATTTCTTATATAAAACAGAAATGGGCATAGTTAACTAATAAAAAATGACAACTTTTTCCACAATTTATTTAGGTTTTTCATCCATAAAACCTCTTAGTTTCAAACATTATTATTATTCCCTCCTCAATGATAATGAAGTGAAAGAACAGTCAGACAACTTAACCAGATTGGTATTACCTCAATCTTCTTTTGACTTTATACCTGAATTTTGATTAGTACATGCATTTTTCCATTCCACGCACACACATATTATAATTTTTATATCGCAGCCTTTAATATGATTTAAAAATATAAGTACTTATATGATAACTTTTACTACTATTTTATTTTTAAGATTGTTTAAATTAATAGTAATTAATTATATAAAACAAATGTTTGAGACTAAAGAAAATTACAATAAGATAAATAAATAATACAGATTAGAGCCAACGTTACAAAGATAAAAACCCAAGTTCTAACTGAAGTTTCTAATCATCAAGTACATTGTATCTATCATCCATACTGTGAAAGATTACAATAGTTTTTCAAGTAAAACCAACTACATTTTTGAGAGGCTAGATATTTCACTAATGCATTGTAGAGATACTTCAATTGAAAGAGAATGAAATAGAGAACATTAAATAAAACCTAAAATATATTGCAAAACATTACAATAGCGTAAACCAGTAATTTAAATACCACTGCCCTCCTTCCTTCAACATGTTTCCTTCATTGTTGTAATGCAGACAGCCCAATGTTATACTACAAAAAATAGGTTTTAAAAATATTTATTTGAACTCTGACAAGTTGTCACTACTCTTCCATTTCACAGTTTGTTTTGTTAACTTTTTTTTAGGTATGTAGTTTAATTGCTTATGCTTTTAATACCAAATAGGTTATTTAGAGATAAAATAAACATTACATCCAACCAGCCAATATAAATCTCAGTAAATGCTAAATAAATAAGCTAAAATGGAAAAATAGAGCTTTTTATTTTTAACCCTTTATTTTTATCACAATATTTATCATTGTTAGTGTTTTTGCCAAAAATGTTTTCAAATGATATATCTTTGCTGCACAATAAATTTCCTCAAACATAATTTTTTTTATGCATTAGCATACCAATTTGTATATAATTAAATTGATGGTTTTACGTTTTATACTTGACTATGGATATTTAACTTTATATGTATGTACTTATATTTATATGTAATTGATGAAAAATTGCCTCAAATTCACATAAGCTACTATTTATTGTTTTGGTATCACTTGGGCATATTTTATTAAAATTATTTAAAATTTTCAGGACCTGTTCATAACTTTAATTACTTTAAATATTTTAAGATGTATTTTGATTTTTTTGTACTCTTTTCATAATTTTTTTGACACAGTACAAGAACTTTTTTCTTAATGCAAGTTTATGGACTACAAACAAAACTAATGCCAAACAAATGTCATGCGTTTTTTTATTACAAATTTTTAAACTAATCCCTGATCTGAACAGCTCTTCATGGGTTATGACCCATGTTAAAACTCTGAACAATTTTAAGAAAAGATATTAAAATTGGCAAACAGGCAAAGGATTAATTTTGTTCATATTAAATGTCTCCTTCAGTATTAAACTTCATATTGAGCCATATTCAGGCCAGTGACGATGAGTCTGCATTCCTGTCTACACAGAAACAGAGGCGTGCAACAATAAGTGTGACACAGACGGAGCCAAGCCCTGTGACTGTGACTCAGTGCATGCTCTTACTGCTCTCTTCTTCACTTTTAACTCGCCTGTTAAGTCTCACACTTGGGAGCGGGTTGTACTGAAACAACTTTGAGAACAATGTTAAACTTCAAACACCCTTATAAACGTCGTAGAATCATGGGGGATGTCTCAATTTTAAAGACATATTTATATATAATTAAACACTCAAATGTCTGGAGGTTTTTTCAAAACAAGAAATAAAAATATAAAATAACTAAAAAGTTTTGGGAAGCGTATTATTATATCCTACAATTTTACACCTAAAAATAAGAGCGTCTGAAGTTTAACATTGTTTTTCTGTAGCTAAAAATCAAGATAGCCAACCAGCCGCCTGTACAGACACGTACATGAACAGCAATAACTAAATATTGCTTCAAGACTACCTTCATTAGTTATAATTATGCAATTGTAAGAATAGACATCATTTTGTCTCTTGCAAGATTACTTGATGGAGAATCTGGTCTTTGGAATTTTGGGCTCACATCTCAACTGAATATGGGAGTAATCAGAAAGTCTCTGAGACAACTAAATTAACTGCCATACATGAGTGATCAAAAGAGCTGCAGGACAGTTACTTCATCCATCTAACTTGAATATATAAAATGTAATATATAAAACTTGAATATATAAAATATAATTGCCACCATTTTCTATAATTCTTGCCTCTCCTACTTTTATCCATTTTTACAATCGTTTCAACTGTTGTTGAAAATTATGATGTATTGATATTATTTTCACAAGTGAGTTCAAAAACTATAATAACAATTCTTCAGTGCCTAGCATGCTAACATTACTTAAATTTATATTGTAAGTATGATTAATAAATATTTTGCTTTGAATTATTTCTAGTAATATAATTTTAAAATTGCTTATATGCTTTTTTTGCTTTATTATATATAATATTAAAGTGCAATGTTATTTCTGTGTGAAAGTATTTAATGAGAGTATACAGTGCACACTGACTGCAAGGTTGCAAGTTAGGCAATGACCAGATGGCCTGGGTCAGCAATAGTGGTCAGTCCAGTGATGGTTGTGGCATTGCCAGCATGTCAGTTTGGCAACAGTCCAGCTAACAGGATTGAGGAAGCCTTAGATAACACTATGACGGCCTATTTTAACTCATGAGGCACGTGCCTAACAACTTTCACTGGTTCTCAGTACCTAATCATTAGTATTCAACATTAACAAAATAATATCATTGCTAGTAAATTCAAGGAAATGGACGTTAATCGATGACTACATGTACAGGATGCGGTGACATAGAACCTTTATTATTTCATGAAAATCAAGCACAAAACTTAATAAAATATCTAATAAGCACATGTTTTTTGTGTTTTTCTAGAGCATGATTCATATTGGTTAATAATTATTACATCAAACACTTAAATGGTCCTGGCTGTAACTTTCCACAGTTGAATCATACATTAATATGACCACAAATTACTTGGGTTCAGGATTAGAGAAATACATGTATAAGTCTTTTTGATTCTGAGTTTTAAGATAAAATTAGTTTTTGTTGCATAACATAATTCAGAATTACTGAAATTTCTCACCGTTCTGGCTAACTGAACAAGCCTTTGGCACCAACAAACGTTTTGATGTCAAATGTAGCTGATATTTAAACTGAATACCAAGATAGCTAATAATAACTGATGGTCCTAAAAAAGGTTACAAAATCGTAAATGTAATCTTTGTTACATTTTCACATGTACAATCTATAAATCTTTAATTTCTGTTGCTCACTAATATATCACAACATATAATATCATGTGAAAATTAGATGGTGGAGAGTTTATGAAATAAATCAACAGAGAATTATGAATTAATTACTGAAGGATTAAATCTTGTTGTTAACATTATCATAGAACTTACAAAAATAGATTTTTAATTACATATGCAATAACTGTTATCACTCTTTTGTACGCGTATTTTAACTTTTCATCCCATCAAAAAGGAAATCAATGAGTAAAACAATGGTAATAACATTTTGTTTCCGCATCTTAAGTTTCTTATCACACTATTTACATTATCACCTTTACTTCTTGAGTCTGAACATACAATGCACAGTAATGAAGATAAATAGTATGGAGTGAGGAAGAGCGGACTGCATAAAACAAAGAGGAAATAAAACAACGTACAAAATATTTCCTCCTGTTTGCCAACAGTAGTCTGCGAGGCCATCTGCCTCATTATCACAGTCTGATAATCCTACAGGGTCACCCTCCTACTGTGTGTGCTTTCTCGCAGGAAGGCTACTGGTCGAACTGCAATTTATAGTAAACTGTCCACATTCCGTAGCACTGTGCACAGAAAACATTGTATGTTTCTGTGTTTTACCTATTATAAAACTACAAATGCATTAGTGAAGCCTATCACTTAGAGACTAGCAAATTTTCTCTTCTGTCTGTCTGTCTGTCCACAGGATATCTAAAAAAAACAAATTAAGTTAAAGATTTAAAATGCTGTACGAAGATTCATTCCTATACAGGCAACATCAGGCTCAATGATGGTGTATATGACTCTCTATGGTATTTGGCTGAACATTAGCACAACTTAACTATCCTCAAGGTATTTCGAGAACAGATTGAGCTATAGACTACAAATTTTACATATATGTAATATATGTATATATCAGTGGGCTGCCAAAATTCCTTTTCTGTCTGTTTGTTTGACTGTCTGTCTTTTTCAGTTAGATAACTTGAGAAGATATTGAGCTGAAGATGAAGTTTTAGATGAACCTTCATTTGCATAAGCCAGATCATGTCCCACAAGAATCAATGACCCCAGGAGGAACAGCAAAAACCGATGTGTTACTTAAATCTGCGCAACCTTATGGATGTCAAGAGAGCGGCACATCACTAACCACAAATGTTGAAATTCTGGGGCGCAAGGGCAATTCAATACTACTGCAGGAGATGACTGTTGCAGTTCAGCATAACAGTTATAAGTAGTAGTGATAAGGGTGTGCCACCTCCTGTCTGCTTTGACTGGAGAGGCTGGTTCAGAGCTGGTTTCTCCTTCTTCTGAGAGACATGACTTGAGATTAGTGCCCTAAACTTTTCCTCATGAATCTCAACAGGAGGCGGCCCCTACTCTTAACCTTACCCATCCAAAATATCCTGTCACTCCTGAAGCATCGCAAAGGTTCTTATAGGACTAGGTGCAATTTTCTAAGTTTCTTGCCCTATGAGAAAAAGGATCAAGGGATTTGACTGAGTTACTAAAGTGTAACTGTCCACAGGATATCTCAAGAACAAAGTAAGCAAAAAACTTTAAAAATTGCATGCAATTCCACTTGTACATAAGCAAAATCAAGTTCCTCTATGATGCATGTCATCCAGTGGAATTTGGCAGAGTGTAATTGAAACCAACCAACTTGAGAACAAATTGGGCTATAGACCTGAAATTTTGCAAGAAACATCATTTTTAGATGGAAAAGTTTGAAATCTATGATGGTGTATGTATGCACTCTATGGCGTTTGGCTGAGCATTGCCGAAGCCTATCACATAGGGTGTGATAAAATTTCACTTCTATCTGTTTATCTCTCTGTCTGTTCATATATTGGTTAGTTTTACTATGATGTCTGTTTACTATTAGGCTAGTAGCTGTTTAATACATTTAAGACAGGTAGAAGAGATTAGCAGCTACAGCCACAGGACGAAGTATTTTAATGTCCAGAAAATTTTATTTGTAGGTAAAATATAAAAAATTGGTATAGAAACACTCACCAAACTATTACCTTATGTTGGTTAAAAGTACACAACTTTCGTTTCACAGTAAAACACATTTTTACAAAATGTTCAAACACTATACACTACGTAACTAGTGTGCACTTTTTAATCAGTGTTCACGTTATCAGGTCCTGCATTATTTTTAATGTCCCCTACTGATTCATGATCACTGACACAGCCACTAATAAAATATCCTCCAAGAAACGTAAAAAATCATTTGAGTTTGTTACACCTTGTCAAGATGCGCTACTTCACTGTTTACAAATATAAACGGCTGTTTTGCAAATTTTATAACTACCAACAACGTTGCCATAGAAAAGAAAATTTGATGTTCCAGGTGAAGGAGAATGGAAATAAATATAGTAAGTGACGATTGTAGAGTAGAGAGACAATGATAGTTAGTGATATACCCAACGATAGTGACAGTGATCCAGACTCTATTCCTGGTACGAATTCTGAAGACACTGATGTTAACAATGTCATCAAGGAATCAAACAGTTATCTAAATTATGCTAATAATACTAAAAAACCAAACACCTGTAGTAGTAGTAGTAGTAGTAGTGCTACAAATACCCTGGATACTGATGTGGACTGGGACATATATGAGGGTAAGCAAAAAAACTTTTCACTTCAATCAGACGCATAAATTCAATTTCAATGAACTTGATGATGTAAAGCCTATTACTTTTTTCAGCATTACTTGACTGATGAAATTATTGATTGAAGTAATTGAAATGATGGTTATGGAAACCAATCGCAAAGCAAATGATGTAATTTCTAAGCTACGACTTAGCCATAAGAGTAGGCTAAAAGACTGGAAAAATATTAATCCAGGGAACATGAACAAATTCATTGGTTTGCTTATTGTATATAGGGGTTTAGTATCACTTCCACATATAAGTGATTACTGTTCAAAAGCCAGTGGACCACAAACATTGAAACCCTTAGTTGATTGGCCTACAATAGTTTCCTGAAGTCAAAGACAAACCCTAGTGCTTAGAAAAAGAAACACATAGTCAATTTACTCAGTTTAAAGAGAAATTGGCCTGTTCATTGATGGGCGTGCAAAATATACTGCTTATCCCGAGAGTAACAGCAATTGGTTGGTCACCTCTATCTGACGTCATCTCAACGCAGAGCAAGGAAAGTGTGCAAAATGTGTCTGAAGAAAAAGGACGTAATATGGCAAGAAATACGACACAGCCATATTTAGTAATGAATGTTCCCAAAAACCATTATTGTGTCAGAAACGTTTTCAAACATTCACAAGTAATATTTGTTAATTCTATAAAATTAAATTAAATTAAAATTTATAATAAATTGAGTGAAAAATAAGACAGTGTTACTTTTTTTATTACCAAATAACATAAACCAGTTTATATGTTAACATATAAGATCTGTCCGGTAAAGTGACCCAACGAATTTCATCAATATTGTCCAATCTTTCAATCTAAACAACGTTCTATGAAATATTCTATTCTTTCTAGTTCAAGTAAGTTTTATCGAGTTATGTCAGAGCACAGCACTAGTGGAAAGCTAAAGAAAGTGGCTATCGTTGCTGGCTGCATAGTGAAGCTGGGTAACTTCACCCGATGAGCTATGTCTTAACAACCAGGGGTATTGTGTAAGTTGGCCCAACGCGTCACCTAAGATGTTATTGCTAAGATACTTCAAGTATTTAAATCCATCCTAGTAGACATATTGTTTGCTATATAAACTCAGCGACAACATTTTAAAGTAATTAGGCTTTTATGTAAAATACTCAACTATTTACTTGATCTACAAATTCGTTTAGGCATAAAAACTGTGAAACTGGACAAATAATATGAACTTCACTAACACAAGCAACTGTGATCTTGTTTTAAAATTCTTGGTAGAGTCCTCCAGAAGTTTTCAAAAGGAATTTGTTTTATATTAATAATTTAAATAATTTTATTTTGAAATCGTACTGATGTGTTCAGTAAAAATGTAAATAAATACGTTTCAAAATGTTTATATGTAATGGGATATGAATATATTACTTATGTTTTACAAGCTGTAATAACATATAACTCATTTAAGATATCATTTTATAGGATATTACTCATATAATAGTTCTTAGAAAGAGGCTGCATAAATTATCCAATGTTAAATAAATTTTAACGTTAGTGTAATAACGTAATTGAAGCCATAACTTGGTGAAATTGTGAAAGAAGTGTACATACAAACACTCATATCCTATCTTGTGTTGTTTACACGTCGTTATATGTGTGTAGTGTATGTATGTATAGCACTTTAGTCTTACAATAGATATCTCGTGTTTTCAATTGCTTTTAAGGTAAATATTAAAAGTACGCAACACTTGCAAACATATATTTACCATATATAAATATATGGTAAAACACTTGGGACACCATAGATACTTCTTTCATGTTTTGTTTTAACATAAGGCTGAAGGATACATTTTTTTAGGGTTTTCATTTTTTATAAATGTCTTTTTTATCTGAACAATATTCATGTCATAATAAAATTAAGTTAAACAAATTACTTTAATGCATCATTTTGATAAAACATTTCTAAACACTTAATAAATACTTTGCTTATAACAAATAAGTATGGTACTTATGTTGTTGAGTTCACAAAAGGTTAGGGTAAAATTCTAATTTACTGAGTCCATTTATTTTAACATTAATAAATAATCAACCACACGGTTGTTAACAAATGTATTGATTTGTAGCATATCTTTTTAGTTAAAACTGACAAACCGACATTTTGTACTGGATTAAGATGAAGTCCTCTGGATTGCAACATTATTCTTTTTTTACAATGGCCTTTAAATTGAAAACTCTTTTGATGGTGGTTTACATTTAAAATTTGTTATTTACCGCCTGAATCCTCATCTAGTATCATAGGTTGAAGTTCTTGTATATCCAAAAACTATGATTTTTTTAGTCTTATAATTATCCATCCATGGATATTGGTTGCTATATTTCTGCTCAAAAGTTGATAGAGGGGGTCTGACTTTGGAACACCTGGTAGAAACTAGTAACAGTACATTTTCATAATAGTCCTGAAATAGAAAAGCACTTTCACTCATTCCCTTGCACCAAACTCACTGGAAGTGACAAGCCTACTACACAGGTTTTACCGTTACTCCCTGGAAAAAGAGGTACATCATACTACTGCTCAGGCCAAGACAAGTACATTTCACCATAAGAACATGCGTCTCTTCGGTGCTTAGTTTCCCATCTGACCTCTATATGTGTTTTTTACAAAAAAGTGTTTACCTTAAAAACAAAAAAATTAAATCCTACAACATTTGGATCAAATGTCTAAGGTAACAAGGCCATTTACGACAAATATATTATGGTATTATCTTTAATAATTTCAAAATGGTGGGCACTATAACCTTTTTACTATGAATATCTTAAAAACCAGCAATTTTACTCAGGAAGTACCTAGAATCAAAATGTTTAATGAATTTTATTACAACATTGTTTAAATTGAATAATAAATAACTTAATTACAGCATATTTACTGTGACAAGACAGAGTCCACACTGAGGTTGTCAGTGACTAGCCAACAACACAAAATTAAATAAATGGCTTCTCCAGAATATATTGTTCTATAAGAATATGTTCTTGTATACAGTGCTAATATTTAAAAGGCTTTCCTTTTGAAAGACGACAAGAGAGTAATGAATGTGTGGGTATGACAAGTTGATTGACTACCTATGAATCAGTGAGATAAGACTTGATGTTTCTAGTACTATAGTATTTACATGGTGATAAACAGCATTTACTATATGGTTATATTTATACCCAATATGTTATTGCCTGAAGTCAGTTCTAACATTTAAGAATATTATACCAATCTTATACTATACAAAAAGTCCCAAGTCACCAGCGTATTCAGGGGAGGGGCCCAAGAGACAATGATATAATTCGTTTTAAATTTAACATAAAATTAAAATGTACAATTCATGAACCTTTGGATTCAAAAACTAAAATAAAACATTTTGCTAAACTTAAGAATGTTTACTAAAGCTAGACCAGGATTTAATACATGTTTCAGATGTATTCCCCAAGATGATTGACAATGTTATCAAATTATAGAAACTCAAATCTTGGATATGCCACTAGTCTTGAAAGTGCTGATATTAGAGAAACCAAAGGCTATTTTCGGGATATATAAACGTGTACATATATACCTATACTGTATAGTCCTTATGACAATTTTTTCCATTTTGGTTATAATCTTGGCTCCTTTTTCACAGTTAAATGCAACAGCTGACATATTCCGTACACCCCCAGCTGATCGCAGCCACAACAGCTGACAATTATCAGCTGTTGACGAACAGGGCAGGGCAGGGTCGCGGTCGATATTATCACAGGTGCTATCTGTCTCAGTCCACTATCGTTAACCTAGTTCATGCCATGTCGTGTCCGCGCCCGCTGAGTACTCTCTGATAATTTAAAAGCGGCTACGACCGGTATTGACCGGATTCGCTTCCCCGTAGCTAAGCGTCAAACTCATTACACTGATTAGATAATGTTCTAATCGTAGGACTCATACAACGACGCCTTGTCTTCTCTAAATGCCGGTTTAGGCAATGACTGTCGGCCATGAATAGCTATTAGAAATGGGCCATAACAAATCGCTTATATGTCGCAACTCGATAAAATATTCTATTAAGTATTGTTAGTTGGCGTTGGTACGTTAAGTAATAATTAATAACCATAATACATGAAAAATACAGGTTTAATTTTTTTAATTCTGTATCAAATATTTAGTTTCAATTTACTGTTAAAGCAAATCATTTTTATTAATTGTACATAGGTTATTATTTAAGATACGCTTCCTCTAATCACTTCTGAAGCAGCATAAAAAATGACGGGTTACGAATTACGTGAATTGAAAGATTTCGAATGGACACGAGGGCACGACACGCGTGGGCCGTCTTCTGGCGTGGATGTGTTGTGGCCCGTTCCGGCATTCCTGTGCCCTGTGTCGGTGACACAATACTTGACGTTTTGTTGGGCGAGCGCTGCGTGAGCGCGTGCCAGTGCGCGCGCGCGTGTGAGTGACCTTTCCTCGCGATCCGGATTAATCCAGTTCGTGTTGTTCACTCCCCTTAAGGCCACTACACACGTTCAATTCGGCTTGTCAGTTTGACTTGTCAGTTCGGCTTGTCAATTCTAACTGACGCAGCAATCACATACACACGTTCAGTTTGGCTTGTCAGTTCGATCTGGTTAATTAACTCCAAAATTTTGTTGTGCTTGTGTTTCGGAAATTCCAAGTTAAATAATGTTTTCGGACGATGAGTTATTACTAATATATGGTGCAGTGGCTTGTGTAATTGTGAAAAGAAGAAAGTGTCAACTCAAGCGGAATCAGTGGACTAAAGACTGGCTTTTAAAACGAGCCCAGTACTCCCATGTTAACCTTTTAAAAGAACTTCGGTTTCACCCCAAAGATTGGCATAATTATTTGCGGATGAACGAAGAAACATTCTTTTCCCCTAAACAACTCTATGAACTGAAGAAGGAAATCCTTACTCCAAGAACTCATTGCACTGACAACACAGTGTAATGTAAATAAAAAAAAAAACTAATTTTTCAAAGTCTGCTGTCACTTGGAAAAGGGCTACAAATTTCACTGACTACGGACACAGCAGCAAACACGCGGGACAGTTGCTAAACAGACGCGTGTCACTGGTGCGCATGCGCAGCAGACAGTTGATTTGAGGAACTGAACTGACGCTCCCATACACACGATCAGTTCGGCTTGCCGTCAAGCCGATGTGTCAAGCCGAAATGATGAATTTCCATCATGCCATCAGTTCAAATTTCTGGCTTGAGCTCACATCGTTTGAACAAACTTTTGCATACACACAGTCTATTCGGCTTGTCAGTTCGGCTTGTTCACATCGAATTGACAAGCCGATTTGAACGTGTGTAGGCCGCTTTACCTGCCTCTGCCAGCCCTGCCTGTCCAAACGTCGCAAATTTTCAACAGAATTAATTCCTACTTTTTGTTTGTTTTTCTAGTAGTGTAATTCTCATTTTCCTACTTCACAGATTTGTTTAAATGTCTAATAACTGATCACGTACGCATTAAATTTCTTCATCGTATAATTAAATTCAATCTCAAACTGGATAGTAGACAAGAGTCAACTGAAGTTTACAGTAATTCGTCAGTCTAAAAAGTAAGTAAGGAGCACATTCTGCTCTATGTATGATATTCGCTTTGCATAAATATGTGTTTTTTATAGTTTAGAATGTTTGTATGGATGAACAATTATTTTTCAACCTTTTAAAATATAAAAAGTCTATGTGTGGATTGGTTTTACATTTGTATTGCAAAACAATATTATGGAGTCACGTACAGTCAGTCAGTGAGAATGTAATGACCTTGATATATAAACACGGTATGGTTCTTTACAGTAATTGAATGTGTTGTACTGGACTGTAGAATGCACAATAAACAGCCTTCAGGACCAGTTCGGAGAGACCGGAAACAACAATAGAATGCTGCTCTAGCAAACGACAGCATGCAGTATCCTGTTATTGAGAAATTTTCCTGGAAGCAACAGTAAACAACATGTGTAACTCGGCGCTGCACCGTGTTGATGTGTGTGCCTGCTATGCTGCTGACGGTGTGCTGTCCCACTCAGCAGTATCATATTTTTTCCGTTCGCATAGAATACCGGCTCGAACTGGACTAACAATACTACGTATTTGCGTCGCAGATTTTTACCTCATCACTGTTACAAGAGTACGCTCGAGACTTGGTTTGTAACAACAAACATGGCTTTTCATGACCTACATGACATAAAAATAATGTACTTTAAACCATTACTTTAATTGCAGCCTTATACAGCTTTGACAACCAGCATTTGAAGATCTCTATCTAGATTTAGAATTATCAACCTTCCGTAATCATATAATAAATATGAAAATAAAACTACAAACCAAACATCCTATATTAGTGTTTAAATTAATCAAATTGAGATGTCAAACTTCAAAATCTTTCAAAAGAATAGAGCAAATTTAGAGTCTTAGAGTTAATGGATCAACAATATTTCATTCACCACAACAAAGTAAACAAGAAAAAGTACATGATCACATTGGCAGATGTTTATATGAATGGATTCATACAATTACCACAGAAAGTACACAATCGTTCTGCATAGAACACAATGTTTAATGTAATTTTTAACAGATTAGTTTGGTAAATTGATTTTGAAATTTATTGTATATCTAAAATAACAAATTCTTTTAAATAATACTACACTTTCCTTGAACTTTTCATTTTACTTTCTCACTTTGGTTTGTTTACCATTGTATAAAGGGTGCTTGGGACCATTGTGTAAAGGGATGTTGCACCCCTGGGCTGTGTGCCGCAATTTTCAAAATTCTATAGTATTATTATGGTTAACAATATATCAGTCGCTTTGGAACTTGTCTTATTTCTTTTCATATATTACTTCACAAGACCTTGACATCTGTTAGTATTTTATTTAATCTAAAAAGTTTGTTGTTGCATCCAATTCGGTAATACTCCCTGATACAAACATTGAAATTTATAATAAATGCAATCACTTATAATAAACTCAAGTTCCACTTTGCATATTGTCCTTTTATTAGACATATTTTCTTTTTTTATTTACATGATTTGAAAAAATACATGTGACAATTTGTTCACACACAATCTCCCACATATTTTAAATTTCATGGCATTTTGTATACAGTACATGTAATATGTTTTTATTGACAAATATTTATTAGCAGATAATTTAAAGTAGTATATTCTGAGACAGTCAGTCAAACTAATCACAGGAGGTTTTTAGAGTATTTCCTATTAAACAAAAATAGTAAACAATAAAAAGTAAGTGTGAGTAACACATCTTAACATTTTCACTTAAATTCTCATGCTTAGTTATTCTTTAGTGAGAAGAAAGTTTAAAATTTATGTTAACATTTATTACTATCACCAAAAACTTGACAGAAAGAAATATATCACAATTACAATAATAAAATATGGGCTACATTGTGTATGAGCTAAGTGCTTGAGGGATGGATTACTGTAGTAAGTAAATATATGAATAACAGATGTGTGTAATGGTAGATGTGAGTATAGTGAATGTGGTTCTACTTCTAAACTAATTACTTTGATAGTGAAGACTAATTACCACAACAATGCTAAGTGAAAAATCAAAGAAAAAAGAACTACTACATGTCCAATTATCAAGCCTAACATAAATTCTTCTGATAAGACCAAACACTACTATGAATGAATCTGTGTGATTTCATTGTACCTGGTGTAATTTAGGCCAATTATGATTATCATTAGAGTAAATGGTCATTGCATTTAACTTTGAAATATTGCCTACTTCAATTTTAACCATAATCTTTCTCAAAATGCAATATAATAAAGGTCAATAAACATTGAGAGCCAGCATCTCGGTCAGTAATAGATTGATCTGTTTACCAGAGGAGTGTATGAGAGCACAGAGCCTGCTAACGATAAATGATTGGCGGACAGCTGTTCTGTTGACTAGATAACTAGGATCTATCGATCTGTATGATGCAATCTGAGCTGAAAGTGTTTTTCCTCTGCACTTTGGACTCTGAATGTATGCCTTGTCCGCAATAACTTTGCTAACTGAGTGTCCATCACAAAACTCTTGCGGATTGTTTGTTCAAATCAGTAAAACATTCAGCATTAAAACCGATATACAGATATAAGTGATGTTATATCAGAATAACCCAGTTAATGTCTAAGAGTGAAATATAGACAGTCTCTCATAACTGAAATAGTAAGACAATGCCAATATCTTTCCTTGTGGTAGCTGTATCATAGTATCCTGGCAGAAGGTGCCCTACTCTTGCCCATTCTGAATATCCTGTTACTCCAGAAATAGCACAGAAGACTTTATAGGTGCAAAGAGAGTTTCTTACTGAAGACAACTTCTAATGAGGTTACATTCTGAACATTAACTGATTGACATATATATATATAGTATGTCAGTAAGAAACTCTCTTTGCACCTATAAAGTCTTCTGTGCTATTTCTGGAGTAACAGGATATTCAGAATGGGCAAGAGTAGGAAACTTGGTATAAAACCCATAATATACCACCATCAGTACCTGAGCTCGATAATATTTGAAAAAGGTTTTAAGCTAATCCAAAAGGAAACATTTTATAAATCTATTTGATCAATGAAAGTGTATCTCTATCAAGATATAACGGTAATCTTTTGCATCTCATTGAACATTTTTTATCATCCAGAACCAAAATGGGGGCAATATAATTTTGTGCAAAAGCAAACTGTACTTTTTTGACATCTGGTCACAGACAACTAATAAAAAGGCACAAGTGTACATGTCTTTTGGTATTGACAGTCAATCATGGCTTATTAAACAAAAATTTGGCAAATACTCTTGAAGTAAAAATTTGTATTTTTCGTTGAACTAAATTCACGCTGTACTAATTAAACTTTGTTGTTAACAATATCATCAACAAATTTACACCAGACCAAAATAAGTCTAAAAAATATGGATCCACATTCAGGACATGTATCACAGGGCTGAGCGCTCCATGCACTGAAAAGGCTTTGACGTAAATGAGTAAGAAAATGTATAAAAAGGTAGCATAGCAAAAATCCATAATGGTCTATCGTAATTTTAAGTTAAACAATGTTCATTATTTGGCTACTTATTTTTCTGGTATGTTTGATTCATTATAAAATAAACCACACAGTTTGGCTAGTACTATTGAAGTACAAGAGTGTATGCTTCTGAAGAATTTCAGCATTCAGCAATAGTTTACTTTTACTAGAGTTTCACGGGTATATACTGCAGAGAACAAGAGAGTTAGAATCGGAGGAGGTTGGTACAACTGTGGGCCGGCAGTAAACACACAGCCAGGCAAAGTGGTGAAAGTGCCATCAGCCTTGAGTCTTGTACCCCAGAAGGACATCCTTAGGGTCGTTGACTGCCAGAGTTGCAAAATATTCCAACTCAACAACAGTTTGACCATATAACATATTTTTTCGACAAATAATAACAACGAAAGAAAATTGAGGTTGACCCAATTGTTTAATGACTTGTTTAGAGACAACATTGATATATAAAACAACCTAAGATATCAGACATTACAACAGCAAAATGAAAATAATAGCATTTGAGATAGTTTTAAGAGCTGGCTGTAATGAACCAACACACTTTTACGCCCTTATTTTTGGTTGTACAATTATGAGAGGTGTCTCATTTTACAGAAGTGATTAATAAGCATACCATTAAGTTTTTTTTTTTGAAAAGTTTATACTTTTTGAATATTTAAACAATTAAGTGTAAAGAAAGTTTGAGATTTCTGAATAACCAAAAAACTAAAATAAGTTTGTAATTACATTAATCATATCCTAAAAATCCTATAATTATATGACTAAACGTAGGGTCGTTAATTGTTTAAAGTTTAAACATTGTACTTGCAAGGCTAAAATCAAGATTGCCACCAGTATAGCTGATATGATATGGTGACCAAATGAAAGTTCTCATATTACAGAATATATGTCCATGAAACAAGTTTAAGTTGAAATGTAGTATTTTAGGTCTTTCTAAATTAAATCAAAATAATTTATCCTCTAAAATTTAAAATAGGATGTACGTTTAAATTATTCATTATCTTTAAAAATATAGTTACCTTAATTTTTTGGTTCTTAAAAGTAAAATAATATTCTATTATTTGAGAATTATTCCTACAAAGGTTATTAAAAAAGCCATGAGAACAATTAACTATGAAACACTTTTTGAGTTTTAATCTGATCGAAATGGGAGGGTAGTTTAAAGCAAAAAATTAAAATTTTTATATAAAATAAATAAAAAAGCAATGTCAAACGGAAGAAGTAAAATTTCAATAGCAAAGACCATAAATTCAGACAATACTAAGAATTTTTATAAAAAATATTGCAAAAAAAAACTAACAACCGCTGGAGACTATAACCGCAGACAAACTTAGGTGCAAATCCTTTTTACCTAAACAACTCTGTACTCCCTAACTCATAACTCCATTTTGTCAAGGATTATCTCTATTTCTACTACCTTGCTGAAAATAAATAAAATGTCTTTTTTGTATGACTACATGGAACTGGTGTTATGGTCCATTAGCCCAGCCACAAGGACCAGGATTGGGTTAAGGCTAGGGTGTGTTGAAATCAATGAACAAAATGACAAGATTTAGACATGGTCACGAGAGATATAGTGACAAGATTGATGATGTCATGTCTTCCATCTCCCCTGTCTTCCCACCCATTGACTGACTCATCAACCACTAAGACAAAAGAATTTTCCATTGATGCAAATTCTCCAGATAGTACTGCTATCTTTCAAAACTTAACTCACATAAGACCTGTATAACAGAATTACCTAACAATACGGAAACTGCAGGGTATATTTCAAGAATATTTACTATAAGTAAGAAATATGAAACCACTGACCTTAACCAACTCTTTAAGTCGTTCTCTGGTGTAAACAGCTCCAATCTCCTCGCCGAGCGCCCAGTCCAGTATTTTGCTGATGGGATAGGCCAGCGGAAAGGTGAGTACCATGACAACCTTGGTAATGTGGATGGTTTTGGCGCCAATTGCAAGGCCATGTCGGGAACATACTGCCTGGGGAGTGATTTCACCACAGACGACGATCAGGAGTGTGGAGACTACAACGGCAACCAGACCGGATGTCATATCGTCCAGCAGGATGGTAAAAGTGGAGTTAACCATTACATTACCCAGCAGGATACTGCACAGCAGGTAGTTCCCGTGCTCCCTCACCGGTAGGATCGTGCGGGCATAACGCCTCTCTGATTCGGTTCCCGTATTGCAAATGATGCGAAGATCCGTGCGGTCCAATGACATCAGGCCCAAATTCAAACCAGAGAACAATGAACTGAAGGAAAGACAGGTGACTATGATCAGCAGTTGTAGCCAGAGGGGCAGTAGCTTCTGGTAAGTTCGGACTTGTAGATATGGCTGGTTACCCAGGTGCACCCAATGAGAAGCGGTCTGCCCATCTACAGCTTCCTTGGTGCAGAGGAAGTACGAGGTGCCTGGCTTGCCCACTTCCGGCATCTGCAGATACAATAGAGCTGATGTGGCACTCTCCTGTATCGGTTGCTCAAACTAGAAAAAAGTAAAAAGTTGTATTATATCTCTAATATAACATTTATTATACCACTCTTTAATCATTTTTTATCAGGCTGCATGAGGAGGAATATAAGGAATAACTGGTAGTATACCTGTCCTATCAAGTGATGTCTAGAATAGAATAGAAAATCGCCTTTATTCCATAAGCATAGAGCTTAGAAATGGTGTCATACAAATCACTGACATTAGAAGAAGCTATATGCTATATCTAAGACAATATATGACTAACTGGTTAACCTGGCTTGGGTTTGGATCATGTTTTTAGTTTTAGATGTTGTGATGACTTACATCACAGTTATTATATAGTGGTAGTGGAAAGAATCAGTGTATTACATGTATCATTATTATATGTCTTAATGATACTGTAAATAGAGGTTCTGATTATTTTTCTTGTGTAACTTATACCAGACCTGAACACCAGTTTCGCATTCTTGTTTTCTTCAGTAACTAAAAACCTACTCAATTTTATTTCGCTTTTAATTTTGGTAGTATGAGATGTTTCATTTTTAATGTATCAATATTTACTTTTTAAATATTATTTCACAGCAGAAATTACACTGCTATTGAATAATACTGTTAATATCTAAATAGACAAATACACATTTAAAAGTAAAGGTGGAGTAAAAGAAAACTTTTAAAGTCTTACAATAGAAATTTTGCAAAAGAACCAAATAGTGAAAAAAAAACTTGTCCAGCGGTCCCCCATTAAAATAAAAATCTGATTGTTAAATAAAATAGAATGAAACCACAAAACCTTATCTCTTAACTGTACACTTCAATTTCTCTTGACACCCTAATTTTTAAATATATTACTACAAATTGTAAACAAATATTGTGCAAGTCTTAATTAATCATGTACACAATAATATATAACATGCATTATGTAAATTAATCAATAATAATTATTTATTAATTGGATTGTAATTTAATAGCTAAATGCATTCAATCTGGTTACCTGAATTGAGATACATAGATACATAAAACGGGTATCTTAAAGTACCCCCTCCCTAATTATTAAATTTCTTATGAATATAGATAGAGTGATTTACTTTCGAGAATGTTTATATGACCAGCTGAGGAGTTTTTGATGTATGAAAATTATTTACCTCCCGCCAAAAATGGGGTATTTTCGGGAAAAGTCAAAATTTTTAAATAGGAATCCTAGCAAATGACACTTAATTTCAAAGATATTATAAAAAGAAAAATAGCACAAACTAGAGGTCTCTAACGTTACTCTATAAAATTTGGTGGCCTACTAAAGTTTGAATTGTTTTATAAAACCCTCACAATTTAAGTTACATTTTATGTTATTGTAAGGCAGATAAAACATTCACTCACTAGTTATTTTGAGAACTTACGGTACCGAATCGTAAAACAAGTTATTACAAGAATCAACTGACATCAAAAACCATAAATAACACAGCATTTATTAGGTTTTGATTTATCTGACTGAGGTCCAGTAGGAAGCTCTGGGAATACCAATAGCTGGTTAAATGCCTTGTTATCTCTTACTGGTTGCCAGTTAGTATGTGAGACATATTCAGTACAGTTACTGTGTTTCTTGTAACCAAAGAGAAGCCCATATTAACAGTTGATATATAGACAACTCCACCAATGATAAAACATTTTTACATGAATTTGAATATTTGATGATTTTTTAAATGGTGTAGAAAGAAATATAAATTTACATGTGGAGACTAAAATGTAAATTTAATGCAGAGAACTAAAGTAATAATCATTTGTAAACAAAGTTGTATCATTTGGTTACCAAAATTATTCAGAAAACACCCTAGAATCAACTAAAGTCACATATATTAAAAGTATAATTACTAACTGTAATAATAGTATATTACAAAATAAAATTGCAAACTTTAATATATCTGGCCACTTTGCTGAACTGATTTAAAAAAATTGTATTCACAGAAAACACCATCACTTGTGATGTTTTCTCTGTAAACACAGCACATTCTCAGATAGATTTCTGCTAGACTATTCCCCTCTACTTGGTTGAAACGAATAACAATCAGCAATTCACCATTGATATTGTTTATGTCGCACCAGGTATGTCATTTTGTGTTGGGCTTGCTCTGCATTTCCAGAAAAGGGTTTGCGCAAACAAAGACTATAAGAGTCCTAAATGGACCAGAGGCAAACATGCCATCCACATCTCAGGAAGTTGGAATTGCTCACACCACCAATAATTATGGTTTAAATTGGCTACTCTAATATGGAAAAATCAGGAATGCTGTCATTAAACTGGAACCAGAGAAACCCGCCTTGGCACAGGCATGAATTTCAGTACCCATTACATCGTTCACTGACAATTTTACAGACAAGGAGAATATTAGATAGACCTAAATATTTTTATCAGAAAATATTAAAACGGAAAAACTGTAATTTTTACAAAATACTTTATAGTATTAGATAACAAAGTACATTGCAGTATTAATTGGATAACATTTATTGTTACACTGAGCACAAGGTAATTTACTAGAATTTACTTGTTTACTTCACCTAGTAAATTACCTACTAAAGAATTTAACACATCTAATTAGATCAAATAATATACATAGCTCATCCAGCTCCTGTTGACATTTGAGATCATGATAACACAGTGTTATAAAAGATAGTGAATTATTCACCTCCTGGTTAACGCCGATGGGATACTCGCAGATAGCTCCCTCTTCCAGATTCTCATCAGTAAGTACAAATTTGGTATGATTAGTCCAGCCGGAGCCAAACAGTCTCAGTACGCCAGACGTACCGACCAGCAGTTCCGGTATTCCTGATTCAGCAATGTCCACAGGCTTCTCAGAGTCTTCAAGCTTGAAACCGTAGACCTTCACCTTGGACACAACTGGGAATAGGGGATCCACTGGTACAGGGTCATCAGACAGCACTGTCCAGTCACTGCTGTGTGCGTTGGCCACTGGCCCTGCCTCGGCTACACTGCAACAAACCCAGGACTTGACGTTACAAACTCATCCGAACCTGGACATAAAGAATCTACTGGTATAGGGTCTTCAAACAGCACAATCCAGTCACTGCTGTGTGCATTGGCCACTGGCCCTGCCTCGGCTACACTGCAACAAACCCAGGACTTTGGTGGCGAGGGGGAGAGAGGTGATTTGGATTCAAGATTGGCACATGTAACACAGTGTAAAACATTTATATTGCTTATGTTGTATTAGAAAGATTGGATATGAAACAAGAATGACGTAATATAAAGACCTATCTGACTGAATTATCTAGGAGGTGATAAAAATTAATAACAAGCCTAGATGGTGATCTGCTACAACAGAATAATGAGAAGATCTGTTTATTGGTAAAAAGGACATACTATTATAAACCTTCAAAATATCAACTTTTAAAGGCATTTTGAAGTTTGCATAGTGCTCTTGAGATTACTTGAATTCGAGCTAAATATTTATATATTCACATGATTTAAATATCTTTATGAATAATGCTAAAATATATTGGGTTATAGCGAGAAGCAACAAACTGTTCACCACGTGTACTTTAAAAAGTGTTTAAACTAAAAATAACTTTGCTTGATTATTTCTCTATGCAATGGAAAAGCTGAAGTAAAACTGCTACGGTAATTTCTGGGTTTATGACAAATAAATTATAACTGTATCACTTTGGAAGTTCTCATTTAATAGAAAAATTATTGCTTGGCTACTTCCAGTTGAAACTTTACAGACTTGCTGAATAAAAATTACTTAAAACTAGATGATATTCATTTTCCCAACACAGGCGATATCATCAATTTGAAAAGGCCTAGTTAGTACAAATTAGAACAATAATTCTCCATTCCTGGCCATTATATCTCGTACAGTTTTCATAAATGGGTATAAAAACGAGTATGCGTGTAAAAAATAATTTAATTTAGATCAGACATACAATCTTCTTTAAATAAACTTACACAAGCATTTTCCAAACAGAAATAAAACTAATCAGCAGCCAACATTAAAAGATTAAATGGGTTGCTAGAGGCCATCGCTCCCAACTCTCAAGTGGCTCTCGCTGCTGTCTTGTTTGTTCAGTAGTTAACAATTATTTTAAGATAATTTGAATAAGAGTTTACTGTTACAGTGTATGTAGACTGAATCAACCAACGCACATAAACTATAAATTCAATGGAGCATTGAAAAGATTTGAATTTATTATCACTAGTAAATTATTACACCTCTCTAATAAACATGTAAGGTTATAAAAGAAATTATAAACACAACACACTTGAATGCTTTGGAAACATTTTACATTAACAAAAAAAAAATAATACCCATTATATTGTATTACATGGGAAAAAAGGTGCAAGTATATTCACAAAAGTTACCTCTAAAGACAAATATGAAATATTCCAAAGAAACAATAATAATTATTTTACTATAGTACACTGTATTGGAAAAACATATTTTCCGGTTTTAGTCATAGCCTGTTAAAATGAAGCTTATTGCTTTGTAAATTGTTATAATATATATGATAAGAGGACCTTCTACTAATTACAAGATAGTGTAGCACTGCCAGTCCACAGCAGTCCATATGTAACTACTTCTAGAAATGGCCTTCACATGATACAGTCACAGTTTCTGCTGAGCATTACTCATATTAGCTAACTCCAGGAATTGTTTGGTTTCTTCTAATTCACCATTGCACAACAGAGCAAGAAAATCTCAATATAACTAAATATGAAACTAAAATAAAAGTGCTTATTTTAAAAACTATTTACTTTTCTTAGTTTTAAAAAGATTAATTTAAAATCAATGTTAAACCCATAATGGCCTCAAAATTATGATATCTTTTAATTTATGTTTATTTGAAAGGGAAATATTACTACAAAACAAGTTTTTTTTAATGAACAGGAAAACAACCAAAAAAAGATTTTACAATGTACAAAGATAAGACATTTAAGTAAATGAATTGCTGTTTAAACAAGAATTTCATTTTACTATTGGACAATTTGACTAGTGGAAAAATACTTAAATGGGTTAATGATCAAATCCGTTACTTTGGTTTACTTAAAAAATGATCCAGAAGCTACAAGAAAGTAACAGTGTAGTGATAATAGAGTGTCTATTGCTAATGTTAGAGGCAGTGAACTCCATTAAACTGCCATACTCTGAACAATAGATTGAGCTCACTTAAAAAATGGTTCAGAAGCTACAAGGATGTAACAGTGTAATGATAATGGAGTGTCTGTTGCTGATTTCACTGGCAGTTAACTCCAATAAACTGCCATCCTCTGAACTACAGATTGAGTTCAATTAAATGATAGTCTACAATTGTTTGATTACTAACCACATCCTGCTAATTTTGCTATAACTGCTTTTTCAATTAAATTTTAACCTGCAGGTATTTGCGTACAACCTAGCAATTTAATTTAATTCTTAAAAGCATAAAATCCTCATTATTTCTAATTGTTTTGTTCTGTAACATAATTATCAATATCTAGGACAGAGACAAGAAGGGAAAATTATAACAACTTACTTGAAATAATTTTTAATATTTGTATATTAGAGATGTGAGCTATGATTGCTTTATGCACTTTTGAGATTAGTTATTTACATTACTCTATCCAAATTTTGAATCTTTGTGGATAATATATTGACCTTACACCCACCCTACAGCAACAAGAGACAACCAACGCCCTACCCTGGAAAAGTAATCAGTTAATGTAAGCAACCTGAGGTATCAAGAGACATTCAATCATTTTTGAGAGCTTTTTTAGAACTTTATTAGATTTTTTTCAAGATTTCAAGATATCTCTGTTAAATAAATAACTACTCAATAGAAAAAGTTAATGCCAATATGTTGCACACAAAATAGTTTAATTAATGTCTGTGATTCACAAGCAATAATTATGAGTAAGGAAAACTTCCTTTAATTAAAAGACATAACAGTGCAAAGAATAAAGAGAAGTTCAATCAAGATAACATTTATATTTCTTCTTTATACAATTCAATATTCACATTTTTACAACATTTACTAGCAGTCACCCACGGCTTCGCATGCACAATTTTTGAGGCACATAAGGTATATTTTTTTCTAATATTTCATCACTAAACAATAGGTACACAAGATTCTTTTTTTTTTTTTTTTTTTTTTTTTTTTTTTTTTTTTTTTTTTTTTTTTTTTTTTTTTTTTACAACAGGTAAGTTTTAGAACTATATACATTAATAGTAGGAAATTAGGTAGCAATGAAAAAAAGTAGGCAGAAATGAAGAATTGTATTAATTTACAATTCTAACCCTACCAATACAGTAGTTTAAGTTAAAGTTATTCCTGGAGCAGTTAAAATTTGATCCACTTCCTTTCCACTATAAAATAATACTTTTTCCTGAAAACTTGTGGATCTGATCGGAAAGTGTCCGTTTACAGATACATTTTTGTAAAGCAAACGTTTTAAAATTAGACTGACACTTTTAATGAAATTTTGTTATATGAATTTGTTATGAAGTTTTTATTAATTAACAAAAGAGAGTTCTTTTATACAGTATAGTAAGTAACAAGAGATGTTAAAAACGAGCAATCCCCTAAGTCTTGAAATCCATGACCGAGAATGACAAGTGATGAAATTATGATAAGTATGCTATAATTTAGTAAAGTATAAGTGGAATTCTTCAATAACACCGCTGAGAAAACACAGCTTAACTTTAACTACAGAAGACAAGTTAAAGACTATTAAAATATAACATTAAAATTGTTGCTCCCATTAAGGGTTATCGGAGGATAAAAAGATGTTTAAACTTTTTAAATTAAATTCTAATTTAAATTAAATTTTAAATATTAAAAAAGATTTAATGGTTCTAGATGTGTAGTCATAACTAACGTGACGGTATTGTGGTCACTTTTATGCACAATTGTACATAGCTCATAAAATATAGTTTCAATTATGTAAACTAAATTTTCATAAAAAGATTGTTTTAGACATTAAGTGTGAACTTTTACATAGCTAATTCAACTACAGTTTAAATTATAATATAAGTTAAATTTTCATAGACCTACGCATTTTTGGAAGTACATTAACAATTATCAACTATTATGTAATAAGTAATAACTACTATATAATAGTAAAATTTGTCTTACTTTTTTTAACTAGTCTACTTTCGAGTAAGGTACACTTTTGGAAACAGCTGTTGAAAATTTAAATACAATAAAAATTAATTGTAAGGAGAGAATTTTGATTCATGAAGACCTCAAAGCTTTTTCTGATGCCTTTAATTAGACAGGTCTAATTAGGCCTTTATTTTTGTTTTAAATAATATACCTTAATTAATTTTATAATCACATTGCAAAAAAGATAGTAAAAATAAGTTTTAGAAAAAAAGTTGAAAATATTTGGATTGTTTCCCAATGTTATATTTCTTAAATGTGCACCATTTTAATAACATTTCAAAAAATTTTCATATTAATAATGGAATTTATCTCAGAGAGAATTAAATAAAAATATGCACTTTAAATACATCCAAAACACATCAGGTACATAAGTGGCCAGACATTATGCTCACTACTTGTCCAGTTGGTATTCACACTTGGTCAACAAACAAAGGTAGTTAATTGAATATCTTCTTTCCCGATCAACAAACATTTCATTGTTTCTTGTTGGGGAATAGATTGGGATAAGCGAATATTCAATAATAGCAATAAAACAGTTCATAAAACTGCTTCAACACCTTAGCAGTGTTATCAAGTCATAAAACATTTCATAAAGTATCCGGCTTACTAGGTTTACTACTTTGCATACTGCACAAACATCTGTTGATTTGTGTGTGCCATGACTCAAAACAATAGAATGGTATGCCATTTAATGCCAAGGCATTGCTATGCAACACACGGTTATTGCTTAGGACTGAACGATCCCTCTCTACTGTAACTCATACGATAACAACCTATTGTTTTTTTCAGATAAAATCTAAAATTATTCATGGAAATTTGCACAAAATTGTATGTCAAAATAGATTTTTTATTTGTGTATCTTTTGATACATGATTATTTGAACGATCTCAAAATCCTCCTCTCATGAATAAAACACATTGACAGAACAGCAGATTACTAATAACTTAAAGAAAATTACTTGTAGCAATTGTCAAAATTAAGGACCAATTAACTTATTAAAATATATAAGCAACAATTAAGAGCAAGGATGCTCCAAGTATTCTACCAAAACAAGGTGTAAAAAAGTCCCGCATTGGCTTGGTAACTCCCAAACAATTACAAGTAAATCAGTAAAACTTGGTACTTCATTATTGCACCTATAAATCTACTTTTTGAAGTAAAGAATGGTTTACAGACGGCTTTAAATCAAAAAGCGGCACAGGCGCTGGAATTGTGGTGTGAGACCATGCAGGGAGCTGGTGGTCCCTATGGGTCCTTACCCTACAGTTTTTCAGGCGGATGTTGCAGCCATTATGGAATGTGCTCGTGAGAATCTTTGTTTGCTTTATAGGAGTAAGACGATTAATATTTTCATGGATAGTCAGGCAGCACTGATGGCGCTGAACTCTTGTGTGTTCAAATCCAGACTTGTTTGGGATTGCTATCAAGTCGTTTCTTCCCTTGCCAGAATCAACAATGTGACTGTTTGTTGGGTTCCTGGTCATAAGGGGATCCCTGGGAATGAAAGAGCTGATGTCCTGGCCAATCGGGACTTCAGCGTCAATTATGACAGGCCCTCAACCGTTCTGCGGTATTCCAAGGTGTGAATCCTTTGGGGCTGTCTCGAAATGGGTTCGCGCTGAACATGAGAGAAGGTGGAGGTTGCATCTAAACATGAGAATGAGCAGAATGGTACTACAGTCGCCTTCCTCCAGAGTGGTGTCTGACCTTCTCTCACTAAGTAGATCAATGTCTTCTCGGGTTGTAGGTCTGATCACGGGACATGGTCACCTGAGGAAGCATCTTCACAGTCGGCATCCTTCAGGAGGATCAGCTTTGTAGAATGTGTGATGAGCAGGATGAAACTGCCGAACACTTGCTCTTTGATTGTCCTACAATAGCAAGGGAGTGTGGTAGTTTGGATGGCATGTTTGGTAGTTTGGACAAGGGTGGCGAATTTCCCCCAGGAGGACCTGATAGGTTGTTTTTTGGCGGTTTGCGGAACTGTTCAAATCACCAGTCTATACTGGTAGACCTCATGGTGTTTCCGAGGTGTGCAAAAGGCCCTTGAGGCTTAAGTGCATGGCAGTAGTCCGCCCCATAGAAGAAGAACAAAAAGAACTACCATTTTTTGATATATCAAGGGGATGGCCCGTAAGGAGTCAGAAGAAAATCTTAAAAGAGAGCATAAGTCGAGTTTATTAGTAGAGTACAATACCGCAAATCTAACCTCAAAGGCTTCACTCTTTAAAAATTACGCTGATTTAAAGTTTAAATTATTTACAATATAGGTCCTCTTCTAGATTGTTTAATATTCTTGTCTTGGCTCAAGTTGTTAAAGTTAAACTTATTAAATGAATACTGGACTTAAGAAATAGTTTTTAAGGTAGCTAGTGACTCTTCACATCTAATGGAAGATGGTCTACAAGGAGTTCGGCAAAAATATATAACTTATTGGACATATTTACTTGTAGTTTGTCATATCACAGTTTTACTTGTCATACTAGCTTGTACTTTTTAAGGAATCAGTACAATGCACTGTGATAAACTGGTGTCTAGTGCTATGTGATACAGATCCAGAACTACCACACACCAAGCTAAGTGCTAAAAACTGACCATGCTTTGTGATTGTAAACATTAAACAAAATATTCACTCAATTATCGTGATAGTATAATTAAATAGTCAGTCCTTATTTTGGTCCTTTCCCCTTTTGAGAAGAATTATCAGTACTGTACCAATTTTTTCAGTAGTTCCAGTGGATGTAAATTGTATCTTGGTGATTTGTGATATAAATCCAAAATTAACACACAACAAGCCAGAGCTACAAAATGATAATTCTTTGAGATTGTACATAGAGGATTTTACAAGAGGTGAAGCCATTCACTCTGTTATCATAATTATCAGTTAAGTAAGTTGCTCTACATTGATATTCTACTCATGGGAAGAGTTGTGGAGTACCACTTTAAAATTTGTTATATTTGGGTTAACAGTAAATTTTACTCACTAAAACTTTTTAATTGTTTGTAAATCGAAAGCAGTTGTCAGAACCGAACCATGTAAAACCTTATTGGCTCCTTATCAACCTCAGAATAATTTATATTTCGAAATGTGTTCCCCTTATGATTTGTTTCTTCAAAAGCATTACATATGATTTTACAATGGTGACAATTTTTTAGTTTAATGACGTTGTTGGAATTTCAGGAAATGTAGTTTTCCCTTAAGTATTTGGTCTTGAATTTAAAGAGTTTTTATTTATTGAATGGTAATTTTAATGTACTCTTGAGTAACAAAAATCTATCTACAAAATAGTTTTTCTTCCATGTCATTGTAACCAAAGTTACCGTATAAATTAAAAATTTAAATTTATGTAGGGTAGTTGTCAAATAAGTAACAAAATCTAGGGAAACACTTTTGTAATTTGAATGTACAAGAGCAGGGTCAATTATAAAATATCAATAAATTGTTAATAGCTCACACTTCATACAAAACCCAATTTTTCTCATTTTAGTGTTTATGTTTATTTTATGCTCTACAAGGCATTTATTATTGAACTAGAAGTTAAGGCGGCTTCGCTCGCAATTTCGTAGGGTTTGCACCTGTATGAGCACTTCTGGTTCAAGTGAATTATATTCTACAAATATTCTCCAAGAATATTGTAGAAAAAAGTGTTATGTACTTCAGATAGACTTTTTTATCATGAAAATTACAAAATAAGATATAATGTGTACATAATAATAGGTCAGAGGCGAGAAAATAAAGTTTAGTTTTTAGGAGGAAATGAGGACAAAAATAACAGAATATATAGAATGAAAACAACAGAATACACTCCTGGACTGGTGTTCAACTACTGTACGGGTACAATAAATAGGAATTGAGGTAGGTCAGAACCAGAACCGACCGTGACCGCGAGCGTGGCGAGGGGCTCAGGCCATTGATCTGTCTATAGGCTACTACTGCCACAATAGTGCTACTGTTCAGTTGTTCATCATTCTCACAGCGTTCGCCCGGCCGTTCTGACCGCTCTCCTGACGTCATTCTCCATTCCTCACTTCCATGCAAACGTTTAGTACTTATTGGTTAACTCTGAACTCTTTTGAACGAAGAATCCGGTCACCCATTCACCTCCTGTCAATTCATTCATGCCAGTCTTGTAGAAGTTTGAGACTTGATTGATAACTCAGCCTTACTTGACAAAGATCGTGACAAGAATTACGAGTCAAAACTTATGTTGTTTAGTTAACTGGACTAACCAATCACATATGTGTCATTTTGAACTGATAATTCTCTCTCAAGAACTTAGTTACTGGAGGTAGTAACAAAAAGTAAAATGTAATACTCATTCCACAACTTACTTATTATTGATGGTGTACAATGACATGAACGATCTAAGGAGAAACAAAGACAGTTCTTCAGGTTTCCGCGGCCGATTTTTCTCGTTTACACCGTATCAACACTTTGATAAACTGTACAATCGTTAAAACAGAAATTAACTTCAACGAAGAAGACAGAATTATATTATCAATAAATTGGCAGCTTGTTCTGAAAATTCCTACTGATCACCGATGGGTTGACCTGTAGACAATCGCACGAGATAATTCTGGCCCCTCCACACATCTTTCATAACTAGACTGACTGGCACTGACATCTTGCTTGAAGACGACTACACAGCGAGACAGAAATATCTCAATATCATAACTGTTGAAACGCGCTGTAAACATTCTATCTCGCAGCCATAATACAATTATGTCTCGTTTAGAAAATATATGTGAAACACAATGCAATTATTTACTTTTATTGGTAATGTTAATTGCATACTATTCTCCTGAAAATAATATACATTAGGTACCAGCCAGAATCGGACACCAAAAATATTTTTTTTTAATAATTATTATTACTCTATTAAATTTTATGTACTATTTCCTCTATTTCCTGAACAAAAAGACACCTTAGTTATACTTGTACTACAACAATAAACGGTATGTAGTTTTTATGGATTACACAATCTTTTATGCTGATCTGCTACCATAAAACCCAGAAACAAGACAAATACTTGCTGACAATATACAACATAGCTTCCTGAACATTACGTTTTTATTTTTAAACTAGTCCAGATTTTACAATCACTTTAAACTTAGTACATTACTCCATTCTCACAAGGTAGATGTGAGTCGGTATTTCAGTACTCAGTACTTTGTAACGGTTACTTTTCTCCAGTATCTGTAACGGTTACTGAGGACCAAAAATACTGATGACAGATACTTTGTATGTAGTACTAACTCTGTATTGTTACAAGATACAGATATTTTCTCGTACTGATTACTTTACTAGTCCTGAAGTACTCATATACTTACTGATACCGAATACTGAAATACTTGAGGCTGACAAATACAATATTAATACTGCGATTGTAAAGCCCCAACTGGAAAATATTGCTAGTTCACAATGTAAATTACTCACCAACCCCGGTGTCTGTGTGATATTCTTGAATTAGTTATTGAGTAAATAATGTATTGTTTTAAAGGAAACTAAACAGTTTATACATTGTGTTAAAAGTGTTGAATTATGCAAAATATGATTAGATATTTTATGTTTTTACTTAAAATGAGAGCTTATTTAATTTGTTCATAATACAAAAATGCGTTAATATACCAAAAGTGCACCAAAGAAAATTAAAATTACTTATAAAATAGAATTTTATTGTCCTAACCTTAAAGAACACCCAATGTAAACAGCCCATTGGACTAGCAGCAGAGGTTCAATTTATGATATACTGTATTTCATTAATTACATCTCCAAAAGTATAAACTTAAAATAATAATAAATTACCTATATTTATCCATTTTTTACATAATTGCGTTGTCCTTTTGAAGACTATTAATTACATCAGAGCATTTACAAAACTGTGTTTATTACGGAAAATACTCAGTATTTTAAGCGTTACAAATACGCTTACTGATACTGATTTAAAGTCTTCTAGTATCTAAAACAAAGATGAAATACTGATTTAGAGTATCTAGTATTTAAAACGTGAACAGTACGAAAATACTGATTTCAAGTATCCAGTATTTAAAGCGTTACAAATACTGAAATACTGATTTAGAGTATCTAGTATTTAAAACGTGAACAGTACGAAAATACTGATTTCAAGTATCCAGTATTTAAAGCGTTACAAATACTGAAATATTGATTTAGAGTATCTAGTATTTAACACATTGATGGACAATAGCGATTGTTATAAATTGTATTAGGTGACGTGCCTGCTATAGCAGTCATGACTACGTTACTGTATATAGCTGTGACTGCTATAGCAGTCAAATACACAAGTGATGTTTAGGGTCATGACTGCTATAGCAGTCGTAATTAAAAAATTAATAGGAACTAAATTAATTCATTTTTCAATTATCACAAAACGTTGAGTGATCAAGTAGGTCTTATTTAATTTATATATTCACTTGGAATTTTGGGCAAACCCTTTCCACAGTTGGTAGCCCTTGTCAACCAGTTGTTTACCAGTAGTGACCTGCTCTTTCATAATGCGAGCTGTCCGATCACTGTCAACCTGTTCTGAGTAATAGTGTGCATTCTACTGCAGTAGAAATTGAGTACAAATAGTGAATTAATTAAAATAGTAAAAGAAATTTTAGATTTACCGAGTGAAAGTGATGTAGATCCTAAAACTGACCCTGTAGAATTAGCAAGTGAAAGTGATATAGATCCTACAACCAACTTTGTACAATTACCAGGTGAATGTGATTTCGAACAAGTAAGTGAGGCTGAAAGCAACACACATACTAGTGCCGTAAGTGATCACAATATTGAGGCTGTAGGTCTAAATATCCTTAGTTCCAATGTTTTATCTGAAGGGCCTGAAAATGAATACTTTACGGAGTCGGGTGTTTCAAGTAAAACAACCTCTTTTGTTGATAGCTCTAGTGAGGCTGACGATACGGATGAGGATCCAAACTATATTCCATCCGATGTAGAAAGTAATAATAGTGAGGAAATTAAGCAATCCTCAGAGGAGGAGTTAGTTTTAAATTTAAACCAACCATCTACCTCAAAAATCACCCAAGCTCCACCTTTGGTTTGGTCTAATGACACAAAACCTATTCCAGTTTTTTAATTTGACAATAGCTCTACCGGTATAAAATTACAATTACCTGAAAATGCAACTCCTTATTATGTTTTTAACAAACTATGCAGTGATGAGATTATGGACATGATTTGTCAATCAATAAATAACTATGGTATTTTGATGGATTGTCGTTCTCGTCCACACGCAAAAGGTCGAAGAATGAGGAATTTTAAGCCAGTTACTATTGATGAGTTGAAGAAATTTCTTGGACTTAGTTTATTAGTAGATCAAATTGGGTTTTCCCGGTTAAGAAATACGTTTTATACTGATCCCCTTTATTACCACCCAATATTCTCTTATACAATGAGTGGTAGGCGGTTTGTAAGACGTGTGCAATTTTTATACTGTTCTTTATACTTATTTTCAGGGTTATATTGACTTATTTTTATCATATTTCTTAAAACTTTTACAATAAATTTTTATTATTAAATTGAAAACGTGATGACTGCTATAGCAGTCCTGACCTATTTAATAAATTTTGGTGTGCAGGGTCATGACTGCTATAGCAGTCCTATTTTTCTTCGTTTCCATGCAAACCTCCATGTTACAAGTAGACTAGACATATCGATTTAATATCTGTAGGTCAAGGACTTAACGAGATTTCAAAGTGTCTCTCTAGGGACCCTCATAGGCTATGACTGCTATAGCAGTCACGCACTTTAAGGTAGTCAAGGATTTGAAGTGGCGTTAAAGCAGTCACTCATCATGACTGCTATAGCATTCACGTCCGTCAATGTGTTAAAACGTGAACAGTACGAAAATACTGGTTTCAAGTATCTAGTATTTAAAACGAGCAGTAGTACTCAGTATCGCCCAGTAACGGTACCAGAAGTAACGGTTACATGTATGTACTGATTTAGCCCATCTCTATCACAAGGTAGACAACACTTAGAAGTATTAAATCTCACTGAGTACGTGGCAAATCTGATGCACTGATAAACATCCCTGTAAGAATCCAAATATTCCTAAATATGGGAGAGAAGTAGCGGAACACCGAGTACACTGTTGTCCATCGCCACCCAGTGAGATATGATCCACATCCTATCTGATGTCACCAGTCATTGAGAACAAAACGCTTCCAGATAGGCGAGGGAGGAGAATGTGGGGGCAAGGAAGCGAGGAGAAATATTGCGCAGTTGCAGGACGCAGGTGGTGAAGCCAAGGCTCAAGTTACGCACTCTGGCGTGTCTGTCTTGTCTTGTCGTCGAGTATATCGCTTCGCACCACTTCCTCTATGGCGGATTTATACGCAGTACGTGACGCACACCTGCCCGTCAACTGACATTAAATATCCCCGCTATAAAAAAATAGGGGTTGACCGCGTTGTAATGTTACCAACTGTCAATTTTGGGATAAGCGATGATTGAAAACCCCAAATGTGATGCGTTTCTTAATTTCAAATATATTACTTCAAAATGTAGTGTCCAGTAGTCATTCACTACAGAGGATCAACTGGCAAATTTACAAGTCCAACTGTGGTTTGTATCAGTAAAACTGGTCGATAAGAAAAGTAACACAAACATACATAACAGCAACTTAGTTTAGAATACTAACCTATACAGCCGAACTTATTATACTAAAAAACCAAACTAATAAAAAAAGGCTACAATAATAACTTGACATTAGACAACTACGGCAATGTCTATATAGATCATTATTTCCGAGGGAGCTGAAACTCTGGGTTATTTAGGATGTACAAAATACCCTCCAAAAACAAGAACTCTGAAAACTAACTTTGGGGATTTGTTGAGGTTTAAGGCCTTGTAAACGTGTTTCAGTTTAAAATAAACTATTGTGTGCAATATTGAGGTTTCTCTTTGGAAATTCTGGGGGGCGGGGAGGCTTGAATCCCCTGACCACCCCCCTTATATACGTCACTGAACGGCGGTGTATATACATATGGATTCATGTTGTCGTTCCAGCAGTAGAAAAGAATCCATTTTAGTGTTACATACACCATATGCGGGATTCAAAAATACAACTGAGCACATTTCTGAGAATAGTAACCACGTTCTTGTTCTTGTTCATGTTCTAACATGTTCTTCAGGTGCCAAATCGTAAGACATAAGACAAGCAGGCATCTGTTGAATAATGAACAGCATTATAGCGGCGAAAACCACAAATCAAGTATATACCTGAAAGTCCACTTGTCACACAAGTGTATCACTGCTCTGTACACGCCGCAAGTGGATTGAAAACATCTAATGCTGTACCTTCAACATCGCCACGCACACGTATTGTTGGTTTGATAATTATTTAGCTCTCAAAACCCAGTGTTCTTTTAAAAGTGTTTAATATAAATACTACCACTTAAAGAAATTATTTCGTGATGGAACAATTGCAAATTCACCAACAGCTTATCACTACAAGATATGAAACCGATTATGTTATCTACTCCTATTTAACCGTGTAAGGGCCTAAAGGATATACTAGCCATATTTGTAATCTGAAACACTATTGCTTAAAACGATGCATGCAACAACATAAATAAAACTATGTCCTATACATTTCCTCATCCACTGGACAGGACAAGCAATAAGTGCCAAAATTAAAGTTAAAAATAGAGTTCTAGGAGAAGTACAAGTAAATAGAGGTTCTTGCTACAACACAGAAGAACAATTTGCTCACGACAATAAAATGTAAATTTACCGTACTTGAAAAGAATTCACAACAATAAAATGTAAATTTACCGTACTTGAAAAGAATTCACAACAATAAAAGAAAATATAAAAATGCATGTGAAACGACCAGCATGTGTCAAGAAAATATAAATGGATCTGAAATACATTACAAGATAATGTAGGCTAAATTTACAAGATAATGTAGGCTAAATTTAATTGATATTGCATGACAAAAGAGAATGTAAATGTACTTGGTATTACCTGCACACGAGATAATGTAAATGTAATACAATTAAACCTAAAAATATTACTAACTAAAAATTAAAGAAATGAAAAAAAGACTTTGGTCCTTGATCTACCTTGGTGGTACGCTAAGGTAACCATTCTAGTCAATAATCTCAAGTATGCTTTCATGTTATTTGCTTTTTTATTACTAACGAAGCCATTTTGTTGTGGTTCATTCATTATGTTTGATATGAGTATAAAGCATACCCAGCAACACGAGCAAAACACAATAGTCTTGCCCATCTTCACACTAACGCTGGCAATATACGACAAATTTGAGTTTTTCTTAAAGAAACGTTTCTAAAACACATTTATTTGTATTCCACTATTGTTGTTAGTGTTGACTTGCCCAGGTGTGGGAGGCGGCAGGCGGACTGATCCGCTCAATTGGCGCCGACCGACACGCGACACCGCTGTTATGTTCGCGTTGATTGAGTCGACGAGTCCGCGGCCCACCACGCCTCTCTACTCTATTGGCCACGTCCGGCGCCAGTAGACGCTTAGACCAAAAATAATTTTATTGGCACGATATCGATAGCCTGCCTACTGAGTTAATCGCCTTAAAGAACACAACACGTTAATTAGTTCACAACACCTTTACAAGGCTGTTGACGATAAGAGAGTTAGGGCAAATCAACAACTCCGCAGACAGTTTACGTCTCCAAATTCAATAACTAATTTTACGTAATTGTACGCTTCGGCCCACAGTCAAGTCCGTTCCCCGGCCTGACATGCTGATGGGTGCAGTAACAGTTAAAATAGGTCAATTACAAAGTCCTCTATATAACTAGTGGTAGTAATCAGTAATAAATATACTGTGCGCTAAGGAGTCGATACCGAGGACACGATATACCTAACGAAATGGATAATTACGAGAATCTATTTCTGAACTATACTCAACGAGCCACAGTAGTCTGCGAGACAAGGGCCAATTTACATTTTATAATAACACAACTTAGTTTATCGTTAAGTGGATAGACGATTTCCCCCTAAAATAGTTGGACAGTCGCATCTTGCGCTCTCGATACTCCACACGACAATCGATTTTGGCGGCGCGGCATCTAAAAGTTACCACTAAATGATAATTTTGTACATGTCTAATTTTGTACCTCCAATCGTTATACGTACATGTAAATAATATATCCCAACCCAATGAGATTAGGGGATAAAATGATAACATGCAGATCATTGGTACCTACAGTTGATGGTTGGCTTTATTAAATACATTCCGAAAATATGTGTATAATAACAAGATCAAAAGAAAGTTTTTCAGGGAAATAATGCAGTAGGCATTGAATTCCCAACAACGTTATCATTTGGTTGTTGTTAATTTCATTTAAATTACTTAACAATCCCAAAATGCTATAAATAAATAAACTGTAAAGCATGACCCAAACTTTACTGTTTTAGAAATATTATATTCATACACGTCTTGATATATAAATACATATATACACAGAAATACATAAAAATACGTACTAAAATTGTGCGTTTTTTGTGTTTCCCGTTTTTAACATGTACGATGTTAAAATTTATTAAGATAAGTTATACACTGTATGTTTGTTTAAATTCTTTTACTAGAGATACGATTTCCAATGATTTCGCATTGTGGTCCCGCTAAGCATTGATGGACTAAATGCCAGTTTTCTGTCACTTCGTAATGATAGACTGACAATCACTGGCGCTAAGTGCAGGGACGACTACTAGTAATGTCCGGGTAGTTAGACGGGCAGACAGCCGTATCAATTAAATTGACCTCTGACCTCGCACGCGACCGACCACGCTACCGCTGCCGACTCATCGTCCGCTCCCTCCCCACGCGGCTACCGCCAACAGTCATCAGTTGGCCTACTTTACGCCAACTCGCGTCTTAACAGTTTAAACGCTGCTGCTGTAAAAGTGAGGTAGTTAAACGCCTGCGGGCGCCGGCGTGGCGGCTGCTATTTAGAAAATTAGTAAATAATTCAGCTATCATCTTAATTTTGTGATATATTTGCATTAATCCACGACGTGATGTCCAAAAATAACTTATTGATTTGGGAATAAACACATAATAAATCATAACCACGTTCTCTTAAAATTCGAATATAACTTTCATAAGCCCTTCATTTACCAAGGAGCGAAACTCATTTGTATACTGAATGCCCATAGACAATGAAATCAATAAGCAACTGGCATTATATTATAACTTTTAACACGGCAAGATATAAACTTTTATGTTTTCTTTATTGTTTAGTAGACAAATAATCTAAATACACAAGTTTTGCATTGAATCGAAGGGTCGCTTATTGTCGCAATTTTTATAACCATATTAAAATTTCTGTCAAGTGGTCGCATACTGTAACAAAAAAAACTTTAAAATTAGAATGTTAACACAACAAAACCATTTGAGACATAATTTCTAAGTCAAACAATAAGACAAATACGATTTGGTTGAGCCAGGATATGATTTTCGTTTTTGGTCCTGACGGGACATCCAGGGTATAATAAATAATCCGGAGGTCGAGCTGAACTTATCGATGGGCAAGGCATGTTGAGAAAGAGAAGAGGATGATTTATGATAGAATGGCATGCATAAATCGATGGGTGGCAATAACCTTTAGATATGCAGACGGACCACAGACAGGTGAAGCGACCATTGGTTAAAAATAGCCGCTGGCGAGTCGCCATGCCCGAGATCACGCCCGCCGTGCTGCGAGCGTCTTCCTCCTTTCGCGAGGCTAGATTTCAGATTATCGGATACATGCTTCGTTGAGCAAGCAAGTAAAACTATACAAAACAGTTTAATATTTAAAATGGTGATAATTTTCAAAATATATACCTGATAATTAGTGTAAATTATTTTATACCGACTCGTTAAATTAAACAATTTTTTTTGTTCTATGCACACGTCCTGGAACACATTTCACCACCATATCAATATTTGTAACGGGCTTGGACTAAACAATGGTGCCATGATGGTGGAATGTTACTGAGTTCTAGAAAACTGGCCTTGTCAAATGTATGATAACATTAATGGAATTTATTTAATAGAAAACCCAAACAAACTTTTATTCAGGCACATTAATAGAATTATACATTTTTAATTTAAAAAATCTGTAGAAGAAACTACGATCAAAATTGTACTATCAGTCTTCACTTAAATATAGTATATATTATCAACAAAAACACACTCTCAGCGGTTACCTGGCTTATACAACGCCTATCTGGGTTAATAATGAAACACTCTCAGCGATTACCTGGCGTACACAACGCATATCTGGGTTAACAACAAAACACTATCAGCGGTTACCTGGCTTAAACAACGCCTATCTGGGTTAATAATGAAACACTCTCAGCGGTTACCTGGCTTACAAACCGCCTATCTGGGTTAATAATGAAACACTCTCAGCTGTTACCTGGCTTAAACAACGCCTATCTGGGTTAATAATGAAACACTCTCAGCGATTACCTGGCGTACACAACGCATATCTGGGTTAACAACAAAACACTATCAGCGGTTACCTGGCTTAAACAACGCCTATCTGGGTTAATAATGAAACACTCTCAGCGGTTACCTGGCTTAAACAACGCCTATCTGGGTAAATAATGAAACACTCTCAGCTGTTACCTGGCGTACACAACGCATATCTGGGTTAACAACAAAACACTATCAGCGGTTACCTGGCTTAAACAACGCCTATCTGGGTTAATAATGAAACACTCTCAGCGGTTACCTGGCTTAAACAACGCCTATCTGGGTTAAATAATGAAACACTCTCAGCTGTTACCTGGCGTACACAACGCATATCTGGGTTAACAACAAAACACTCTCAGCTGTTACCTGGCTTAAACAACGCCTATCTGGGTAAATAATGAAACACTCTCAGCTGTTACCTGGCGTACACAACGCATATCTGGGTTAACAACAAAACACTATCAGCGGTTACCTGGCTTAAACAACGCCTATCTGGGTTAATAATGAAACACTCTCAGCTGTTACCTGGCTTAAACAACGCCTATCTGGGTTAATAATGAAACACTCTCAGCGATTACCTGGCGTACACAACGCATATCTGGGTTAACAACAAAACACTATCAGCGGTTACCTGGCTTAAACAACGCCTATCTGGGTTAATAATGAAACACTCTCAGCGGTTACCTGGCTTAAACAACGCCTATCTGGGTTAAATAATGAAACACTCTCAGCTGTTACCTGGCGTAAACAACGCATATCTGGGTTAACAACAAAAACACTCTCAGCTGTTACCTGGCTTAAACAACGCCTATCTGGGTTAAATAATGAAACACTCTCAGCTGTTACCTGGCGTACACAACGCATATATGGGTTAACAACAAAACACTATCTATCAGCGGTTACCTGGCTTAAACAACGCCTATCTGGGTTAATAATGAAACACTCTCAGCTGTTACCTGGCTTAAACAACGCCTATCTGGGTTAATAATGAAACACTCTCAGCTGTTACCTGGCTTAAACAACGCCTATATCTGGGTTAATAATGAAACACTCTCAGCTGTTACATGGCTTAAACAACGCCTATCTGGGTTAATAATGAAACACTCTCAGTGCTTACCTGGCTTACAAACCGCCTATCTGGGTTAATAATGAAACACTCTCAGCTGTTACCTGGCTTAAACAACGCCTATCTGGGTTAATAATGAAACACTCTCAGCTGTTACATGGCTTAAACAACGCCTATCTGGGTTAATAATGAAACACTCTCAGCTGTTACCTGGCTTAAACAACGCCTATCTGGGTTAATAATGAAATACTCTCAGCGGTTACCTGGCTTACACAACGTATATCTGGGTTAATAATGAAACACTCTCAACTGTTACCTGGCTTAAACAACGCCTATCTGGGTTAATAATGAAATACTCTCAGCGGTTACCTGGCTTACACAACGTATATCTGGGTTAATAATGAAACACTCTCAACTGTTACCTGGCTTAAACAACGCCTATCTGGGTTAATAATAAAACACTCAGCGGATACCTGGCTTACCAACACCTATTCAGGTTAATAATGAAACACTCAGCGGTTACCTGGCTTACACAATGCCTATTCGGGTTCATAATGAAAAGTAAAACAGCATTACTGCATTACAACAGAACTTTTCTGTAAATTATTGCCTGTAAAGCATACGTGTATTCGATTTATAACCACTAGAAACGTTTAGAAGTGGTCGTGTGGGTACATGTAAATGTGAATGTTGGCACAATCCTGCCAAGTTGCAGAATATCAAGGATTAACAGGTGAAATTTGTATATATTGCGATGCTAATGAGGACGGCGAAAAGAAGACAAAATCGGAACGAAGGTCATTGTGTTGGTTGCAACTGAGGTTTTTCTGGCCGCTAGAGTCCGAAGTCAAAATCAGCGACTGGTTTTGACGATGTCCTTGTCACCGTGACGACATGGAAGGTATGAAAGGATCCCATTCATTGTGTCACACATTTCTGTCTCTTTCCCACACTTCGCTCTAAAAGAATTCTTAATTAAATTGGCGATAACGTTTATAATATGTGCCCTGAGCCTGTACTGGACCTGAACTGCCGGTCAGATAAAGAATCGCCATATAGCTGAAGTAGTCTATTGATAGAACTCGATGATGCAAGGAGAGAAATAAACCTTTACCGTGCTAGGTGATTACAATAATGGGAGGATTGGTTATATTATAATGTATATAATTGTAAACTCTGGTTTCACATCTACAGTAGTTGCTTCAAGATGAGAGTTCTCAAGGACTTCAAAGAAATGGCGTTTGCACTTAGTTAATGCCAGTGCGTCAATTAAGATAATTCAATTCTCGTCACAAACGAAAAACGCTCTGGGTCTTAAAACCGTCTTTAATTCACGAAAGAAAACATGTTTACGTGTTTTAATTTTAGAAAAACTAATAATATTATGGACACGGCATACCTCGAACCAACTCATGGCTACAAAAAAGGCTTATTTTAAGAATAACAAAATCCATATATAATAAAACTTATACAAAATCCATATATGTATAATAAAACTTATACAAAATTCAAAATTATGATTGAACTTTTAATTATAATACCTATAAATTAAACTTATAGTCGATAAAATTATATAACGATTTTTTATTATTTTAACCTTAAAATAGTAAAAAATACCAGAATATATTTATGGCGGTTGTTTATGAAAGGTGGAACAAACCTTATGGAAATAGTTATACTGTGGTACTGAAAAGTCTAGAGACGGTATAATGTCTTCCGTACTCGTAAAAATATAAACATAAAACTTTGTACAGTGACATAGGGCATAAAATTGAACTTTTTGTCTTTTTTCCGCTCTTCACCATCTCAGGGGGTAGCCCGTAAGGAATCGGTGGAAAATCTTAAATGTCAGCGTGTAAGGCCGATGTGCATACTGTACCATTTAAAGGTCTTAATTAGTAGAACACCATGCCGCAAATTATATCCCAAAAGGTTAATCCTAAACAAAATGGCGGCGTTGGCGAGTTTCAACACTGATTTTATGTGTAAGTTCAAGAATTACTTAATTTTATTATGACCATATCAGATGACAAAACTTACTTTAAGATATTTTCAATGTCCTGTTATTATTCTTCTATGGGAACGGACCACGAGAAGTTAGTAGACAATTTCTAATGTAAGCATAGGTTGATATGCACATGATTTTAAAGAGCTAGTCAAGCAAAGGAGTACTCCGCAAACCAGACTTAAAAATCTTTATCCGTTACAAAATGGTGGCAGTTCAAAAATTGTAAAAGTAACCTGTAAATTCAGCAGAAAACGCAGGAAGTTGCTTTAATTAGTTTAATTTCACATTAACAATTTTGTACTGCTATTGTTACCTACCACTAAAAATTGTTGGTTTTTAAACTTTGGAGTGCCGCCATTTTGTTTAGGATTAACCTTGTGAGGTATAATTTAAGGTATGATATTCCACTAATTACGACCATTAAAATGGTATAAACATCAACCTATACTTACATTTAAGATTATCCAAGGTCCCTTAGCCACCACCTACTGAGAAGAGCTACTGAGAGCATCAAAATGTTTAACTTTATGTCCTATGATTACGTTTTATGTTTATACGTTTACCTGTACAAAAGATATTAGACCGTTTCAAGACATTTCAGCACCCCTATATCATGAAAACATTATTATATGTAAAATAAATATTAAAACCTTTGCAACTCCACATTTGACTTTAAAAAATATAGGGTTGTGGTCCTCAAAACTGTTGAATACTATGCTGTAAATTAAAACTGGATAGCTTTAGAATGCTTAATTATATAGAGGCAATTTTCATCTTCGATGTCCTCAGAATATAGTAGACATTCCAAGGGATTTCACTGTTACGACACTGCAATATTTACGATAATACTATTGTACTTCAACATGCAACGATTACCGATAATTAATTGATTAGTACCTCCATCTTCAAGTAGGCTTCTCTCCTAAGATATGAACACTTAAAGCTATTTACAGAATTAAAAGACAGAATTAAGAACCACATCAACACAGAGATAAACTCTAGGGGTCAGACGGAACCGGTGCGATGGCGTGGCGGTGGAAGACCTTTACATCCTCAAAAGGTCGCGATAAAGGTCACTCCTCCTCGTCAAGGTCAGCTGCACTTCCGATTTGTACTGTAAATAATTAGATCAAACAACTGAATAACTCTTGTATACGCCTTTCCTTTCCACAATAAGGCAAACATCATTAATCATTTTGTTGTCAATCCCTCACGTTATCGAAAAATATATTTCTTATTTAATGTATTTCAATTACAATACTGCAATTCAAAGAAAGAACCAACTGATTAATTATAGAAAACGGGGCGGACTGAAAATGTGGGTAAGTAATAGAAAGAGCGACGGAATCGTATCAGTAATATTGCATTGAATTGCAATAAAACTTTTCAAAATCAGCGAAAACGTACTTTCTGCAATGATCTTACTAATATATTTTGAGGTATAACTAATACCTTGTACGAGAGGCATTCTCTTAGAAAACAACAATAGAAGAATTAGATAGAATAAAATAGAAACTGTTTTAAGACTTAAGACTAACTTTGTTACTTAAATTTTATTGTGATACAATTATTATAAATAAAAGACTGGTGTCTCGATTGAATGTATGAAATCAGAGATTTTCGAAGAACATTATTACCAGTAGAGATATGCATGAATTTCCAGTCTTTAAAACACAGCCTGTAATTTAGAGCTGACTGTTATGTAACATGAACATAACTATGGCCATTTATTTGAAAGACCTCTACAAGAATCTGAATAACGATGTTGTAATTGGTGGTAACGGGGTAGTACAGTATCCGGTTCTAACTAGTTAAACCGGATAAAGACGGATATTTTCGGTTTTGTCTGGAATTGTGCCTACTCTGGGCTGCACTTCGTCCGTCCACTGCCAAACAGGCAACAGCAGGTCGGGCAGGACGTCATAATCTCGTCAGCTGATTATTTATAGCTGCTGCCGTCACACTACACCCTCCCTCACTACCACGAGGTATAGCGTCACCACAGATTGAATTCAATGAATTCCATTCAGTTTGTAAAAGAAACTACTTTTAATCGGTTACCACACTGAATCAGAAAGGCTAAAATTAGCTTTAAACGTTATCCGCTTTGAAAGCTTTAGCCAGTTTAAGTGAAATCAATTATTTACCATTAATTTACAACACTAAAAGGGATCGGAGATAATTTGCACAAATGTTGATATCACGTTTTTATAAATGTGTAGGCTACCTCTAATTGATCCTTCATTACGTACTTTAAAACCCATCTAGACTAATGTACTAATGAGTAGGAAATAGGGAAATTTTTGTACAAATATTTTTTTGTTTAGTATTCTTTTAAGTGCCCTGATTTGAAAAAAAAAGAAAAATAACTGTCGAGAATCTGCTATATTTCCAAATTGAGTTTAAATTTATAATATATGTATCCCATACAACCGATTTCTTCTCAATTATGAGACTAGTGGGTCAGATGCTGGCCAGCAAACAAAGTACTATGCATGTTTTCAATGGTGCTGGTGAAGACATACATTGATTGATCTTCATGCCACTTAGAAACTTCAGTGATAGAGTTGTCGGCAAATTAGGTGTTTTTTTTTTTCAACGATACGGAGAGGCAGGAAGAAAGTATATTTTTAACAAAGCTAGTTTATTCCTAATAATATCCCTCCTGGCTAGCTAGAGTAAGGGAGTACTGAAGAAAAACGTTGTGCAATGAACAAAAATAATTACTATTCCATTTGGTAACATTTATTTAATACTTCTAACTTGTGTTTGTGTTTTTCGTCCTATGGAAAACTTCTAACACGTAATACACTTCCTGTTGAAGTGATATATAGGTCATGAGATTGTAGGGATTACTCATGCGGTCAAAGTACTGAGATAAACGAAATCAATGTAGTGCTATCAACATGACAATGGCGGTATGGTAGGATCCATTGTGCTAGTGCTTTCACTTCCCTCATGCCCTACGATCTCACATCTCTATGATCCATTGTGCTAGTGCGTTCACTTCCCTCATGCCCTACGATCTCACATCTCTATGATCCATTGTGCTAGTGCGTTCACTTCCCTCATGCCCTACGATCTCACATCTCTATGATCCATTGTGCTAGTGCGTTCACTTCCCTCATGCCCTACGATCTCACATCTCTATGATCCATTGTGCTAGTGCGTTCACTTCCCTCATGCCCTACGATCCCACATCTCTATGATCCATTGTGCTAGTGCGTTCACTTCCCTCATACCCTACGATCTCACATATCTATGATCCATTGTACTAGTGCGTTCACTTCCTTCATGCCCTACGATCTCACATATCTATGATCCATTGTGCTAGCGTTCACTTCCCTCATGCCCTACGATCCCACATCTCTATGATCCATTGTGCTAGTGCGTTCACTTCCCTCATGCCCTACGATCTCACATCTCTATGATCCATTGTGCTAGTGCGTTCACTTCCCTCATGCCCTACGATCTCACATCTCTATGATCCATTGTGCTAGTGCGTTCACTTCCCTCATGCCCTACGATCTCACATCTCTATGATCCATTGTGCTAGTGCGTTCACTTCCCTCATGCCCTACGATCCCACATCTCTATGATCCATTGTGCTAGTGCGTTCACTTCCCTCATACCCTACGATCTCACATATCTATGATCCATTGTACTACTGCGTTCACTTCCCTCATGCCCTACGATCCCACATCTCTATGATCCATTGTGCTAGTGCGTTCACTTCCCTCATACCCTACGATCTCACATATCTATGATCCATTGTACTAGTGCGTTCACTTCCTTCACGCCCTACGATCTCACATATCTATGATCCATTGTGCTAGTGCGTTCACTTCCCTCATGCCCTACGATCCCACATCTCTATGAACCATTGTACTGGTGAGTTCATTTCCCTCATGCCCTACGATCTCGCATCTCTGTATCCATTCTAACTTAGCCTTGTGATGAAAGCATATAAGCTATTAGGCCTATACTAAAATGCCAATTTATTTACTGGTGTACGAAAAACCGAAAACCCAGGTTAGGTTGATTTGAATGACTCACTCTGCCACTGCTACAGTTTCGACAGAGGAATGTCCAGAAAACGTGCCAAACCTCTATTGCGAAAGTTAACGGTATTTGGAGTGACGGACGAAAATTCGCACATTTATCGTACTAACCAAAAAAGTACAAACTACGTGAGCTATATTATCAATAATGACAAATTATTAAATGACAAACATATTGAGCAACAGATTGATGGTGAACAAGTCGGTGATGCCACCGATGAGTTCAACGCATTTTTTGCCAACGTTGGGATTGACCAAGGTCATAGTCTTAATCAACGTGAGCCACTTCCCCCATCAATACGGCCCAGCTGTCTCCATAGTTCTGATTTCTGTCACAGAGAAGATTTCCAGAGTGAAGGAAACAGGATTTTCCGGACATTTGCCATCGTTCAGTGAAACAAAATATCAGTAACACTACATTTCGAGACCTGTAATCTGATCTCTTCTTCACTAAGATCAGATTGCAGAAGAGATCATGTCTCAGAATGCAAAGCAGAATTTCAAGTAAATTTGTGTGTTTTTGGTTATTCCACAAGAAAATCTAGGCATTTAAAATTTAATCCCTCAACAATTAATATACAGGGTGTAAGAAAAGGGTTGGGCTGGCTATGCATTGTCAGATGATATGTGTGATTCTAAGGTAAAAATGAAGAATAATTGTTATCAAATTTCCACTTCATTTAGCAGCTATACGCAATTTTTTCTCTCATTAAACCAATTTTATCTTTTGTTGTTATCTTTACGATTTTTACTAAACTTATAAAATAGGTCCATGTCAGAAATTATCATATCACAATATTTTCTTTTTAATTTGTTTTATTATCTTCAAAAAGACCGCCATTTAATTATCGTTTTATGAAATATTTAATAAACCACTGTTTTTATAAAAATTGTAAGAGACACCACAAAGTTTTTAAGTGACGTCTCCTTTCCAAAAATACCTCATTTGTAAAAATCGGTTTGGAAATAACTATTTTATGGAAGGTTTCGTCTTACACATGCAAACTAACTGGTCCATAATTTCGCAGTATTTAAACAGTTATTACTTTAATCAGTTGCTAGTGTAATTAAAATGCAAAATTGAAACCGACTATTGAACCTTTAAAATCTAATAAATGTAAACATAACCAAATTGCAACCAGATCTAACAAACGTGTTAATTTACTCATAACCAAATACACAAATAAACATAACCAAATTAACACGTACGTAATATCTGTTTGAAATTCGGTTGTTTTTGAACCAACGGTTGTTTTTTTCTTATGTTTAACCATTGGAAAATTGACGCTGGTATTGACGCTCAGGGGTTATAGTTTGCTAAGGAACTCTTTTCGCCGCCTGTCTGTATGTCTAGAGCTTCTAGTTATATAAGGGGATGAGCGAACACCGGGTAAAAACGGACGTTTATTCTGACACCGTTACATCTCTAACCACTACCAACTCCTAGTTTGTAAATACAAGGTCCAGCCAGCCTCTCTCGGACGGTCGGATCCAGTTTAAATGCCCGGGTCGAATCGCGAGACTGCAGGAGCCCAGCAACCGCAACTGCGCAGGTGAAATGGCCGAACGGTCAAGGTCAAGACCAAGGTCACAGCTGCAGCCGATAGACGGTTGCCAGTTTCCTTTCCTCTCAAGGTCATCACTCCAGTCTCTAGTTGCTCCAGCAGCAGGGATGCTACACATTAGCCAAGCCGTTTTAATCTTGCTGTGCGTGTAACTTAAATATGTTGTAAAGTTAGAGATTGTGTAAATTCAGTATTTTAAAGTCTCAATGAACACCTCGGTTACTAAAAATCAGCATAACAATTTCTTTACGTGCATTCACCTTCGAACCTAAAAAAGTACTTTCAATCTGACATTTTCAAAGTATAATTACTTAAAAAAAACTACCATCCCCCAACTCTAGCGGGAGAACATGTTTAATTATCACGTAACCAAGTAGACAACACGTCGGGGTACATACGGTAGCTCATCAAAGCAGTGGCTAACTAGGACTTGGGAGATTAGATATGATTGGACAGCACACCATACCAGGAGTATGGAATAAATCGGAGTAAATTTAAATAAATTAGGTCGGCCTTAAAATAGGTTGTACAAATCAAATAACTGTTGTATTTCAAGCCAGTAGGATTTTAATTATACGAATATATTTAGGATTCTTGTGTGTGGTATACTATCTATCTCCTATATCTATAACTCTATAACTATCTCCCTGATCTCTCCATAGTTACGTCACTGCATCAAAGAAATTGCACTGCTCGAGTGATGGACGAATGCTTGGAAATTAAAATGAGGTCTTCATGTTAGTAACTGAACACCAAACGTTTCCCGGTTTAAGTGGCGGGTTTATAATGAATATATTAGTAGTATCTACGAGGTAAAGCGGCAAAAAACAGAAATAGTTTTACAGAGCATAGTTGAATATTTCTTCTTTTCTCCCAAACATTGCTCAATAATACACAAACAAGATATTGCTTTTAATATGATTAATTCATATAGTTGACGTATCTGTTGCAAATTGCAAGAAGTGGAAAAATCATATTCATCAGTCGTCTCTTCATAATTCATACACTCATAAATGCGCCACTAAATGTCGCGGAGATATGCCCTATTGTAGCCGCCACAACACTACATCCGGGGTTGTGCGTAGGCAGGTGAGATGGGTTCTTCGGAAACTGTCCGTCAACGTAGCGGTCGCAACATTCTTGCACTGTCAGTACAAACGGGTTTCAATGGACACGTAACTCCAAGAGCGTATGGAGTTTGATAACAATACCGATGAGGAAATTAGTCCAGGAGATCGTGACGGTGGGAATAGCCTATCTCGATATTAACCACGCAGTTAAACCCACCGTGTAATTCATTACCACTGTTTTATGGCTGGCGCGCTTCCACTCATCCCCTCCAGCGCTTGCAAAAATATTTCGATGTGAAAAATCGAATTATAAGCAATTTGTGAAGTCAGAAGAAGGCGTTGGTGACCTAAATCTCCGTGGCGTGGCCACGAGGAGGGAAGGGCGGAATATCGAGAATCAAAATGTTCTCCCCAAAATGTTGAAGGAAAAATATTTAGAACAGTAAAAGGTCAATCAGCTAAAAAAAAAAAAAAAATATGTTTTCGTTGCCAAAATATTAATTGGCACGATTTCATAAGACTTGGTTCTCGAATATGCCTTAACAAGCTATTACTCTGAGGCCGTACTAGAAATCTACGTTTAAATGTGTCCAATGTTCTAATCCACAGTTGTGTTATAAATTTGGTTACTAAATAAATAAATTCGGAGTGAAGAAGTCCTAAACCCTCGCCCAGCGCCAGCCATTAGGGTACAGCGCAGCGCTTCGACCGGTTAGTCCGGGTACCCAAGAGAGTACCACAATTTAATTTGTTGAGTGTCAAATCATACACCACCCTAAAGCCAAAACATTTTATTTTACTGAAATAAATTAAGCAAACTTTTGGCTATCAAACAATGTTATTCTGTTTTAACCTATTTCTTAACAACGCTTTTTAAACATTTTCATACTAGTATAGTCTTCATCCATGATTTCTAATATGTTTTAACAATTATGAACTTATTTTTTGTTATTAAGAACTGATTTAGGTTTACATGCTAGATAAAAATATATGTTTGAAACTGAAAACTAATGTATTATAATTTTAAATTGTCAGAGCATTAACCCAAATTTTAAATAGGCTTGAAATAGTTATTCGATCTGAAATTTAAAAATGTGTCTAAAATATTAGAGTTTTTAATTTATTGACGCAGCTTTAGTGAAACCTATAACTCATGTGACTATAATTGAAACATTGGCCCAATGGTCTGTCATACAATATCTAAAAATCTAATTTGAGGTATAGACTTGACATTTTGCATAAAGCTTTTTGTATATTATGCTACTAAACTACTGCTAAAAAACTTTTCTGTCTGTCCATTTCTAACAGTATATCTAGAGAATGAAATGTGGACTTTATATTTTGTATTAAGGTTCATTTCTATGAGCAACATTGAGTTGATGATAATGTTTGTCCGTCTATAGTGTTTGAGATTCAGCTTAGCCTAACTGTCCAACATAATATTAGTTAAATTTTGCATAAACGTTCTTTTTTGCATAAAAAATATTTAGTTGAATTATAGTACACGCCCGTCCATGCAATCTGGCCGAACGTCACTGAGGTCTCAGGAGGCTGGAAAACTCTTTTCTATCTGATTTGTCTGTTTGTGGTATGTATCGAGAATGAAATGAACGTTAGACTTGAAATTATGCATGTTACAACTTCAGCAATTCTGTTACATGACACGTAGTCATTGATACGTCTAACTTGTAATCCTGCTGACGTGATCTGTCAGTAGTGAATATAACAACTATTGAATAAATTCTAACTTATTAATACCCTACTAATTATAATTATTTGATCAAGCTGTTGGTAAAGGCAATAAACTGCATAAAAAGCTACAGACCAATTTTACTGCTTTACAATTATTAAAAATACATAATTTACTTTGTATTTTGTTTGTTAGGTTCCTAAGAAACATTTTTAACTTTTATGATAAGAACACAAATCTAAAATATCACAAGTTCTTTGAAACGTTTACTTGCATGATTTATTAAAGCAGGCAATTTTGAATAAATTACAAATTGCCTGAAACTACACGTCAACAAAAAAATCTAAATTTTCCAAATAGGGCTCTTTTTTTAAACATTCCGGATATTTAATCCCTTCCCCCCGAAATTGATGTCTGGCTACACTATTGGTTAGAAGTGCTCAGCCAGTAGCGGTGAGATAATTAAAAATCAAACTGATTTTATAATCACAACTTCTGGTTTAATAATTTTAAATAATCAATTATTTCTGTATTTCGTTGAATTTGAAAGGAATAAATGGTCCTCAAAAATTTCCAATTGAGTTTATTTCAACAGATTTTTACTATGATTTCTGATATTTAAAACAAGATTGTAAATATTAATGTTCAATTTAGTGTTACAAGTTCAAGAAATGATTTTTTTTTCTAATATACAAAAACAATGCTATTTTACTGTCTTATATAATAATAAAGCACTCACTGAGTGTTCTCATGATTGCCCACTTTAATGAGATAAGAAAAATAACACATGTAAATTATTTATATATTATTAAGTTTTCATATATTTTGATTTTTAAAACTTCCTTAACCATTTTTAACACATTATTTTTCATGTATATGGTAGTTGTTTAATTTAGAATCATTATTTTCATTGTGCAATATAGGCTACTTATAAAATAGATCAATATATGCAATTTATATTGCATTTAAGTTCGTGAACTTAAGACAGTTAATTTGAGACCATAACAAATTGATCTACATATAACATCTTATTACTTACAAAGGAGATAAATCATTTATATGGACATGGTGCTCCGAGGTACGGGGGAGTATTTTTGGGGATATGTCTTTGTTTAACTGTAGTAAAATACATAAAATACAACAAATTAATTAGTTTTTAAAATCATCAGAAACAAGACTAACATAATAATTAAGCAATAATTTTTGATTAATTTCTTAATTATTAAAATATTTCATGATAAGGTGTTCGGAAACTCAGATGAAATTATTCAAATAATCAAGATTGAAAATGATTGGCGGCTGACTTTTCATTTAGTATTTAACCTAAGTATGAACATAACCTGCATGTAAAATAAACCTTATTATATCTCTTGATACGAGTACATATGTTACAAAAACAACATAATTTTAAAATGAGGTTATCAATATTTTCAAATAATATTTATATTACTGGGATGACAATGGATGAGTTAATTTCAAAACATCAAAGAATCATTCCAAATATTTTGATTGTTTAAGCAAATCAAAACATTTAAAAAACAGGATCGGAAAATTAATTCTTGAGAAGATTTCATTAATAAACAAACAAAGTGTTTTATGTAAAGGAATGCACTTTGTAACTATATAAAATATGCTATAAATTTTGGTTATAATTATATCATCTACATAAATCTGTAGTTTTACCTTTGTACTATGATCATATAAATTAAGAACTGCAAAATTTTTTAATGTTTAGTGTTAAATATTTTCAACTGCACCAAAATTAGAAGATATTTAAATTTATTTTGTTTTTATTTCAAGGCGACGTTGATTTTTAGCTATCCTGAAGCTGAATTCTTGCAGTTTATTTACAACTAAATAAAATAATTGTTTTAAAAATGCTATTGGAGCTCCAATATACAATACTTCTCAATTTGTTGGCCAAAATAGTAACAAGATTATGCACAATCTTACTTTATCTAAAACTCAATCTGTATTCTAAAATTATCAATGGTTTCATTAATGTATGGTTTTGATAAACGAAAATACATTATAAAGCCACTGCTAAAAGTACTAAGGGTATGCATTCTCCTCAGCTGGCAAGGTTATAAAAAAAACGTTGAACTGATTACAATTTTTAATAAGACAACTGAATTTGGAACTCACATGTATAATTGTTTATGTAACTTAATGCACATAATGCATGTTTAGGTTAAGCATTACAGTACACATTCAACAACGAAGTTGTTAAAATGTACACTATACCTGGCCTTGTAAAACATTCCGTAAATATTAAACACATGAGATGAAAATAAGTTAATATGAGGTAAGACTTATGTGCTTAAGAGCAATAAAGTCATTTGAGCCAACCTTGCCTTGTGACCAATACTAACAGGTGAAATGAACAAACGAGACTGATAAAAAAGTGATTTAGCACTTTTAATCTTTTTTATTAGTTCTGTATGATGAAAAGAAATATTATAGTCAGCTGAAGTTCTGTCCATGATTTCAAACTATCTTCTGAGCATGTTAATAAATCTAAGGACCGCTAAGTTACCTAAAATTTTAGTTGTCTTGCTTACAATAAAATTTTGATTTTTGTCTACCAAAATCAATAGCTTGTATTGAATGCTTATATTAACATGTTAGGGCTAGTGTGTATACACATCAATAAACACTGTTTGGGAAAGTGGCCTGCAGCTTTAATTTTAGATATAATTATTACTATGCCATGATAGTATTCTATTTCAATTTTAAATTAACTGTAATAAATTAAAAGTAAATTAGTGGTACTGCACTTGACTGTTAAATAAATTTTGCAAATTGAATTCTCTATCTTATTTAATATCATTATATGTAAAGTCACAACTTTAATGCGTCTATTCATCCTAGCTGTTTTAACCAATTAGTGAGCATACATAGGCTAAGTCTTCTTATAAATGTTTGCTGTAATTTATAGTAGGCTATTTTAATAGACTAACTTATAATGTAGCCTACACTATATACTACTTATATTACAAAACAATATTCCAGATTAGACCTGATAGGAGACTTAGCCTAAGTATAAAGAGTTCAATTAAAATTTCAATACAGAGACCATTCATTGAATTTCAGAATATTAAGTTGAGTAATCTGAGAACTTTACTACAGTCCATATATTTTGATATGGAGTGCTAGAACCCCTCAGCAGAGAAAATAATTCCAAAATGACGAACTGTAAAAAAGTTGAGAGAGAATTTTGTTCTATAGTGCATGTAGAAGAACCTTACTCAAGGATGAGAAAAGCGAGTAAACCTGACCTAAGAGCATTTTATTTATTTAAATCATCCCCCCCATGTCTATCTTCAAGTGGTTCTAAGAGTGTTAACTGTATTTTAGCTAGTCAGGTATTGTTGTATGGCATGTTCAAGCCCAGTCATTCTATGTTACTCTAAAACAATTGTAAATATTCCTACTATCAATCTTGATGTAGAGCCAGAGTGTTAATGTTCATGCAGTTCGTGTTACAATAGTCATCAATAAATAAGAATTCGAACTACTTTGGAGTGACTCGCAATTAATAGGGTTATTAATGGAAACATAGAACTTTGAGAGCATCAGCAAACATCAAATAGTTAACACTTACAGAGTCAGCCACGATATTAATAGACCAATATAAGCTAAAGAGCAGTGGACTAAGTCAAGATCTCTGGAGTATACAGATGTGACAGTGAATAGCATGAATATTGTAGCAACAAGTTTACAATAACAATAAAGATTCTATGACCTAACTAACATACAAACCATGAAAACAGGTTTCCACAAATTCAAAATTTGTTAATCTAAGTAAAAATATTGTAGTATATACTTTGTTGTTAAACATTTGTATTTTTGAAAACTTTACTGATTCAACTTTGTCAGTAATTTATGGATATAAAAATAATAAAATCACATAAATTCAACCTAAAGAGTATATAACCAAAACCTAACTAGTGAAATTTATTACCTTTAAAAACATTCGACCATTATAATATATTGGTAATGATAATTTCACTAAGCTAACAAGTTTTTTGTAATCTTTTAAATAACAATATTTGTAGACTTCAATATTTGTAACTTGAAACTTAAAAAAACTTGAACTTAAAATTTCTTGATAATTTTTTTTTTTGATCAGAAACAAAAAGTAACAAATTAATTATTTGTATAAGAACATTAAGAAACAATCATTTCAAATGCAATGATACGACAAAAACTCTTGTTTGGGTAGTGTACGATAAGCGGAACGGTTTTTTATATCGAAATTGACAAACGATATTACTTACTTAATCATAACCATCGATATAATCAATTCGATACTGATTAATTATTTTAACGATTAATTAAATAATCTATATCAATAGCTGTAAAATTTTTTTAAATAATACTCTTAATGTAATATTTCAATGTTATGTAAGTTACAACATTTGATTATTAAACTGACAGTCAATTTTAGAAAAAAACTACACGACATTGCTTTGAAAGATGATAAGACATATTTTTCATGACTTCAACATGTTGGACTCGTGTGGAAAAAACCCATTACGTGAAATTTGTGGGAAAGAAACAACTATAACTGTGAGAGGAGCAAATATGGTCGTCTTCAGTTTTCCTAATTTTGGTTATAATAATTTGTTTTATCACTGTAAATATTAGATTCATATTTTAATTTAAAACATATGATTGTTATTGAGAACTATAGATACTTTATATCGATTGATAGTCTAGGATTTGAGATGTGAATATCGATGATTACATTCTTCGATATAAAAAACCGGGTCCGCTTATCGTACGCTTCCCCTCTTGTTTAATTGTACATGACATAATTGTTAGAATTATACAAAGAGAAAACGTTCAAAGAAGATTAAGTTATTGAAAAAGCTTCAATCGTTATAAAGTTAGTATTACAGTCATGCTAGTTTTGTAACGGAAATATACAAAACAGGAAGACAAAAACAATTTATTTCAGTGTGTGTTTCTCACAGATTAGTCTAAATAGACTATAAGCTTAAGTTGTGAGTCATAAACTGTCATTATTAACATATATATACAGCTGGTGCCAATTTTAAGGTTAATAGGCCTATTCCTGTAAACAGTAACAGTGCAAGAGGTTAAGCAGAGCATCATTTGTTTGGCAATTGGCAACAAAATTTACAACTAATCTAATATATTTCCACAATAACTTAAACACTGTGTACACAGTAAAATTTTCAAAATAGATAAAATTTTATTGAAACTGACCTTGGCTTCTGCAAATCAGCAGTTTCGGCATATAGCAAGTGTTCTTTTTTAGTCCGAAAAACAACACTTTCACCTTGATGTATCCACTTCACAACTTCACTGGAAGGTTCTAACGTACTTAAAAATCCTGAACCAGATCTTGACTTATCTTCACTAGTCCTAGTTCTATGAACACTTTTCACACACATATAAAAATCAATTTTATCTATGCCCTCTTTCAACCTAACTGACGTAGTCATAAAGCACGTGGTAGAGTTTGACCAAACCATGCTGAATACTGTATTGTCATCTCCTAACATATTCTTTTTTTCAGAACAACTACTTTTGTGTGTGGTTGCCCTAACCTTCATGTTATTTTGAAGGTTCCGTCCTTCTACTTTTAAGTATAAAGTTGTCAGAATCCCTCTATTAGCATCTTCATGAATTGTTTCATTGATAACATGCACCGAATGAAATGTTGGTGGAATATCCACCAAGGTTGCAGCTGCACACATGTATAAAATTGTTAAAAGACACACAATACCAGACCAACTCGGATACAGCACGCCAGCCATTACTGTATAGCTCAAGAAGCACCGACTGAAGAAGATAAACAGTGACTGACTGATGTGAATCGGTGGTGCGGGTGCGCCAATTCCTGGCGAATCGGAATATGAGCTGAGCGCGAGCGCGATCTTAACGACACCTAGTAGCGAAAGTTTCACTCGTTCTGCAAACGAGATAAGACTGCACTGGCGCGCGGTTGATGTTGAAATTAAATCACGCTTTTCTGTTTATACCTCCTAATTTTCGTATGGTTTGTTACAACCGTACATCCTAATTAATTGTAATGTATTTTGTAAAAGTAAACTAGTTCTAATTAGTACATTCCTTAAGAACTGTAGTAGAATAAATAATAAATAACCATATCTGTTTATATATGACACTCCTCATTTTTAAATTCTAATCATCCCAAATTCGCTGTCATGATTTAAATAATAAGCTTATTATTTACTACATCATTGTGAATTTCTTTTATGAGTTTTAATATTGATTTATTCGAACAGAAACCCATTTCTATATATTTTGTGATAAACAATCAAACAATTAAGATAGCATAATAGATTTAACTACTGAACTATTAACTTCATTCATTTTAAATGCTCAAAGTGATAAATAAAAAGATAAAAACTATAATATTTCCAATAATACAGTAGACAATATTGAACAACAAAAATACGATACTGTGCTGGTCAAAATAGAAAATAGGATGGGTGGTCCTACAAATGTCATTCATAGGATGTCTGATGCAGGTAAATGAGTGACTGTAGATCTTACAGTAAATTTATATACATAAGTTTCCTTTTAAGAACCAGCTGTAGTGAAATGACTGTAAGTTTTACCCTATAAGGACCTCAAATAATTGTAAGTACTTATTTTTATCATAGTTATGGGAGATGTCTCATTTTTAAAATATGGTCCATATGCATTTAAAGTTTTTTAGTGTTTCATGTAAAATGCAAAATTTTTGAATATTTAGACAATAAAGCACAAAAGAGTTTGAGAAGTTTCCAAAACAATCAGTAAAAATATCAACAAAAAGCTTATAAATTAAATTTGTAACAAAATTGTCTTACCTGAGGAACACTGTGGTAAAAATGAGATGTAATCACTGGGGAGCAGATGTATAAATTTGCATAGGGAGTCATGTTCTTTGCATTTTTTATGTGGAGAATACATTAATTTCAGAAACTAATTTACTAATTGTTAAAACCTTGCCTATATGCAGAACGTTGCTGCTTTGGAGGTCCTGATAGCTTACAGGCCACAATTTCCACTTCTATAACAACGTTAAATAAATGGCTATTACACAACAAATTAGAGCTTAACTCTGATAAAACAAATCCTAACAAACAACAAAGGCCTAAATTACATATGTGGACCAGAAAGCATTGTTCGTTGTGTATCATGGTTGTTTCTTTTTCCTTAAGTCCTATGGAATAGAAGTTTGGATTGGTTCATCTCTTGCATTTAAGGTTTTCATTGAACAAAAAAGAGCAGTCTGTGCTAATTTAGGTCCTATTTGACTTCATACAGGAGTGTTTTCAGAGCACTAAAAGTTTTACCTTTACTGGGTTGAGAAAATCTTGAAATCTCCAGAAGGTTAATTCAGGTCACCGATTGCAAAATTTTTTCTTTAATAGGATATCTTCTGAAGTAAAAACATGCCAAGGTAAACCATTGGAAAACACATTAAAGATACCTTGTAGATAGAATGTTTTACTCCTTGGAATAAGTTTTAAACATCACATAGTTTTATTTTGTATTAGCATTAGCTGTTTGAATTGTATTAGGAAAGATAATTAGCTTGTATCATAGTTTTAAAGTTGACATCTGAGTTTTACATTGTTTGTAAAACAATGTATCTATTTAAAAATAACTTCAATTTGAATTTATATTTAGGATTAGTTACAAAAATGAAATTTCAATGTTTTGGGTAATTATCACATTTTGATGTCTAACATCATCACTAATTTGAGAAAGGCACATTGAGAAATATTAATTAGTTTTAGTAAAAAATCCAGTTGGATGAGTGTTTGTGGATAGTCAAAGACAAATAAAAAAACAATAAAAACCAAAACTACTTTATTTTAGTTATTAGGGTCTTTTACTCATATTCCAACATCCAACCAAAACTTATGTAACAAAAAAAGAATGTTGCTTGTTTAAATGAGTGTGCCTTGTAAAACATATAAAAAAAACTTCATTTACTACAATCAAAAATTACTTTGACTATACCACATAATGTACAAAATGAACCTTAAAAATAAAATACTCTGTATCTTGGGATTGGATTGGCACAAAAATTAAAAACGCATACAAGCAAATAACAGCATTTCTGACCCCTGTTATAATGAACTTTATATTATATTAATAACTTTCTATATAATAACTAGCAAGCACAACATTCTTCGGCTTGATCCCAAAGACAAATTTCCACCCGACAATTGGATCTAAATTGATCCTCATGTAGAAACATTTTAAAGGGGTCCAAATAAATGAAAGACCGATGAGGTATCCGGTGAAATTGCATTGAAACTCATTTCCCATAAGAAAAAGTTCCTTTTTACAACAACTTATTCTGAGTGATGTTATGGTCAGTACAAACACTTACATGTACTTCTTTAGCTATCAATGTAACAGTAACATGTCTGATGTCCTGAATGAATTAATGTATTGTTCTAGATTTGAGGGAGGAAGCTAAAGCTTCAACCCATTGTCCATTTCGTATACATACACGGCCATTTTGAAATTGTTCTACTTATTTGTAAATGTTTGAACAGTTCCACTATTCTTGTGCATCTTCAACATTTTTTCTTTGACATTCCTTTTTAACTAAGAATCTAAATCATTAAGCATTGTATTTCCATGGTGCAAAGGTCGAGCGGATTCACCATTGTTAACCGAGTACATTTACCATAAATAATATTTAACAGCTGATAAGAATGCCAACACGATGCACTGAAACTGTTATATTGATTAAACCGTTACTGAAGTATAGCAAGTTGTATATCTTGATAACAGATATGGGGAAACTAAGGTGTAAAAATGAGCCTGGAGAGCGTAGCAATTTTACCACTGTTAACTTTTTAAATGGTGACGTGAAATATATAGTGAAACTATGTATATAGCTTTATTAGCTTATAATGTCTTTATAAATCAAATAAACTCAACAAAATTTTTAAAAATATTAAAAGAAATTGTTTTTTTTCCAACAACGCATTTAAAGTATTTTTTCTTCTTTACAGATATTTCTTGAACAAATCCAAAAAACCCACCAGTAGTTGTCCATCATGTTTTTAAAAAGAAGCAACCCTCATGTTCAATCTATAAGCCAAACAATTCACTGATTTAACATTCCTTTTATCAAACAAAAACATTTAATTATTTGTTATAGGTTAATCACAGAAATCTTTGTATCTACTGTATTAACAAAATTGAATGGATAAACACAGAATATCAGTTACATTTCTACGTAGAAAGGTAGAATAAGAATGCAAGTCTGAGTGAACAAAATTGCCTATGAAATAATTTTATTTGACTCCTCTTTACATTTAGAATAATTGTTTACATACCATAAATCTGCTTTCCCTTTCTTAGTTCAGGAAATGTTGAATGTGTAACTTACTTGATTTACAACAAAGACTGTTCTGCTCAAAAAGTTATTGCTGTAAAGACAAGAGTTGTTAATCATTGTCTAGAGAGTAAATTTACAGTGTTCTTGATAACATGCGAGCTGTAACTTTTATTATCAAATAAAGATATGCTATGCCTTTGTCTGTGGTTATATTTGCTCAAGCACACTAATATCTTAAATGCTAATACATGAATTCCAAATTTTACGTTTAACTTTTGTTTTAAAAAATAGAAAAAAAATCAATTTTTGGTTATGATATTCGAATTAGTTTTATAACTTCTTTAAAATACACATAGTGTAATAAATTCTTTGTGTGTTATCCAAACTACGTTTCCTTCAAAATTCAATTAAAATCAAGTGATTATTACTTAAACTGTAAATAAAAGGATGGAATTGCATAAGTTTTGTCATTTCATGTTTGGGATAACACGAAAATTAACTGTAAATAAAATACACAAAAATTATACAAATGTTAAATTTGGTTCCATTTTACTTTCTGCTTAGTGCAGTGCCTAAAATCTGACAATTTCACAAACTTGACTCCTGAAATCTGGACTTCACATCCGTATGAAGAGACCACAAGATAAATCTTTTCGATTAGACCGACATGAACTCCAGATTTCAGGAGTTGAGTCTGTAACATTGTCAGATTTCAGACACTACACTAGCAGAAATTGAAATTGAGCTAAATTTAAAATTTGCAATGATCTGTCTTTAACTGTGTTTACAAATTTTACTCTACTCAAAGTTGTAAACTATTGTGATTGAAAATTATTGTGTTGGACAAGTTACTTCCTTAAAAAATATTATTATTTTTAAGAGCATATGTTCTTGGTAGCTATAAGAGAGAAACATTCTGGATAAGGGATAATAATAATCTGAAAACAGCAAAACTTTTAATATGTATTTCTTTAACAGTAGAAAATGTACAATGAACAATTTCACAAAGTATAACTATCAATATAACAAGAGTCAATGGCAGCAAACAAACAACTTGATATCTTACATAAAATATAACTTGAACTTGTACAAACAAAATACCTTTTACTTAAAAAATAAGCCAATTGACACAGTATAATGCCCATGCTAGTATTCAGTAACATCTTTAAATTACCAAAAACTGTTTAAAACAACTTCAGAAGCAATATAAAGTAACAAAATTATTCACCTGAAGATATTATTAATTAAAAATATTAAAAAAACATTACTACTGGTGTAATAGTTTTTTCTGTTGTGATTAATATTCATCTGAAAAAGAGACTTGTTTATTTCGAATACACACAGTTATTATTCTATTTTACTGTGTGGTACTTTTTGACTGTAGTGATGAACATAATATTTTACTTTGCATAATTCTACAGATTGTGTGCAGTATACAATACAATTGTGAACACTGGGCTAGATGCAAATAATTGCAATAGATGCACAATAATCTGGTCTGAAATTCTGACAAATGCCTTTAGTTAGGAAATAAGACTACTCTATAAAGAGTAGCCATCAACTAACCAAACCAAACAAAAGTTGCATATCCAAATCCAAAGTTGAATAAATGAATTACACAAGGCTCTTAGATTAAGATCACAGAAAATAGAAACAATACACATCATTCGTACATTTACTGGCCACATCTAAAATGGTCGCTTTTAATTCAGTAGGTCTTCTGAATTGTACATTTGGTTGTATTAATTACAAAAGAGATACCTCATCCAATGCTACAAATTGAGGCCTACAAAAGTAAGTGTTCCGACTGCCGACTGTGGAGTGTGAGGATCAGGTAGTACAGTAAAAACCTGCTTTCCGGCACCTGATGGTTTGGCACTTTCGATAATCCGGCATCAATCTTACAAAAGTATGCCCCATTAAAAGGTATTTGGTCGTAATAAAGTGAATGAGAATGCTCGGAAGTTTGGATTCAATCAAGAGATATCATACCGAAGGTTCCTGACGACAAGCGCCCGCCATTTTGTGTCAATCTGATGTTACCTCAGTTCCAGCTAGACAGCTTGTTAATTGTGTGTAAGTGGTGTATAGTGTACGGTAAGTACAAAACCGCACAACATTTTTGGTCTCCTTGATTTATTGTGACTAATTACTGAGCTATGTTTTCTAAAGCCTGTGTTTCTACAAGTAAATTGGTGAAAAAAACGTAAACATGTTACGGTTACTATTCGGCAAAAGCTTGACATCATGAAACATTTGGAAAAAGGTGAGAAAAGAAATAGGATAATAGAAGAATATAATATAGGTTCATCCACTATTTATAACATTAAAAAAAAATCAACTTCTAAAATTTGCTTCTCAAACCACTAGCATAAAAGACATTCAGTCTCTTAAGCCTCTTTAGTATACTACTAATGTTTTTCTAGGCAATAAATATTTCTCATTTTATTGTATTCAAAATACAATGTTGTTTTTATTTTCTCCTTTACTATTCTTCACAGGCACAGTACAGTATTTGTGTCCACATGCAGTAAGTACGTCAAGATATAAAATAAAACATTGAAACCAAATACTCATTACAAATTATGTGCCATCGACAAGTATCCATTTTTCCAAGCGTCGAAAACTTATACTTAACGCCATTTTCATACAAGGCTCGGTAATCCGGCACGTTGTGATCCCCAAAGATGACAGATTAGCAGACTTATACTGTAAATATTTAAATGGTATCAATCAAAGTTACGTGGCTTGACCGTAGCGTCGGACTTCAGAACTAACTGAAATAATCCTGCATGCCTCTGCACACCTTGTGGGTACCTTACTACAGTTTCATAAATAATACATTCAATCCATATCAATTTTACCTGAGACAAGCATGGGCATCAGATGTGAATCCAAATATTTAAAAAAATAACTTCATATTATAGAATATATTAGTTATATAATTATAAAAGAATACAATGTTAAATAATGTTACACTGATCACTATGTATAATTTCTTAGGAGTACTTTTGCCCAAGAAACATTGCTGGCAATGCAAAATTAACACCAAGTTGTAATGAATAAAGCAAAAAACCCATCATTGTTTTCCTAGCAATTATTGCGCACACTGTTACTTTTATAACTTACATTTTGGCAATTTGTATAATGTGACACATAATGGAGCAGGAGGAATGCCAGTAGTTACAAATAGAGCGAATCAAAATATTTATTAATACCTTGATACACGTTAAATATACATACAACTTACAACAAAGGGAATGGACAACACATCACAAGTTTTAGTTTTTAAATAGTAACAAATTAATTTGTTGTTTTAGAACTTAGTTAAGAACACAGTCAATGTACGAAAGTATTTTGATACATAATATGGCAAAACAATGAGCATGGAAATATTATAACTGATTTTCACCATAATTAATTTAACTGTTGGAGTCTAAACATTGGTATTATCACCCTTGCATTAGAGATCAGAGACATTGGTTGTCCCACAATATCACTTCCATCATGTCATTTTGCATTTATTTTACTTTAAAATAAATTTATGCTTGTATTACAATATTATTGATTATTATAGTAAGAAATTTCAGTGTATTGACTTAAACTGTGATATTTTTAAACTGTAATGTAAAACATTGTTAAGCCTGAGCCGTTTTAAACAGCCACAAAAATTGTGTTTTGTAATGATTATAAAAAATCGGTTGATATAAGTCATCTGTTTGGTTTAAAATAAAACACAAAAAACCTTGTACTATTGGCAAAAGGATAGAATAATTTGTCCTCTATCTAGAAAAAGAAATAACTGTTTGAAATAATTCCAACTGCCACCAATAGATCGCATAGGAATACTGTCCAAACAAAAACCATCTCTTCACGTGAAACCACTGCAGAGGGGTGAATTTACTGATTGAGACAGTCGTTTCACTTATGCTGAAGGATTCTTAATATTAAATGTAAAATAAATAATTTTTGTCTTACTATCAAAAAGTAAAGGATATAGTTACATTGGAACTGTTGGATTTTAATTATAGACATTATTTAGCCTGGAAGTGTCCATCAGAAATTCTAAAATGTGCACAGATTTTCGTTATTTTTACAAGATCGCTTTATAAATTTCATAAAAAATCTGGTATGTAGTATGTGTATATAAAGTGATATACATTATTTTTCTTGTGAAGAATCAGAGAATAAACCTAACCACTTAAGTTGGAAGTAAAACTAAAAACTCTTTTTTTATAGCATAATATCTATTGACATGTGCAAAAATATACTGTGTAAAAGTATTTTTATTGAAGACTAAATTTAAGATATTTCTAAAATCCAAAATAACTAATTGTAAGAAATTTAGTTATGAACACAAAATTACATAGTTTTATCGGGTTCAGAAAATAAAATGTTAATAATGTTTACAGAGAAAACTATTTACTTCAAAATTAACACAAAAAACAAAACAAAAAATAAAAATAAAATACGACAACTTCTACTTTAGATTCAACAGTCGGTCACATCAGGTTCCATAAGAATACCAATATCACTTGATCTACAAGAATCGCTCATTCTGAGTATAATAATGAACAGTGTATGATAGAATACAATCTGAATAATAAAAACTTCTCAACAAAGAACTTATTGATTTATTTACAAATAACAATATCCACTGCACAGAAGTTAAAAACCAAATCATATCTGGGAAAACCACATAGATTGGCAACTAGACACAGTATTTAAGGAATTCAAAGCCCAATAAACATTAAAAACAACTCATAGGCTTTTGTTCGGTGTAAAATTTAAAGGTCTATGACCGGTAATGTTTTTCCCGGTGAATATATTTCATCCAACATAATCCATTAAAATAATTTGACAAACACCATTTTATCACCCGTTTATTTATTCACCATCATCAGTCTTGCAATTGTGAATCAATACATGGTATTTGGAATATATACTTAATATATATGCTGAAAGTTAGATTAGTTTTGAGGGTGACTGCAGCGATAAGGAGTAAAACTCACCAAAAACTCCTTATTATGCAATAGCTTTACTCAGAGGCATTCTTTGAATTTAAACAGAAGTACATACAAATGTAGTGAAACAATGATTGAAACATGTTGTTTATCATATAATTTAAGGATTAAACGTTAGTGCACTGATGGCAGAACTAAAAGTACTTTTTTAGCTAAAAAGTGAGCTAATTCCAAATATGTATATGCAATTTTGTAATTATTTTGCTTCTCAATTCCCAATTTCAGTTTCATTTTTTATTAAATGACATAAAGTTGTATGAACTCTAAACATTCTATATATAGCGTACCATATATTAACCCTCCAACTGGCAGTCATTTTTTCCTGTAGTGGCAGCATGTTTTCGAGCCTCGTGCAAGGGTTTTTTTTTTTAAATTTATTAAAACTATAAATTAAAAGTAATATATATAGAAGTATATATTTTTGTGTTCAGAATTAAACATATAATAATATTAGTATTTAAATTTGGCCTTAAAAAAATGTTGACTAAAAATTTTTTTCCATGAAATTCAAAATTTACATTTTTTTTTTTTTAATTTGGGGGGGACCATACCTAGCAAACCAAGTTATAGTAAGAAAACTATAAAAGTGAGATATACATTTTATGTCAAATTTATTCTAGTTTCAGAAACACATAAGCATTTTACAAATTTATGAAACTATAATAACACTATATAACAAAAAGCAGCGGTGTGCATAAATTGTGAAAATAGGGTGTATATGTAAGAGTTTGCTAATACAAGTTTTACTAATACAGTTTTACTTCAATACATGTTATATTGCATATTTTATTACTCAGAATGAAGTAAACTATACAGCAGTAGTAAAATAAATTCCATAACTTTTTTTTGAAGAGTCGAAAAAAGTTTCATTTTGTCATTACTCCAAACTTTTGCGAAAAATTTTCGAAAAATGTATTTATTCTAAAATATATTTATTTGCACTACTGCAATATTTAACAATTCACCACACACTAAACACAACACTAAAACACAAATAAACCTACTAAAACTTACTAATAAACACGACTCGTCACATCAACAACTCAGACGGCATCGACAACATGGCGGTCACATCTTTTACGTTCCAAACTACGAACTTGGTACATTGCAACTACAATACAATGAGGAATAAAACTATAGTATTCCTTAGGCTTTTTTTTCCCGAATCCAATGGTGCATGAATCGAATCGATACGTTGCCGGAATATACTGTAATGAGTGATTATGCAAGGGAATGTTTGTTCATCAAAATTTTGATAAACAACAATCATAATTGGGTTGTGTTCATCAAAATTTTGATGAACAACAGTTGGAGGGTTAAGTTGTTTTACCCCTTGATACTTTAAATAAATTATAAAAAAGCGCATTGAATATAAAAAAGTTACATTGTAAATGAAAAAAGTTAAAACTGAATGTCACTGACCCATTTTGGAGTTTCCATGCGATTTTAACACTTGTTATGTTTTTACATGCTTGATCAAAATGTAAAATGTTATTCTTTATTATTTAGAGTAATTTATACACTATACAAATACCAACTGTGTTGTATAGGTACTAGTAAATCTTTTGCGCTAATTAACAATTTCAATGTACAGCATACAAGCCTATATCACAGTCATACCACCGTAGCATAATCCCGACACCGTGTATTGTTCTTCCATATCATCAATGCAAACAAATCATCATGAATGTGTAACAGGAATGTGTGTCATTTGTAAGTGCAAACGTTTAATGTATCATCAGTTATAAAAATAACCTGTCTCTGAGAAACTAAACAGGTCTACAGGCTTAGGCTTACTCACTGAAAGAAAGACTAAAAGTATATTAAGTGATTTGTGCTGATTACGTGTAAAAAGAAACTTGATTTACACTAGAATAAACCATGTTGTAAACAAATACAATCAATGCAGTTTGAATTTACACGAATTACTGTACACGCTCCAAAGTAAAACAGTCAAGGCTTTTATTATCGTTTCTGAGAAACAAAAACATTAACGGTTGATGTCCACATGAACTCAGTACAAGTAGAAACAAAACAATGGAAACACACCATCTAGTGTTTACAGTAAGTTTCTAAGCTACTGATATGCGACACTCGGTAAGAATGTAATAGAAAAAGATAATGTTGCATGATAAAATAACACGCCTGTAACCTTTTACTGTGAAAAAGCAATAACTATACATGTAAGAAGCTTTTAATCATGATTAAAAAAAATAACAAAAAATAATTTAAAAACAAATACGTAACTACGATTTATCGGTCACTTTAAGACAGTATTTGTGGTGAAGGTAGAAATACATGCATAAATGTTACTGGCACCAACTAACTTCATAGGTGAAATTTGAGTAAATTTTAGCTAGTTTGGAGGAAATGTAATACAGTTTGTACTTTTACATATGTTAATTTAAAACATTCAACATCTAACCATTTTAAATTAGATAGTATATACATAGTTTAAACTAACAAGTATATCAATTGTTCAAAACAAATTTTACATGTAAGCATAGTTAACTTGAATACATTTTTTACTTTATTGACTTTTTAAGTTTTACCGAATTTATACTAAAAAACCATGGATCTAAACCACAAAACATTTCTTTATGAAAGCCCAGAAGAGAGCTGGTGAGACAAAACAGTGAGGAAAGCTGAGTCAAACCCTGAGACAAGAAAGGAAGATACAGAGAAGACTAATAGTAAAATCTATTTATTACATTATAGTAGAAATTACTAAAAAATCCATGCAACTGTCTTTGTAGTAGTTAAGCTGTACTGTTTAGATTTTGTAGTGAACAATTTTTTTAAACAAATTAAGCACCAGTAGAGAAAAAAAAAATTTACACACTTCATAGAATGATACTTTGTGATACTTATGTGATACTTTGTTGTTTGCAATCAATAAAAAGAGCAACAAGATGAAGGAGGTCTATCTCTGTTCAATACTACATGGGTGAGAATTATTTACGTTGGCCGCTTAATATATTGTGTTAGGACACAATGAAACACAAACAGTCAAATATCAAATATAAAGCTTTTAGACTAACCTTAACCTAATAGTGAACGGGTGACTAACGCAATACACAAAGTGCATTTATTTTGTGTGCTCCAACGCCACCAACATGTAATTTGTGATTATAATTACGTTTCAGCAATTATTTTCATGTATGCCTAATTTGAGTAAAGGCAGTGGTACAAAATGAGACCATGGCACCTTACAATAAGTACAATACTACAACAACACATTAATACAATATGTACATAAATGTATAACAAATGAAAGTACATGGTAACAGTCTGAAGTATATATAGCACCAGTTAGCACTATTTACACAAAATACAAAACTATGAACAAGAACAATAAATACAATAACTAGAATCCATATAAAATACAATTCATTTCCAACAGATGATAAAACAAATTTACTATTACTAATGGACAAAAGCTACTTAAACCACTAGATAGAGTAGTGTTAAAACACAACACTATAAAAATAAGTACTTTAACTTGTTTAGAAGTTAAGGCAGTTTCTGTAGTAAGAAAGGAATTTTCTTCACAATCTTCTGTATCTTGTGTTTATAAGCTTCTACACAAAAAAATCCTGTTTACAGCCATTGAAAAAATCTCCCATAAAAAGCAAGTGTCAAATTGTTATTTCTCGAAAAACAATGTTTATTTTGAATCTGCTATGCTTTAAATTTTCTTTAACCAAAGATGCTATTGGTTATTATAAATATTAGTATATTTTAACATTTATTTTGTTTTTTGATAATATTTTATGGAATGGTATTTGTTGTAAATTAGTTTATAAAAGGTTGGAGCACATTTTTCCGGTAAGTAAACAAAATATAATGAAGAATTCATTGCATTTTTTCATTGTTCATACTGACTTTCACAGTTTAAATACAAATTATAGAAATATTGTAAAATATTTAATTAATTATTTCCTAGGAGTATTACATCTGTTTAATAATATACTTGTAATAAACTACAATATACTGGTACCTATTTAATCAGCCAAAGATTAGTAATGTCCTATTATTTAAATAAATGTTTAATATTTTTATGAAGAATCTTTTTCTTTAAGTTCTAACTTGGATCTGTTAAGTAATATTAAAGTAAGACATTACTTAATTTTTGAATGAAAGCTTAAGCACAACTAAGCTATACTAATATATTAACCTAAGAATAAAAAAAATGTATAAATTGCACAAATATTGCATACTAAAATAAAGTACATAAACTGTACAGTAAAAATACATTAGTTTAACTTATTTCAAATGAAATATCCAGATACACATCAACTATATTCACAAAAACATTACTACAAAATGTTTTAATAACATTACTGGGAAATTGTAGACTAATGACTAACATAAGAAAATCTTTGTGGGGATTTTTACAAAAATATTTTTTAATACACATAATATTAAAGGTACGTACTAGGTTGAGATTGAAACATTTAAATATTAAGAAATAATAATTTAGACAAGACCAAATAAAATACACATGAACACGCCTTTCTGAAAAATAAATTTCATCACATGACAAGATAACTTTATTGTTCACTAAAGTCAACTTAAGTAAATTTCCAAAATTGAAATTTTGTAGTAAAATCGTAACTTACATTACATTAATAGAACATTCCCAACACATGAGAGAACAAGGTTTTCACATGCAAAGCTAAGATAATTTTTAAAATTTATCCAATATGTATATTTTAAAATCAGAATCAGTGATTCCAACCTTTGCTTCTAAAATAAACATATCCTCTAGTTATAATTTGTAATAGAGACATTAAAACTAGCATATATTTTGAAACAATCTCACTTCTTTATAAATTTTTGCACAATGTACAATGTTAAAGCTTTTAAAATATAAAATATATATTTGATATAGTGTAAAATATATAAATATTCAGTAACATTTTATATATACTTTAAATTATTAACACCTTGCTTACAATTCAAAAGGCTAATCCAAATATAAAACTAACATAGGTTATAACTATGACTCTCACACTCTATTTGGTTTACAGACAATAGCGTACTCCATGTTGTTGTATACCTGGTGAGGCGGGCCAACATTGGCTGGCTGAGTCTCCTCGGCAGGTACAGGTTTCTTGCGTATGACACCATAGCCTAGATGAGAATCATCCGCCGCCCTCACAGTATCTTCAGATGCGCATGGAGGAGGCAAGGCCGGTGCAATACCGACTATCTGTCTGTAGCCAGGTCGAGGGTGGGGTTTATTCGTGGGTCCAAGGTGTTGGAGCTTATCATAATGATGTTCCTCACATTGTTGCCAATTGGTCTGCATCTCCAATGGTTCTTCAGTTCTTGAAGAAAATGGACGCTCCGAGTGAGGCATCACACCGAGCCCCATAGTTTTCCATGCATCATTCCTCACTTCAATGTCGTCATAATCAGCACAATTGTCAGCATTCTGGTTCTGATGTTCCTTACTGCAATTCTCATCGGAATCATTAACCGTTATTGCAGGTAAATTTTTACGTGGGGGTTTCATTGGTTTCGGTTTGAATGGCAGAGGAGGTTTCAAACTACGCTGTAGTGGTTCTACTGGAACTGGTATGAGTGGTTTAGCTGAAGATATTGAACACAGTTCAGCGTCCAACAGTGGTGTAGATCCTGTTGGAGAGGGTGGTAGAGGACTGCGAGAGCGAGCCATCATGTTCAGGGCAGCGTGGAACTGGTTGTCACCACAGAGTATGGCTGGAGAAGACAAGGACTCACCCGTCAATAACTTCTTCATGTTCTTCATCTTAGAGGATATGCAACGGAATATCTCCTGCTGATTGGAGTGTTCCATGTGGAATGTGCCCTCACCGCTTTCACATTTGCGGCCAGCCTCAAAGGTGAACTTGCCCTGACGATGGCCATAACGGCGGATGAATCGGTACGGCCAGATGTATAGCACCCTCTGGTCATCTCGAAGGTGTAGAGCCGACTGCGTCACCACTAATGTATAAGGACCAGGGGCCAGCCCACACCGCTCTGAAGCCTCGGAAGCCACCAGTCTCACACTGAATACTCCCGCTGCACATAACAGAAAAATATATGTTTCGTGTGCAATTAAATACTTTATTCCATCAATAACTCCAATCTAATTTAGTTTTTTAATCTCTTAAACTGTAAGATTCGAATTTTAAACGCAAGGAACGTTAAGCCAGCCGAAATTCATTGCCAGATAACATGGAATTTAAGGTGTATATACATTTGTAATGGAATGGTATGAAACTATACTATATAATTCATGACAAAAGGAGATAATTGTATTGTTCCATGACAACGCTTTGGTCCATGCTGTTGCTAAAACTCAAAAGATAATTTCACAACTCAGTTTGATAACTCACCATAAATCCAAGAATTGGGCTCTGTCTTCCACATCATATCATCCAGAAAATTTGGGATTTTCACTCACCATCTCAGATTTTTATGAAACTTTATCATACATCACCTGACCCTCTTCCTCAAGCAATCCCTCCCCTACATTCCCTACTCCTAACATGCCAATACACCCACTTATAGAGAAACAGCAAGTGACTCATTGCCTGTTAAGTAATGAGTTGCATCTTGTTTCTATCTTCTTCTATCATAATAATAAACATACCTATAAAATACTACAAAATGTGCTAGTTTAATGTGTAGTTAAATCCTATGCTTGCAGTGTAAGTATTTAAACTAATTTCATAGGTTTAAGTAACATGTCCGATAAATGTAAGTGCAAGTTTAATGACTAGTTGAAAGCTAAGCATCCTAATTTTTCCAAGAGAAGGAATTATTAGCTATCAAAAATTAACTTCAACGGCACTCGCACTAACTTGTATTAAAGTACAGATCAACACACGCACTTAATGAGAAATGGAAAAATAGCTGCTTGTAATGTTTATTTAAATTATTATAAACAATGTTACATTGTTAAAACATATGTTTTAAATAGAAATTATTTTGTTTCTCAAATCAAATATTTTAATAAAACAGCTGTTTTAATTTCAATATTACATTTGTAGAGAGCTTAACAGATTTTGTCTATTTTTCATGCGTTTTGTATGTAATTAAGGATTATTTTTTAAAGTTTGCGTTTGTCTATTATAGACTTATTTTACATCTTTCTCTTCGAAATTAAATTTTTCTACAAGTACCGTGAAAAAATATTTTGTGTTTATTGTACATTTAACATAGTAAATCTGCTTCAAACCTAAATGTAACTTGTTTTTCGGGACCAAGTTTCGCGTATTTCGTCACATATCTTAAAAATTACTGTAGCTACAGGTCTGGAAACGGTTTTATTCAATTTTTCAGTTCATTTTACATAAATTACGCTAAATTGTACATCTTAATTAACAGCCAACAAATACCCGTAGGGCTTCGTTGCAGCAGGGGAACTGAAATTCAGACGAAATCTTTCACCCTGTATAACTTGGTAACTAAGCATTTTCGGACCTATGTTAATTAGACCTTTTTTTCTTATTTTGATGTGAGGAATCACGCCCTGACTTATGGGCACCTTTTTTCAGAACACCCTGTATAATAGAAACCTCAAAAAGGTACAATTTGCTTTCAAAATTTGTTGCGTTTAGTGGTGATAATACAAATGCAAATTTTGCTTGAATCGGTTGAAAACCGGGTGAAAATGTGTTTACGTACTTAAAATCTGACATAGAAAAGACCTTGTCGGAGTTGGCTGCCCAGCACATATTTTGCACAACACTATACATCATGGTTGCGACTTACTAAGTTGTGGCATTGGTTCCATTGTAATGAAAATTCATAATTATTTCTTGGTATACACAGTGCATACTGAGGAATTGAAAGATTTTTGTGAATCAGTAGAAAGTCACCACCAACAGTTAAGGCACTGCAAAACTAGGTGGCTTAGCCTTTTTCCTGCCATTGAGAGGGTACTTAAAATTGTATCCTGCATTGAGTTTTATCGAGGAAAGTAAAAAATGAACTTGAACATTTCTTTGTAAACAAGCTTGTTTTGTTAGCAAGACTGAGACCATTATGTGGGATATGATAGGTTGTAAATTATTCTAATGTACTTTAATTTAACCTATATTTTTCTTTGTACTGAAAGGAGTTAACCCATTGCGGATCACTGACGAGCTGGGCTCGTCACACAGCGGCCGGGATGTGATGAGCTCAGGTCGCAAAAGCGGTCTGCTTTTAAGTTTCCCTCCAAATAATTCTATTAATGTCTGATAGATCGGGCGATCGTATTCACTTGTCAACTAAGAGTGTTTAACAACGGTCTACGTTTAAGAGTTTTCAAAAGTTTCATAAATATCCTACAGATCGCAGTTGTATGTCGAAGTTGAAAAATCATTCATATGAGTTTACTATCTGCTTTTTAGCGCTTCTGATTGGGTGTTTTCCTCAGTTGTTATTATAATACTTTTGAGGTTAGTGACACAGAACTAAACAATGCAGACGTACATGTTGGCGGGTTTAGTCTAGACCTGGATTTTGTAATCTCTTTGCCCGAGCCGCTTTATTTAGACTATGATTCAGACATCATCCCTGCCACCCCGGAACCTTGCTTGTGTGTTATCGTTCCTACATCACGGGTACCCCAGCAGGCCCATGTTCCATCTGAACGAATACCTTCATAGCTGAATTTTCTGTACAATAGCGAGCGATACGATGTGGCGCACCATTGCTGTTCGTGCGGCCGCTGACCGTAAAATAATTCGTGCCCGCTGGTGCCCGCAACAACAATACGATCCGCAATGGGTTAAAAAGTTGTAGTTATAAAAATATTGCTAGGGTGTATGCATCCATGGATGAGGATTACAAGGCAAATTATTACGCTGGTACTTAAGCAAACACTGCAAGCTTATCACCATGTTGTAAATAACTAAATAAGTTAGATTCTTTTTGTTAAAATTTGCATAACAGTGTCTAGGATTTTTGTATAGTTAATCAACAATTTACATTAAGCCTACACCTAACATTCATTTACATTTCTTTGTAGCAACAAAAGGCGCTTGGCTGAAGTACTTATAACTATTTATGATACTGTTTTTACTATGAGTAATATATTAGGCTACATTAAAATGTCTGCACCTATATCAATATATTGTTAGTGTTGTACCTAACCCTTTAATCTTAACCCTTCGACGGACCGCGACGTACGCCGTACGTCTAGTGTTTACCGCTGAACTCGGCCCGTGATGTACGCTGTACGCATCGCACAGTCCGATCTCATAACGAATATATTTAGGTTATTTTCGGTGTAATACATTCGAGTTATACATCGTTGGAAAGAAGATGAAATGAACTATCGGTGTATCGATACCTATGTATTGAAAGCCATTCAACATGTAGTTTATAGTAGACGAAAAACATCGATCAAGGTGGCGCTTGCTGTCAGCTGTTTCTAACTACGCAATTGACTGTGAAACGACTTTGTCTGCTGGCATGACGATGTTATTGTTTGTGTTTAGCTGTTTATTTGTTTGGTTATATTTACATACTATTTCATATAATAAGAATATGGGGGGTGTGGACCTTAGAGATCAAATGCTAGAGAACTATCCACTGGAAAGGAAAAGCGGTACTAAATGGTACATCAAAGTCTTCAAACGTATGCTAAACATTACAATTCTGAACTCATACATCATTTGGAAGTTAAAACACAACAATATTGATCACTTAACATTTAGATTAGGTCTAATAAAATAAATTTTGGAAAGATTTCAACAAGAGGTACCAAGAACAGTTTAGGCAGACCACCCACTGGGCCTCCACCAATGCGCCTAACTAAAAGACATTTTATTGAAAAGATTCCAACAACTGGGAAAAAAGCAAAGCCTCAAAGGAAATGTGTGGTTTGCTACAAACATGGCAAAAGAAGGGACACAATCTATGGGTGTCCCCAATGTGAGGCTGGCCTATGCCTAGAGGACTGCTTCAAGACATATCACACAGTTGCAAATTTCTAATCTTAGTACAGCAAATAACTTCCAGTAAACATGTCTTAACAAATTTTGTAATGGTATTTTGTACATGTTTATATGGGTATACTTATATTTTAGTAATACAATCACTTTTACAAGTATAGGCTTAACAGAAAATCATTTAATGTATGTATAGGTAATGTTGTCACAAAACTGTGAAAAACAAGAAATTAAGTGGACCACTTAGGGGTGTTCAGTTCAAATTAAATAGTGCGTTGAAGGGTTAATTAACTGAAGTTATTACTTGTTTTATTAAGCTTTAGTTTTGTTAAAACTTCCAAACTTAAAACAATGTACGATAAAGATTTTTTATATTGAGAACGTTTTTACACAGTGAAGCACACAAAATGCCATGATTTTATTTTTGTTATAGTTCTATACTTTTTGTAGATATAAATAAAAAAAATTCTTAATTATCACTCTGCCTTTTAAAGATATTGCTATTTTAAAACACCTTTTCAGTCCCTAAAAACCCTTAAAGAATTACCAAAAGTATTTTTTAAAGCCACATAGACAGCTAGGGTTTATATTTTTTATGAAATCAGCCCAGTTTTCTTGTATATGTAATATTATAAATTTTCTTTACTCTTACACTATTAATGATGAAGGTACAAATTTTTTTATTGAAAGTACAAGCTCGTCCAGAGTTCTCGGAATACATAAAACCGCTCATTTTGCCCAAACTTTAACTGCCTATAAAAACTAGTTGACGTGGGAATGTAAAATTTGGTATATTTCCTTATATATGGAAGAATTTAAAATGTAGTTTCTTCTAAATCTGAGATGGTGGGTGACATGGCCTGGATAATTTGATGTGGAATGACCATTTCTTGTTAGATTTACATGAAACGTGTGCTATGTGATAAGACGTTTTAAAAATAATGTTAATGAAAAAATATGTATAGTTTAAGGTGTGTCCTTTAACTTAAAGATAACTCTTTTAAAAAAGGCTATAAAAATTAAAGACAGTCCTGTCACAGTGGTAAACTTGTCTGACTAACTATGTTTGGCACAGAGATGATTGTCACCTTGGCACCTGTGATTGTCTAATTTTTTAGATTGGTAAAATTGAGAAATAAATCATTACCTCATGTTTGAGTGTAAGGTTCAGATAAAATGTATTTGGTCAGAAACTAAGATCAAATTTAAAATGGGCATCCATATGCAAATTTAAGATACATTATTTCGCCAGTGGTTCTTTACTCAGACGGTGATTTGTATTTTACGATTGATAAGGAAACCAATGATGAGGTAACTGGTGACATGATCCTATGTTGCACCTATTTCGAAATTAGATTTTGAGAATAATTTGTGTCTTGAGTACAATGAAACCGGTTTTTATGCATCAGTCTTTGAATGGTATATAGTTCTATTTTCTGGTTTGAGAAAGGCAACTTGGCATTAGAAGCTGAGTTTCAGCACTCTACTAATAGAGCCATAATCAGAAAACTCATGGGTCAGATTCCACAGAGAACTGTAAAAATTATTGGATTGCCAATGACATCTTAAAAGGTTTATTGTTATATGAAACAAAAAAAATGAATGATATAATAATAGTCCCACTAATATTATAAATGCGAAAGTTTGAATGTTTGGATATTTGTACAGTCAACTCCCGATTATCCGCGGGCGGGTTATCCGCTTTGCGCATTATCCGCGATCCGCGAACGATAGCCTATGTACTGTACTTACTGTATGCATATTAGTGATAAATGAATTAATAACTAAGTAATAAGTAATATGGTGGAATATTAACTACATAATGTACTGTATAGACAGTTATTTGAAGACGTAAGTTGTGTTGGCGACGCGCGTGATGTGTAGCAGTGAGAGTGGCGGTGTGACTCGTCTGGCAGGCGGGCAGGCACCCAGCTCAGTCTGCTCCCCTCCACTTATTTGCCTCCCGTCTCACTTCCCAAGCATTTCCACCACTGCCACCTCCACTCCTTGTGTCACTGCGCACTGTGTTGTCCGCGCATCAGCCATTACTGTCCACTCATCTGCCATGACTCATCAGTCGCTGTCACTGCCTATTGTCTACACTACACTGTTTACTTTACATTTGTTGCATTATACTAAACATCTGTATTTTTTGTTGATTAGTTAGTGTATTGACTGTTCAACCTTTTCTTAGTGACTGGCCTTCCGTGTGTCAACTGTTCTGCTGTTTCTTTTTGAAGTGTCTTTCGTGTGTTATTGACTATTCTGCCATTTCTTATTGACTGTCTTTTCTTGTGTGTTATTGACTGTTTATCTAGGTGTGCCTTTACTTTGTTTTATCAGTATACTGTAGGCCTATATTAATTCGCTATGTCAGAAAAACGAAAAAGAGTTGTTTTAAACAATCAACCAAAAACTTGAAATAATAAAAAAACTACAAAACGGTTGTTTTGAAAAAACACCTGTGTGCAGAATATGGCATTGGAGAAACGACCGTACGTGACATATTTTAAACAAAAAGATAAGTTATTGTCGTTTGCTGCTAGTGCTGAAACGTCGTCTGCAATGAAAAAGAGAAAGGCAATGAAGCTTTTCTACCTATGAACACCTAGACGCTGCACTACTTGAGTGGATTGCTCAGTTTAAGGAGTGAAGGTACGCCAATCTCAGGTCCGATCTCCTAGCAGCAAAAGCTGAACATTTTCACAAACTGCTTGGCCTCGAAGGTATGTTTAATGCTTCTTCTGGTTGGTTAACTAGGTTTAAGCAACGCCATGGCATCAGGGAAATTTCACTGCAAGGGTGACAAACTCAGCAGTGACACTGAAGCTGCTGAACTATTTTAAAGCAGAGTTTGAGGAGTATGTTGCTGCTGAAAATCTGACTCCAGACCAGATTTATAATGCAGACGAATCTGGTTTGTTTCTGGAAATGTTTGCCGACACGTACACTTGCTTTTGAAAGAGAACGTATCAAGTTTCAGGGCACAAATCTAGTAAGGAAAGATACACAATTCTTTGTGGCAATGGCTTCAGGGGAGCATAAATTAGATTTAGTTGTTATTGGTAAGTCCAAAAAAACCACGGTCCTTTAAAGGTTCTAGAGCTGTAAACCTCCCTGTTCAGTACTTTTCTCAAAAAAAAAAAAAAGGATGGATGGACCAAAGAATCTTCAAAGAATGGTTTGAAAAACACTTTGTCCCACAAGTTGAAAACCATCTTATGTCCAAAAACTTGCCCCTGAAAGCAGTTTTTATTAGTAGATAACGCCCCTTCACATCCCGCTGAAAATGTGATGAAATCTGTTGATGGGAACATTGTTTTAAAGTTTTTAACCGCCAAATGTAACTCCTTTGATCCAACCAATGGATCAAGGAGTTATTGCAGCCACAAAAAAGAATTATAGGTCCCATTTACTAGAAAGAAGAATAAATGAAGGTTATGACCTGAAATCGTTCTGGAAAGATTTTTCTATTCTTGACAGCATTTACGACATTGTAGCAGCTTGGAAGTCAGTAAAATCGTCAACCTTGCAAAAATCATGGAAGAAACTAATGGCGAGTGGAAGAAAACAGCAATATTAGTGTAGAAGAAGAAGCCCTTCAAGATCAATCTATAGATTGTGCATTAGCTTTAGCACAATTGGCAAGAACCGTCGAAGGGGGTGAGCAAGTTAATGATGAAAACATCAATGAATGGATGAACTGTGATGCTGACGATCCCGGGTACGAACATCATTAACAAAGCTCAGGGAGTCGAGGAAGAAATTTACAACAATGAAGAAGAAGAGCTGCCTCCTCAATTGCGTGTTTCACATGAATCAGCTCTACAACACGTTGAACGACTTATTGAATATTTAGAGGGCGAAGACTTCGGGACAGTTGCAGACGATCTTACATTACGTAAACTTAGATCACAAATTAGGGTTAAGTGCCATAACAAAACAAAACAGAAGAAACTTACTGATTTTTTAAAGCAAATTAATTTGCAGTTAATGTAATATAAAATAGTTTTTTTTATTTAGAGTAGGGTATTTACAGAACAGTAACTGTATTTTCATTCCCGTCTATGTATATTTTAGTTAGCTATGATGTACAGTACAGTACTACTAACTTTTAAATTGTTTGTACTCGATACTGTATTAACTGTAGGCTTACGTAACGGTATACAATACCGGTACGTAAATGTTAACTTTGAACTTATTCCAGCCTTTTAAAATGTAATGAAAACTTAGTTAAAATTAAATGTCCTACTTTGCTTATTTCGAGTTTTTCTTTGCCTTTCTTTACGTTTTGCGGATTATCCGCGAATCACGTTATCCGCGGCCGCCAAGCCACCCTATTCCGCGGATAATCGGGAGTTGACTGTATGTTTAGATGTTTGGAGGTTTGTCCTCGAATCACGCTGAAACTGCTATACGAATTGTGCTGAAATTTGGAACAGATATACCTTTTGGTCTGAATTAACACTTAGAGTGCTTTTTACCACCCATAACACATTCATTTCACCAAATAAAGTCGAATTCAAATCGAACAATTAGTTTGTTTACATTCGAATGTTAGTATATTGGAGTATTTTACATTGGATCCAGCAGATTGCGCTACGACACGTAATATAAATTGAACTGATACTTAACAGCTCAACACTTTCAGCTGAAGTTCATCAAAGAGGCAGAAACACGTGTTTACATATAAATTTTAATAAATATTGAATTATTGTAAAGTGCTTAATCAGTAGTGTAATGCAGATTGCAAATACGAAGTTATTTAATTTTAAATTTAGATTGTGCCAATGATCAATGATCCATCTAATACAATAGAAATGCTATTTATACGCTGTTATAACAACTACCTTATTGTATAAAGCTGTGAATGTTTGCACATGAAGGAAACAGGATTTTTTCGGACATTTGCCATCGTTCAGTGAAACAAGAAATCAGTAACACTATGTTTCGAGATCTGCAATCTGATCTCTTCTTCAGATAAAGAATCGAGATTAGGCCGCTTTGGTTGCCAATTCTAAAAAATTAACTAAAGACAAAACCAAAAGTATCAAACGGATCAGATATTTGTAATAAACCAATACGGAGTTACAATATGGTTTTAAGAAGTTCATCTCGCATGAACCAATAATAACGAAAGGGCCCATTCCTGTCCCCCCTTCCTTTTTATTTCCGCCATCTTGTTTTTGTCTGCCGTGACGATTACCATTGGCTAGCGCCCTCTGGTCAGTCGTAGGTGGGCGGGCAGTAGACGAATGAAGACGTATTGTGACCTGTATTTTAGTTTTAATGATTAGTGTTGTGTATAGTTGAAGACGTATTGTGACCTGTATTTTAGTTTTAATGATTAGTGTTGTGTACAGTTTGTTATTAAGTGCATGTTTATAGAGTTAGTGAAGTTGACAAACAACATGGTGGTTGTGATTCCTGACCTAGGCGTGCCACAACGCTTTGGTAAGATTTGTTTATTTTAACCTAGTTTGTAATTATGTATTAGGTTAATTCTTTACCAGAAGAAGAGATCAGATTGCAGATCTCGAAACGTAGTGTTACTGATTTCTTGTTTCACTGAACGATGGCAAATGTCCGAAAAAATCCTGTTTCCTTCATAATCCTTCCATCGTCAAAAATAACCTTCAAACAAAGAATTGTTTGCACATAACGTAATCTAATCTGGTTAGTTCCTTTAACATTGTGTATGGCCTTTTTACTGTAGTTATTGAAAAGCAAATGGAGATAACATTGCCCTAATACTTGAAGCATATGCCCCTAATACATATTTAGTGATCAGTAAAAATATCAAAATCACTTAATCATCAAAATTTAACCTAAGTTAGATTCCGAAACCAACATATGAGACCATTGTTTTGGTTAGTGCAACAGCATAAATCAACTGTGGAACTGTAAATAGATTAGACCGGGGGTGAATTTAAACGACCAACACAGACCCATATTGACCGCAGCCACTTTTTAGTTGTACGATACACTTTCGACATTGGAATAAAAAGGCTAACTCTTTATTGTTACTGAAGCCATCGAAGAACTTCAATAAAATTATCATGGTATGTGGGAGGGAAATACTAATCTCATAAAAACTGTTTCACTTTACGACTTCAGGATTCCAAACATCTGTTCTTTAAACTTAAATCTAAAGTGGATCAGGAGATTGGAATAGCTTTGAGTGACTATCGATTATCTCTGGACTATTTATTATGTCATAGAAAAGGAATACATAGATATATTGTCCAGTTTTTCAACAGAAAATTGTGTGCGAAGCCGCGGGTAACTGCTAGTAATATATATAACAAATATAATAATTTTGTGTAACATATAACAATGCCAAATGTTTGCAATGTTGTTATCCTTTCAAACCATTCATTGAAACATTTTAAACACAGAAATATATTACTAGTTCAGATCACTATGTTACAAGTGCAGATTCTCCATAATCCATAGAGCTGAATGTCTATGAACTAAAAGAATACGCCACCAATACTGAGGCCCTTTTTTATAGTTGGAAAAGAGTGTCAAAGTTGAGATAAATCTTTCAGAGTAACTATCATCCTGCAGCACAGAGGTGTAAAAAATAATAAGATAGTTTCAATAATTAAACTTTTAGTAGTGGTCAACAGCAGGATGGCAGTGGTCAAGAACAGGATGGGAGTGGTCAACAGCAAGATAAGGCCTACACTGACAGAATTTTTTAACAACACTTAAAGTTTAAATGACCTAGTTCATGTCAGGTAAAATACAGTCTGTTCCAAATTGTATGCACACTGAAGGGATCTTGGATCTTTCAAAGACACAGCAAAGATTAAATGAACTAAGTTGTGGATAATAACAAGACCAACAAATTAATGTGGTCAAGTTGATAATTGGTTGCGTCGTTCCCTCACTACACTTTAAAAACTGATTTTGGTAAAAGATTTTACTTTCACAGCTTTCTTATTAGTAGCTATATCAAAATGTTTTTTATGTGAAATCTGTGTGAAAGTTTTTAAATATTATAATTAATACATTTTCATAACCAGCAAGTAGGAGGTTTAGGGTTTAAATAAATTTTTAAAATGCAATAACTCAATTTTTACTTAATTAAAGAAATTAGAATTTTTACTGATTTCAAAAATAACATATGTTATACTTTCCTAGTATTTTTCCTGACCATACATGTTTTTGTATGGTTATGTTAGAAAACAGGTGTTTAGTGAAACATAAACATTATCAGACAGGTCAGTATTAAAATTACTGTTACTGAACATTTTGTAATTGATTAGCAAAATAGCATGTTATTTTTAAATTGTGTCATAATATATAATTTTATAAAATAAAAAAATAAAAATCATTATATAAAAATAATTAAAAAACCTAATTAAATTTGAACACAGCTTATTTTATTTTAACTAATAAAAATCCCTGGATTGCACGTTCACAAGACTTGGTATCATTGGATATTTTTATTTGGGAATAAATCACCAATAAAGTTTGTATACACAGAATAACAACAGCTTAAAAATTGTTGTAGGATGTGACTGTTGCAAATGTGTTATGAAACAATTTAAAAAATTAAATGCTACTTCAAAAACTGAGTCTTTATGTTTACAATCATATTAAATAAAACAAATGAGTTATTAACTATAGTATTTTTAGTTATAATAAACAAAGTTACGTTAAAATTTAATTAGGTTATATCATTATTTTGATATGAAGATATTTAGCTTTTATAAAATTATGAAATATTATACAACTTGAAACTAACAAACTATCGTGTCAATCCATCACAAAAATTTCAGAAACAGTTGCTTACCTTGTCTGATATTTTCTATATTTCACTAAACAGGTGATACCATCACTTCGTGCAGTGAAATATCAATCAGGTTTACCAACTATCCGAATAGTAGAATAAAAATTCCTTTCACACAACCATACTAAAATGGGTTTCTATGAATTATTTGATGAAAACTAAGAGGAAAGTATAACATACAACAATTGAAATCGGTAAAAAATCTACATTTTCTTTAATTTACAATAATTGGGTCATTGTATTTAAAAAAATCTACTCAAACTCTAGACCTTCTGCTTGCTGGTTATGAAAATTGTTTATATTTCAAAACTAGAAGGAATTTCATGCAGATTTCACATGAAAAAGGCTTCAATATAGGTACTAACTAGCAAGAGAGCTGTGCCACTCTGAAATTTTTGACAAAAATCAGTTTTTTTTAGCACAGTGAGGAACAACACAACCAATAATGAACTTAACTACATTAATTTGTTGGTCTTTTTATTACGCACAACTTTGTTCATTTAATCCTTGCTGTATCTCATAGTTCCAGAGTTTCCTTCAGTATGCAATAACATTTGGAACACAGTGTATACCAATGTGACATTTCAAAAATGTCCAAACTTTCACTCTCGAATACTCAACTGAAAATATGCAAAAAGAAACATCTGTTCTAAAGATGGTGACCAAATGATCATTAGAATAACTTTTTCTGGATGTTTTTGAATCTTTTTGATCTTTTTAAGAGTTCAACATGTTCTACTTTCAACTAACATAGTAAGGTCTGAAGGTCTGTTATCTACGACTAATGCAATCTGCTCGTAAGTAAATGTGAAAAAAAAACCGTCAAATTTACAGCTCCGAAAATAGTCAATGGCAAATAAAACTGAAGCAATCTGATTATGATTATCCAGTGTGCCTTAATATACTTTAGTTTTCATACTATATAAATAAAAACACTAAAACTAAAAAATTAACCAAGTTTTAATATACTGGCACTTTTTGTGCAGATTGCTGACAGCAACATGTTGCCACTTGGCACTTTTCACGTATATTCTACAGTGGCAACATATTGCTAGTTCTCAAAAGGGCTAAACTGAGCTTCAAAATTATATTTAGGCTTGAGGGGACAATGTGACACTCTAGCAAGACAATACAACAATGAGAATGTAAGCATCTTAAAAACATGTAAAACTGTGCCTAAAGTAAGGTATCCTTATATCTAAAGGAACCCTTCACATAATCTATTCTACATAACTCACAATCTTCTGATGAGCAGTAGAGTTCATTGTCCTCCTCAATCGTCTGTCGGGACACAGAGTCCTTGAAGGCTACGGACTGGAGGGCCGTCACCCATTGCCACATATCCTCCTCTGAGTTAGCAGCAAAGTGCTGGATGTTGGTCTTCGTCACCACCTGCAACATGAGCTCAGTATTCTTATTTTGTTTTGGAACCACAAAATAAGTGTATGTCAGTAACTCACTAAAAAATCCTCTCAGAGTTGGTGACAAAGTAATAGATGTTGATCTGGGTCAACAACTGGTACAATTTGTATTCTGGTGAATCGTTTCTAAGTTTAAATAAGTAATTAAGAGCAATAGCCTTAAAATAATATACTTTAGTATGAGACATATCAGTCCAAGCCTGGGTTGTGAGAAATAAACTACTGTTTAATTCACTCAGGTCTGAGATATTTTGTTTAACCTTCAAATGGATATAGAAAATAGTTTCTTGTGATGACACTAGTATTAACATTATTAATTGAAGTCTCTTTATAGTATTAATCAATAATACAGTCGAACAGCCAAGCTTGCAGTGGTATGTCTTGTACAAAAGTATTGACAGTTTAAAAAGTTTTATATGTAATAAAAATAATTTATTGATACGATCTGTCCATGTTAAAGTGTACTGGGTCGAAGATTCACTACTGCTAACATGATTTCTCACTGCAGTTTCATTGAGAGTTGGCTGCCATGATCTCTTTAAGAGACTCTCTGAGAGCTCTTTGGATAGTGGGAATAAATTGAGTTATATGGTGGCTGCAAAAACATTGCAGCCCCTAAAGTTACAAAAAAGGGTGTATGATGGAGTGCTATCTCATAATGGAGCTTTCAGAAATTAGTAACCTCCAGTCATTTCCGTTTTACTTGCCTAAAGTTCAAATTTTTCTGAAATAACGTTGTAAATTATTGTCTTACACATGTTGAGGTTCTTCGACAATTAATCTTACTTTTAATAATTGTTGAAGTCCAGGACTTAGGCCAAACTTTGGCAAAACCGCTGTTAAAGAGCAAAAACACAAAGCGATTCAATCTCTCATCCATTCTCAAAAAAATGAAACACTCAAAATACTGAGCTCTTCACAGGTATCATCTTTGTAAGTCTCCTTAACCAAAGAAAGCACCTCAGCAGTGGTTTTGTCCAGGTGAAAGTAACATTTAATAGCATGGCACTACTCCAATGATCTTTCTGTAATGTTATATGCAGTGACAAAAACAGTTTATGGAGAAAATTGGGTTTTCTAAATAAACTAAGGGAGATACTCTATTGACGGTTCTTTGCATAAACAGACAAACAATAAATGATACTTGCTATACTTTATACAGGACAAAAATTCTTTTACAAAATCTCAAAACATTTTTTTATTTAATTTTTTACTTCTAATTTGATAAAATATCATATATGTATAATTAATTAATTGAAAACTATTCTATTTATTCTATTCTATGCTGGGAGATTGAAACTTATAAAAACAATACATTTTTATCAATATTAGTTTTTAGGCATACGCAGCCAGTGTCATACTATTTAAGTTTTTCAGTACACACCATCTCAAAACATTGCTTACACATTTATATTTTCAGTCTGCTTCGGTTTAACATCAGTTGAATAAAGGAGGTAGACAAATATTTCAAGAATTTATTATTTTATGTGTGAAGCGAAATATTTTAATTTTTATCCACTATTGTTTGAAATACATGGATAAATAATAAAAATGGTTAAAACTAAACACAGTCAAGCAGTAAAGAAAATGCACATGCATACATCAATTAATTTTTGTTATTTCCTTTATCTTTCTTTGTTAAAATCTCTTTTTGTTATTTTAAAATATGATAATTTACTGTATTATGTAGTAATATTAATTTATGTACTGTATTATACAAAATACCACATAAATCTTCATGTAATACTGCCTGAGTGGAGCATAGAATAGTAAAGTGTGATTATTATAAAAATTCTTAGTTTTGGTTCTGAATTTATGATATTTATTTTTTTAATACAACTAAACATAAAATTGATTAATTTGATTTTTTTTCTAAATTTATCATGTGAATTTAGACTACCTTCTCTGACTATAATTTAGAAAATAATATCCATGATTCCAATGATTTTGATCTTGTGTGAAGATCTGGATTTTCTTTTTAGAAAATTACTATTATCAATATGAGGGATAAACTTGTAACAGTTCAAAATTAATTGAAATACATTAAGATTAGCTAATTGGCTAAAGAAAATTACAAACACCAAAATAAAATAATTTTGAAAAATAGTAACTTAAAGTGGGGAGAGTCATGCAGGACATAATTCAATAATATAATGTCCAGGCACAATTTTTGTATGCATTGATGAAAATTGGTGTTTTTAGGTGAATTTTTTCCAAATCCAAATACATGTAGAAGAACGGATATGATAATTATATGAATTTGTTATATTTTTAGGGTTTTTTCTAAGGCAAAAAATTTTAGTTTTTGGCATTTTGGGAATTTACATAACATTAAACTTTAAAAAAATTATTATATATATTTTGATTTGCTTAGTTTTAATGGATTTTAAACCAATGATTCTGAAATTCAAGAATACTATCTTTTTAATTTAGGAACACTCATAATTTTGAATAATGTAAACTCTTGACAAGGAATCTTGATAAACAAGGTATAGTTAGTTTGTTTGGAAATTGTGATCATAAATGTGCAAGTTTAATCTAAGTTTAAAATTGTATAATGAAAAATACAATGTAATTATAGAATGTTTTCTGTTATGATAGGAAATTTGGATCTTTATCTTTTAATTAACATAAGTGAAAAAAAGAATGAGAAAGAAGTTTGAGCCTGAAGAAAACAAACATTTAGTTACAGTGAGAGTTAATACAATACATTGACTACAATACTATTATTTCAAGATTGTTTTCACCATTGCTCAGCACTCACCCGCTTGCTCTATCCCCTGACGTGGCCACTGCCACTTAGTGGCTAACCTCACACCAAAACGCAAGCTCCCTGGATATGTCTATAGCTACATTAATCTGTTCAAATAATATTTTACGATTGTATAGGCATACACACAAAAATACAATATACTTCTAGAATAAGTAAGTAGCTGCAGTGTAAACAAAATGGTGCAAGCGAGACACAATCCACACAGCTGATAAAACAGAGATGGGGAGATGCTTGTCCCACTCCCCACCACTGGAGGGGGCCTCTCCTGAGCGTGGTTTCTCAGATATTTGCTTCTGCGCAGGTTTCTTTGCAAGCAGTTGATCTATAGAAGACTATATTTAATTTTTAATATATATGAATGAAGAAATATATGAAACCTCTAAAACATAGATTTCTACTTACCAAAAATACATGGGGCTGGTTATGTTTCTGAGTGTCTTCAGTTATTTTTATACAGTTCTCTAAGGTGATGATCGGCATCAGTGACGTCTTCATAGCTTCTTCTTCACTATCGAACACTTCCAGTCTCTCGATACCATACTTGCTCGCCTTGTAGAGTTTGCAGTACTTTCTTTGCCAAGATTTCTGAAACTTCACAGATTGGAATTGGCATTGATTTATACTTTTGTTGAGCCACTAACACTTTGCTTCAATATGTGTATGAATCAGGGTATTTTTCCGGAGCAACTGAAGGTGTCCAGAATTTGTCCAGTCTTTAAAAAAGGTCCCTATAATGATCCAAGTAGCTACCGCCCAATTTCGGTCATCCCAGTCTTGTCTAAATTACTAGAACTACTGGTCTATGACCAAATAAGTGACTATTTAGAAGAAAATAAAATTTTAAGTCCATCACAATTTGGTTTCAGAAGAGGTAAATCCACTATTGATGCCATTGACAAGCTAATACAAAATATACTGTCAACTTTTGAAAATAAGGCCTTTGCTCAGGCCACTTTATGTGACCTGAGTAAGGCCTTTGATTGTGTAGAACACAGTACTCTTTTAGCCAAATTAAAGCATTATGGAATTCATGGAAGTGCCCTTGATTTTATAAAATCATACCTCATCAATAGAACACAAAAAGTATACATCAAAGGAAGTTGGTCACAGGAAGTCAAAATAGAGTACGGTGTCCCTCAGGGATCTGTACTTGGACCCTTACTTTTTATCATATATATAAATGATATAACATTGGCTGTTGATGCTAATACGCTTCTCTATGCTGATGACACAACTTTTTTCAATAGTAGTAATAACCTGAATGAACTAAAGAAATTAACCGACACCACAATAAACAAGGCATCAATATGGTTTAAAGAAAACGGTTTTTTTAATGAATGAAACGAAAACTCAAAACATTTTGTTTACTTTAAAATCAATTCCTGAAAATAGTTTTAATTTTGAATCAAGTAGTGTAATCAAAATTTTAGGAATTCATATTGATAATAATCTTTCATGGGGACCTCACATTGATTTTCTGTCTATTAAATTATCTAGAATTATTTTTTTATTGAGACGTCTATCTTGCTGCATAAGTGAAAATTATGTTCGGACTGCATATTTTGGATACTTTCAGTCAATTTTGAGATACGGATTAATATTGTGGGGAAATAGTGCTAGAGTTCAGGAAATACTGGTGCTTCAAAAGAAAGCTGTTAGAATTGTTGGTAAAGCTGAATATCTTGATCATTGTAAACCTGTTTTCATTAACCAAGGAATACTTACAATAGTTTAATTTATATTTGTTTGACTTATCTGTTTACATTTTAAATAATAAGGACTTAATAAACCATACACAAACACATAATTATAACACACGAAACAAAAATAACATTTTAATTGAATATTGTCGACTGAGCAAATCTTTGAATAGTCATGTTATAATTGGCTTGAAGGTGTATAACAAATTGAAACATTTGATAGAAAAATACCCTCTTAAAATTTATAAAAATAAACTTTATGAATGGCTATTAAAAAACCCTTTATATAATATTGATGAGTTTTTTTCTATTAACAAAATAGACTTTTAATGATTGTTTTAAGATAAACTCATAATATAACTAGTATAATTATCAACTAGACAATTAATGTCTTATATTGTTATATATATATATATATATATATATATATATATATATATATATATATATATATATAATATTTATGTATTATACTTATTAAATATTATTTAGAGACAATGCTACTTAGTCTGTAGCTGAATTAGACTTTGTCAATGCATGTAACATGTTTTACGACAAATAAACGAATTTACTTAAACTTGGGGTAGGATTTTGGTCAGTTTCCATATTTGCTTCCGTATCAAGATATACGATGAAGACATGCGTAATTTGTAGTAGCTTAAGATAGGATTCAATATAGAAGGAAATTTAAAGAGACTGTAATTGTATATATGTATTATGAATCAAACTTAATTTATAAAAACACATTATACATGATAGTTCACAACCAAGATTCACTTACTGATTAATATTAGCCTACGGGTCAGGTCATTATTTTACACAGTAACGTTATCCAAAATAACAGTTTTTTCTTTGTAAAATTCTAAAGATGTAAAAAATGAAAATAAGTCACTCTTAACTCTTTCAGTGCAGTATCCTTATAATAGAACACACATACAATACAATTCATTAGTCCCTATAGCCTACATATACTACTCTCCAGAAATATTTTGGGGATTTATTCTTCAAAACAAGACTAATATAAAATGTAACTTAATGTAAACATGAGTCAGAAACGTTCTCATGACGGTTCTTAGTTTACCATCTGTCTGTATATATGTGTTTTTTAATTATTACTTTTTATTTCACGAACCAGTAAAGATAAAAAAACACAAATTTGGTACAATTATTGACATTGCAGTCTCAAATCAAGAGAAAAGTTAATTTAAGAAAGTAGATTTATTACTGATTTCAAAAATACCATATAGGTTGTTAAACTTTCCTAGTGAGTTTCATCCAATAATTCTCAAAACCACATTTTTTATGGTTCTTTAAAGGGAATTTTTATTATACTATTCGGATGGTCAGTGAACCTGACAGTAATTTCCCTACATAGTGTTGGATCAGCTGTTTAGTGAAACAGAAATTATATGACAATGTCAATCTTAAAATGACTGTTACTGACTTTTTGTGACTGATTACCACAAAAGCATGTTAATTTCAAATTGTATATTTTAAAATCTTATCAAAAATAAAAATTATTATATAAAATAATTATACCCTTTAAATTAATTTTTAACATAACTTTTAACGCTAAAAAAGTTTATGTGCACAGATCATCATGTTGTTTTGAAATTATAGGATGTGGGCAATGCAGTGAAGTTGAGCTATTCCATAATATGAAATAAATACCTATAACATAATTTAATTTGTCATTTTGGTTTGTTGTTGTCAATAGTTTAGATAATCAGAAATATTGATGATTTGATTGTCGTGGTGGCCACTCACCATTATACTGCAGCTAAGTCATTAGTTTCGATGATTATGGATATCATGATTCGATTGTCATGATGGCCGCTTATTATACTGCACCAATCAACTAGGCTAATTGAGGATTCTTATTTAAACAATAACATTCTCTGTATCAATTCTTAGCACGTTTTTAGATTATAAACACAACTAGCAAATACCCACGGTTTCGCCTGCAATTGCAACATTCCATGTTTTTGGTTGAATAGTGTACATGATTTCAGTAACACTTGGAACTATTTTAGACCAGTCTAGAGTAATACAAAGTCAAAGCATTCTTAGTGAAAGCACTTGTGGTGTAATACGATAGGGACCTATATTTAAAAAAAAGGAATTATTTTATCAGGTAGGTACCCATTTTTCTATGTCCATTATTAAGAGGACCAGAAGTTAAGTAAAATTGTGAGTAATTTTTATTTCAGGTTTTTCATTTTTAGTTCAAATTGATTCTATTTCCAACGCAGAATTGGAGGTTGCTATTTTGCCCCAAAAAACAATATATGGACCTACCTATATATAATTTTGCAATGAGGTTGAACTGAAAACAGTACAGTTTTATACATTGTATGGATATAAATATTGAAAATTAAAAACTGAAATCAACAACAATAATAGTAACACATTTCAATACTTACATCAAGACAGTTCTCATCCATATGTAAATATGTTACATGATGCAGTAAAGTACGTGTTCTTGCTTCCCAATATCATTCCATTATTCATATAAATGTTTGCAATATCATACTATTTCCTCGATCCAGTCTAGGAATTATATCATTATTTATACACCTAACCAGTATCATATACCTCATCAGTGAGAAATGGATGCGATGTCCCCTCCACGATTTTCTGTCATTAAAATATTGTCTCATTAATTTTATTATGATTTCACTTGTTCCCACAATGTCTAATGAAACCAAATTCAATACCTTCATATTATGGTAGTTCAGCTATTTTTTATAACTAAAAAATAATAATTTAATGATAAGTTAAAAACTATGTATATGTATACAAAAAGCAACTTGTAAAATTTACTTCTTATTATTTGAAACAGTGCGCATCTGATAGCTTGTGACACAAATAATAAAGATAATCACCAACCACTGTAGTTGTGGCCATTACTTAATATATCACATAAATGATTTAACATTGTTTTAATTAATTTTAAACAATAAATGTTATAGTACCTACATAAAAAACAGCTAGCATTAAATAAATTTTAAATATCTATAATAACAATAATTTTGTACCTATTTGTTACTTTAGTTATTTCTAATTAATAATTTGGTTCACTAATTCAATCGTCTTGGTGGCGGCTTTTATACAACAGTTAACTTTAGAAAACTAAAAACAATAGCATTGAAGATAATTAAATGTGTTTTTCTTTGTATTAAGATATGTATTTTGTTGTTAGCCTATATGGTTTCTTTATTATTTAAATCAGATTTGTCCCATAACCTGTTATAATTGTCTATTATGTGGTTATTTGTTTATTATTTGAGATTATGTCGACATGTATATTATATTAATTTTTTAAAGTTTTAACCATACATATAAATTTTATTTGGTGTTATAGGTATGTTGATATTGATCGACAGGGCTACAGTATAATAAGCAGCCACCAACACAATTGGTTGATTATCGATTTTAAATATCAATGCTATCGAATGTGACATTTGACCTATAGATATTCATGATTAATCACTGCCAGCTTTCTTTATTCAGACTAGTTACCAGCTGTTGCTAGTGACGTCATTATCAGCTGTTATTATCGTTTATCTCGGAGAAGATTAGTGACAACAAGAACAATGCCGATGAATATGCAAATATTGGCTCAAAATGTTTTTATAAACAAACAAAATCTTTAAAAACTGGTCTCAGAAGTGAGTGTATTGACAATCATCTTGCAGAGTATACGTATCAACGAGAAATGATTATTATTAATATCTATTCCAGCATTTGTTAAATGGTATCAAACATGTCTAAACTGTGAAGTAATAGTCAGTACTACATGGCTCAGGAGAACTTTAAATACAGTTTAGTTATTTTATACAATTTAGGAAACAATTTTCTTTTACATTTAAAAATGTAGCTGCTTCTCTATATTAATATTTTAAAACCCTAAAACTTAATTCAATTCCACATTATTTTTCAAAATTTATTTAAAGTAAAAACGTGTTTGAAAATAAATTCAAAATTAAAATCATGTGTTTTGTTATTGACTAATGGCGGCAAGAACAGCGATGTACATGTCTTCTTTGTTTAACAAGCAGCCACGTTTATTCTTGAAAATAAATAAGGAAGGCTAGGCCTAAGTAAATGTTATTGCTTTATTGTAATTATATATTATTTTTTAGTTTGTAAATTATATTAATAATTATAGGCCTACATTAATTTTTAGAATTAAAACTAGCCAAAACATTTTGTTCTTTGAAATATCTATTACGTTATTTGGTCCGACATTTTGCTTTCAGTCCTTTGGATGGTCATGAATATCGATGATTTCGTATCATTCGATAATCATCTTCCGATTGAGTTGGTGGCCGCTTATTAGACTGCAGCCTTTGAAAGTTATATTGTTCGATATCTGAAGTACGATTATACTAAATGATATAAAAAGCAGATCTGCTTATTATACTATGCCACAATACAGGTTTTTTTCTGAAAATCTTGTGACATCAAATAGCAAGAATGAAGCTCCAAATGATGTTTTCTTTTTGTATTATTACCAATTATTAGGAAAATCAGAAAAAACAGATTCATGATGCTACACACTGTAGGCCAGCCCACCAGTGGGCCTACAGCACTGAGTGTTAATAAGTTTGGTAGGCTATTATTGTTACAAAATAAGTTGAATAATAGACAACCTTGGCAAAATAATGCCATTTGTTGCCTATTTTAAGTTACAAAACTGAGAGTTTAGTCATAATTCTCTTCTAATACATAACTATGTATGATCTACTCTATACAATACGTAAATTAAAGGTCTACCTTTAGTTGACTGAGAACGCCTTGGGGTGGTAACCACACATAACCTTCTTTGACACACTTATCCTTGTCGGATGACATTGTCCTTTCATTGCATAAAACATATACAATAAGTTTTACATAGACATCGTACTGAATTAATGCAATGATATCGTGTTTTTGATAATAAGAAGCCTTAACGTAAATTCTTCCTTACAAAGTCCAATGTTATTGTTACACTATCATCGTTGACCACAAACATAAGGTTCAATGTGTCACTACGTTTTACAAGAAATATGTTTCATTGAAAAAAACGGCTTACAGTTCATCACGACATACTTTAGACTCGCAATGTTTTACTAGAATGTTTCCGTGATATCAAAATTTGTAATCATAGTAACAGACAAGAGATTAAAAATCGTTTCAATCATACTACTGTACTGTCTAACTAACCAACAACCACCCAAAAACTAGGCGATTCGGGTTCAAGCACAAACTCAACTTCAATGAAAAAGCTCAACATTTTTTTCGGGCTTGGTTGAATCGGGCGTATTATGAATCTACAATTTAGTTCTTAACTTTTAATGTATTATTAACTTAAACTTTGTTACTGTTAAATTATCAAACATTAGTTTCAATTAAAAATTAGGGTTTTATTAAAATTGGAGAAATCTGGGCAAACGCTAGAGATGGGCGTTATTTGACGTAACATGATAACCAAAGGTGTTGCCGCGCAGCAACAGTTGTCCCTGCAACGTGTTGCGAGAAACTCCCAGTTATTTTAGAACGTGATGAACAATGAATTCATTTGTTTCGTTGCCGGCAAGCCTGGAAACAGTCTAAAGCAACGAACTATACTACTGGAACGCGCACTGCCCATAAGCCACATGTTGTGTTTTCCGGTCGCACACAGCTGTGCGTTACTGGTGTATCCATGGATTTGCAGGCGCTTAAAGTGGGCAAGAACTCACCGAGTTCTGTACTCCATGCCAATGATGCTGATCTTAGAACACATTAACTTTTCATTGATTTTAAATCTAAGGGTAAATTAAGTAGATCAAGTGATGATGTACGGTATTGAAAATTGTAAAATATTATTATTTGCTCTAGTTATCTCAAACAAATGCGACCACTTCTAAATTGACGAATTCACTGGAAGCCACGAGTTATTTTTAATTAAAACTGTGACTAAACTATTTTTTTTAAATAATATCTCATCACATCGAAAAAACAGAAAACTTTTGACATTATAAAAAAATCCAACTTAGAAATAAGGCAAAAATTGGCCAACATAATTTTATTTTCTAACACGTAGATTAAGTGTGTCATGTTTGTAAATTTTATGTAGTTTACTTTGAAATAATATACTGTCAATAAAAAGTTGTTTTTGTTTCATCTGGGAAATATTTTAATGCCTGTAATCTTTGTTTCCGACTTTGTAAGAAAAATAAAAGTCAAAATCTCAGTTATTTTGATATTGTACAAAAATCAGTTTTTTTAACTAGAAATAAAAATCCACGGTAAAAATCAGCTACTAACATTTGTAATAATAAATAAATTGTAGTATCTAACAATTGTATTAAGTCTAGAAGGCGTTTTTAATGATGTTAGATCATTACTATAATGTCTGCCATATGGGCGGAGTTAGTTTTTGCCCATTTCCAGCGCCTGCAGACTCTGAACGCATCCCAGGATTTCGGCTCGGTTTCTCCGGCCCAGAGCGCGTTCCATTATTATAATTCGTTGGTCTAAAGTGGCAAACTCGAACCTCTTCAACTGTTATTTTGAGCAATGAGGTCATAATGAACGACAGAGTTGTAGTGTGACCATTATTATTTAATTTCCCGAAATCTATCTACAGCTCGATAATACCAGCCTGCACTCCAGTTTTATAAAGCCCTAACGTAATTTGTATTTATTAGACAAGATTAATTGTTCATTAATGTTAAATTCACAAAATAGACTGTTCAGTTTGATTATGTTTGTGTGTTTAAATTTTTGTAAAGTTACTATGTGAGCATTGTTTAAACTTATACATTTAATAAAACTGAAATAATGATTTGTTTTATTTCTTATGAATTAGTTATTCTTAAACGAATTGCAAATCCATATTAATAGTTATTAATTGTATAATTAATATTCAATGAATATATATTAAATATTAATATATTCAAATTATATGAATGATTAATCAGTCATATAATAAAACTATAGTTAAAAGTTTTATTGCATTTTGCAATGCTTTATTAGTCCAATAACATAGTGTGTTAAAAGTATTATTTTATTATAAATTACTATAATCATAAAGAATTTTATGAATACTGTACCGTAAGATAGAAAGTTTGTTCTCAATTATACTTTTAACTGTTTCAAAATTAATTATAGTAACGAGGCAGATTTAATACATTAATACAATATTAATAATTACATTAATACACATTAATAATTAATACATTATGATGATAGTAACAAATTCCATGTTTTAGTAATGTATTTTTATTTCAACCTTTTTTCTAACAGCTCCAGGAAAACGGTCTTCAAAGAACATTGCGTAATGGATAGAAGGACGACAGTTTCGCAACAGTTGCTGAAATAACACGTTGCCGCAACCTGTTGTCGGCTGGCAGAATAACATCTTAGCGCTTTGCCGCGAATCAATGACAATTTCCATCTCTAGCGAACGCCCTTTTCTTAATGATGACATATTATTTCGATTTACCAATGTTTTTGTTGGTAACCCTACAAAATTGTCACTATGTATCACATGTTATTGTTTTGTTCTTGGTAGTTATATTGTTCCTGCAACCTTTTTCTGGTGGTGATTTGAGTTCTGTAGCTTTAGCGTGGAACCTTTTGACATATTACTGAAAACAAACTAGTGTCAGATGTTTTGTTAGCGTGTGAAAATACGGTTCCCAAACGGTTCAGGGTTCCATTCCGCATTGTATCTCTTGAGTATTAAGGTGAAATCTTTAATTAATTATATTAACTATACAACTTGTGTCACTAACATAATCATAAGTGCAACTCTAACTGTACCACGCAATCCAAAGAATAGAATAGAATATTTATTTAACAAAAAGACATTTCATTAAAAATGTGTAAATCAAGTCACAATAATAAGCAACATTGGGATTTATAACGAAGTCTTCATAAGTCCATTGTTCAGATACAAACTCACTAACTGAGTAAAATGCTTTTTTAAGAAAAAATCGACTAATCTTGTTCTTAAACTTAACGTAACTTAAATGCCTTACAGGTTTATAAATGTCAGAGAGCCAAAAGTCCTGAGTAAACATTTTGTCCCAATAAAGAGAAGAAACCTCCGCCTTTAAGGATCGGTACCCCGGATGCATGGTTTTAATGTTTTCATATGTATAGTTCAACACTTCAGCACCGTTTAGATATTGCATATTTAGATATTTGATATTATTCTGTGAAGGGAACAAATATCTCAATGAATAAATATATTTATTTCCTAGCATAGATACGAATCAAGGCACTTTTAGAGTATTAAATACAACAAATGATCTCCACAGGACCATAGCCTTCTCCGGAGCCTTTCAACAGCCATTCTCTGCAATAGGCTAAACCTATTGTTTCATCATTGTAATTCAATATCTCGACATTTGCGGGAAGTAATTTGCTACCCTCAAGTTCCATGTACATCTTTGGAGTTACAATTCCGTAGAGTATAAAAGAAAAAGTGCAGTTCTTCGTATTTACCACCTTGGAGAAGATCTAACTACCCCGTAGAATATAAAAATAACTACTGATATCGACATTTTCTGTTTATCCACTGCTAAAGAGAAATGTATTAAATCATAGCCATTGATGCGTGTATATTTCATTATGTAAACTTAATTTAAATTTTTCATTCATTGGATCCATCGTTCCTGTTGTAATTGTCATTGTTGTATTACTCAGCTTGTTAAGTTTATGAGTATTATTTACTTTTAAAATATTGTTTACAACAATATAACTCGTTCTTTAAGTTTTTATAATATGTTCTATCTTTCTAGTATTTTGTTAACATAACTTATAATTATTTACAGGTGTGATTTGTTGTCTTCTTTTAATTTTTATTGTTATTTACTTATTAATTTATTTTTGCAGTATTTTAGTTTTAAGTGTTCATTTAGATTTTATCACAGGTTATATAATGGTCTAGTTTACATCGTTGTATTTAATATTAGTCAATTATATGCTAGAAAGTTTGTTTGCATGATTCATTTGGTCAGCTCTTAGGTATTTGTTTTTCTCAACATTTTCACTTCCTATACATAATTTAAATTTGAGACCTGCTAAAATGAGCACCAAACTATAGATTCAATTTAGAAAATGATGTATACTATAAAATCCATCGAAAGAGTCGGCACATAAGGTACTGAACCACAAGACCGTACACTACGATCCTTGCTATAGTATTCTAAAATGAGAACGGCAATGCCTCAGTCACGATACGAGAGATAAGTGGCAAAACATTAGTATCAGTCATCCAAATGGAGACTATCGAAATGAAGTTGTCCAACTCCTATCTTAAGTGAGTGAAAACACCATTTTGAAAAGGCATGTGTTTTAGTCTGAACAGGCCTAAAATGTACCGTTTTCACCCTATAAACAGACAGAGTTCGGTTCGGTAAATTTGTAGTACACAAGAATGACAGTTGGAATTTTTACAAGACCTGATATGGTACATTTGGGAGAAAACAACAATGGGTTGGCAGGTTTAGTGGCGGTTCAGCGTCCGTATATTACCGCCATGCCGCTCACGCGTACCGTGGCAAATGTTGAACGGTTTCTTACTACAACAATACCTACATTTAACTTTGAGCTACCGCTGAACCACTCACTATAAAACTCACCGTTCACCGCTTACCGCTCGTATCGTGGCTAAGGTAAGCCTTTACTAAACGAATTGTACACTGAAAATATAAATGATTGTGTAGTTTTGTAAATTGAACCTACAGCATATAAAAGAAACACATACCGTTTGCTTGGAAATTCAACATATAAACTTAGAATTTTAATTGATGTTTATGAATCCTAAACAATCATTTGAAGTTTTTTTGAAGTGAAGTAGTCGCATTGGTTTAGCTGCAATAAAACTTGTACGGAACGCAGTAGTGATACGCGATTGCGAGATGTTAATACAATCGAAATGTTCCTTCTCGAGAGGTTCTGCTTAACGATTGTTTCGATTGCTTAGCGAGAGGTCTTTACAATCGAAAGGTTTCTCTCGGTTGTTGCATTCGTTAAGCCAATTTGTTATTGTTTACTTTTCTCGAGCCTGTCTCAACCTGTTTTTCATACTTCCTTTGCATATATTGGTTTGCACCACTCTCCTCTCCATTAATTCCAGTAGTTTACTTTAAAGTGTCTAGTCAAAATGTAAATTATAATTCTTCAGCATTCTTCAAGCATTAAGAGTGAGTATATTATCTTAAATTATAATAAATACCTTTTCTTGGTTATTATTAAAAAAAAAAATTATGGTTGCCTGTAAAGTCGGTTTTACGGGCGAAGATTTTACGTGACAACGTCTTTTTCTCAGTAGAATATTTATTGATATGAATATTATTAAATTGCACAATAGGAACAAGGAATTGAATGAAAATAAGAATTGCACAAATTTTAACTATAGAAATATATTTTGTTTACTAAAACATTGTACATAATTTGAAATTAATTAAAATTTGTTATTGTAAATGGTAAAGTTGAATAAAACATTTACTAAAATTGGAATTTTAAATTCTTGCTAAAACACAGTTAAATTCTAACTCCGCGCGTGGTGATTGGTCGGTTTAGTTCGTTTGTTTGGTCGCACTGTTATGACAGGTTAGAGGTTATAATTTGTTATTTTAAATGTTTGACTAGCAATACGCGCTGTTTCTTCTCAATCGACTGAATTACGATTGATTGCAGAGTGATTTAAACTAATAATTTACTTAACACTATCAACATTTGTCAATAGTATGAAATAACCTATAAACTCAGTTTCTCAACTTTTGTGTCAATCTAACAATTAATCAATCAATCATAGTTTACGATAATGAAATATCAGTGTACAATTATTTACCTTTATTGTTGTAGTTGTTGTAAATGACGAATCTAAGCACTCCACATTTTCACGAATAAACATAGTTATCTGCTTTATCCCGTGCGGCGGACCCACAGTTATCTGCTTTATCCCGTGCGGATCCCGTGCGGCGGACCCACTGGACGGGCATCGTAACGTTACCGGGCGTTACACTTTTTCATGAGTGACTCCGAGCCGCAACCTAATTTAAGACGTTGTCACGTCAATATTAAATGTTTTTATTTTGTACCATGTTATTTTTTTGAATGTTTTACTGTTCATACTTCATTATTGTAACGTGAATAAGCATTTAATGTAGTATAATGTTAAATGTAGCTGCTAATATAGTAATTCATTAAAACAACTCGGAAGTCAATCAGTAAAAAAAGTAACTAAATTAATTTATATTTCAGTTTATTTTATATCTCACTTAGAATATTTCGATTGCCTAGTAAAATAATAGAATTAGTGATGCGCGATTACGAGATGTTACAATCGAAACGTTTCGATTGTTTGGACCTCTCGAGACATTTCGATTGTGAATCTCTTAACGAGAGGTTCTTACCGAGAGGTTTTTTGCCGAGATGTTCCTAGCGATTGTTTCATTGCGACACGACATCTCTTCTCGTACCGGGCAATCGAAGTGTTTGACGAAATGATGAAAACGAAATGTTTGATTCCATCATTCATAACTTTGTTTTTTTGATACATCATAAACGCTTGACGAGAGGTTCCTACCGAGAGGTTTCTAGCGATTGTTTCGTTTACGTGTACGATCTATTCTATTCTTTTACTAGGGAATCGAAATTCTAAGTGAGATATGTTTGCCGATCGACAGAAGGATTTAACTAAAATATAAATTAATTTAGTTACTTTTTTACTGACTTGACTTCCGAGTTGTTTTAATGAATTACTATATTTAGTATCTACATTTAACATTATACTACATTAAACGCTTATTCACGTTAGAATAATAACGTATGAACAGTAAAACATTAAAAAAATTAACATGGTACAAAATAAAAACATTTAATATTTTAAAATAATAACCAAGAAAAACTATTTATTATAATTTGAGATAATATACTCAATCTTAATGCTTGAAGAATTATAATTTACATTTTAACTAGACACTATAAAGTAAACTACTGGAATTAATGGAGAAGAGAGTGGTGCAAACCAATATATGGAACGAGGTTGAGACAGGCCGTGAAAAGTTAACAATAACAAATTGGCTTAACGAATGCAACAATCGAGAGAAACCTTTCGATTGTAAAGACCTCTCGCTAAGCAATCGAAACAATCGTTAAGCAGAACCTCTCGAGAAGGAACATTTCGATTGTATTAACCTCTCGTAATCGCGCATCACTAAATAGAATAGATCGTACACGTAAACAAAACAATCGCTGGAAATCTCTCGGTAGGAACCTCTCGTCAAGCGTTTATGGTGTATCGCAAAAACAAAGTTATGGATGATGGAATAAAACATTTCGTTTTCAACATTTCGTCTAACACTTCGATTGCCCGGTACGAGAAGAGATGTCGTGTCGCAATGAAACAATCGCTAGGAACATCTCGGCAAAAACCTCTCGGTAAGAACCTCTCGTTAAGGGAATCACAATCGAAATGTCTCGAGAGGTCCAACTCCAAACAATCGAAACGTTTCGATTGGAACATCTCGTAATCGCGCATCACTAGAACGCAGCTTCAGACTTCAGTGGTAACGGTAACTGATTTCATTGTTGCCTTGCCTTTAATTCGGTCAATGTTGACGTCTGGTGTCAAAAGAAAGTAGATAATCAAGAAATTGTAGTTTGTTTTGTCCATTTTATATTCCTATTACAACTTTTTATATGAATTACTAGAAAGGTATTTATGGATAGTAATATAACAAATTAATGTCTTGAATTTATTAGGAGTGTTATTTTAACCTTTATTTGTACGTGCGAAAATAACGTCACATCTTAGGTTATGACATTATTTACTTTTAATTTTCGTTATTCATATATTTTTTTTGGATAGGATAGTTTCTTTAGTGCTCTGACAATACTACGTTTTCGAGTTAGTGACTATAATTACTGTGAGTTGTAGAAGTTTCTAATGAAATTACCTTATTGTACAAGTTTTTTCATGTCAAGATTGGCAATTATTTTCGTAATATGCCCTATTGGGCCTTGTCATGTCTCGGTGTTTTGTTGTCTAGGCTGTTATAATATACTATAAAAGCCTAGAAATTGATTAACTTATTTATCACATTTTTAAAAGCAAAAAGACTTATTTTAACATTTATAGAGTGTGAGCCATTTTAAACTGATGGGATGCAGTATAATAATTGGGCACAGAGATAATCAAGTCAATGAACCAAAATATCAATTAAAAATATCTAATCTATGGAATATAAATATATTCTGATTATATTTCTTTACAATTAATTGTTATCAGCTTTTGTTAATGTATCAAATAACGGGTAGGGTATGATAAGTGGACCCGGTTATTTATATCGAAATTGGCAAACAACCTACTTAATCATTACCATCGATATAATCAATCCATACTGATTTTATTATTTTGAACAATTAACTTAAATAATCTATATCAACAGCTGTAAACACTTTCAAATATTACATGTAAGTTAGGGTAATATTTCAATGACGTAACATTTGATTATTAAAAGTGGTAGTCAATTGTAGAAAACTACACGACATTGCTTTGAAAGATGATAAGACATGTTTTTCGTGGCTTCAACATTTAGACTCGTACCGAAAAAACCCATTATGTGAAATTTGTGAGAAAGAAACAATTGTAACTGTGAGAGGACCAAATATGGTCGTCTTCAGTTTTATAATTTTGGATATAATAATTTGTTTAATCACTATAATTATTAAGTTCATATTTTAATTTAAAACATATGATTGTTATTGAGGACTAAAGATACTTTTATATCGATTGATAGCCTAGGATTTGAGATGTGAATATTAAGTATCGATGATTACATTCTTCGATATAAAAAACCGGGTATTTATTTACAATACCGTGACCATGAAAAATGGACTTTTTTTTCATGGGTTGGGCATTTATAGCCAAGTATTATTATCACAGGTGCATATAAACTGGGGGGAAAGTATATCATTGTATTATATTTATGCCTTTCGGGCATTATTGCATTAAGAATGGAAAATAACCGACAAAATTTTGTCGAACAACACTTGGAGGGTTAAGGATCAGGGGCATCACGTGATCTGGGATTCGACTTTTGCAAGCTCGAGTTAATTTTTTTTCTAAAAGAGCAAGCAGTGCGCAGCACTGCGCAGCGGGCAGGCATCGTTGACAGGATTAACGTCATCATTTCAATAAAATTGCCAGAGGTACTGTCAAAAACAGAGTTTTCAGAGGATTTCAAAAAATCGTAACTCCTTTGATTTTTGTTGCCGACGAATTTTTTCTTCACTATTGTTTTCAGGAAAAATTGTAGTTTTCAGGAAAAAAAAAATGAACATACCTTTCCATGGTCACGTTATTGTAAATTGATACCAAAAACCGGGTCCGCTTATCGTATCCTACCCCAAATAACAATATCGTGGAATTAATTGAAAGTAAAATAATTCGAGTAGCCTAATGGGTACAAGAAAAAATGTTGATGAACATGCGTTAATTGTGTCAGCCACATTTATTCTCTATAATATAAATTAAATTAATAAGTTTTAGGGCAGAGTACGATAAGTGAACTTGGTTTTTATATCGCTTATTACAATCATCGATACTTTATATATTGAAAAATAGAGCTGTCAATCAGTATCAACATATACAAAATACTAAATTAAAGTAATAAGTTTCAAATCAATAGAAATATACAAACAGTTACATAATCTCATAAATTATAAAAAACCATAACCATTAATCAAACATATTAAGACAGGTGAAATGAAAAATGTCATTTAAATAAAAAAGAAAACTTAAGAAACATCTTGAAACCGAGAAAGATACAGTAAATTATCTATTAGTGTTTTTTTAATACATTTTAATAAGCGGCCTAAGTGGTTCAATTATTATTATCAACCTATTCGATATAATATCCAAATTTGTTATTATATATAAATCGTACGAAACATGAATTATAATACATTAATAACAAGAATAATACAATACAATTTTTAATAATATAAATTTAACAATAAAATTACAAAATAACAAATCCAACTATTGTGTATATCTACAGATCAGAAATACGTTACAATATTTACATATTGTGCTGATAGCAGTGAGCAAAAGCTAATGTGAATACAGTATCCAAATCCACATGTATATAAAAAAATGTATCACATAATTTCCTCATATTCATTGTTATTTTAAATTTTCATCAAATTAGTTACTTCAAATTGTTTACATGACAAATGACTTTAATTAATAAGTACATATGTTTTATTAAATAAATTGTAATGTCTAATTATTCATCCGGATAAAAATAATTAAACCATTAAAAAATAACAATCAAATAAAAAGTGTATACCACTTATTAAAGTCTTCCCAAATTACTCTCTTTATTTTAAAAAAAGTAGCCTACTGTAACTTATAGGACAAATTGTGTTTAGAATATGAAAATGTGTGTACAGTTGGCGCAGATGATTTGAATTATTGTTCAAATGAATTACTATTGATTTAATATATTGATGGGTAATAATAATTAAATATCGTTTGATAATTTTGATATAAAGAACCGGGTCCGCTTATTGTGCTCTACCCAAGTTTTACACTGGCTTTGCCACATTTAATAGATACACATTAGATAGTTTAATATCACTGGTAGATGAATACACATATTCAAATAATAATTTTATTCTTGCAAGGCTTTTCGGATTCAATGGTATTAAATTAAAATTTTTTCCAATGCTCCTAGATTCTTCATTCAACATTAGACAGTGGTAATTAACATTAAAGTATAACTTTTCTATTTATAAAATCAGTTGATAATTGCTATAATTTAAAATATCTGTAACATTATTTGGTTTGACATTTTGGTATTTTATTGTTTAGTACTTTAGATATGTAGGCTATTTGCCAAAGAAAGTGTGATTGTACATAGTAAAAACATTGAGTTCGATCGGGTATTTTGGAACTGTTAAAGAGGAATTTAAAAACTGTTTATTACTGTATTTAAGAGTGTAAAGAGCCTGCCTCAAATTACATGTAGGCCTCAACTACTCTTCTAGAAACTTTTGAATAATTTTGATAATTCTAGTTGAGTTCTAACTAAAAAATGTATTTTATCTTATATCCTTACTAATGCCATCATTTGGTTCCTTATTGCTAATACATTTTTTTAATCCAGTGCTTTTCATAAATGCTCCAAGTTTTCAGAAAGATTTGCAGACTAAAAAATGTTCTGTTTTATCTGAAAGAAATGGAAATACGAAAATTTTCTTTTACTATCCTGATCATACATGCTTCTATCATACAGTGACTAGTTTTCATTACTGTTGTGATGTTTTTTGCTGTCTTCTGAACTTTTCTCTCTTCTGAAAAATTAATGTGTGTTATTGCATCTATCAGTAATCTTTTACTTCACTTCATTCAAGAGCAAGCCATTATTTCAAATCGTCAGACCAGAAAATATTGGTTTGTATAAAAGTTCCATAAATTTCCTCCAATTTGAATGATAGTGACACTGAACACTCTGAAAATAAAACATTCATTTAATACATTTATTGTCAAAATCATGTTACATGCTTTAAAACACATACAATCTAAATCTTCAATGATTTAAATTGCAGTTATGTTAGTATCTAGAATTAGAAAGAGAATTCCTAATGTTACTTGAGGTTGTCAGAAGTATTACTGACTTGCCACAAAATTGCACTGTGATCAGGTGTTCACAGTGAGACTACTGTGTGTTATCTTTTCTGTGATAATGATTTGTGATTCTCTAAACTCTTACTGGTTCTTTGTTTGAAGTTTGTCTTTAACAATGGAGATATTGTGAAGAAAAAAGGATTTTTCTGAACATTTGCTATTGTTCTGTAATACAACAAAAATCAGTAACACTAGGTTTTGAGATCTACAATATTATCTCTTCCTAACCTAACACAACTATATTCTGGAATAAAATAAACAGATCATACCTGAGCTTTGTGACACGTGTAAGTCAGGAATCACAGCCGTGTTGTGTGGAACTCTATGCCCACTATCTCTAACACATTCACTTAATAATAATAATAATACATTAATTATTAATACTAAATTAAAGTATACAGGTTACAAAAGATCTGTAATAACAGACCAACCACAGATAACTGACCAGAGGCGAATAACAAATTGTGATCGTCATGGTAGAAGATGGCAGCAAAAAAGGAAACTGGAATGTGCCTTTTATTATTATTGGTTCATTCTAGATAAATATCTTAAAACCATACTGTGACTCTGCATTGTTTTATTACAAATCCATAATCTATTTGATACTTTAGGATTCCTTTTTATTTTTTAATTAACAATGCTTTGGTATGATTTGTTTAATGTCTAGATTGTAGTTATGTGTTAGGTTAGTTATTCATCTGAGGAAGAGATCAGATTGCAGATCTTACAACATACTGTTTGATTTTTTGGTATCACTGAATGATGGCAAATGTCTGGAAAAATCTTTGTTATGTGCAAATTATGAATCATTACTTAAAATTTCAATAACAATGTTGCCATCATCACCCAAAGAAATTAATTGTTGAGATTTTAACATGATTAGCAGTTATCATAAATTGAGTGCCTTAACATTTTGAGAAAAAGTCTACATCATAATTATTGACAGGAAAACATTTTATTTTCTATGTTGAGAGAATGAAGCAGTTTGTATAAATAGATTTTAATTTGAACTATTGTGTTTATATTAACTACTGACCCATTCAGGCTCACCGTTTGCAATATTTAATGCTAAGCGCTTGGGTTTACTTACCTGATTGTTCCTTCGGCTTGGTGGGCCATGGCAGATCTCTTGGTCTGGTCAGAGGATTATAAACGGTCAGGTTTTAGATACAGTTTAAATACAGTCTTCTAATTGTGCTCTTCCAGTTTAAATGCATTTTTGGAGTTGTAGTACGAGACACATCATTGCAAGCCTGGCCATATGGGCAGTTATCATACCCCACTTCCTCCCTTACCTTGTGGTGTTGCCACATTGTCATATCAGCTAATTCTCAGTATGAAGTGATGTGACGACATCTCAGTATTTGTTCGTTTTGTTTTTCAGATTTAGATTTTTCTGCATGGTTTTATTTTATCTCATGTTCTGTGTTGTAGTGTAAACAGTTAGATCGTTAATTTAAATCGTGAATGTAAAGGATTCAGGGAGATAGATGTAAAGTAAAGATAAATAGTGATGAATAATGATCGCTTTTTGAATAATGACTAGTTATTCTTTCGTTACAACTGGCAACACCACGCTACAACTCAGGCTTTGATTGATATTTCTTGTACTATAATACTATTTCTGTTCTAATGGAGGTTACAAATAGCTATTTAAATCAGCAAATATCCAACATGATAAAATGAATGGAGTTACATTTTGCTGATTAGGCCTCAATCAGCTGATCCATGTTAAATAGATCAGCTGATTCAATGATAAAAATTATCGTCTGATAATTTACAGATCATTGGTTCATAACTTCTTTTGTCTGGAATAGGGACCGTGATTACTCAAATCCTGTGAATCCAATGTGAAGAGGACATTTCTTTCTTTTGGATGTTCCTTGGATGTTTTCAGAGCTGATTGGGGATAGAAGCATGAAAGTCTAGTTTATATTGTACTGTGGCTGATATTTTTGTGTGAGCGTGAGTGTCTGCATGGTGATGTATTATCAAACAGTGTGTGTTTTCCAGGGTTCAACTTTCGTTTGAAATATTTATACATGTTTCCTTACATTGGCGTGTATGATCCAAAAATTTTATGGAATGGCATCAATAGTAATCTTTTAGGATTTGTTCTTTGGTCCGTTGGTATGGAATATGAAAATAGCATACTAGCTTGAGTTATATGATTTAATACTATATTTGAAGCTTGTTTTAACTAATGCCAGGAGAATATTTTTAACTCCTCCATTGCTACATGTAGGTCACATCTGGCTGGTATCGCATATCCAAGTAACGCTCCTTGTTGACTATATAGTACTAACCGGCAACAGTGTAATGCATGGTTGTTTTGTTTATGATTATTTGAAGTGTGCTGTGATATGTTATCATTTTGATGAACCACCAGAGATCTGTGATGTTATTGCCATTGTCTTCTTGTTGCTTTCCGCTTGCTTTGGCTTGATAAACTAATATTTTGAAATTAACTGTGCATCAGTAACTGGCAGAATGTTAATATAACTTATAGATTGTTTGCTGTATTTATAGCTAAACAAAGATGTGGTTAAGTGTTGTTATATGTAGATATTGAGATTAACTGTGGTGCAAGGCTTGGATGCAATCAAATTGCCCACACTACTAAATAAAGAAAAATAACATCGTGAGTACCAGCATTGTTGAGAGACATCCTGTTCAGTACAGCCATGGACTGTGAAGCTATATAGACCTACCGTTAGGAATCCGTCTATAAATTTATAAAGAATCAACCAAAATCCAACTTATAAAGAATCAACCATTTTAATTAATCCTTTAGTTTAATATTATACATGATAAAAATTGAAAAAAGTGATTAAATTATCCATGTTACACTGTATTTGCACAGCCAAACAGCATTGGTCTAGCTGTGGTAAACAAAATATTTGGACACACCAGATTTTAGGGAGCCAATGTCAATGGGTTTGGTACCTAATTTAAATCTTTGCAGTCAAAATACTCGCATCTGAGGGTAAAATAGGAGTTGGTTAGGTTTGGTAGCCAGTTATATTTTCAAGACAAAATAGTGAAGAAAAAAGTTGTGGTCTACGTCTGATGACATTATATTAAACTTATTTTAATACACTTTAGCAAAAAGTTTTCTTTCAATATGGAGTAAAGATGAGCTAAATTAATTACTTTTAAAAACTTGGCAGTTATCAGGATAAGTGGAATTTATAGGTAGTTTTTCTGTCTGTCAGATCTGACCATCATGACAGTTTAGTAATATATCATTTTTGTGCTGACTTACTCTAAAGGTCACTTGATATGTCAATAGTAATAATATGACCGTTAAAATGTTTTTTTTTTTTTAGTTTTCTGAAAGTATAAACAGAGAGAAAAAAAGAACAGTATTCTAGTAATAGTCTAATAAGGGCCATTCCACACCAAGTCATCCAGGGGTCGACACCCACCCGTCACAGATTTTAATGAAATTTTGTACACATAATGTAGGCATTTAGATAGGATAAAATCCAAAAATTTCAGTTGGTTCTGGCAAAATGGTTCCAGACATATGAATTTTTTAAATTTATTAGCTAATTCAGTTCCCGAGACCCATTTTGCCGCCAAGTGAGCGTACACGTATTCTCGTATTTCTATGTGGAATGGACAATTTTTAAGCTACAGGCTTCAAATTTTACTCATATGTTCAAAACTTAATGCAGAATCATAATATACTATTAAAATGAGATTTGTTATCTACTATCACCATAAAAATAATTCCGAAACACAAATAATTTGATTTTTCTGAAATCGGAACATCAAGTTACAAAAAGTTTTGTAGCAAAAATCTGTCTCTCTACCTACCCCTATAAAAGTATATATCATTGGAAAGAGGATAAAATTATCTTTCAAATGGTATAATAATATGAGTGGGGTTTTGTGTATTACCATTTTTATTACACGTCAAAGTAAAAAATAAAATTTTACTCTATTAAAACACAAAATATAGCCAAATATTAAAAATACCTATGAAAAATTTTTTTGAAAGAGGCCATTTTACATAAAATTAAATATGTTAAATCAATGTTGTTGCAGAATAAGTCACAGTTTAAGTTTTAAAACAATTAAGTCACTTATAATTGAGTACACAAAACTTATATTCAGTACTTACTTGATAATATTTCAAACAGGTATGTACATTTTCATGTTAAAAAAATAAAATTATTTATACTGAATTGATTATGTTGGTCCATCAAAACTACATTTTTCTTTGTTCATACACACACATTGCACTCTAATTACAAACTGAAAATATTCCACGCTTTGTCTATTTCTTTCCGAGATACAGAATCAATTTTGTACGAACGTCCAAGAGAGGTTGTTTCAGGTGGATTAACAATGCATAACAGATGAGCTGCTGGAACAGGGCACTGATCTTCTTTTTGGGGCCAAAAAAAAGTTTCACTAGGTCCATGAGGGTGCATAAATTTTACATCATAATCTCCTTCAACTTCATTGAAACACTGGATCATTTCCTATCCACCAATTATTTTCATAGACACATGCTACAAAAGAATGAATATTAGGCTCTAGAGTTGGCAAAGTGTTCTTGAATATGTTTTGTTTTTAAACAGACATCAGTGTCTGAGCTTAGTCGCTTCGCTGTAATTACTTCACTAGTTGCTGGCTGAAAGAAGTGAAAACTTCTTGTTCCCTTAATAGTTTCACAACATTCAAAGCGGGTTTCAAGAGACTTTCTTTTGTTTTCAATATCGTTCTCTTTCAAAAAAGAAAAAAACTAATTTTCGAGAACTGATTTGCACAAAATGAGTACATTTCTTCAGCATTTATGATTTGGTCTGAATCTCTGGCACTTTGTAAGTTTTTTTCTTTGTTACAGTCCTCTTAACTGTTCCTCCGATCCCATCACAAACAGTTTTTCCGTGACTTGTTGCATGGAATGACCAACTTGCTTCTAGCCCAAAATCTTTATGGTAACACAAATTTACCATTGACTTGTAATTTTTATATTGGGCACTGCAAACCATCTGTTAGGTATTCAATTTTGGTTACGTTAGGAAAGTTGGACTTAATGTACTCAACGGTTTTTTCTTGAAACGGAATAGATGAATGGTACATCATGTTTCAAATCATCGGAAATAAAACACAAAGAGGATTCTTTTGTTGTTTCACCCTCGCTTCTTGAGTAAACAACAACAGGATGAATTGAACAACTTAAATGACTCCAATGATAGGATTGCACTTCATTTTGTAGGACAAAATTGTAATTTTCAGCGAAGTCCATTAGGACTAAGGCTACATCATATTGTAAATTCTCCTTCCTTTCCCTCATATAGGTGTTTTGTGATTTAGTTATGGAAAGAATGTGGAATGAGTGATTCAATTTTATCAATTACAAAGCCAATAAACTCTTGGCGTGGAAGAAGCATTGTCCTGCAGCCTTCATGTGACCATCACTTATCCACTGTGAGAATTTGATTTCTTCCTCATCATCAAAATCTTCTAAAATATCCTCCAAGTATTGTCTTAATGGCTCGTTTGTTTTTGGACATTCATCACAACGTTTCAGCATACAATTTCTGGACTGTCTGTTGCAGACTAATTTTTCCATCATAATATGTATGGCTTCTTTATCATGCTGATTTATGGCATTAGCCAAAAGCTCGACATTTTGATGGTATAGGCATACACAAACGCAATGCTTGCCTGGAGAACCAGCCAGTTACACACCATTTTGGCCTCAGAGAGCAAAATTTTGAAAATCCTATTTTTAAAATTTGGATGTTTTTCTTTGAATGCAATAAACAGTTCTTCTAAATTACATAAAAGTAGTCTTTTTTTTTTGCATGTAGGTATTTTTTTGTACACTAACTCTGTCTTTCGCTCCTGGAAACATATAAGAAAATTCATCATCTTCATAGAACTGTTTTACTGCTTCAATTGTCCTCTTCAGGTAGTTTTCTACCTTCTTTTGGTTCTGGCATCGCCAAACAATGCCCTTTTCATTACAAACAGCCCTAGCTTTTCGTACTAAGTATTCTGAAAACATTCAGTTTTTTCAGCTACTTTTCTGCGGGGCCATGACTTAGGAGCAATTGTTAGTAATTGTATTTTTTCCCTTCTGGTTATATTGGTCCTCAGCTTTTGCTTAATAGCATCCATTAAATAATCAAGATCTTCAGATTTTTTCTTTTCCTCATCATGAAATTTTTCTTCGCCATCACTCGAAGACTCATTTAAAGAATCATCATTTACTTGTAGGACAAAAGATAGTTTCTTCTTGACTTGTAATTTTGCCTGCTTTAACTTTTTTCCTGGCATATTTTTTTTGAATGAGTAGATAAGGACTGGAGTTTCAGAGGTGTCACATCTAAACCTAACAGAGACTCATTTAGAACTTCTTTTTCCACTACTCTTTTGGGCAGTCGTAAGATCTTTGCCAATATCTTCATCACTCTCATGAAATGCAGTTTCATCATTATTTAAACCTTTGTTTTCTACATTCAATAACTTTCTACAATTACTGCACAAAAGCTTTCCTGGGACTAAATTATGTCTTTATGTTCTCTAACATCTTTCGCCTTTTCTAAGGTAATTACTCTTAAATCTTTTTTTCTTTGTCAAAGGTACAGCATGTTTTTGAAAAGGGTCACAACATGATTTTTGGCTTTTTTCAAAATATTTCAAAAAATAACAAAAAATGATGAGAACAAATTGTGTCATTTTCATGATACTGATTATTTGTCCGCCAACTCAATGTTTCTACTTCTTCACTTGAAAGCTTTTGAAAAATTAAAATGTACACTTTTATCTTTTGTCAGAGTAAAGTTTTCACAAGAAGAGTCTGAAAGTTTACCTACTGTACAAATTAAATTTTGGTCTCACTTTGACTTGGTCCAGCAATTTCTTCCATGATAAAAAATAAACACTTCACAATTAATTACATATTTATAATAAATAAATTCATTCATTCATTTAAAATAGACAATTCACAAAAATATGTAGTACACAGCACCAATGTTAACTGAACCACAGATCCTCACATACTGACAATAGCTTGCAGTGTGACTTACTGTGTTTCATGTCTCCACAAGAGTAATTTCAAACACTGGTTTGAACTGGTCTAGATGTCACCCATTGTGGTTTGTGTTTATAAAAATATTAGTAATTAGCATATAATGTAATATTGATGTTTGACCTTTAATAGTTAATAAAGTGTTGTTTTTTTTTATTCAGAATGTTAAACTTTTAAATGTTGTATAAAATATTATTTTAATGCTTGTAAAGTTATAATTAGCCATGTTTTAGGTAAAAGTATTGTAGGTCAATTTAGTTAGGCCAATAATTATTTGTGTAAAATAATACTTTAATTCATTGACTTACTAAATTTTTTAAAGAAACTTAATTTTCTTTTTTATTTATACACACTTAAAAACTTAGAACACAATATTTTATTTCACCTTCAGATATTTTCAAACAAATATAATACATTTTTACACCTTAGAATTTATTTTTTCTTCATCACATAAATATTTTGTATACAATCACATTTTAGTGTCTTAAAATTTAATTTTTTGACTTTGATATATGATAAAAATGTTAATACTCAAAACCCCACTCATATTATTATACCATTTGAAAGATGATTCTATCCTCTTTTCCAGTGATATATACTTTTATAAGGGTAGGTGGAGAGAGATTTTTGCTACAACACTTTTTGTAACTTAATGTTCCGATTTCAGAAAAATCAAATTATTTGTGTTTATTAATTATTTTTATGGTGATAGAAGATAATAAATCCCATTTTAATAGGATTATATGATTCTGCATTAAGTTTTGAACATATGAGTAAAATTTGAAGCCTCTAGCTTCATAATTGTCCATTCTACAAGGAAAGACGAGAATACGTGTACGCTCACTTGGCGGCAAAATGGGCCTTGGAAACTGAATTAGCATTAAAACTTCAAATGGCCGTATCTCTGAAACCCTTTGTTAGAATAAGCTACAATTCTGGATTTCTTCTTATTTATATGTATATATTATCTATGTAAACTTTTATTGAAATCAGAGAACCTTGGGTGTCAATTCTACTTTTGGCTGGATGATTTGGCGTGGAATGGCCCATAAATGAATAGCAGAACTTGCAAACGATGGAATTACTCCTTGACAGATGACTATCAAGTTTTTGAGAATTTATTCAAAGTTGTGTGGGACTCCACATGATTTTCTCTGCTGGTTTGGTGGGATAATCTCATCCATTTCACTTGGCTCAGGACTTACGACCATGGCTTATGAGCCCAACAATACTCCCATCAGGTGACCTATTCAGTCACAGCCAGTAAGAACTGTCCAGTGGAGGTTTAGAGACACTTTTCAAGAAAACATTTAGAAATTTCTTCTCACTTCATGATCCTTCAGGAACATGTCTAAAGACTTTTCAGGAAGACTACCCTCTTCAACTTTAACTACAGAAAAGTGACATTTACAGCTATTTTGCTTTACTGATGAGCATAGCGAAGCATATTTATTAAGTTTGCACTCATTTTGGGATGGGATATTGGTGTCTCAACGTACAGTCGGCTTAATGAAGACCACAGGTTTTAGCTTAGCTAACACTGCCGTCAAGTCAGGATACAAAGATGTTGCTCCTACTTCTGGCAGAAATTCATAATGGAAGAAAAACAATTTTTGTCAACACTCTTCTTGACTGTAGATGGCAACATTATGGCGCTTAGATTTACAACCTGTTTTCCCACCCTCAATGAACTGGATCTTCGTATCGGCCTCCTTAGAGCTCTGTTGTCATGGCGTCAAGTGTAACACCCATCCTGCGATGGCACTGAACAACCTAATTAATTTGCTATGTAAAACAATTATTTACCACTGATTATTTATAATTAACTAATTGGTTTAAATGTTATTGTAAATCAAAATGTCCAGCCAAAGCTTATTGCCAAAAATCGAAATTATTAAAATGAATATTTGTAATGATATAATGTAGTTTAAACACTTTGTTAACATCTATTGTCAGTAGTAATTTGTTATAAGGTTGACTGTAAGTAATGTATTTTAATATATTAGAATAAAATTGTGTTTGATGAATTTATTTAAAATTTGCTATTTGAAAGAATTATTAGTAGTTTTGTTACAATTAATACAGTAATTTGCTTTTCAATGTGAATTCTTTAGAGTTTACTGTGATAAGGAAAATAACTGATTTTAATTACATATGTGTTTGGTGTTTCAGAGAATAGAAAATGTTGAAATCAGTAAAAGTCATCCTGTGCTCTTCTGCAGTAAAATATCAATTTGCTGTTTCATGTTATTCATCCAAAGCATGTCCTTCTATAGCTGTGGTAAGTATCGTGTACTAATTTTTTTACTAGTACATAAAAATATCTGCTAAAAATTTCAAAATAAATTGTACTTCATAAAATTAACAAGTTTAATACTAAATAAAAAAATATTGCATTTAAAGTAAAATCATGCTTAAGTATAGAAAAATAGAACATGATTGACACCTGTATTGAAAATAAAATATGATTTTTAAAAGAATTAGAGTTTAAAGTTTACTGAGCCATTACCAATGGCTCATATGGTTATAAAATAAACCATAACCAATGACCAACCAAGTGGGTATTCCATATATTACCGAATACATATTAAAGTAATTTAACATAAATTTGTGTTATTATAATGAGATGTAGGAAATAAGTAGTGTTGGATTAATTTGGAATAAACAGTTGATAGTTATATTGAATTTTTAAATTAGGTTCTCTCTGGATGCGGGGTCAACGATGGGACTGAGGTTCATGAGGCCAGTGCTGTTCTATCCCATATCACCAGGAATAGAGCCGTGCCTCACATGTTTGCTCCAGACATTCCTCAGGCAGATATCATCAATCATCTTGAAGTAATTATTTTGTGTATAATTGTAAATATGGCCTAGAGAAGCCTGCATGACAATAGTTCCGCGCTCTACTCTGTTGTCATTTTTATGTGTATGAATTACTAATCCGTCTCAATGTCTGTTACAATAAGTAAACATGATTAGCTGTCACCATAAACAAATATATGTACATCTGATTTAATTCGTCTGTTCTACAGACAACATATAAATCAAACAGACAATATGTGATCGTAGCCATGTCATAGTGGAAACACCTTGTGGTCAGCAGCAGTATGGCAACATTGTTTAAAATGTCATTGGACTATTTTCTTGCTGGTTACTCTAGTAGTTGTATTTTTTAATCTTTTAGTTTTAGTTTGATCAGTCATCTATTGTATCAGTTTCCTATAAAACATGCAGGAATTGTATTTATTTAAGACATGATTGGCATAGACAGATAATGTTCACTGGTGGTTGACAAGAGGCAAAGGTTTCAGTTTATTGCAGGAGCGATAATATAGGGTGGTTGAATGGATTATGTTGATACATAGATAATGTTTCAAAATTATCCCTCATTGTTAGAAACAAACTTGAAAGTGGTCAAATTTCATCCTGGGAATGATATACATAATTGAAGAAATATGTATTACATTAACTCTCTGTAAGAGTAAACAATAATTATACCACATAATCACCTCCCATTCCTTAACCCTTTAGCATGGTTTCAGTTGTCTGTCTCAGTTGGCAAACTCACCGCACTGCTGTGGTTTCACACGGCTGTCTCAGTTGGCAAACTCACCGCACTGCTGTGGTTTCACACGGCTGTCTCAGTTGGCAAACTCACCGCACTGCTGTGGTTTCACACGGCTATCTTGGTTGGCAAACTCACTGCTCTGCTACCGTATCATGTATCTGTCTTTTTTGGCAAACTCACTGAGCTGCTGTGGTTTCACACGGCTGTCTTGGTTGGCAAACTCACTGAGCTGCTGTGGTTTCACACGGCTGTCTTGGTTGGCAAACTCACTGCGCTGCTGTGGGTCGGCAATCTCACTGCAGTGCTATCACTTGAATGACACATTATTACATGGGCAGTTATTTGTCTCTTTTTGACATTAATAAAATGTTTTGTTTTATATTCAGCTTGTGTTTTTTTTTTAACAAAATATATAATTTATGTCAGGTGATTGTTTCAACATTATAGAACACAATGTTCGCTGCTGTTTAGAATGGCTTTAATTTACGTTGTATTCATTGCACAGTGTTAATATATTACTTTCAATACAAAAAATTGCACAAGCGTAATTTCCGTTTTTTAATGAAAATGAAATGAAAAATAACGTTCTACAAGTGTTGTTATTAGGTGGGCTTTGTAGACCTAGCTTATTATGAACATTTTTTCTTATTATTTATTATATATATATATATATATATATATATATATATATATATATATATATATATATTCAGGGTGTCCAGCGTGAGGAAAATCCTGGAATTAAACTTAAATTTACTATGTATGGGACAAATGTAAGATAAGTTCAGGAATTTTTAGCAAAATACATCAAAAGTTTAAAACAAACAAAGCACGTCTAACGATGATGATCTTTTTGTGATGAAGTTCAAGGATATTGGACAGTGTCCCCTTCGTGAAAGATAGGGTATATGGTTTATAGGTGAGTTGAAAGTTCAAGGCTACTCGTCACCAGTGAAAGTGTCGTGCCAGCTGATCAGTTTAGTCTGTTTATGTCTATAGTATAGTTTGTGGTGATGTATGGCAGTCAGCGGTTGTCATAATTTGTTATTGATCTTGAAAGAAATAGTATACTGTACAATACATGTGTAGCTATAATACATGTAGTTAATACCTTCACTGCTGGTATATATTAAGTAACACCAAACCTAGAACTAAGCGACCACACCATAAGGCGGCTGCCACAGTTAACATGTTAATTTTGAAAAACATGTTATAATATAACATGTTTTTCAAAATATATTATATGTTTTGATAAATTAAAAACATTATAAATAAAAGGATTAACAAGTGAAGGTTTTGTAATTTTGCACATTCAATGTCACATGACATCATTTTTTTGGTCTCTTATTGTTTATTACATTGCTCATTGATCTTTAGAACTAATTTTTTTAGTCAGTCTGTAGTCACTACAGCACTACAGGAGTCATTAGTCTTTTATCACTTTCATATGTCAAACATGAGTATATCGGCTGTTATAGTGCAAACCCGACACAACTCACTGCCGCAACGTATTGGTGGAATCTGCCAGGATCGCTCGAGGTCAGATTCTCCCTCTGTCCGAGTTGGTCAGGAACCCGGAGCAATATGATGCGGTAGTCTTCCCTGGAGGTTTTGGGGCTGCCAAGAACTTGTGAGTAGATTGTTTATGTCATATTCAATGTGAATATCTGTTTTCAAACACATAAATTACTACAACAATATTATGTAATATATGTGTATGTACTTAATGTGATAATTTTTAATTTAATTTGTCAGGTTAAATGTTTTCAATCTGTGGCCATTTTTTGGTGTACTTAATTTGAAAATTTACGTGGTACTACAAAATTAGGTATTAGAATTAAAATTCTGAGTGGTTAAATTTTCTACCCTCACTAGTTCCATTTTTATAAAATTTAACTTTGAACACCATTAAACAGAAGACTAGACAAGAATAATGCACATACTAGAAAATTTGGCACTTATCACTGTTGCACACAAGCCAATTGAATGTCATAAAATAAAATAATAAGAATAATCACTTTACCAAGTGCTTTTAGATTTAGACTGCTCTACAAAGTTTCTGCAGGCACTGCTTAGTAGCATTCTAATATTAAATATTTAAAGTGATACGTTAGCACTGACTGTAATTGCTAACTGTTAAAACTGACATAAATAAAAATTAAAACAGTTTTTAACATCCTTTCAGGATCAACATTTTTAACATATAATATCTATCTATTGTTATGTTAGTATCCATAGTCTTATAAAAATAATGTTTGAAATACAGGCATTTAACCCTTTCAGTGCTATAGGTATTTTTCAAGTCATGCTCTGCCAGTGCCAAGTATTTATTACAGGTGTTTACATGCCAGTGCCAGAGGGTTTCTATCCCTTTTTGCAATGTGTTGGTAAATTATTTTTGTAGCTTTGTTATTTGTTACACAAATTTAATGATTTATTTTGTAATTATAGATAAAAATTAAATATATTGGAATAAAATAGTAAAAATAACTAGAATCAAATTAAAATATTTTTATTACAAAAAATTAACTTCCATGAAAAAGTTTTAGATTTTTGTACTATTATAACTTTTTGAACCTAAATCCTAAATTTTGGAATAAAGCTTTTTGACCTCCTTGTTGTGATGGACAAAAAAAGCAAACTAAAAAAAAAAACTGGACTTTATTTAATAAATTCACTGTCAAGTCCACTAAATTATGAACATCACAAAAGTAAAACTAAACTGTCAATTGTACATTGTATAAGTTATATAGGTTTTCAAGTGAAACAACATTAAATAAACCCCAAAATTAGCAGTAATGAAAAGGAAAACACTTGGGATGCAAACCCTTTTTGCATTATCTGCACATCAATAATGATTTTCTTCTCTTCTCACCAGCTTTTGTGCTGGCTGCACTACAAATACAACAGTTCTTCCTACCATTGGGGATATTTACGAAATACATGTCAGATTTGTATCTCCTCTGGGACATCTGGCAGGATGCCTTGGTATAACATTTGTTAGGTCAACCACATTTGGTCTAGACTTTTGTTCTCAAAGCCACGGTTTTATATCCTACTGTAATAAAATCATAAACATAAATACTATAATCATGGTTTTTATGTAAAACCGTATGTTTATAAATAAGAAAAGGTTTCTAAATAAATAAAGTGTTTATTTTAAAATTTTTAGTGATTTTATTTGTGACGTTCAGTTAACCATTGGCATTTTAGGCTTAGTTTTTAGATCGTCCGGTAAACAGAATGTTGGCACTTTATGCATAGTTTTTTAGACGTCCGGTTAGCAGGACACTGGCACTAAAAGGGTTAGAACAGAATTATACATTTGGTTATGTTTGTCTTAGCTTTGCATTTAAATCTTTAGAAATAAACATTGTTTATTAAAAAATGTAATAAGATAAGCTTTACTCTTCAAGTGGCAAGGACCGTCCATTATATAGTTACTTTACTTCCAAATACAATTTATTATACTAATACAATATAATAACTGCTGAATATGCGTACTGATATCATGGTAATCATTTAACTACAGTTTCTATAAGGTTTACAATTTTAAGTATACAGTAGTTGTCTTGTAACTTGATTGATAGCTTGACATAATGTATTGAACACTAAAACAACATCATAGTTTTATATTGAAAAGAAAGTAATGACAACCTTCTCGATCTACGTAACAAAGTTATAGACTTTCTTTTTACTATTGTATCCTTGTAATAAGAAATCACAAACTTATCCTGCAAAAATAACATCATGTATAAATATGCATTAGTTTGCCAGATGGGGTTTGCAATCTGAATGTCCACAAGATGGCATGACTTGTTTTTATTTATTTCAAAGATGTAAATCATTACAATTTAATTAAAAAATATATGCTTAAATTTACTACAGTAATAAGTATAGCATCTTCCACATGTAAAATTTTCCTACTCACGTTTATACGGGGTGTCTATAAAAGAACTCCGGGGTTTTAAGACAAAATATTTTAATAAAGTAAAAAACGTACATACATGTTTTATACATGATTAGAAAGCTTACATTTTCAAGATTTTTTTAACAACTTAGTAAAGTTCAATGTGAGCTCCGTTAGTGGCATGGCACACGTCGAAACGGTATTCTACCTCTTCCCATGTCCTGGCGAGCATGTCTGGGGGAACGGACGCCACGCAATTCACTATTCGTTCCCTGAGATGGCGAACATTTCGAATTTTCTCCGCATAAACAAGATTCTTGATATGCCCCCAGAAGAAAAAGTCCAACGGAGTCATATCAGGGCTCCTTGGTGGCCATGGAATAGGTCCTTCCCTTCTAATCCACCTGTTACCGAAACGAGCGTCCAGTGACTCACGCACACGCAAACTGAAGTGTGGCGGCGCCCCATCTTGTTGGAAGTAAACTAAACCTTTCTCCGCCTCAATGTCATCCAACTGAGGATAAACATACCCCTCTAACATGTCACAATAGACATCATCATTGATATTCCTTTCGGCAAAAATGAAGGGACCTATGCCTCTGTCATGCATAAGAGCACACCAAACATTCACTTTGGGCGTGTCACGTTCGTACTCAATAAACTCATGGGGCGGCTGTGAACCCCAAATTCTGCAATTATGCCTGTTTACAGTTCCTTTCACATAAAAAGTAGCTTCATCACTAAAAACCACACTTTAAAAAAAATCATTATCTTCATCAATTTTAGCCAGCATGGAAACAGAAAAGTTGAATCTCTTAACCTTGTCTGCCGGTTTGATATGGTGTAAAAGTTGAATCTTATAGGCAGTTAAACGAAGTCTTTTATGAATTACCTTATAGACTGTTGATCTTGGTAACCCCAATTCCAGACTGCGTCTTGTTACCGATTTCTTAGGGCTTCGAGTGCATGAAGCTCGGATTCTGTCTACATTCTCTTGAGACACACGCGGCCTACCCGGCGACCTTTGCTTCAAAACACTTCCTGTTTCCTTGAACGCACTTAACCACTGACGAATTGTTTTGTCTGTAGGCGGGTCAACACCATAGCTACGTCGAAAGTTTCTTTGTACAGTAACAACAGAATTAGTTTCTATGAGCCAAATAACACACTGAGCCTTTTGTTGAGGGGTCGCCATAGCGCGGCAGTCCAGACGACACTGACTGCCTGCCGCAGCCGCTACGTAATTTCAAGGTCAACGCTCCGCAGTGCTGCCAACTGTTGAGAGAAACATTCCCAATTGGTATGAGTAAAACTCTTTGAGCTGCTTGTTTCAAAGGAATTGATCAAATGTTGCTATCTTTTATAGTTTTAAAAATATTAATTTTTTAAACCCCGGAATTCTTTTATAGACACCCTATTATGTTTCACAAAAAAATTACTTTTTTTTGTGCGAAAAAATCCTGTATTTAAAGTTTTCTTCTTATAACATTTCTTGCTTATAAGCACATTTTCCTGCATGTTTCAGTACATTTTTATCGGTTATAATGTTTTTGTCCTTGCAAATCACTGTTTTTGGCAAATTTTTTGTTCATACTTGACAATAATTATACCTCAAGAGGTGGTGGTGGCAAGGCATCAGTGAAATCACCACCGGCAGTCAAGCGTAATATCAAATGTATGGAATGTTAACCAAGATGGAGACTCTTATTATATCATTAACAAAAGAGAAACATCAGCTATGAATGATGTTTTAAAGCCACTTCAACCCTTTTGACCATTGGCCATTTATATTGCTTGTAAAGTAGAAAAGTAGAGCAGTATTGAGGACCAGCTGGCGATATTACAACAATGCGTACTTTTGCTATGGACTAACCGTTGATATATCGCTACTACAGTACTTCTGTTACTGTTTAGGGTATATACAGGGTGATTCAAAACTAAACGGCAATCTCTCGAGAGCTTATTCTATAGCTAAAAACAAGTAAAAAAGTTCATATAACCATATGCCCGGAAACGCTTCGTTAGCGAGTTACGCCTAGCGAAAGATTTCGCCCGGATTTCAGAACCCTTGGTGAAGTCAGGCCGTATAAAAATGGTAAAGGTAGTTACAAAGATACAAATACGATTGTTTTTTATGTTTTTATATCTGACAAATTTATTAAAATTCGTCCCAGAGCTGTAAATTCAATACTTTCAGAGATATCTTACGTAAAACACAAGAATTGGTGCAAAGAAATAACACATTTTTGTGTTTAACGTAAGATTACTTCCATAAATGTTAAATAAAGGTCATTTTTTTCTTAAACAGATTTGTAGAACGTTTAATTCTGAAAAGATTCATGTGAATTACTTAGGAAAAAAATTAATAATAGGTATTGAAATTTAGCTTTATTTAAAACTAAAACAGACGCACAAAAATGCATATTCTTATCTGCATAAAATATTAACTAATGTTTAGGTTGTGAGTAACAGCTGATCATTTATTCAACACTTTTTATCGTCATATTTTCTTTGCAAAGGTTGGCAATATCAGCTGATCAACAATTAAGTTCATGAAGTAATATTTGAATAACCTTTATGGAGGTTTTTGTATTGTGGCGTGTGAAGATGAAGATTGTATTTTGTGAGATCCTGTGATTATTTGGAAATATTTTATACAAGTGTATAAAATATTTTATTAAATATTTATTTTTTAAATATTTTATTAAATATTTTTATAAAAGTGTATGTAATTATCTTAGTAAATAATGGCAGATAATGTAAATGGTATGTATTCGTTTGAAGAGTATACGGACATGATACTGATTTACGGCAAAGTTAACAAGAATGGTTTAGCTGCAGTTCAGGAATATCGTGATACTTTTCCACATCGAAGAACACCTGATCGCAAAACATTTGAAGCTGTGGAGAGACGACTTAGAGAAACTGGTAGCTTTAAAACCGAAGCGAATAGATACTGTTCGTCAACGTAGCGCAAGGAACTATAATAATGAACAAGCAATAATAAATGCTGTAGAATTATCACCAACCACAAGCACCAGACGATTATCACGTCAGTTAAATATTTGCCAGTCAAGCGTATGGCGGACACTTCATGAAGCACAGTTGTACCCATTCCATATAACACGTGTTCAAGACTTATTACAGCAAGATCTTAATAAACGGAAGATGTTCTGCCGCTGGTTAAGAAGAAATTGTTTACGACATCAGTATTTTCTTCGGCGTATTCTCGTTACTGATGAATCCTGTTTTACTAGAAATGGAATTGTAAATTTTCGTAATACCCATACTTGGGCGTACGACAACCCACATGAAACTGCGACGAGGCATTTTCAACATACATTTTCAGTCAATGTATGGCTTGGTGTTCTGGGTGATAATTTGATTGGTCCATTTTCCTCCCTAATCGACTTAATGGAGTAGCGTACTTAAATTTTTTAAGAACAAACCTGCCTACCCTCTTGGAAGATATTCCTGTTCAAAACAGAATAAATGCATGGTTTATGCACGACGGAGCACCTCCACATTTTTCTAATGATGTGAAAAACTATTTAAATGATACATACGGTAGACAATGGATTGGTCGAAATGGACCAGTAAAATGGCCACCACGTTCTCCTGACCTCACGCCAGCAGACTTTTTCTTATGGGGTTGGATGAAGTCAATTGTTTATTCAAAACGGATTAACACCATAGAGGAGTTACGTAATCGCATTACAGAGGCGGCAGAAACTATCAAGAATGCTCCAAACGTTATGAAACGCGCTAGAAAAGAGTGGATTCGTCGTGCGAAAACGTGCATTGCTAACAACGGAGGACACTTTGAGCAACTATTATAGGTGATTATTAAAGTTTTATAAAGGTAAATACATTTTATGTTAATGTTCAGTCTAGAATAAATGATCAGCTGTTACTCACAACCTAAACATTAGTTAATATTTTATGCAGATAAGAATATGCATTTTTGTGTGTCTGTTTTATTTTTAAATAAAGCTAAATTTCAATACCTATTATTAATTTTTTTCCTAAGTAATTCACATGAATCTTTTCAGAATTAAATGTTCTACAAATCTGTTTAAGAAAAAAATGACCTTTATTTAACATTTATGGAAGTAATCTTACGTTAAACACAAAAATGTGTTATTTCTTTGCACCAATTCTTGTGTTTTACGTAAGATATCTCTGAAAGTATTGCATTTACAGCTCTGGGACGAATTTTAATAAATTTGTCAGATATAAAAACAAAAAAACAATCGTATTTGTATCTTTGTAACTACCTTTACCATTTTTATACGGCCTGACTTCACCAAGGGTTCTGAAATCCGGGCGAAATCTTTCGCTAGGCGTAACTCGCTAACGAAGCGTTTCCGGGCATATGGTTATATGAACTTTTTTACTTGTTTTTAGCTATAGAATAAGCTCCCGAGAGATTGCCGTTTAGTTTTGAATCACCCTGTATAATTGAAAACTGAATAATAATTAAATTCACCATTTACATTTTTTTTTGTAATTTATAACTTGACTTGGGCGATCTTCGTATTAATCACATCCAATTAAAATATTCTAACGTTTTATTTATAATTAAAAAACTCACTAGCTGTATAGAAAAAATTATATTAATCTGCATATTTTTCAAATCTATGTTCAGTTTTTAGGTATAGTTTAATCTTTTATGGTAATTGTGGATTAATGAAATTTTAGTCCTACAAAGAAAATAATAAGCTGGTGCTGGTTTTATCAAACATTGCCAATCTAAAAAAATGTATAAAAGTAAAAATATAAACTATTAATAATAAGTTTAAATATATGTATGTATGTATATATATATATAAACTATAATTTATTTGTATTCGATTTAGTTTTGTATACATTCAAAATTAAAAGTGTAAAACAATATTATAATACTAGTGCAAAAACAGACTGGGTTACTACCATTGATTTTGGTTGATTAAACAAAGCAACCAGTGGTGTTATATTGTATCATTTAAAATACGAGGTGTGGTTATTAAATAACGAGACTGACACTGATGCGGATCAAGGTGGCATATCTCACCATCTGTTTAGTGTGAACCTTTCTCTTTAGTATGCATTTAGTCTCACTTCTGTGAACAACATTTAGTCAGAGCTTACATTTGCGTTATTGTTTTTTGTTTTGCTGGATAAAATGGTTAGTGTAATAGTAGAGTAATGAATTATTGTGAAATTTAACTCGGAAAAACTGCTTTAGAAATTGATAATTTACTGAAATATGTGTATGGCAGTGAATGTTTATCATAGGCACTTACTTGTTTTTGAATGGTTTAAGCATTTCAAAGATGGCAGAGAAGACGTTGTAGATGATTCATAGCCAGGTTGCTCTTCAATGTCAAAAACAGATGAAAATGTTGGTAATTTGATTCGGTCTGACCGTTAGTGAAATATTCGTGCAATTTGTGAAACTGTAGGTATTGATAAATAATGTGTACGGCAAATTTTACATGACAATTTTAACATTCCTTACACCTGTTGTGTTGAAAATGCAAAATATTGTTGACTATTAAAATTCATTATTCTATAAAAACACATTCACTGATTTTTTTTCAAAAGTATTAATTTTTGTAATGCTTTTGAGTTTTATGTCTCTTAGTTTTCACTGTAAAACACCTGTAGATATTTTAGTCTATCACATGGTCGGGTACTGTTATTTTAAAAGAAATCTTTTGTTGTGCAAAATTACAGATGCGACTTTGCAGTGAAGGGAGCGGAATGTTCTGTGTTACCAGACGTGAAGGAAGTGATCCAACAGTTCCATGGCTGCAAGAAGCCCATCGGACTCACGTGTATAGCTCCAATATTGGCTGCCCGAATCTTGTGTGGTGTGAACATCACACTGGGACAAAACTGTGAGATTTTATTATATTTCATCCAAAAAAGATTTATAGTTTTTACAGTACAGAAATTTGGTTCATATGATTCAGTGGTTTCTTGATCCAAAGCGGTTTACACTCTAGTACATTGCAACATTTATGGGTGTAGGTTTTTAGGCCTCTTGACACTGGTATTGTGTGTAATGCTCAAAGAGAATGATAAATGCAAATATTCTTTTGGGTAATTCAACATTTTTATGTTAATCATAGATTATTTTGGGAATTGGAATTCGTTGAAGTAGAGAAGGTGACATTCATTATAACACCTAATCTTTTATTTGACTCACTATAGCTAAGTGCACGGCTGCTCAGGTCGTAGCCATACTAACTGATTAGGGTGTCACATGATGTTTACAAGTGAGCTGCTGTGCCTGTTTGATTTCCACAAATTAATTAGCAGTATTAGCAATGTGTCCATACTCAGTACATACATACTACATACATTTTATCCTTATCTCTCTGCAGTAAAGTTAAGTATTCCATGTCTCTACTTCACCCATGACTGATTAGCCACCACGTTTTACTTGCTTACTTGCTTGTTACAGTGTATTAATACAGTATGCAGTTTAAAGAGTAGTGTAATTATATTTCTAAAATTAAGGTTTGTAATATATAAATATATGAAGTTAAAATGTTTTCTTTTGTGGTTGGTTACATTTTTTTATAACCATCTCCTTGAGGTTTGAACTATCCATGTTCCTTGTACATATCCAAAAATTTAGTTGCGAGTACCTACATCATACAGTTGTCCTTACGCAGAGACTTAAATCAATAAACAGTTCAATATTTGTATGGGGATGGTGGGAGTTAATGCCTATAAATTTCAAATAGGAAATTATACTGTCTTCCATCATCACTAGTAAAATTTGTGTCTATTGACTTGCTTCCATCGCACCAGCATTTGCCATATATATTTGAAAGCAAACAAAAACATTCATATTAGAAAAACAGAGAAACCAGACAGAGTGTAAAATATAGAAACAAAATATTATAGAACGAGACATATCGATGCAAACCTGGGTTGTGGTGTGGTGTTGCCTGTAACGTAAGATTAACTAAGTGTATTGAACAACCGAGCGATCATTACCGAGTGTTCATCGTTACTTCTCATCTATGTTCCTGAATCCCTTACCTTCACAATTTAAATTAACAAGTGTTTACACTGCAACAAAGTGAGAAATCGTTGTGTTGTCTCATACTGAGAATCAGCTGATACGACAATGTGACAACACCACATGGTGAGGGAAAGAGTAGGGTATGGTAACTGCTCACACGGCCAGGCATGCAATCAATGATGTGTCCGTACTATAGTTCATATACACAAACTGCAATGTCAAGACAATTTGATGCAAGAGGAAAACCTCAGTCATCATCTTCTAATTTGCATTAACAGGCAAAACCTCAGTACTATGTTTACCTGGTTGCTATTTATAAATATTTTACACAGTAATCAAGTCTCTTAATAACCCACAATGCACTGCAACTTTGAGTGTTGCCCTCAGTGTGTGGCTGACATTACACATTTATACACATATTTTTTCACATTTGTGTTATTTAAAAAATCCTACAATTATGTTTGGGTTTGTTGAATTTGTGTAAATAGTGGTCTGTAATTAAACTAATCGTTTATTGTGTTGGTTATATTCAATTTTCTAGCCTGTGATGAAGAGAAGTGGCCGTACAGAGATGCTATCAAAGCAGCTGAGCAGATGGGAGCTATCGTGGAGAATAAAGTGAGTGGACAAGCTGCGTTGTTCCTAATTAATTATAAGTAAAGCTGTACATTTAAATCAAAAGATTTGCTATGTAGTCACTTAAACATTTCAAAAAAACTGGAAAATTATTAAAAATGTAACTGCATGTATTGGAAAACAGATAAACTTTTTAATTTTTTTGAGGTTTAGATAAGAACTTCTTATAAAAGTTCACCTGTTATTCTTTACTCATTAAAAATTTGAAATTTATCAATTCACTTTGCGTCATGATTGTGATAACTAATTTATTCCTTTCAGTGCTGTGGCATTACCAAATGAAAAATGCTAACATCAACTATGTTGACAATTTGTAATTTGATAATACTGAGCCGGTTCAATACCTATATCTCCCCGGCTCATGTGTGTTTTATATAGTGTGTGTGTGGTTTATTGGCTGCAGAGGCGACTGACCTTTTGAAGGCGTTTGGCCTTTCCGGAGAGTGGCAAAGACTCCGAGCCGTGGTGTACAAGTTAGGAGTAGCTCCAGTTTAATATATTAGTTTAATTAAGTGTTTTGTTTATTTGCTGAGCTGATTTCCTTCTGACATGTGCGGCTAAGTTTACGGCCCCTCACTGATGAGGTCCAAGGGATGAATTGTTTCCTCCTGTCATCTCTCCATCATGCGTGGTCGCAGAGAACCTTCGCTTTTGCACTCTACTGAAGGACGGCCACCATGATGGACATTTCTACCAGTCAACATCTGTGATACCCTGTGATATTGTTATTGTTGCCATTTATATAGTTTATATTTTGTTATTTAATTTTAAGTTAGTTTTAGATATTATTTAGTTATTTCTTGGATTTCATTAGGAGCCCGCCCTTAGCCGAAGGATACCGGGTGAAATTGGCATTTCTTGTTTCAAATTATGGCGTTTCTAATTTTTGTATGCAGGTGCACCTGACAAGGATTGTTTGAGGTATCTACTACTGCAGGCACCTTTTATTTTTTTTATTTTTTTTTATTTATAGTATATATACATATTTATTTATATTGACTGGATAGGCCTATGTGTGTCTTAGTAAATGAACCTGAGTATACTGACCACGGTGTTCTTTTTTTTTACCTAGTTTAGTCTTGATCCGGCATCCCGTTCGCCACCATGGGCGCGCGCGCTTCCCTGATGGTTTTGCTGTGGGTGTGCGAGCGGCGATGTACGGTTTCAATGGTAGCAGAGCGTGGTTAGCTGCTCTCTCAGCTGTCTCTCAGTTCTGGTTTTGTTTGTTGGTGTAGGTTAGTGTTAGGTAGGGGGAGGTCAGAGTACACAACTTTTTTTATTAGGAGCTCGCCCTAGCACAGGATACCGGGTGGAGGAATTGGTTTAGTGTCTTGCTTCCTGCAGACTTACCCTTTGCAGGGAGCAAGGGACTCTAAATTGCTTAACCGCTAAATTTATCTAACTGTACTCTACTTCTCCCCTATCAATGTGTTGTTTTGAGTTGGGAATTTTATTTTAAGTGCAGAATGCCCTTCCCCTGCTTTTCACCAATTTTGAGCCTAGTTCACTTATCTGCTGGACTGCTTCACGCACACCTTTACCTATTATCTGTAGTGCCCAGATTCACATCAAAATTAATTATTTCTCTTGGGATTGGAGCTTTTTGGTGGCTAAGGACCTGACTTTTCCTTTCATCTTGGGAGCAGATTTTATTGGAAAAACTGGCATGATTTTGGATTTGGCCTCCAGTCATGTTTTCTTTGCTTTCGCCAGGCGGGTGATCGTTCCCTTTTCAGATGTCGAGTCTCGTGGGACTGCTGCCTTAGAGATGGAAGATAAGAGCTTGACTCCTCCTGACCAACTAGGACATCTTACGCCGAAAGAGGCTGAGGACATAAGGCAGATTTGTTCCAGTTTTCCTGAAGTCCTAACTGACAAACTGGGTACGACCAATCTCTTGGAATACGAGATTCGTCTTACAGACACCCGTCCTGTACGTTCCTATCCATATAAGCTTGCTCCGCCCAAGATGGAAATTCTGAGAAATATGATTGATGATTTACTTAAGAGTGGGGTGATCGAGCCGTCTTGCTCAAATTTTTCCAGTCCAGCGTTTCTAGTGCCGAAACCTAATGGGAAGTCCAGATTGGTCCTGGATTATCGAAAGCTCAATGCTCAGATAGAAATTGACTCCGTGCCTCTCCCCGATTTGCATTCTGCTTTCGACTGGTTTGGTAAGGCCAAGTATTTCTCCATTTTTTGATCTTAATCAGGCATACCATCAGATTCCTCTAAAACACGAGTCTCGACCTCTCACTGCCTTTTGTGTGCCTTGGAATTTGTACCAGTTCACCCGAGTGCCAATGGGCCTGGCTGTGGGGGCCCAAACACTCACCAGACTCCTGGATTCTATCTTTCATGATGTCAAATTTAAGTTCGTGTTCAACTATCTGGATGACCTGCTTGTGTACAGTGAGAGTTATGAGGAGCACTTGACTCATCTAGAGGAAGTTCTAACTAGGCTGCGAGAGTCTGGCCTTACCGTCAATCCTGAAAAGGTGAGTTTTGCTCAGCCTGAAATATCGTTTCTGGGTCATCTTGTCTCTTCTCGAGGTGTTTGTATTGATCCAGAGAGAACCCAGGCAATCAGGGAGTTTCCTCCTCCTAAGGATGCCAAGGGGATTGCCCGTTTTGTGGGAATGATAAATTTTTATCGTCGTTTCATCCCCAATGTTGCTGAAGTGGCGGCCCCTCTCAACTCTCTTAGGAAAAAGGGTGCCAAGTTTGAGTGGGGTGAAGCGCAACAGACTGCTTTTGAGCAGCTGAAAGAGGCAGTGATGCAGCCTCCAGTCTTGGCTATGCCTGATTTCAGTCGTAAGTTCGTCTTGCAAACTGATGCTTCCTCCTTAGCCGTTGCTGCTGTTTTATCACAAGAAGTAGATGGTATCCGGCAGCCCATAGCTTATGCTTCACGCACGTTAACCCCTTGTGAGAAGAAGAGTTGTTCTGTTTATGAGCTGGAATGTTTGGCTGTCGTGTTTGGAATTAATAAGTTCAGGCGTTACCTAGAACATAAAGAATTTTTGTTGGAAACCGACAACCAGGCACTTTCTTGGCTCCTTGCCCACCCCCGTCAGCTCGGGAAGATTGGTCGCTGGGTTAGTCCAAATTTCTGCCCTTAAGTTCACAGTGCAGCACGTGCGAGGCACCCAAAATATCATAGCGGACACTCTGTCACGCATGTATCACTTACCCAACGACCACCAGAATTTATCAGAGCCGCCATGTTGTGGCGTGCTCCTAGACTTTCCTCTGGCATTTTCGGACATTGTTCCACACCAACTTAAGGATCCCGAGCTGACTGCTATCATCAATGAGCTTAAAAACGGAGGTGCCCACCCTCCTTATTTTCTGTACCGAGGTGCTCTATGCTGCCGTGACAAGCAGCGGAGAAAACCTAAGTTAGTGCTGCCAAGCTTTCTTGTACCGATGGTCTTTCAGTATTTTTCATTCTTCTCCTGTGGGTGGACATCTAGGAATTCATAAGACCAACGCGAAGATTAGGGATCAGTTTCATCTGGAAAGGTATGGACCGGGATATTGCAGCTCGAGTACGTTCTTGTGAACTGTGCTCGCTAAGCAAACCCCGCTCAAAATACCAAGTTGGGTCTTTTGTCATCTGAGGTGGCGGAAAAACCTTTGGAGAAGGTTTTCATTGACTATGTTGGGCCTCTCCCGCGTAGCAAGTCTGGAAATAAGTTCCTACTTGTTTGTGTGGATGCCTTCTCCAAGTTTGTTTGGTTGTTCCCATTGCGGAGTGCTACCGCGCAGCTCACGGTTGCAAGCACTTCGTAACCATTTTTTTCAACACTTTGGAATCCCCCGCCACCTTAGTTTCCGATAATGGTTCACAGTTTGTCTCCAATATCTTTTAAAAGAATGTGCTTTGGGCACGGAATCCGCCATGTGACTACTTCCCCTTTCTATCCTCAGCCTTTCTCACGCCGAACGGTTTTAATCGCAATCTTCGATCTGCTCTCATTGCCTTTCATTGCGGAAAAAGAATCAGACCACCTGGGATCAACAACTACCTTGGATCCAATTTGCCTTTAATACGGCCCCAGCATGAAAGTCACAAGGCGGTACCTTTCGAGTTATTATTTGGCTTTCCGCCAAACAACCCTTTGGCGAACCTTTGGAAAATTAGCGATCTTCTGCCACCTCCTGGTACTCCCGATGTTGAAAGCCACTTGGGAGGCAGCCAGGCGGAATCTCATTCGGGCTAGGGAGTTAGTAAGGAGGAAGTACAAACCGAGGTCGTATTGCCAATCCCTTCCAGGTGGGGGATCTAGTTTTACTGCAAGGCTCACCCAGTCAGTTCGGCTGTGGATAAAAGAGCTGCTAAACTTTGCTACAGGTGGACTGGTCCCACCGCATCTTGAAGTTTCTGACTCCGGTGACTGCCCGACTGGGAGATCCTCAGTCCGAGAAGATTTTCAGGAAGGCGCACATATCCCATCTGAAGCCTTGCCGGAGTCATCCGTGATTCCTCTTTAGTCTGTGCGGGAGGGTTTTTTAGCTCCAGAGGCCTGATCACCTCTGCTCTTTCTTCCTGATCAAGGTTCCTGTTTTCTTCTTTGTACCCATGCTACTCTTGGAGGGATTTCTTGCCTCCAACTGGATTTTCTTGGTTTTCCCTTCTGCTGACTTCAGGGTTTCCGGTTGGGGGGGGGTGGGGGGGGGGGGGGGTGGGGGGGGGGGGGGGTGGGGGGGGGGGGGGGTGGGGGGGGGGGGGGGTGGGGGGGGGGGGGGGTGGGGGGGGGGAACAGCGCCACTGCCCATCTTTATTTATAGAAAAAATACTTTTAACTAAATTGTAGTTTAAAAGATTTTTTCTTATAACACAAAAAAATAGAACAATCTGAAAACATTTGACCCAAGAAATTGTGCTGATTGGTGTCAAAAATCAGACCTACTTCTCAACAATTTAATTTTACAAATTTTTGCTCTTTTAAAATAGAACAATCTGAAAACATTTGACCAGAAATTGTGCTGATTTGTGTCAAGTTGTCACAAAATAATCACCACTTCTCAAAATTTTAGTTTTACAAATTTTTTGCTCTTTAAATATGGAGCGGAAAAAGATAGAGTGCCCGTACTGCAAAAAAGACATTTTTGAACATCACTATACTCGTCATTACAATTCGAAAAATCATTTGAAGAACAAAGAAATTTATAATAAAGAACTAAATTATTTGAGGACTTGGGCTAAAGAGAATCAAATCGATGGTCACGAAAAGATGTACAATATAGAAAAAATTGCGTGTTGAATTAAAGAAAAGCTTTAAGGAAGATAAAAAAGATCTCAATCTATTTAATGATGAAAAAATTCAATCAATCGCTGAAAAATTGTCCTTTTAGAAACAAACGATAAAACTAAGTCTGAAATGATCGAAGAAATTTGATAAAACTCTTAAAGTAAAATCCGAAAATATCATTGATGTAGAAGTTTTATCCTCAATACACGGTCTTTTCAAGCAATAACATTTTAACAAACTTGAACGGACAATTCCATGTCAATTTACAAATATCTTTCAATTATGGCGGTCAGAAATTAAAAGTTTAATCGAGTAGAAATTTCAAGAAAAATGTTAAAAATATGAAGGGCTATCTCTCTTTGGAATGTGAATACGAACGAACTTTAGTGAACGGTGAAACACAAACTTGTCCAATGTACTTTACTATAAAAGCAGACGAAATCTTTGACGTAAACCGACTTTATTACTAAGCAATTTAATAAATTAACACATCGAGAACAAACGAATAATCCAAAATAAAGGTTCCGGATGGACATTTAAAAGTTTGTAAACAACTAGTTTTGAGCCTTAATAAACATGAATTTATGAAACGCAGGATCATATATCGATTTACCAAAGGAAATCAAAGATAAAAAAGCTTGTGTAAATATCAAAAATAAAGATGATTATTGCTTTATTTACTCTATCCGATGCGCTATTGAAAAACCCGAGACTCATGTTGACAGAGCAAAACAATACGAAAAATTCGTGAACGATGAGATATTTTCTGGATTCGACTATCCTATGTCTTTAAAAGATATACAATTATTTGAAAAAACGAAGCAGCAAAGCAAAGTACAAGTATCCGAAAATGTCTGTAAATGTCTATACTTTTTGATGAAAAACTACACATAGTACCGTTGCAAAATTTCAGAAGTTTATGACGCCGAGTTAGAAGTTGATTTATTGTATGTTAAACAAGATGATAAATCCCATTATGTTTTGATAACAGATTTAAGTAGATTAGCGAGTTCACAGATATCAAAAAATGCTCACAAGACGTTCTTGTGTCGAAGATGTTTAAGCCATTTCTACAAATATAGTGCTTTATCAGATCATTTAGAAATTTGTAAGCAACATGAAGTTTGCAAGGCCAATTATGCCGTTTCCGGGTCAAACAACTAAATTTACCAATTACCAAAAGAAATTTAGCCATCCGTACGTTATTTATATGGATTTTGAAAGCATATTAGAGAAGATTCCCACATGCAAAAACAATCCGCAAAAATCGGACTACAAACCAAGATTCAGAAGCATATTTCCTTATGGTTTTACTCTATATTTAGTGTCTAATGTGACCAATCGTATGTACAAGCCGATATGTTATCGAGCAAAAAATGAAGAAGAGTTGCCGAACGTTCCTGCAAAATTGTTTGAAGAACTCAATAAATTATCGAAGTACATAGCTAAAAAAATATAATTCAAAGAACATGGAAGCCCATGAAATTGGACTGACGAAGAAGAAATTTCGTATCAAAATTCAAATCTTTGCCACATTTGTGAAGAAATATCGTATCAAGACACTGAAAAAAACTTTAGGGTTTTTACCAGATAATTGGAGTTCTGCTTATGATGCATTCAAAAAATGCAGAGATCACTGTCATTTGACTGGAAAATTTCGAGGTGCAGCTCATAGAATTTTGTAATCTGAATTTGAAATTTCCTCAGAATATTCCCGTTTTCTGTCACAATATGTCTAATTAACGATACGCATTTTGTACATAAAAGAATTGGCAAAACAATACGGTAATGTTGATTTGATTGCAAACACCGATGAATCGATATATAAATTACTCCTGTAAAATTCTGGATACGGGTATGAGTTTGATGGTGACAAACCTAGAAAGTTCATAAAATTCTCTTTCGTAGACACGTTTAGATTCATGGCGTCATCTATCGAAAAAATTTAAAGAAAGAAAGACTTCAAACATACAAATCATTTTATACAGGATGGAAGAATATTGAATGAAATTATAGAAAGACAGCCAAATGACGAAGAAGAGATTTTTAAAATATTGTCAGGAAAAGGAATATTTCCCTATGAATTTATCGATAGTATTGAAAAACTTGATTACAAAGAAGAGCTGAAAATTCAAGATTTCTATTCACTCTTGACAGATGAGAGCATATCTGAGAAAGATTATCAACACTACTTAAATGTTTGGAACAAATTAAAAGAGAAAAATCTGGGAAATTATTCTGATTTGTACAACATTCAAGATGTTTTATTGCTCGCTGATATCTTTGAAAATTTTAGAAATATTTGTTTGAATTGCTATAAGCTTGATCCAGCACACTATCTGACTGCTCCTAGTCTTGCTTGGGATGCTATGTTAAAATTAACGAAAATTGAGCTTCAGCTAATTAACGATTATAATATGTATTTTGATGATTGAAAAAGGCATTCGCGGGGGCATTTCTCAGTGTATTAAACGATATGTGAAAGCAAATAACAAATATTTGAAAGATTTCGATAAGGACAAAGCCCGAAAACTATTTGTTATACGTTGATGCTAATAACCTTTATGGGTATGGCCTAATGCAAAAACTGCCGTTTAGTGATATCAAGTGGATGGATCCTAAAACGTATACAAAAGAAGAGTGGCAAGAAACAATTTTAGAAACTCACTGGCGACGAAGATTATGGCTATATTCTCGAAGTCGATCTTGGATATCCAACGAATTTACACGAACATCACAAGGATTTACCTCTTGCTCCAGAACATTTTAAAAACAAACTTTGCACAACTCTACTGGATTAAAACTGAATACGTTGTTCATTCGAGAAATTTGAAGTTCTATTTGGAACAAGGTATGATTTTGAAACATGTGAATAGAGTTATTGCATTCGATCAGAAGTCTTTTATGAAAGAATACATTGATTTTAACACAAACATGAGAACCAAAGCTACAAGCGACTTTGAAAAGGACTTTTATAAGCTGATGAACAACTCAGTTTTTGGAAAAATCTATGGAAAAATGTGAGAAACAGATGTGATATTAAGCTTGGAAATGAAGAATTTTCAATGAAACAAGCTAAGAAAACAAATTTCAAATGCTTTAACAATCTTTGACGACAACTGTATAGCGAGTCACATGTACAAACAAAAGGTTAAATTTAACAAACCGATTTACATAGGATTTTCAATTCTCGACCTCTCAAAATTGCTAATGTACGAGTTTTATTACAACAAATTAAAGAAGTTTGATCCAGATTTGAATCTGTGTTACATGGATACAGACAGTTATTTTTTAGAATTGAAACGAGATCCTTTTAAAATTATTAAAGAAAATATAGATGACTTTGATACAAGTGATTATCCAAAAGATCATGAATGTTTCACTACTAAAAATAAGAAGGTTAATAGGGAAATTCAAAGATGAGTTAAATAGCGAAGTTTTAGAAGAAATTTTGTGGTTTAAGTCTAAAGATGTACTCGTACAAATATCTAGACAAAAATCCAGTTAGGTGTAAAGGAATTAAGAGAAGCGTTGTAAATAAAACAATAAAATATCGAAAACTTGAAGAGATGTTTGTTCGAAGATAAAGAAGAATTTAGGGAGATGACAGTCATCAAAAGTTATAAACATGAGTTGTACACTGTTACCATAAAACAAGCTGGCACTGAACGCTAAAGATGATAAGAGAATTGTCCTAGAAAATAAGATCGATACAGTACCGTTATGGCTATGAAGCAAAATCTGATATATTAGACGAATTAAATAAACTTGGAAACTTTGATATGTAAATGGAAGACGATTTAATTCACTGTCACAAGTGTAAAAAGAAAAACGAAAAATATAGATTCTAAAAATTGTTCAAACTCAAAACGGATTGTATAGAATTGCAGCAAAATGTTCAAAATGTAAGACAAACAAGAGTAAGTTTATAAAGAATCCAAATCCAAAACCTGTTAAGCAAGAATTGAAGACTAAAGATGAGATAGAGATTGAAGCTCGAGAAATTCATGCACCAGTACGAAAAAAAGTTTAAAAAGAGAAAAATTATAACATTAGGAATTGACGATTTTATGGGCAGCAGATTTAGTTATAATGTCTAAACTATTCAGATCAAAATGATGGATTTAAGTATATGTTAAATGTTATTGATACTTTCTCAAAATATGCTTGGTCAAGAGCTATCAAAAGAAAAAACGGCAAGGATATTTCAAAAGCTTTCAAAGATATAGTAAAAGATGCCATAAGGATCAATCACAAAACCTCCTAACCTACTTCATACAGATAAGGGTTTAGAGTTTAAAAATAAAGAATTTAACGATGTTTTGAGGAAATACAACATTAAGATTTATCATACTGAAAACGAAGAGAAATCAAGTATTGTAGAGAGATATAACAGAACTCAAAATGAGAGAATGAAAGTAATTTTTGAGATTAATAAAAACTTTAAATGGATCAATATTCTTCAAAAAATCGTAAAGAAATATAACGATACTGTTCATAGCACAATCAAAATGAAGCCTAAAGACGTAGATAAAGATGCAGAAAAAAGAGTTATTAGAGTCGGTTTTCAAGTATGTTTCCACCTGAAATTCACACGAAAACTAAATTTAAAGTCAATGATCATGTAAGAATTGTTAGTAAAAAACAAACATTTTCGAACAAATATAAGAACAATTGGTCAAGAGAAAATCTTTGTGATTTATCAAATTAATAACACAGATCCTGTAACTTATAGTATAAAAGATTTAAATAATGAAGAAATAACCGGAAAGTTTTATGAATATGAATTGAGAAAGTCAAAGATTTTTTCTATATAAATGGAGGCCCAAAAGAAATGTTCAATGTGCAAAGAATTAAAAGGTTTTGAAGAATTTTATAAAGATAAGAGTAGAAAAGATGGAATTATTTATAATTGTAAAGATTGTTATAGGAAGTATCATAAAGAGCTGTATGATAAAATAGAAAAATTAACTTTGGAAGAGAAAGAATGTCTTAAATGTAAAGAAACTAAAAAAATTTCAGAGTTTAATAGTGATCACTATAGTAGAGATAAGAAAGACTCATATTGTAAAGATTGTGTAAAGAAGAATCACCATAGATTATATTATGAAGATACTCAATGTGAATGTGGAAGAACTATAAAATGGTTAAATAATTATCAAAAACATTTACAAACAAAATATCATAATTCAAGAGTTTAACATTTTCATCGTGTAATAATTTGTTCTATATAAATGGAGTCTCAAAAGAAATGTACAAAGTGTCAAGAAGAGAATAGAAAAGACTGTTATTGTAAGGAATTATATGATAAAATGAAACAAATTAACTTTAGAAGAGAAAAAGTGTTACTTTTGTAAAGAAATTAAAAAATATTTCTGAATTTAATAACTGGCAGTATAGTAAAGATAGAAAAGATGCTTTTTGCAAAGATTGTGCTAAAAAAATTTTCAGCGAAAGTTATAAAAACGAAATGCCTTGTGAATATGAAAAAAGAATTCTACAATGGTTACCTAGTTATGCTAAACATTTACAAACAAAATATAATAAATCGAGAGTTTTTAGTAAAATTTAGAAAACATTTTCATCGTGTAATTTAGATATTCTATAAATCAGTCGAGATTCTGCCATATTTGTAGTAAAATGATTTCCGTTGTATAAAATATTCAAAGATTCTTTCATTTGGTTGTAGAGATTTTATACTATTTGGATCTCCTTGTCTTAATAAAATTTCCATTTTCTGGGTAATCAATTTCAAGTTCTTTCAATCTTTTCGGTATTTCTCTCTTTTGAGCTCTGATAACGTAATAAGGATATTCCCACATGTGATTCTTCTTAATTAACACAAAAACATGGTGTTTTTTCTTATCAAAATCTTTTACATACCATATCTCTCTTCATTAATTCCATTCGCAATTCTTGATTCTCTATTTTCAATGATTTCATTTCATCTTTAATTTGTAACTGTTTTATTTCATCTTTTAACTGCTTATTTTCGTTTTTGAGTTTGTACTCACCATATTTTCTAATGGAAGGTAATACTTCTTTCGTAACCCAATTTTTAAACAATTTCGCTTCTGGTTTATGCGATCTCAAAATTAAAGAATAAAGTCCAGATTCATTAACGAAAACAGTGTTATTTTGGAAGTTTGAAGGTAAGCTATTTATAGCCCCCCTTATATTTAGATTAAAATAGAAGTTTTTATCATCTTCGTCAACGTTTATTCTGATCGTTTGCATAGTATTTTCATATTCTAGAATTTTTGCTACGTCTTTAGCCTTAAACCAGATCACATTGTTTTCGTCAACAATCGTAAAGATATGTTTGTTATTGAATTTTAGTTGATTATTGAGTAGGTCTACAACTGACTCCATTTAGATAGAAAAGAAATTTAACTAGTAATTTTTTATTTTGAGAATAAAGGCCTGGTTCATTGATGAAAATAGTGTCTGGATGTAATTTTTGTAAGAGTCGCGATTCGATACCCTTGTCAGAATCTATGTTTTCAAAGCTTTTTTGTATTTTTCTTTAACATTGTCTTTATTCGTATTTTTTGTGAATATTTGTGAGGTGGCCCTCGAGGGCTACCTTATCTTTTAGATAAAAGTATTGGTATTTATCATCATTATCAACTCGTTTTGAAAGTTTGAAGGTAAGAACGATTCGTTCCCCCTTGATTCATCATTCTTTCGACAATCTTAAATATATTGTTGTTTTACTCTCATTATTTAATAAATTTCCCTCAGAGTCTTGAATAGTCAGAACGATTTTTTGAATTCTTTTAATATTTTTTCTAATTGGAATATAATCGATTTCATTTGGTTTTTCACTGATTTTTGATCCATAAGCAACATTTGGGAAAAAAGTGTACAAAATTTCAGATTCTTTGTGTAAATGTTCGGTATGATTTTCAAAACTAGGTTCAACGAGATTGCAGTGCACTTCAATTACATCGAACGGTCTAAATTTTGGCGTTTTATTTCCTAAATATACCTGATTTGGCTCAATAGTTTCTTGAACAAACCCTAATAAATCTACAATAATTGCTGAAAACATTATTCTTACTGGTGATTTTTATTTGAATTTTATTAGAGAGATAATTTTTTTTGCATTTCAAACTTGTTTTCGTCAAAGTTTAAAGATTTATCTGATTGTTTGAATGTTTTCAGATAATTTTTAAGGGAATTTTTTATTTGATCGAAAGTATAATATCCTTTGTTTAAACCATAGTATTTTGTTATGTTCTTCTCACTAAATCCTATACAATAAGGAGAACTTTCACTAATATTTATTACAAAATTATCAGAATAAAAGCCGCTTATTTATAAACCGATAAAATAATTTGATTCTTCCTCTAAGTGTATAGGATGTTCCAAGTTTTAAAACTAATTTAGAGCTTTCTGAAGTCAACTTGAACAGCTTCATTTTCGCAAGCGTTGCTTCAAGATGAAAATCTTCTATTTAAATGGAGAAATTTTTAAAGCAAAAAGATCAGATAAAACTTCAAACGTTTGAAGAAAATAAGAAAGATCAACCAATCAGATTGTTAATTGTTGGTTCAAGTGGATGTGGAAAAACAACTTTATTATTGAATTTTATCTACAATAGGTTGATTCCTTATTCCAATTTGTATGTTTTTAGTAAATCTTTAGAACAAGACGCCTATAAAAAATTACAAGAAAGATTTGAAAATATTGAGAAAAACTTAAACAAAAAAATATCACATTTTTATAATGCTTCCGAGGACATAGTTCCATTAAGCGAATGTAAACCGAATTCTTTAATCGTTTTTTGATGATTGTATTTTGGAAAATCAAGACGTTATCAAGGAATATTTCGTAATGTCTCGTCACAAAAATATCTCTTGTATCTATCTTTCTCAATGCTTTTCAAAGGTTGATAAACAAGTTATAAGAAATAACCTGAATATGTTGTGTATTTTTAAGCAAGACGATCACTATTCGAGAAAGATTTATAACAATTATGTGGGATCTGATATGAGTTTTAACCACTTTATTGAGTTATGTGATAAAATTTGGAAGGAAGACTACGGATTTTTAACTATTAATCTAACTTTGAAGCCTAAAAATGGCAAATATTTGAATAAATTTTCCAATATAAACGTGTGATAATCTAGTTGTTTTCATGTTTTTACGTTCACGTTTACGTTTCGTGTTCTCGTTTTTACGTTCCACGTTCACGTTTTACGTTTCACGTTTCGTGTTCTCGTTTCGTGTTCACGTTTCCACGGTCCACGTTCACGTTTTACGTTCCGTGTTCACGTTTCGTGTTCACGTTTTACGTTCCACGTTTACGTTTCAAAATTTTTCTAATTAAATGGTGAACGTAACTTCTGAAGAAGCGAAAAAACTTGATCAAATCGAAAAGAAATTAATCAAAGAATTTAAAGAACAGATTCGGATTGATGAAAAAGAACAAGAATTTATTCAAAAAATTAATCAACCTGTAACTTCTGCAATTAAAAATGTTGAAGGTAAAATTGAAAACGTTTTAAGCGATAATCAAAATTTGATGAATTTGGTTCCAGTTGTACGACAATTTGCCGATATTTCGATACCAGAATCTGAGTTTGAATTGCCAAAATTACCATTGTCAACACCATTTAGACCTCGAATCATTGAAGACTCTACCATAGTTGAACCAATAAGTCCTGGAACAACGGATATAATAATTGGTGAAATTGGTAAAAAATTTCTTCCTAGAGCAAAGGATGATAAATTTGGTTTGTATTGGGATAGAAAAAAGAAAAGTTTTATGATTGGAAATTTGCCCGTGAATTTTGAGCATAATGATATCATTATTAATGAAAAAACATATGAAGGAACTCAAGGTTTATGGAGATTAATTAACAGGCACTGATGTTCCAAAAGACGGTTTATATTCTGAAGAAGACTTGAAAAAGTATACAGAAATTTTATGGAAATCTGATTCAATTTACAAAAATAATGATCCATCAACTAAGAAACCAAAGTCAAGTAAAGGTAAAAAATATCTCAATTTGATTAAACCAATTTGGGAAAAAAGAATCGAAGGATCAGGTGTGAGAAAATACAGTGATAATAAGATTGAGTACAGATATATCGACGATTTGACAAAACTCGATGGAATTATTAATTATATTTATGCTCAAGAGAAGGCTGGAAACAACAATTTTTTGAACGAAAAGAAAGCGATTAAAGATTTTATTTCGAACAAACTTGATGAAATGATTGAAAAACCTGATGGAATTAAATATTTAAAACGAGTTTTGCCGGCAATAAGTTCATCTATGATTGAGGGTAGTGGACTTTTGAATGATTTTATCAACAATTTACCTTTTGAATTACACGTACCAACTTATCAGTATCTGGGGCCTGGCACAAAACTCGAAAAAAAGACTAAAAAGAGGAGATCCTGGTATAAATAAATTAGATCAAGCTGCTATGGAACACGATATTTTTTATGCAAAACATAGAGACACAAATTCCAGACATATCGCAGATAAAGTTTTGCAAGATAAGGCAATGGATAGATTTTTATCAAAAGATGCTAGTTTAGGTGAAAGATTTGTTGCGCTTCCAACAGCTGGAGCAATGTTTTTGAAGAGAAAACTAGGAATGGGAATCGAAGAGAACTTGAAATTTTAACTATATAAATGGAGGTGAATGTAAATTTCAGCAAAAATCAGAAAGAAAAAATAAAATCCGCTTTTAAGAAGAAAATACCCGTTAGTATTCAATTTAAAATAGATCAAACTAAAAAATGGCGAAGATAAGATATTTTTAACAAATAGACAATACAATAAACTCGAAAAACATAAGAAAAACAATAAAGGAACCAGAATAGAATTTTCTTATAATCAGTTGAAAGAACTTAAAAATGGTGGACTTTTGAAAGATTTATTAGATTTTGGAGAAAATATTCCAGTTGTTAAAAATGTTGTTCCTTATGTTCGTAAAGCTGCTCCAATCGTTAAAAAAGATGTGATTCCTATTGTTCGAAACATTTTAAATTGGTTAGATAAAGAGTTGGAAGATGTTACAGGATCTGGATTAGATGAAAAAACTTTGAATTACGTGAAATCAAACATTGAAAAAAAAATTTAAACCTTTAACATTCGGGGAATTGGAAGAAATCTGCAAAAATATTAAACATTTTAGAGGAATTTTTATGCGCGATACATTACCTGAAAAAGTTAAGAAATTTGAATGTGGAATTGTGAATTTAGACTCGATTATGGGAAGTGGAACGCATTGGATTTGTTATTATAAAAATGATAAGAATGCATGTTATTTTGATTCGTATGGAAGAATTGAGGACAAACCACCTATAGAATTGATTAAATATTTGAAAAAATCAAGCGTCTACTACAATGATTCTCAGATTCAAGACTATAAAGATCCCCCAATTTGTGGTCATTTATGTGTTTTTTGTTTTGAATGAACTGAGTACTGGTAAAGATTTTAAAGAAGTTGTTAACAAATTATTACTTAATAAATATGGATTCACAAAATATTTTTGACGTATTTGGAACACAAATTATTCAAAATGTAGATAATAGTTTGAATTTTGATAGTTTGAGAAATGAGTTTGATAACAAGTTAGAAAATGTATTACAAAACCTTCCAGATTCAGATATGTTTGCTGTCGAGATTGAAGATTTTAAAGCAGAATATGATAACAAACTTGCAAATTTCATGAGTTCAAATGAAGTTGCTGATAAAATAAAAAACATTGGAAAAAGAAGTTGATGATGGTGTAAAAAAATTATTTACCAATTTAATGTCTCATATCGAAAAAGCTGATAAAATTACTGAAGCGATCAAAGTTGAAAAGAATTATGTTAGTTTGGCTAATAAAAAAAGAATTGTCGGTGTTCGACCTGGTATTGACAAACATGATGTTGTTGTTAAAGAACAAATTTTAAAACCTCTAAAATTATCAGAAAACATCGATATTGTTGATTTACATGATCCGAATGTTAAAAATGCCTTAGATTTTAAAGGAAAAAGAATTAGCGGTGTTAGTAAAGGAATTAATCCATTTGATGTTGTTGTAATGATTCAATTAGAAGATCCTATTAAAATGTTTAATGAACTAAAACAAAATTATGAGAATCATAAACAGCATGTTAAAGATTTTACAACAGAAGTCTATGACAAGTTAGAAGCCAGAAATAGAAGATCAGTAGACGAAGTTGGTGAATTACTTGATAAAGTAAATAAACTAGAAGAAAACTTTAATACATATAAAAATAATGTTAATGAATTAGTTGGTGTAACAATTAACAAAATTCTGGAAGATTTTGATACACATTTCAATGAGAAAGTAAACTTTTTTGAAAATTTTGGTACACGTTTCAATGAGAAAGTAACACATAATAATGAATTACTTAAAAGAATAGATGATCAATACTCTTTATATCTCGATAAAGTAAATAAACTAGAAGAAAACTTTAATAAATTTAAAGAAGATGTTAATAAATCTTTTGAAAACATTGATAACAGATTTAATGGATTAGGCGGCTATGATGACTAATTTTCCTTATATAAATGGCGCTCATATATTGTGTGAGATGTAAAGAAAAAACTGCAACAAATGATATAAAATACTATGCAAACATCAATGGAGTTAAGAGAATATCTGGAAAATGTGCTGAATGTAACACTAAAAAGAGCCAATTTATAAAAACTTGATTTTGAAATTTTTTCCTAATAAATAGAGATGGCGGGACATTACAGTGCTTTCGATCTTTTTATCATGCAACACGAAAGAGATTTGAAAAAAGAACATTGGGATGACATTTCTCAAAAATATGAATTATCCGAAGATATGATGAGATTATACGTAAACAAATTGAATTGGTATAACATTGCAAAATATCAAAACTCTGTCCCCAGAGTTCATTCAAGAAAATATACATTATCAATTAAAAGATCATATGTCTGTTCTTTGTCTCTATCAACACTTGAGTATAAAGTTTTTGGATGAAAATAAAGATACAGTTGATTGGAACAATATTATAGATAGCGGTTACTATCCTGTGCAAATTTTATTGAAATATGTGACCGAGATCGCAAAATTTAAGGAAGAGAATCCTGAATATGACGAAGTAGATCATTAAAAATGACTCTAATCTTTTTAATTATTTTACTAAAATTTATATCTTTTCTTATAAAAACGTACATTAGATCGATGAAAAAATGATATCTTTCTTATACATGATGTTTAAAATTTCTAAATTTTCTCTTATTAAATGGCGGACTACAGAAAATATGCTAGTGATATTGAAAGGGCGGAGTTTAAAAATTTCTATCCAATTAGTAAACAACATTTGAATGAACCGAATAAAAGAACTGAGTTTAATATTGATTTTGGAGATAACTTTTGCTCGTCTAACTTCCAGTTTTATATTTCTGGAACTTTAACAAAACAAGATGGTCAAGCATATCTTGGAACTGATAATGTTAGATTAATCGATAATTTTATACCGTTTTTATTTTCTAAGATTGAAGTAAGAAAACACAATAAATTGATAGAAGAAGTCGAAAACTGTGGCCAATTAAGCACAATTAAAGGAACTATTTCGTATTCAAAAAGTGATGTTATTTCTCAAACTTCTAATGGCTTTGAATCAGATTTTAAATTTGGTGTTTTTGAAGCAGCTGGAAATTTATCTCATTTTGGATTAGGATTTTTTGAAAATGTTACTATTCCGATCTATAAAGGAGGATTTTATCTAAGTTTTATAAGAGCAGAAGACGATGATGTGATTCTGAAGACTGCAACTGGAAATGTTATGCCTGTTGATGGAAAAATAACAATTACAGATTTTTTTATTAGAGTTCCAATGATTGATTATAAAAATCACGAGTAAAATAAGGTTGATTGATGAAATTACAAAAAGTCAAAACATTATGTTTAATTTTCTAGATTGGCAATGTATTGAACAAAAAGGTATTTCCGGAACAACTTATTCGTTCGATATTACAAATATTTATAGAAATATCTTCAATCCCAAGTTCGTTATCATTGGTTTTCAAACAGGTAGACAGAATAATCAAGAAAAAAATCCTTCAAAGTTTGATAGTTTGGATGTAAAAAAATATCAGAGTAAAATTGAACGGTTCTTATTATCCAGATGAATTACAAAACTTAAACATTTCAGGAGGTCTTTTCAGAATCATGTATCAGATGTATCAAGATTTTAAGAAAGTTTACTGTAATAATAAGGAAATGTATTACAATCCTAAAGAATTTTTAGCGAATAGACCTATTTATGTCATTGATACAACAAAGAGTTTGACAAATATTTCTGGTTTAAAGAACGATATAATTATCAATATGGATTTTCAAAAAGCTGTTACAAACGCGATTTGTTATGTTGTTGTTGTCTCTGAGAAATTTTTAGCCTATGATGTGATTAAGAACGATATTAGAGAAATTCAGTAAAAATCACGTTATTTTCACTATTATTCATCGGGATAATTTTAAAACTTTACAGAATTGTTAAAGACATTGATATAAGTATTCATTTTTAATTTCAAAAGAATATCTTAAAAAATGGGGGTGATATTAACAAAAAACTATTCCAAGGTCATCTTAAGGGTTGGACCGGAAGTTATGATTTAAAAAAATACTTTAATATTTACTGATCCTATATACCAAATTTCAGCAAAAAAGCTCCAATAGTTCTCGAGATATAAGAGTTTTAAGATAAGGGATGATTGGGGTAGTTTTTGAAAATTTTGTTATTTTCATGAAATTTTAAGTTGAACTCGCTTGTTTTTGAAGTTTCAGATTTTTCTGATAATTTTTTTTTATTTTTTTATGAATATTAAGAAATAGGGGATGATTTCACCCTTATGGATAAGTTAAGTCGAAAGAGTTAAGTATTTACTATATGTGTACCAAATTTCATTAAAATCGGTTGAGTGGTTTTTGAAATATAAAATTATTAATAAACTTGTAAACTAGCACTCCTAATTGAACAACTTATATAGCAGAGATATAGCTTATATCTTTCGAGACTCTCCGTAGCTCAGTTGGTAAGACGCTTGCCTTCAAAGCCTGAGGTTCTGGGTTCAAATCCCAGAGCTTCAGGCGCGCTTTTTATTGAGGAAGACATGGTTGTCGTTCAGTGGTTGGGGACAAGTCTTTACACGAGTGGCCATAGTGTAATGACTATAGAACAAGCCGAGTAATGACAACTGTGGTTGGCGCGCCATTTGCTTCCTCACCTTTCCACTTCATTCCTTAATTCCTTCTCTTCCTTAATTCGTACATTCCTTCTCTTCCTTAATTCGTTCATTACATTCATCATTCACATCATTCATTAATACAACATTACACTTACAAAACACCCGACACAAATTCCCTAATTGTATCTCTCCATCAACTTCTACACAGTAGTTACCAAAGAAAAAATGAGACTTGGGAACAAAAAAATTCCAGAGTCTAAGACCCGAATTACAGCTCCTAGCCATTAACTTGGTTGGACAGTAGCAGTGCAGGGCCAAGTCTCTAAACAATAGACACCGTAGAAGTTGAATGTGATGTGATTCCCCATAGCGCAAACACGCACACTAACAACACTACACCAAAGACACAATCATTCATTTTGTCTTTTACAATAATTGATGATGTTCATATTATTCTCTTTCATTCCTTCTAAAACTTCAAAAAATATACTCTTTCGCTGATGAAAAATCTCGATTTTCTTCCGGAATAATCTTTGTAATCGTACACATAATATCCTAAATAGTTGTACAATAGAATGAAATTATTTCTATTTATCTCTGTTGTAGAAATGTAAACACAAACATTTGCGCTGAAAAATTTATATCTCGGCAGACTTAGTTCCATAATCTCCATTTATAAAAAAATCTTTTTGTTTAAATGGAAGAGTATAATGCCAACTGTTACAAGTGTTCTAATAGAGGAGAAATTATCGATAAAAGATATTTAGTTTGTAGAGGTTGTAATTTAATTTTGTTAGAAAGACCTAAAACCTAAGAAATTTCGAAATAAATTAACACATTTGAATAACCTGCTTACAAAATTGCAATATGGAGACAAGAAGCAAACAAAATTTGTTACAGAATTTAGAAAACAGAATAAAAATTTTTACTTATCTCTTGGAACCATTGACAAAATTATTTTCCTTTTCAAAGAATACATTAGGTTTGTAGGTATCGATACACACGTTTATTATGAAAAAGATATTACCTGTATTTTTTCATTATCTGGATGTTGAATTTGTTTATGATTTTGAACCAGAAATCCTCGATGATTTTATAGTACATTTGGAGAAATTAAACGAAGAACCTCTTGAAAAGAATGCGGTTTTACTCACATTCTCCCCGACTTCTCGAGTGATTGTTAGCAAATTTCATTTTTTCCGTCTTTAAATTTTTTCTATTTAAATGGAGTTCTTGAAAGAGTTAAATGATATTGGTGAATGCAAGTTTAAAGAGTATAAGAAGTTGAATGAATTGGAAGAAAGGAAGAAACATAGAATCTTGAATTTGGAGAAAATGAAAGATAAATTCGGGTTTACAATAATTGCCGAGTTGGAAGATTGTAAAGTACACTTGCCGAACAGATTTTTGACTGTTTTGGATGAGAAAAAGATTAAAGAATTAAACAAAAATGAAAAAATTACACTTGATTGTTACTGGAAAGAAGACTATAAAAGATAAAGAAATTATAACAATTAACTTTGTAGAATAAAGATTTTTTATTAAGATTTTTTGATTTTTTCATTAAAACAGCTTATAAATGTAGAAGCAAACATTGAACAGTAAAACAGCTAAAGATTCGGTTATTTAACATTCGTGCTTTCCTGTTAGATTTTATTAGATTTGTTTATGGTTCAATGGACAGTATTTTACATTGATTTTCTGTCTGTCCCAAAAGTGGTCTAGAACCGGCATATTCATATCTACTTATATATATATATATATATTATAATATATACTATATATTATATACTGGTAGTACCATGTGGTTATTTGTTAATTATTTGAGATTATGTCAAACATGTACTGTATATTATATTAATTTTTTAAAGTTTTAAACATACATATGCATTTTATTTGGTGTTATAGGTATGTTGATATTGATTGACAGGGCTACAGTATAAGCAGCCACCAACACAATCGGTTGATTATCGATTTTAAATATCAATGCTATCGAATGTGACATCTGACCTATAGATATTCATGATTAATCACTGCCAGCTTTTTTATTCAGACTAGTTAACAGCTGTTGCTAGTGACGTCAGTACCAGCTGTTATTATCGTTTATCTAGGAGAAGGTTAGTGACAACGACAAGAACAATGGCGCTGAATATGCAAATATTGGCTCAAAATGTTTTTATAAACAAACAAAATCTTTAAAAACTGGTCTCAGAAAAGAGTATATTGCCAATCATCTTGCAGAATATATGTATCGACAAGAAATGATTATTATTAATATTTATTCAAGCATTTGTTAGATGGGTATCAAACATGTCTAAACTGTGAAGTAATAGTCAGTACTACATGACTCAAGAGAACTTTAAATACAGTTTGTTTAGTTATTTTATACAATTTAGGAAACAATTTTCTTTTACATATAAAAATATAGCTTCTCGATATTAACATTTTTTAACTCTAAAAACTTAATTTAATTCCACATCATTGTTCAAAATTTATTTAAAGTAAAAACGCGTTTGAAAATAAATTCAAAATTAAAATCATGTGTTTTGTTATTGACTAATGGCGCCAAGAACAGTGATGTACATGTCTTCTTTGTTTAACAAGCAGTCACGTTTATTCTTGAAAATAAACGTAGGCTAAGTAAATGTTATTGCTTTGTTGTAATTAGGCTATATATTATTTTTTAGTTTGTAAATTATATTAATAATTATACATTCATTTTTTAGGATTAAAACTATCCAAAACATATTGTTCTTTAAAATATCTATTATGTTATTTGGTCCGACATTTTGCTTTCAGCCCTTTGGATGGTTATGAATATCGATGATTTCATATCATTTGATAATCATCTTCCGATTGTGTTGGTGGCCGCTTATTAGACTGCAGCCTTTGAAAGTTATATTGTTCGATATCTGAAGTACTGATGATTATACTAAATTATATAAAAAGCAGATCTGCTTATCATATACTATGCCACAATACAGGTTCTTTTTCTGAAAATCTTGTGACATCAAATAGCAAGAATGAAGCTTCAAATGATGTTTTCTTTTTGTATTACCAATTATTAGGAACATCAGAAAAAAAACAGATTTATGGTGCTACACACTGTAGGCCAGCCAACCACTGGGCCCACAGCACTGAGTGTTATTAAGTTTGGTATTATCATTACAAGATTAGTTGAATAATAGACAACCTTGGCAAAATAATGTCATTTGTTGCCTATTTTAAGTTACAAAACTGAGAGCTTAGTCATAATTCTCTTCTAATACATAACTATGTATGATCTACTCTATACACTACATAAATTAAAGGTCTACCTTTAGTTGACTGAGAACGCCTTGGGGTGGTAACCACACATAACCTTCTTTGACACACTTATCTTTGTCGGATGACATTGTCCTTTCATTGCATAAAAACATATACAATAAGTTTTACATAGACATCGTACTGAATTAATGCAATTATATCGTGTTTTTGATAATAAGAAGCCTTAACGTAAATTCTTCCTTACAAAGTCCAATGTTATTGTTACACTATCATCGTTGATCACAAACATAAGGTTCAATGTGTCACTACGTTTTTACAAGAAAAATGTTTCATTGAAAAACGGCTTACAATTCATCACGACATACTTTAGACTCGCAATATTTTACTAGAATATTTCCGTGATATCAAAATTTGTAATCATAGTAACATACAAGGGATTAAAAATAGTTTCAATCATAGTACTGTCTAACTAACCAACAACCACCCAAGAACTAAGCGATTCGGGTTCAAGCACAAACTCAACTTAAATGAAAAAGCTCAACATTTTTTTTCGGGCTTGGTTGAATCGGGCGTATTATGCATCTGCAATTTAGTTCTTAACTTTTAATGTATTATTAACTTAAACTTTTTTACTGTTAAATTATCAAACATTAATTTTAATAAAAAACTAGGGTTTTATTAAAATTGGAGAAATCTGGGCAAACCGAACGCCTTTTTCTTAATGATGACATATTATTTCGATTTACCAATGTTTCTATTGGTAACCCTACAAAATGTTATCACTATGTATCACATGTTATTGTTTTGTTCTTGGTAGTTATATTGTTCCTGCAACCTTTTTCTGGTGGTGATTTGAGTTCTGTGGCTTTAGCTTGGAACCTTTTGACATATTACTGTGAACAAACTAGTGTCAGATGTTTTGTTAGCGTGTGAAAATACGGTTCCCAAACCAGGGTTCCATTCCGCATTGTCTCTTGAGTATTAAGGTGAAACCTTTAATTAATTATATTAACTATACAACTTGTGCACTAACATAATCATAGATGCAACTCTAACTGTACCACGCAGCCCAAAGAATAGAATAGAATATTTATTTACCAAAAAGACATTTCATTAAAAATGTGTAAATCAAGTCACAATAATAAACAACATTGGGATTCATGACAAGAAGTCTTCATAAGTCCATTGTTCAGATACAAACTCACAAATTAAGTAAAAAATTGACTAATCTTGTTCTTAAACTTAACTTAACTGCCTTACAGGTTTATAAATGCCAGAGAGCCAAAAGTCCGGAGTAAACATTTTGTCCCAATAAAGAGAAGAAACCTTCGCCTTTAAGGATCGGTACCCCGGATGCATGGTTTTAATGTGTTCAACTGTATAGTTCAGCACTTCAGCATCGTTTAGATATTGCATATTTAGATATTTAGATGTTTGATATTATTCTGTGAAGGGAACAAATACCTGAATGAATAAATATATTTATTTCCTATTCCTAGCATAGATACGAATCAAGGTACTTTTAGAATATAAAATACAACAAATGATCTCCACAGGAGAATAGCCTTCTCCGGAGCCTTTCAACAGCCATTCTCCGCAATAGGCTAAACCTATTGTTTCACCATTGTAATTCAATATCTCGACATTTGCGGGAAGTAATTTGCTACCCTCAAGTTCCATGTACATCCATGGAGTTACCCAGACGTAAGTGACACATAGGTTTTAGCTGTATCCAGTTTAGGTTCAAATGAAAGGTACAAGTCAGCCAGAAGGGAACCCTCAAGGGGAATATTGAAATGTTATATCGAGTTTTTACCAAACCAAGAATAAACAATTGTATAGCCATGTCTAGTAATCCTTGGATCTGGTGTAAGGTAAGCAAACTCTTTAGTGCTTAATTAGATAGCACTATAATGTACACTGTAATGTACTTGTACTTATAATGTACAAGTGCAAAAGTTAATATCGCGTTAATTATAAACTATTTAACAACTAAGAGATTTTTTGTATTTACAGATTTAAGTATTTTAGAACAGAGTCAATATTGGTTATCGGTTATCAATACACATGGCCAATTTCGTAATCATGAAATACATACCACTCAACCAAAGAACTATACCATTAGTAAGCGTCAATATATAGTGTCGCTTCTTTTTCCTACCAGGGCAACGGCATCTTTCATTATAATTCAATTGTACTTCTCCTTAGGACCGTGGACTGATGGAAATAGTCTCGAATCTAACCGAAAGATTATAGGTTCAAATCCCTAAGAGGTCTAAACGTGTTTAGACAAGATATGCAGTGTACTACATAGCTAACAGCTGAGGCGTAAAATAGAGAATAAAGATATTTAATAACTGCTCTTGTGTACACTATATTCAGTATAGGACAAAGCCACTTCAAGGTCTGTAAAAGGCATTAAACTCATCCACTGACTGCCCAGAACTACTGTGTTGCATTGATCTGCGTTGTGCCACATCAACTAGATCGCACCTTCTCTTCGGGTGGAAGTTCCAAAATACTCAGTATGTTTATCACAGTACAATTCCGTAGAGTATAAAAGAAAAAGTGCAGTTCTCCGTATTTACCACCTTGGAGATGATCTAACTACCGTAGAGTCTAAAAATAACTACTGATATCGACATTTTCTGTTTATCCACTGCTGAAGAGAAAGGTATTAAACCATAGCCATTGCTGTGTGTAATTTATGTAAACCTAATTTAAATTTTTCATTCGTTGGATCTATTGTTCCTGTTGTAATTGTCATTGTTGTATTACTCAGCTTGTTTAGTTTATGAGTATTATTTATTTTTAAAATATTGTTTACAACAATATAACTAGTTCTTTAAGTTTTTATAATCTGTTCTATCGTTCTAGTATTTTGTTAACATAACTTATAATTATTTACAGGTGTGATTTGTTTTCCTCTTTTAATTTTAATTGTTATTTACTTATTTATTTATTTTTGGCAGTATTTTAGTTTTAAGTGTTCGTTTAGATTTTATCACAGGTTATATAATGGTCTAGTTTACATCGTTGTATTTAATATTAGTCAATTATATGCTAGAAAGTTTGTATGCATGATTAATTTGGTCAGCTCTTAGGTATTTGTTTTTCTCAAAATTTTCACTTCCTATACATAATTTAAATTTGAGACCTGCTAAATAAGCACCAAACTATAGATTCAACTTAGGAAATGATGTACCGGTATACTATAAAATCCATCGAAAGAGTCGGCACATGTGGCACTGAACCACAAGACCGTACACTACGATCCTTGCTATAGTATTGTAAAATGAGAACGGCAATTCCTCAACCACGATACGAGAGATAAATGGCAAAACATTAGTGTCAGTCATCCAAATGGAGACTATCGAAACGAAGTTGTCCAACTCCTATCTTAAGTGACTGAAAACACCATTTTGAAAAGGCATGTGTTTTAGTCTGGACAGGCCTAAAATGTACTGTTTTCACCCTATAAACAGACAGAGTTCGGTTCGGTGAATTTTTAGTACACCAGAATGACAGTTGGAATTTTTACAAGACCTGATATGATACATTTGGGAGAAAATGGGTTGGCAGCGAGCGGCGGTTCAGCGTCCGTATATTAACCGCATGCCGATCACGCGTGCCGTAGTAAATGTTGAACGTTTTCGTATGTACAACAATACCTTCATTTAACTTTGAGCCACCGCTGAACCACTATAAAACTCACCGTTCACCGCTTACCGCTTGTATCGTGGCTGAGGTAAGCCTTTACTAAACGAATGGTACACTGAAAATATAAATGATTGTGTAGTTTTGTAAATTGAACCTTTAGCATATAAAAGAAACACATACCGTTTGCTTGGAAATTCAACATATAAACTTTAATTTAAATGAACTTGAATTTTAATTGATGTTTATGAATACTAAACCATTATTTGAAGTTTTTTTTTAAGTCAAGTAGTCGGATTGGTATAGCTGCAGTAAAACTCGAAGGGAACGCAGCTTCAGTTGTAACCGATTTCATTCATTGTTGCTTTGCCTTTACTTCGGTTAAAATGTTGACGTCTGCTCTCAAAAGAAAGTAGATAATCAAGAAATTGTAGTTTGTTTTGTCAATTTTATATTCCTATTACAACTTTTTATATGAATTACTAGAAAGGTATTTATGGATAGTAATATAACAAATTGATGTCTTGAATTTATTAGGAATGTTGTTTTAACCTTTATTTGTATGTGCGAAAATAACGTCACATCTTAGGTTATGACATTATTTACTTTAAATATTCGTTATTCATATATTTTTTGGATAGGATAGTTTCGTTAGTGCTCTGACAATACTAGGTTTTCGAGTTAGTGACTATAATTACTGTGAGTTTTAGAAGTTTCTAATGAAATTACTTTATTGTACTAACAAGTTTTTTCATGACAAGATTGGCAATTATTTTCGTAAAATGCCCTGTTGGGCATTGTCATGTCTCTGTGTTTTGTTGAATTAATCTACTATAAAAGCTTAGAAATTAATTAACTTATTTATCACATTTTTAAAAGCAAAAAGACTTATTTTAACCTTTATAGAGTGTGAGCAATTTTAAACTGATGGGATGCAGTATAATAAGTGGGCACAAAGATAATCAAATCAATGAACCAAAATATCAATTAAAAATAGCTTAACTATCGAATATAAATATATTCTGATTATATTTCTTTACAATTAATTGTCAGCTTTTTTTAATGTATCAAATAACGGGTAGGGTACGATAAGCGGACCCGGTTATTTATATCGAAATTGGCAAACGACCTACTTAATCATTACCATCGACATAATCAATCCATACTGATTTTATTATTTTGAACAATTAACTTAAATAATCTATATCAACAGCTGTAAACACTTTCAAATAATAGACGTAGGGTAATATTTCAATTTTACATAAGTAACATTTGATTATTAAAAATGGTAGTCAATTTTAGAAAACTACACGACATTGCTTTGAAAGATGATAAGACATGTTTTTCGTGGCTTCAACATTTAGACTCGTACGAAAAAACCCATTCCTATGTGAAATTTGTGAGAAAGAAACAATTGTAACTGTGAGAGGAGCAAATATGGTCGTCTTCAGTTTTCTAATTTTGGTTATAATAATTTGTTTAATCACTGTAATTATTAAATTCATATTTTAATTTAAAACATATGATTGTTATATTGAGGACTAAAGATACTTTTATTTGATTGATAGCCTAGGATTTGAGATGTGAATATTAAGTATTGATGATTAAATTCTTCGATATAAAAAAACCGGGTTTGCTTATCGTACCCTACCCCAAATAACAATATCGTGGAATTAATTGAAAGTAAAATAATTCGAGTAGCCTAATGGGCACAAGAAAAAATGTTGATGAACATGCGTTAATTGTGTCAGCCACATTTATTCTCTATAATATAAATTAAATTAATAAGTTTTAGGGCAGAGTACGATAAGTGAACCTGTTTTTATATCGCTTATTACAATCATCGATACTTTATATATTGAAAAATAGAGCTATCAATCAGTATCAACATTAATACAAAATACTAAATTAAAGTAATAAGTTTCAAATCAATAGAAATATATAAACAGATACGTAATTTCATAAATTATAAAAAACCATAACCATTAATCAAAGACATTAAGACAGATGAAATGAAAAATGTCATTTAAATAAAAAATAAAATGTAAGAAACATCTTGAAACCAAGAAAGATATTACAGTAAATTATCTATTAGTGTTTTTTTTAATACACTTTAATAAGTGGTCTAAGTGGTTCAATTATTAGGTAAATCTTAAGATCAGCTACTACTGCTCCAATTGCCGTAATTTTTTGCATACTAACACAGGTTAACGTAATTTCACCGAAAACAATAGTCCCGATTATCGCTAACATATAAAAACCAGTTTTTCGGCAGTACAATGTTGGCAATACAAAACACATAAATAACAAGATTTTCGACTATCAAACTAAAAACAATGGCCGCCCATGGTCGTTTTGATGAGTTGACAGTAGTCACGTGACAAACAGGAAAGTTTCGATTGGCCGGGCGGATCATGTGACCTATAGGACGGCTTCGATTGACCCCAGTCGTAAACAAACAAACCCACATGGACAAGGAATAATTAGTGAAGTTATTGACATGGCGTGCGATGGTACTTGTCACACGCTAAAAAGACCCTAGCTTGCCTATTCAAAACTCAGATCACGCGATGCTTGCCCGCTGCTCTTTTAGAAAAATTTTTACTCGAGCTTGCAAAGTCCAAGCCCAGATCACGCCATGACTGCTTACACACACAAAAACTCAGACAGAACTAACGCAGGTTTCATTACAGGCAAAAGATAAGCGGCGCGCATTTATCACTGATAAGATAAGACGAGTTTATACTAGAAGTAGTGCCTGGACTACTGCCCTACGAACGAACTAATAAGACCAAAAAAAATGCACTGTCAGTCAGGTTTTTTTAATTTAATTTTTTTCAATTTTTTTGGGGGGGGGGAGTAAACGGATATTTCTTGTACAGTAGCTACTATAATACCATTTCTGTTCTAATGGAGGTTACAAATAGCTATTTAAATCAGCAAATATCCAACATGATAAAATGAATGGAGTTACATTTTGCTGATTAGGCCTCAATCAGCTGATCCATGTTAAATAGAATTGTGCCGATTCATAAGTCGTCTGATTCTTCTGATGTCCACAATTACCGACCTATTGCTATTCAGCCAGTTCTGGGGAAGATTTTCGAAAGCTTAGTTCTTGACTATGTGAGCTTCCAATTCAAAAATATCATAGCGCCGCAGCAACATGGCTTTGTCCGGGGTAGGTCAACAGTTAGCAACTTGGTTGTTTATGTGGATTTCATTTTGTCTACCTTCTCGAGTGGCGTCCAGGTCGATAGTGTTTATATTGATTTTAGCTAAGCTTTTGATGCTATCAGTCATGGGCACCTTCTGGCCAAACTTCACTGTTATGGTATATGTGGCAGCCTACTTTCTTGGATTCACTCCTACTTAAATGATAGAACTTCCCTAGTTAGTTTCGCTGGCGCCCTATTAAGACCTTTCACCGCCACTTCTGGTGTCCCTCAGGGGTCACGCCTGGGCCCCTTTCTCTTCAATCTCTATCTTAATGACTTAGTCAAGTCATTAAATGTTGACTGCCTAATGTTTGCGGATGATGTCAAGGTCTTCCGTGCTATTAGGGACCCTTCTGACACTGAGACACTGCAGATGAACCTATGCTTAATTGAGAACTGGTGCACCACTATGAGCATAAATGCCGCCAAATGTTCACTGGTTTCTTTCACTCGCTCTGCCCAACCTCTTGTGGTGTCTGACTACGTGCTCAATGGAACTGTTCTATCTCGCAGTACAATCGTCCGTGATCTGGGTGTCATCTTCTCTGCAGATCTTAGCCCTGATAAGCATATTGACTTCATCTGCGGCAAAGCCCTACGAATGCTCAACTTCATACTAAGAGCTTCAAGGAGTGGTCTTGGCATTGTGGCGTTGAATATCCTATATAAGTCCTTGGTAAGGAGTATACTTGAATACTGTTCTGTTGTCTGGTTCCCTTATCAACACAATCACATTGAACGTCTAGACAGGATCCAGCGACGCTTCGTCCAAGCTGTCGGTGTTAGGCTGGGTCATAACTATCTTGATGTACCCATTGATCTAGTTGAGGCCTCTCTTGGACTTCTCCCTCTGTCTACTAAAAGGCAACAAGCTGATCCTCTTTCCTCTGGGGAGTTCTTCGTGGCACGGTCGATTGTTCTGACCTACTCTGTCGCATTGATCTACGTGCTTCAAGATTGACCCGCACATGCAATCTGTTTTTTGGTCGGCTCGCACCCCACCAACTACATCATGTACGGTCCTCTTCCACGATTACATCGACTGGGCAACCAGCTGTGTCGCCAGTTCGACTTCTTTGATGACAGCCAATCTGCGATCAGAGGAATCTTCCAGAGTCAGGTTCCCCAGTGAATGTTTGTTTTTTGTTATTGTTCTATTATTGTTATTATTCTTTTATTATATACTAGCAAAATTTTGTATTCATACTAGTATTAATTGTTGCTAATTTGCTATTTATCATTATTGTATTCACATTAGCATTTATTCTTGTTAATTATTTGCTGTGTCGTTGTTGTTTTGATATTATTATTGTTGTCTTTTTTTTAATATTATTATTATTGTTGTTTTTTTTTCAAGATTACTATTATATTGTTATTGATATTGTCTTTATCGATGCGTAAACTCTCCGTCTTTGATCATGTACTGAGATAATATATTGTGGCAAATCCAAATGTAGCAAAAACTTGTATTCTAATCAACATAATTTTGTGTTCTGCTGCCATAATATTGTATTAGTTTTAAACGTTGATGTTGTCTTAGATTATGATCACTTTTTTTGTGTCAGCCTTAGTTGTACTTATCTGTAAAATGGAGTTCTCCGTATATAAATAAATAGATCAGCTGATTCAATGATAAAAATTATCGTCTGATAATTTACAGATCATTGGTTCATAACTTCTTTTGTCTGGAATAGGGACCGTGATTACTCAAATCCTGCAATTAAGCCTGTGAAGAGGACATTTCTTTCTTTTGGATGTTCCTTGGATGTTTTCAGAGCTGATTGGGGGTAGAAGCATGAAAGTCTAGTTTATATTGTACTGTGGCTGATATTTTTGTGTGAGTGTGAGTGTCTGCATGGTGATGTATTATCAAACAGTGTGTGTTTTCCAGGGTTCAACTTTTGTTTTGAAATATTTATTCATGTTTCCTTACATTGGCGTGTATGATCCAGAAATTTTATGGAATGGCATCAATAATAATCTTTTAGGATTTGTTCTTTGGTCCGTTGTTATGGAATATGAAAATAGCATGGTAGCTTTAATTATATGATTTAATACTGTACTACATTTGAAGCTTGTTTTAACTAATGCCAGGAGAATATTTTTAACTCCTCCATTGCTACATGTAGGTCACATTTGGCTGGTATCGCATATCCAAGTATCGCTCCTTGTTGACTATATAGTGCTGACCAGCAACAGTATAATGCATGGTTGTTTTGTTTATGATTATTTGAAGTGTGTTGTGATATGTTATAATTTTGATGAACCATCAGAGATCTATGATGTTATTGCCATTGACTTCTTGTTGCTTTCCGCTTGCTTTGGCTTGATAAACTAATATTTTGAAATTAACTGTGCATCAGTAACTGGCAGAATGTTAATATAACTTAAAGATTGTTTGCTGTATTTATAGTTAAATAAAGATGTGGTTAAGTGTTGTTATGTGTAGATATTGAGATTGACTGTGGTGCAAGGCTTGGATGCAATCAAATTTCCCACACTACTAAATAAAAAAATAATATTGTGAGTACCAGCATTGTTGAGAGACATCCTGTTCAGTACAGCCATGGACTGTGACGCTATATCTAGACCTACTGTTAGGAATTCAAGTCTATAAATTTATAATGAATCAACCAAAATCCAACTTATAAAGAATCAACCATTTTAATTAATCCTTTAGTTTAATATTATACATAATAAAAATTGAAAAAAGTGATTAAATTATCCATGTTACAATGTATTTGCACAGCCAAACAGCATTTTTATGCAGGCAAGCCACTGTCTAGCTGTGGTAAACAAAATGTTTGGACACACCAGATTTTAGGGAGCCAATATCAATGGATTAGGTACCTAATTCAAATCTTAGCAGTTAAAATACTCGCATCAGAGGGTAAAAATAGGAGTTAGTTAGGTTTGGTAGCCAGTTATATTTTCAAGACAAAATAGTGAAGAAAAAAGTTGTGGTCTAGGTCTGATGACATTATATTAAACTTATTTTAATACACTTTAGCAAAAAGTTTTCTTTCAATATGGAGTAAAGATGAGCTAAATTAATTACTTTTAAAAACTTGGCAGTCATCAGGATAAGTGGAATTTATAGGTAGTTTTTCTGTCTGTCAGATGTGACCATCATGACAGTTTAGTGATATAATATAATTTTTTGTGTTGACCTACTCTATAAAGGTTTTTTGGTCACTTGATATGTCAATACTAATAATATGGCCGTTAAAATAATGTATTTTCTGAAAGTATAAGCCGAGAGAAAACAAGAACAGTATTCTAGTAATAGTCTAATAAATGAATAGCAGAACTTGCACATGATGGAATTACTCTTGACAGATGACTATCAAATTTTTGAGAATTTATTCAAAGTTGTGTGGGACTCCACATAATTTTCTCTGCTGGTTTGGTGGGATAATCTCATCCATTTCACTTGGCTCAGGACTTACGACCATGGTTTACGACCCAACAATCCTCCCATCAGGTGACCTATTCAGTCACAGCCAGTAAGAACTGTCCAGTGCAGGTTTAAAGACACTTTTCAAGAAAACATTTAGAAATTTCTTCTCACTTCAAGATCCTTCAGGAACATGTCCAACAACTTGTCAGGAAGCCTACCCTCTTCAACTTTTACTACAGAAAAGTGACATTTACAGCTATTTTGCTTTACTGATGAGCATAGCGAAGCATATTTATTAAGTTTGCACTCATTTTGGGATGGGATATTGGTGTCTCAACGTACAGTGGGCTTAATGAAGACCACAGGTTTTAGCTCAGCTAACACTGCCGTCAAGTCAGGATACAAAGATGTTGCTCCTACTTCTGGCAGAAATTCATAATGGAAGAAAAACAATTTTTGTCAACACTCTTCTTGACTGTAGATGGCAAAATTATGGCGCTTAGATTTACAACCTGTTTTCCCACCCTCGATGAACTGGATCTTCGTATCGGCCTCCTTAGAGCTCGGTTGTCATGGTGTCAAGTGTAACACCCATCCTGCGATGGCACTGAACAACCTAATTAATTTGCTATGTAAAACAATTATTTACCACTGATTATTTATAATTACCCAATTGGTTTAAATGTTATTGTAAATCAAATGTTCAGCCAAAGCTTACTGCCAAAAATCTAAATTATTAAAAGGAATGTTTGTAATGATATAATGTAGTTTAAACACTTTGTTAACATCTATTGTCAGTAGTAATTTGTTATAAGTTTGACTGTAAGTGATGTATTTTAATATATTAGAATAAAATTGTGTTTGATGAATTTTATTTAAAATTTGCTATTTGAAAGAGTTGTTAGTAGTTTTGTTACAATTAATACAGTAATTTGGTTTTCAATGTGAATACTTTAGAGTTTACTGTGATAAGAAAAATAACTGGTTTTAATTATATATGTGTTTGGTGTTTCAGAGAATAGAAAATGTTGAAATCGGTAAAAGTCATCCTGTGCTCTTCTGCAGTAAAATATCAATTTGCTGTTTCATGTTATTCATCCAAAGCCTGTCCTTCTATAGCTGTGGTAAGTATCTTGTACTAATTCTTTTACTAGTACATAAAAATGTCTGCTAAAAATTGCAAAATAAATTGTACTTCATAAAATTAACAAGTTAATACTAAATAAAAAAATATTGCATTTAAAATAAAATCATGCTTATGAATAGAAAAATAGAACATGATTGACACCTGAATTGAAAATAAAATATGATTGTTAAAAGAATTAGAGTTAAAGTTTACTGAACCATTACCAATGGCTCATATGGTTATAAAATAAACCATAACCAATGACCAACCAAGCGGGCATTCCATATATTACCGAATACATATTAAAGTAATTTAACATAAATCTGTGTTATTATAATGAGATGTAGGAAATAAGTAGTGTTGGATTAATTTGGAATGAACAGTTAATAGTTATATTGAATTTTTAAATTAGGTTCTCTCTGGATGTGGGGTCAACGATGGGACTGAGATTCATGAGGCCAGTGCTGTTCTATCCCACATCACCAGGAATAGAGCTGTGCCTCACATGTTTGCTCCAGACATTCCTCAGGCAGATATCATCAATCATCTTGAAGTAATTATTTTGTGTATAATTGTAAATATGGCCTAGAGCAGCCTGCATGACAATAGTCCCGCGCTCTACTCTGTTGTCATTTTTATGTGTATGAATTACTAATCCGTCTCAATGTCTGTTACAATAAGTAAACATGATTAGCTGTTCCCATAAACAAATATATGTACATATGATTTAATTTGTCTGTTTTACAGACAACATATAAATCAAACAGACAATATGTGATTGTAGCCATGTCATAGTGGAAACAGCTTGTGGTCAGCAGCAGTATGGCGACATTGTCTAAAATGTCATTGGACTATTTTCTTGCAGGGTACTCTAGTAGTTGTATTTTTTAATCTTTTAGTTTTAGTTTAATCAGCCATCTATTGTATCAGTTCTCTATAAAACATGCAGGAATTGTATTTATTTAAGACATGATTGGCATAGACAGATAATGTTCACTGGTGGTTGACAAGAGGCAAAGGTTTAAGTTTATTGCAGGAACAATAATGTAGGGTGTTTGAATGGATTATGTTGATACATAGATAATTTTTCAAAATTATCCCTCATTGTTAGAAACAAACTTGAAAGTTGTCAAATTTCATCTTGGGAATGAAGAAATATACATAATTGAAGAAATATTTATTACATTAACTCTCTGTAAGAGTAAACAATAATTATACCACATAATCACCTCCCATTCCTTAACCCTTTAGCATGGTTTCAGTTGTCTGTCTCAGTTGGCAAACTCACTGCACTGCTGTGATTTCACACGGCTGTCTTGGTTGGCAAACTCACTGCGCTGCTACCGTATCATGTATCTGTCTTTTTTGGCAAACTCACTGCGCTGCTACCGTATCACGTATCTGTCTTTTTTGGCAAACTCACTGTGCTGCTGTGGTTTCACACGGCTGTCTTGGTTGGCAAACTCACCGCTGCTGTGGGTCGGCAATCTCACTGCAGTGCTATCACTTAAATGCCACATTTATTACAAAGAGTTATTTGTCTCTTTTTACATTAATAAAATGTTTTGTTTTATATTCAGCTTGTGTTTTTTTTTAACAAAATAGATCATTTATGTCAGGTGATTGTTTCAACATTATAGAACACAATGTTCGCTGTTTAGAATGGCCTTAATTTACGTTGTATTCATTGCACAGTGTTAATATATTACTGTACTTTCAATACAAAAAATAGCACAAGCGTAATTTCCGTTTTTTAATGAAAATGAAATGAAAAATAACGTTTTACAAGTGTTGTTATTAGGTGGGCTTTGTAGGCCTAGCTTATTATGAACATTTTTTCTTATTTTATATATATATATATATATATTTAGAATATATCATATAGAAGATGGCGCCGACTAGCAAAATCAAGTGTGGAACCTGTGCGAAAAATGTTCCTAAAAATAGTATGGCGATTTTGTGTGAGGGAAATTGTCAGTTGTGGTATCATAGTAAATGTGTTGGAATTGATGAAAAAGAATATGATTGCATAATAATGCTGGGCCGTAAAGTTATATGGATGTGTGATACGTGCCGCCATGATAACCTCAAAGTGCCTGAAGTGAAAGACACTTCAATTGAAACTATTTCAGTTGAAAAGAACAATACATATTGTAATGACACTATAAAAATATTAACTGATCAAATTTTCCATCTGAGTGAAAATCAAAAAGGAATAAGTGAACAGTATAGTATCTTGAAGAAAGACAATGATAATTTATGTCAATCATTGAATAATCAAGCTGACGCCATCAGTGAAATTTTGACTTATAACAGTGACAGGAGGCAGTCATATGCAGGTAGACTGATGTTTCATGATAAAAACACATTTTCTAATATAGATAATGGACTTACTAATACTAGAACGTTGACTAATAGTAATAGAAGTAATAAACCCAATGATAGGCCTAACAGCCCTTCCAAGCCTATACTCTCAGTCTCAGGGGATGAGCAAGTGTACTTGGATAATAAGGACATTAAACACTCTAATCAAGAAAGTAATGAAGAATTTCAACTGTACAAGTCACGAAGAAAGCTAAGAGAAGAAAATAAAATTGAAAGTGATAGGCCTAGGCCTACACATAATGACAACTGGTTGAAATTTCAAGCTAGGCCTAATCTAGGACGGGAAGTGGATGCAAAGAAAAGGAACCAATTCATCACCGGAAAATCTACAGAGAAACATAACCTTACAACATCTGATAAAATGAGGTTCTTATTTGTTTCTAGGCTGAGTGTGAAGACCTGAAAACATTTCTGGATAGCTGTAAAGTGGGTGATTACACGGTAGAAAAGCTTAATTCAAAACATCCTGAGTTATATTCATCATTTAAAGTTAGCATTCCATCCAATTACTACAGTGACATATACTCACCTGATTTTTGGCCAGAGAATGTATTCGTCTCAAGATTTATAAACAAAGTAAGAAAGACTAGATCTACCGAATCTTTAAACCGGGAGAATGGTCTAGCCCAAAAAGTTTCTTAACAAGTAGGCCTAGATCAAACCTTAAATTAGGTCAATGGAAATTAGTTGACCCATATAAATATCAGTGTAGGCCCACAGCTTGCCCTGAAAAAAATCAGTACGACTGCTTGGTTCCTATGCCTACCATAAACCAAGAGTTAGCTAAAATTTTCTTCATAAATATACAAGGTTTAAGGGAAAAATGCGAAGAACTGGAACTCCTGTTATGTCAAAACAAATACTTTGTTGCATGCCTTGCAGAACATTGGCTAAATACAGATGAAATTGAACTATGGGTATCTGAAGGCTTTTCTCTGGGAAGCAGTTTTTGTCGCAGTGTTCATATTCGCGGAGGGGTAAGCATATATGTTGCTAATAACCATATTTTTAAGGAAATTGACCTGAAGAATTTCTGCAATGAACTCCATTTTGAAGTTACTGGTGTAGAACTCACAGAATTCATTCTGATCGTGGTGTCCCTTTATAGATCACCAGATGGTAGGACTGAAATATTTCTGCAGTCATTGGAGAAACTTTTAATCTTTCTCTTTCGATTAAAGTGCAAGTTAATCTTGTGTGGAGATGTAAATGCTCATTTTGACGTTACTACTAATAAAGCTACAGTAGAAAGATTTCTGAATGTATTAAGGCAATTTGACATATATTGCACAAACAACAAGCCTACACGTGGAAATTCATGCTTGGATAACATAATTACCAATTTGAAACCACATGAATATATTACAGAAGTCATACGACCATCTTTATCTGATCATGATGCCTTACATTTTGAGTTTTCGGTGAGTAAGCCTATTTCTTACACACATGATAGGCCTAGTCAATTAAAAACCGTTAGATTGATTACTCCCAAGAACATAAGTTACTTTATGCAACTCCTCGAAGAGGAACAGTGGTGCCAGTCTTTTTCACCTGATTTAACAGCTAGTAACTGCTTTAAAAATTTTTTCGAACGATTTTTGACCTTATTTGAGACTAGTTTTCCACTCAAGAAGGCTAAAAAATTAAAAGCTAGTACAGCTAATATGAGTTTTGAAAAAGGTTCTGTTTCAACTGGTTGGTATTCACCGGAGCTAGCAGCAATGAAGAACCAAATACTACTTTGTAAAGACATGTGTAATAAATATAGCAACGATCAGCTCTTGCTATTATTTAAGAACCTGAAAAGACACTACAGACTTGCACTACGAGCGGCTAAAATACAGAAAAATGAAGAAATAATTGAACATTCTTACAACAAATGTAAAGCGGCCTGGAATATCATAAATAAAACAGCTAAACGCAGTCCGGTCAACAATCTTGGTAGCAGCATCCAGCCTGATGACTTCAACAACTATTTCATCACTGCTGTAGAAGATATAAGTTCAAAAGTCAAAGCTTCCCCGGAGAGTGCAGTGCAGTGTCTTAAAAGTGTAAATTTGGTGTCAGCCAATTCGTGTTGTGTCTTTTCACCAGTTAGCTCGAATGAGGTGTTTAACATAATAATTTCGTTAAAAAATTCTTCATCCAGAGATGTCTACGGACTGTCCAGTGACTTAATAAAAAAGGTTGCTTCGGTAATTATTGAACCATTAACTTATTGTTTTAATAGATGTATAAATGATGGTGTTTTTTCCAAATAGTTTAAAGTTTTCTAGAGTGGTACCTATCTTTAAAAAGGGTAATCTAGATATACCCAGTAGTTACCGTCCGATCTCTTGTATCCTAGTCATAGGGAAAGTCTTAGAAAAAATTCTTAAAATACAAATTTTAAATATTTTGAGTCTTCTGGTTTGTTTAATGATAGTCAGTATGGTTATCGTCCTGTTAGATCAACTACACATGCCATTGATGGCTTAATTAATCAACTTTTACTGACCTTAGAGAGTAAAAATGCTGCCCAGGTCACCTTATGTGACCTGAGTAAAGCATTTGACACAGTCAACCATGTAATTTTATTGAGTAAGTTGGAGTATTATGGTTTCTATGGCAAAGATTTGGAAATTTTGAAGTCATATCTTTCAGAGCGTAAGCAATTGGTTGGTCGACCACAATGGCAGTTTGTCTGAAGTTTTAGAATTTAAGTTAGGAGTACCTTAGGGGTCTGTTTTAGGGCCTATACTCTTTCTAGTTTTAATTAATGACCTAAGCAATAATTTGTCCTGTTACTCTACAATATATGCAGATGATACAACATTGTTATCTTATCATAGTGAACATTGTTATCTTATCATAGTGATGTGGATCAGCTAAAAATAATTTCAGAAAACACATTGTTAGAGGCAACTCATTGGTTTGAAACTAATGGACTATTCCTAAATAAAGAAAAAACACAGCATCTGTTGGTAACCTTAAAAACAGAAGATCTCTTATATTCATTAAGTACAGTGAAGCTTTTAGGTGTAAATATTGATTCTAATCTGTCATGGAAAACTCATATAGCCTATATTTGTAAGAGATTGTCCAGAGTAATTTATTTACTTGCAAACCTTAAAAATAAAGTGTCTCCAAGATATTTAAGAATGGCCTATTTTTCATTTTTCGAAAGTATTATAAGATATTGTTCAATTGTGTGGGGTAATGGAATAGGCATTCAAAAGGTTCTTATTGTACAAAAAAAAGCTATACGAATCATAACTGGCTCTAATCCGCGTGATCACTGTCGACCTCTTTTTAGGCAATTAAACATTTTAACTGTTGTAAATTTGTATATTTTTGATGTATTAATGGTAATAAAGAAAAATCTGCATTTTTATACACAAAGAAAGCCATACACTCTCATAATACACGAAACCAAGAAAGAATTGAGCTGCCTAGATTAAGACTTACAAAATCAATGAATTACCATAAAAACATGGGAATAAGGCTTTTCAATAAGTTACCAGTGTCTTGGAAAAATTTAAACCATCGTAAATTTTCAGAGAGATTACAAGAATGGCTTGTAAATAATCCACTGTACAACCTAGAAGAATATTTTTAATTTAATTTTAACACTTAGTCTAGATTGTGTATAGGCTAGTAAGTACTATTGCTTAATAGGATTATGTTTTTAAAACACTCTTGTGACAAATTAGTCAACTAATAGTTTCTAGTATTGACGATGTCTGTTGCTTGTTATGTGACTTGCCGAAGGATAAATAAATGTCTTTATTGTCTTTACATATATATATAAATATATATATTTAGGGTGTCCAGCGTGAGGGAAATCCTGGAATTAAACTTAAATTTACTATGTATGGGACAAATGTAAGATAAGTTCAGGAATTTTTAACAAAATACATCAAAAGTTTAAAATAAACAAAGCACATCTGATGATGATGATCTTTTTGTGATGAAGTTCAAGGATATTGGACAGTGTCCCCTTCGTGAAAGAGAGGGTAGATGGTTTATAGGTGAGTTGAAAGTTCAAGGCTACTCGTCACCAGTGAAAGTGTCGTACCAGCTGATCAGTTTAGTCTGTTTATGTCTATAGTATAGTTTGTGGTGACGTATGACAGTCAGCGGTTGTCATAATTTGTTATTGATCTTGAAAGAAATAGTATACTGTACAATACATGTCTAGCTATAATACATGTAGTTAATACCTTCACTGCTGGTATATATTAAGTAAACACCAAACCTAATAAGCGACCACGCCATAAGGCGGCTGCCACAGTTAACATGTTAATTTTGAAAAACATGTGATATATGTTTTGATAAATAAAAAACATTATAAATAAAAGGATTAACAAATGAAGGTTTTGTAATTTTGCACATTCAATGTCACATGACATCATTTGTTTGGTCTCTTATTGTTTATTACATTGCTCATTGATCTTTAGAACTAATTTTTTTAGTCAGTCAGTAGTCACTACAGCACTACAGGAGTCATTAGTCTTTTATCACTTTCATATGTCAATCATGAGTATATCGGCTGTTATAGTGCAAACCCGACACAACTCACTGCCGCAACGTATTAGTGGAATCTGCCAGGATCGCTCGAGGTCAGATTCTCCCTCTGTCCGAGTTGGTCAGGAACCCGGAGCAATATGATGCGGTAGTCTTCCCTGGAGGTTTTGGGGCTGCCAAGAACTTGTGAGTAGATTGTTTATGTCATATTCAATGTGAATATCTGTTTTCAAACACATAAATTACTACAACAATATTATGTAATATATGTGTATTTACTTAATGTGATAATTTTTAATTGAATTTGTCAGGTTAAATGTTTTCAATCCGTGGCCGTTTTTTGGTGTACTTAATTTGAAAATTTACTTGTTACTACAAAATTAGGTATTATAATTAAAATTCTGAGTAATTAAATTTTCTAGCCTCACTAATTCCATTTTTATAAAATTTAACTTTGAACACCATTAAACAGAAGACTAGACAAGAATAATGCACATACTAGAAAATTTGGCACTTATATCTGTCACTGTTGCACACAAGCCAATTGAATGTCATAAAATAAAATAAAAGGAATAATCACTTGACCAAGTGCTTTTAGATTTAGACTGCTCTACAAAGTTTCTGCAGGCACTGCTTAGTAGCATTCTAATATTAAATATTTAAAGTGATACGTTAGCACTGACTGTAATTGCTAACTGTTAAAACTGACATAAATAAAAATTAAAACAGTTTTTAACATCCTTTCAGGATCAACATTTTTAACATATAATATCTATCTATTGTTATGTTAGTATCCATTGTCTTATAAAAATAATGTTTGAAATACGGGCATTTAACCCTTTCAGTGCTATAGGTATTTTTCAAGTCATGCTCTGCCAGTGCCAAGTAATTTATTACAGGTGTTTACATGCCAGTGCCAGAGGGTTTCTATCCCTTTTTGCAATGTGTTGGTAAATTATTTTTGTAGCTTTGTTATTTGTTACACAAATTTAATGATTTATTTTGTAATTATAGATAAAAATTAAATATATTGGAATAAAATAGTAAAAATAACTAGAATCAAATTATAATATTTTTATTACAAAAAATTAACTTCCATGAAAAAGTTTTAGATTTTTGTACTATTATAACTTTTTGAACCTAAATCCTAAATTTTGGAATAAAGCTTTTTGACCTCCTTGTTGTGATGGACAAAAAAAGCAAACTAAAAAAAAAACTGGACTTTATTTAATAAATTCACTGTCAAGTCCACTAAATTATGAACATCACAAAAGTAAAACTAAAACTGTCAATTGTACATTGTATGAGTTATATAGTTTTTCAAGTGGAACAACATTAAATAAACCCCAAAATTAGCAGTAATGAAAAGGAAAACACTTGGGATGCAAACCCTTTTTGCATTATCTGCACATCAATATTGATTTTCTTCTCTTCTCACCAGCTTTTGTGCTGGCTGCACTACAAATACAACAGTTCTTCCTACCATTGGGGATATTTACGAAATACATGTCAGATTTGTATCTCCTCTGAGACATCTGGCAGGATGCCTTGGTATAACATTTGTTAGGTCAACCACATTTGGTCTAGGCTTTTGTTCTCAAAGCCACTGTTTTATATCCTACTGTAATAAAATCATTGTATAAGTTATAAATACTATAATCATGGTTTTTTTGTAAAACCGTATGTTTATAAATAAGAAAAGGTTTCTAAATAAATAAAGTGTTTATTTTTAAATTTTTAGTGATTTTATTCGTGACGTTCAGTTAACCATTGGCATTTTAGGCTTAGTTTTTAGATCGTCCGGTAAACAGAATGTTGGCACTTTATGCATAGTTTTTTTAGACGTCCGGATAACAGGACATTGGCACTAAAAGGGTTAGAAAAGAATTATACATTTGGTTATGTTTGTCTTAGCTTTGCATTTAAATCTTTAGAAATAAACATTGTTTATTAAAAAATTTAATAAGGTAAGCTTTACTCTTCAAGTGGCAAGGACCGTCCATTGTATAGTTACTTTACTTCCAAATACAATTTATTATACTAATACAATATAATAACTGCTGAATATGCGTACTGATATCATGGTAATCATTTAACTACAGTTTCCATAAGGTTTACAATTTTAAGTATACAGTAGTTGTCTTTTAACTTGATTGATAGCTTGACATAATGTATTGAACACTAAAATAACATCATAGTTAGTTTGATCTTGAAAAGAAAGTAATGACAACCTTCTCGATCTACTTAACAAAGTTATAGACCTTTTTACTATCGTATCCTTGTAACACTTCAATGGTTTCATAGCTATCTAAGTGAACGAAGACAAATAGTAGAACTGAAACAGACTATTAATGGAAGAACAGTAAATATAAAATCTGCTTCACGAGAAGTAAAAAGAGGAGTCCCCCAAGGGTCTGTGTTGGGACCAGTCTTGTTCGTTCTGTTCACTTGCGACCTTTCCACATTCATGGAACCTTACAGTCAGACAATCATGTATGCTGATGACACTGTGCTACTATCCAACAACAAATCAGCTGAGGCTTTAGAAATAGCCTCATACATATCTGTCAGCATGGCTCATGATTACTGTATAGCAAATGACTTGGTCTTTAACGAAGAGAAGACAACACAGATGATTTTGGGTAAGCACAAGAACAAAGTCTCTGGAACACCCAAGATCGCAACTGTTGAACAAACGAAGCACCTTGGAATGATTCTTGACGACAAACTTTCATGGGACAGCCACATTGATTCTCTTTGCTTAAAACTCAACACCGCTTTGTATGTACTGAGAAGAACCACGGAGGTGAGTACAGAATTGACTACAAAGACAGTCTATCACTCGCTCTTTTGAGTCTCATGTTAGATATGGAGTGATTCTATGGGGCAGCTCGTCCTCAAAGAACCTTCAGCGGATCCTACTCATTCAAAAGCGAGCAGTAAGAATCATGGCTTCCCTCCAACATCAAGATAGTTGTAGAGAGGTATTTAAAACACTAAGAATATTGACAGTTGTGGCTATTTATATAATTGAAGTCATTGTACATGCCTCCAAACAAGGACTTACTAGAAATGGTGATCTTCATGGCCTGCAAACAAGACATGCTCAAGACTTCAGCCTGGCAATACACAGGACATCTCTATTTTCCAAAAAACCATCATATGCAGGAGCGAAACTCTATAATCTACTCCCACCTAAGTTGAAAGAAGACAATCCTGAAATTCTAAAACGAAGCCTGAAGACCTGGTTGCTGAAAGAATCAATCTACAGCCTGGAAGAATTTGTGACATGCTGTAGAACATCCCAAGGAGAGACATGACCTTATGTATTACTTAGATTTAATTTTTTTTATTTGTTTTATCGATTGTTGACCCTTATTCTGTACTGTACTTGATGTTCACGAATAAAGCCTACTGATTGATTGATTGATTGATAATAAGAAATCACAAACTTATCCTGCAAAAACAACATTATGTATAAATATGCATTAGTTTGCCAGATGGGGTTTGCAATCTGAATGTCCACAAGATGGCATGACTTGTTTTTATGCTTATATTATACATTTCTTGCTTATAAGCACATTTTACTGCATGTTTCAGTACATTTTTATCGGTTATAATGTTTTTGTCCTTGCAAATCACTGTTTTTGGCAAATTTTTTGTTCATACTTGACAATAATTATACCTCAAGAGGTGGTGGTGGCAAGGCATCAGTGAAACCACCACCGTCAGTCAAGCGTAATATCAAATGTATGGAATGTTAACCAAGATGGAGACTCTTATTATATCATTAACAAAAGAGAAACATCAGCTATGAATGATGTTTTAAAGCCACTTCAACCCTTTTGACCATTGGCCATTTATATTGCTGGTAAAGTAGAACATTGTTGAGGACCAGCTGGCGATATTACAACAATGCGTACTTTTGCTATGGACTAACCGTTGACATATCGCTGCTACAGTACTTCCATTACTGTTTAGGGTATATACAGGGTGATTCAAAAACTAAACGGCAATCTCTCGAGAGCTTATTCTATAGCTAAAAACAAGTAAAAAAAGTTCATATAACCATATGCCCGGAAACGCTTCGTTAGCGAGTTACGCCTAGCGAAAGATTTCGCCCCGGATTTCAGAACCCTTGGTGAAGTCAGGCCGTATAAAAAAATGGTAAAGGTAGTTACAAAGATACAAATACGATTGTTTTTTATGTTTTTATATCTGACAAATTTATTAAAATTCGTCCCAGAGCTGTAAATTCAATACTTTCAGAGATATCTTAAGTAAAACACAAGAATTGGTGCAAAGAAATAACACATTTTTGTGTTTTAACGTAAGATTACTTCCATAAATGTTAAATAAAGGTCATTTTTTTCTTAAACAGATTTGTTAGAACGTTTAATTCTGAAAAGATTCATGTGAATTACTTAGGAAAAAAAATTAATAATAGGTATTGAAAATTTAGCTTTATTTAAAACTAAAACAGACGCACAAAAATGCATATTCTTATCTGCATAAAATATTAACTAATGTTTAGGTTGTGAGTAACAGCTGATCATTTATTCAACACTTTTTATCGTCATATTTTCTTTGCAAAGGTTGGCAATTATCAGCTGATCAACAATTAAGTTCATGAAGTAATATTTGAATAACCTTTATGGAGGTTTTTGTATTGTGGCGTGTGAAGATTGTATTTTGTGAGATCCTGTGATTATTTGGAAATATTTTATACAAGTGTATAAAATATTTTATTAAATATTTATTTTTTAAATATTTTATTAAATATTTTTATAAAAGTGTATGTAATTATCTTAGTAAATAATGGCAGATAATGTAAATGGTATGTATTCGTTTGAAGAGTATACGGACATGATACTGATTTTACGGGCAAAGTTAACAAGAATGGTTTAGCTGCAGTTCAGGGAATATCGTGATACTTTTCCCACATCGAAGAACACCTGATCGCAAAACATTTGAAGCTGTGGAGAGACGACTTAGAGAAACTGGTAGCTTTAAACCGAAGCGAATAGATACTGTTCGTCAACGTAGCGCAAGGAACTATAATAATGAACAAGCAATAATAAATGCTGTAGAATTATCACCAACCACAAGCACCAGACGATTATCACGTCAGTTAAATATTTGCCAGTCAAGCGTATGGCGGACACTTCATGAAGCACAGTTGTACCCATTCCATATAACACGTGTTCAAGACTTATTACAGCAAGATCTTAATAAACGGAAGATGTTCTGCCGCTGGTTAAGAAGAAATTGTTTACGACATCAGTATTTTCTTCGGCGTATTCTCGTTACTGATGAATCCTGTTTTACTAGAAATGGAATTGTAAATTTTCGTAATACCCATACTTGGGCGTACGACAACCCACATGAAACTGCGACGAGGCATTTTCAACATACATTTTCAGTCAATGTATATGGCTTGGTGTTCTGGGGTGATAATTTGATTGGTCCATTTTCCTCCCTAATCGACTTAATGGAGTAGCGTACTTAAATTTTTTAAGAACAAACCTGCCTACCCTCTTGGAAGATATTCCTGTTCAAAACAGAATAAATGCATGGTTTATGCACGACGGAGCACCTCCACATTTTTCTAATGATGTGAAAAACTATTTAAATGATACATACGGTAGACAATGGATTGGTCGAAATGGACCAGTAAAAATGGCCACCACGTTCTCCTGACCTCACGCCAGCAGACTTTTTCTTATGGGGTTGGATGAAGTCAATTGTTTATTCAAAACGGATTATAACACCATAGAGGAGTTACGTAATCGCATTACAGAGGCGGCAGAAACTATCAAGAATGCTCCAAACGTTATGAAACGCGCTAGAAAAGAGTGGATTCGTCGTGCGAAAACGTGCATTGCTAACAACGGAGGACACTTTGAGCAACTATTATAGGTGATTATTAAAGTTTTATAAAGGTAAATACATTTTATGTAATGTTCAGTCTAGAATAAATGATCAGCTGTTACTCACAACCTAAACATTAGTTAATATTTTATGCAGATAAGAATATGCATTTTTGTGTGTCTGTTTTATTTTTAAATAAAGCTAAATTTCAATACCTATTATTAATTTTTTTTTTTTCCTAAGTAATTCACATGAATCTTTTCAGAATTAAATGTTCTACAAATCTGTTTAAGAAAAAAATGACCTTTATTTAACATTTATGGAAGTAATCTTACGTTAAACACAAAAATGTGTTATTTCTTTGCACCAATTCTTGTGTTTTACGTAAGATATCTCTGAAAGTATTGCATTTACAGCTCTGGGACGAATTTTAATAAATTTTGTCAGATATAAAAAACAAAAAAAACAATCGTATTTGTATCTTTGTTGTAACTACCTTTACCATTTTTATACGGCCTGACTTCACCAAGGGTTCTGAAATCCGGGCGAAATCTTTCGCTAGGCGTAACTCGCTAACGAAGCGTTTCCGGGCATATGGTTATATGAACTTTTTTACTTGTTTTTAGCTATAGAATAACTCCCGAGAGATTGCCGTTTAGTTTTGAATCACCCTGTATAATTGAAAACTGAATAATAATTAAATTCACCATTTACAAAATTTTTTGTAATTTATAACTTGACTTGGGCGATCTTCGTATTAATCACATCCAATTAAAATATTCTAACGTTTTATTTATAATTAAAAAACTCACTAGCTGTATAAAAAAAATTATATTAATCTGCATATTTTTCAAATCTATGTTCAGTTTTTAGGTATAGTTTAATCTTTTATGGTAATTGTGGATTAATGAAATTTTAGTCCTACAAAAGAAAATAATAAGCTGGTGATGGTTTTATCGAACATTGCCAATCTAAAAAAAATGTATAAAAAGTAAAAATATAAACTATTAATTATAAGTTTAAATATATGTATATATATATATATATATATATATATATATATATATATATATATATATAAACTATAATTTATTTGTATTCGATTTAGTTTTGTATACATTCAAAATTAAAAGTGTAAAACAATATTATAATACTAGTGCAAAAACAGACTGGGTTACTACCATTGATTTTGGTTGATTAAACAAAGCAACCAGTGGTGTTATATTGTATCATTTAAAATACGAGGTGTGGTTATTAAATAACGAGACTGACACTGATGCGGATCAAGGTGGCATATCTCACCATCTGTTTAGTGTGAACCTTTCTCTTTAGTATGCATTTAGTCTCACTTCTGTGAACAACATTTAGTCAGAGCTTACATTTGCGTTATTGTTTTTTGTTTTGCTGGATAAAATGGTTAGTGTAATAGTAGAGTAATGAATTATTGTGAAATTTAACTCGGAAAAACTGCTTTAGAAATTGATAATTTACTGAAATATGTGTATGGCAGTGAATGTTTATCATAGGCACTTACTTGTTTTTGAATGGTTTAAGCATTTCAAAGATGGCAGAGAAGACGTTGTAGATGATTCATAGCCAGGTTGCTCTTCAATGTCAAAAACAGATGAAAATGTTGGTAATTTGATTCGGTCTGACCGTTGGTGAAATATTCGTGCAATTTGTGAAACTGTAGGTATTGATAAATAATGTGTACGGCAAATTTTACATGACAATTTTAACATTCCTTACACCTGTTGTGTGTAAAATGCAAAATATTGTTGACTATTAAAATTCATTATTCTAAAAAAACACATTCACTGATTTTTTTTCAAAAGTATTAATTTTTGTAATGCTTTTGAGTTTTATGTCTCTTAGTTTTCACTGTAAAACACCTGTAGATATTTTAGTCTATCACATGGTCGGGTACTGTTATTTTAAAAGAAATCTTTTGTTGTGCAAAATTACAGATGCGACTTTGCAGTGAAGGGAGCGGAATGTTCTGTGTTACCAGACGTGAAGGAAGTGATCCAACAGTTCCATGGCTGCAAGAAGCCCATCGGACTCACGTGTATAGCTCCAATATTGGCTGCCCGAATCTTGTGTGGTGTGAACATCACACTGGGACAAAACTGTGAGATTTTATTATATTTCATCCAAAAAAGATTTATAGTTTTTACAGTACAGAAATTTGGTTCATATGATTCAGTGGTTTCTTGATCCAAAGCGGTTTACACTCTAGTACATTGCAACATTTATGGGTGTAGGTTTTTAGGCCTCTTGACACTGGTATTATTGTGTAATGCTCAAAGAGAATGATAAATGCAAATATTCTTTTGGGTAATTCAACATTTTTATGTTAATCATAGATTATTTTGGGAATTGGAATTCGTTGAAGTAGAGAAGGTGACATTCATTATAACACCTAATCTTTTATTTGACTCACTATAGCTAAGTGCACAGCTGCTCAGGTCGTAGCCATACTAACTGATTAGGGTGTCACATGATGTTTACAAGTGAGCTGCTGTGCCTGTTTGATTTCCACAAATTAATTAGCAGTATTAGCAATGTGTCCATACTCAGTACATACATACTACATACATTTATCCTTATCTCTCTGCAGTAAAGTTAAGTATTCCATGTCTCTACTTCACCCATGACTGATTAGCCACCACGTTTTACTTGCTTACTTGCTTGTTACAGTGTATTAATACAGTATGCAGTTTAAAGAGTAATGTAATTATATTTCTAAAATTAAGGTTTGTAATATATAAATATATGAAGTTAAAATGTTTTCTTTTGTGGATGGTTACATTTTTTTATAACCATCTCCTTGAGGTTTGAACTATCCATGTTCCTTGTACATATCCAAAAATTTAGTTGCGAGTACCTACATCATACAGTTGTCCTTACGCAGAGACTTAAATCTGTGTGTAGTAGAGACTCAGTAATTGAAGGTATTTAAGGGTTAAGGGTTACCATGAACTGTAGAACATTTGAATGACATTTAAATGTGCCTCAATAAACAGTTCAATATTTGTATGGGGATGGTGGGAGTTAATGCCTATAAATTTCAAATAGGAAATTATACTGTCTTCCATCATCACTAGTAAAATTTGTGTCTATTGACTTGCTTCCATCACACCAGCATTTGCCATATATATTTGAAAGCAAACAAAAACATTCATATTAGAAAAACAGAGAAACCAGACAGAGTGTAAAATATAGAAACAAAATATTATAGAACGAGACATATCGATGCAAAACTGGGTTGTGGTGTGGTGTTGCCTGTAACGTAAGATTAACTAAGTGTATTGAACAACCGAGCGATCATTACCGAGTGTTCATCGTTACTTCTCATCTATGTTCCTGAATCCCTTACCTTCACAATTTAAATTAACAAGTGTTTACACTGCAACAAAGTGAGAAATCGTTGTGTTGTCTCATACTGAGAATCAGCTGATACGACGATGTGACAACACCACATGGTGAGGGAAAGAGTAGGGTATGGTAACTGCTCACACGGCCAGGCATGCAATCAATGATGTGTCCGTACTATAGTTCATATACACAAACTGCAATGTCAAGACAATTTGATGCAAGAGGAAAACCTCAGTCATCATCTTCTAATTTGCATTAACAGGCAAAACCTCAGTACTATGTTTACCTGGTTGCTATTTATAAATATTTTACACAGTAATCAAGTCTCTTAATAACCCACAATGCACTGCAACTTTGAGTGTTGCCCTCAGTGTGTGGCTGACATTACACATTTATACACATATTTTTTCACATTTGTGTTATTTAAAAAATCCTACAATTATGTTTGGGTTTGTTGAATTTGTGTAAATAGTGGTCTGTAATTAAACTAATCGTTTATTGTGTTGGTTATATTCAATTTTCTAGCCTGTGATGAAGAGAAGTGGCCGTACAGAGATGCTATCAAAGCAGCTGAGCAGATGGGAGCTATCGTGGAGAATAAAGTGAGTGGACAAGCTGCGTTGTTCCTAATTAATTATAAGTAAAGCTGTACATTTAAATCAAAAGATTTGCTATGTAGTCACTTAAACATTTCAAAAAAACTGGAAAATTATTAAAAATGTAACTGCATGTATTGGAAAACAGATAAACTTTTTAATTTTTTTGAGGTTTAGATAAGAACTTCTTATAAAAGTTCACCTGTTATTCTTTACTCATTAAAAATTTGAAATTTATCAATTCACTTTGCGTCATGATTGTGATAACTAATTTATTCCTTTCAGTGCTGTGGCATTACCAAATGAAAAATGCTAACATCAACTATGTTGACAATTTGTAATTTGATAATACTAAATATTGCACTATTTTTTCTATATCTCTGTGTTTTGTTGTATGAAACATATATTTGAGTTTTGTTTTTCTTCATCCGTGGTCTGTGATAAAGGTTGTTTCGTATAGCTATTATAGTGTTTGGTTGTAACATAATTTATATTGAGTTTGTACTGTAATATATGTGCTGCAAATTTTATGTTGTGGTAAACAAGCAATACAAATATATATTATTGCCAGTGTTATATTTTTTGTTGTATAACAGAATTGTAATTAAGTTATTTTTAAGCAAAACTTTTTAGTTTTTAATCTAACTGTAGCCAATTGATAAAGGGTTGTAAAAACATTGTTTAAATTATTATTTTTAGGTGTCTAATCGTTTTAAGGAAATTTCATTTACAGTAGTTATAGAAATATGTAAATAAAACATTGCCAACGACATTACTCTTTACAATTACTAGACAAAAGTGCATGTTCTAAATCTTTTGGTAAGAGTAAGCTGTGTGACAGCAGTTGTGGTAGCTGATTGTTTCTTAGTTAGAGCCTATATTACTATAACTAATCGTAATGTGTAGATGTGCGTTGAGTGTAGATTTATGTCTAACTTTATATGTGTGAACTTCAAATTAGTTATTATTGCCATTATTTAATGTGTAATTAGATTAGTTAGAGTCTATATTACTATAACTAATCGTAATGTGTAGATGTGCGTTGAGTGTAGATTTATGTCTAACTTTATATGTGTGAACTTCAAATTAGTTATTATTGCCATTATTTAATGTGTAATTAGATTAGAGCCTATATTACTATAACTAATCGTAATGTGTAGATGTGCGTTGAGTGTAGATTTATGTCTAACTTTATATGTGTGAACTTCAAATTAGTTATTATTGCCATTATTTAATGTGTAATTAGATGACGTCTAATGCTCAGTGAATTAGAAGAGATGTCCAAAATGCAATTTCTTCAATGCCAGGCCGAAGAATAAAATTTCTTGTGTGAAGAAAACGGTGACAGGACTCCATGAACTGAAATTACCTTTGTGTAATTTTTCGAAGAATTAAAAATATGGATATTTGTAATCAATCGGGAGCATAAAGTCTGACCTTAACAGTCCATTTTTACTTTAAAAATTATCCTAGTAGATGGTCTGCAAGTTGTAAGTACGTATTTAAAAAAATCTTAACAAACACTCATGTATGGGACCACATAAGCTTATAAACTCTAAAATAGACACATTTATTGTCGTCATACCAAATTAGCGCTGATCTATTTATTTAGCGCTGACAGTTAAGAACTAACTCAAAAATGGCAAATGTTTCAGGATGTGAACGAAACAACATTTGATCGGAAAAACTCAGTGTTCTCGACCCCGGCCTACATGTATGGACCAGCACAGTTCCATGAGGTGGATGATGGAATTGGTGGCATGATCAAATACATGCTTCTCTGCATCCGGGATAAGTCATAAGCATTGTATACTCAGTTATAGGAATACAAAATCTCAAGAGGAAGTGGAATGTGATCGATTACAAAGTTGTGAACTTGGTATCGTTATTTATGATAAGGCTGTTGTAAATTTGAGAAAAGATTGTACTGTATTTGTTGTTAAATAAAATCTTATATTTATTTTCCAGAATTGCATCTGTGTTTTTTTTGTGAAATGTACAGAACTTGCATTAATGAAATGAATCACTGAAAAAATATAAGTAATTAGACACTAATATTTAATTTATGTTAACGACTTACTAAATTAGGATAATATCTCTTTTGTATTACTACTAATGATTCATTATAAGAATTGTGTTATTTTAAATGGCTATCCAGAATGTAAGTTATTTTTTCTATGATGGGGAAAGGGACAGGGTTGTCATATCATCTTGATGTTTGAGGTTCTATTAATTAGTCCAGAACCAAAACTTGACTTCATTAAGATAAATCACTTTAAAAAATTGTATAAAGTGCATTAAAATTATATTGGGTAAAGAAGTACAAGAGCTGTGTAACAATTTTTATTTTATTTACATATTAACAGTATAACACACATCTTTCTTATTAGCACAATGCAATTTAAATAAAATGTAGAATATTTTTGAATACAAGGTAACATATCATTTCTTCAAGAACACAACTAGTGTATAATTTGAAAAAAATCGGTTTTGACCATGTTATTGAAATAAATTTATGTACAAGCTTTGTACTTTGTAACTCGTACTTTGTATAGCTATGTTATATATTATTTATAAATTAATTATGAGCTTTCAATCATGTTTTTATTATTAAAGGTAATTTTTTAATGAATTCAAAAAATTTCCCATTACAGTGAATATTAACAAGTTTGAAAAGTTTATAATACATTTCTAATAATATTTTAAAATAACTAAATATATTTTTTAACATATTTGGAAGAAACTCAGTTCATTGTAGCACATGTGTCCATTCACGAAGCAGTTGTATGTACAAGATGTCAACTAAGAACTAACACAATTTCCTTGTGGTATTTTATTTTTGTCCGCATACGTTTGATACTTTTTTTAGTTTCAATAAGCGATACATAATTTCACTTTTCCATTATTTTATAATTTACCAAGTGGGTGTTCTTTTGTATAACATATTTTTTTAATTGAAGAATTTTTAAAGTTTTTTTTGAAAAAACAAATTTTTAGCACTTTTTAACAAGCAGTTTGAAAAGTTCATTGTCATCTTTATCTTCATAATAACAATTATCATATGAGAAAAATATCTTATATTTTCACATTTTTAGCTGATTGTTTTAACCTGATAGATGTTCTTGCAAAATGTAGTGATAGTGTTGTTTTCTTGAATTTATTTGCTCTTTCTTTGTATTAAAAAAAATCTTGTCCATCTTAAGATTGTTATTATTGTTTAGTCTGCTTTCTTGTCCTTATTTTTATATCCGTATAAAAAATCACATACAGTAAAAGGAGCAGGTACAATTTAATCATAGCAAAGTTAGCAACTAAACGCACCCAGCAGTAAGACACTTAACTGGACATGATTGAATCGCAGAGCAGTTGTTCTGATTCTTCTTCGCTCAACTCAATGCTAATAAAGGCTCATAAAGCTCCTTTGGTGAGGTGAGGCCTTTTTGTTTCTTGGTGTTCTCTTTGGTCTGATGATGCGTTTTATACTTTTCTAGTTTGAGTTTCGCCTTTGACAGTTTTGTCTGTGGTTCGGTGGCAGCATCGAGGTACTGTAATTGTTCGAAGATATTCTTCGGTGCAGAATCACCAGGCCTTACCACAGGCTGTAACTCACTACCGGACGTCGAGTTGGGGTTGACGTAAACAACATAGAACTCGGAGTAGGATGACTTCGTTGGAGTGCTGATGTCGGCAAAGTCCTTGAAGTTTGCAAAGAAGTCACCTCCTTGTCTGAAGGTCGGGAGGGGATTGGCGGGGTAGTAGGAGGGTCTCCCGTGGCCATTGTTCCCATGATAGTAGTTGTTGTAGATGTCATCATTCAACAGTTCATCGTTCTCTCCAGGATAGTAAGTACCACCTCGGAGGACCCCAAAGTTTCCAGAACCTAAGACGTTTGAGCTGCGTTCACTCTCAGCAGGGGCGTGGGCAAACGAGTAATCCCTGAATGTTCCCGAGCCAAAGCCGAAAGAGTCGTGTGGTTTGTAGGCAGGCCGAGGATTATATACAGGTTCTTGGTAAAATGGAGGTCTTGAGTGCCCTAATGGAGGAAAGATCGGTGAAAAAGATGGGAAAAAGTGCTGACTGTCTGCCACCTGCTCTCCCTCAGATTCAACCATCTCCGAGGCTTCGGCCACGGAATCTGTTGGCACTGTGGTGTTGGCAGCTCTCCTGTGCCTGACATCCGTGTCATCACCCTGCAGCTCATCCTCTGGTGTGTAGGGAGTCTGGAACACACAATTGATTGTAGTGTACTATGATAGATTAAAGCTTCAAAATGTCTAAACCAAGTGAATGCTTCTCAAGTAGCTGTCTTTTATTAAAAACATGAATGCTGCTAATTTATGCAAATAAATTTGAGAGTAAAGAAACTGAAGAATAGAACATATATTCAATTTAATTATACTGTATCAATCAATTGATGAAGTATAATTGTTGTATCTTTTGTTGATTTATTCATCAAAATGTTTCTCATTGTTACTGGAAATTAATTTTTAAAGTTGGTTTTAAAAGTAATATAGTTTATTGGTATTTTTATTAAAGTTTTTAATTTTAGCCATATTTGTAGGTATAAAATAATGAATGTAACAGACCTGCAAAAATAAATATATTATAAAATAATAAATTGCATTTTAGTTTTTCTTCTTTTTTCCGAAAATCTTGAGCATTGTAGGAAAAGTTACCACTTTTTGAGTCTTAAAATTTATACCACATAGCCTCCTAAAGAATGTAAGACCTAAATCTCTGCAAGGACGTGCTGGACCTTTGATGAACAGTTGATGAAGCGGTTAGAAGATGCGAACTAGAGGATGTGGGTTGTACCCTTCCATCTTGTCTTTCAATTAGGAGCAATCTTGTTTCCTTAAAAATAATGTTGTATAATGCAAGTCGTACAAAGTAACATTCCTGGAAAAGGCCATAATAAAATAATGACAAATATATTTATAATCTAGCCTGAAAAATATTTGTAGATAGAAAACATGTATTATTGCTCTAAAACTTATAATTTGTTAGCATCGGTGCAAAATGAATCTACTTCATTTCATTTTTATCAACACAAAGAAACACCAATTTCTGGATACAACAAAAAACACTTAAGGCAAATTAACCACACTTGCTTTTTGTAATAAGTGTATGTAGTTTGGTTTTCGTGGGAAGTCTTTTCCAAACCTATGAGCAGTCTCTGCAAATCTATTTCAGTGGGTATTAATGTAAATTGCTTTGTAATACTCTTTGTATATAAATACACTAACTATTTAACAATTTGCTATAAGATTAACAATAAAAGTCATTTTAAGAATTTCTATAAAATTTATTTTAATAATAGGATCTAAAATGTTTTAATAAAAAATCAAGTAGCAATAGGAAACTAAAAATAATAAAAAACATTGAGATACAAAGCAGGAAGGATACTAACATATGTGGAGGTCTGCACCAAAGATTTAAGTAGGACAATCTTTTAAGCTGCTGATTTTGGTAATAATAAGAGGTAATAATAGAATAAAGGTTTAAAAAGAGCAGACAACTACTATGTTTCAACTTCTGACATTTTTATGATTTCTTTAAAAAAGACTAAAAAAACCTGGTCTGGTGCTTCTTGGACCCTGAATTTGTCAGATTAAAGACCTTTCCCTACTGTATTAAAAAAGCTAAAGATAAGGTATTTACAACTAAAGAGAATGTTTTGGAGGTACCCAGAACATAACTTTGGGTTTTAAGTGATATGAAAATATCCAATATATATACACGTAATTCGAATCGGTACCTTTTTTTGTTCTTAACAACACAAAAACTTATTCTTGGAAATAATTTGAATTATATCTTTTAACAAAGAATTAAACAGCTGAATTTTAAGTTCAAACTTGGGTTGATACTTTTTAATTCGAGAGTAATGCTTATTTTTAACGTTATTTGGAAAGATTATTTTTAAACTTTCAACATTTTTTAGAATTCGAATGTAGAGTTCATCTCGTTTTCACCTTCCGCTTAGTGAAGCATCTGAAATCTGGTGAAAGCCGGACAATATTAAGTTCTACAAGAGATCATGTCAATGAACACCATTCTGGATATAAATAAAAAAGCAATACGGTTTCAATCTTGCAATACTTTGGGCATTGTTGTACTGGCTAAACTTAACTTTAAAATCTTCCTGGTTGCTTTTCAATTTAGGTGGGTGACTTGCCTAAAAACCAGTGATGTTTAGGAATGAAGTGTACAGTTGTTGTTGACGCACAAGTGGATACAGAAAATTGAATTGGAAATAATATTTGAAACATCTATGTTCTAGCAACATATATAGTGGAGGATTAGACGAACCAATTGGAATGCATAAAATTGCCTAAACCTTGCGCTGTCTTCATTATTAGTAGGGATTGTAAGATCTACCATTCACTGAATGAAGCAGTTAAAGTAAAGAGGGTATTGTGAAATAGAATACCTCAGGGGAGAAGGGCTGACTCCTGGTGATGGCTAAGGTCACGCCAGGATGTACACTTCCTGAAACATAAAATATACTATATATCATGTGTTATGAGTAGGGTTACTTTTCATGAATAACCAATAATACAACCGAATATTTTTCAATTATTCGGATAATTCTTGTCTATTAAAAATGAAATTTCGTACAAAATTTTAAATCCACATATGAATTCGTTCTTGAGACATCTTGCGATAGGCTATGTAACGTCTCAGCCACATGCCTATCATCAAACATGACGTTGCCTAAGTAGAGATGATTACTTGTAAAACTTCTAGTCCATAGGTCAATACCCAGCGGAAACAGACAGACAGGCAAAAGAGAAATTTTGCCAAAACCCATAATAGGTATAAGTAAAATATACAATTTTTCGAGTTTATAGCTGAATTCATTCTCGAGATATCTCTCTGAGTTATAGGCTTTGGTAACATGATAGAGCTTTGTATTTATCCTTTGGATTATAATTAAATTATAAATTTTTTTTAAATCCAACAATTGTAACTTTTTATTGAAAATCGATGGAAATTGTTAATTAGAACTGTTTGCAGAATCTTTTTATAGTGAGCTTACTTGCACAAGTGCATGAGTTAATATTGAAGAAAAGTCGCCAAAGAACGCATACAGAATACCTTTTCATTAACCATAAAATCTTACTGAGTTAAAATCTTTGGGTGAGTCATCACCACACATCATTTCCCAAAATTAAGCAGTGACAAAAATCTCGAGACGGTTTATTAATTAGTGGGTTTATTAATTAGTGTTTTAGTCTGTGTAAAAGCGAATTGCTTGAGGTCAGAATTCCCATACTAGAGACGGTAGAGAACGGCTAGTTGTAGAAATATCTAAGGGAGAAAAGGTGGGATGGAGCACTTTTATAATTAGAAAGAGTCTGAATCTTTGCTGCAAGGTGAGCGCCTGTGTAAATAAGATAGAAAAATTCAAACTTGAATACTAACAGTTTCCAAAAAATAACCCAATGCAGTGTACCATTCCCCCTGTATTGAGGTTGTGCTGTGCATGTCATTTCCATACATTCCCCAGATAAATATTCCATTACCGTCACTGCTTCTTTCCTTGAAATCCCATATTCGATTTTGTTAAGTTTGTTAAGAGTTCGAATCAATTGACTCCCAACCCACTGTAGCCCAAGTCGAACAAGAAAGATATCCAGTACTGGGCTGGTTGCCATGTGTCTGAGATTGAACGCTTTTCATATGAATCAAAATTTCTACAGACACATTTAATGGTCACAAACTCTATGGTAGCTGTGACGTAGGCCTATAATTGTCAAACACGATGAAGAGACCAACAATACCCGTAACTAGGACCCTTTGAGGCTTCTCAGAGTCGGTATCCTTCAGGAGGATCCACTCCTTAGAATGTGTGATGAGCAGGATGAAACTGCCGAACACTTGCTCTTTGATTGTCCTTCAATAGCAAGAGAGCGGTATGCCATCTTTGGTAGTTTGGACAAGGGTGGCGAATTTCCCCAGGAGGACCTGATAGGTTTTTTCGGCGGTTTGTGGAACTTGAGTTCCATGGCTTAAGTGCATGGTAGTAGGCAGCCCCATAGAAGTAGAAGAAGAACCACCAAAGTCCAAGAGATTGGTGATTGGGTGGGGGCCGGAAAGTCCAACGTATGGTTCTCTCTGCATAAGTTAAACAAAACAGGAGTTAGTATTATGGATATAACGGTTCATCCTGAATAAAATCAGTTTAATTTCTGAACTTACTAATAACCTGTGCCCCTTTATACCTGTTTTGTTTATTTTACAGACAATGTAAACAAATACTACAGACTTTAACTCGTAGCCTACTAGTTAAACGCCAATAAAAGTTTACCGTAAAGTAACAGTTCCGTCAATTTTCAGCACTCTGTACCTATATTTCATTTCACACTATTTTATTAAACCCCTTTTTAAAATTGATTGGTTGAGTAACCTATACACACAAGGCTGACCCGATAATAAGGCAGGCGGCCGTGGCAATGCACGAGATGGGAGAAAGCACGACCACTTTCTACCGGTCAGTCCAACTTGACACTGACAGATGGTGGTCATATAGTTTACGACGCCACGCGGTAGGTTGATTATCGAATATCTGACATCTATTTTGCTTCAACGTTAATCGATACGCAAAAATATCGGTGTTTCTCTATCCACAGGTGTCAAGCGAAGCCTGAAATTTCTCGATACGACCGTTTTAAAATATTTAACTGTTTTGCAATAGACAAGTAAATGTGGTTTAGATTCTACTTCTCTATTGCGTACAGATAATAAGTGTAATATTACGTAAAAAGACACTTAACCCTCTATTGTGGATATCCTCGCATGACAAGGTACCCAGACATCATTACCATTTGAATAACCAAAATTACATGCCTTTAGCAGCACTCGTGCCGACACACGGTGGGCGGGGCGGAGCGCTTGTGCGCGTAGGACGATACGAGCAACCAGGTGATCAATCATCCAGGATTAACACACTTCTTTATTAGATTAGTGTCGCACTGATTTACACGACTGAGCAGAACATGACAAATGTGCTCGCTGTCCGATTAACTGTTACGCTGCATAACTTCTCTTGCTAAACAGAACAGAAAAAGGACAGATTGTTTATGTAGAAACGAATAAATTCGTAATGGAAACGTAGTAATTTTGCTACTAAGGGAACGCCCTTGCGGAACCCTTGCTTTTTGCCTTTTCTGTGTTAGTTAAGAATTGTTTTGTCATTTTTGGACATTTGGATAAGAATTGTTCATCAAGAAGTCCTGGCCGGTTATCTTAGCGTTTTAGAAGACTTATAAAACTGTTCACTGTTAGGGCTTCCAGGGTGCGTACTCTTCCATTTAAAAATGAAGGAATTGTTACTTCGATTCTATACAAAATATATTCTTTATTAAAAGTTTTACCAAGCAAACTTTACTATTACATGTCATTTTATTATTTATTCATTTATGTTTATGAGACGAAATTTGTAAAATTCACTGATAGAATAACCCAGATTTGTTTCGCCCTTTCCCGCTGTTCTCTATCTCCAGAAATTATCACACATACGTGTCTTATTATCCCGATCATTAAAGACTAAAATCTCCCAATCTAATTACTGAAAAGCAGTTAATCTCTCAGACAAAACCATTATTCCCCAAACGTCCCGGAACTTTCTCTTGTTGGCCTTTTCTCCAGCCCTCCTCGATGTTCAAAAATGCAGATCTTTACTTTCACCATCATATTAATAGAGCGAAATATTATAATTGTATCATACTGGGTGGCGCAAAAAGGATGGTCGGATTTGAACTGCGTAGTACCAGTGGAAGGTGAGGAGGGTGGACCACTGCCGGCCGTCTGCAAGTCGGCCATTACACCCAGTTTGCCACGAGATGGCGTAGTGGACGGTCGAGCATCGTGTTTTTGCTGTGGAACAGTTTTTCAGAAATAATGAATCTTTTATTACTCTGCAACGATTGTTTCGACAACGTTTTGGTGTGTGTAGCGCGTGATGAACCCATTCCAGATCGCAGATCCATATCACGTTGGGTGGCTGCATTACGGACAACAGGGTCTGTCATGAGTGGTAAATCTACTGGGCGTCCACGTACGGCAGTTACTCCACAGAACATTGAGAATGTTAGAGCGTCAGTGTTTCACAGTCCGCGTCGTTCCACCAGGCGTCGTGCTCAAACTTTAGGCCTCAGCCGTCTTTCGTTGCAGCGCATTTTAAGCCGTGAGTTACAGTTTCATCCATACAAAATTATGATCACGCAAAAGCTCTATGATCGTGATTTTGAGCACCGAAGACGATTTTGTGAAACAATGTTGGACATTTTGTACTCTAATAATGATGTTGTGCTTTTAATGTCAGATAAAGCCCATTTCCATTTAGACGGCTATGTCAACAAACAACACTGTAGGTATTGGTCAGCAACTAATCCCAGAGAATTGCACCAAAAGCCTCTTCATAGTGCTAAAGTAACAGTCTGGTGTCGAATGTCAAAATTGGGGATTGTTGGTCCTTAATTTTTTGAGGAGAACAACGCTACAGTCACTGTGCACTCGGAACGTTACGTTAACATGCTACGTAGCTTTTTGGGGCCGAAACTGCGAGAGTTACGTGTAAATCGAGATCGAATTTGGTTTCAACAGGACGGGGCCACGGCCCACACAGCCAATGACTCCATGTGTGTCTTAAGGCGGATGTTCCCCCACCACATCATCTCGCGTTTTGGAGATGTCCACTGGCCCGCTAGATCACCTGACCTCTCAGCCTGTGATTTTTTTTCTTTGGGGATACCTAAAGTCAAAAGTCTACGTAAACAAGCCCCGAAACTTAATTGATCTGAAGGAGGCAATCAGAGTGGAAATTATGGCAATTCAAGAAGAAACTGTAATGAAAGTGATGGAAAATTTCAAGGAAAGACTTGTGGAATGCATCACCGAGGAACGACACCATCTTCCGGAAGTTATTTTCCGTACATGAATTTTGGAGGTTATTTCTTGTAATTGGGTGCCTGGGAGCATTTAGTTACGTAATTGAATAAAATTAATTTGTAAAACTGATGGAGTTATAGTTATTTAAAATCCGACCATCCTTTTTGCGCCACCCAGTATTAGCCTTAGACTCCTTATGAACATAATGACATGTCCCTTAAGAATGTACTGTAATTTGAATTCTTCCACTGAATCTTAGGATTTTCCCACAAATTTATTAATATACTTAAAACGTAGTTATGACGTTTTACAATAGTTTAGTTGTTATGTTACTGGCAAAAAATCGTAAATATTCTTATGGAGCATTGCAGGGTATTTTATACACTATGATTGATATACACTCGTAATATTGCACTAGCTAGGCCGTAGTTCATGAAATATTTATATTATATCTTTAATATTGTAATACATAAACGGGTTGCAATCTTTATAAAACATAGATAATTATGATTCTCAAGTATTTTGATGATCAATTTCTCCAGTACCACCTGATCAGTGGCATATCCAAGATTTGAGTCTGGGTTGAGTAGGGTTTCCAAGTGATTTCCAAGGTAAATCAAATTAATTCATATTATCTCAGTAGATTCGAGAATGTCTAAATTCGTTTCTTAGGCATACGGCATATTAGGCATACTACCATCGTACTAACAATACACATACCGCTATTGGATATAATATGGAACATGAAATTATAAAAAGTGGTACAAAAATCATTGAGCCGCGAAGTTTGAATGAGCGTATACTGAATATTCTCGTGTAAACATACAAACCACACGCTGTGTAAGAGGTTTCGCTAAGGCCGCGAGAAAATTTCAAGCTTATAGCTAGCTATACTAAATGCGTTACTATGTCACATGTTCAAATGCAATACGGTTGTACTCAGTTTTTTTACAAATTTAGTTACTCTGCGAATTTCTCGTTGTTATCAATAAGACAAATGTTAAAATGTTCACTAATGCTCAGCCAAACCTTATGAAGTGCATACACCATCAACAAACTCGATATTGCCTACATAGAAAATTAGCTTCGTGCAAAATTGTAAGTCAAAATATCAGTTCGTTTTCGAGATATCGTGGGAACAGACAGATGTACAGAAATAAAATGTTCTAGCCCGAGAAATAGGCTTCGCTAACGCTCAGCCAATAAATTAAGGCTTTGGTTTTGGTTTCTAATTATTGGTTCCCCGATTTCAAACAGACCCTAGAGACCGATTGGCTAGCAAGGAACAGTGAAGTGGAGACGATAGCCACATGTCGTCCCGCGGGACTTTCCCCGCAGTTTCGTGCGGTCGGTCAGGCCTGTTGTAACCGGACGAGGATTATGCAGTCGGACGAGTGAGTGTGTTCTGTGTTGTAGAGAAGAGGATTATATCAGGTGAGGTACAAAGAGGTTCTGACCACAATACCCGTCCTGTATTGACCACTCACTCCACTACTCTATGGACACACGTCTACATTCAGAGCCTGCCGAAGCTGATGTGTGATGCAACATTGTTTACGGTGAATTAGAGGTGATTGATCCGCGATCTGTGCCGTCACTGAGATTGAAAGACAATAAAGAATTGAATGACAACACATTAATTCTATGAATAGCGCTTTGAAGCAAATTATATTGTAATAGTTATTTATAGTTTTTTGTAGGAATGTGCTTGTTGGTAATATATTTATTTTATTAAGTAAAATTTTAAATGGCCGACATTAAAACACTTGCCGACATTGTGATTTCATGCAAGTACCTTTTTTATAAATCTTACTTTGTACAGATATAGACTTTTCCTTGAATAAGAAATCTATACAGGCGGTTAAAGTTAATTAACAAGGGAACAACACAAATAACTAAATTTAGTTTACCAAGAGTCGTGTTCTTGCAAAGAAAGCACAACCAAGAATACCACCTAAATTCCTACAACAGTTTAAACTTACATATCTTTATTACGGTAGACAATAAAATACACTGCATTGCAAATCTCTGAGATACGAGAAATTTTGAAAGACTTATCACAGTTTTCTGTATGTAAACATACAAAAATGTACATGTCTTTGCCAGTATTTCCCACAGACACAGCTTCGATATCTGTCAATTAAATTTTAACAAGGCTTGAAGAACATGTGACAATTTAGTAGTTAAATATGTGAGTAAAAGTTAAATATACCCTTCAAAAATAATGTGGAATTATTTTTAGATTCTGTGCCATGAAACAGAGAAGAGAGGAATTGGACTGGATAGGACTGAATATTCTGAATAAATGCTATAATAATTATGGTGTTACTCTTATTATCTTGATGGGTTTGTTAATATTTTTGCAATGCGACATGACGACAATCGTAATTGTACAACATATAGAAGTACTGTCGAGGAATTAATTGATGAATATTTAATAAATGTATCGGATAAAATCAACGATAAGTATGATAAATTAAGGAAAACAAATTTTGGAATTCTATATAATTCAGTAAACCTTCTAAAAACAGATTACTTCCACGCATGTGAACAATTCTTACAATTTATTACGGACACATAAATATACATTTAAAATTAGAAATGCAATAATCACAAATATCATTAAATATAAGCGACCAAAGACTAAAAGAAATTGACTCACTATTTAATTGTATTAAATTACCGAGAAATAGTAATAGTGTGAAAACGTAACTATTGCTTACAAGATGGATAAGGTTTGTTCTGTTTTTATGTTACAGTATTGCAGCTGGCAATATAACTGGATGACGAACGAATATTAATGGTTCATTTAGTGGTGTATGGTGATGGGCCGAAAATCTTTAAGGTTGATGGTTGAAAGACGTGAACATCTATAAAGGTGGTCCATTCTTTTGTGGTTGGTTTATTTTTTAAATTTCAGAGTCTTATTTCTTTAAGATAACTTCTGAAACTACTGAAGATAAGGATGTACATTTCGTACAGCGTACGGATTATACCTCAGTGAATCATCACGTCATTGGATGACATGTGTTTTATACTTATTTAAGAGAAGGAAATGTTGCTGCCACGAAACTTGATCATGAACCGGCCTAAAAAGATCACAAAATAGTTAGCTTTAAACCGAAGCAATAGTTAATACAATAAACACTGCTTCAACAGAAGGGTTGCGCTCGTACAACTTCGCATCTGGTTTTATTATCAAATCTAAAATATAAGAACTGAATTACTTTTATAATTTGCTGTATATTTTGTATATCAATATATTAATATTAATAATTATAAGAAAGTATTCTGTTAAGAACTGTTATAATACGCAAAATTATAATACTTAAAGACAGAGATTGCGGGAATTTGTCTTCGTGACTGAGGTAGGCTAATTTGTCTAATGGATATCATCCCACTTATACCGAAAGTGGGTGTTTAATTCAGCTACGAATGAAAAATCGAATGTGTTTATTTATGATTGTTTCATTGTAACGTTCTATATTAATAATTTGTAATAATCGGTTTACTCTAATTGCTCTTAGAACAATAAATAATGTTTACCTCAAGGGGATGTGTGACTAAAATTGAAAAAGTGAACGCAACCGAATACTAATTACCATACCATAAGTATCTATATATATATATATATATATATATATATATATATATATATATATATATATATATATAAAAAAAAAAAATGTAAATGTCTCCAAATATGCTCCTACAGTCTTAAGGAAGGAATCTTAGTTAAGAGAGGAGTTTTGTTCGAGACATCACGTCATGTTGTCTCTATGTATGAAACTGTAGACCATGCAGCCACCGGGTCTCCGCCGTCTCTGGCTCACGCTATTGTGTATTAGTAACAGCTGTCTGGGGGTGAGAGTGGGTGCCAGACTTCAACTTGGTAAAAAAGTTGAAGATCTTGCATTTTTACAGCTACTATCCTGGACTCAGAGATGAATAGTAAAAGCTATTTTGAATAACAAAAAGCTCCTATTGCAAACCGGCAGTAGCGGGAGAGAAAGGGAGAACGACTACAAGTCATCATTGCCTAAGAGCATCGATGGTCCAGAATGGTGAATGTCTGATGTCAAATTACTCGTACTTTGAGTGCCCATGTTTGCAGCTGTTCTACATAAAACCTTTCACTTAATTAGCCTAGCCCCTCGTTTCTGCATTTGCTGTTGTCATTATAGTTTTGTTACCTGTACTCGATATGGTCGTTGCACTCAGTTAAGTTTTTGTTATGAGTAATACTGTATGTTTATGAATATATAATCCTATCACAAAAATGTACTAGCAGCTCAAGCATTTGTCCTATGTTTACATAAAAAGTGTACTACAAATAAGTTCAGTATGGTGAGAGATAATAAAGTGGTGTGATTTCTCTGAAAAATATACAGCCATTTGCTGACTCTCAATGAAATTTCCCCTATTCCCCAAGATATTTAAGGTAGAAGTACGCTAGACCACATGTCGCATAACAGGCTTCGTCGATGTTGCATAAAGCAATTTCAAGTCTATAGCATATTTCAGTCTCGAGATGTCTTGCGGGCGGACAATCCGACAAAAAGAACTTTTACCACCCTCCGGCAGACAGAACAGAACTTTTGCCAGCCTACTGAATAGGTAGGCTTTAATTACGCTCAGCCAAATCCCGAGCATAGACAAACACCATCTTCGAATTAGTGGCTTTGCAGTTTCATGCAAATTGAAAGTCTACAGATGCAATCGCTCACCTTAAGCCGTCATCAAACACGTCGCTGCCTGTACGGAAATGAAGTTACATACACAATTTAAAGCCCATAGTTATAATTCATTCTTCAGGTATCCAGTGGAAACAGATGCATACACTCTATATTGTCTATATACAAATAAATCGGTAGTACGGAGTATTCAAGAACCCACAAAACGTAAATTTCCGACCAGTCTATTAAAATTTCAAATGATTGTGCCCATGGATTGACATGCACCATCATTGAACGCATACGAAATTTCATGCTTAAGCCTACGGTCCAGTTTGTTCTCGAGAGATAAATACATAAAATATTTACAGTCCATGATTCTTAGGAGCAACCATTTTTCGCTCATTTGGCTCTCGATGCCCCAAATTCCATCTTGAGAAAATAATTATTTTAGAAATAGTTTATTTGATGTATAATATTCAAGACCTTCAGACGGCCTTTTTTGTCAGGACTGTCGTAGTTTTCACATCCCTGCTGCCGCGTCAACACATTTTTCAAAGTTATATTGAATACGGTCTGTGTCTAAACAAATACAGTTGAGATCTTCCTCTGAAATTTTTTCACACAGATGGATTACTAAAAAGTGTTTAATCAGAGTTATCATTGAAAGGTATTGCATGATTTATTTTGGCAGTAACGCCTTACACCGGGTATATCGGAGTGAATATAATGAAGTCCGTAAGTGGTGTGAGAGAAACGTGAGGCCAAAAACTGGTGCTGCGTCGTGAGTCCGTTCATCTCCTACAATGTTAGCATGTTCATTGTTAGCATTTTTACCACTCAAATAATAATAAATTTAAAACAAAACTTAAAAATGTATTCTCAAAGTCTAGACGACGCCTTGTTAACGATAACGAAACAAACCATATTAGACTAGTAACATTATTTAAGTGATTGTTTTGATAATTATACGCCGAATCACGTAAGGTGAATAAACAAACTACCAATATCTTATACAACAACATCATGAAATGTGTACATTTGAGTACCTGATAAAGTGTATTTTCTTCTACACTCGGGATTTCTTACATTCGAGAAAATGCATTGTAACATACATGTAGGCTACTATCTATTACAAAATGGAAAAATATATTTAACTGACCGTTGATGTTTCATCAAGTAATCAGTACACAGGAAAATATTTTTTTCCCTACAGTAAACAAGGCTAGACTAACACTCTTTGTATAAGAAGAGTTACTATTGTTTCCAGACTAAACATTTAGTTCGGAACTAATTATTTGAATACCGTATAATCTTTAAAGTTATTTTGGATAAAAACAAAGTTAGTTTTAAAGTTATACAAGTGTAACGGTGTAAGTGGTCCTAACTATTTTTCATAAATAATATCGTTTTTAAAATCGTAAACATTGTTTAGGCTGATTTGGGATTCGCTCTAGGTGAATTTGGTATCTAAAAGTTATTTGTCACTTCGGTGGTGGCATGATAGAGAAATATATTCCAAAGACGACCCCAAATACACTAGATGGTCTTCACAGAGATGCGAGTGTTGTTGGGAGCGCTGACGTTCTCTTCGATAGAGCCAGAGCGAAGCAATTCACTGGGCGACTGACTTCGTACCACAATAACAGTGTCTGCTGCCCTTTCCGTCATCTCGCCGCCATTCTGCACGCTCCACGCACGAACACCTCGACCCCGCTCGTGCTTTCCCTCGTTTGTTTGGATTATGTGTTTTTAATGGATGTCTTGATTGCCCATGGTCAGTAGAGCACGCAGGCCACGCTCTTTAGCGGTGTCATGACTCGTGCACGCGCACTCTACTTGTTGTCTGGGTGTAGCGATATCGTCACCTTCATGTCGCAAGTCATTGTCAGTGTTCTCTACTCAGCCAAGACACATGGTGAATGTAAACGTCATGGGACTGTTGCGAGGCTTATCTACAACCAGCTGCCTGGTAAATACTGAACACCATAAGAATATTTTTCCACTTCACTACGCATAGCTACGGATATTGGGTTAAGCTCCCACATCCATGCTCAGCGGAATGTATGAAATCTGACAGTGGTATGAATGACTCCTAGAGTCTTGAGTCCACGTCTAGTGATGAGATCCATAAAAATCGACAACGGTCAAGAAGTCGCTCAAAACGAACTCCTTGCATCGTTCCGACATTAGAGACACCTACGCTACAAAGGAGCACAGCCTGTTTACCCAGTGTAGCCTAGATGAAGAGGTATACTTATTGCCTCATCATGTGAACAAATGAGGGCACATCTTAATTTAATGGCTTAAAATTGCCATTTCTGCCTGTCTCAATGGAATTTGTCAGAGTTATCAAACATTTTTACTTTGGTCTCATGGATAATCATGGTGGCAGCGAGAAAATTGCAGAGCAAATATTTGTTAGCAAACACGCATACATTTTAACATACAAGGTAATAATACTTAACCTTTAAACTATTGAAAGAAATGACGAAGTTTGTCCATGCAGCCTTAGCGAGACTTTTTACGCGACGTGTGGTGAAACATACTCCTAACTTTTGTAATGTAAAGTTAAATGTTAAAAATAATTATATTCCCTTGAATAACCAGCATAAACACATTCTGATAAGGAGTCGTTTCAGGGGGAAACATAACAAATTTTATCAAAATATATTAACAGATTTTTATAGATATCAAGACAGAAGTAAGTTATTCTTAATAAATGTTCATATTCTAATTTTTTCTTTGTAAGTCGTATCTCGTTCTTGGATAGTTGACCAATTCCTAAAATAACAGTTAGTGTGATTGTTACTCCTGGAAACTGGAGTCACGTCGTCTATGATAACGTTAAATTCCAGACGCTGCAAAATAGGAAGGTGAACTGGAGCTAAATTCAACACTCATAAAGAATCAACCTTCCCACCTTGGTCTGTTAATACAACAGTTAGTCTAGCGTTTTGGAAAATTAAAATTCTCATCAGAATTTATTGATGGTTTGTCGTCGTTCTACGGAATTCCATAAAACTTCATATTTCACTTGTCTTATTACAACATTCCATGGATAATAAACAACAGATGAATACATTCCAGATATGTAAACGATCTTTAATAACTGAAAAGTTTCGTATGTAGCATTCGATTAATTGTCACGGAAACATTAGTGAGTGCGTAGACTTTTGTAACTTAAGGAACGACTAAATTTCTCCGAAGCACCTACATAAATATTTTGGTTGTAGAAACAGACAACGTATAGATGCGAGCGTAGAAGATGGAACGCACTGACGTAAAACGTTGACCAAATCTAGAATAAATTACTTTGCTCTCTGTTATTCAATGAAATACATTCTTTTCATTTTTACTCTCCAATTCTATCGTGTTGGTGTTATTTTGTGTTGGATAGATTGCATGTTTTACTCGCTGTAATATGGATCTGACAGTATAGAACTCCAAAAATAACTATAAAGGACATTATTAGTATAAATTACTTTTGGAATTATTCATGTAATTAATTTAATCAAGGATAAAAACGCAACATACGTGTAGGCAGAAAGGAGTGACAATAAAGTAGGTGAACTTGATTGCACAGTAGGCCTACTGGCGGCCACGTTCTACATAGAGATACTGTCGAGGGACAATACTGATGTGATAAAGGCAATTCAGTTTCAATTCAAGTCGCGACGCATTGACGATTGGACACGAGTGTATTATACTGATGGTCAAGGAATCGCTACACATTGTGTTACTGGTAACAGTAGGTTAGGTTTGGAGTTGGACTTACCTCGTTGCTCCACAGGCTGTTGGACTGGTAGCAGGGTCTGCAGTAATCTCGAGCCATCTACGTCATCTGCAACAGAACAGAAGTAGATATATTTTATTAGGTTGTGATATAAAACAAATGTTGACAATAAATTACTATTATACCTCCATTAGGATCAAACTATCTCTAATATCACATAGATTTTCAGAGTCACAAATAAACCTTTTTCAATAATATTAAAATTCTTTCAAGGGTTTAAGTGTTAAAAAGTGTACTAACTCCCTACTCTAACTTATTACTGAGAAACCTTTTAGTAACACTAACTAAAACTACTTTCACTTTCTACTTGATCATCTTATTTGAAAATCCACGCAATGGCCAGTACCCCATGGCAGAATGAGTCTAAAATTGTTTCTCTTAAAAAATTGCTATTTATATAGGCCTATAAGTTCTTAGATTGCCCCATAATTAGTTATCCTACTGACTTCCTACTTTTACGTGGATACATACCAGCGTCAGACCTGGCAAATAGTCTTTACCTTCATAGCTAACGCTAAGTAACATTATTTACGCGTGTAACGGTAGATTAAAAACCCGTTTAGCTAAACATATGACATGTGGAATAAGTTATCGTTTTATATTTTAAACCTTTTTGATATTCTCCTATTTCATCCTCCTTGGCAAACTGGCGCGGCTGACGAATGATTTCCTTCTTAGAAGAAAGTCTCGATCGATTTGAAGTAAAACAGGATTTGTGCCTACACAATGCAACCTGTCATCAGACTCTGGAGTAATACGATTCACAAATCATGAATATATATTTTGGCCTTGACGGGCAGAATAGTCGGTCATTATGTGTTACTGCTATGTCACCGTCACTTGATGGGTGACCACTTAACACCTTGAAGAGTATAACAACCTCGTAATATCAGTTCAGATGGTTGGCTGTGAGGCAGCGTTTATCTGCAGTTTATAGCCAAGGGAAAGTACACAATAGTCCTCGAACTGTTGCATCACGAGACCTGAATTATGGCATATTTCTTATAGTGTAACAATAATAATTGAGGCAAGGCCTGAAATGGTGCATCGTGAATCAGTCTATTTCTCAGAGGAGTCTAATTCCAATTTAGGAAAGATTAAAAGGCAGAGTGGTCAAATATAAAATGTTGGAAGATTAATTTAGTGCTAAACAACTTTATAACTACAGTAAATAACAAAAACCTTTTCGCACAACAGTATTTATCAGTAGGCATTTTTTTATTAAGAAAACATGTACCTGTTTTAATGTACCTAATAAGCATAAATATAATGTAAATATACTTTATAAAACCTAACTTTAGTTTACAAGAAAATAAAAAACATATTTAAATCATGAATTTTTGTATTTAACATGCAGAACGTAGGGTGTTACTTAACACTTAAGACTATCTTACTTTCAGATTCTCGCCTTAAGAGCCGACTGTACTGGCGGACATCTTGACTTTAAGCCTCATAAGAACAATGTTAAAGTTCAAACACTTTTATGCCTTTATGTTTTTGCGTTGAATTATTGGATGTGTCTAGTTTTTTTTTCGATAAAGTTAATACGCATAAAACGCAACAAACATGTATGCTCATAGGCTATAGGTTACTCAGACAAAAACCTAAACGTTTTTGTAGGTACTTAATTGCTTAAATAATAAAAAGTATTCATATTACAAAAGTAAAAATTGTTTGGATGCATATTACTCATATCTTTGAAATGAGACATTTTCCTTGATTCTAAATTAATAAGGGTCTTTGAAGGAGTGGTAAAACTTTTTATCTCAACCGATTGATACCAATTTTAATCGATAGTTATGAAGAAGAAGGCAGGACTGTGCGGTAAGTGGTTGTTCATGTTGTTTCCTTAAAGCACATATTGCCCAAAAAGGCTTTATGGAAACAACAGCTGATTTCCAACAAGTCTATGGAATTAACAAACTGAACCTGTCCTGTCGCGCAGCCCAGGTAAAAACATTACTCGTGTTGTGTAAGTACAAAATACCAGCTGGTATTGCTAGTTTAGGAAACCAACCAAGAGACTGTACCGAACGTGCTTGATGTTTTAAGAACCGGGAAGTAACGGTGACATACTTTAGGTGTAAACTCTATTGTACGTTACTATAGTACAGGAATGTTGAGTTTAGCTTCAACTTCCGCTTAGTGCAGCGTGTGGGAACACTGCCATAGACTTGATTCTAGAATCTGGAATCAGGTCCGCATCAAGAGAACAAGAATAGTTGGCGAAGAAGAAGCTCAAAACCAACTCTGTTTCTACATCAGTTTCTACATCAGTTTCTACATCATCGTTTCTACATCAGAGATGTAAACAATTCAATATTATTATGTTTACAGGTCTCGCTATGTCTACTATTCCTGGGCACTTATCTAGGAAAGAACAATTTATTATGTTTTACATCAATGAACCAGGAATAATATGATGTAACTTAGCGTAGGAAATGAGCAACATCGTGAACAATAAATATCTTAAAGAAACAACTCGAATCTGAAATCATAGACTTTATGAACGCATTACTTTTAAAGCCTTTGTTTGTAAAAAAAACATCTCAATCAAATATTCACAGACTTTAGACAATTTAGCATCTTTGGTTTTGTGATTTCATTACACATCTTTTATCTGTTTAATGTTTATTAGTAAACACCTTAAGTTTTCATATAATTTCGTGCTATAAATTGAAAGTAAAAAACTGTACCTACTTTAAAACTCTAAATGGCATAATAATTATTGCTTATTTGCACAATTATATTTAAGGATATTCCTCAAAATTTCAGTGACTCTAACTTAAATAGTTTGGAAATTACAAATTAACCTCAAACAAATAGACAAGCAAACAAAAAGAATTTAAACATGCATTTTTTTCTTATTTTTGAAGGATTAAACTAATTAATAAAATATTGGTCAACCGTTTCTGGCCTATACAAAAATCTGTTATTATAATTCTTTAAATTGGATTTTATCCGACATAGGTTTCATTTTATTCTTATTATTTAGATTGTATGGTTGATAGTTTTAGTCTCGTATAGTATTTTTGAAGATGGTTATTTGTTAGCGTAAAAAAATAGTGGTCAAGCCGGGATTTCAACCCGGATCCCTCGGGTGCCAAGCCGAGACGCTTACCACTCAGCTATCAGGGATGGCTACTTACGTTTGGTATAGTAGGTGCTAAATTGCGAATTCGTCTAATTTGAACATTATAAGGATAAAAAAAAAAAATACATAATAAATACTTATATAACTCCCCGTTACACATCGGTTATCTATGTGTTTAATATATATAATAGGAAACAATAAAACTTATTGTTAACACAATTAGTCTAATTTTAAAGTTGCTTGAATGGAAATGTGGAAGAACTTTTAAACGTGGAATATACGGGTGTCCTGTAATGGAAGAATGCGTCGCTTGCGCCGATGCGCATCCACATGAAAGGTAAGTGGTTATTTCATGTTCCATATTTCTTTATCCAAGATAATCACCAATGGTGTCGACAAATGACTGAGACACGATTCCAATTAAAGACAATTCTAGTGTCAGGAACACGTGATATAACACGTGACGATCAACCCTAATTATGTGCGTTCAAGGAGTTATGCCCTCAATGGTATGTATATAGTATGCCGACAAGAGCTCGTTATTGCCATTTAGAGACCAGTCTTAAACACGTGTGAAGGCCACTTGGCTCAGATCACATGTGCGGAAATCTGATGCAACCAGTATAAACATAAACACGACACTTGCCCTTTGTGCGCTACAATGGCTGTAACAGCTGTGTCAGAGCGACTTGGTGACATAGGACGACCTTTCCCGCACCGCGGTCGTCTGCATCATGAGGATGAGAGACATGACCTTGTGATAAGTCAAGGTAAATAGGATGAAGAATCGTTTCCTTAGTTGTAACCTCTGGATTGTTCAACTTTAACTGTATCCTCTCTCACAACAAACTGTATTAGTGGACTATACAGTATACAATATAAGTATCCTATATAAGTATTAAATGACTCATTATTTTTACTCGATATTGATGTCATCCTCATATATTTGTTAAGCCCCAATACAATATCCGATTAATTCGTAGTTTCATCCAATTCGTCAGATGGTAGATAGGATTGGGCTGGGGTTTGACAGTGTGTGGTGACAGTCGTCCGCATCGGACCCAGTTGGCCGACCCTCTGGTTTACCATCTCGGCGTTGAACACGCGCAAATCACGATTACCGTTAAAGCCTTGTGTAGAGAGGGCTGACCGGTTTGACTGTGTAAAGGAGAATCGCTGACCCGAACATTTGTGCGTCGAGAACTTCAAGAAAACCTGGACGATCTGGTTCTCCCGATCGAGTTGGGTAGTGTGAGGGAAGAGAGGCTATAGTCCTCTCTCTTAATCCGCTTTCCTTTAAACTTTGGCATACAGTAATGCTTAATTGCAACAGTAAGGACAACAACAAAATGTATTTACGAATCCATCAGTAACGTTACTATAAATTGAGCACCGGAGTTTCCAAGTGGGTACCTATTCAAAGAATTGTGTAACATAGCGTGTGTGTGTGTGTATTGATTCACAACTGCCCGGCAAGTAGTCAATTCCAGGCGATTATTCTGGTGGTTGCCGAAGACTGATGGAGTGACGCAAGGTTGTCAGACGGCCCAGTGAAAGCAACTGTCAAACATTGGCAGCAGCGCCAGCACGAGCCTCATACAAAATTGTGGACCCCGATGGCTCCTGGCGTACTAATACTATTGCTAGTGAAGCTAGTAGTGAGTCTCATGATGTTCGGTGTGGACAGCTCATTGACGACGCGACTAGAAACCGACCTCATTCACGCAACAAACACAGTGTGATTCAAAGTATACCGATCATCAAGATTTTCCGGTTCAAACAGGAACGTTTGGTCTAGCATTAGTTAACTGGATATGTTAAAATATCGTATTCCAAGATTTGAATTGTTAGGGATTTTTCGACGCAGTTTGAACACGATCACGATTCTGGTCTTAAGCTTAAGAAATTAAGAGAATATGTATTACGTTAGAGGCTTACTTAAACACAACATAAAACTGTCCATTTTATACAATCAAATAACAAATTAGTCCTTCCAGCTCAGCCGGAAGAAGTATGGTAGATCTTGTAAAACAAAACTGAGAATAATTTATTTCTTTATGGCATTTACATATCACTCAAAAACCGTTTGAAGTACAAAAACGTTCACTACAAAAGGTGAAACTTTATTAGCATTCCGAAACACCTTTTACTTTCTTTCTAACTCATGAAATAAAATACGAGTTGTGATAAGAAGTTTTTCAACCACCGCTATATTGGAACGAAATAGTGTACTTAACTTGCCCCTGCACCTATGCACCTAGCCGAGATATTTAGATAAATCTTTTGCTTCAAATTTTCACTTAGTTTTGGCACAGTTAAAATTATATATATATATATATATATATATATATATATATATATATATATATATATATATATATATATATATATGCTTTAAATTTTTCCGGTTCCCAAACCCCTTCTTTAGAAACACACTTATTAATCAAAGAAACAAACATAAATCAAAGCAATAAATTATTAACATAACAAAAAAATAATTTAAAAAAAATAAATACCTTAAACAAAAAATTTCTAATTAGCTGTAAATATATTTACTGTAGAATATATGTAAATTTTGACACTGAAAACAAATTTTGTTTAAAAGGAACTTGTTGTTTATGATGTTAATTTGTTAACATAATTTTTGGTTGTCATTTATTCGTTTCAGTTCTGTTTATTTATCTCATTAAATCAACGGTTTTATGATAAAGAGTTCTGGGAATCCGAACATTTCAAACACTCATTGGTTTTTTACTATGTTTCTATAATTGCCACCTGCTTGTAAGTGTATTAATTAAAGCCCACTGTTATTACATGTGAGCAAAAGTTAACATTCTGGGATTTTACAAGTCTGATTCCTATCTAATGACGATGATTGTGCAATTGTGTACTTTCATTTTAATCATAAAACGTCTGAATTTTTTAAAAGTTCCATGACTTTTTTTATTTATTAATCGACCCACTTAGAATTTTCTATCAATAAAGTGAATTTACAACTCTGTAATAAGTTAGATCAAGTATTTATAGCAGAAAATAAAACAGACAGAAGACCTGACGCATCAGCACAACACAACCACGCAGAGTCCCGAGGCTAAGAAAGAGTCGGAGAAAGTAAATAATCGCTCATAACGGCCCAGAATTTATACTCCTTAACTTCTAAACACCGCGCAACAAAATAATTACTACTTTGACAACCGTCAATGCGAGTCTTAATAGGGAGTTGGCAGTGATTATAGTAAGTGTTACATAAATCGATGTAATAACGAGGAATCGCCGAGCAATTACGTAAGTGAGGCCCAAGCACGGGACGTAGTGCAACAGCCTCACGCTTCGAAGACAATCAGATTAACGAGTCGTTCTAGGAAGAGGAACTCTGGAATGAATGAGGAAAGGAACGCCGGCTTTGATCAGAACCAATGAGTTGGCGTGATTATAAACGGTCTGTGCGTGTTGAATTGGCTAATTGAACGTTTGTTATTTCAAATCAACAAGCATAACTTCACGTCAGTCGAGTAGAATTGCCGCTTTTGAGTTCAAAGCGACGCGACACTTGTTGTGTAGTAACATATTAATCTTTAAGATTGCGTTACACCCAGTATAGTACTCGTAAAAGTATTACGAAAAATATGTTTCTAGAATAATAATGAACTTCTATCTTAACTGTCAAAACTGGTTTAAATGAGACCTACACAACACAGATCTTTGATCTGTAGATGCTTCAGTTTTAGAATATTTTATAGCTAAAAGAATTCTAGTGTGACTAATATTGTATGGAGATTAAATGTGTATTATGGCAGTAATTTATAGACTAGTAGTATAGGAGATGTATACTATGTTTTGTTGTTAATGGTAATACCGTAACTTCAGAATTTATAAATTGTATTGGTAGTTCAATCTCATGGAATTTCGACTATTGTGATCTTCGGACTGAAAGGAAAAAGCCACTGGACTGACGAGTTTGTAAGGCGATAAATATAATTCGTCATACCAAAATTCAATCGAGTACTTTCCTTCTCGTCGCTAGACAATGGACCATTAACAAAAGTGTACAGATATAACAAAAGCGCCATCCGGCCCGGAGGACCTAAACATTTCACGGACCATCACGTCGTTACGTCCTGGCCACCGTAACAGTGGCATTACGATAACGACGTTAATGCCGCCTGGCGGGAGGAAACGGAAACTTTTATTGGCGGTATTGAAAGTGAGAGCGGAAGTGCAAGTATGAATCACACACACGCGCGCATCGGGAGAAACTCTATGCAAATCAGTGTTACTTTCTCTGTGTGGGTGTCTCCGGTCGTCTCGCAATACTCAGCCTTGGCACCGGTTGACCGCTGGACAATGTGGTGAGACTGACCTCAGGTCACCAGTAGAGAGCGTGCGGTAACATCCGGGGTCATATTAGACATTATCTAAAACTTACGGAACATGATTGGAACAACTAATTTGAATGAGTTGGTAAATCTTATAAATTGGTTGGTAGGTTATTATGGAAGAAATAATAAGAAAGAAAATAGTGTCTGGAATATCTTGTCTTAGATGGCGGAAGTTGGGAGTTGTGGTGGAATGTAGAGTAAGAGAAGCGAAATACTCCAGCTAATAAAATGATAGCTAGATGTAGTTAGTTACAAGACGATGAGGTAGACCAACCCCGTTGGTTAAGCGAGAATCTTACGTCCCATTGCTTTACAAACATTAAGATGTGCGGTTATGTTTTGACATGCTGTTGTTTGCCTTGTCGTCAGGTGACTTGAGCAGTGAAATTTGTTCAGGTTTTGCCTGATCATTTATTACCAAAATCAGACAAGTACCTAGCTTATTTGGATCCCAAACTAAACTTATTCTCGTGTTATCTCCTCTTGTAGCCTATTTAAACTTGTTTCCTAATGGATCCTTGCTTAAACAAGCATCAAAGATACACAGATCTTTATTTGGAAGTAAATTCGAACGTAGAACAGCTATTAGTCAAAGGTCTTAAGCACACAAGAGAAAACGGAACTGTCACTGGAACACAGTTCACAGCACGTTGTGTTTTACAGACTTATCTAGAATCTAACACTGGCGGGACATTGTGAACCGCTAGCTAAGATACCATAAAACTTCTTCCTGGATTGTCTGTGATCTATACGTTATGGCAGATTGAATTATGGAAGTTCATACCTGTGAGTTGAAATAATAATGTTTTATTTCAAGGTATCAAAACTTTCGGCAAGAAATCATTAGATGAATTTTTAACCACTGTGTGTGAATGACTATGTTTTTTTGACGATGGGGAAATGCTAATGCACCGTCAGCGAATTTCGCTGGTAAGCGGAACTCGCACCTACTCACTAAAAATCCTACCGGTCCTGGCATTGCTCCCTCTAGGGACTGCTTTTCACATTATTTTAAGAGGGTGCCTACTTAAACCAACATAGGGCTCCTTCGGTACCAAACCGTCGACTGGGGCTTTCTTTTATTTTTTTGTTTTTTCACCACCCCCTCTACTGAATGGTTATCTATTGCTATTATGTTTTTAGATAAAATTTCAATCTTTCTAAAAAGGCATATTCTATCCTAAGGCATAATGATATACAATTACTTTATAGAAAAATAGGATATTAAAAACATATATTAAATTTATATTAATTTAATAAAATAATAAGCTACATTTGGTGGGAATTATAATAAATTTCTTTTTGGTTCAACTTTTGACAAAAAATTCATAAAATTATGAAGATTATTTAGTTTTCAAAATTTAAAAACTAAGAATATGTCGATTTTCTATCAAGGTTTTACAAATTTCAGTTTTTTATGCTATTTATTTAAAACTCTTTCTTTCTTTTTCAAAAATGTGTTTACTCAGTGTTAAGTTTGTAAATCTGTATCAACATTTCGATTTCTACGATATTTTATTGTGTTTTTGTTTACTCAATCTCATTAATTATGATTCTCACTTGTTGTATTGCCTTTGCATCCGAGAGTGTTCCTAGAAACGTTGACTGTTTTTTTTAAATAATTCCATTGCAAGTCCTTCTCCATTTCAATTAGCGAAAATGTTCGTGGGTCACTAATGGACATCACGAGGTATGAGAACCATTTATAACACAGCTAATTTAGAGCCACGGCCACCATTCTGAATGGGCGTAGCGCGGCGCCGACCTCACTTAGTGATGTACAAGTAGCCATCCACTAAACACCACAATCTAATTAGGACAAGAACTAGATCATTATGTAGTTACAAACAACTGACGTGATTAGACTTGTTTATTGAAGACTAATCCTCACGTTTTGCTACAGGCGACACCAACTTCTGTTTTTTTTTTAAAGGTCGCCGTGTTTGGTAGGGATTATGGCAGTAATCTCATAATTAAAAGTTTAAATCGTTCGTTTTAAAACAATGTATTAAAATGATTAAACTTGTATGATAATAATATAATCTGAAATGGTTATTTTGGTGATATTTAAAATGTCTTTAATTAGAGATTAGTTGTATTATCTTTTATCGCAGGATTATGGGAATGTTTCATTGTAAAGATATTTTAATGCATAATCAAAAGTTTATAATTTTATTGCAAAGTGTATACTTTTTCAATATGTAACGATGAAGAAAAAGAGTTTGAAATTTATTTTGAGTACCGTATGCATATAGTTTTACTAGTAACAGTATAAAATATATACTAAGCCCTTTGACGTGTATTAATTATTGTTAAAACAAGACATGCATCACAATTATTTGACAAAAATAAAATCGTACAGTTTTTAAGGCTAAAATAATTGTTGTTATGTGGGATATTATCAACATTGCATGTATAGCCCGCGAATAAAATTGAATTTTTGCAGTATGTACTACTGTTCCACGTTCAGATAACAATTTTACAATAACAACTTTACAACAATGTTGAATTATAAATATTAATTTATTGAAATTGTTCAGTGTAATGTATTAATTAGGAAATTTACAAATTATATATATATATATGCTATAAGCTATATATCTATAAGCTATATTTAACAAGACATTTATTGGGTATGAAATATATAAAAAAGATCAATCCTTAAATAATAAAGATGAGTGTTGAGGCATTGTAGAGTCATTTAGCCCTCATGAACTTTGTAATTATTTTTTAAGTAAATGTCGTTTTTTGGATATACATGTAAAACATTACACAATTCGACACCAGCTTGAATATATGTTAAAATGTTACAACTTATTGCTTATTGCTAGAGAAAACCGAATTTATTAGAGTAAAACTTATTAATTTATTTACTTTTACTATAATGTAACAACTTTTAATCTTTATTTCTATACGTAGGAATGACTTCAAGCAACCATTGCTTTTGCAAGTCTACATAAATACAGGTATCCTCGAACTCTGTACCAGCCTTGAACTTTACTCCTCATGAAAATGTATTATTCCTGGGCAAATAAAAATAACGTATTCAAACTTTCAAAAACTCAATATTTACCCACACAATAGATATTTTGATTTTCACTTAATTATTTATAATTTCAGATCGGCTTGTAATATGTTAGAAATTAGAAATAAAACGTTATAACCCAAAGACCTAATTACAGAAAAAATAACTTCTTCAAAAATCTATTCCCTAATTGCCGGCTTCTTAAACATTTGCTACAAAAAAATTACATTTTTTTTGTAAATATATAAAAATTGCCATATGATACAAAATGTTACAGTTATTAGTTCTACATACACAAATACAACGATCTCAGTTAAGAAAATCGGTTGATGAGTTAGGTAGAGAATTATTTTTTTAACTGAATAATAAACAATGCAATATCAACTGTTATTATTTGCTAGTGAGCCACATGAACCAGATATATTTAATTTAGCTGCTGTAATCATCTGATTAAAACAACGTTCTTAGAGAGACCAGGAGACACCCTGTATAACGGTAGACCTGTGAGAATACTTAAGATTTGATGGTCAGATTTGCAACGCTACATCGTCTCTATGTTTTTGCTGATTGGGAGAATAAATACTAATACGTTTACAGTTTTGTCAAACTTAAAACACAGATTAGGTGAAAAATCTATAACGTTTAAGCGTATTCAAGAGTAGTTAGAAAATGACTGGATATGTTGATATTTACTTGGGAGATTATTAAGATTTGGAAAATCGAAGAAAATCGAGGATCTTCTCTAAAGTAACAACTACGTGCAGACCATGTTTAGATATAATTATGTAATAAAATAAATGACGCCGATGATATCAGTTCTGGCCTGTAATCAAAACAATGCGACTCCCACAGATGTGCCGCTCCGTGAAAGTTTAGGCTAAGTAGGGGTGAGATGGTCGAACATGCGGAACTCCACGCTTAACTCCTCATGTTACCTCATAACCGTCTGTGGACTTATCGCGCGCCAGGCAGACTTATCTCCGCTTAAATTACACGCTTCTGCTTAGTCATTTTGAAATTCAATCACTGAGTAGATTGAGCGGTTCCGCCTTTCTTGGCCCGTAACTGAATACGGAACTGTTAATGAGGTGCGAATTCCTCCACCCTTTCAGTTTGACATGGTGATTAGGCGCGAGAGATATTTCAAATTCATATTTGTATTCCAAGTGCGGGAGCACCAATCAGGGCGGCGCATATATTTACATTATTTCCACTGATGTGTTAAATAATGCTTTTAGTATTATAACATGGTTGAGAACTATTTATGGTATCATGAGTCTTAAATTATTGTAAGAACAAAATGTTTTTAAATTTATTTATTTTAATTTAGTCCCAGGTTAATCAGCCGTTTTGTATTTTGTTAAAACGCAAAATTATTTCAGAGCATTTTATGTAACTTGATTAATATCTTGGGATTTAGAAATTAAAAAAAAAAAATGCCTTCGCTAATTTGTAAATTAAAAAAATGTAAAATTTTACTATTTTAAAGTCTAGTTTGAAAACATTTGCAAATGACGATAGTTTTAGAAATATTTTAATACAAATAAAAAATACCTCTTTTATTAAAATAAAACTATATTTATCGTTTATAAAAATATGTTTAGTTATTCTTTCATACATTAATTGTTTTAGGTCCTCAATTTTTTATGTGAGTTTATAAGCGCTATTTATAACGAGATATTTGAGAAGCTGACGTCAAGCCTGTGCTTATTCTTATAAAACCTGATATAAATGAACATTTTGGCTTCTCCTTAATCGGTAATTGTATTACTTGGGGTTAGCAAATTCTACTTCTTCGTGGAACAAATAGTGCATGTAGTTTTGTACTTACTTTATACGGTTATACACCGTATTTTAAAGAATGTTTTCCTTAATAGTAAAGAAACTAATCCTGCAACACAATGTACGAAGCTGAATGCGACACGTGCCAGGACACTCAGGACAGACTCTCGACCATTTTGGGCCATTTATCCATTATGTCGGGCTCCAGGACCCACTGCGCCAGTAACTCCCACTGAACGGTCGATCGAGCTTTAGTCAGGGAGTCAGCCACTTCCTTATCCGCACCCATTTTTGGCTGGAACATCAATTAAACAATTATCGGACTCAGCTACTCGTGACCACTGTCTGGTGGGCAGGAGGAAACCGGAGGTTGCGAAACGTCCTCTCCAAAAACGTCCATTAGGAATTTCGTCTTTGAAAAGAGACCGCATAAGGTGCGAAAAGTTTTTTAGAGAAATAAATTGAATTAGTAAATCTTCATTAATGTTTAAATGTTATTAGGGTGAATCTTGACCTCTCTGCTGTCCTACCCGGCTTCGTACCTATTTATCCGCCAAGAGTTTTGCCAAATTTGTTACAAACTTAAAGGAGGGTAGGCAATATATTTTAATGTCGAACAATTAAAAAAGTTCTGAATTAAGGAACAATTTTTAAGTGACAAACAAAACATTAAAACGGTGTTGTGTTATATTTTTCATTTCTCCTTCCTATGACGTGGTATTAAGTTCAGGTACGTACATGTTTTGTAGTTCAATTTTATGAAATTACTACTTCTTTTAAAGGGCTATGGATGTATGTTTTGCTTGGAGGTAAAACTTTTGTTTCGCGTCACCGAACGTATCGTAGTGCTTGTTCGCTCTGTAGCCGCTAGGGGCGTGATTATCACCGCTATTTCGATATCAGGGAGGTCGTTTCTCCGTTCAGTGGCTATCCACGTGTGCTAGTAAGAGGTTACTGTCGATCCTTGTTGTAGTGATTACTTCTTTTGGCGGGCTATGGATCTATGTTTTGCACGGGGTCAAACTTTCTTTTCGCGTCACGCAAGTTTATGTTTCCACAAGCTTTCAAAGTAGAACGACAGCTTTACCGAAACGTAAACAAGCCGTTATATAAACATCTGATCTGAACTAACAAAAGTGACGTTAATGAAAGATCTGTTAGGAGAGATTAAGAGAAATATATAAACTGCAATAACATACATTATATACGATAAGGAAAATAACGAAACTCTTCTCTAGTCTACTAGTGTATTACAAGTATGATTTCTTTTGTTATTCAGTTTATTCATAATTTTAGTTTAAAGTTTGTTATTGACGATGGAAGGTTTGAAAGGATTACAGGATTTCGGACAATTGTCGACATTTTCTTCTTTTTGTTCTTTATTATTTTATGTATTGTATGTATTAATCCCCACCTGACGAAGAGGGTAGATTCGAAACGTTATGTTACACCTTCTGTAGCATATAACGATGGCAAATGTCCGAAATCCTGTTATCCATTCTAATTGACGTAAATGTTTGAAATATCGCATCATCTGGATCTATCCTTGTGCGTTTTTGGAACCTGGATTTTTTAAGGTTAGGTTACATAATTTCCAATTTAAAAGTTGACTAAATGTACAAAATCAATTCATACTCTACTATTAGTGGCTATGTTGACTTAAAAAACCTAAAAAACTTCCAACGCCAATCATTGCAAAAAGACTAAAATGTTTGGCAAAATACTGGTTTGAATAAATCTACGAACTACTAACTTATTTATCAATGAATCCAACGTAAGATGGTTTAAATTACTGCACCATTTAATAGCAGTATTTAAAAGTTCAGCACGGTTAGTATTTCTTCTTACTCCGGTTCAATATTAGTTTCGTTCTGACGAGTTAAAAAAATTGATTAGATCTTTTCAAGCTAAAACGTAGTGTAATTTAATCCCGGAAGAAAATGCGTCTTTCTGTTGTTATGTTATTATATATTGGGGCCTTACCTTACATTCACTTCAAAAATAAATTACGTAAAACAGATTTTAATACACATTTTGTTGAAGAAACGTCACAATCATTAATTAACTTTTTATGGTTTTATTGTTATTATTAAGCACACGAACTGGAATGCTTAGCATGTTTTTGTCACAAAAAAGATTGTTTTATAATATTGTGAATTGGCCTAACCTATTTTAACTGAACAACTTCGGTAACCTTAACTTCTATTAAATGAAAAAGTGTAGAGTTTCATTACAGTCAATTTGATACGTTCACTTAGTGTCTCAGGGAGCCGACCGTACTACGAATGGAAGATTGCACCGATGTTGCAAAATGCGGTAAATACCGAGGATATTACCGCCGGCTCAGCCATCAGGAACAAAGACGGAGGCACGCAAGTAATGAAGTGTGCCGCAATGGGAGACGTGGGTAACAATCGAGATAAGGCGGTCTAAACATTCCAGAAGTTACGGTTCACTTATGTAAGGTAATATTTGGCAAGGCGGGCAGCTAACAATGGTTGGGAGATGTTCCCAGGTTATATAAACTGGGTGAGAGCGCTCCCACCTTGTAATGACTCGGGTCTCAGCGCACTCGTGGGTACATTGACTGCACTTGTGAGTGCAACGGCACGTGTGTCTCCTCTGCTCGAGGAACTGACCCTGGGTTGTAAACCGCCGAGGCACGAAGATGATAGAAAAAGGCTCCATTACTATTCTCCGAGCACGCAGACGTTCAGGAAGAGAGTGCGGACTGACAATCCAGAAAAAATGTGTCTAGCATGGAGGAATGTTAACAGCCATGACAGCAGTCTTACTCTATCGTTGTTGATATCCAGCTTAATACTAGTTCTGATTCCTTTATTTTAGCATTTATTCTACGGCTTCCACTTAAGTATGCTCAATTCAACCCTCGTTAGGACTGAAAATTGTTTTGAACACTTCTGACGGTACGGTATGTTTCTATCGATGTTTTCTTATATGATCTGAATATAATCAATGTAAACATTCTATACAACAGCTGTATAATAATAAATTGTATTCAGGTATTGTTGCAGCAGTGTTCGCAACTCTCGATTTTAAATAAACTAAAATCATTGTAATTGTATTTTAAAAATCTTGTCTCTACCTACGAGTACAATGTTTTATACTGTAATTGTTTTGTAACTATTTTCTAGACTGAAAAAACATAATTAAATGTTTTGTTTTTACGAAAAACGTTCATTTAAGTAGTAAAAAGATTCTTATGTTAGTCTTATTTTTCGTATGTGTTCATTTAATTAAACATTTTTTTTTAACTTTGTGTTTGTTTATTATTAGCCTATTTTACATTATTCTCGAGACCGATATATTTTTGTCTGATATCAGAAATGGGTGGTCTGACAGGCCTGGGACGTATTTCAACACATTCTTCAGTACATTTTACATAAAATATAATAGATTTAACAACTGTTTTTAAGCCATAAAAATACAAGTTTCGCTTTTTTTCCGCCCTTTCCTAGAAAGTCGGGCGAAATCTTTCGCTAGCCGTAGCTCGCCAACAAAGCGTTTTCCGGACATATGTTTATATTAACTTTTGTAGTTATTGTGATGAGAGGAAATCACCTGAGAAGTTTGTCGGGTTACTCCTGGGATACCCTGTATATGATTGAATTTTAAGTTGCAGTTTAGCAAACATTTTCTCTTTGTTTTTAAGAGAGAACGTTTAATTCTTTTCTAACTTTTGAGTTATAGGCTTAATAAAATATAAAGGCCAAGTTTGGAGTGCATATTTGTAATTACAGTATAATATTAATCCCTCTCCGGCATTGAACTATCGACATCTTGGTTAGAAAGCAGAAGCCTAACCATTACGCTCCGTTGGAGGCTTAGGTACGTTAACTAGTGGTGTGTTGAATGTGTGTGTCTCTCTTTCTGTTTAAATATATAAGACGAAATTAATATTGCTTTTGTGGAGTATAACATCGTTAATAGGCACAGAATGAACTTTAAGATGTGTAGACATAAAAATAAAACAAATATTAGTATGTGAACAATTTAATATGAATGTAGATTATTGTTTATGTGAAAAAGAGGAATATTTTAGGACCTGGCTCTTGCGGATAACCTTGAGTTTTATTCGTTAATGACTATGGTAAGCCTCAAATGTTTTACGCTCTTATTTTTGGACGCTGAATTATGGGACGTGTCTCATTTTATAGACATAACTAATACACATCCAAACTTTCTCGATTTTCTCTAAAGTGAAAGTTTTAATTTTAAAAAGTACAAAACATTGTAAATTTTCCATAATTACCCATGGAAGTTACAAAAAACTAAAAAAATTATGCCTATTAAGTATATGGTAGAAATAAGATATATTCCATAAATAAGACCAAAAATAAGACGTAAAGTTGATAAGGTTTAAATCTTTAAGTCTCTAAAAACAATATGGACACCATTGCAGACAGCTCTTAAATCGCAATACGATATCTAAGACCACAATCTTACAGAATTCGCTGTGTAAAAGGGGAGAAATAAGCTGACGTTAGTGATATTTTTCTATTCCGACGATAAAGTTCACGATAGTGTGGAATCTGGTGGAAAACTGCAAGCGGGCCTGACTACAAAGCGAGTGTTATGTGTAGTTTTGCAACTCGGGGTGGCCCCGAGAGCGAGTACACGACGTCGTGGCCCGACCAGGAACCACAGCGAGCCGAGGGAGAACATTATGAAACACCGAGCGTGCTGCAGAGAGTAGGTCTGACAGAGAGTACCACCTGACTGATTATTTAGTCAGGAAACCGAACTAGAACGACATAGTGGATCAATTAATGTAGGAAGAAAACATTAAAATTACTATTTTGTATGGTCGGTTATCCAAGATGTATTCCAATAAGGATATGAACGAACAGAAGTACCACAGAGGTTTATTGTATTGCCAGTGAGAATCTGTTTATTAGTGCTATGGATTCTGGCTCTATTGTGTAAATTCCGTTGTATATCTTGTAAGGGAATCTTGTTCTAGGAAGTTAGGCGAGTTAATTATTCGAGATCAGACCCTTTAGAATTTGGATTATTTCGGGGATGTATTTAGATCATCTCTGGCCTTCGTGGTACACCACACACATAGCTGGTGGAAACTCTCATAATGCTAGGGAGAGAGTTTAATAGTAGAACATGATCTTAAAAGATTTTAAATTATTCATTATTATTTGCATGCAATTGGAATGTTAGTGACTGAAAACATTAGGCGGGCATTGCTGAATTCTAGTTGTCATTATTTTCCATATCATCAATCCATCAAGTCCTTGGGCTACACAAAACCAATCTTTCCTTGCAGATAGAATGAGTTTCTATGTCATCTGATAATAATTATAATCATCGTAACTGAATTCTTGGAAATATATATTATGACCATGGATTTTAGATGATGTTCCCACACTATCGTTGTAACCACGGACAATTGAACATGTCTGAGGTAAATCTTTCGAGGACAAGGTTGGACATGTAAACTTGTCGCTACTAGGGTAATAATAAGGCAGGTAATATTCCCAGTAATATATTTACTGATAAACAATTTATGTTAAAAAAATATCAAACCTGGAATGAATATACGACTTTTGGATTTGAAACTTGTCCTCTTTTAAACCATATCGATTTTACGTCCTTGACATTTAAGTTCTTTATTTGAAAAGGACAAATGTCGGTTTAGCAGAGTGCTATTGAATCTGTTGAATTTGAAGTTTAGCAAAAACATCGATTTGAGAGTTCCTAGAGACCCGTCATGATAAAGTCACCTGTGACACTTTGACGAGCTTTCGGCCTTTTTTGGTGAATTTAACTTTCTTGGGCAGAGGTGAAACTTTAATTTAATTCGTTGTCTCTGGCCACTCATAAATATTCTGACGTACATTAAAAACATGTCCATCACTTTTAATGGTGTGGGTTTCCTACACAGCATGTCCCTTTCATTAATGTCACGAATTTCTTTGATCTTCTGGTAACCATAATAATAATACTATCCATAATGGTAATACTTTCCAATAATTAGTTTCTTACTAAGGGCTAGCAGCGCTCACCATCTGTAAGAGGGTTACGTGTCTGAACAATACATATAATACTTATGATGTATTATACATTACCGCATTATCTATTAGTATTAAATGTAATTTTTTCCAAATTTCTGGCAACATTAGATAAAAATGCGTTAAGTGATTTTCTCTTAATGTTCAACTCATAAAACATTAAGACGTTAAGTTTTGGAAGACAGGTGAAATCCAAAGTCTCAATTTGACTTGTATGATTTTCCAAGATACGAGTAGAATAAAGCCAATAGTGTTAACCTATATCCTGGTTGAATAATCAGTGCGTGACTCGAGGATTGTCATTAATAGTAAAACCTTTTCCAGGTATCATAAATATCATTATGCCCAAAAATGAAAACACAGTAATTCATAATAAAATCCTAGTATACTTAGAATTTCCAGAAAAAAAATAGATCAGAAATGGAAGGTTTGAATGAGGCACAGCAATAAAACAGATTTAGGCGATGTTGTATTTTGTATTAACTTTCAGAGCAAAAGTTAATGCAAGTTCTACAACTCAAGTTATACACTTAAGAGAATTTTGAAATTTTTAATTTAATTTATGTGAAATAGTAATATTATATGATTTCATTTTAAAATACTAACTGTAAATGCAAAAAATAAATTTTTATTAAAAACGGATTTTTCTTTTCCTTTTTGAGTATGTTCAGAAATTTAGCCTTATCACATTTATTAGTGCTAGTGCTTGTATTTATTTTCCTGTGTGTGAAAGTATTGTTCGGAAAAAGGGGGTTCGAAACCTTAAAAATTTATTCGCTCCGTTACCAGGGATGATAGCCACAAGCTATTACAGATCAACACGTATCTACGCATATGGTCATGTATTAAGTATGATATTCATATAATTATGATTTCATTATATCTTATATAAAAAAATAATTATTTAAAAAGTATTTTGTTTTATATTATAAAAAATAGAATTACTAATAGTGCAAAGAGAAAAGAAAAATTATCAATTTTTGATGTAAATACGATTTTAAGTATTTAGATTACTTAATATATAGTAGAGATAATACACTTAATCTAAATTTCATTGACTATCACACCAAAAAGCACTATAATGATTATATAAGAACAATTTTTGAAACCTTTTACACGGTCTCACAACCACTTGTGTGGAAACCGCTTATGATAGAATTGATGAAATCATCTTGTTAAGCTAGATTTCTTGACTATTACATCATGCTGACTAATGTCGCCTGAGAAAGACATCAGATTGGGTGACTGCTGCCATCAGAGGGCCTGGGGGCGGCCGCGGAAGAGCACGTTCGCGGAAGAGGGATGCGGGAAAGTACCTTATAATGTAGTTGTAACTGCCAATCGAGGAGAAGCAAGGAGGGGATCATTGCTCGCCGACATCCAAAGATAGCCTACGTCACGCCGCAGGGCTCTGGAACTGAACCGATGATATTCATTCCGTAATTGACGCTTAACCGATACGACTGGCCCGCGGTCTTGTCTTCATTTGTAAGTGAGCAAGTCCGAGCAGAGTTCAATAACGGTGATTTTGCAATTGCCTAATGTACCACTTGTAGTAATCCGATGGCCTAATAGGGAAATCTTGAAGTATCAAGTTTGCATTGAGTTTATTGTGTTTATATTCTAATGTAGAAACCAGATGCACTAGAATTATTGCTATGATTTACGGTTGTGTTCCAGAATTTAATCTCTTTTTCTTATAAAACAAGAATGAGGAATGAGTAAAGTTAGGCAAGTATAATGAAACATCCGGGTACTCCTAAAACCAAAGTTTGAGGGCTCATACACTAGATAAATATATTGAATTGCAAATAATGTCAGTACATTCAATTCATTAACATAATTATTACAGCAATGCTATTTATTGTTCTTTGGAGAAGAGCCTAAAAGCGAATTTAATGCTTTGTTGGACCTCGAAAATGGCTAGTAAAAATCCAGAGTAATTTCACCAAAAAACATGTTACAACAGAATTTACGAATAGAACGTTTTAAAAGCTGTAAACAGCCCCTAGCGTTAATGTAGTTGATTTTAGAACAAGACAATATTTTAAAAATATGAAAGTGTTTAACAAACTTAAACTGTAGGGCACGAGTATTATACATTAAACACATAATGAACTGTAGTGCTATTCTATTCAATCGTTACTCAGATAGTTCGTCACAATACAGTCTATACTGCAGCCCAACATACACGAATAAGCGTTACTTTCATTAATACTATTAGTTTGGTTTATTCCATAATCAAGTTTAACGTATATGAATCAGAATATTTTGTTTATATTTTGGTTTTCTACACCTCTTTGTTTGAAGTTTATTTTTACCGATGGAAGGATTGTTAAGGAAATATGATATTTCCGGATATTTGTCATCGTCCAGTGATACAAAACTAATTTTTTGTATCACTATTTAATATCAAACTATTATTTGTACCACTGAAAATTGGCAAATTTCCGGAAATATCCTACTTCCTTTCTACACCTTTCTTTTATATGCTTCGCAGGATCACGTATACCTGATTTTGACACTTTAAGATGAACGCAAGCTTCGTGGTTTAACAGATATGAAAATGAATTCAAAATTATTGTAGCCACCGATAGGAGGCACAAGAAAATTTCTATAGCCCTAGTAATAGTCTTTCAGTAGGGTCTAGCCACCCACCGTAATATTGTGTCTAAATTAAAGTAATATGATTCAACAGAAAAACCAAGAAAATGCTTATTAGCGTGCAAGCCATGTATGTTTTGGTGGGTGGAAGATTTTCATATCAGTGTATTTGTCAAGATGAGATTATCTATAATTTATTCACCTGCTCCAGGGAAGGTTCTCTCCCATCCTATAAAATTACTCCTGTATTTAGTGTTAATCAAAACTCTCCCATACAATGACTGAACAGCTTCGTTTCATTTTTTAGAAGTAGAGTCAGAATGAGACTGATCGGTTTCACATAGTACAGACTATCAATGAAATTGTTAATTCCTGCTTACACAGTTTTCTCAGTTCTCCTATTTGTTAACTGAAGATCTTAATGGCTTTCGTTGAACAATAAAAGGGTGTTTAAATATACACGTCTTAAAGAGGGTACGAAGTAAGATTCTAACCGATGAAAACGGTTCAATTTTCTGCTTTGTATTCTTGGTGGAAGTGAGTAGGTTTTAATGGAAAAGACATTTTTCATACTTCCAAATTAAATTTATTTAAAAAGAGCTTTCGCTGGTTAAGGCATCATCAGTTTTCAAACGATGTATTGGAACAATTTAACAGAAAGGAAATTTATTATAGCATATGGTGATTGATAATAATGGTGATAAAATGGCGAATGGCAGAATTCAACTACGAAAATTTCAAATGATTTCTACTTAAAATCCCATAACGAGCAATTTTGCATATTGTAGAAAAAATGCTGACATAATTGAAATGAATCATAAAATGGAAAACATTTCTAATAAAGCACTGCAATAAAAATGTAGAAAAACATCAAATATTCGAATTGGCTTCCAATTATATAATAATTAAATGTATTAGAAAGCATTAATACGATCTTTACAAGAGGTACCACATGTTATTGTATTAAAACAATCTAACCTAATTATAATTCTATTCATTTATGGTAATTATTTAGTTGGACGTAAGCAAAGTAGCTCTGTCGGGAAGTTCGTTTCTGGTTGTTTGTCGCCATGTCCACAAGATAGCGGACGGTTTAACTGTCACCTTGACATTTTACTCTAATATATACACTAACCGAGTTCGGTGTGTAGCTCGAGGGAAGGGCACTTTTGTGGAACAAAGTTCAAAAGTGTAATGAATACGTAAAATGTCGTTATTGGCTAAAATAATCGTTTGTGTTCACATTGTTTGTAATCACACACTATTAATCTGTAACTACTTCAAGATAGTTTTATGTAGTTGTATTGTATTGTAAATAAACATAACAACTTAAAATTTTAACTTTTATTTTAACATGTAATAAAGGACTGTATATGAGGATTGTGTATCAGAAGTTTTGAACGTAAACTAGTTATCTGCGGCTATTTCTAGATAGCGCTTCCGTGCTAAATCTTTTGATTTGAGTTGTAGCTCATTTTGATCTTCCAGTAATATCCTTGTTTTCATTAATCGAATATAACACTTTGGACATTCTTTAAATTATTTTCAAGACTTTTCCGTAATATAACTTACAGTTTTTATCGTTTACTGTACATAACGTGCAACCAGAGTGCTTAGCACATTTTAGCACCTGATGATTATGCTGCATCTTCTCATGTACCGGTACGTAATGTTACAAAGCTTGTGTATTAAAATGGTATTTTAATACTTAGAGCCATTTTGTGTTTTAAACAGACCCCAAGTAATTTGAAATCAGCCACTATACAGACAGTTATATCTTTTACAAAAAATTACCTAAATAGCACTTACGACGAATTCAAAGGAAATTAATTTTCAAAATGGCGAAATTTACTAAACTTTGCATTTATTCTTCAGTGTTAGTTCGTATTAACGTGTTGAGAAATTGGGTTCTATATCCTTTGGGCTAAGAATTAAAATTTATTTACAAATTTAACAAAAAGAAGGGAATACATAATGTAGGGAAATAGTTGAAGATCTGAAAGGGTTCTAAATTTATCGTTTGAGAAATCTAAATATATTTTTATATTGAATTTTTAAGTGAGCGTTCATACCCGATCGTAAAATTATTTTTGAGAGGCGGGTTGGTGTGGATGGGTGCTTATGTTCACCAGGAGTAGGTATGTAGACACTGGGGGGTTGACATTTCCAACACATTGTCGAGTTAAAGATAACGACTAGTATAAGTGTAAAAGATTCCACCACGCCGACTCAAGGTCTGGCGTACGTCTAACCTTGATAGCATATTTTTCAAAGTATCAGACATTGTTGCGTGTTCAGGAAGATTACTTGTAATGTTTAAAGAAGAGAATCTAATTTGCGAAGTATAATTTAATAAGCAACTGTAATATACCCATGGGATATTCTCTTGATCCCATCAACGAATGAGACCTGCGAAATCTTTTGAATTAAAAATATATATATATATTTTTTTCATCACTAAAATCCATGGAAAATTGTGTAATTTGAAGGTATAGGCTATTTCCTTTCTCTGTGTTCGCAACCGAAGTTGACTCACTAAGAGGCACTGTGCCGTGTGCTCACCTACAGCTGTACCATTACTTAAACGGTTGCTCCAAATACCACGAACACGGTAGCAAGTTGCCAAAGACAATGGTCAGGCGAGATGTAGCAACCCGCGTTACAACTGTGGGCCAATCGCCATAACGCGACAAATAGGGCTTGGCGGCACAGCGTCACTCTAGCCCGTGTTTTATGGGGCTCAATGTGAAATATTGTAAAAATGTATACATTATTTTCGGAGTTTATTTGCTCAGGTAAAGTTTTCTTGTTTCCTGAAAGTAAACAAATGCGTTTTTAAAGGCCATTTATGTCTTTCTAGCTCCCGAGGAAAAATTAAATTAGGAACTATTAAATGAGAATTATTTTGTGGTTGACTGTTCTGTTAAGGCTTTCCTAAGTACCGAAAAAGCGCTTCTAACAACCGTGTCGTTGTATCTCTGTGCAATCACTCTAGATAGAAAGGTTCTACAAACTTGATACTTGGTCCAAGAAAGAACTCTGTTTTTGGGGCTAAACAATTGAAGGTCAACGAAGTTGCAATAATCTAAGAAATCCGTTGTTTAGGTTTATTTGCAATATATTTCAAATATGTGCTTACAGAACCACAATATTAAAACAATACCGACAAAACCTCAGTTATAAAAAGGCTTATCAATATGTATTGTGTACCACGTCAGTCGTAATTTGCAAGATGAGTAGTTTCTCAGGAATTACATTTTCAGTTTTGTTGAAAGCGTCCTGTTGATTAAAGAACAAATTTCAAAGAAGTTTCTGAAAATACAGTTAGTTTTAGCTTTCAGTTTCAATAACGGATGATGTTCCGTTGAAGATATGATCACCTCTTAAAACTTAACACGTAATCATCGACAAATCCAAAGTAGGTTTTACAAAGGTCCTGACCTCAAATTAAAGAAATATTTTCAGATTTTATGTGGCTTCTTACATAGGATAATCTTGTTCAAAAGAATTCATACGGTTAAACACTAGCATAACGAAAAACCGGTGTTAGGCCAATATCCTGCCCCCTTACAACTTTCACATGTCCCTTAGATCTGATATGAAATTCGAGAGTTGGCATGGCTGGGTAGAATTTCATGATCACATCACCAGTTTAATTCCGTTGGCTCAGTTAAAACGAATGATGCCCTCCTGAACTTTTGACACGGTCGCTGACGCTGCTCGTTGCACAACTCGACAGTAACAGGCTACTTTATGAGTCTTTTGTTACGACCCAGAAGTTGACGATGTGTTTTGAAAGTCAAATTTTCATTGGACACCAACATTGTTCTGCCCCGCGTGTTATACACAATGCCTGATTTATGTTTGACGGCTTGTTCCGAGGAGAAGTGTTAATCACGTTGAATTATCTCAGTCGTTATTAATTTCTAAGTCAGATTTTGGATCTGGACAATCTAAAATCAGAAGAGAAAACAACAAAAAATGTAATTTAAGATATATAAATGTAAATCTTCATTCTTATCTCGTAAAGAAGATACGAAGAAAATAATGAATTTAAAACAAAAACTCCAATAATATATGTTTTTTTTTATTTTAGTGAGGCCTTTCATACTCCATGAGAACATCTTCAGACCCACATGTGGTGTATGGAGTGTTTGTTTTAAATTAATATCTAATTTCCAATAAGAAAAGAGCTTCAAGCATGTAAAATATAGTTTAGGTTTAATAAATTTATATTTTAAGAGAGCTGCGACAAAGTATAAACAAAACTGTTCGACTCTGTTCCGAAATCGAACCATTGTAAATATGTAAATACATATAATATATAAGAATCTAAGAAATATAGCATGATGTAACGAAAGTCTTACAAATCAATCCAAAAAAGTAATTGCATCACATATGGTACTATGTGACTTGATAAAATGTCATGTGATTGTAATCAGTTTGTTTCGAAATTTTGGTCACTCTGAAAGTTTCTCGTTGTCATCATTGTTACCCATAAGAAAATATAAACATGTTATAATTTTAGATTTGCCCTTAATATGCTTTTGTTCCAAAAATTAATAGAGTTTTCCTTGGACCAAGAGGGTGTCTATAGTACGATTTTACTAGAGGAAATTCGTACCAAATGACGTTTTTAAGGCCCTTCCAAGGAAGAGTTATCACGTGACCTGAGGACAGGCAGTGGCACAATTTTAAATCCCTGTCCGGATCCTTAAGAAATGAATATCGTGCTTATTCTAACATGGTTGAAGTTTTATTTAACCTCAATTCAAAAAATTGGTATTAGAAAAAAGGGGATACATTTGGTCTTTCAAAATTAAAGGAGAAATGGGTAAGAACAATTTATTATCAGAAGTATTAAAACATTTGACTGGTGAGTTCATTTAAAAGTAGTTATTGTTCTATCATATAAAGTATTTAAGCGTTTAATTTGCTTACAGTTGAGTTAGTTTTTGTGTAGTTAAATATTATTTTTACTCAAACTCTTATCTTCTCTTATTTCTCTTCTCTTGTTGGCTGAAAAGTGAATAAGCGACGTTCCGAAAGCGCATTTGAAATCTTTGGAAGATAGAAGGGAAGATCTAGCACTGTGTGCCAAGAGGATTTCGAAACAGACTCGTGAACTGTTGAAGAGCCCAGAGTACAGAAAGTAGACGTTATAATTTCAGAATGTACGTCCAATACAGATCGTGATGACAGCGGATGGTGTATTGAGAGTCGTGATCAGTATTGCCAACATTACTGGGATCACAGATTGAACGTTTGTTCCATGACTGAAACTGATGGTACGTAGTTGGTAACCCGTGAAGTCGTGAGGAGCGCAGTACACGTCAGAGAATCTTATCTGAATCTAGAGTTCTGACACCCTACTTGCTGCAATCGCTATTTGTTAGTCTCACAGGAGTGAAGGGATTCGTCTTCTGTACAGAATTGTCAGGGTCAGCTGTTCTAAGGGAGGCCATGACAGATCCTTATCAATTGTCTGGTAGAAGGGCCGCTTTTAACGAGATAGTTGCTCAGTGGTCTACCATTTAAGAGACATAGTGCTCATTGTGCTCTTGACTGTGTTATGTTGTGAATAGGGTAACCTTCCAGACCAAGGAATATGAAACATTGAATGCGTTTTGTGCAGGGTTAGTTTAGATTTTATAACTACTAAAAATAACTAAAATATTAAGTTTAATCACTTAACTGTGGTCAGCGTTGTGGACAGTTTAAAGAAAGAAAAATTATTCAGTTCAAGTTAGGGTAGGTTTAAAGTTAGTTTAAACAAAACGGATATTAATGAACAATCTGCAATAGAAAAGGCGATGAGTAATTGATATCATGAAATATAAAGCGCATTCCAAGTTTCAGAGAATTAGATAGTGAGAAGTAAGTAAGCATTTACATTACTTCAATTTATACTTGTTATTTTGAGGGACGAGCGTTAGTGAAGCCTATCACTCGAGGGGAACTGAGCTATAGACATAGAAGAACATGAATCTTAATTTTATATAGGCAACACAAGTTTATTTCTACATAGACTGGACAAGAAGTAGTTCTATGATGGTGCATTCGAATTATAGACTTTGGCTGAGCGCCATTGAATCCTGTCACTCAATAGGGTGACAAAATTTCTGTTTTCTCTGTCGGGGGATGTAAAAATTTACTTTCTGTATGATTATCCGTCTTTGATTAAACTTTTTTATTGACGGTGGAAGGTTTAAAAGGATAACAGCATTTCGGAAATTCGTCATAGTTTTACTGTACGTTACAATATGTATAAAACTCATTTTGTAACATATAACAATAGCAAATGTTCGTTATCCTATTATCTTGGCTCCTCTCTCTCTCTCTGCAGGGCATATCGAGAATGAAACGATAGATTTGAAATGTTTCAAGCAAATGCAGCAAAGCTGTTATGCGACAAGTGGTATGGCGTATACGCCACTGTACGAGTAGTTAGTTACTGATACCATGTCAACGGATTGGATTGGATTAGATTAGAACGGTCTAATCTCATAATCTCAATTAAGAAGTAATTTAAGGTTAAAAAAATATAGCAAGACAATGCAGGTGAATTTTGGTTTAAGGTGGTTCAACAAAACTGTTAAATGTGGCCAAGAGCTAACCAACAGGAGGTATTACCCTCGGAAATGGGGCATATTTTTGCAATCATTTCCTGTGACTATTGTGTTGTGGGGTCAAGTCGGCATGGACTGTATACTGTGAGGTATGTTCCAATGACCCCTGTTTGTGGCCCAGTTTTGCTTTAGTGTACTCTAATGATGGATCCGAAGCTGTAAAATGAGAGACTATTACTTGAGCCGGACTTACTACCATTGCCACAGAGAAGTGGTCACCTGCTTTGCGCCGCTTATTCATTTCCTTTCACTCGAGGTCGGACATAGTAAGTTGTGCGGTTAATACCGAATCGAATTTTACCTAGTTAGGCCCTTGTAATTAAGTCCTCGGGCAACCATACGTTAACCGCGGTTTAGCACCCGAGAATTCCCATGGACGACGCACGGTTTCCACACACTTTCAATAATATAATTACGAAACCCCCCCCCACTTTATGTAAGTTTGAAAGATTTCCACACGGCCCAACCTCTAGCCCAACCTTTCTCCCCATGATTTGCCGTAAGCGGGGTGTAACGGACAGCTAATATAATAGTAGTGCGCGATTGTTGTAAAGTTGTGCAACTTCTTTTACAAACGTTTGTGAAAGAAACACATTAGAAAAACTCCGATAAACACTTCATGAGGATTTATAACAGTGTAGTTTATATGCAATTAGAGATTATAAGGTTGTATTTAATTAAGTTTACATTGTGAATGTTGAGTTTAGCTCCAGTTGAGTCTCCTCTTAGTGCAGCGTCTGGAATCTGACGCTGTCACAGACTTGACTCATGGGAATCTGGAGTCATGTTCATATGAACAGAAGCTTAAGAAGCCCAAAATGAACACCATATCGTTTCGACTCCAGAAACACATGAAACTGAAAATATAGAGTAATCTATGTGAAGAGGAATTAATTCTCAATGCCCCACCAGGTGCACAATTGAGTGCACTACGATGTGTTGGACACAGTGGAGTATCCGAGTTGTTCTACATACAACGTAGCTATATAACTAGCTCAATCCCGGGATTCCCGTGATTTATCTCGGAATTGCATAAATCTGTTTTACAAGTTTATAACGTAAATTTTGGAACAAACTACTTGAAGAAACGATTTAGACTGCAAATTATTTATTTACGATGTAACATTGTTCCACATTTAGCACCCAGAGAAAAATTGGTAGTATTTAATTTTTTTTTGTAAAATCAAATATAGTTATCGATTTTTATATACGTCAATTTTCTGTGCTTAACTAATGCCTGCATATACAAAAAATAAATATTAACAATTTATCGATAGTTAAAATAAATAAAATATGGTAATAACATGTGTAATAAATCGATGAAATTCTTGCTTTAGTAGTGGAAACACACTGTTATTGTAGCCCTGTTATTTTAATAGTGATACAATGTGGGTGAATTCTTGACTGTTTATAAACGTTCTCAATAGTGACTAATTTTTAGTATAACTTCGTGACTTAAATCCCGAAAATCTCGGGATTATCCTGTTCAGATCCCGGGATTGTCAGGGCTAAAAAATGTCCGTTATACCTGGATCTTAGGATCTTGACTCTCGGGATTGCACACTATACTCATGCCCATCATATAAATCCACGTTTCTTGTTTAGAAATGAAGCTTCACCAAAAATTTCAATTGAATAGGCGCGTTTGTTTCCAATATATTGTACTGCCGGACATACAGAATTAATGATTGTTCCAGCCTCTCGATTGCTAGAATTCACTAACGCTCAGCCAAAACACCATGGAGCTGTGTAACTTTATTATACGGTTCCGGTTCTGCATGGACAGGAGCAAGGGGATGTTCTGGTTTAGTGGGTGCGAATCCCACACACTCAGACGAATTTTTAAGGATAATGGATATTCCCTGAGTGTCTGGTAGTGTGTTTTTCCGTCCCATGACAAAAAATAACATCATGGACATTTCACTATTGGGTTTGCTTAAAATTGTGTACATATCTTCACAAATACATTACTATAATTTAGGTGGTTGAATTTTAGTTTCAAGACTGTAATTTTTAGAAGGGTTTCTTTCACATAGATATAAGAGTTTTGTTTGGAATGTTTTGTTCACTTAGAGAAAGAGTAATTATTAAATTCCACCTGTAAAAAAGTCATGCTTTATTACTTAGTAAGCATTAGTTGTTAGTTTGACGAAAGTTTTATTACTAATAAAATCAATAAAAAAATAAAGCTCGTAAAACAAAAGTAATATTTTTTCTTGTAGCCTAAAGCGAAAATATGTGCTCATAGTGTATATAAATAGAATTAGTTTTAATTAACACATTAAGAATAACTTTAGGATTTTTCAGTAAGTTTAGACAAGTAATGTCATCAAAATGTTTTGTCTCAAAGAAAATGTATTATTCCGTATGTGCCATAACGAGTATTAATTTTTGACAATATTATTTTCAGCTTAGCAAAAACATAGTGTTGGTGGAGCTTGTACAATTTTTGGTCATGAAGAAACACACACAAAAGCTCTGTACTGTACTCAGACAGTGGCGGTGGTTGACACTGTAGACAGGCAGGCACATGGGAAATGCTCAGGGTCATGCACTGGGTTGGGACACAGCACGGCACCGCACTGCCTCCTGTGTTTCACCACTGTATGGCAATACACTGGCACTGTGTCTAATGATAGGCTATATACAGTTACGTTCACACCGTACTGCCAAGGACGTTCCAGATCAATGGTTCAGCCATATCACGCACACTTACTCCAACACAGAGCCATTCTTCTTGTCTGACATTTCATTTTCCACCAGGGCATTGATGGAAGTGGTGGAGTTGCTCAACAGTTTAGTACCGAAGATAGGTTGATAATGTAATCAACATTCACGAGTGGTTTAGTGCTCTACACTCGATTGTTTTCAATGAGATGTGCTTTGACGAAATCAACGCTATTACTCACACAATGTTTCAGCTTGTCTTTGTAATCGTATTAAAAGGACTTCCAAATACCCTGAGAATCAAAAACTGAATACAGTATTTTTCGTTTTGACCACAGAGTTTTGAAGCTCATTTCTATTTTTACTCAGCATTCACTGTCTTCTTTCTTCCCTTATAGCAGCGCCTCTCCTCTACTCTTCTCTTTCAGACGTTTTATATTTATCTCATCTTTACAACTCACTATATCACCTGGATGTCATTAGCAATTATTGACAATTAATTACAATTACTCCTACATTCCTAAATTGGCTGGAAGATTCCTTGAACTTGTCCGTTGCCCCCGTGGCTAGACATCACTGTGTCGCGACCCATTCCGCCTCTAATGATGACTTATGATCCAGAACACTTCCACTCGTCATTCCCGCTTTCCATTTGATTGTAGTCACCGTCCAAGCATTCGCTTTCGCTCGATTCCGACAGCATTTTTAATCCATCTATGCAACACTCCTTGTGGAGGCGATAGTTTTTTTACTTTCTAACCACGATCTGAAGTTATTCTGCAATTCTTTCGTTAAGCCCAATTGAATTGTTTTGCAAGGTTCATATCAAGTAATAAGTTGATATAGATTACAACAAAGACTGATAATATTGTCTTCAACCAATTTCTGATATAGATATGAGTTTGTTAAAAAGTGTTCTGAGTACTTTTATCAGTTTCCAATAAATAATCCTAGAAACCATAAAAGTGAAGCTTACATTTTACGATACTCGTGACTATGAGTGTATCGAACAATGAAACCATTCAAGGATAAAGAGAATGGTGACAGGAAACCTTTTTCTGATTTCATGTCCGATGACTAACAGCAAATAACAATGCAGGAGAGGCGTGACTTCGTGACAATCCGTGTACCTGCAAAAACAAGGATCCTTTTACCACGAGCTTGCATCCTGGTGCAAAGGTCGTACTAATCGGCTTTATATATAGCGATGCACCCAGTAAACCTTATGGTTGTAAGGTGTAAACAGTGAGAAGAAGGTGCAGAGGAATAAAATAAGGTGAAGAGGCATAGACTAGACGAGAGGTTCATTGCCTCTTTTCTTCGATTGGACAACCATCATTGTGTCCAGTATAACCCTGACCCCGCTGCCCAGACGAGAAGAGATGATGGTCAGTACAGTGGCCTGGCTCAGATAGACCTTGGCCTGTCAGATAGTGGTAGAGGTGTGCGTGAGGTTTCTGTGTCATGGTAAGACTCAGGATATGCTACCACCCACAACACGAGCTTTCTACAAGTTCACATTGCAAGACTTCACCATCTCATTTTTTACGTCTGCCACGCTCCGAAGAAGGCTCTACCTCTGTACAAATTTATCAACAATAACACTTAACTCGGAACTGTTATCCTAAAAATTATAACATTTTCAATGTTTTCATAACGTCATAACGTTAAGGTTTTAAAGCTCATGTTAACTCTGCATAGTTGATGCAAGTAATTGTAGAAGCGAAATGAAGATAAATCGTTGGTTAAAATGAGTAATAAGTAACGAAATGGGTTTTCATTGCATTAGTATAAAATAGATAGAAATTGATTCCATCCAAATAAATTTGAATCAATATCTACTAAAACAGAAAATTTATTCTGTGATTTCGACTGTAACATTTCTAACAAGAACTAAGTCTAGAAAGGTTGATCAAAGCATTAGCTCTAAGAAGAAGTAACAAGAATTACTAAACCAGGTACTACTAGGTGTAAGATATTGTACGTTTAAGGCAATGCTATTTCTTGTGGTTTTAGACCAACTACATGGGGCCTAGTGAATTTTTACACTGACCAATTTGTAACTGAATCATACTCTTAATTAATATTTGGCATTGACGTAATACCAAAGCTACAACAGCAGAAAGACCACTTTTCCTAATGTCTGAGCTATATTCCCTTACACGTAATTCTTTCACGGGAACAAAGAGGTTCATTAAGAATCGATCTCAAATCACGGTGGAGCAACCGAGTTTTCTACACATAACGTAAAACAATGGTGGGAAGGGTTGATACAATAAGAATTTGAGATCGTTTCAGAAACATCGTAGTGCACTCAATTGTGTACCTGATAAGGCAATGATAACACCTTTGCCGTATTTGATTACATTTGTTTGTAGTCCAGGTGTCTCTGATTTTGAAACGATGTAGAGTTCGTTTTGAGCTTCTTAGCTGTTTTGGGTCTATTCAGATGGATGTTGATTCCAGATTCCAGAAGTCAAATCTGTCACAGCGTTAGACTTCAGACGCTGCACTAAGTGAAAGGTGAACTGGAGCTAAACTTCCATTGTCTTTGATTCATCCCTTCCGACCATTGCTCTACGTTATGTGAAAGGGATTCATATTAATTACCCATGCAGTTTAAACCCACATCAAAATGATTTCAATCTGAGAAATTCTTTTAAATGGGTATGACAATGAACATAAAAGGAGCTAAAGCCACACTCCTTGCAACTAGGCAATGCCTGATTGCGTAAGCGGATTACAAATGGGCAGGACGAGGATAGAGGCTATGTCCACACCCTTGTTGGTGTCAGGAATGTGGCGGAGATCTGCTCTATAGAGAAGGTTTGGGTTGGGCAGAGAAAGTCAAAGGTAAAGACTGATTTGTTAATGACCATTGTTTGTAATATATCATGGTTTCCCTAGTGTAAAGTTTTTTCACCACCGCTCTTATTTTAATATGAGGCTAATCATTATGTATACTGCCTACTTCTACCTTTGCATGCACTACGCCAAATTAATAGTCATCTAGAGATTAATAATTAATATTACTTGATGCTTCTATGACAATAATGAAAGTGTATGTTTATAGATAAGATATCACTAGAATAAATTAAGCGTTCCTTATAATCATTTGATAATTTTCAAAAGACCATGCGAGGAGAGTTTGAGAAGAAGACTCCAGGAGATATAGGTTGTATATAGGAGAGTACAAGATGAACAACATTGATATAATTGGAACTTCCGATTTTTAACCCAACAGTCTTTCCAACCCCTTAGATAGTGCTGTCACCAACTGTCCCATCTGGATTCTCATTTAGAAATTGCATGGTTGAAAACCAGAGATAATACCTATTTGGGTGACTAATTAATAATGTTTTCATGAATCCTAAGAAAACTGAATGACTCATTTGTCGAAGTTTAAACTTGATAATTTTACTTCATACATTTTAAATATGAAACTAAAATAATGGTGTAAACATTCAGCTACATTGCCTTTGCTCCGTATACAAATCTGAAATTTAACGAAGGGAGACAAACAGTACAAATGCACGCTTACATAAGAAAATGAATATGTAAAATATGCATAAAAGTGTATGAGACATCAGCTCTTGCCTATAATGTCCAGAGACAGAAGCAGGTGAGTAGCTCTTTCTAGCAGGAAGAAGACGCGATGACGCCATCATATCTGTGATGTTGATAACATCAGTTTACTCGTGGGCCCTCAACACCACATTACCTCACAGTTGGGGACCAACTTCACTCCAACAGCTGTAATTAACTTTCCCCGTAGCTGAAGAGACGTTTTCTTCCGCAAATTAATACTTTTTGTAATAGAAGTGATTTTTTTGACAAAATAGATCTGGTCTGCAATATAAAGCTGAATTACTAAAAATTAATTTGAAAATAATAAGTAATGTCCTCCTTGATAAGCAGGTTTATTCAAATAATCTCGGTTCTTAGAGTAACGTGCCGTGTCATTGCTGTCATTTCTGGTTTACACGGCATCGAAACATTGCTTACATAATTAAATTCTTAAAATATTTATGCCTCGTTGTGGAGAGCTATATTTAGTCAACATATGTTAAACCGAATTCTGCCAACATATGTTAAACCGAATCTGTTGACTGAAGATGGTGGCTCTTCACAAGTCTGAAATAGTTCAAGAATTTAATTGTGTAATCAATATTTTAATGCGTTGTGAACCGCAAAACATAGTTGTTCATTATTCCAATATCATACAATAACCTAATATGATGAGCATTATTATCTGTGTATACAAGAGTAACATAAAATAGTTGGCTCTCAATTGAAACTCACTGATTACATGTAAGTGAATTCCCGAAAATATTAACACCTGTAAATTCCATTTCAGTTTGTTAATAATATATTTAAGAATCGAAGACGTTTAAAGACGTAATACTTAGAATTTTTCCTTTTAGGGAGAAGCAAAAAATAAATTTGTTCAAACCAAAATCTTAAAAACACACAGTTCCTAAGGCCACTACAAGTTAATAGAAATCTCAAAGTAAAAGCTATCTTGATATTTGGTTTTGTGAAACTTTAGTTGCTACAAATACAAAATAAATTCTAATTTTGAAGTTGCTGTAAATAAAATAGTGTTAATGCTTGAGTGGATGTTAATGTTAAAAATGTTTTTGTTACATTAACATCCTGTCCTGTTTGTTCAACATAATCAGTTGAAAGGACTATATACCTTACACCTATAAACAATTATCAAATCAAGAGTTCTCTTTTTAAAATAAAGTTACAATTTTAAAATTAAACAAAACTTCCATTTTATAAATAAATCGGTCTAAAACTTCTTCTCCCCTTTATGTTCTTGCCATTAATTTAACTTATCCAAATTATCCAGTTTGAAAATTCGTGCTAAGTTTGAAGATATATGAAGATACTCCATGTGTTTCGCGAGAGGTTGTCAAACTCTAGAAACGGATAGTAGACACATAAGCAAGCAAAAAAGATCATATTAACGATTTCCTACCTTTGTTTAGTATGTACCTTATCTGTGTTAGTATTGTGTACTTAGGTTTTAATTTCTTATGTGGAAACTGTACTCTCAGGTATTTGTTTTCTTCTGATTGGAATTTTGGCTGACTTATGTATTTTATAGTGTGGACTCTATGTACACTTGATTTACTTTTACTTTGTCTATATAGTTTTTAATTGTCAATTTAACTTATTAATTGGATGCCTTGTGGTTACCTGTAAAATTAACTTAAAATATTGTCATGTTTTGGACACATACAGCGTGGATTACCAAATTATCTGTTAATGTGCATGTTGACAGTTACACATTACTGGCTGTTCAAATTTAATCTAAGTGAACCATATAGAAATTTATACGGTTCATTTTGCTCCGATTTAAAATATATTTATTTCTTTATAAATTGAAGTGTCTGATTTCTCAAGTCGACGAGGTTGTTTTCCAAAGGCTGTATATTGACTGAATTTTTCTGATTATTTGACTTTTTTGAAGCTAAGTTATCTGGTGTGACGGTACGCGGCACATTCTAGCAAAACATGCTACATTGTTTCTATCTTCTTCATTGTGAAATTCAGACAGAGTGGGATGAAGTATCTTTTAGTTTGAATAAACATTTATTTATATTACCATGTCCCAACCTCAATCTACAGATATTAATGATTTTCCATTTGCTTAGATGACATAATTTAAACCATGGATATTTTTAAAGCGCCACTGTATTTGTTTAAACCACATAGCTTTTGTAGAATTTTGTAAGATGTTTATAAGTTGTTCATCATTAATTTTTTCTGTTAGGCTTTAAAATATTCAATAGGATTGGATGATACTGTGGTTGTACCCCATTATTCACTTACTTCGCTAATTTGTCCACCGTCTCATTTGATTGAATTCCTACATGTCCAGGTATCCATTGAAAATACTTGTACATTCTCGTCTGTATTTCCACTAGCAATTTGAAAATCATCATAATTATAAAATTTTCTTAATGTTCTTATTACAATTTTCTATTGACTAAAGGTAAACAATGCTGTATGGGATAACAGTGCTGAAAAAAGAGATTTACATGGAGCGCTTTCCTGGCATAATACCCCAGGTCGTAGCAGATCTTTGAAGCTGTTTGTTCATCGGCGCTTTAGAGACAGGTGTCAATACAATGTATAAATACTGTAGATACTTACGTAGTTTTTAAACTGTCTTTACATTCGATAAACAACCTACTTTATTACAAAACTCAATCAATACAAAACTGTATCAATACGAGACGTTCATTTGTGTTACTTCCGATATTTAATAGCGCTTCCACTTCATGAATGGTTAATAAATTAACGGATGCGCTAAAATCATTCAAACGTATCAATTAAAAAGTATGTCACCAGTTTCCAGCACAATCATTTCCGATTCGAACAATGCGGGAAGATGCGGGCTAGAACGGTAAACCGAATACAGTTACAGTTATGATAGTTTTTATAATTTGGTTCTACCTAAACACATAGCCTTCATGTTAAAGCCTATTATAGGAGTGTTGTAAAAAGTATGTCACCAGTTTCCAGCACAATCACTTCCGATTCGAACATAATGCGGGAAGATGCGGGCTAGAACGGTAAACCGAATACAGTTATAGTTATGATAGTTTTTATAATTTGGTTCTACCTAAACACATAGCCTTCGTGTTAGTGTAAGCCTATTACAGGAGTGTTGTAAAAAGTATGTCACCAGTTTCCAGCACAATCACTTCCGATTCGAACATAATGCGGGAAGATGCGGGCTAGAACGGTAAACCGAATACAGTTACAGTTATGATGGTTTTTATAATTTGGTTCTACCTAAACACATAGCCTTCGTGTTAGTGTAAGCCTATTACAGGAGTGTTGTAAAAAGTATGTCACCAGTTTCCAGCACAATCACTTCCGATTCGAACATAATGCGGGAAGATGCGGGCTAGAACGGTAAACCGAATACAGTTACAGTTATGATAGTTTTTATAATTTGGTTCTACCTAAACACATAGCCTTCATGTTAGTGTAAGCCTATTATAGGAGTGTTGTAAAAAGTATGTCACCAGTTTCCAGCACAATCACTTCCGATTCGAACATAATGCGGGAAGATGCGGGCTAGAACGGTAAACCGAATACAGTTACAGTTATGATAGTTTTTATAATTTGGTTCTACCTAAACACATAGCCTTCATGTTAGTGTAAGCCTATTATAGGAGTGTTGTAAAAAGTATGTCACCAGTTTCCAGCACAATCACTTTCCGATTCGAACATAATGCGGGAAGATGCGGGCTAGAACGGTAAACCGAATACAGTTACAGTTATGATAGTTTTTTATAATTTGGTTCTACCTAAACACATAGCCTTCATGTTAGTGTAAGCCTATTATAGGAGTGTTGTAAAAAGTATGTCACCAGTTTCCAGCACAATCACTTCCGATTCGAACATAATGCGGGAAGATGCGGGCTAGAACGGTAAACCGAATACAGTTACAGTTATGATGGTTTTTATAATTTGGTTCTACCTAAACACATAGCCTTCATGTTAGTGTAAGCCTATTACAGGAGTGTTGTAAAAAGTATGTCACCAGTTTCCAGCACAATCATTTCCGATTCGAACATAATGCGGGAAGATGCGGGCTAGAACGGTAAACCGAATACAGTTACAGTTATGATAGTTTTTATAATTTGGTTCTACCTAAACACATAGCCTTCATGTTAGTGTAAGCCTATTACAGGAGTGTTGTAAAAAGTATGTCACCAGTTTCCAGCACAATCACTTCCGATTCGAACATAATGCGGGAAGATGCGGGCTAGAACGGTAAACCGAATACAGTTACAGTTATGATAGTTTTTATAATTTGGTTCTACCTAAACACATAGCCTTCATGTTAGTGTAAGCCTATTATAGGAGTGTTGTAAAAAGTATGTCACCAGTTTCCAGCACAATCACTTTCCGATTCGAACATAATGCGGGAAGATGCGGGCTAGAACGGTAAACCGAATACAGTTACAGTTATGATAGTTTTTATAATTTGGTTCTACCTAAACACATAGCCTTCGTGTTAGTGTAAGCCTATTACAGGAGTGTTGTAAAAAGTATGTCACCAGTTTCCAGCACAATCACTTCCGATTCGAACATAATGCGGGAAGATGCGGGCTAGAACGGTAAACCGAATACAGTTACAGTTATGATAGTTTTTATAATTTGGTTCTACCTAAACACATAGCCTTCATGTTAGTGTAAGCCTATTACAGGAGTGTTGTAAAAAGCGATTTGTAACATAATGAAGATCTTTGTGGTGCATAGATAGGATAATACGACATAAGATACCATATATTTTATATGGTCAATATAAATTTCTTATTTTAACAAATGCTATTGAACAGTTTAATAAAACCATAAATAGGGAATTTAAGAGATCGGACTTTCTTTGTGCTTTTGTAGACCTAGGGTGCAGAGCTTAAATTCCTATAGAACACATTCAGTCACTTACACAAAGTAATTTACGAAGTAACGGAAGAGCTGTTGAACACGATCCCCATTCGCTGTGACGAAAGTGTTGTAACTGAGAAGGTTGAATACTAAACTGTCGGCAATGTCAGTAGCAAGTTTATGGCCGAGAAAGTGAAGTGCAAGGAAGACACGCCATGTCGTCGTGCCATAACTAGAATCTTGACAGCCGGTACTCGGGCAGATGTCCAAACTAGACTCACGGCAGAGCAAGGGTTTCTACTCATCTTAGACGTTCAAGGTGAATCTACTGACAGCTGAAGAAGTCCAATTGGTATTTTAAAAACATTATAATACGTAATGTGCCAAAAGAGCCAGGTAGATTATATAGTTTATTAGTTTTGTTGTATGTGGTCCTAGTTATTTAAATCTAAATTTATGTGAAATACTTTTATTGAAAAGCTGAATAACTGTGTTCTAAGAACGTGGATGATACTGTGCCAGTTGAGTGGTGTCCTTCCTCGTCTGATCAGGTGGTAAAGTTTTGGTTTTTTATATTGAAAACATTTTAAAGTCTTAATAACTGTCTCCTAAGAATTCGGGCAATGTAAGTCATGGTCCTTAAAGAAGGGCGTCGAGCAACCCGTAGACAATTCCTTCGTGTTATGTAGTCTTAATGGATGTAATATTAATGTTTGAAAGGAAAGTGCTAATAATTTAGCCCTAAGCATGAGGGCGATATTAAAAATATGCTACGCGATAATACAAAAAAGGGCAACGACGAACTCTTTAGATTTTCTTATCTTACATGGTAATGATCTTGAACTAAAATTTGTTGCAAGAACGTGGTAAAATGTTTTGTTTGTTTATACGACCAAAGAGTATTCGGACTACATCAATACCACGAATACTTCTTATGGTATCAACTTTGGTTGTAGAGGGAATTAACTAATTTGTTCACGAGGGATTTAATTACGCATCTTAATTTGAATTTATATAGAAAGATAGCTTAACAATTGGCGTTGGGTATTATTAAACAATTTTGGTTATTGAAATTTAAAACTATTGTTCTTTTCTTTTCTCCATCGACATGCTGATCAAGCTATCCTTTCTTGCAAAGGATTTTTCAGCTGGAATTAGGTGGGCCAGGAGATCGCGAGTCGACAACAAGAAGCTGTTTGGACAGATCCAGCAACCACAGGTTCCGGTCAAGTGACGTTTCCGTTATTTAACCAACACCGGATAGCTTTCACAGGAACCAAATAGAGTGTGAGCTACCGAGCTACCTACCGTAATTAGGAGTGGCTGGCAGGACGTCCCGGGGCAGCTCAACCATGATAACATCTACACCTGCTTGAGTAACACAACAAGCCAACCAGTATCGCAATCTCCAACATCTAGTGTTTAGCTGCCTTATAGATCTAATAAAAAAAATAATTCTCTTATTGGTTTAATTTGTTAATTGTACAACTATTTCCTTAATGTAAATTATAAGTTTAACTCCAGTTCACCCTCTACTTAGTGCAGCGTCTGGAATCTAACACCGTCACAGACTTGACTACTGGATCTGGAATCATGTTCTTCTGAAGAGAGCTAAAAAGTCAGCGACGAATAAGTTCAAAATGAACTCTTTACATTGTTTCTGGAGTTAAACCCGCCCTTCACATTGAATCAAACTTTCCCACTATAGCTACGTTAGCTAGTCTGTGACAGCGTTTAATTTCAGACGCTGCACTAAGACGAAGGTGGAACTGAAGCTAAACTCAACGTTCACATTCAATCGACCCGTCCCACCATACCTAAGTGTGTGTGTGTGTGTGTGTGTGTGTGTGTGTGTGTGTGTGTGTGTGTGTGTGTGTGTGTGTGTGTGTGTGTGTGTGTGTGTGTGTGTGTGTGTGTATGCTTTTATAACCAAAAACTTTAAAATTGACCTATTTATTCTTAGTAAAACCCATAAATAACTGGTTTAACGCACATTTTCGTTGTATGTTAATTTTCTGTGTTAAGATATATCCCACTCCTTCAAAAATTACTTTCGTTGAAGTCTCCAGTTTATCAAAACAAATAGGCTTATGATATTTACTTGGTAATAGTAAAAATGTCTAGTGCATTTAAAAATGATTCTCTAAAAAAATAAGCATTACAAGTTAAACAAGACCACCGAAATTCTGGTCAGAGAAGCAACGGAAATGGAGAAAAAGTATTCAATATCGATTAAATTCTTCTCTTGACAATTCCCAAGTGAACTCTGATGTGGACGCGCTGCTCCAATGGCCCCGTTACTCGATATTTCACGCTGTTATCTAATATCCTGCAATGACCTTATCACTGATCAGGATTATTGCGTCGTGCCCACCAGGTCACTGGAACGTAACACGGAGCTTAGCGCATTTGACGGAGGCAGTTTTCCATGAATAGGTTGCCTTTCAACGTGTTCTGCAATGATATGCAACAATAAATGGAAATGTAGCAAGATCGGCCTACAACAGACTAATTAACAGGAACCTTACGGCTTAGCATAAGTACGAAATATGGAGTAACGGCATGTACATGACTTAGGCTTGAGGGAGGCCAAAAACTATAATCTTTCTATTTCTTATTGGAAAGTCTAGATTTAATTTTTTTTAAGTTAGGAAATGTGGTCAAAACTTAAGAAATGGATTAAATCAAATAAATAATACATTTCCTTCTACCACGACCACGTCACATACTGAGTTAAGCATGAACTGAAAAAACCTTCAGCTTAGTTCAGTAACTCCAACCCTTTCTCTGCGAACACATGATTCTAACTTTCCATTTAAAAATCAATTTATTTTTCGTCAAAATCTCACCTTGTGTGGTTCACATGGTATGTGTAAGTGTAGTACACGTATAAAATTGTTCAGTCCATGTTCTAGAATTCCTCACTCAGCTGTAAATTTCAGGCACATGCTTGAATTTTTTGACGCACAATTTGTTAAGTTATAAATCTGCTTGACTTTGTCGTGTTAATTTCGATATATTAATTTGGTGCTTACTTAATTCTCTGTATTAATTCTTTTTGCGTCGGCATTGGAGGGTAAATACCAAACCTCGAAACTTAGTGCTGTATCCTTGTAACACATAACGATAGTAAATGTCCGAAATCCTGTTCACTATATGTAGGACACTGAATGTAGAAGAGCACTAAAATGTCTTACCAACGGTCTTTTGCACACTACACTACAATATACCATGTGTTGTTTCAATAACACCAATATTATTGGACAAGCATAAATAATAACCGATGCAGCTAACATATTTTGATTGGAAATTATCATCGTGATTATTTTCTAGGACGAGAACCCCCATTTCATAAATTATCTCCAAGAATTCGAGGTATTAGTGTTAATCATTTTTATAAGTTTCAATCACCACAAATTTCAAATCTATCTACATGGCCTCACATTTTCCTTTCGCCACAAATGTCGTCTTTATTATAACATTGTTTGTTCCTATCGCATCATATTTAACAACACTTATCCCATTCAGATTAATGCCAGCGAAGCTGTATCATAGAATAAACTGAAGAAATTAATTTTAAGTGTGTTTTTTTTTTTTAACAAAACTGCTTTGAAAAATAAATAAACTATCAAGATGTTTACAATATGGAATAATTTTAATTGCCGAATTCGCAGACTGGATTAATTCACGAAACGGCTCTTGACTTTAAGACATAGTGGTGAGATTCATTCTCATTCCCCACAATTCTGGTTCACACAAATCTCTCTCGCCCTCTAATGAGTGCTATGAGAATAATAGCGCAGTTGCGTAGCTATTTTGATGCTGTAAACGTTGCATAATATTCCCAGATTTAATAATAGAACTACTCTTGAACTTCTTTGAAATGTACACTTAAAATACTAATGGACTGTTTGGGGTAGTATCTAAAATATGTCTAAAAATCGAAAGAAAGAGGTAATATTTTTGCTGACGAATAAAAATGTTAAACTAATTGGAGTAATGATAAATAAACCATAAATAAATTGCTGTTCAATTATTCTTTTGAATTGGTAACCATCTGTATTAATATCGTCAATGAAATTACTGTTTACTAACTGTCGCTCAGCCTCATGTTGGAACGCATTGCTCTAATAATAGCCTCTGGTAGCAAAGGTGTTATTACTGAACTCGTGTACTTCTGTGCAGTTTAGTTTACGAAGTCAGCGCGCCCTGAGATTACTATAACACACCCAAACTGTTAAGGCTATCCACTGACGTTGTGTGTAGTGCATGCCGCACACATAGGCATGTTGTTTACATGCTGTCGAATGGTCTGTTCTGAAGTAACCGTGAAAGTGGCCGAAGAGAGAGCTAATGCCACGTGACCTGCCTGTAGTAATAGTAATTGCTTATTTACATCAGCAACCTTGTAAGCGTATCAGTCGACCCACGAGCTGCAAGATATAACAGTGAATGAGAGCCCAATCTACTTGCTGTGTTAAAGGGAGTTTGTAATCAGTTTACATAAGACTAGGTGAGATACTAAAGGTTGTTTAAGATTCCATTTAGAAATTACGTAAGTAGAGGAATAAATCTGATAAAAGTAAATATACACTAAGGTGTCTTGAGCTACACATGACCACAAGTCGTATTTTCCTTATTTCTCTTTTATACAAAAAATAATAATCTTGTTATTCAAGAAATGTTTAACAAATTCTGGGTTTATGAAAGTGTAATCTATGTATACTTTTCAGCAAAAGATCAACAGTACAATGTCCAATCTGGCTGAGGCAAGATTTTGGAACTTGGGAAATCCCTAACAAGAATCCAAATTCACATGTCTTAGACAGTTTGGTCACTTACTCTACCAAAAATAATAAGTTTCTGCTCGGGATCCATTTTGAGTACAGAGTGTGATTGATAGAACTAAAAGTCTGGTGTACCCTTTGGATACCTCGGAGCTTTATATAGGCTACCTTGTAAAAATATTGTTTGAAATGTTAATTGCGAAATGACATTTCATTCTAACAAGTCTGCCCATCCTAGTTGTTCTGACTATACAAACCGTAGGGTCCTTGGTTAGCACTGTATATTAATATACTGATTAATTTTATAATGCAATTTCGATACTGGGTTGTTAAACTCTCACCACTTGTTTACCATTACTCGTTTTTTAGATTAAACCCATAGTACTTATATGGTGACTTCTTTAGTTTTCAACAGAAACTTGTCTTTCAGTCAGTTGTATTATATAACTAATCATTAAACAACACCCGCAACCAAAGTATTGATGTTGAATCTCATGTTTATAATAGTCAAAGGAACCCAATAGATAACTTTTGATACGTGTTTTGGAATAATATATTGGGAGGCTATGATATGATTCACAACAGAAGTATGTTTTCCTCACACTGCCATGCGGAAGACATGAATGTGAAGAGTAAATATTATCAACTACAAAAACACTCTGAATGGCCGAGAGGAAGAACAAACAAACAGTTGAACTGTAAGATTTGCAAACAGCACGGCCGAGGTGAGCGGCCTAGTAGAACGCTTGGCATGTAGGCCAGAGCACAACAAAGGCGTGAAAATACGTACCATATCCTATATTTACATAATGGATTAAAAGCGTTCACGGGTTTCGCAAAGTGCAGTCGATTAACCGGATAGCTGGACTCTATCGGATAGCGCTAATCGGATAGCGATGTCTTGTCACGGATACAGCTGGGAAACCGTGGAGGTACAATCACTCGACAAGACAAAACTAACCTTGTTGATTGTATCGAGTTCAGGGTACGGCAGAAAATGTCATAATTTTGAATTCTAACCATACTGCTTTTTCTTTTTATAATTAATTTGTGTTATTGGTTGATGGTTAGCCTACTTGCGAGGCTGAGCAGTTTCAGTCTGTCAGTCCACACGACAATTAAAAAACGAACTTACCTATAGACTTGAAATGTTACATGAAGCTTCATTTAAATATAGGAAACACTGAGTTCGACGAATATGTTTACGTAGGTCTTATGAGTAACCATGATGGCAACGAGAAAATGGCAGAATAAATTTCTAAACAAACTGAATACAGTCATATTTAACACGTGACATTTTTAAAAATATACTAACAAGAAAAATTTTTAATAGAATATTTATAGTCAATTAAAAAGATGGTAATAATATTTTATTTCAGCGGACTCTTGCGTTGTAGTATCCTCCATAGTTCACTGAACCTTTTTATTATTTGAACACTGCTAAAACCTAAATTAAAGAACTAAAATGTGCATGTATCATATGGCAATATATCTTGATAATCTGCAGACTTCAAGTGTTGGATGGAACTTTATTTAAACATTGAGAAGAATGAGTTCTAAGATGTGTCATTATCTGTCAAGTTCTTTTTTTTCATTGTATTTCTATCTGTCTGTAGACAATTTATAGGAAATGAGCTGTAGATTTAATAATTTGCCAACAAACTTAAGGAAGCCTGTTACGTGATACATGGTGTGGCGTTCTCCTACCTTATTATACAGTATAATAAAGTTCTTTTTATAAACCAGTAACACACAACTCCTTTCATTCTTTTCTCCACCTTTCCTCTTTACAGTCTTTTGCCTATTTAGTAAAGTAATGCTGTAACAGTTGAATGTACTTAATACATGTGTTGATGTTTATGAACCATCTAAAGCTCGTTTCAAAGTACCTCGCGCGATTGCGATGCTAACATTCACTTCCTGTCTTTCACTACTCGTGGTTTGATGATCATTATGATGCAAAGTTTGTGTAAGTCATTACTCCTGGTGTTTACAGCTACGTGCCATTTCCAGTCTATTTCTCGAAATTCTGTCACTCTTGGCAGTGAAGAACGACTATTCACCGGAACTTATGATAGAAGTTGTGAGCAAGAGCACTTTATATTTCAACAAGCGGTTTTGAACCCGGAGGGTGTTCAACTCTCACTTTCCGGAATCTGCTTTCCCTGACATCACGTTTTGATAATGAAGTTTTCTTCAGTTTACGTTTGAATCATCTGTTTCCCAACGCAGAAAAAAGACAACTTATGCCCTGGTGTTGTAACTCTAACGATATCACATTATGAACGATGGCGTTGTATTACTGTTTCTGTGCTGATTGAACTTTGGCACGGGAGAGTCTAGTTATAAATCTGATTTGGGTTTGTAAGGAGGCTACAAATTGGGTAGGCCTAATTACAATTTTAGGTAATGAGAAAAGTACATACGTAGATTGATTTAGATTCCCAAGCCATGCAAGGGAAAATGTATTAGTATGACTAATTACTGATGTGTCTCTACCCCATATGTTCACTGTTAGAGACAATAACTTGTATTTCAGAGCGTTCCCTTTAATTGGATTTAGTAATTTCATAATATGGTGCAGGTGACGTACAAAATGGGACAGATAATGAGGAGGCCAGTTGTGGTTCCAATTTACGTTATTCTCGATCTAGCCCCAAACAGAGCTTAAATTTGTAATTGTCATTGAAACAAGGACAATTTTCCACCTTAAATACAGGACCATAATTCCGTGGGTTTCAATGTAGATATTATCAAACACCATTATATTCACCATTGTAAGCAAACGTTTTAAGGTTTAATCATATTTGCAGCCTCAAATATTTACGAAGATATTTGACTTTACTTAAGTGATGTCGTAGTTTTTCATGAGTTCTCGTGATTTGTTTATGGAAATAAGCAAAGATCTCGTGGGATCCAAATAGTAGTTTTAATGTTTAAGTAACTGTGAATATATTGAAAATTGTCAGTTAAATTATGACGAATTCTCGCGGATTTTCACAGCGAAGCTATGAAATTTTCAAAACAATTTTGAAGCGAGCATCTAAGAGGTAAGAGGAACATGTCTATAAAGTTCTGTTCTGTACTTTTTCAGAGATTTCGTGAGTCACACAGTCGCATTTCGTTTTTTTGTATAGACAGATTTATATTTTATTCTGATTACAATGTAAATCAAAAGTTTTAAATTCAACTCACGTCGATAAGATTATGATGGGAGCATTTTAAAAGTCCTTTCTTCTCTGTATTTAAAACTACTTTTATAATGCATTCGATTATTTATGCAAGGGGGTGGATGTATCACTATTGTCATTTCATTGTGATGCGGATTCATTTAATTGGAGAACAATGACAGGATCTTTGGTTGTGTCCCATAGTTTAGTGATACAATGTTGAGAACTACACTTTGGTTCTGTGTTATCTATTGTATTGCATGCATTACCATCGATTGCTTTATAAAGTGTAAATATGTGAAGATACAACTGATAAGATGAGGGATATGTCTTTAGAAACCAAGTGAAACTAAAATTGCTGGACACATGAAACATATTGAATGAATTTAAATAATCTGATTACTAGAGGCTCATATATCCTGCCCGCATCATAGCTACTTGGTTTGAAAAACCTGAATTTCCGTAATCATTCTTAAACAAATAACTGTCCCGTTCCATAGTCACAGTTCGTATTCTACTTTTTCAGCCGGTAAGCCAGGATGTTCTTTGTCTCGCCCAGATTAATGATCTCCGCAGGACCTTGACAACCCAATTTGAATACAGTGGTAGCGGCCAAATGCCCGACCACGAGAGGTAGTTCACTTCCCCTCGGAGGGCGAGGGCCAGGGCACACCACGCCCATGTCAAGGCTAACTGCCTGGAGATATAGTGCATTGGTCATAATTATTGCACCACAGGAAGGATATAGGCTGTGAGTTGACATCAAATGTTTTATCTCAAAATCCATTCTTCGTAATTTTATTCTCTGACAAGTTATTCCTTATAAATAGTGGACTGGTATATGAACATTCAAATAGATTCTTGTCCCTTGTCATGGTTTTAATATTAATTATATTTTCCTACTTTAAATTAACTTCCTCTTATGATGTGCAAGTTCTAATGAGGCAACTATGCATGCTTCCAAGCTAAGCCCAATTGTAGGTTCACTTTCTTATACTGTACCTACAGTCTTACTAATTTCGTTTTAAATGTAAAAAATATCATACGATCTTTATATAACTTGCCATGATTATGTGAGATAAGCAGGATTTCCAGTTTATGTTTTTAAATGACATTTGTAGATTGTTATATGAAACCACAAGAACCTAAATGATAGTTGAAGTTTGAATCTGTATAAGCCTCAAATATGTAACTGTTTAACATATGCTTCGCTAGTTAAATAGGTACACTGGTAATGGTGAGTTTAAAGACACCTTGAGGTTTTAACGAACGCAATTTTATTTGTTAAGGTGAAGATTTATTTTTAATCTATAAAGGGTTACATTTCTATAGAAAGGATCTCCTAAAACCCTAGTTTAAACCGTGCCATCGGAAGGCTCACTCATAGGGAACGGAGGGAAAAAGTCTAAACAATTTTTCCCTACTTTTGGACTTCATTGGGTAAATTAGCGGGATAGTTCTTTCTTTCTACATTTGATAGCACTGAGCGGATTTTGAGTGTAGAGTTCCAGCGTCTTGTTGTATGAGAGCACATGCGGTTTTGTACTTAGTGTTGTGTTCATGTCATGTTTATTATACTGGAGGATATAGGTTTTGTTAAACGTTAAAAGGTAACAGATTGGATAATCAAACCCTAGCAATTATAAATATAATTATATACCTACAGATAGATCTTTTCTTAATTTTTTCCAATGAATAAACAAATTTCTGCCCCTCCTTCCGAACGCTATGCTCACTTGGTCGCCAACCCTTAAAATTAGTATAATGATTTACAACGTTTTATTCTTGTTGTACATGTCTCATTGTTGTAAATGTTTTCATATTATCATCCAGCTTGATAATTGAATATCAATTCGATTGGCCTGATTTCGTTTGCTCTTCGACAGGCAAAAAGAAGAAGCAGGCGGAGTTTTGTTAGATTGGCCTGACAACAATTAATGAAGAAGTGAAAGGAGTGGCGAAAGGAGCTTTCTTTACTCTTTACAAGGATTGGACCATATCTGGGCCCTCATCCCTGTCATTAAATGCCCGACTGCTCCACTGACCTCTTGTAATTGTGTAACAACCCTGGCTGTTGTCAGCGGAGCGATACTGATCAGTCAAGATGCTCGGCTTCGCTGTTGTTCTTACAGAAAATAACGTTTTAAAGAGTCCGTCCTCACGGAGTAAACATAATTATTTTGAATCTATAATAAACAGGGTATCTCTATGCCACACCACATGTTCTGGCCGCATGAAAATTTTAATGACTACAGCTACAGGTGTTACTGTCACATATTAAATGACATATGATTGTACTCTGTTTGTTTAAAAATATAGTAATTCTTTGATTTGCTCGTAATCATTATAGTTATCCATAAGACCAATGTAACAATGATCACTATCGCCAAATCAAAGTGTGTTCATAAATATTGGGAAAACTTTGGCAAATGATTAAATTACTTAAAATCGTCCATACGAAATGTTACTTCGTTTACCCTATGTCTATTTTTCCTTCCAAAAAATCATACGTGTTAAACTATTTAAGTTTTAGAATTGCAAAATTTATTGGCATACATATTTAATTAACCCTACTGACAATAATCATCATCAACTAGAAAACCAATATTACCCTTTGTTTTGTAGGGTCTGTTTCAGTCTGTATAAATGACTCCCTTATAATCAAAACGCACTGATAAAAAACGATAATACTTTCAATAGATTTAAAACAGCAGCTATAAAGTTAGGCACTGTCATACAGTTTTACATTTTAAGTAGGTACTATAATAGAATTTTCAAGGAATAAAATTATTACACGTATATTTTTCTTTACTTATGCTTAGAATTTAATATTGTTTGTGAAGAATTATATTTTTCTACCATACTCGAGAGATAACGGGAATGTAAAATACTAGTGCATTGACCGACGTCGGTGTCCATCGTGTCCAAAAAACGCCCCAGGAGAGAGTAGGCGACACGAGAGGTGGACGTGGACTAAGAAGGTAGGTGAGAGTCTATACGCCCGCTATTCACAGCCTGAGTAGACAGGACCACTAGACATAGGTTCCTTAATACATGTGCAACAATTGCGATATTTTGTTTTGTAATAAATATTAAAAATCAATGAAAAAATCATTATTAAAATATTATGCGTAAATGTATTTATTGCTGTTCTTTTCCTACATATACCAAATAATGGCCCGCCCCTCTCACTTTACTCACACTATTCGTAACATAAATTCACTGTCTTTAGTCATCAATTTAGACATTATTTATAGCTTTAAGCCTATTGAAGATGTCGTAATTTAACACTAAGTTGAAAAATTTTATAATTGAGATCACTGGTACTTGTAGCCCCGAAGAGGGTCATCTATACAGACAAAATTGTTGGAAAGCGCATCTAACATAATTTGTACTTGTGGTCTTGGACAGGGCTATCATCAATCTGTAGAGATACCGATTTGTTGGACAGCATCTCTAAGATCATTTGTACTTGAGGTTTCGGGCAGGGTCATCATGAGTCTACAGAGACAGCAAATTGCTAGAAAGCATCCGTGAGCAGACATTATCATCTAGGCAACCAATTTTATTCTCACTACATAAAACTTGGTGTTCAATAGTAACGTATTTTTGAGACCTTATCTTAGAAGACTCTCTAAGTACGTGCTAAGTAAGTGAAGGCTTTTTGAAGTTTTTGAGGTTTTTGAGGAGAGTATATTAAACGTTTTAGGGTGGGGGAGCCATGTTTACAACAAATTTTGACGTCGAATGTTGACAACTACCGAACGTTTGCGTTTGTTAAGAAATTTAACTACATTTTTGGCACTTCTTGTTTGTTTTTTTCCAATATATATCATTACTGAAGATGTTTGTGTTAGTAACTTGTTTTATTATAGGCAAGGAGAGACGACTCAGGAGGTTTTTGTTAAAGGCTTCTCTTAGGGCAAGAACATTGTACAGTGACATTAGCTGATTAGAATGAAGATAATACTGATCCATTATCAGGACATCTGAGGTGTGATAATACCGTATAAAATACTTTCAGATTGTGTAGTAGTGATTCTGAACATCTTGACGGTACTGAGCACGTCAGCAGAAGAGTAGAAGAGGAAGATTGCCAAAGTTGTTACTCTTTAAAAGAGTTTAATCAGCATTGATGTTATTAAATGTTGGCAACACTCTGTGATCTTTAGTGACTCGCTTTAAAAAGGTTGAAAACACCGTTGGCAACAAATGCGGCCAACCAATTATCTATTGCTTTTATCACGTTTGTCGATAACTAGTTGACAACATGCTGTGATTAGGTGATATTTGGCCACATTATTTTGAGAAGGGCAAAATTGGAAAACAGTTACCACTTTGGTTTTTTGTATTTCCCTCAATTTTCTCTTTATTGAGGAACTTAGGGTGTCAAATAGTTTACTCACACACACTATGCTTATTCTGCCTCAAGCCTCAATATTTTTCATAACAATTTCCTTATTATTTAAGTCCAGAATAAGATTTTATGATCAATCATTTCCGCTCACGTTTTAAATATGTTTATATACCTCGCAGACATTTGGGATCAGATCATGATGGATTTTGATCTGTCTCAAGGAACTTTTTCCGTCCGCCACGCCTTCACAATTGAATTGCAGAAGTTCTCTGTTTACTTTCAAATGTTCAGGAATCACTTCTAGTAGAATCCGTGAAAGCGGTGATCAGAGAAAGAGCCCCACTGCAATCAACTAGTATGAGAACTTCACTTACGAACCGCAACACAGACTGAAACAATACTGCGATACAAGACAGTAACCGAGAGAGTTGCGCCAGTTGGAGATGCTGCAATGTTCTCATATCTCACGGATGGATACTGTGAAGTTACGCCAGCCAACTGGCTGCACGCCGCTGAACACCACCGTATTAGCCCACTTGTTAAACCAACCAGAAAATGTTTGCAGACTACTCTTACCCACTGACACGAAATGTCCAAATTATTACATCATTACGTTCCAACCTGCTAAATGACAGGAAATTGTCACAGACTTTGAAGAACATTTCTATCTTCATACAAGTATTAAAACAGCATATTCCCGTCTAGAATTTCAATACCCAATGTATGAATGTTCTCAACAGAATCTGACGAAACTGACTAAGGTTACCTGCAAGTCACAGGATTTCCGTACGTCCGAGGTTAATTGCTGAACCCTTATAAAGAGTACTATAAACATTCTGGTCTTCAATTTTTTTACGATAGTAAAAAGTACATAAAAAAGACTCGTATATACTCATATCCTCAACCTCGTATATTAGTATATATAGAAAATGTTCCACAATCATGCTGTTCAAAATTAAATCTCTTATAATCTTAAAAAGCACAATATTTACAGAGCTGTATATATATTAGCAACTTAACGGTTAAGTTAAGGTTACATCAGAGATTTCAAATATTAGATTAACATTGTATATATATTAGCAATTAGAAATATGTATAGTAAACTGCCTCCCTGCACTATGAAATTAATACATGCACTTTAGTTTCCCTTTCGTTGAGTATGTAATTGTTTTTCGAAACCCCAATTTTAATTGTATTTCAAATGCTTGATAAGCTGCTAAATTAAATTTAAGTCGCTAAATATAGAGTTATCAAAGTATAATTTAAAAGATGGTGTAAAATAAAAAAAAGTACAACATTAGTACGTTCTCGTATTAAAAGCAGTATTTTATGACAGCATTCAGAGATTTAATCCACATTGTATACAGTATAAAACCTAAATCAAATTTAACAAGCCATTTCTTTGGACAGGGTCGGAAAAGGCGATAAAGAACGTCAGGGCGTGCCTGTGTGAACTGTGACCCAGACTTCCTTATAGCGGGACAAGTCCACCTTGGGTAAACCTTGGACTCACGTGAGGCGGTCACGTGCGCCCGGTGAAAGGCTCGAGTACATCTACTGCTGCTGCTGTTGGCGCCCTTCAAATGTCAGCTGTTCTCGCGATACGGACACGAGGACGTCGTGAGATGGCATCATGCGCGTGCATTCCTCACCTCCCTGCATTAGCATCACAATATCGCCGTGCACTTGGTCGGGCAGTTGGGAAACTCTACACAGTCCGATCGGAGACGCGCCCTAAATGTTTGAAACTAAATCCCAACATATTACAGCACACAGAGTTGAAGTAAGTTCTCTTGAGAGACATGTGAAACAAGGGTGAAAGGAGTTGCAGTTTTGTTTCACATCGTAACTCATCTACACGTCATTCTCTTGAGAAGCCCTTCTGCATTCACTCCCAAGGCTTGTGAAACTCGAAAAGTGCTGGGTGGACAGCAATTATAGAAAATTAAAAATACAAATGTAACCCTCTGACTTCCAACAAATTTAAATTTATATCATTAATTACAAATTATATTACACCACTCGTTCTCGTGGGAAAGAACTGTTTTAGACCTCAAGTAATGCTTAAATACCAATTTTAGTATATACTTTTCAATGAACGATAAGTAACAAAAAAATGTTATACCAAGTATACCAATAATTGTTGAGCTATCAAAAGTCCCATCTATTTTATGTGTTTAACAAATTTAAGCTAAGGTATTTAATTTGTAAATTTTCACATGACCGTAACAGTTTATGTGAACTGTAAATTTTTGAGTATCAAAAACTTTTTCCACTCTCCAAAACTGTGAGTTGGTAGGGTAAGTACACTTTTAAACAGAACTCATATTGTGTGATACCTCATGCACTCATGATCTTGATAAAAAATATCTAAGTTAAATCTATCCAACATATAGTCCAACTAAAGTTAGAATTTTGTTTTGGTTCAACTGGTACCCATTTTGCATAGGATGGCTAGAAGTGATTTTTTTTAAAAATAGTTTTATACTTATACCTATACATTATTTTATATTTCTTGATGAGTCTCCGTTTTAAAAGTTCTGAGTGCTCAAAACTCTAATTTTGGTGGAAAGAGATATAATTTACAAATCGATCAAAAACTACTTCAAGTGATGTTACAACATGTTCCCAAATAATATTTTAATGTAAGCTTATTAACCGCTTAAAGGTAAGATGGGGTTGGGAGACATTTAAAACGCGTAGTAATGCTTTTTTCAGGCATTCAATTAAAAAAAATGTATTGTTCGAAGTTTTTCCTTAGGTTGAGTCGTGTATCAAGTTCTATTACTAGAAGGCGGACACAATTACCCAACTCATTTAGCTAACATGGCGCTAGTCATCATCCATAGCAAATACTGGAATAATCATGGTAATTCTGCTCTCGTCCAACCAATTGCGCGTAATTGCTCTAAGACAATAGTGCACCATTTCTTTACAAGGCTCAGAGAGTTGTTTGTCACACCAGGTTCTCCTCTGAGGCAATTAAAGGCCGTAACAATAGAGTCTGCCTGTATAACCTTTAGCGGACAGGAGGCGAGGGAATGCAAGGCCAGAGGTGAGGTGTGGGCGACTGTGCTTTGTGGGATGTGTGTCAATAATAGCATACATCATGTAGCGCATCTGTATGCAAGAATCCTGGATGATGATGATGATCAGTGGTATGTCCAGGGGTGAGGTATGGGCGAGTGTACTTTGAGGGATGTGTGTCAGTAATATCATACATCATGTAGCGCATCTGTATGCAAGAATCCTGTATGATGGTGATCGGTGGTATGTCCAGGGGTGAGGTATGGGCGAGTGTACTTTGAGGGATGTGTGTCAATAATATCATACATCATGTAGCGCATCTGTATGCAAGAATCCTGTATAATGGTGATCGGTGGTATGTCCAGGGGTGAGGTATGGGCGAGTGTACTTTGAGGGATGTGTGTCAATAATATCATACATCATGTAGCGCATCTGTATGCAAGAATCCTGGATGATGATGATCGGTGGTATGTCCAGGGGTGAGGTATGGGCGAGTGTACTTTGAGGGATGTGTGTCAATAATATCATACATCATGTAGCGCATCTGTATGCAAGAATCCTGGATGATGATGATCAGTGGTATGTCCAGGGGTGAGGTATGGGCGAGTGTACTTTGAGGGATGTGTGTCAATAATATCATACATCATGCAGCGCATCTGTATGCAAGAATCCTGGATGATGATGATAATCAGTGGTATGTCCAGGGGTGAGGTATGGGCGAGTGTACTTTGAGGGATGTGTGTCAATAATATCATACATCATGTAGCGCATCTGTATGCAAGAATCCTGGATGATGATGGTCGGTGGTATGTCCAGGGGTGAGGTATGGGCGAGTGTACTTTGAGGGATGTGTGTCAATAATATCATACATCATGTAGCGCATCTGTATGCAAGAATCCTGGATGATGATGATCGGTGGTATGTTCAGGGGTGAGGTATGGGCGAGTGTACTTTGAGGGATGTGTGTCAATAATATCATACATCATGTAGCGCATCTGTATGCAAGAATCCTGGATGATGATGATCAGTGGTATGTCCAGGGGTGAGGTATGGGCGAGTGTACTTTGAGGGATGTGTGTCAATAATATCATACATCATGCAGCGCATCTGTATGCAAGAATCCTGGATGATGATGATAATCAGTGGTATGTCCAGGGGTGAGGTATGGCCGAGTGTACTTTGAGGGATGTGTGTCAATAATAGCATACATCATGTAGCGCATCTGTATGCAAGAATCCTGGATGATGATGATGATCAGTGGTATGTCCAGGGGAGAGGATGGGCGAGTGTGCTTTGTGGGATGTGTGTCAATAATAGCATACATCATGTAGCGCATCTGTATGCAAGAATCTTGGATGATGATGATCAGTGGTATGTCCAGGGGTGAGGTATGGGCGAGTGTACTTTGATGGATGTGTGTCAATAATATCATACATCATGTAGCGCATCTGTATGCAAGAATCCTGGATGATGATGATCAGTGGTATGTCCAGAGGTGAGGTATGGGCGAGTGTACTTTGAGGGATGTGTGTCAATAATATCATACATCATGTAGCGCATCTGTATGCAAGAATCTTGGATGATGATGATCAGTGGTATGTCCAGGGGTGAGGTATGGGCGAGTATACTTTGAGAATGTGTTTAAATGATAGCATTCATCATGTAGAGTATATGTGTGCAAGAATCCTGTATGATGATGCAGATCAGTAGCAAGGCTAGATGTGAGGTGTGGGTGAATGTGTTTTGTGGGACGTGGTTCAGTGATAAGATACATTATGTAGCGCATTTTTGTGCGAGAACCTGTATGATGATCTTCAGTATCATGTCTAAGGGAGGCCGGTAGAGATCGGCAGCACTCCTAAATCTTTAGAACAGTATGGTACAGAAAAGTAGCCTATTTTTGTACTAACAAGTTTAATATTAGTTCAAATTGTGCAGTTTACAGTAATGTACAATCAATTTAAAGGGTTACGAAAATATTTATTCAGGATGCTATATTTTTGCACTATCCATTCCCCTAATCTTAGATGTTTAAAATCCGGAAACTTGCGGTCGGTTTACCGTCAGGCGTGTGACAACTCTGTACTACATGACGGGTCGTGATCTTGTGTGTGATTACGAAATATTCCAGAGTTGTCGCGCCGTCATTAAATGTATTAGTGTTAGGTGCGCTTCCATTCTTAACTCTGAATTTGGTTTATGGTAATTGCATAGATTCGGATCCGGAAATAAGTCAGGATAAACTTTACAAAATTTATTTCTGTACACTTAGCTGAAGAAATCCCTAATTGAACTTCGTTCCAAAATGAAATTTGCGCTTGCATCTAATGGATTTTCAAGCTAGGTTGTACCTCTGTCGAGATCCCATGAGGTGGGAAAACATGATCCACATTTCAGTGACGTCACCTTACAAGAAGGTGTGGTTAGATCTGGTCTAGCCTCTTCCAGATGATGTGGGTAGGGGAAGGCATTCCTTCACGTTAAGGTAGAAACGGCTTTTAACACTAAGGGAGGTCCACCCACTGCAGCAGTCATCCTCCGCATTTTCGGTTACATTTCACTCTCTTTTTCAGGAACGCTTTAATTGGTATATCATATACATAAGTAGGTTTAAAAATACCTACTTGAATCTTTCATATTGATTGCCTTATTTGTAATATTTATATATTCATCTTAGATTGGTTTGTATTTTTTAATATTAACACTCATAAAAACATATCTGTAAAACAAGTCTTGATAGTTGATGAGCAAACCTGGATAATAAAACGTAACATATAATAACATAATAATGTAAGAAATTTTACAGATCAATGATTTAAGGTATTTGTTTTATTGTTAGTTACTAAATCGTATGCTGTTATCTGCCACTAAAAGTAGCAAAGTGATATTTACATTACTTTGATAGAAACTTTACATGTATAATTTTACATGAAAATTTTACTAAATAAAAATTATAAGCAAACAGTGATATAAATAGAGATTACAGAGTTTTGGAACGAAAAATTAAAACTGATTTGGTAAATAATTAAAAAAGATAGGTTTCAAAAATATGTAGATGATATCCATTTTCGCCATCGCCAGTTTTCCAAAGAAAATGTAAAGTAATTTAAGAACAATTCATGGAGTACTTTTTGAGTTATAACTCTTCTGACAATTCAATAAAAAATTTTTACTTATTAAAAAAAGTTTTGTCTGCACCAAATAAGTAAAAATGTAAAAAAATTACCATCGCTAAAAAGTTTGACACATTTTTATATCGGATTGCTTTCACCACCAACCATAAAAAATAATGGTTGCATGGAAGCCTTGACAATGATATCCTATAGGATTACTCATCGGACAAAAAACTACAATATCGTCGAGAAGCAGTTGATGTCAGAGAGACAGCGGTGAAAGTGAGGACGAGTAAGCGGTCATGAAGTCTACGGCGGGCGACCTTGAGTTGTTCGCGGGAGTCGTATCGACCTTGCAGCTTGCAGTCGCTCCGTGCGATCTGATACAATTAGGGTTCAACAGCAACTTTCCTTTTCTCGGGCAGAGCGACTCGTCGCGCCTCGGACAGGCAACTCCCTAATTTCCAGGCAACTTTTACTTTCCACAAACTATACCGGTGGCGGATCCAGACTAGTTTGGTAAGCTTTTTATTCGCGTTATGTTTCGGAGAAAGCAGTTCGGATAAAAAGTTGCCCTTGAGAATTTTCGGCTGCCAGAAATGTTATGTGTTATTTTTAACGTTTCAGTAACTTATTATATCTCTCCCATACTAAGGTAGAAACAAATTTTGTCTGTTAGAAATCAATATTATGTAAAATATATTTCTCCTAACTTAATTGTTTTGTATATATAAAGTTAATTTCGATCAATGAGAGCATAATAATAGAAGGCAATGTTCATTTGGAACGGGAAAATTAAGGCAAATCAAATCAGGCATATCATTTTTAAGAACAGACTCATGTCACAGTAAATCAGAAAATGATAAAATTTCATCAAATTTATTGGTACTTCTTGCTAAAGAAACGTAAGTCAGGTTAAATCGTAATTTATTGATTGGCAAATGCGGCTCCTGTGCACCTATGTAACGATAAGTAGAAAGCGGACTGATCTTAGGCCAATAAGATCTATGTTAAAATATTTTACGGCCCTTTTCTTGGTCAGAGAATTATGGATATGTGTTAAAATGACTTGTTTACAGGAAACAATCTTTCATTTTTCCATATTCCTATTGGTTAAGAAAAATTAACTTTTATTACTTCATTGTTAAATATAAAAAAAATGTGTTATACCCTTTAAAGAGTTTTTAAACACATTAATCATATCAAACTGAGACAACTCCCATAGTTTCTACTAATCAAAAATAACAGCTAACAGTGTCACATTTTAACATGTTTATTGTTCAGGAAAATGAAGGATTATTTACTGAAATTGACTCGTAAGGTTTGACATTGTAGTTTTGGAGAAAACTGTTCCGCTAATTTCTTTGGTGTCCGGTGGAGGGGGGAGTGGCAGTGTTCATGTATACTGCATAGGAGTGATTGAAAAAACGAGATTTTCTCATTTTACCTAACTTTACACTATGTCATGTAATTTAATTAAATATAAATTTACATATGCAAAATATAATATATTTATTTTTTGATAAATACAAGAAAATTATTTAACTGTGATCAATAATATGTTGAGAGTAACAAAAAGAGAAAATTACCCATGTGTTAGCTAGTATTGACACTACTTGGCAACGAGGGTTAAAAACAGAACTTCCTAAATTTAGGAAAAACTAAAAGAATCTATCGATTTGCATGAGATGAACTCGTAGCATAAATCCAGATGAGTACTTTATAAGACAAATAATAAAACATAAAGGATGAGGTTTATGGGCAATATGACGAAGGGTCGAACTGACATTGTGAATAACAATATTGATGTAAATGTTCCTATCCCAATATTTTGGTTAAAATCTATTTTATATAATTTTTTATTTGGGATTTTGTTAACATCAGCTGAGAATATATGTAGAATTTTGAGGTGTTATTAGTGGATAGCAATCATATTCGAGAAATCTCCTAATCAGGCCTGTAATAACCTTAGCGTGTTTTTACAACCCGATGACCAGGTTTGCATAGTCTGACCAACTAATGTTTCGAAAGGTTCGACGACGTTCTTGTACTAATACAGTGACACCATTCTTGTGGACTGACCGTTACTTACTCGTAAATTGACTTTATCGAACTAACCATCTAAACGTTCTCTCGGTAAATGAAGTTTAAGTAAGATCTGTTATTTGAGTGAACCAGATGGCCTCGCTTCTGTTACATTCACTTTTAAGATTGCCATCAAAGTAATGACAGAACCCGGGGAGATTCCTCAGTCATGTTGGGCTTTACGCTAATAAGTTTTATTTGAATTCTGAATATCTATATATCCCTAAAGAGGTTAATGAATTTTCAGGAAGTACACACAACAATATGTTTTAACGTTGTCAAACAAAAAACAAATTCTCTTGAAAAGCATGAATGAAAATTAGCCAGTGGAGTATTTCCATAATGAAGTGTACAGAGCATCGTCAATCTCATAGAATTGGGGAAAAAGTAATAATACAATTTTGGCACAAAAATTAAAACATCAATTAGTGTTCCAATTAGTAATAGCTTTGATTTAAAGGTGTAACTAATATAATCAAAAGGTGATAGCAACTGATTTCTACCATTGCTTTATAGTGATTGCCGATGCTTTACTGTTACCCACATATTCGCAGCTAATTTCCAAAAAGTGTGAAAATTACCCATCAAATTTATAGTTGACTTTGGACTGTGTAAGAGCAACACTGCCCCAAATATGAAAATTTCTAATAATACGGTACAGAAAACTGTTTTCGAACAGTAATTATGTGACAGTCTCTTCAAAACCCTATAAATCGAAGATACCACGGGTTATAGTTGGCTGGATTGTAAAGTGGTATTATTTGACAGCTTGTCTTCTATCCCAAAGAAACCTACACTTAAATGACGACTAATGTTCAGCTGGCACGGGCCATGTGATACTCGAGAGATGAATTTTGAAGTATCCGCTTGTATTTGGAGTAAACATCTTTTACTGAACCACGTATCAAGTCCAGGTTGTGCTTGCGACGGAAAATCTTGATAAACATGTACTTTGAGTGATACACGACATTAGATGACGACGATGAGAATAATCCAGCCGACAGCATTCCTACTCGTAGTTCTCCAACTGAAGATATTGCCAGGGACGCGGAAGAGTTAACTCGTCACAAGGTCAGAGTGAAGGCGTAGTTACAGAACCGATGCGATCGCCAGCACGCGGCTGAGACCCCTCACCTGCTGTACGGACCGAGCGACAATCGGACGTTCACTTCTCCCTGTCTGCGGCGACCTCCAGAACAGCGAGACGCCACGGAGATGCCGCAAGCCGTGAAACCGTGACACACGAGTGGGCATTTTGACAGGCTGAGCCGATATTCCTCACACTGTATATGCCCTTGGCCTGCATTGGAAGATGTGGTAAGTCCCGGAGCCGTTGGTGATCTCCAGGATCCCCAAGGGGACCGCGCGACCGAGGAGACGGAGACGGGGACGATCCGCACGAGTTCTGTGGCAATAGGGCACGGCGCTGTGGGAACTATTGTTGCCAAGGCCTTTGCACGATCCAACGGTGTTATGGATTGGTATCTGATGTCTGGATAGCGGTGTGAACAAATATGTTCTTATCTGTATTTTTGGTTTATTTTTCTCTAACTCAGATCAATAGTATATTTATATTGTAAATTAAGAGCTATTACATCAAGACAACTGTTATAAGTAATAACATTTGTTGGATGGTTTCTTAAATTAGTTTTTAATTCTGCGAGGAAGGAGGTAATTTGTATGCTAGTGCAAATCAAAATCTATTTCCTGAAATGGTTTCTATAATTTTATCAAGATTCTTACAGTTTTGCATCACGTGATGATATACGAGTATCGATAGTATCGAGCACACAGAGCGCGTCGCGTCACTGTCTGTGTATTCGTATACTTAATTGAAAATTTTGAACTACCCGTTTTCAATCTGGCAAATATTTCAAACGTAGAACATAATGCATCCCCATTACTGGGTACAAATACATTTTCCGCAAACCGGACTGGATTGTCCCAAATGATAAAATAATACAAGAAGACTGTGAAAACGGTTAATGTACAATTAACCTTGTGGGTTTACACCCTTATTAAGAGCCAATTAAAGGTCTCTTGTGGTTAACGAGCATTATTCAGATTATGTTAACTAACGTTGCAATGTCATGTTTGCCATGCCCAAATTGGAAAATACTCCTAGTTAAGCATTGTGTAAATTCATTATGTATTAATTGAAAAGATAAACCACAAAAATTTGAAACAATGCAGGACAACTGTTTTAGGCCTACAGTTTCCCCTAGTAAAAACCACTCGTGCAGCGTGCCAGGTGATCAATCGAACGCGGCGTGTTGCTTGATTACCTGACTATTTAGACGTCAGATTTAGCAATATTTGAGCGTTTAGAGTAACTAATGACAGACGAAAGGCGTCGTGCTGCACGAATCACGAAGCCAATCAGAGGACAGGACGTGCTCAAAATGTGACACTGTCGTTGGCCAATCACATCTTTGTTTGACTGAATATGATTGTTTAATGTACTACGTATTGTAACAAGCTTAAAATACACAAAATTCTTTGTTAACACATCTCATACATGTAATTTAATTCTGTTGATTTATATTTTACAAGTTTGAAAAATAGCATTAAATGAAAATAAAGAATAAGAAAATTGAGTAAAGATCCAACAATTAAAAGGGTAGATGGAATGTGCTGATGTTTATTAAGCAACAATTAAAATGAGTACATAGAATGTGCTGATGTTTATTAAGCAACAATTTAAAGGGGTACATGGAATGTGCTGATGTTTATTAAGCAACAATTTAAACGAGTACATATAATGTGCTGATGTTTATTAAGCAACAATTGAAAGGAGTACATGGAATATACTGGTGTTTATGAAGCATAAATAGAGGCATAATGGATTGATTAAGTCAATAAACCAGGCCTCTTTTTTTAACAATTTCAAAACTTCCTACGCAGATTTTTGTGAAGAACTTTTGTTATCTATTGGCAATATACCCATTTTATATACTTTATGCCATTATAGATACTATAATATTATGCTGGATGGTGTTGGGTGTTCCGCCCATATATACTAATTGTGAGTAAATTAAAAAGGTTTGGTATTAGAGATTCCCTATAAGTATGATTGGTACGTCCTCTAAAGTATAATCAGAAAACAATGTACTGAAAAAAACAAACACTCAAGCATTCTCTAGTGTACATTAAAAATTGAATAACATAGAAATCAAACCAAAACGCGCCTTAAATACATTTATGACATCATCAAATTACCCCTATAATTGACAAATCTACATTGTTGAAATACAAGTATACAAGTTTCCACTACGTGAATGAATTTACAAAGGTGGTCCAAAATTAGTTTAATTTATATAAGGCAAGGTGATGCATTTATTTAAAAACTGATTGCCTTATATTTTATAAATTATTCTGAAAATTCTGTGAAAAAAGTAAAAGCGGATAATAATACTGTAGGAATACGTATGTATTTGTGTGCCTAATGTCTTTAGTTGTTACTGCAACACAATACTGGGAAAGCATTTTTGCAATCAACTAAATCCATGTTAAAAGCTAAATTTATTTCACATTTTTACTAGAAAATAAGAAGAAAAGACTCAATATGCGATATCAAATATAAACAATTTATTATATTACATTTCAATTAAATCGATTTCCACTCTTTGTTGAGCGACAAGTAAAAATGCTTTCATTTTAAATTGACGGTGTAACGCTCTGACTACTATATCAAGGGTGACTACAATATCTAATTTGTATTTGGGAATTTCGCTATTCGACGATTTTAATCAGAATCTAGAACCAATGCAAAAGTAACAGTGACTTATGTAAATAAACAAAAAAGTCAGTGTTTAAAGAGTTCCGATATTCAAATGTGACTCAGCTTGGTGTAAGGCCAAGAGAAAGGGACTTAGAACCTTGACATTTCTAAAAGTCACATTACCATCCGTACCCGAAATTATTGAAATTAAAACAGTTTTGTAATTAGTGCCGTTTTTATTTGCTCGGTGCAATTACAAGAGCGTGGGAGCCGCGCTAATCTAGAACTCCAGTTGGAGGCCGTGAAATGAAAACAGTAATATATGGCATTAGAATTTTAAAATGTCAATTGTTAAAAGTATATTTTAGTTACTAAGTTAATGACTAGAAATTAATTATTACAGTTCGTTTAATAAAATTAGTACAATATTTGTCAACCACTTTGCATAATATTCTTTAAAATACTCTTAATACTATCTGCTTATTGATTTTCAATTATTTTGGATCTCTTAACGTCTGTTGAATGAATTTAGTGAATTCCATTGAATATGTATGTCCATTTTACTTAGTCACTATATACTATAGTACCGACTGATAAGGTTATTTCATGTTTTTAGTTACTTTAGTACTAAATTAATTTATACGATAACACATTTTCTAAGCAACACAATATGTGTGGGCTAGTAATCCGCTGTTTTAAACTAAACGAAAATATTCTCCTAAGATATATATTGAAATTTTGGAAGCCCGTGGAGCAGAGCTATATAGTAGAATGTATTTCCAAAACACAAAGACACTAGAATGTAAGAGCTTTTGATTATACTAAATAAGTATAAAAAATAATAGTTATACATTCCTGAAATCGCTGTACAAAAATCAAGAAATACTTTTAGTAATGTACATGATTTGCTTATAGTCTGTTATTATTGATGTGTGATTTAAAAGAATTACAGTATTAACAACACTGTTTTAATCATTTTTATAGTTCGTATGGTTCAAAAAAATATTTTTCTCAGTAATTACTCATTGTTGTTATTAATTTAGATACTGTAAAGACGAGGTTGGTCGTACTTGTCATAGTACCTTTATTTAAATAAAACAGCTCAACCTTCAAAATCATACCATTGTGTAATTTTTACAGATGGAAGTTCATTTTGAATAAGATGCACTTAAGATGCAGGCATAACCAAAACGCTAAATCTTACAATCGGCTTGAAATGTGGAATCGTTGAGCTCGGGATTTGCTCATAGTGAGACAAAGATATACACTATTGTAGCTGTAGTTGATAAAATCCCAATAAATAGATAGGTATACAATTATGAGAATAGAAGTAATGTTGTTTACGTTGGTAGTACGATAATAATCATTACAAGTCTATTTACACGATACTAAATGAAAGTAAATAAGTTGATTAGTATATATTCTTATGTAGTTTAAAGTTTTTGATATAACGAAAAATAACCTAAAATAAAAATAAAATTTAGATTTTAAAGATTATTCCATTTACAGAATATGATAAAACAAATCTATTCTTGAAATTAAATTAAAATATTTTTGGTTGGAGTCGCCGGGTATAATATCGCCAAAATATATCTTGTGTGACTATAGGTTCTAATCAACCAATTCCTAAGGAATTGAATGCTGTAAAAAATAAAGATTACTTCTTAGTAAAGATTTAAGTATTTTTATTTTATATAATTTGTTTCAACTCGCTATGAAAGTGTGATAGCTAACTATTACGATTTGATTAACGTATTTCAGCGTAACTGAATGATTGATGAGACAATCTCGCTAACCGTTACCTTTAATTTATATTATATAAACAATTTTAGTTCCTCTTTTATAAGGTCAACCAATATTAGAAACTGCCATGTACAGTGTATACATTCAGCAATTATTTTAAATCCTCTTTTAGTTTTCATAAATAAATACTTGAATCACAAACCTTTCTATTTTCTATTCCTAAATATGTTCATTTATACATATTTGTGCAAATATTTTGTCAACTCTAAAACTGTTCTATTATGTCAAAGACCTTTAAAATAATCTGGATATAAATTATTTAAACAATAAAAAAACATACTGAGAGGCAGGCTCACCTTTGTTTGTTGGGTATCCTGTGGTAAACACGAGGAGTAGCAGTGAGAGCAACGATACCACTAAACCTGCCATCACTAGCGCACACAGCACACTGTCCAGTCTCAGTGTGCGGTACTCTCTCTGGTATCTCTCCCCTCCGCCACCCCTCTCACCAGCTGATAACTTAGATAACAGCTCACATCCCGCGACATATTACCAATCTGTTTTAAACAGTTTGGGAACCAGCGAAGTTCGGCCTTTATAGAGCAGTAAAGTTCAAAATACAAGCTAGCTGATATAATTTCTTAATTAATGAAAAGCCAAAGGTAACGTAAATAATATAAATATTGAAGAAACGGTACTAGAATTGCTTATACATTTAGCCAAAACATTAAATACATAGCTACTCAGAACAGTAAACTTTCATTTAAATAAATTAAGGGTCGACGGAAGTCTGAAATTATGTAGGTTACTTCAAGGAAAATCGGAAGTCTGAAATTATTTAGGGTAGATCAGGAACGACAGAATTCTGAACTTATGTAGGGCATATCTAGGAATTCGGATGTCTGAAATTATGTTGGGTATAACTAGGAAAGACAGAAGTTTGAAATTATGTAGAGGAGATAAAGAAAAGACAGAAGTTTGAAATTATGAAGAGTCGATCAAGGAATGGCTGAGAGTCTAAAACCACAGAGACGTTATCGTATTTCAGAATAAAGAGTCTCTACTTGAGATAAAAGATATGTTACTCGTGTTAGGAAGGAATTTAAGCAATAACAAACTTAAAATTTGGTTAGAAATGCACGTACTAAAAAAAGAAGTATTTTGTTCAACGAATTTATAATTTCTTTCCTTAATACAATTTCAGTTATCAGAGCCTAACAAATTTTCTGCTCGAAACTATGTTAAAACAAATTTTAGCTCTATTAACCAGTCTGGATTTCAGCTTCAAGATGGACACTAGAATCCATAAAAGGATTGGACGCATCTCTGTGTACCTTTAAGAGAAACAAGTTTTTCCGGAGAGTTTATGTGATTTAAGCGGGAGTGGGTGTTTTTTTAAACATACTTAATTAGGTAGAATCCCGTGTACGTGGCAGTACTTCGAGTATCGTAAATCATATTACAATCAGTCCATCAAGGCCATTTTACACACATAAAGTGATGTTTATAATCATGAGGATGGAACTTTTGAATTATGCATCAGCTGTAAGGAATGACGGATTAACATATATTTTGAATAGCCTGTCAACCAAACAAGGTATTATTTTCCAATAATATTCAACGAGGCCAGGGGTAATTTTATTTGTTGTTGGTCTCTAACCGCTCTAATGAACAAGTAAATTCAAATAAATTTTAGTTAGAATGAAATGTTAACGAATTGCTGGGGCATAATGTTGTTTATTTTAGTTAGATGTCAAAAAAGATTTACATATTGGGATTAGAAACAAGAGTTTACTTAAGACAGAATGTTTCCTATCTTTGCGTTTCATGACATTCTAACATTTCTAAGTCCAATATCTGTGAGAATTTTTATGCACACATCAATGTTTTGCTAACACAAAGAATAATTTCAATTAAAAAAAATCATACCTCTACTTTTATGTAATTTATTGTTAAAGTTTCCGTGGATAAATGATTTTTTATACTGAAGTATTTAATAAATCCACCATTCCGATATTGACGCTGTTACTCACTGGACTTGGAAACATGGACTAAAATTAAACGTATACAAAACTCAGTGTATTATGATAGGTTATTCAAAGCTTGTTCGTAAAATTGACTTTAATAATATGTCTCCCAAATTAAAACTAAATGACCAAGAGCTAGAATACTCTGAGAAAGTAAAAAATCTAGGACTTATTATTGACAAACACTTAAGATGGACTGAACAGACTTCTTTGATATGTAATAGGGTCTTTTCCGGTGTTCACAGCATCAAGCGGCTGGCTTCATATCTACCACAGCATGTTAAAATAATGCTGATAAAGACTTGTACTGCCTCACTTCAACTACTGTGACATTGTCATTAATGACATAACTGTGGAGCTTTCAAATAAACTCCAGCGTGCTCAGAACTTTTGCATTAGGTTCATTTTCAATCTCAGACGTGATGATCGCGTAACGCCCTTCTTCAAACAATTATCTATCTTAAATTACAAAATCTTCGAAACTATCACTCACTCTTTCTGTTGCACGCTCTTTTAAATACAAATTGTCCGAGTTATCTATTAAACAACATTCAATATTTATGTCTGAAATAAGTGAACGAAGTACAAGGAGGGGTACGTTCTTGTCATCTATCCCAATTAATCTAACAACTACTTTCAGTAAGTCGTTTACAGTTTCTGCCTGTCGATTGTGGAATGCTTTATCTGTAAACATCAGAGCCATCGATAAGCGCACTCGCTTCGGGGCGGAGGTATGATGCTGGGGGCTCAGGGGGTATAGCGGTTGGCGGCTTTGGAGTGGTACTTAGGGCAATGGAATGCAAGTTGAATGAATGTGAGTGTGTCTTGTAATAGTAGTGTAAATATGTATAAAGTTACATTAATTATTGATGCTTGTTTTTTAAGTTAAGGTTCATTTAATATATATAATTTAAACAAATAGATTTATGTTTAGTTATCAATGTATATATGTTAGTTTAATTTTTTATGGGGTTGAGTGGTGGAGAGAACTTTATAGTCCTAAACTTCGCCTCTAATAAACACATTTTAAATTTAATCTCATTCGTTATTAACGGGGTGGAAGTGAGGGGTAGGGGAATCGAATCTTCAGGCACGTATAGTGTCAATGTAAAGATCTTAATGAACCCTGTACCCTTCTCTAATTAGTCCATTATATGCCAGAATGTTAAAGATTAATGAGATATAAATCTATACGACTCGGCTAGTTTCTAATTTTATGGGCTTTTTATTAGGATATTCGCTACCCTTCAGGAAACATTTCATTATATCAGCGTGGATTAGGAAGAAAAACACAAGCTAGCGGTCTAAGGAATGATTCGAGAAAGTTTATTGCTTACAATGAAAATTTAAAACAGAATTAATTACTCATTGTTGTTATTAATTTAGATACTGTAAAGACGAGGTTGGTTGTACTTGTCATAGTACCTTTATTTAAATAAAACAGCTCAACCTTCAAAATCATACCATTGTGTAATTTTTACAGATGGAAGTCCATTTTGAATACATTTAAGATACAGGCATAACCAAAACGCTAAATCTTACAATCGGCTTGAAATGTGGAATCGTTGAGCTCGGGATTTGCTCATAGTGAGACAAGATGTACACTACTGTAGCTATAGTTGATAAAATCCCAATAAATACATATGAAGTTATGAGAATAGAAGTAATGTTAATTACGTTGATAGTAGGATAATAATAATTACACATCTATTTATACGGTACTGAATGAAAGCTCAAATAAAGGTTCTTGGATAAAAAATATGCTTTGCAATATTTTAGACCTACAATCACCTAGACGAAGATTAACTGAAAAAGAAAAGACTAACTCCTTTCATGTGACAAAAACATCGTATAATAGTGGAGCACTGTGAAATATTATTAGATTAGAGAATGGTGCGGTTTTGACATTAGGGCTGTAATCAAGACTAGAGATTTCATCAATCATAGGCCCTACCAACGCAAGTCCTTGCAATCCGTCATCTGTTGGCACTTTCCCCACTGATGTGGAGGAAGAATACGGAGTTTGTCGACTGACCCCGACACTTACTCCTCCACGCGCAATATTCTGAGCAACCAATCAACGAAACCCACCACCACCACCACCACCACCACGAATCCAACGCAATGTCGGAACTCTATGGGGAGAGATTCCAATGTTCGGGTGTGTCAGATTCCATAGTACCAGTGTTCTGGAGTAGGTCGAAACCCTAGATTTGTGGTTTGTAGGTTGATTCTATTAGGAATACTTGAAAATATAGGAGTATCCTTGAAATCCCACTCAATTATCACGTAAATTATAATTCACAACATGAACCAGTGGTGTTACCTGGATCTTTCCAATGTTGTGGGGGTAGTACGTATGTACAATGAGTACGGATTGGCAAAGCAATAATCCCAGTAAAAATAAATGATTGTGAGTTATTTTAAATATAAATTGTAGATTGTTTATTGTAATAGTATGGATTAATTTTCTCCAATTTTCTTTTTGATTATGCTTTAATATTGTACCAATCTCAAGGAGTGTATTGTGACCTCGTATAACACTTCTCCTTAGCTAAACCATAGTGACCTAAACATGGGTTGCGAGTATTTTTCCTTTGAGAATTGAAGGTCAAAATGTATGCACAATCCAGCCATTGCCAAACGATTTAGCTGTTCCTACAGACTTATTTACAAAGCATTCTGGTAGATTCTTAACTAAATAAAAAAGTGTTTTTTATTTTCTTACGATTCCACTATTTTACTCCTCCTTATTGCTATATTTCCATGATCCTATAATAAGACATAATCCTCTATCTGTTTTAAATGCTTTCTATGTGTTTATTTATGTGATGCGACTTCAACGCACTGGTTTTATGTTGGGCGAATTTCATGGCCAAGAGTTCAATAATTTATTGTATTGTTGTAGATTGTATTTTGAACCGACTAAACTCAACGAATATCATGGACAATGGTTACTAAACTAACCAAAAGAAATAACAGTTAGAGATAACCCTCAATAACTAAAATATAATTGTTGTTCCATTATTCTCACAATTCTTGTTTGGTTTATTTCGAGTTTTAGAACTTATAAATATTTTACTTGCTAATGGATAAAAAAAACAGACAAATTTATTCAAGAGGTTAGATACAATTAAAATAGACCTAAAACGATAATGTTTTAAATACTATAATCAAACGAACGGCTACTAGGCCAGTGACTTCATTCAGCCACATTAAGTATCGAATTAAGGGAGTCTGATGACGAATTTTCAGTTATAATATTACTTCTGTTCATATTAAATTCCTTAGAATTTTCAATGCTTCCCTGAATTATTGAAACATTTGTAGGGTCAAACACCGTGTAACTTATCTAGGTACACATTATTATCTTAAGTAAATTAGCACTATACTACTTAGTTCCTAATTTATACTAACCATAATCTTATCACATTTACGTAAGTGTTAAAGGTTAAACACAATTATTCACGGGGGTAGCAAAGAAAAAGAAACTCAGCTTGCGTAATATTTCAGGCCAATTAAAATATACGCTTGTGGCTTTGCGTTGAATATTTATATAACAGCATGAATATTGATGAGCAATACGTATTAGCAGGCGTGTAACAAACACTGTAATAATTTTGGCGTGCGTGACTTATAAGTGAAAACAAGGCCCTAAGTTGAGCTTCGTTAAGACCTAGATTTTGAGCAGAGCAAACTGGAAAATCGAGTCCTCAACCAAGTTCTGAGTTTTGTTTCGTTATCCCGATCACCGCAACGTTTCTATCTCACTGCACCAGACCAAGAAACGGTGTATCTCCAATAGGGGTATTGTAGGGATTCACATCACTCCCAATATTATCAAATCGTCTGTATTTGTATTTGGTTCAGCACTCTCGGAGATAACCCTATTTCTACTGGGAGGAGACCCGACATGTCCTGGTATACTTCATCCAAGCTAGAATCTCAAAGTAAAGTGTTATCAGGAAGAATACTTTAGTTACAACGTTTTATTACTGATGTGAATGTCAGGTACAACTTGAGGAACACGTATTCCGAGTTTTTGTTATCCCAATTACTCGGTATCGAATAAATGATAATACAAAAAAATGTAAGATAAAATTAAGGTCAACAATGAGACAAATCCAAAATTCTGCATTTATAAAATACTTCCTTAAGACCTTTTAAAAAATGCATGTTAAATAATAATCAAATTATATTTTTAATACGCATTACACACGCGCACGAGCGCGCGCGCGCACACACACACACACACACACACACACACACACACACACACACACACTCCAACGCAGACAGACAAAATGTCCAATTGTATATCAGTCATATAAATTGTCAGGAATTGTAGCAACAAGACATTAGAAATTTATAGGACAGTTTAACTATTTAAAAAGTTTTACAGAATATGCAATTTTGTGAAGAAGTTCTTTTACTCAGCTTCAACTGCTTTTTTTCCTTTTATATAAAATTATTACTTTGTTTTATATAAATTATCCTTAATTTGTTGCTTAATCTAAGCGTATTCATTTACTTAATACCATGTTAAGACTAGAGCAATAAAACAGAATTTATATGTAATATGAATAATAATAATAATCTCTTTAATGCGTTATTGTAACAATTTTTACATAGTATATCGCAATCATAAATAATTTCAGTTAATTGACAAGGTTCCATCTACACATTTACACAACTTCATACTCACAATTCATACAGTGATTAAAGACACAATCGTACTGACCTCAGATCCAGCGATTTCATATATCCCAGCGGTTTATCATGAATTCATCAGCAGAGTAGAAAGCGTTAGAAACCAAACGGAGTTTGAAACGCGTTTTAAATTGATTTTGATTATTTTAAATTTTGATTTGTTCAGGGAGCCTGTTGATTAATCTGACACCAACTTCTTGCGGTAGATGTTGCGCTAATGCCACTCTGCGTTGATGAATTGTAATGTAGGTCTATGTTGAGGCCAAAAAAGCTTTGAAAGTCAGGAGGTTATTTACCCTTTCGAATAATGATATGTTCGTTCTGTACAAGTATTTGTAAATTTTAAAACAACAATGTTCGTAATGTGTTTTGTATTTTAAACAAGCCACCTACAACCATTGAAACTAACTATGGCAGTGCATTTTCCCAAAAATATTTTTAAAATACAGCATTTTAAAAATGTTTAAACGCGTGTTTAATTGTAATAAATAAATATAATGACTTAATGAGTTGCTGTGTTTTTTGTAAATACTGCAACACTAGCGTCTCCGACAACAACGGAGACTTTAACGATCGAGTGTCCGAGTTCCGTTGTGCAGTTGTGCCAGTGGAGTGAATAATAATTGCATCTAAACTGAACTTCTGGGCCTGATAATTTTATTTTTCTGGGAATGGTTCGAAACATTTTTTGCTTCTGAATAATGTACCCGCACAGAACTAAGTCATAACTTTCGTATCGTTAGTATATAAAGTATATCGGTAATACAGGATGTCTGTTTTAATGAATTACTAGGTTTTGGCTGATTTTTTTCCCGGTTAAATCTATCCTTCTCCATGTCTACGCAGTACGACAGAGGAACCGCGTCATAGAGTATTTCCAACTATCCATCGATTCCCTTCAATTTCACATTGTTATTGCATAAAAAACAACCGGATGGAGGTAAGTAATCTGTATCTGCTCTCGACTATTTGATAGCTACCATTAAAGATAATTGCTCTATAAATCGTTACAAAAGCGGCCTGACCAGTAGCTTTCCCTGCCGTGGTGACGCGGTGTAGCAGGTACACGGCACAGGAGGTCGGGTATGATCTCATGCCTAGTGTCCGTCATACAGAGACAAGCGACTGTTACCCAACAGCTCTGTAAATAGCGGTAGAGGGTTTATAAATTGTCGACTGTCAACCATGCTCTGGTATACCATATTAGGACTAATTGGCGTGGTGTAGAAACTGACATATCTAAAAAAAATCAGTGTACAGACTTCCCATCCTACATGTTGCAATGGTCACTGGACGATTTCCGTTAGTTATGTTAGTAGATTTCATATGTTCGGTACGATGTTTCTATTCCAATTTCTAGCACCAAGAGTGTTGTAATTTTGAAATAAATATGGTTATAATATGAAATTGGAGATCGGTTCTTTGCTTGGTTGGTATAATGTTTCCTTAGAAAGTTAAGAATTTCCATACTATATTAAAAACGTTTTGACGAATCATTCGTACAAATAAGACTAAGAATATTCATTTTCTTTTTTACACAAAAATATTTTTTTAACAAAAAGAAGGAAACATGATTTATAACACTAACTGATACAAAAGTATCCATTCCTTTTTGAAATAAAAAAATTGAAATACACTAATAATCAGTACTATGATCAATTAGTAATAATCATAAAAAATATATTACCTGTTACACATAAAATACAGATAATTTAAATACAATTTGCAATAACTTCTTAATTAATGACGAGAAAGTTTAGGACTCCAGAAGGCTAAGACTGTTTAGATGTTCCATTTTTTACATTAAAGATTATGTTATTGAAATTTGCTACGCTCATACTTAATTTTAAAAAGCAACATAAAAGTGCTAAAACTCTTTGATAAAAATATTGAGTGTAGATATGTTATTTTTTAATTTTCTAAATCTAAAGACACTTTTATTCGTAACTTTAACATTAATTCTATAACAATACATTAATACATTTTTTAATCGTCATATGACTCCTGAATAATCATAAAAACCACAAAAGAAGATTAAAAATCTTGAAGTGGCAATATATCCAAACAGCAGTACTCTTTGTGAATGGATGGGGACAATAATGCTATCACGGTTTATATTAATCAGTTCTAATGTTTAAATCTCAGTATAAGGCATTTAAATGACAAGAAACTAATTTATTCAACGAAATACAAAGAAAAATACAGACAATAACACACTCAGATAGTTTTGCTTTATGTGTAATAGTTTTGAGTGTCTTTATATAGAAAGACTGGGTTTCCTGTGTTTTCATATTTCAAATTAATAAAGTACAATTAAATACAAATTTCATAATCAACGTGGAGGTTTTTCGGGTTCCACAACGTGTACTACCAGACTGAGCTGACAATATTTCAGGTTGTAGCAAAACTTTCACTACTATCTTCGACGGTGAAGTTGACCAGGAGAAGTTCTCTATTGATCTAGTTCACTTGACCATTCCAGTAGACTTGTATACAGTCATGGGGTTTCATAGTACTGCTACGAGTAATTCCTTTACGTAATGTTTGTTAAGCTCAACAAAAACTCTTAAAACTTGTCGTTCAAAATCACACAACTTCCTATAATCTCCAATGAGGATCCTTCTACTGATCAAAGAAAAGAACGAAGTGAGGTATCTATGGCAGAGATATATACGTACCTTTATGAAACAACGATTGAACGAACTCATTCGCGTGGTAAAACGTCAACTCGATGAATTCGTATCCATCCGATATTGATCCCAGTAACTTGAATATGTAGACAGTACCGATCGGCTTTTTTCCATCTCCAACCATCTTTGTGATACCATCTTAAACTAAACGGTTTGATACTTGAGCGTGATATACAGAAGTGCGATGAATTTCATGACTGAAAATTTTTCTGAAACGTTGTCAAATTTCTGAATGAAACTCCTAGTACTGTTCAGCAGCCTATAAAATATACTTCATCGTCTAAAATAAGAAGTTTTATCAAGAACACTCCCCAAAAAAACTCAGGTACAATTTGATACAAAATTATCACGCAAAGCGCTTTCAGCACTAGCATCAATTTTCAACGTTTTTATTTATCTGGGGATTTTCCCAAAGTTACGTGTCTCCGACAAGCCCAACAAACTTTAAGATTCCCCAAATAACTATCGTCCGATCAGCCTCCTGTCGGCAATTTCTAAGGTGATTGAGAAAGTTATACAGAAAAGAATATTGAGTTACTTAGACTCATCCAATGCTATCCCTCTTCACCAATTTGGATTTCAGTCGAAGCATTCTCAGCAAATATTTACAAATAGTGAAACAATGAATCGAGGCTTTAAAATAAAACTCTTTCTACTATAGAATTCCTAGATGTCTCGCATACTTTGGCAAAGTTAGGTATGGTAGCTTTGATATAAATGATATAAATTTGGTTTCCTTTGTAAATGAGTCCTTTTACAACCATTTGTTGACTGATCGTACCTTTTCCACCCAACTTCAGTGTACTGTATATGCTTTCAACAGTTCGCCCAGTAAGAATTGGTTCCCAAAGCTCGATATTGATCCTATGCTATTTAATATTTTACGCCTGATATACCACATCTTCCCCAAACTACTCTTGCCCTCTATGCTGATAACTCAGCCATCGTTACTCAACACTGTGACATAAATGAAGCATTTACGTTATTACAAACTGGTGTTCAAATCTGACAAGTTAGCTTAAGAGTTTGGGACTCATTATAAATCATTAAAAATGTGAGAGTAAGGTTTTTTATTTGGGTAATATAATTTAGATAACCGGAAAATGTAATATAAGGGTCCTTAATCTCATGGAATGCTGATGGTCGAGGTATCAAGTATTTAGGTAATGTATCTTGATAAGAAATTAACATGGAACTTGCATGCGAATAATAAATAATCAAAAGCTTACCATGTTTATCTATTCTATTTCCGCTATTTAACAGGATTTACTTTAAAGCTGGTCTACACACTAATGATTTCTAAACCTATAATAAGACTCATAATTATGCATGCCTGTTTGAGGATTATCTATTTCTTCTGGTAACATAAGCGATATTCAAAATTTTTAGATAACCTATTAAGGATTGCAGTTAATTGTACATTCGAAATGCCTATTTTCATGACAACGTAACTACATTGATCTAGAAATAAAGATTTTAAAAAATCTTGGAGGTACAGATATTGACAGTTTCCGTTACAACTACTGATATAAGTTGCCCATTCCTTACTAGGAAGTTGATGAATCAAAGGTCAATCAATATCTTGACACCAAAATTTAATATATGGTGGTTTATTTTGCTACTAGTTTGCAAAACTCTCTCCTACCTTTCTGCATAATACGCTCTAATTCTAAGTATCACAATTTTATTGGAGCTTGTTAAACTAACCAAATAACTTAATTAGTTTCATAAAAACATTGATCTTAAATCAATTACATACGAAAATTTAGTACTTACGAAGTTCTCGTCTATTTAAATACTCGTAACTAAACTATTATAAAGTAACAAATGGCCAATTAACTATTTTGTTTTTTTCGGGCTCAAGTGCCCTCCCTCCGAAATTTTGAAAGATACATTAAAATTGAATCCCATAGGTTTTTTAAGCTAGAACACATTTATGATGTTTAAAGCTCAAAAGTTTCCAAGAGAAAGATTCCTGAGCCTCTTTTTTGGAGGGTATTTTTTACTTCCTAAATCATTCTTAACTGAGTCAGCTCTTGCGAAATAATTTTCTATATACTCCACTGAGCTAAATATTATCAGTAAGCGGTTAGTTTAAATTTGCTTTCAAATAACGATGTATTAACGATTTATATTAGTTAAACCAATGTAAAATAACTAACTATACAGTATTGCACGTAATTAGTCTAACATATTCACTACTGGTCTACACTGATTGAGACCAATTACTCTCAGTGTACTTATGCGTCGTAAGGCGACATTTGTGTGTTTTAAATGATTAGCTGAGCGTTAGTTAGTACAGACTATCGCTTAGGGTGGTGGGATAATTTTTATTTGTCTGTCTATATCTTTCTGCATGTCATCTTGCATGATAAAATCTGCCTGTCTCAGGATATCTCAAAAATGAAATTAAATCTAGACTTGGCATTTTGCACGAAACTTCATTTCCTTAAAGAGAAAGCAGAGTTCGATTATAATCCATGTTCCCCATACGATATGGCTGAACGTTGGAGAAGCTTATATGCAAAGTAAATGGAGAAAGAATTGAGTTGTATACTTAACACTTCATCTCTCCATAGACAAGATGGTTCGATGATGGTGCATGCCTCTATAAGGAATTTTTTTTAACGTCATTAAAGCTTAACTGCCCGCGGGGTATATACAAATTCAGCATTGGACTTGAAATTTTGCATACAATTTCAATGAATCCTGTCACGAGTCATTTGGAGTAGCGAAACCCTATCTTACTGATATAAATCATAAGTATTGTACATGAGAGTGAATTTATTGTACAATTGTATACCGGAACATTAATCTTCTTTTGATTAAAATTCTGTGATAGTTATCCAAAAAAATGTTATCCTCTAATTAAGGGGTTTACCCTATTTAGTATTTCAGTTTTGTAACACATCGCATTAGTAAAGGTATGCAAATACAGCGGTAATCCAAGCTCTCAACCCCACCATTAGTGAGTGACGTAACCTGGCTTTCTCTTGCTCATTCAGACGACCCTTGTCAAAACCAATAACAAAACCCTTGCAAATCATGGGTAGAAAGTTACTGGTCGAAAATCTATTAATCAGTACGCCAGAGAGGCGGCGCGGCGGCGGCGGCGTGCGATGTCCATGTCGTCCTGTTAAACTCTAGCCGGGACCGGTTAGCTGCACGTTACGTCTTCATTAAGTCGAGAATCAATTAACGGCGACAAATATCGGCCTCGTACTTTATGTCGCAGCTCGTTATGTCAACCGTGGCTTCCAGCTGATCCACTTCGATCGTGGCTCCAAACCTGTTTGTGTAAAGTGGATCTAACAATCGATAAAAACACATATAGTCAATTCCTATCAGAGCTCGAAGAGTACTGTAAAAAGAGGAAAATTTATATTATGTTACCACTAAAAGGGGCAATATTTCTTTTAGCAAATCACCACGTTTCGACAATTGCCACGAATGTGATAATACCATTCGAGTTAGAACCGAAAAATGTTATAACCTTAAATTGTTTCTGTTATATTATAATTGTAAAACTCAAACTTCTTGTATAGAAACTTCGTATAGTACATAACTAATTGTGAAATCGTTTGGACAATATTACAGTCTAAGTTGTTACTTTCAGTAAAGTAAGTATGAATATAATTTCATTTAAAATTATTGAATGAGCGTTAGTTTAGCCTATCACTCGGGACTGACAAATAAAAGAAATTCGGCAACGCATAAGGGCGCACGATCACTTTATAGGTATGCTTGCACAAGCCGAGCAACTAAGATTTTGTCTTTTGATAGTCATCAGCTGTTTCCAATAGATTGCACGAATTTTACAAGATACCAACTATTTTGAAATCTATTTTATAATAATTCCAACGATACTTTTCCCAACGAAATCCGTCAACGCATATAAGCGAGCACGGCCACTTTAAAGTTACGCTTGCAAAAGCCAGGAGCAACAAACAACTGGTACCTCTCAACTGGGCTCATTTGTGTGTGTGTGTGCGTGTGTGTGTGTGTGTGTGTGTGCGTGCGTGCGTGTGTGTGTGTGTGTGTGTGTTCCCGGCTTGTGCAGGCATACCTTTAATAAAGTGCTCTTGTTCGCTTATGCGATAACTAAATTCTTTGTGGAAGGTAGCGTTGGGATTGCAATAAAATTGCGAAATAGTATCTTAAAAATTGTTTATAACTATATTAATTTGACTTTTAAAGTTTCAACAGGAACAACTTTGTTAGTATTAAAGCACATAACACTATATTTTTTAATGTTCCTTATTCAGCTTTACTAGTTGTAGAAATTTTTTTAAATTAAAAATTCAAAATTGCGACTAGCGGCTAATGAAACATTTATCGATCTATGTTTATTGGACATTTTTTTAAACAACACTTTTACAATACAAAGTACTTTTAGCCACAGCAGTTTGTGACACCCTTTTGTGATCATCCTGTGTATATTAAAGTATTACTAATGTTTAACCACACGAAATATTACATTTTGAATGAAATACCTTTGAATTAAAAGCAAAATTTTACATGAAACACATTAAGTTTATATATAACTCAAATAATAAACAATACAAAATCGAACATAAAAACCTTCGTGAATACGACGTTGTATAGAGGTTTGTTATAAATATATCGTTAATATAATACTTAGTAGTGGTAAATTGGGTGGTGGTGAGGAGAAGTAAGCACTGTCCGATCATCTGAAAACAGGCAATGACCAATCGTTTGAAGCCGTTGCCAGGCTCGTCTTATAGGTCCTTGATCACAGAGGACAAGTGTCTGTACAGCGTGTTGGCAACACAGTAAGCATTAGTGACCAGAGCGTAAAAAAATTTTCTAAAACTCGTGTGTCAGGGTTGTTGCTAAATGTAACTATAACAAACGTCCTTAACATTTCTGTAATCCTTTGAAACCATTCATCACCAATGACAAACCATATACTAAATGTATCCTCTTTACAAAAAACCAACGTATCGGCATACACGTTGGTACTCCAGCCAGGCCGTACCCTCGAACTGCCTAGACCATTCTGTGGCAGTTAACACTTTGCTATTGCCCTCATTTCGGGCTTATTCTGTTACAACATCCCGCGCTCGCAGCGACCTCCAAAACGTAATGAAAGTGACAGTTGAGTGCAGAGCAAGCCAGGATAGCTCGAGGGGTTACATACGCTACACTAGCCCAGTTCACGTCCTTGAGTGCGACTTAAAATATTCAAGTACGATCGAAAATATAGTCTTTTCTTTTTAATTGGAGAGTTTCTTATGCGATTAATATTTATTTCTTCTTAAAATACATCTGCTAAAACAATATTTTCTAAACATATGAATTATTTTCATAAAGCCACAATCAAATAATATAATTGATAATATACAATAAAACCTGATTGTATTAGGTATGTTATAAAACGACAATTTTAGAATTAAGATATGCAATAATGGTTACAGTCTTTTCTTTCACAATAGATTTTAGGGATTCAGTACATAACGCAAATTCACATAAATGACCAGGTGAGAAAGATATCTCTTAACCAGATCATAGTTAGGTATATTAAGTTATGCATTTAAGGCAAAACCCCATTTTGCAAATATAAGAATCACAGAAATATATCAGCTAACCACAAAGTGTTAATTTCTCTGTGCTAATAAACCAATAGTCCCTTTTTGTATCTGCCATTAAAAGAACAAAATCATCCAACTTTTACGGTTCACCACGCGTTGACCTAGCTATGGACACCCATATTTAGTCAACAGTGATATTAAACCAAAATCATCGGTTGATTATATTTAACACAGCTGGTGGTTAATATCAGATGATTCTTATTGGGCCGGAACACTTAAATGGTATTCATGACACCGGCAACGTAAGGTTCGAACTAAAAAGCTAAATACCTTATCTAATAATGTAGTGTTTCAATTTATTTGATTTCAAAGAGATATTCCGATGTATGCAGTTTTATTAATCTGATAGTGGTAGTATTAACTATATTAACCGTGAACTTATTTGCTTAATTAAACAAAGTCGAGATTTTAGCAGGTTGTGACTTATTAATCACTTGTACATTTTGAAAATTTTAATAACACATTTCTTGTAAGTCTTAAACAAGGAAATTGATAACGCGTAATAAGATAATGAAAAATGACCGGGATGGCCGACAGCGCTCCAGAACCGGGATTCAAAAGACTGGAAAATTCTGGAGCCACGAGCAATCATAGCCAAGGAACTTCTGGATATAGAGAGCTATAAGGGACCTGACAGCTCTTATAATTCGAATATCTCCAGATGTTGGTAGCTGTCAGAGGTCAGGAGCGTCTATTTCCTGGAACTCTCAGAGTTTCAATCGAGTTACCAATCGTATGAATTGCAACCAAAATATACCTGAAACATGTCTTTTGAGTCAACAGGTCTTGTTTATAGCCAACTGGATTTAATATCTTATTATCAGTTTCACATGTAACTAATATAGTTTAAATGTATTTCTTAGTTAGTTATGAAGACAAAGAATATTGAATTTGTTTAGAGCATGTGTGTTTCGAGTTGGATAATATCAATTTTACATCACTTACTAAGTGAAATATGAGTTAATTGTACACTTTTGTCAAGTTTTCATCCATACGCATACCCTGTTCATTTTGTTTGAAGGTATGTTACTGGTTGAAAAAATTATATTCATATTCCTTTATTATGTCAATAGATACAAGCACACCTGTATTTTCATGTTTTTTTTTTAACAAATGGCTTATTAATAAGAATGTACAGCTTACAAAGATACCAAAATATGGCATTTGTCATTGTTACGCTATACGTCACAAAAAAGTGTAACCATACTTTTCGGAAATTGGTATCTGTTCTCTTCTTCAGATGTCTAAAGTTAAGAACAAGGCGCACGGGAATTAACAAATAAAAAAATGGATATGGTCGTGACAAATATACTTGCCAACAAAACAGTTTTATTCTCTCAAGCATGACTTTTACGGCTATGACCGACGAGTTTTAATTGACTTATTAATATTTTTGCATGTCTTTGGGTTTGAGACCTAAAAATTAGGAATAATACCATTTCCAAAAATATTCATCTGTTCACGTTTTGTGGCATATCTCAGGTCAAATTTCAAACGCTGCACCAAGAGGAAGATACATTGGAGCTGGACCAACGAATACTATACTACAGTATTCATTGCCTGGACTCATCATTCATATTGAATCAACTCTTCTCGTCATAGCAACGTTATCTTATTTACATTCAAAAACATAAACCAATATTTAAAACTTTTACTTTTGTGAGGCCTTTCGACATCACTTTTGTGATGTGTCTGATGAAGATAGCCTTGCTATCGAAAGGCCTCACAAAAATAAAAATTTTAAATATTGGTTTATGTTTTTGAGTGTAAATAAGTTAACAAGTAGCTAATACAAGCTCCCCATCTTCAACATAGCAACGTTAAGTCTGCACTGTTGATTAATATGGATAGTCCTTAACAAAACTATTAGTTGACAAACCTTGTGTGACCTTGAACAATCTATATCGGCCTGATGTCCTGTGTCCGCACTAACCATTCTACTGAGGGTACTGAAACCGCTGCTGCATTGTTGAAACCGTCTTTGACAGCAGTGTCAAGTCTAGAAAAGATTTGTATGCGGTTAGGTCAGCTCACTTATATTTTCTGGATGCAGTCGTTTAGATGCTTTAGCCACATTACGGATTTCCTCAGCAGGTCGACGTCCTACTTCTGAGTCAATCAGAGGGACTCGGCTACTAATTGGAGTGATAGCCGCCAGCTGGACATTGGCAATAGGGACGACCGAAACAGGAGAGAAGCCTGAGGGAATGGCGCAACGGTTGGCCAACCTGGAGACGATTAGTGTGACTTGTGATGGCGAGTGGTTGGCGACACTGGCAGGGTGATTGGTAAAATTATTATTAGTTAATATCTACATGTATTACTAATACTAGTTAATACTGGCTTAACTCTGACAGTACAATATAGCCAAGATGATTACAGCATCGTCGTTTAATCGGATGTTTAAAGGTATTTATCACTAATGCTCTCCGTAGTAGTTGCACGAATGATTGAATGAAATAAATCAATAACTTGGTATTATCCAATAACAATACTAAATTAGATGAAACCGTGCCATAATTATATAAAATGAAACAATATGTTGTTTTAAATGTATTCAGATTTTAAAAACTTTAAAATTGCTATTAAATACGGTACCACAAATCTACTACTCCAGAGACAAACCTCCGGAGAACTACTATAACAAATAATAGCCTCTGTCCACGAGACTACTTAGTCTTTTTTATTTATGACAGGATTTTACTAGTTTTTATGTAGCGTGGTAAAGCATTAAAATATTTTTCTCCTAGGTTGTTATACTAAAAAAAACTAAAATCATTGGCACCATAGGACAGGTTTTGAAACGTGTGGAATAAGGGTGCATATGTACAAAAAAGAAAACAGATTTTTTTTAATGAGCACACAAGCATATCTTTATTATCATCCTTCTCCCCAATTTCTGTTTAAGATGATAGCGATATTTATACGTCGAAGTTTTAAGTTCACTGAAAATGGTCATAGTAATATAAAATTTGTATTTTAGAATTTTTAAAAAACCAAATTTTCAGGTCTCCTTCTAGAAGTTAAGACTTTCTAATGAGGTTTTATCCTTTATTCACAATTCAAAATTTCTTGCAATGCTGCTGAGCATATCTTACTCATACACATATTTACCTTTTCTGAACGTTTTAATATAACTTTAGAATTATACTATGTGAAACATTGAAGTTTTATATATAGATTAATAATTAAGTTTAAGACACCAGTTTTCCTAAAAAACGATTCTTTTGCTCTTTTGAAAAATAATATATTGGATATTTTGATGGGTGAATGAATGTCCCTTTCAAGTTCATATTCACAAACCCACGGATTTTGCTGTCAGTCATTTATGAAGCAAATTGAAAATAAAAAATGTATATAGACAAAGGTACAAGACACCAATTATCATACTCCGCACACCTTTGCATAATATTGTGCGTTCCAATCGATAGTATAGTAATGATAAGTGCCAAATACTCACAGCACTTGGGCTACTATAATTTGAAGTTGCGCCGATCGTGACGGTTGGATTGAGAACTTAGAATGCAGAGCAGACGATCAATTATAAACGGGATAATTAATCTAGAAGAGGAACGTCGGCAATGGCAATGCAGTCATTATGACATAGGGTAACGTCGAAGGTCGTGTGGTATGAAGTAAATAACGTTGCCAGGGGCTATGGGTGGAGACGTCACCACAGTCATTGTGACATAGGGTAACGTCGAAGGTCGTGTGGTATGAAGTAAATAACGTTGCCAGAAGCTATGGGTGGAGACGTCACCACAGTCATTGTGACATAGGGTAACGTCGAAGGTCGTGTGGTATGAATCAGTAAATAACGTTGCCAGGGGCTATGGGTGGAGACGTCACCACAGTCATTGTGACATAGGGTAACGTCGAAGGTCGTGTGGTATGAATCAGTAAATAACGTTGCCAGAAGCTATGGGTGGAGACGTCACCACAGTCACTGTGGCATAGGGTAACGCCGAGGGTCGTGTGGTATGAAGCAATAAATAACGTTGCCGGGAGCTGTGGGTGGAATTGCCACCCAGGCTGTAGAGCAGCTAAGCCTCGGAGGTATCCTGTTGTTGGTCTCTTTGTATGCAATCTGTGGTCGTCATCGGTTGTCTGGTTGGATAAGCGCTGGTGGCCGAGTCTCCAGAGAATCGTGACTGGCTCGTGACTAAACTCCCGATTATGTTTATCGGGGTTACGGGTTTATCGGTGGTTCAGCAGCAGTAGCGTCTTTGATAATAATAAATTCCACAGATAAGATAAAGAAGTACTTCCAGTGTTTGTTATAGTATCGAATATACCTATGAATCGTCGTTGATTGATTTTCATAGGAGGTCTAAATTAAAGGTTGTGTGGTTTGGAATAATTGCCATTACCAACTAACTGACTACCGGGTACCAACTAATCAGCCATCAACTATCAACTAACTAATTGACCAACTACCAGCTGATCATCAAGAAGCTGACTAACTACCAAAGAACTAACCAAGTATCAAATTTAAGAATAAATGTAATGAAAGAAAGAGTTGTTGGCCTTAACAACTAAACTGTTTTGTTTCTTTGCAAATATCTTAATCCTATAATAAGACACAGAATATTGCCAAAACCGAATGTAACAGTGCCTTCGATATGCGTTGATGTAGAGGACGGTAAGAAAAAAAATAACTCAACCAAGATCGAGGGAGATTATCAAGGTGAAAAAATTTAAATATATTACTAAGTTTTTGTCTTTATCGAATAATTTACCTTGATATTTTTTCCTACAAATGGTAACTCTAAACGGATGTTGAATGTAGAGTTCCGGCGTCCTTTTTGTCCTTAGACAACCACATGTGGTTTTATTGTTTGTGTTCTTTTGACATCATGTTTAAAATACTGGAAGACGGGTGTTTTATTTCATTATAACCTGAATTTGTATAGCGACTCCTTACTTGTTGCTATTTAGTTTCTACAGAAATTTTAAATATATACGAAAGTTGAGTAGGTAGTAGAAATCCAACCATCAAAGTACTATGTAAGTATATTAGGTAACTTTAAAATAATTCAAAAGGAAAATCAATCACATAGACACGGAAGTCGAGTAGTACAAATCCAATCACCTACAGGCAAGTACTATGAAAGTATATCAGAAAAAATAAAATGATTTTAAATGAAAATCAATCATCATTTAAGGACAATACACCCACTGACGTGGATCATCTTTTGACAAATTTGATGTTCCGTAAAAATCCTAAATTCCGAAAAGTACAAGTAAGTTATAAGATAGATCAAATCTGGGTATAAGAAACCTTAAAAGTTTAGTTAAGTGTGATGTTATTTTCAACATGTTGCTGAAATTCTTGAAAGTTTACTAGAATAAAAGGTTTTCTCAGAAAATTGCAGCAAGCCATCCAAAATTAAGCTCGCTTAATTTTGGATGATTTGTAGCAATTTTCTGAGAAGACCTTTTCTTAATTTTGGATGGCTTGCTGCAATTTTCTGAGAAGACCTTTTATTCTGGTAAAAATTGCAGATGTTGCTCAATTAATTTAAAGCGATAAAGTAGTTTCATGAAATTATATGTATGGCTCTTGAGATTTTGGCACTATTATTATAATTATTTTACATCATACTAGCGGTCATTTGAAACTGTAAAAGGAATGGTTATATCAGAGCAAAACAAAAAAGAGTTGTAGAATGCTCAGGTAATGTCCATATAGTTTAGTTTGTTTTTTTTTCGAGAGATTTTGAAACGACGACCGAACAAAAGTTTGAGAAGTATACAATATCATTCAATCGTTATAAGTGAATATGTTTACAAACATTTCTGGTTGAATGAAAATAAATGAAGTCCACGTTTTTACAAACAACTTTATATGCTTATAACGAACTAAAGGTTATATAGTTTCTAAATATTTGATAGTTTTACGAGAGTATTAACGTGAATCTTTAGAATCAACACGATCTGCTGGGTAGAAATTAACAATTTAAACTGATAGTTATTCTTTTTCAGTTAGAATTTGAAGTTGGCAGCCACACACTGTTTCCTTCCAATTAAGATTAAAGGGATGTTGGGGGTAGAAGGAATTAATGTAGACTTAAATGATAGAGTCAAGTATTTTTTAACATAGCAGATTCTGAAATCTTCTGTGTCCACGTTGAGACTCTTTAGTAACTCAACAATGATCAAGTTTTAATGTTTATTTATTATTTATAATTTAAAAAATTGAAATATCAAATTAGTCAGCGCGGCAGTTAACTAAGAAGGGCTGTAGGAAGTGCTTTAATGACAGTTGCATATTACACTAAACGGTTTTAAGGAAACCCGGTCCATTAGTCATAATAGTCCAAAACTAGAAACATAAGTCACTCTCCTCTTATGTAACGGATGTGAAGAAAGCGCTTGCTTAAATAGATAAAAGTAACTTTACGATTATGGTTAACTGTACAACCCGCTTGTGTAAGAGTATCCGTTCTGCAGAGGAGAGGAAGAGATGAGTATATTCAAGGACAGTTGCAGGACGTCTGTTCGAGACCGGGCGGCGCGGCGCGGCGGGACGTCGGTCGGTCGTGCCAGGAAGTACAGGAGTTACATAGCGGATGTCATTGTTGTCAGGGAGTTTACATTGCGTCACTGCCACGTCACGTGATATAATCCACCAATCATATCACATTATACATGCGCCGGAGCCTCGCCATGGTTGGGGAAAGCAAACAGTGCACTATCGCTCACGGCGATCTGCAGTCGTGTCCAAAGACCGTCGCAACTCAGGGGACATACCTGGGGTAACTGGGGTCGAGGCACGGTGATAGAAGAGGGAACTTGACAAGCTCACATTTGCATGTCACCAAAGTAAAATTTAAATCTCGGAGAACAAACGTTGACTACAGGCATAACACAAGGTTTTTATCTTGGAACCGGTTCTGTTTAAACGATAAAAAATGCGAGGTCTTATTTTTTCTCATATTTTTTTATAATTCAGCATAATGCTTTATATAGTTTTATAATCGAAATAATTTTAAATATCAAAAACTTACAAACACATATCAACATACAAAAATATACAGATACATTTCTTACCTTAGGTTAAAAAAAAAAAAACACACAACACTTTTTACAGATAAATTATTCCGGATGAGAATAATAATCCAAAACACACATCAGTGTGTGTATATTTATATGTAAGTAATATATTGGGTAGTATATATATATATATATTATTTATATAAGTATATGTATTGGGTATATATACTGTGTGTGTATATATATATATACACACACACACACACACACAAAACAAAATGTAAAGATATGACATTACTCCAAACAATGATTATAATATTATTATTTTCATAGTGAATCAAACAACATTCATTAACTTTGTCATTTATAAACAAAGTTCAAAACTAAACTGATCATACACAACAGAGAATATCAAGCCACAAGTTTCAGTTCAGTAATAATTTGAATCTGAACACAAAATAAAGTAGATTTTTCTTTAACGTATTCTAAATGTTTTGTGTTTAAAGCTGGGTGTGGCTTTGTTAATACATATATTCCTTTAATATGATGTTGTCACATTCTGTTCATTTTAAAATTTACTTTAAACTTGAAGCTGACAAGAAATACTGCCGATACATTTAGTGAGAATATCTATACTTGTTCGTTTTGATTTATGCAAGATCCGTTCAAGTGATTTATTTATTTTTATTCATTATTATCGTGCCGAACGTCCAGTGACATTTAAAATAAGTTAGATTTCATGTATAGGCTTGTTCCTACCTGAGGTCGACTGCCATTGTAATTACTGATTGGTGAGACTTCAATATATATGAATATTATACGTTGTTGAAATAACATACATTGATAAGAAACATCGGGTGGTCTCGTTTATAATTATTAATATAGCAAGATCATTGTTGTATAAATTAGATTGTATATGCAAAATCAGCCTATTCGAATCTTTTTCATGTGGTACTTACGGAAAATTTCTATATAAATTCACAAAACATGACTCTATACTAGAATCTATACTATATGGCACGGCTTATGAAAGCGATAACTGCCCCCAAAAAGCGCAAATAACTTTGATATTACTGATATTGTAAATATCTCAACTACGTTCGTCGATCAGCTCAGTCCGCCTTTTTATTGCAACTCAACGGCCATTTCAATTTTTGGAACATTCATAACTCCATTATTTATGGACTTTCAAAATAAAGTAAAAGAGTTCAAGAATGCTTACAGTAAATCTCATAAGAATATTTCAGCCACCTAGACCTATCGAATGAAATGCTGAAACAGGTTCAAACTTAGAACAACATTATTTAATATCATGAATATCTAAGCCAAATTAATTGGTCAGCTTTGTCGGAATTTCATTCCAATATGACGGTGGTTAAAATAAAAAGGGCTTAGAGAAAAAGTAAAACGTGTTCTGGAAGAAACAGAGAATAGTTTTCGAGACGTTGATTACATGTAAATCTCATATGAAATAAATATTTAATATTTATGTAGTCACAAAATCAACCTACACCTTCCGATGGAGCCGGAAGGACTATTTAAAAATATAAACATTATGGTTGAACGTTTGAAATACCACGACACGAATTCTTAAAACACTGTTATCGGTAAATAGTTGTATTATGTTTTTAAATTCAAAAGTGCAAGATTAAGATAACTTCATTGAAGGAATGAAAGATATGAACATTTCTTATTACTTGACGAGGAATTGCAGACATTTTAAAGTAGTAGTTTTGGACAGTTTTACCAATAGGTCCAATTTAAAGCGATTGAAGACAAGGATATGAAATTTCTACTTACAGTATATTTATTATGATCTTAGAACATTTCGCAATGATATTTAACTTTAGAATTGCATAATTAATTAATTATAATTTACGGAAATTCGATGTTTTAAAGTCTGATTTTAAAATTCCTCCAATTACTACTTTTTATACGTACGTAGAATGATATAAAAGTCTTTTAAATTTAGCTCTAAGAAATAACTTTAAGGACTGTGAGTAAAACTGAAAACTGATTGCAATGCCTTCATTGTAATGCTTTACTTACTCGGGGTTTCGGGTATCTTAACATTGCAAATTTCTGATGATGAATTTTGCATTAATTTGGCAATCCAACATTTGTGAAATGATTTTATTAGCAATATAATAGAATATAAATAGTTAATTTGTGACCTTATAATGATGTAATTCTGCATATTTTACAACTACACAACTTGCGTATTGGCGATTAAGATGATTTAAACGACAGCATACTGCTATCTTCTATATTGCTAGCTAATACTAGGAAATGTTACTTTCCAGGTAAAGAAGATAATTTAGCTTGCTGAGCAATTAATATCTACAGACAGAGACGTTTAAAGCTGATCTTGACCACGAGCTGACAAACAGTTTTTTTCTGATCCTAAATTTGTTCAAGAAAAGGGTAGCTTGAAAAGGAAAAGTATATTGAAGGGGAAAACATGAATTTCTTTTACATAATCTAATGCTCTAAAATTGACATACATTTTACAAGGCTACTGGACAGCAATGATGTCCTCTAGCAAAATCCATTAAATCACAAATTTTAGGAATTTCATTGCCTGAGCGTCTGCGAAGCCTGCCACTCAGGATGATGTTAAAGTTCTCTTCTGCCTGTCTGTCCGCAGAGTACCTCAAGAACCAAATAAGTTCTAGACTTGAAATTTTGTATAGAAATTATTTTCTAAATACACTATAGAGAGTTCAATGATTGTGCATGGCCGTTTATTGGATTTGGCTGAAAATGAATGAAGATGAATTTATGGTGATATCTCGAAAACGAATTTGAGTTACATACGGTACTTAAAATAGAAATACTTTCTAAATGGGCCAAGATTAAGTTAAATAATTATGCATGTTCTTTCATGGGATATCTATCATTCCATTCTAAGAGAAGCCTTTTACGCGGCACGTGGTCTGGCGTACTCATGTCTTGTAATGTTTTAGTATGATGAAAGAGTTGATTCTCAGCTCAAGAACGAGTTTCATAATTCCAAAAGCACTTTGTTAGTAGATTAGAAAATAAAAGCAGACAAATTGAACAAGGTTTCAATAAATCTGACTGTAATTAAATTTTGAGTTGTCGTAGAGCCAATAGTATTTTGGAAGATAGGATGAAGAGCGTGACGCTAGAATGCGGAAACGGTATAGAAACTAGGCTGAGACCTAAAAACAAATGTGAGCAAGTTTTAAATTTCCAATCGATTGGAACTTCAGGTAAAACAGTTATCGACAGAGCAGACAGCCGTAGCGGTCGATGACGAGGGGTGCGGGTGAGAGCGATGGTCGATATCGCACCACGGTAACCGGTCGGGCCGGGCTGGCGGAAGAGGACATGTCTACATTCCCGGTCCGGTCTGCGAGTTCTTCCCTCTCAGCGAAAGTAATTTATCGTGAGGAACCCAATCAAGCATTGTGGCACTTTCTAAAGTCGGCGAGAAGTGTGAGTGTTTACCCAGGAGGTTACGTCAGTTGACAGTCGCGCACGCACGTTCTCGAGACTGTGGCGACAGTCGGGTTTATAGGCGACTTTATCCGCCATATTTTCAGTTTTATTGGAGGATGCGTGTGGTAACATATATAAAAAATCCACATTGTGCAATTCAAAACTATTCTTGCTCTATCGTGGTGTCAAGCTGTCAACTCACTGCTGTTTTAGGGTCTTGGGACATTAGAGTAGGAATTATTAAACAATTCCTATATAACGGGCATTTCTATGATGTAAGTCAAAGAATCTCAAACCGTTTCAAAACCTGTCTCAATGATAAAAAACTGTGGGAGGGATTTGCAGATTTTCATAGAGAGTCTGTCAGTTTTAATCTTGAACAGCGTAACAAAATGGCACCCGATCTGATAGGCTTTTCTAAGAGAGCCAAATGAACTGAATAAGGTTAGGTTAAACCATAGTAGGATGTGGCAAACACTGATTAGAAACATATGGAATTATTTGCCTTTCTGAGGTTGAATGTTGATCAAATTTTAAAAGATTTAGTTTCAAAGAACGGTAGACTAAGATGAAAAAATATTATTGTGTTCTCATTAAAAAACAAATCCAATCGTGGCCAAAAGATGACACAGTGATAACGAAGCATCAATTTTTAAGAGAATCCCTGTTCATTTTTGCTTACTTACGTAATAATCAAATTACTCCCGAGGACCATGAAAGTTTCGGAGAGCACGCACATGTTAAATGAGCTTCTTAATTAACCTTAGAGGTCCCGAACGGTCGAACTGAATTATTATCGTAGCCGCGCCGAACTTTCCCCGGCGATCGTAATTGGTGATGTCACTCCCACACTAACGAACATCTTTGTTCACCAGTCCGATACTTGCGCAAGCCTTTATCCAGGGCTACTCACGGACGAGACATGTTGTGAAATGGAGGCCGATGTCTGGAGTCTTCCGCCATCTTGCTTGTCCGTCAGTGTCGGGCGAGGTATTATGTGACATGGATGGAAACACAAGAAATGGTAAGGGCGCGATGGAGGAAGTACCCCATGTAGAGTCGAAGATCATACGTCCAGCTCAAAGGAATTATTCGGAATTTATGTGAAATTCTCAGTAAATTCGACTATTTATGTCACAGAAAACCCCTTGATAAAAGTTATATATATATATATATACTTGATATATGTTGTTCGTAAACAATTCATATAGAATTTATTTTGTTCCTAACAAAAATAATAATTTTAGATTTTAAAGCTCTCCCTACAACCCACGTCTCAAAATTCTCTGAATAATGGTGACAAAAACACATAGTATCGAGTGTCGGCTTTACAAATATTTACATATATTATACAAAATACCAACTATATTAGAAGGTTGGATCAAATTTGTTCATTTAAAAGTATCTTTGCTGATTAAATAAGAAGTAACAGAACTGGATAGTGCACATCGAGAACACTGTTAAAGAACAGAGTTCAAAAGTAGCCCAACCACTGGGGTTCTGTGGCTGCTCGTGCGAGAGTGCTTGCTTGTGTCATGGATATAAATGCTTTTATACTTATAATTTTGAAATTTTTAGTTCTATACGAATTTAGAGCATCTTTTTGCTACGGAATGCTCCAAAATATCAGTGACGAAATTGATTGTCTCTGGGGAAGTCCTTACCTCAACACTGTGTTCCAGCTTACTACACAGGCCTCAAGCTCCTTGGTTCCATCATTACACCTTTATATAGAGGAGAAAATGTCCCAAAATTCTAAGGTCAGTGATTATCATGGGGAGAAATCCCCACACTTTATCCCGTCTTGCTGCACTAAGCCCAAAAGCTCGTGATTTAAAAATGGAATCGCATAGAAAACCCTCACATGGACAATATTGGCAAAAACTGTCTTGGCCACTTGGATTTTACAGGTGCGGTGGTAAAACACATACTATTAAGTAAAACAACACTGTAAATATTTATTGATATTTAATGCCTGACTGCAATTATGAAGATTAAGAAAATAATAATGGATTATTATATTCCCGTAAAATGCAATTATGATAAAAATATCTTTTTTTGCACAAAACAAATTTACATTGGAATGAGTTGATGAATGCTGAGAGTTAAAATCAGTTTTATTAATGATTGTGCACACTTCATCCCAGCATTGGCAGAATCCTGGAACCTGATTTATGTATATATATAATACTATTATACATTCACCCGACAAGTGAGAGATCCGGGTTCGAATCCCGGCGGAGCAAGTACTTTTTGTGATTCAATGTTTATTGAAATTAAATTAGGCTATTGCCACTTATACAAATTTAATGAAAGTAAGATATATATATAAGATAAAAATAAAAAAAAATAATTGTGTGATTTGCTTTAATATTGACAAAATGGCGTCTCTAAAAAATTAAGTCAAATAACAAAAGGATCAGTATAGTTATAAAAAAGTTACAAGATACCAGATATTTTGAAATTGTTATTAAAATTCCAACGGTACCGTACATTTTTCTACGAAATCCGTCAACGTAATTATAAGCGAGCACGAACACTTTACACGTACGCTCGTTATTAAGCGACGAATGTTCGTTCCTAATTTGTTGCATTTGTTCTACTGTTGTGCAGATTTAATCTTGTGTTCTGTCCTTGACACCTGAAGTTGAGGGCAAACACGAGTTTTAGAAAGGTTGGGTTTCTATGTTCCATCACTTAACGGTGGTAAATACCTGTAATCCTCTTAATCTTTATAGAAATCCTTTCCAAATAACCCATATTCTTTTCATTGCAATTAAACTATGTTTGATTTACTCTTGTTGACTTGTAGAAAAGCACACTTGTTGTTCTATACTAATGGAGATGAACAGTTGTACTAAAAAAAATGCATTTAATGTTATTATAAAGTACTCATTTTATGACTTTTAAATTTTACAATGCAATTAATTAAATTAATTAATCATTATCTGACTGAAGACATAACGTTCGTTCTTTTTAATAATTATTACGCCTCTGCAGATTAGTGTTTCTATATAGTATGATAGTAGTATATTCATAGATTGAACTTATTAACAAATCACTGCAGAAATCCCAGTCAGATGTCCCTCTTTCGCCCTCGCTTAGTGGCGTAACTATTGGACGATTCGGATGAGGTTGAATGTCATTAGCAAACAATACGGAAGGAAGGTACGGAATAGATCTGAATAAATCTAAATTTAAATAAACTAGATAGGTCTAATTCAATTTAGAATATTTAACTGCTGTATTTAAAACAAATTGGATTGCTTTTATTCCAATATTTGTTTCTAATGCTCCTAAAGGGATTTTACCCCCTCTCACCCCCCTGTAGATACGCCACTGCTCTCCCCAGACCCACTCCTATTACCTTCGTTATTGGCTCCTCATCATTATCGAACTCTTGAGTGTACCCATAATTACTATCTATCTAAGATGCTGTAATCCTACCCGCTAGCCAGCAAGGCACACAGATAAAGTCGGACGGGAAGGATCTAGACTAGCGATATCTCTGGCCTACACAGTGCTTGTGGCTTTCATCAAGAGCCATAACGTTAGTGAGCCGCTGTAACTGTCTGAGCCTATGCTAATCTGTTGACGGAAGTAGTGTGGTGGCTGTGCCAATTGTGATACCGTGGGCCGTTCTCACCAGGCCACCTCGTATACACCGTCAACTTTGTCCCCTAAAAAGTTATATTTATTTTGCTAGGTCTAGTTTGTGACGCAAGACGACATAGGCGCAGCTTTCTCAGACGTTAAATTATGTAAATAACGTGAAAAATGAACATAAATGTGTTATATTCACGGAATGTTTTGAAATCGTAGAGAGCTTTTGTTGAAATGTCGAGGAAAGGAAATATTTCAAGAACTGATTTAAGAATAGATTATAGACAACATAACACTGCATAACCGAAACCGTGTCTGTCAATTAACATTGTTGTAGTTTATGTTTTTGTTGCACAAAGTAAAGAATTACTTCGAATAAACTGGTGTGAAATTTTCTAAAGATAATTAAATGCTCGAATGATAAAAAGCAACAAATAGTATTGCACTGGCTCGTGTATTTAATGCATATATAGAAATCCCAATTTTCGTCAAGACTACTCAAATAACGTTTAAAATCTTTAGCAGTTAAATAGACCTTTAGTTTTGGCATCGAGTTCGAATATAGGATTTGTTTGTGAGGTAATATAAGTTAACTCCACATGACGCCTCAGTTGCAAACAATGGAGGATCTCGTGTGGCGCAAAACTTTTTGTTGAGTTTGTCACAACAGATGACGTCTATAATGGAGCACTCACTGAAGCCGGGCTACGCGAATAAAGTTTGCTTTCACCTGGACAAAATCGCTTCTGGTTAAGGATGCGTACAAATACGACGCCCTGTCGGGAGTTACGGGTCTCCGGTAGTTCGACGCCTAAGGGTACTATTTTTAAAACCTATAGAAATATGTACCGATCAACTAAAATATTTATTGATCAACTAAAAACTTTCTCTTTGCCAGTCTGTCTCCTTACTTTAAAGACAAATCTTGTCTACCCAAAGTAAGTAACATTCTACTGTATACCTAAATAATCAATAGGTACTTTTGCCAAAATTTGGATGATTTTTTTTTAGCGTTGCAAAACCAGAATTTGAATCGGATTCCTGGAACCTTTAAGATAGTGCAATCAATTTGGGATGTTTGAACAAATCCAATGTTAAATTTGTAGCCCTTCAAGATCACTTCCCTGAAATAAAAAAAATCAGAACAAATTTTTGAAAACTCTACGAGAAATTGCAGGCTTTTAAAGTAGGCTACTTAGGGCATTTTTAATCAGGTCCAAATAAAAACGGCTGAACCATATTATATTATTAATTTTTAGTAAAGCTTTATTTCGCTATTAAAAATACTTAGACATGTCATTTTATTAAATTATATTTTATTAAAACATAACATTAAGTTCTAAATGAATGTAAACTATGTCACTCCTTGAAGCTACAATCTCATTCACATTCTGTAAATATTTCACATTTTTATTTTCAACCGGTTTTATTTGGGCCTGATTACTAAATGGGCTAAATTGCCCACTTTAAATATCTGAAGAGCTCAAAGCTAAAAGGATGAGGATCCAAAATAACAAGTTTTGAGAAATCAAGACTTTAAGATTTAAAACTAAATTGAAAAATAATTAAAATAAAGAGCTCTTCATTTTTGTTACTAATTCATGCAGTACCTTACTGGGAACGTATATGTTATGTATTTGGGTTATAATTATAAATTTTAAAATTAAATATAGTAATTTTATTTTTTTAATGCCACTAAATCTTCGGCTAAATGGATGAGGGTCCACTAACAAGTCTTGAAATGAAACAAACAAATACTGATAAGATAGACTATATTTTCAAAAATTGTTTACAGATCTGCTTATGTTGATTACCTACAAATTCAATAACAAGATTGTTTGTAATGGATACATTTAACAGTTTAAGCATATGGCAGTGTGTCAAAATATGATTGAGACTTTACAGAGCAAAAATCTTTTTAAATGTTGAATATCATCGTATTTTGCTTCTTTTAAATGTAAAAGTCCACAATATGCAAGCTCTGGCAGGTGTAAACAGCCTTCTGGCAGGGAAACGTGTTACAACACTTTTAGACTTAGTAACAACACTTTCTTCATTTATGCCATTAAAAGACTGACGATGTAACATCATTCGAGGATGATGGGAAACTATGCTTAGTTGCCGTACAGGTCGTGTTTTGAAAGGACAACTTTTTGCATATAAAGGAGAAAGAAATTTAGTCCAAGACTTAAAAATTTCCTGGTTGTCGCAAGAAATCACTCTAAATGGAGTTGGTTTGGATCTGGAGTTTTCGATAACTTCGTTCCAATCGGAAGGAGTTTCGACCACAGATTTTTGATCAATCAATGCCATATTCCTGTCACACTCCAGGTATGAGTGGCCCCTGATTGGAAAAATCATTGTTATTTTTTTAAGTCTCTTAGTATAGTGTACAATGTAGTGAAGCATACGGAAAACAACACAGTTTTTGTTTTGTCCTGCGCAGGAATCACAGAAAATTTTAAGTTCTTTTACTTGCAAGTCAAGGTGGTTTTTGCACAGTTTTCAATTGTTACAGAATTTTCGTTGTCAGACATTTTAAACTGCACAAAACACTAATGTACACTACAATTAACCTGAAGCTGTAAATAAACACGGGAATTCAAATTTCCAAAACACAAACAATCAGCAGATGGGCAACAAACAACAGCACTAAGAGCAGAGACCTCTGTGGTCAGCAATCTGAACTAGGTGGACTCTCATCCTTTTAGCCAGCATTTATAGCACCTTCATCCTTTTAGCCTAGAACACGTATTTTTCAAACCTCTATAGCTTGTACACCTTCATCTTTTCAGCTTAGTTAGATACCATGCAATATTTTATAAGAAATAAAATACAAGAAATCAGTGTTAGCTCCAAAACGACAATTAATGGACCCTCATCCTTTTAGCTTTGAGCTCTTCATCTGTTTCACGTGATATGATAAAAACAATTTTCTACTTTTTGTACGGTATTGAAGAAAATCTATTGAATCTTAATTGCCCTCGAATTTAAAACAAAAAATATTTTCCGAACTAAAAAACCAATGCACCACCAAGTGAGACGCTAACTTTTCAGCTACTATGGACAGTATCTTAAAATCAAAAGTTGTAATGAACATATGCTCAATCTGAATCGTTTATCTGATAAATCTTTATCCACTAATCTTACTACTGGAGATTGGGAAATTAAATACCACTCTTCGAAAAATCCAAGCGAGTTTTGGTACACCGTGATAAAGAAACATGCACAGAAACAAATAAGCAAAGGCAACGTAACGTTACGGAGACATCGAGAATACAAACCCAATGAAAGAAAGGTCCTTTTATAAACTTGTTCTTGCCTTATTTATCCCAAGCAATGGTCGATGTATATTCAATTATTATTATGTGTCCAAACATTGACGTTCATTTGAATAATGCTTTCTATGTGCACCAAAACATTTAAAGAAGTCAATCATAACACGTCGTCGTGAATTTGTTTAGACTGTGATAGCTGCTAAATAACGGTACATCGTGTAGACATTAGTTGCGGATAACTTGAAATGTTTGTACAGTACTCCTAGGCCATACTTATCCTCCATTACATCTAGACGGTGTGCGCTGGGTAGCCCATTAGAAAGGCGGGATGACGGTTTATGACGTCCATCGCCAATACGAGATGGTAGAAGGCGAAATGCGCTGTTCACTGCTCCTATCATCCTAATGCGCTGTACTTTCGCCAGATTTCGTCCTAGCAGTCGTACGCTTGAATGGAATACTTGGTCACAATAAATCAGACTAAATTTCCAAAACTACTTTTAATATTTTAATAAATTCGGAATGGGAAGTCCAAAGTACAAGACAATAAATGATTAATGCTTTTGTCAAACTAATAATAACAGCTTTACACCAAGATTCAGCTATGCAATAACATTTCTTAATCTTTCATAACAAATCTAAACTCATTTCACCCCAATACTCCTAATAACACTGTCATATACCTTTATGCTCTTAGTAGTGATGTGTAGTTTATACTTACTTTTCTATCTGTTATTTTGTAACCCCACATATACAGCAAGCAAATCCGGTAGTCTAAGAACGGTAGGTACGAATACGACTGCGCTTATGTGGTAAATGAAGAAAATTACCTTTTAGACGAAAATTCTGTACTCGATCTAGATAGTTGCTTACATACATTTATGTTCGGGAAAGGTTTGACTAAAGACTAAGGGTACGTCCAAGATGCACGCTGGTTTTCTGAGTCAGGCGATCGGCGCCGGTCAGCGCCGAGTCGGAGTGCGTAAAATTCCACGTTGTTAAGCAGGAGTGGCCACACTGCACCTGCGCGCTGACTTTCTGCGCACTGGTAGTCTGACTCCGATTTTTACCGGAATGATTTATTCATTCTGGTTTCAGACGACCTGCTAGTCGGAAAGTGATTTTCGTGAGTGTTTTGAGTGTTGTTTGTTTTTTTTTACGATGGATATCGACGATTTAGTATCAAAAGTGCAACTTAATCCTCCGATATGGGATAAGCGACTTAAAGAACATTCCAATAGGAACATCGTTGATACCTGTTGGCGGCAGATTTAAAGACATTAAGGTTGTTTTAAAGAGGATCACGAATTATAATAAACGGTACCAAGAACTGGCACATACTTTCTCACAATGTTCTAAAAACGTGTTTTATAGGCCATGGTCGATATATGTAGTTTCATTTGCTGGTGCCCACATAAGGGTTGCTTCAATAAAGCTGCAATAAAGCTGCAGCCTGTTCACTTGTAAGTTCCATTGTACACTGATATCTTTTTGGTGGCAGCTCTTTCTGCGCTGACAACCTGCTTACATAATGGCCACATCAGCCTACCGCTCAGAGTCAGACAGTCGGGGCCGAGAAATCTGACTCTGTTTACCTGCTTTTATCAGCGTGCATCTTGGACGTACCCTAAAGCCTAATCGAAAAGCTCTTCCACTTCAGTATTTAAAATAATGCTACACAGTACCGTATGTATATTATATAGAGAGTCAATAAAGAAAAAAAAGTTCAAGTTATAACAAGGTTGACGTATGAGCTAAGAACGGGAGAAGATTCGTTTAGTATATTGCTTAGATTTAACTTTTACAAATTGGCTAGATTTAATTATGTGATGGAAATGATCATAATTTTATAGTACTGGAAATATCAAAGAATGTGTATATCATATTCAATCAGCATGGTATATTAATGGTATTAGAATATAAGTGATACATCAGAAGAATAATATACTCGTATCACCATATATACTATCACTACCGCCGCCTCCGCCGCTACAGTCACTGTCGCCGTCACTACCGCCGTCAAAGTTTTACGTTTGCCCCCTTTCCGATCCAAGAATCAATCGAAAAAGATTTTGATTTAGTCGGGATCAAAATTCAAACAGATAAATCGAAATTAGTAGTGATCAGTCGGAATATATATATATATATATGTCACCCAGTGGAAACGAAGATATTTTTTTCAAAATTCGAACAATTACTGACAGACCTGACTGATAAACGTCAGGAAATATGTCGTGATAGGGGATTTCAACATTGACGCGTTGGACAACACACACCATTCCACAGTTCGATTAGTTGATTTACTTAGGTCATTCGACCTGGAGTTGTTAGTTAAAACTCCAACGAGAGTGGCGGCTACAACCCAATCGGCTATCGACATCATCACCAATCATCCAAGGGTCGCGGTATCTGTGGTAAACACAGCTATATCTGACTACTACGGGCAAGAATCTGTCGTTAGTGGAATGAAACTTGAAATGGAGCCCAAAATTAACCAAACAATAAGAGACACAAGGTTAGAAAACATCGCTCACCTCAACACTTCCCTGTCAACAGAAAAGTGGACTTTCCTTCACTCTTCTCAATCCCTAGAGCAGCAGTTCAAAACATTTAACGACGTCCTAAATTTCCATATTAATACACTTGCTGCCCTACAAAAATGATTAATATTTGCAAAAAAACGTCAGAAAACAGATGGATCATAAAAGGTATTTTGGTTTCGAGAGAGAAAGTTAAATTTTTCTTCGAAATTAGCAAACGTACTTGTAATGAAAATTTCAAAACATTCTTCAAAAAATACAAAAAAGAAATTACAGGTAAGTGATCCAAGCTGCGAAAGCATACGATGTCTCCAAATCTATTCTTTCTTCTAAAAATATTTCAAAAACAACTTGGGACATCATTAACAATAAAACAAAAACTAAAAAACAAATCAAAATTAAAAATGGGAATATACTTGTGGAGGATGGAACTGAGGTTGCCAATCAGTTCAACGACTTTTTCGCATCCGTTGCTGTTGGCCAACGTCCTCGGCCATCTGAACCGCAAATACATCCCTCGCGAAGACAGAGTCCAGCAGCCTCAATGTTGCTGACGCCTGTCACTGAGGATAAGCTTCACCGAATTATTCAGCAGCTCCCAGCCAAAAAATTAAATGATCTTAATCTAATGTCCACATGGCTCATCAAACAATGCTGCGAGCATTTGGTGAGACCCTTAACTAAATTGGTAAATTCTTCATTCCAAACAGAAGTGTTCCCCTCCCTCCTAAAAATTGTAAAAGTTGTTCCAATTTTCAAAAAAGACGATCAATTTTCAATCAATAACTATCGGCCTGTCTCAGTTTTGCCAGTACTGAGCAACATTTTTGAAAAGCTTTTTCTCATAAGAATGCTTCACTTTTTGGACAAATACATTCAGCTCTCAAATGAACAATTTGGATTCAGAAAGGGCAAATCGACGACAGACGCAGTAGTGAGTCTTGTCGATATGATTGTAGAGGGAATAGAATGTCGGAACCACACCATGAGTGTGTTCTTAGACTTGTCCAAAGCATTCGACTGCGTTGACCATAGCATACTGCTCGACAGACTTGGGTCCCATGGCATCAGAGGCGTACCCCTTAAACAGCTTAGCTCATTTCTAAGTCATAGATCCCAAGTTGTCCAAATATAAAATCAATCGTCAAAACCAATAGAACTGAGTTACGGTGTTCCCCAGGGATTCATTCTCAGTCCTATGCTTTTCCTGCTTTATGTCAACGACATAGGATCATCACTTCTGCATGGAGGACTAGTGCAGTATGCTGATGATACGACTGTCTGGTTTATTGCAATATAAAGTGAAGTGTTAGAACAACAGGCCTTTATTGACATCAATAACTGTGTACAATACTTCCAAAGCCTCAATCTCACAACAAACACCTGAAAATCCAACGTTTTAAATTTTGCTTTGCACGATGTAGGCAACCATTGTGGACCTGCCGTCTTGTTAGCTGATTCCACACTGGAAGAAGTCCTCTCTTCAAAATTCCTAGGAATACACCTTGATCAAGGGTTGACTTGGAATGAGCACATCAATCATGTTTGCGCAAAGATTTCCTCAGGCATTTATGTCTTGAGTTCCTTAGCAAAATACTGCCCAAGTCAGGTACTGATAACGGCGTATTATGGCTTAATTTACCCCCATTTGTCCTACGGAGTGGTCCTGTGGGGAGCGTGCGCAAGCTGTCCATTTCAGAGAGCACTCAAACTCCAAAAAAAGCTATTAGAAAAATCTGAAAAATAACATTCAGAGAGTCGTTGCAGCTGTTAACTCTCCCGTGTCTGTACATTTTGGAAACCACTTTGTTTTGTATGCATAAGTGTACCTTAACCAGAAGCCGGGATATACATACGCATGAGACACGAGGTAGAGAACTACTACGAACTGCAAGCCACAGAACAGTGGTTTTTGAACACCTGCCCTCACAGGCAGGTGTTAATTTTATTAACAGACTGCCAAATTCAATAAAAAATTCCCTAACGCCCAAGGCGTTCAAAATGCGCCTTAAATACCTTTTGGTGCCACAAGCATTTTATAATGCAGGGGAATTTTTAGCATTTCACTGGGAGACCGTCCAATTACACGACTGATTCTGCTGTTTAAAGTGGGATATATTGGCGAAGGATGAAAGGTGCATAAGTGTAAACTTGTATGTGTGAATGAGAATTTTGTGGTATGAATGTAAGAAATTTTAGATTAAAATTTGTGATGTTTGCTATACAACGTAATATTGTCGCTGCAATAAAACTGATTTGATTTGATTAATCATGAACTACACTCTGTATGGTATATTCTATGAAATAAAAATTACATTGAAATATCACGTTTAATGTGTTGTATAATGGTTGTTAAAGTAAATTTACAGTTTTTTACACTGACACTTGTATACAAGAATGAAAAATGTATTAAAAAATGGATGCGAATATAATATACCCCTCCAGATATGTTAGAATTCTAATTTTTATTTTATTTTATTTTATTTTACATTTCAACGGACATCTCCATTTTTACAGTTTTGAACAATAATTAAACAATGAAAGTAAACAACTACAGTGACAAATAGAGCAATAACGATTAATAAACTATTTAAGTGACGAAACGGATATAAACTATGAATGACAATAACGTAATTAATTATTAGTGTACCGTGATTTGAACTATGGAAAACAACGAACAATAACAGCAATAAATTAGCACGAAACAATGAGAATAAAACCATGAATAAACAAGAATAGACAAGAATTAACAAGACACAATATATAAATAACAGAAATGAGAGACGTACAGGTAAAGTATAGGAACGAGTGTCTTCCCTCATTGTGCAACTACAAGGCAGATAACTCATGCAGACCGGCGATCCTCCTCTTGAGCACTGGTATACTGTCCACAAAAAAGTCAACGATGTCGGCGACGCTATTACCAGAACTCTGAAGTCGGTACATCGTATTGTTTGCTGCGTGGTTGGTGCGATGTTGCTGCCTAGCGAACAGGTCTCTGGAGCGAGTGGCTGAAGGGGTCCTGAAGAGGATCTGGCTCAGCATATCGGGACAGTCGATCTTGCCGTTAAGGATCTTTGACAGCAGTACAACGTCAGCGGAGAATCTGCGATCCGCAAGAGTCAGGAGTCCCAGATCTCGAGACACTTCCCCGATGGGAACCTGACGATAGAGAAGACCACTCCTGACACCCACCATTCGAATAAATCTTCTTTGAATAGTCTCTAGTTCATCTATGAGAAACTTCTGGTGGGGGTTCCACACTGGAGAGCCATATTCAAGGATTTGGCGTACCAAAGCACAATACAAAGTTTTTATAGCCGTGTCACTTAAGCCTTTTGAGAAGCGGGAGACAAATCCAAGCATTTTGTTTGCTCTGCTGCAAATGTTTCGCACATGCAACTCAGGATTCAGTGAAGGTACTAATGTAATACCAAGATCTTTTACCTGCATTACACGAGTTAAGAGCTCACTGCGTATATTGTACTCATAGACAACGGGGGAGAGATTCCGATGGAAGGTCATCACTTGGCATTTCTTAGTGTTGAGTTTCATTTTGTTCTCTTCGCACCAGCGGTCGATCGCACAAAGATCTTCCTGGATTCGCAGGCAGTCCTCTTCAGTGGATACGATGGCTGCAGAAATATTCACTTTGGAATTCCCAACGCTCTCACACACAGACGGATATACTTCCTGAACTAATGTCATTTTTTATAATAACATTCATACATTTACGCCAGAGAGCACTTGTTAATCAGACACCACGTGAGAAAACTATGTTACTGACCTCAAATCGTATTGTTAGAACATAACCAGACTAACTAAAAACCTGTTTTTGTTTTGACTCCATGCACAATATTGTATAAAAAGAAAGAAGTAAGTTACCTACTGTGCAGATGCACTATGCAATCACTGGCTGAGCTATGTCGAAACCTATCGCTTGTGGGACTGGAAAAATTTCGTTTACGTTTGTCTATATGATATCTCGAAAACGAACTGATCATATAAGCTTCAAGTTTTGCATAAACCTTCTCTTATGTATGAAGAACACTGAGTTTGATTATGGTGTATGTCACTCCTAACATTTGGTTGAGGGTTAGCGAATATTATTACATTGGTCTCATGGGTAACCACGATGGCAACGGATAACAGCTGAATAAATAATATTGTAAACAAACCCAGTACACACTTAACATGTGCATTTACGCATTAACACAAGTAATCATACAGTAAAAAAATAAAAAAATAGAATAAAAGTTAATGTTCAAAGTTGTTGACCAGATCTGATTTCTGCGCACTCGTAGCATGATGTAACATTATACGATGCGTTGTAGTACTCTGCATGATCACTGGAATTAATGAACAAAAATTTGAATATTATATAACAATATATCTCGATACAGATTATATGCAGTCTTTATTTACATGAAAATTCCTTTCCATATAGACAAGAATACAGACATGTGGTGTAGGGAACTCTTAACCTTGTATTTAAAGTCAATTAGTTCTTAGAAAGAGCATTTTAAATTAATAGCCTAGTCACTGGTGTCTTAGGAAGCTAAGGAGTCTGTAGTTTTACATGGCCCACCAAACAGGCATTGCTTAGACTATTTTATATGACTATGAATGAGGAGCAAACATTCAAAAGGTGATTTCTCACTCTGATGCAATTTTACAGGAAACCAAAAAAACCTATAGAAACTCAGAAACACATGATTTAACCTTGATTTTTTTTATTTATTAGTATAGATGGTCCGTAGATAATCAATAGACATGTGGCAGATGTTAGCCTCAAAACAAACTAGTTAAATGCATTTTAATTTTGGATAAACCCCCTTTTGACCGAAACTCAAGGAGAAAACACGTTTTGATTGAATATCAATGGGATAAAACACTTTTTGAATGGTATTGATTGAAACTCAGACAAATGATACAAAATCAATGGTTTATTTGAAATTGATACATGAACAGGTTTAGGTCGATTGAAAAGTAAAATAGTAGCCTACATTGTTGTCTACAGTTTGTTCTGGAACCTGCATCATCAGATCCTTAGCCCAATATCATTGTCCAGACAGTCACACACTTCTTCCTCTTCGTCATTGCCGTCTGGTAAATCGTACAGGATTGTCTTGTACCATTTAAAAGCGTTTTCAGGTTCATTTTGCCAATCTTCCCCATACAAAAGTTTCAGCAGTTTCTCCACATCTTTTTTCTTTTCAGCTGAAATATGATGACTGAGTGGTAAAGGTTCCAAGACCGTTTTCTTGATATTAGAAAGTTTGACACCTTTTTTCAGAAGTTTAACCCCAAGTTGTTCACTTTCATCCTCAAACCTATAGTTTTTGAAGCCATTGACCTTGACACTTCCTTGGGATTTCTCAAAAGCAATCCGCTTAAATTCTGAAATGTATGGGAGATTTTTGAAGAGCACGCTAAGTGATTTTGTGTTTAAAAGTTCCCAATCAACACCCAAAACTTTCACATCCCCAATAATCTTGTATATTTCATAATATTGCTCCTTGGATATTAATGTAACATTTTTTCTCAGGACTTTTTCAACCCTACCGAAAACACGGTCTGCTGGTAGAAAACTGTGTCCTCTCACTGGGAAGTAAAACTTAATCTCATTAACACTTGAATTGGACGTATACAAAAAATGCAAAAGCATGTGAAGGTCGATGTTATTTTTATTCTGGGAGATGCAGCCATCACAAAATAATCTCAAAGTTTTTATACCTTCTAAGTTCATTGTTTTGAGGTGGCTATAGAGAGCTGATGAAATTTCAGTACTACCTTTCCCTGCCTGTTCTTCAGACCAAGTGTAAAAAGTTGAATTTTTACCATCTAAGCTTGTTACACATAAGCTATAAAAGTTCAACTGCCTTAGATAATATGCATCTTGGATGTTTGTTTTTGGAAGTTGTTGGATTTGTTGCAAATCAAAACATAAATTCATAACTGATTCATCAGTGTTTTCTTTCATGAACGAATAAAATGAGTTCGCCCTTAGCTTATGGATTCTTTTTTCAGTCATACGGTTTACACGTTCGTCAGATCCCATTGGTAAACTTTTTATTTTCTGATCAAGTAGTGCACAAGTGCTACACACATCACTTGATGGAGATTTAAAGCCAATGTTGAATTCATTGACGAATAATCTCCTAAACATAGCAAAACTGACTTTGTACTGGTCATTGTTAACTACTTGGTCACTATACATTTGGTGCAACTTCTTTATACTTAATCTACAATTTAAGTACAGACGTTTAGACTTTTTTCTTCCATAGTGACTTTTACATGCCCTCAAGTTAGAAATAAAATCTCTTACTTTATTTTTCTTTTCGATACTCCTGTTACTTTTCCTATCACCACCTCGCTTATCCTCAATAGGCTCTCCAGAATAAACTTTTGCGACTAAATTGGCTAGCCTTTTTCTCCCTACTTTGGTGATAGCAAGAAAATTTTTCTTGCAAACAGGAATTCTTTTTTCATTGCTTTGAATATAGTAATTAGCTGAAAAGGCATGCTGTGAGCCTGCTGAAAGAGACTTGTTTTGGTTCGGCATGTTAGGCCTACGTCGTTTAACGTTCTTTGCAACGACTAATGAAGAAAGTATAGAATCTTGGTGAAGTTTTTCTGGTACTTTATAAAGTTTGTCCCGCAGTTTCTTTACATCATTTGGTCTAATATCAGAGCATGATAAAGTCTTAGTGGAGTGTTTGCATGGGATGTAAACATTACTACCTGTTGGTGCAGAGTAACGCTTACGTTTGGCTTCTTTCCTTTTCCCACCACTTGCCTGTCTCTTGCGTGTCCCACTATTTCCAATGCTCACTAACACACCATCCACTACTTCTTCCATTATTTTCAAAATTATAATAAAACAACATTAACTTAATCCAAAAACTTATGAAAACAGTCTAACATGACTTTAAACATTCACTATAACCTCAAATATCTGCTGGAAATAATAACAGATGACAACTGGTCATGTGACACAAGTGAGCAGCTGTGATTGGTCCACTGGAGAAACCACTAATTGAATGAACATAGGCTTTGGAGGAAACACTTTTTGATTGAGATATCAGTTTTCTACATTTATTTTTAATAGGAGAAAGCATTTTTTGACTGAAACTAATTATTGAATCTCGTGAGATTCAACTTAGAGAATAGCAATCAGCCAAAAACTCACTTTTCAATTTTTTGTGAGAAATCACCTTTTGAATGTTTGCTCCTCGAATATTCACGTTGATTGAGACCAAATCCTATATATATAAATAACGCTCTTTAACAAACATGTCCGACTTCTGCAGTTGTGTTTAAAGAGCCTAGAAAGTGCACGTGGACTAGCCAGCGTTGGAATAGTTAAGTCAAATTTCATAGCTTCAATCTCCAAAATGCCTGGTTTCACTAGATTGCAGCAACGCGTTATCAATAGGAAACAAAATCATATGTAATAGTAAGAGACATATCATTGCAAGCCTGGCTGTTTGGCATTATTATTTATCAATAATGGAAAGAGATACTAATTTATTATATTAATATTAGTGTTATCGCAAAAACTAATCTTTCATACTCATGCAAAGTTTAATTAATATATATCAAACCTTAAACCTTATCGTAAAGGTTTTGGGTGCACTTGTTCGAGAAGCTACCTACTCCTGACGATCACAGAGCTGCCGCCTGTTCCTGGTGAGATCTGAGTTTTACGAATACTTACTTGATACTAGATAGTGCGTCCAGTTGATCTGAGCGATGTTGGACATGTCAAAATGCCTTTTTGGATATTCCCTCCCAGCTTAATGCAATGTAAGAATGGTAGGGGACAAGTTGGCACCTTGGTTAGCTTTATCAAAAAATTCTTTCAAGAAAATGTTTAAAACTGTTTTAAAACATTTTTTTAAGGAACAATTTTAAAGTGTATTTTAATTTCTTTGGCTCTTTAATTGATCGAATTTCAATGGAAAGTGCTTGAAAAATCTACCAGCACATTTAGGCTTTTTTCATATATGTTTAGCCTGTAGGAAGCAGCAAACCTATTTTCTTGTCTGGCGTTGTGTGTATGGATATTGTTTACATATTCCATTCTGTGGAATTTTATGTAAACAGAGACTTCGAAAATATAAAGGTTTGGCACTGTTAAAATTCCCATATTAAGATCTTTGCAAAGGAATCTGAATGATTTTAATTGCCTGAAACACTGTCGTGCATTGTCGTGGAAAGGTTGCATATCTATTTGGAACTGTCCGATCACGAACTTCTTCTGACTCAGCCTCTTTTTGGGACCTACCACTAGTCAATTCTTCTTATAATTTTGATCTACTTGGAAAAGTATATATACATATATATATATATATATATATATATATATATATATATATATATATATATATATATATACATATTTGAAATAATGAAGGCTTACATTAAATTGTATAATTAACAATTACGTCCGGTTTCATCAATAGTTGAGTAGGCTAGAGCTTTTTGACGTGACAACGTCTTAAATTAGGTTGCGGCTCAGAGTCACTCATGAAAAAGTGTAACGCCCGGTAACGTTACGATGCCCGTCCAGTGAGTCCGCCGCACGGGATCCGCACGGGATAAAGCAGATAACTGTGGGTCCGCCGCACGGGATAAAGCAGATAACTATGTTTATTCGTGAAAATGTGGAGTGCTTAGATTCGTCATTTACAACAACTACAACAATAAAGGTAAATAATTGTACGCTGATATTTCATTATCGTAAACTATGATTGATTGATTAATTGTTAGATTGACACAAAAGTTGAGAAACTGAGTTTATAGGTTATGTCATACTATTGACAAATGTTGATAGTGTTAAGTAAATTATTAGTTTAAATCACTCTGCAATCAATCGTAATTCAGTCGATTGAGAAGAAACAGCGCGTATTGCTAGTCAAACATTTAAAATAACAAATTATAACCTCTAACCTGTCATAACAGTGCGACCAAACAAACGAACTAAACCGACCAATCACCACGCGCGGAGTTAGAATTTAACTGTGTTTAGCAAGAATTTCAAATTCCAATTTTAGTAAATGTTTTATTCAACTTTACCATTTACAATAACAAATTTTAATTAATTTCAAATTATGTACAATGTTTTAGTAAACAAAATATATTTCTATAGTTAAAATTTGTGCAATTCTTATTTTCATTCAATTCCTTGTTCCTATTGTGCAATTTAATAATATTCATATCAATAAATATTCTACCGAGAAAAAGACGTTATCACGTAAAATCTTCGCCCGTAAAACCGACTTTACAGGCAACCATAATTTTTTTTATTTACGTCAGGTATTTCACCATAACACACTTTATAGTATGTTTAAAAATACTAGTGCTTTCAAGCGTTGTCTGTAAAATTTGTACTTCTTATATTACCTACATACTAGTAAATAAGTTATAGTTTTATTCTGTAAAAATACTATTGCTTACTCTTTGTCTTACTTTTACCGCCATCGTCGTTACCAGCTGATTCATAATTGTCATTTTGAATACTGCAATAAGAACAGAATAAGTGAACAAAACTGAGCAACTAAAACTTTCAACAGAATAATTTTTACCAGGTAAGAACCAGCTTTAAGTCTTAACAACTCTTTTATTGTTTGAGTTCAGTTTTATTATGAAATAAACTAAATTAATATAGCATATCTTTGACTAACGAAATACACGGTCGATTTCGTCAGTGACAACATACATAGTTTGAATTAAAATTTACAAAGGATAAATCTCAGATTTGTAATGTTTTTATACTCGTTTCTTACAACATGAAAAATCAAGTACAGTCCAGGTTGGGCGACTTGGTATCAAGTAGGCTAGGCTCTACACGTTCTATGACGAATAGAAATAATAAAAAATGTACACATTACTTTTTCTGTGCTAGGCCTACAACAATTTTATAAACTAGACTTTCAAGAAAATAAATTTTTAATTGAAATAACATAATAATGGCCGATATAAATCATAATGTAAATTTGGAATCGGATATAGACATTAATACTAATTACCTACTACAAAGTTGCCCAAAGAGTTCTTTATATTTCTCTATAGGCTACTTAAAGGTTGCAACAAGCAGAACTTTAAAGAGTGAATCTGATTAGATATTACTAAGCTAAACCGAAGGTGTTTCGTATATTTACATGAAGTTTTGAGTACATATGTCACTGAATTATGACCAAAAGGTTATAGTACAATAAGCGGACCCAGTTTTTATATCGATTAGTATAATCATCGACTTAATATTCATATATTGAATATGAGTCTATCAATCATATCAACAAATATCTATAGTCATAATAACAATAGTATTTGCAATTAATATTAGGCTATACATATAGTGACAATCTCAAATAATAAAGCAGATGTAATGATGAAACAAACAATTAGAACTAGAAGTAGGAAACATAAATAATAACGAAATGATAACAACGTAACAAACATTTATAGCAGAAAATACAAAATAATCGTAACTATTTTTATGTTGTCTCCTGGGTAGCAATGATTAACCACTTTCAAGAAGTTGAAAGTTGAAAGCATCCTGTCTGGAATACCGTACTTCTCTTCTGTACAAATATTCACAGAGATGATCCGCAAGCAGGTTGGATGCTATGCCACTTTTTAAACTTCGTTTCACGATCCTCCACACAAGGTTTTGGCTAGGTCTGTTATTGTTATTAAAGACAATATGTACATTTATCATATGAAAAAGTGTTTAAAGTTTAGTTATTGTTTAAAGATCAGTAGGTAATTCTAAGCAATATATGGGTCAACCTCGATTTTTCTCATATTACAATATAATGTTCCAATAGTCAAATAGAAAAGGAAATGACTAGAACTTCTTGCCGGAAAGCAGTTATAGGGAGCAGGCAACTCATATTACAATATAATGTTCCAATAGTCAATTAGAAAAGGAAATGACTAGAATTTCTTGCTGGAAAGCAGTTATAGGGAGCAGGCAACCGCGAGAATTACCTATTAGTGATCAGGGGCACTAACGTGATCTGGGCTTCAAATTTGGAACTACTCGAGTTAATCTTTCTCTAAAAGAGCAAGCAGCGCGAAGCGCTGCGCAGCGGGCAAGCATCGTGCGTGATCTTCGTATATACTGAATTGATTCAGGCCAAAGGAATGACACAGATTCCTTTACCAGATTTTTACGGAGATTTTGTATTGGGCGGATTATATTGGTTTACTTTGCTTTCCAGCATGTAATTATGTGTTTAAAATTGTTTTACATACATTACCTACATTATATTGTAATATATAATAACAATTTATCAGAAATTTTTAATAAAAAAAAGGATCACGCACGATGCCTGCCCGCTGCGCAGCGCTTCGCGCTGCTTGCTCTTTTAGAAAAAAAAATTAACTCGAGTAGTTCCAAATTTGAAGCCCAGATCACGTCAGTGCCCCTGATATCTAATAGGTAACTCTAAGCAATATATGACCGTCTGGCGGTTGCCTGCTCCCTATAACTGCTTTCCGGCAAGAAATTCTAGTCATTTCCTTTTCTAATTGACTGTTGGAACATTATATTGTAATATGAGAAAAATCGAGGTTGACCCATATATTGCTTAGAATTACCGATCAGTATTGGTTGGATATATTGATAGTTATAATTAGTAATATCATTTGTTAATATCAATATAAAAAACCTCTCCGCTTTTCTCTACCCAAACAAAATGATAAGCATATGTTTAATTAATTTAATTTCTCTGCTGTTATGCATGGAGTGTTGACATGAAATCAGTAACATCATGCATGATCAAAAAAGCCTGGTTATCATCTCAAGATTCACATAAATTAAATGTTTTTCAACTGAAATCACTTATGTGCTTTAATACTTCACACACTCATTGCTCACACACAGGACTTATACTACAAGATTCAATTAATTTTTGGAAACAAATCATATGTATGTTAAAAATCTTAAGAGTTTGATTTATATAAAAATATTGTTTATCTATATAAAAATTTAGCTACTAAAATACTGTAGAATATGATGATCTGGATCAACTAAGCACTAACTTTGGTTCTTTTTTGAAATTGACGTTAAAAAAACGATAAATGTTTGTTTTTTTACTTTAATTCATTAATAATCACTCATATAGACTAACATATTTATTAGGTTTAATCTTCACATCAATGGTTTAATATTTTGGTTAATATTTAAGGTGAACTGAAATATTATTCAAATGGTCAATTATCGGTGAGTTCTAAGTTTAATAGCGGAATTTTATCCTCGTGTTAGAACTGTTGTACTTTTGTTGTGTGGTATTGTTATAGACTACAGAGAAGAAATTTAAATATTTTACATTGTTCAAAAAGATAAAACTAGTAATTTTTGTTAGTCAAATGGAAGCTATCTGTATACTATAAGTGTTTGATAATTTAACATTTTTAATAATTTTGCTCTTTAGATCATTTACAGTAAAAGTTATTGCGTATAGGTTAAGTTTTAACCACATAAATGTATCCTAAATTTTTAGTAATAATATTATATGAAAAATTATGTACCAAACCCAAACTAAGTTTCGGTCTATGTTTTTATTTTTGTTTTACTTATTTTTTAGTACAAAATAAACAAAATGATTAATTTAGATTAAGATCTTATTTTAATTAAAAGGACATTAATATTGTTTCTGTACAATAAAAAATCTCCAATTTCAGTAAGCCATGGAGGGCGACAAGTACAATTCTTCTGCATTCTCAGTACCGGGTATGATACAGGATCTGACTTTGTTGAGCACTCCACTGCCACAGGCCACGTCAACAGCAACCAAAAAGTGAGTATTTTCATATAATAAAAAATATTTTAAACTTTATAATGGTATAATGTCTGTTCTGTTAGGGAGTCTACATTTTTCTAGGATATCCTTTATATTTGTGAGATATTTTCTCCCAATTCGTATTGAAAAGATAATAGAATATAAATTGAAGCAACCAGATAATTGTTAAATCTTTTGGAATTTCAATTATATATCCAGCTAACATCCATAATTATGTACACAATTAATACTTTGCATGTTTATATGAAGTATTTTGTGGGTATAGTTTTAGTAGAAAACAATGCAATATTTGACAGAAGTTTTAAATCTGACTTACATTTTACTTGTACGATTTGGTGTGAATATAAAATTTAACAAACAAATTTGCCTAAAAATGTGTTATTATATGTTGTAATGTTTAGATCCTCTACCGTGTATGGTGAACCCTTGATGGAAAAACATGAGGAAGCTAACTACGATTCATTGAGAGACATAAACCTAGACTGCAGTTTGCTTCCACCACAGCCTGATGCGACTACGTAAGTTGTCAGGTTAATTTTTGGAAATGGACTATGGTAGGCCAGATAACATTTATTCTATTTATAAAGGGTGTTCATTTGAAAACTTTAAACTTGTATTAAAAGACTTATAGCCCAAGTACCAAAATTCTGTAAACGGGAGTGTATAGTACTAATTGGGGAAACAAAAAAAAATATTTTCAAAATGGGGTGCTCACCCCCATGCCCCCTGACCCAAAGCCAAAATTTTGAAATGGCAACTAATACCTTGTGACACCATTGAAGTTCATAAAAAATGCTGTATTTTGGTAAAGAACAAATTCAAATTGGCCAAGCCGTTTGGTATCAGCAGCCAATAATGTAATTTCTTACACAACAATTATTAGTCTACAAACTACTGAACTACTGTTAATAACACAACAGAAATGGTACATGGCCCTTTGTAAGAAAGGGCCATGCGGCCCTAACTTTGCCTGTATAAGTAAAGAATATTTCATTTCATTTCATTATCTTGTCAAATTAATACAGCGTGTATAGGGATTTACATCATAAATAAAAGACTATTTACAAAGACTATTACCAGGACTATTTACCCTATGCTTTATAAATATTTTATTGTGAAGAACCTTTTTTTCATATATAGTAGGTTCAGTGCCGTTATTGTACATCTTCCATCAGTATTAAATTATTGATTGTAATTAAAATAATTATTTATAATTATATACATATTTTGATTATTATTTGTGAACAAAATGTACAACTAATTTTATAAATATAGTCTGAATTTTTCATTAATTATGAAACCTTAATCACTAGAAAATTATCTTACTACTTCTCCTACCTGTTACTTCTTCTATCTGTTATCTTTACTCAAAATAACAGATATTATGACATGTTTACTTGTATGAATAAATATCTGAAATTTACCACTATAAAGTAAGTTATATAACAATCACAACAGGCTTTTTATTCTTTACGGTATTGGTATTACTTAAAAATTGACTGTTTAGAAGAATTAGTTTTAAAAGTAATTAGTACCATCTGTTTGATGTTATGGTAAAGATTGATATCAAACTATTGGCAATATTGTTATTCTGCTTTTATACCATTAGCTGAATTGTTATTGTGCTATTGTAACATTGGCTGAATCGTTATTCTGCTACTATACCAATGACCGTATTATTCAAGTGACTTCTTACATGATGCTCACTTCAATAGCAATTTAATTTAGTTTTGAAGCATTTGAAAGTTTACTAAAATATCTATATCCAGAGTATTTTATATGAAATGCTGCTAAGTTTTAATTATTAGATATAAAGTAAAAAGTTTAAAGTAAACCATATATTTTTTAGAAACAGCATTAGAAATAACAACCAGCAAGCTCATATGTTGGACAGTACTTTCCAAAAAATGAACCAATTACAAGAGCAATTTTCCAAAGAAATGGCAGACTTTGTAGCAGCTCAGAAGTTAAATACATTGAAAAACCTTCCCGTATCTTCGTATAACAAGAATTATGATAATCAACCTGGACAGTTTGACATAAATCATCAAAATAAGGCTTTAAATGATGGTGCTTTTAGTGCTCCGTCCAGTTCTACAGTAGCAAATGCTCCAGATGACCAAAATAATGGTTATGCCAATGGCAACGGAAAAAGTGAATATGTTACTAAAGACTTTCAGTTCCTGGTACCATCACTCCCTTTAAAAACGTCTAGCAGAAATAACTTGGACAAAAAATTGAAGAGGGATTCTGTGGGAATGAGTACAAATATACCAAAATATAAAGACATGGGTGGAATGATACCCACCTCCGGAGGTCATAAGACGGATGCTTCAAGCTCAAAAATGGATTATTTGTCTGACTTGCCTGAAAAGCTGTCCGAGATTTCAAAGGGATATGGAAGGCCGGATGTTGAAAGTGACAGAATCAGTGTGTCCAGTTCAAATTCATCTCTTGGGATATTGCCACCTGACGCCTTAGAAGGTAAACTTAATTTAATAATTACCATAGTAAATGTAATGGTATTTTTTTGTACAACTGAATGGATTGTTTTAAATACTTTGTAATTAAAGTTTTTCAGAAGAAAACAAATTTTAAACAGTAAAGATTAATGTAACAACAAAATCAAATAGTATAATTTTCATTTAAATAAAGAAAGTATTTAGAAATATTGTTTAGTGCTACTCTGTAGAACGTTAATGTTTTCTATTCATTGTATCACATTAAAAAATATATAATACAGAGTACTTATAATTCAAGGCAGAGGTATGTAGTTAATAATAAAATAAAAATCAAACAATATTATAATGAAACAATAAACATGTTCAAATAATGTTTTAACTTTAGATAGTTAAAGAATTTAAGTAATCAGATACATTACAGTAATCAATATATACATATCTATGCCATAAAAACTGTACATTAACATATATTCAATGACAGAAATTATTAACTGTAAATAGATTATTAAACCGTTTAATCCTTTGTGATAAGATTTGCATGTAAAAGAGTTTTTATTATTGTTGGAAAGTGAAATGAATCATCAGTATATCTCAAATTAGACCTTTAAGAGGTTAAAGTTTGCCAATTTTTTAACTTAGCAAAATAGTTTGAACAAATAAAAGTTTATAATATTATTTATACATGAAACTTTTAGAATTGTGTATATTTTGAATAATTATCATAAAAAAGAACATGGGTTTATTTTGACTGTATATCTCTAATAAATCCTTTTTGTGAACAAAATATATTTAATTAATTATTGAAACAAGAAACAATTCTAATATTCTTCATAAACAATTAAGGGATTAATCTCCTCAGGAATATTATTTAAAATAATTTTGAAAATACACTTTGTACGGCTACAGGTTTGTACGGCTTAATTTAATCTTTCCCATTGCTTTCGAGTACAGGGACTACTTAAGAAGTTATAATCCCTGGAAATTTAAATCCTAGAAGAAAAAATCCAGTCTCAAAATATTTATTAATGATTATAGCAAGTGTTTTGGTGATGATGTGCATACTCATAGAATGGAATTTAATCCACATTACACTTCTCTTAGAACTAACTTTAAGAATAATTTCCTTAACTTCTTTGTCATCAGTAGGCCACAAATCTGCGCTGACCTGAATCTATTCTGGATGGTGCAGGCCTTTGGGCAGTGTGGACTTTACCTTAGTCTCATGATCATGTTTAGAGTAATTAGCTATATTATTATGTATTTTAAATTAACATAATGTATAGTATAATATAGTTTTGTATAGTTTAATGTATTATACATTTTATTTCTTGATGTTGTCTATAGCAATGTAAAATTGACAAATGACTAAAAAAAAAAATCAAAGTCTTCAACCGACACAGCCTGATTTAAATTCTGGTGCATCGTAACTTGCACTCTTGGTATAGATAATCTTATAATTTCTTTAACAAAATAATTGTTTAAAATATTTGCTTCATTACTTAGGTGAATGAAGCAAATATGTGAATATGAGTTTATCCTTATTTAATTTAATTTAATTGATTATATGTCCTTATTAGTCAGATGTTTATACTATGGATTACCACTAGTATTAGTGTATTGGAATATTTTTGGTGTTGCCCCAGGGATGGATGACAACCCTCTCACTGATATCAGCTTCCAGGACAAGTTGGATCTCAGTCAGCGATTGGCTGAACAACTCAATCTGGACACCAGCAACATAAGTGAGTTCTACAAATAAAAACAGTTTTTTTTTATTCTTAACCCTCCCTATTTTTAACTCTGGTTATTTAGTCATTGAATATCTCTTATTTTGTGCCTGATTTGTTCAATTCCTGGAGTTAAAATGTTTACAGCAAAGTTAATTCTATTTTATTTACTAAATAGAAATAACATTTTATTTTATGTAAAATCAATTACTATAATTGAAGCGATAGCATAGAACATAAAAAATACAGTACAGTAAATAGAAACAAAGAAAGTTCTAATTAAAACATGTTTGCCACTAAAAACATGATTTTCTAAAACAGATTTACAGAACTAACCTATAGACGACATTTTGCATAAAGCCAACATCATTTCTATATAAGCAACATCGAGTTCGATGACGGTTCATGAACGGTCCCACCTTAAAATTTAGCTGAACGTTAGCAAACATTTTTGCATAGGTATTATGGGTAACAATGATGGCAAGAACAAAAACACAGAATAAATAAATTAGCAAACTTTAGTACAATCGTATGACATTTTAACATGTGATATATGGTAACATGTAGCCTAATGAAATGAGCTATAGGCTTAAAATTTTGCATTCAACCTCAGTGAAGCTTTTGTAAATTAGTGTCTATGATGTGTTTGTATTTAATTATTGTAAATTTCCTGTATATGATATAAGGTTTAGTTTTAGAGAAGGCTTGATAGCCCTAACTCTGCATTTTCAATAAAGGCATTCTGTATGTAATTGGCTGGACGTTTTATCCTGACAATAGCTGGTGAACAAAATCTGTTTGTATACACAATGTGTCGAGTTGACCTAGAGTGTTTAAATTTTATATGAAAATCTACCCATAATACATTTACATCACTGTAGATAATGGCAAACATCTGTCTATTGGGAGAATCAAATCAATTTCTATCTGCGAAAAAGTGTCTCTGGTTACATTTGTTTTGTGAGTAGCCATGTTGGCATCAAAGTAAACACAGAATAAAAAAAAAATAGCAAACAGAGTATATTGTGAAGATTATATGGTATTTTTCAGCAACTTATCAACACATGTGATGTAGTTACTTTGTTGGATTAGTTGGTTTCATACAAATCTTGAACATTTTAGGAAACTGTACATCTATTTGTATGTGGCCTTCTATTTAAACGATACCTTTCGAACAAGTTAAATTAAAGGGTTAAAATTTAGTTTGAAACTCCATTTCTACTACACCTTTAATTTTAAATTGATACTGCTAAACATTGGTCCAATAGGAGTTGCTCTTTGGGGATGTCTCCCATGCTGACATTCTGCTGACATTAAAATCTGACATGCATTTAACCCTGTTTAATTTCATTCACAGGATCAAAAATATGACCATTTCCCCTCTTACTATATCCGCATATCAATATTAAAATTAAATGATTTGAGAAGAATTCGAATTTTGAATGTGTTATATTCCATTCTTAAAAGTGGGTTTCCACAATGTTTTATCAACGATTTCAAATTTATTTGTAACAACAGAAGCGCAAGAAATACTCGCACTGGATCGTCTATGCTGTAGATTCTATGTCATATAACAGCAATATTTAAAAAGTCCTTCATTGTTACCGCATGCAGAACTTGGAATTCCACAATGGGTTGGTTAATATCCTTGAATTTCTTCATGTTGTCTGAGTGGACAGCTTGTTATTGTACCAGTTGCATCTCCATACTTCACTACCAATCACCCAATTAAATTATTCAAAAGTTGTTGTGTTATTTGTGTGGTTCAAGTTTGAAATGTTTACCTTATAAAGTTATTAGTAAAAAATAATATAATATATGATTGTAGAGGGGATGAGCCTAGATATCAGTCAGCTGGCAGGTGCCAGCCTGAGGCAAGCTCTCTCTGGACGAGGAGTAGAAGACAAGGAGAATCGAAGGGTGAGCAGCTTGTCTGCCCAAGGTTACTCATCTGACAGCTCTTCGGATCAGAGCCACAACAACACGGCCCGGGAGTTTACCCGTCTCTCCAGTACGTCACACAAGTTCATTGTATTTACTAAGATTAGTCATAGATTGGCAGGCCTGAGCAGTGGCTAAATATTATTAGCTGCATGCAGACCTGTAGACCTTTTTAGTATATATGTAAAATGTATTGTGGTACATATATATTACTTTTTACATTTATACTGGAAGTGCCTTCAGGCCTTTGTGTAAATGTAATGTCCGTCTATTATAAAATAGACGGACATTACATTTGCTGTAGAATTGTTGATTTTTGCTTTATTGTTATTACATTGCGCTATGGTCACTTAAGTAAACATAAATATAATAAATATAAATGTGTAAATTTGATAATTTAAAAAAAGGGAAAAGATCATCTTAAATTTAAACCGTATGTTAGCCCATTTTAAAATTAGCTAAAGTGCGATTTTAACATTTCTTGATTTAGTTAGATTTGTAATAGGATTAAAATTGAGCTCAAAATGATTAATTAACTTTAAGTGAAATTTTCAAGCTTTTTTTGTTATCCTCTTCAGATCCAAGCTGTTATTAAAATTAAAATTTTGAAACAATACTGGATTTGGGTTGTAAAAAAATACTAAAAAACAACAACAAACTTTGGTTTTTGGATTTCTTTATTGCAAATACAAAAAAAAATCGATGTCACCTATAAGGTGACATTGGGGCTCAGTTATACAAAGTTTAACATTCAAAAGGTACATCATTCCTTACAGTTTTCATGGAACATCTTGAAACACACTTTACATGTAACACACCAAAATCTGCACTTTTTGATTGTTACAACCAGGAAATCTACATCTGGACAGTTTTGAATTAGCAGGAATTTCCGGGAGATGAAGTACCGCAGTAGTGCGTAGAGCGTCACTGAGAAGGGGTATGGTCTTCCTTCTATTCCTCACTTCTTCTTCTTCCAAAGGATGTTCTTCAGGTGCTTCCCTGTCATCCTCTACAGGTACATCTGGATTGTGCACAGAATTCATTAGTGCGTATCCAACTTCCACCTTGAAGTCCAGGAAATCTAACTTGTCTCGTCCTTGGAGTTCCATCGTCTTTGTCTTGCCTCCGTGTTTGAATCCATAAAAAAAATGTCCAATGAAAAAAGTCAATAAAATGGAGAACTGTTCTTACAGTCCATCTCTTTGTTTTAGCTGAAATACGATAGTAGGCTGTCATACGATCAAGTAGGTCCAACCTCCCCCCCATGTTCGTGTTATAAAGTCTAACCACACATGGTCTTTGAACATTTATGTAAGTTTTTGTGACTTTACACCATCTGGTCACACGATCTTCTGGTTGAATGCCATGCACATTGGAAACCATTATTACAGGCCTACTATCTAGCCATTTCACAATAGAAACCTGTCCGTCATCTCTCACAAGTTGGACAGCCTCTGCCTTGCCTACGAAGGTCTGCATCAGTCCCAAGGTCACATTCATGTGGTATTCTACAGTTCTGTAAGGTACCTGTACCATGTAGGCCTCGAATATGAGCTCATTAAGAAGGGTTGTTGATGTAAAGTACCTGTCCATGTAAATGTAAAAATCCTTCAGGTAAAGTTTCGGATTGTATCTCCTTTACCTTGATACAAAAAGAAATCCAGAACCAATCCATCAGGAGCAGTTGCAACAAAGTTCTTCAACCCAAGTGGATTAGGCTTACCTCTCACATACTGGCGCATTTCACCCATGTTGCCATGGAAAAGTATCGTCTGCTCATCTATCGATACATGTTTGGCTCCTAGGATTTTGAAGGCAAGCGTGTCTTACGAAATTTATCATAGGAGCAACTTTCCAAAACTTGTTTGAGGATTTTTCCTCCTCAGTGACATTGGACATAGTTTCTGACAGTCAGATTGTTACGAATGAGGAAAAAACATTAGTTCTCGTCATTGCATCTGCAACTTGTGCTACTCTGGTTTTGCGTGCCCAATACATTGGGGGATTCTAGGATACTTCATGTGAGACATAATGATGTTGGCTCCAAAGAATTGTTTTAGCATTGCAGAAGTGACAACTACATTCTTTGTAGTAGTTGAAAGTATTCGTTGGGATGTTGCCAGAGCCATGTCATTAAACAAAGATTGTGGTACATACCTGTAGAATGTGTCAAGGGGAGAGACAATCTTTGAAGATTGAATGATTCATCAATTTCAGGAGCAGCTGGTAGAGGTGAAAATACGTTGCTCATATTCCATGTATAACAACTCGAGGGTGCAGGTTGTGGTTCAGGAGGTGGACTGGGTGCAGGTTGTTGAACTGGCATTGTCCACTTCCTCTTCTGAGGACTGGTCATCTTCAGGATGTCGTTCTAACACAGCAATTGGAGCAAATGTCGGATCTGCATCCTCATCATCTGAGAATCCATCAACCTCAGACAGATCCCCATCCAAAATTTCATTGACGTAGTTATCAAATAGATCTGAAAAAAACACAGATTTGTTAGATTTGTTGTCTAAGTTATGAGATTTTTATACAACTGTTAAATAAGGTTTGAGCTAAACAAATACCAACATCTGCTATTTTAACCATATATTTGTTGGTAAAAATGTTTATTTATTATTAAAAACTGAAATTAATTACAGAAAAATAAATCAAGAAATTTTGCAAAATTGTAAATTTTTAGCAATGTTATATTCCGCAAACTGGAGAGTCCCATTGTCACCTCTAGGTGACAAAAAACATTAAAACATGGCTAGGTTAGGTCAGAAACGAAATAAACTGAAAAACACTGATTTGGTGTGAATGTAGAACTATTGGACAGGACTCTAAATTTGTTCCAAAGGTCTAAATACAATTATTTATTATTGTACAAAATAATTACCTTCAGAAAACGTAGGAAGTCTGCAAAGTCTGTCATGGCTCCATTTTGTGAAGTCATGGGCACTAAGCAAGCAGCAGGATAACAATGGTAGATGTTCCAGCATGTGGTGCAATTTAGTAGGAAACAAAGTAAATATGGTAGTAGCACTGAGCTCACTCTGTCGATAATGCAGATTTAAAAAAAAGTTGTCACCTATAGGTGACGCAGGGTCTTGATTAAATCACATTTCGAGATCCCATGGTGGTTGAGTTGTAATAAAACTGTATGGCAGCCTCTGCGTTGTTTTTAGATATTGTTTAAAACAACTGTATCAATTAGTACGTTAACATATCACCAATTTACGATGCCTCATAAGAGATAGTTAAATAAAAATGCATTATCCAGTGGATTTTTGCATTATAAATCATGGTTACCTCTATTACAACTGCAATAAAATAAAAATTTTAAATTATATGCTTTAAATAATTTTATTACTTGAAGATCATACAAGCATTGTGTATTTTTCTTTGTACTAGTACTGTTACTATAATTAGGCTTGTATAACTTTTAACATGAATTCCTGTTGTTAAGAAAATTACTAACTATATTTAAAGTATTTCGCTTCCCTATTGAATGATTTTGAAATATTAAATATTATCAGGTGGATCGGAAGTTCCAGACAAAGAAAACTTTTCGTTTACGAAGAAATTACCTTTAAGCGAAAGAAATTCTTTGTCCTCAAGAGACTCTTTTACCTCCAAACTAACAAAGAGGTAAGGTTATTTTCATTATTTACTTTAATAATGACATTAATAAAAACTGTAGTGTCAATGGGTAGCCTGCAATGGTTACTTTTAATTGTAATCTTAGTTAGAATCCCAGTTCACATTAAATAAATAAAGTACTGATTTTGTATATGATATACTTTATTTACAGTTCCTGTTTCTGTTGATCCATCTATAATTTTAAATTTTTTCTCTAAGGAGGACTTTAATTCATGAGATGTCTGTCGAAAACATGGAATCCACTGTAAAATTTCAGACACTATGTTTTGTTTTTCAGATCAAATGAAGTTTGTTTATTCAGTTTTTAAAGTTGATATATTAGTTGTTTCATTTCTCTAGAAAAGGATTCTCAAACCACTCCATTTATGTCTTGGCTTAAGTCAGTGGATTTGAGATTCTGTCTCATTTCTATAATTTTTAAGAAAAGATTTGTTATAAAAACATTCAAAGTAGTTTTTAATGGAATTATTTAAATCAATAAACGAACAGATGGAAGGTTTGAATTTGTTTTGGTCTTATAGAGTACATTCCTATAGTAAGGACTTAAATAAATATTTGCAGGTCTGAATGAAGTACAATACAGTACATGCAGCACCATATACTGGCCATTTCTGGAAATGCTGCTATTGTTTTTTTGATCTATTGGAAGTGTGCACTGTTATTTGATTTCTCACTGCAATAGAATCTGCAGGTGCAAAATCCTTCTGGAGTCAAACCTATTGTATGGGCTTTACAGTAATGAGTAAATTATAGGTTTAGCAATGTGTCAAGACTTTTAAAATGGCTGCACTAATGTGTATAATGTGGGATGGAGTGGCAGTCCCAGTAATGAGAATAAAATAAAATGAAACCAGATCGTTTTATTGCAGTCAATAATATACTTTGCACAAATAATATACTTAATTATTAAATCTAAAATGTTTTTATTCATTAAACATCAAGGCCACTTTCCAACTTCATTCTCCATTCATTCTATACCAATTACACCCACTTTCCAGTGCTGGAGTCAGTTTCCTCATCATGTGGACTCCCAGTTAAATGCCATAAACTTACCAAAAATGTAAAAAGCGTTTGACACTAGACAGAGTTTGTTATGATTTTTTAACACTTTGGGCATTGAGGCATTTTTTAATTGAGTTTGGTAATCTGTTTATAAAATGAACACCTGTCTGTGAAGGTAAATGTTCATAAACCACCATTCTGTGCATTCCCGAACAGTAGTTATCTCTGCCTCTTGTCTCAGTATTCATGTATGTCTCGTCCTCTGATTAAGGCACATTTAGACAAACAATTTAAGGTTGTTTCTAAGATGTAGAGACATGGCAAAGTCAACAGTTGCAAATTTTTTAACACTGTCCTGGACAACTCTCTGAAGTTCAAATTGACAATAATGTGAATTGATTTTTTTGTAATTTGAAAACTATCATAAAATTTTTTTTCCACAGGCTTCCCACAGTACGATTCCATATGAAAGGTGGGGATAAATTAAGCCGTAGTATGTTGAAATCAAGTCCTGACTAGGGCAGCGTTTTGCTAAAGATATTAATACAAACTCCTGAGGATAATTTGGCACAAACATGATCTAAGTGTTTTTCCACGTCAACCCTTTATCAAGGTGCATTCCAAGGAACTTTAAGAATATACTTCCTACAATAATGTCTCTGCGACCATAACTGCAGGACCACTTTCAGTGTCTATAGAGCGCATTGAAAAGTTTAGGACATTTGATTTTGATGAGTTTATTTGAAGATTGAGGCTATTGAAATGTTGGACAGAATTGTTAAGGCCAACAAAGGCCTGTAATTCCAAATTTTGTTTTGAGCTTCTTCTAAAACATGAGGTCATAAGCATACTGCTCTAGTTCTTTATTCAGTATTGATGATTCAATTACATTGACATATATATCAGGAAAAGAGTTGGACTGAATATTGATGGATGACCTCTCTTCTATGGTTTAAATATGAACTAATCACTAAAAGCGGCCGCTCTTCAGATGCCGTGATATTCTAATTTGTCAAGCAGTGTTTTGTGGTCAGCATAGTCAAATGTTTTAGAAAGGTTCAGAAACACACTTAATGATGACATTGCTCTTGTATTGAATTAATAAGTGCTATGTGATGCTATGAAGTGGGGATAGTATGTAAATAAATAAATAATAATGTTATTGTCATTAAGTTTTTCATTCAAGCAATAGACAAAATCAAATTACCTATTTTAATTATATTATATTATATTTTAATTATAACTTAGAACAAAGTCAGCATGCAATACAATTCAGAAAATCTAAAAAAAAAAACTCTAAAAGACAGACAAAATAATTTAGACCAACTGTGGTAACTACAGCAAAAGGTCAATCTATAATTTAATCTAACATAACAAACATCTTATAAAATATCACATAGACAGTTCTTTGGATTGAAAGAATTCCTGAATAGAATAAAATAGTACATGAACTAAAAGCCATACAACTTATTCTTGAATAAAGCTATAGGTAGTTCTGCAATTTCTGAAGGGAGTTTGTTGAACATTTTCACACCTAGTACCTTATAACTTTTTTGAGATTTTGACAGTCTACAAAAAGGTGTATCAATAGATTTATTATTCCTTGTATTATAAACGTGGGTGTCCTTTTGTAATTCATGTGTGGACAAATTACTTTTTGTAAATTGTAGATGATTAGTTGTTTGTAGATGGTTTATATATTTAATACTTTTAGTCTATCATCTTTAGGATAGTTTAGTAGGCTTATGGGTGGATATCCAAGAAAGAGCCAGGGAATAGCATCTAACCAATGTATTGATTTGCTGAAGAATAAAAACTCATTTGACTTTTCAAACTGTTTGTGGTTCAGTGTATTAAAAACTGCTAACGCCTTTGTGATGACATTTAGCAGAATCTTAAACATTAGAATAGGCTGGTATAAATCACTTCTGCCATACCATCAATATTTCTACTAATATTTCTGGTGACAATTTAAGATTGGGAGCTTTGCGTTATGTATGGCCAAAAGACAAGAACTGCATCTCTTGAGATCCCGTGATTTTGATGGAAAATACAATGAAGATTCAAATTCTTTATTGCAAGAACATCTTCACAATGTATAGCAGTGTCAGAAACAAATTCAGCATAAACAAACATCTATGGTATACATTGCCTAGGCCTAACACAAGTGTAATTCCAATTACAGCAAAATAAATATTGATGTCATATGGGCTGATATTTATCAATAATTTTTAACGTTTTTCTTAAAACAGTTATTTTCAAGAGATTTAAGATGAGAAGGAAGAGAGTTATAGAGTTTAATGCCTGTTTCAGAGAAACAATTCACAGTGGTTTTAAAACTACATTGAGATATTCCAAGAAAATTAGAGTTTCTAGTCATATGGTTATAAACAAATCTATTTGTTGGTATTGCATGTACATTTCTTTGTGTATAAAATAGAGAATCTAAAATATACATTGCAGGTACTGTAAGAATACCATACTTCTTAAAAAAAGGTTTACAGTGAGTCCTTATGTTTACATTAGCTAAAATCGTGGTTGTATGTTTTTGTAAAATTAACAGTTTTTTGTGTGTTACACTCATTGCCCCATATAATAATTCCATAAGATAAGCAACTATGAAGGTAGGCATAATAGGCAGTAATGAGGATGTCTGTAATTACAATATATCTTTTCCTAATTAATATTAAAATACTCTTAGACACTTTATTGCATAACATTTCAACGTGTCTATCCCATTTGATGTTACTCTTAAGAATGACTCCTAAGACATTAACATAGTCAACGTTCTGTTGGGTAGGTTTTAAAATAAATTCTGGGGGAGTCTGGGTTATCTTTATTAAGACAAAGTGGATAGGCAGCTGATCAGTCCTCGATAGTGACACTAATATTACAAAGGACATCAGTAGCAAATTAATATTGTACTAAATAAAATAATAAAAAGCAATGTACACATTAACGTGACTAATTGTTACTTTAGTACTGTTGTTGCATTAGCCGTTCTAGCCCATGTGGGGCCATTTTCTGTTTTGTTATGAATACATGTTTTGGATTTTGTTTAGTTTAATATAATTGATATATTTAATGTTTTTTAATTTACTTCTTTTTCGTAGCCTTTATTTTACTACTGGGATGCTGTGTGATAGAGTTGAGTTGTAAACACAGTTCCAGGTTGAGTGTATCCTCTACCTCTAATCCGTGGGGTGACATGAGCAAGGTGAGCATAGCAAGTGATATGTTTGACACGGAGGAGGATGCGGAGACCAGACTGCGCAAGGACGAGGCTGCATGGCGTGGAGAGTTGGGACGTGACAGTATCCGCTCTCTATCAGGCATCTATGGTGATGGTGATATCTCCATAAGGTACAACTCTTAGTAAATTTGTCCGTATTTTTGTAGATTAAGTTTGTGTGATATAGATTCCAAATGATAGAGGTTGGAGAGTAAAATATTCCTAATATATTGATTTTGAAAATAGGTAAAAGCCCAGATAATCCTTTCTACTGGCACTTGTTGTGTATTCTACACGTTATGTATGTCCTCCATTGGAATTTTCAGTGTATCCTCTCCTCTCATGCTTTTTGTCATAAATTTACTCTAGTGCATAATATGAATGATTCAGATTTGAAAAAGAGAAAAATATTTATTTGAAAAAAAAAAAAAAAAAAAAAAAAAAAAAAAAAAAAAAAAAACAAGTAAATAGTTGGTTTGGACCAAGCTGCATAAAATTATATAAATATTTTCACATGATAATCAACTTTTGTGGAAAAACTGAATTGCTACATATTTCCAACCTGATCTCTATTTATCGCTCAAATAATGTAATTTTAATGTATATTAAAATATTTATTAATTAATTTTTAAATAGTGATATGTTGTTCGTAGAACTCAGGGAGAGAAATTGTCCATCAGCAGTTTTCTGCGGAGTGGGAGTGGGCCACTCGGCTGTTTGGAGAAGGCTGAAGATGCGCAACGTCCCACCTTCGGTTTGCCAGTGGTCAGTCCCCAGAAGAAGCCTAAGGCCCGTCCAATCCTGCCTCCTCCAGAAGGTAGTCGTGGTTCTATCCAAGTAGTTTAACATTTTATGATGTACTTATTCACTTTTTACCTTTGGTAAATGTAAATTATATTGAAGGTTGAGGAACAGATCAACCATAATTTTTTGTTATATGTTTTTAGAAATGATTGCCTTTTTCTAAGTGTTAAATTACAGCACTTACAGACAACACTCTATTATAGGTCCCTATATTTGTTTTGACAGTAAATGCTAAATTTACAAATTAAGCTATTTGGTTGTAGTAATTTTCGAAGTACACAATGTATTGTATGTACTCACCTTGCTTAAGCCTAACTCAACATATTTTGTTAAATCAAATTTTGGTTATAAATATGCGAAATTATGGCTATAATATTCTTGAATTATACTTCTTCACAACTTTAACATGTTCTTCTATGTATATTTTTTATCCATTTGGAGGTTTAGAGGAGGGTATGCTACATAATTCAGCAGTGTAGCATTTTAATTGGAGGTTTGTCAGTTTGTTAAAAATGTTAATATGATTATTATTTAACTGTACACTGTGTACAAATTTGACACACCTGTAAGTATGAGGGGTATTAGAAAAATAAGGTTCCCGTGATTTTTTAAAATAGACAGCTCTATATTTCTACTTAGTGTTATACATCAATTTAAAACTTAAAAGTTAAGCTATTTTTTCACCGTTTCTGTCCAAACACTTTTGTGGACGATGCTCCAACTTTTCTATCCCCATGTTGTAGAATTCTGCCGCCAATCTTTTGAGGAATCGAGTAACCTCTTCCTTGACTTCATCATCGGTACTGAAGCGTTGACCACCCAAGTGTTCCTTTAATTTTGGGAATAAGTGATAATCACTTGGGGCTAGGTCAGGGCTGTAGGGGGGATGGGGCACAATAGTCCAGGAAAAATTTGTCAGCAGTTCTTGAGTTTGACGTGAGACATGAGGTCGAGCGTTTCATGGAGAAGCCTCACACCACTGGACAATCTTCCTCTCGGGCGGTTCTGGATCGCGCGTCTCAGTTTTCTTAATGTGTCGGAATATCTGTCAGAGTTTACTGTTGTTCCATGAGGCAAAAAGTCGATCAAAAGCATGCCCTTCCTGTCCCAAAAGACGGTTGTCATGACAGGCTGTCCACTTCGGTTTTCATCGTGAATTTCCATGCGGCCTTTACTGAATTCTCTACATCATTTCCGAACGTGTTGAACAGATATGCAGTTTTCCCCATGACGAATTTCAATAGGTGAAATCTGTTTTGCATTTAAAAAACGTATCACAGCACGAATTTCGCATCTGGCGGTAACAACGATAGGGAGCTCCATCTTCGAAGGTAGCTAGGGCGGCACTGTTGGACATAGCAAGGCGTGAGTGGTATGGATAGAGAGAGGGACAGCTGATGGGTAAGACAGTGTTGCCTGATTTCTTCCAACATCTTGGCGGCATAGGGAACCTTATTTTTCTAATACCCCTCGTATATATCCTCAAACTTACTTAAGAAGTGTATCATGTTAGTTTCACAAATACATGACAGTAATGGAGATTTATGTTATCAGACAAGCTGACTTTTTGTGTGGATCAAGTTCCAACCAAGGACACAACAGTAGAAGTGGAGAAAGATCCGTGGAATGTGGAGTCACTGGTGGAACAGTTCTCTATGGTACATGGAGACAGGGAGAGTGATGTGTCTGTACCCAGTCTGTCATGTATTGGCGAACTGCTATCGGAGATGAAAGAAGGACTCACTCCGAAGGACATCATGGACAGACTTATGAGTGAGTGAACTTAAATTATAACTTTGGTGGAATAAAATAATTTCAGCTTTATTCAGGTGCACCATTCGACTGCTTTATAGAAGTTTACTAAAGTAATGAAAAAGGGCACAAAATTTGAATCTTAGTTCTTCTTAAACTTATGTGGCTATTATCATAACTAAGATCTAAATTCTTAACTGTGTTCGCAAAGTGTCAGTGTGGTGTGAACCGGAATACAATATATGTTGGAAAGTTTGAAAATACTTTTTATGACATATGAGTGGCAAAGTTATTATATGAGTGTTTTGTTGGGTTATTTTTCAATAACTGGTAAACAAAATTTTAATTACTATTCGTAAGATATAACATCTGTTTAGCCAAAGTTAAATGAAGAGAAATATTGTGGCATTATTTTATTCTTTTGAACAAAATGTTTACTTATACGTAAACTTAAAGTTGGGACCTACACAGAGTGCTTAGTGAAGCAAATATGGCTTAGTCCTAGTTTTGTTAATGTAGTGATAAAACAATTTGCCAAATAGTTTACTTTTATTGTAAAGAAACTTGTATTTTCATTTTAATTTTTCTAGTTGCTATCATACTTATGAAACTTTTTTATATTGCTATTTTTACTAACTGTCTAAGCGTAATTTGTTAATAAATTTTATCTAAAAGGAATTGCTTTTATGCAATTTTATTGCATACTTTCAACAGTAAACATGTAAAATCGCTTAATAGATTAAGTTTATTATGAATTTCCTTTTAACTCTTTGAGTACCAGTTGAAAATTATTCTTTTTTGTCTGAGGAATACCGAAGACTTTTACTCAGAGATTACCGAAGAATATGCACAACTCATTTTAGGCTGTTGTGCAGTATTTTAAATTTTTGCCTGTATATTTTATATGTTTACATATTTTACATTAACTCCCCCTTTTTCTTAAAAATGAAAGATAAAAAAATCTGTAACAGTAAACTTGGATTATTTTAATAAAATTTATGTAAAACTTGAAAGTAATGATAAAATGTCTTTGCCTGAAATAAAAATACATTTTTTCTTCTTTGAGTAGGAATGATATTGTTTACAACAATTCTATATGCAAAATGTTTTGTTTCACTAAATACTACAAATAAAACTGTCTATATATACCGGTATATATACACACTGGGTGTTCACAAAAGGTGTGTTGACTTTTTAAGAGAAGTAGGTTTCTTAGATCTTCATATATATATATATATATATATATATATATATATATATATATATATATATATATAAAATCATTATATACATATATAAACATTTTGTTGATCGAGTAAATAAGGCAAACTTAACTGTAGCACTGTAAATACATTAGACCAGAAGTGAATTTAAACGCCCGGAAGTAGACACTTTTTGACCGATTGTTGACACTTCTCAGTCCTAAGTAGTTAAATATATTGCCTTCGTCAAAACAACGTGGTATACTCAACTATGGTGGAAATATATTAGACCAAATGTAGGTCACAAGACATGGATATAAGCGGTTTTTAATCTAAGTAGTTTTTGAAACCTATGTATTCATTTTCTTGATGAGAGAAACAAGACAAACTCAGATGTGGCATTGGATATATAATTCGTTTGAACCAGAGTGCTCTTATACATGCCAAACTTGATATAAGAGTTAGTTAACCTCTGGTTGTCTAACCAAGAAAACTGAAATATATGAACCTGATAAGTGATTTGACAAAGTAGGCTATATATATATATATATATATATATATATATATATATATATATATATATACTATATATAGTTGTAGTAATATCTATTACAACATGTTTTTGAAAAATTAGTTTTAGTTATTTAGTTTATAAAATTAAAAAAATTTAATTCTTGTTAAATAGTCCTTCCATTTGAATTGATTTTTTATTTTTAAAGTTTGAAATTTTTTACTGTTTTGTTTTCTTTTGATTAGATGCTTCAAAAAAGGTATCAAGCAAAACCAGGAACAACAAAAGTCAATTGTTAACAAGTTCAGTTATTAACCTGGATAGTACTTCACTGTCTCATTGCGGTGATCACCAGAAGTTGAAAACTATTCCCTCATTCGTTGATGGTAAGTTTTTGTACTAAAAATATAGATAATGTTATTGTAGATGTTATGGTTGGCTACACACGCACACTTCTTGTTGTGGTATCAATTGTTATCCCTTTACCCTCATAAAAGTATTTTAAAAATTATTTTCAGCTCAGCTGGCCATAACTATTTCTGTGTCAGCGTACTAGTTGCACTTGCAAAACATAAGATAATAAAATAACACATCAAATTTGTTTGTAATAGTAAAGACAAAAAAATGGAAAACGGGTGTTTTGGGCCTGGTACACTTATTAAAAACTACACTGATATTCTCAAAATTCCATTCAAACCAACCACTTTTAAAGTGGGCCTCCCTGCCAGCTTTTTCCACAGACAAGTGACCCTCATACATACAGACTGTAAAAATCCCTAACGTCAGGTGCGGGAATTGAACCCGTGACTCCAAGACCAACTCCCACATCTGAGAGTAGCGCCTTAGACCTCACAGACATCCTGACAAGTCAAGATGTTTTGGGTATGCAAAACTCATGATTTCACCCAAAAGCACTCACTCAATTATCGCTTTGGCAGCGCTCTAATGAGTCATGATCATTACTGATGCTTAAAAGAGCTACATTTCTCTTGACAGTATTTGTAGAAATACCTCTCAAGCATATCTAAAATTTGTTCAATATTCATAAACAATATTTTAATATATGTGTGTTTTGTTAAGAACTAAATTGTGATAGAAAGGTCCAAATAGAGATTGCTATTGATACAAGAGGAACGGTATAAAATTTAGGATGATAAGGTCAAAATTAAAATAGTATCTAACATTTTTACATTTTATTATGGATAATTAAGATGGCGTTGGGAAAATCATGGAATAAACTCATTTGTAAGACTGAGTACAGTAATACAGTTATTATTGATATAGTTACATATAAGTTTCTTGAATTGGTTGGTAAGATTTTCATTGCATTTTATTGGGTCCTTTGGTACTCTAGTATCAGTTCATTACTATCCAGAAAATTTATATCAGGATCTGTATATTCAGCATTCTGTATGTTGAGTGTGATACTCTACTCCCTTTTGTTAAGTAATGTCTAATGTATATGTTGCACTCAGAGTGAATAATTGATGTTGATTGTCCAGGAGAGAAAAGTTTCTGCCGAGGGTATGAGTCGGACCGCAGCACTCGCTACAGTTCCAGCTTCTGTTCCCGTCTGTCCCTGGATGAGGGTCCCCCGGCCATGGCTCTCCGTAATGGACCTGTCCCCAATGTAGAAACCATCACTATAAATGACAGTGTTGACCCATCAGTCTGCAACATTACTGGTACTTTAAGTGTATTAAAGTATAACTTTAATTGTTACTGTCCTAAAAGTACATTTTATGGTAGTGATATAAAACATTAAAAAATGTATTTTATAATTATATTTCTTAAATTTTTAAAATGTTTAAAAAGTCCTTTAAAACTTTTAATGTATGTATAAATAGGTTATAACAGGAGTTAAACTGTGTTTACACTGGCAAGAAGTTGTGCAAGTTTTGTAGACAGTAAAAATTGTAGTCTAAATGGAAGCAACAGGTCTCGTGATCATTGTCGGGCAGGTGTACCTTAAATGTTTCATTTAAATGCTTACTCCGAGACATTTTTGATTTTTTACAGACTTCGGTGGTGAAGAAGAAGAAGCATATGTTTGTGTGCTGACACCTGAATCTATGGACTTTGACATTTTCAATGACTTCAACAGGGAACAGCATTATACCATCAATAAGGCCTGCTATGTGGATGGCCAGAGGCGGGACGCTGCTGCCCTGATACACATACCTGTCAGTAGGATGACATTACAACCAGGGGAGAAGAGGGTTGTCTCTGTAAGTGCACTTGGCAGTCCATGCAATTATGAGTCCTCTGTTAGTGAAATCGGCATTCCTGGATCATTAGATTCCTTTTCGCCAAAGAAATTTCTTGTGAATTGTGTTCTGTGTATAGAGAAGACATTATCAGCTATACTGTAGTTAAAAATGATGGATCTTTTTATGAAGGATGAATTAATATTTATGATGAATAGCGAAGTGGCTCATGTGTTTTGGTCACATCTTGAACAAATTAATCACAAGGTTAGGGAAAATCAAAGGTTCACAATACTAGATCTTTCACAGCTTTTTCCACAGATATAAAAAACTCTAGTATGTACTCTCGTTGATAATTGTAACTGAGAAACTGATAGCCAAAGTAAACAAACTTTACTGTATGTGTTAGTTTTTATATTAAAATTGTGCCCGATGGGTACCCAAATTCTTGACTGATGAACTCAAAACAAGGATAATGGGGTTAGCTGTTATAATTTTGCATCTGGTACCATAAAAAAGGTGACACATTTTCTTAACTTGAAACGTGAGTTTCTTATCTCAATGTTAAACAGAAAAGACCGACCAATGGAGTAGATTGACTCCTGTTCACCACAAAAACTCAGCTGTGAAAATCACCATCTTAAACTATTTGTTAGGTAGAATTTAATTCAATAGGTATCGAAAATCTTATACCTAGTTACATATGAGCTTAAATGTAAGTAGTAACTATGTTGAAATATAGTGAGTTTTCTTTCAAAGCTTATAATACAAAAATGTAAAAATTACATGTATTGTTTTTATTTATTGAATTGACTTACTTTTCAAATTACTCTTGTGAAACATAGACAATATTACCAAAATTATTGGTAACCTTTGAGTATATGCACAGTTTGAACAGCAATAGAATTATCAAAAGGGAACTAGCGCATCAGAAATAAAATATGTTTCATAATATCAATTTTTTTTTAAAGTAAATTTCATTAAATTTTGTGTTATTCTTCTAAACACAGGTTTTGTGATGTTGATAAATATAGCACCTCTGTATTAACATAGTGACTTTTCTTGCCCTAATACTCACGCTTATATCACAGTAAAACTTAACAAATGAAAACAATTTTCTATAATAAATTACATAGAGAAATAAAAATACAGACTATCAAAGAAAAACTAAAATCATTTTCTCATTGATAAGGCTCTTTATAGTTTTAATGAACTGTAAATGATGATAATTTCGTTGCTGTTAACATAAACTAGTTTTATTAATGTATTCAATCAGTTACTGTGTTTGTTTTCATGTTTTACATAATTATCAAACTTATTCAGTGTTTATTTAAATGTAGGTGAATAATGTGATATCATTCAGTGTGCAAATTATATTGGTGTATTAAGAAATTTAGAATTGAATTAAACCTACTAAAATATTGGCTCTGCATTTTTATTTTGACACTATTGTGTTGTAGGTAACAGTTGCAGCTCTGATCGGAGAAACGATTAAGATCAAGGTGGAAGTGACGAGATTTGATCCGGTGACTCAGGAGAGGGAGGTTAACAATGTGTTTGGCAAAATTGTGGCAGAGATTCCTAAGGTATGTGGATTCCGTATAGTGATATTGTGTGCCAGTTCAGTCATATAGTGAACTTTTATAAAAAATAACCAATTGTGTGGTTTCACAGAGTGCAAACTTCTGCTTGCAGTCCCCAATGTCAAGTGGATAAAGAGACCCAGTAAGAACTCTGGAGTTGAATAGCTTCTTAACTTTTCTGTGTTTGATTATAAAGTCATAAATCTCCAGTGCTGTTATCAATAATGGTCCCATTTGCTGTCATGGGTCGGTTCATGATAGATCATGCTTGCTAATAGTTAATGTGCATTAGAAAATACAGAGAACGGTTTGCTGAAACAGTGCGTAAGCTCCAATCGATTTTCGCTTAAAACAGTGCACCAAATGTCATCTGTCTGAAGATTTATTACAGAATTAAAAGAATCTGATTTAGTGTTGGACTTAAAAAGAGTAGTGCATAGTTCATAAAGCACAGCAGGTCAGACCCTTGAAAATAATGTGAGGACAATCCTAGTACATCGATTTGTTAGCATAGTTAGGGGTTAAGCTTCATTCAGAGCAAATTGCTAACTAGTCAAATACTTTTAATTATTCCATTACAAAATTCAGTTTGCACAAGAGATCAAGTAAAACGGCTTGATTCTTTAAATCAATGCAGGAGACACAATTGATTTGCTGCACGGATGGTGCCGGATGGCACGGATGCAGTAAATGTAATTTGAAGAAAATGGTAAACGTAACTGACATGATCTAACACCCTGTTACTACTTTCTCTGAGACTATTTGGTCACTGTTATAAATATATAGTGCACAGACTATTCAAGCCCTCAAGGAGGAAATTTATTGTGTTTTTAATTATATTCAGGTGCAAATATGTGAGAATGTGATAAACACTTTGTCAGAAAAGTTAGAGCTTGCCAGCAAGTTGTGGGTTGGCACTTCTCAGACATAATATTTTATAAGGCAGAATACTGTACTTATTTTATTCTATAAATTTTACATGGAAATATATGGTTTGTAAGCATTTTAAAAGGAACCTACTCTGAGTATAGCAAAAACCAGTGTGTCACTTAAATCTGGGCAAACTAATGGATGTCCAGGAATGGCACATCACTAACCGCAAATGTCATTGTGGGGTGCAAAGGTTGATTGATAGGTCTAGTCTACTGCGGGAGATGACTGTTGGAGTTAGTGGGACTCTCCAAATGTTAAGGGCTGTTGCTAGCTTAGACATAAGGGCACAAGAGCATCCATCCCCCCTGGTTTGACTGGAGAGGCTGGTTCAAAGCTGGCTTCTCCCCATCTTCCGAGGAGACATGACTGAGATCAATGCCCTAAATCCTTCTCCATGGATCTTAACAGGAAGGGTCCCTACCACCAACCTTGTCCATCCACAATATCCTGTCACTCCGAAGCAGCGCAATGGTTCTTTTAGGACTATGTGTAATTTCTAAGCTTCTTGTCTTAACCCTTTGGACGCCAACGTCCGGTTGATCGGACCGTCGAAGTCCGGGCGAAAAGCGCCAAACGTCCGATCGATTAGCCGTTCGAGAGAAAAACATCTTTTAAAAGTTATTTTTTTAACTAGCAAAGTCTGTTTAAACTGTTTAGGACTATTTTAGAAGTAAAATAAGACTATCTGTAATCAATTTTAATGTTGTTAGTACTAATGACCTTGACACAGCTGTTTGTTTATAGTAGTCTGTTTCATCCGAGAAATGCGCTAGTGTCTATCTTTATCATTCTGACGTGTACCTGCCTGTCTCTTTGTGATCGCTTCTGTCCTCTGTTTGAGAGGTTAGGTGTTCTCTGATATTCGTAAACTTTTTAGTTGTGCAAGATGAGTCGTTCACCGTTGAGTGACAACACAATCCAAAACATTATTGTAGAGGATGTTTCTTAGTGGTAGTGAGGTAAATAATGTGCGTAACAGTTCGTCGTCTGAAGCAAGTGAAAGTGAAGCTGATGATACTGATTTGGATCCTACATTTATTCCTATTGCCAGCACAAGCACCAGCTGTCGATGGAATTTAGCTAAAAACAGGTCTATAAATAGGTCAGTAATCTTCTTCGTCCGAGGATGAAGATCAAATTGCACCCAGCTCAAGCTACGACAAAGCCGCCGCTACGTGGCCGAGCCCGCCGCCCAGCACATGTTTCAAGTAGTGAGTCTGATAGTGATAATGGTGAATGGGAAAATATAGTAAAGAACAATGACCCTGGTCATAATCATTCTTTTGTTTTCAATGAAATTCCCGGCTGTAGACACTGTCCTCCTCGAAATTCTCCTTCCATTTCTTATTTTGATCTTTTTTTTCCCTATGTCCTTTTTTGAACATATTAGTGACCTACACAAATATGTATGCTAGAAATTTTATTCAGCAAAACATCCATAAACTAGGAAATCACAATAGAAGTCGATCTTGGAGGCCTGTGAGCTTTGTTGAGATAAAAGCTTTCCTAGCTGTTATGATAAACATGGGTTTGAATAAATAGCCTACGATTGAGTTGTATTGGAATACGAAGTCTTCCCAGCATTCTCCCTGGTTCGCCAAAATGTTTTCTAGAAATAGATTTGAATCTATTTTGAAATTTTTCCACATGGTAGATACCCGGTCATTACCTTTACCAAAAGAGCCCGGATATGACCCTTGTGCTAGATTTGCTCCTCTTATTGACCACGCGAACAATGTTTTCAAACGGTACTATAGGCCAAATAAACAATTGTCTATTGACGAAAGTTTAGTGGGTACTAAAAATCACACGCAGCTGCTACAGTATATGCCCAACAAGCACCACCATAAATGGGGGGTGAAGTTGTGGTTGCTATGCGACAGTGTAACACATTATTGTTTAACTTTTTTCTGCTACAAAGGTAAAAGGGACACTGATAGAAATAATGAAGGAATAAACAAGGGACTTGGTTACACTGTTGTGATGAGATTATTAGAAATTGGGAAACTATTTGAACAAAGGGTTTCACGTATTCGTAGACAATTTTTTTACCTCATTTCCTCTGGCCAAGGATTTTGTATTCAAAACTGACTCATCTGACAGGTACTTTACGAATAAACAGAAAAGGAATACCCCCTGTCCTCAAAGTAGGAGAAACCAAATATTGTCGCAAAAGAAATATGCTTTTAGTTGCCAGCCGATTGAAAAAGTCTCAAAAAAAAAAAACAAGTACTGCTCTTGTCAACAAATGCTGAGGCCAAAAATGAATTAAAATCTAAGAAAAAAGGAAATAAAGTGTTTATTACTAGTAAGCCATCTATCATACGTGAATATAACTCCTTTATGGGCGGCGTAGACACTTCAGACCAGATGCTATACTCTTATTTGAATGAACGTCGTACACTCAAATATTGGCTAAAGGTGACATTTCACATTTTTGGACGGATGATTTTTAAACTTATATATCTTATATAAAAACAACACAGACAATCCTGTATCAAGGCTCGATTTTACAATTGCACTGGTTGAAAGGACTTGCAGCCGAGTGGCTCGGTGACCAAGCGCCAGTTCAAGTGCAAGCGCGCGGGTGATGAACCGCTTGACAAATTGCCCAATTCCAAGGAACGAAATTGTTCTGTGTGCAGTAGACTAAGTACAGTTCAAGGTGGAAAAAGAAGAAAAACAAGATATTTTTGCACAAAATGTAAAAAAAAGTGTCCACCCATTGTGTTTTTCCCTAAAGACACATGTTAGAAGTGACGGAGACAAATGTATATATATTTGTAAATAATTATTTTTATTTTTTTGACAAAGATTTTTCTTACTTTTTTGAAGAAAATCTATGATAATAGACTTTATAGTAGTGAGAAGATGGTCTCATTTTTATACTATGTAAGTATGTACAAACGTATTTCCTACTGTAAAATTAATTCTAGTTATAGTAAATTTTTTCTAATATTAACACTAATTAAAAATATTTGTTGTGAAACTATTTTTCAACTTTCAATTCTGAGTTTTTGTGAGCAGTCTTAGATATAATATCTGTAACAAATAAAAATATCACCGATAGCTTAAAAATATTTTTTTTTTTTAACCAATATTTTGGCCTGAAGTGAAATTTTTATGTAAATAAATGTTTTGGTTAGGCATTACCACATCATAAACAATGTAGTTCCATTCTAAATGCTATTTATAATAACACTATTCGAAAGCGCATATAATTTCCTACAAAATAAAAAAAAAACATTCAGTTAACATAAAAACTAAAGGATAATACAGAGCAAAGCATAATAGGTTACAAAAACGTCAAAAACAGGGCTGGTGGTTTTGGCTAGTACAGTTGATTCGGGCGCTAGCGTGATGGGTAGGGCGGCAGCCTTGGGCGTTTGGCGTCCAAAGGGTTAAGAGAACAAAAAAATTTTAAACCCTATAGGACACAATTTAGGAGAAATTACTATAGGTCTTGATCATCACAAATTAGTTCCACCGTAACCATTTTTATAAAATTCTATTTTATTTTATAGAGAATAGGTTTGTTAATTTGTATTAAATCTATTTTTTGCTAAGATCGAATCCACAGATGAATGTAAGCTGTGTTTTTAGATAACAACAATAAAGGTATTTAAAATTAAATTGAAAATAAAGTAGGTATATACTTGTAAGTTTTGGAAAATCCAATTACATTTGAAGCAGATATAGTGTTTTTTTTATAACTATTACTTTTATACAGTAAAATAAATGCAGTGTTGATTATGTTGACCAGATCTCTTTGTTGCACCCTCTGTCTGTGGACATGAAACCAGTGGCGGATGAGAGGCTTAAGTACCAAGGAATGATGGTGTTACGGAACAATGGACGTTCTGTTGTACCGGTCAAATTGTCTCTAGTCCAGGTATAATAATTTATTCATTCAAATATAGGGTGTTTTACAACTCTTTGGTTTATGTCTTCAGAGGGACATATTAAGCGGCCCTACACACGTTCAAATCGGCTTGTCAATTCGATGTGAACAAGCCGAACTGACAAGCCGAATTGACTGTGTGTACGCAAAAGTTTGTTCAAACGATGTGAGCTCAAGCCAGAAATTTGAACTGATGGCATGATGGAAATTCATCATTTCGTCTTGACACATCGGCTTGACGGCAAGCCGAACTGATCGTGTGTATGGGAGCGTCAGTTCAGTTCCTCAAATCAACTGTCTGCGCATGCGCACCAGTGACAGGCGTCTGTTTAGCAACTGTCCCGCGTGTTTGCTGCTGTGTCCGTAGTCAGTGAAATTTATAGCCCTTTTCCAAGTGACAGCAGACTTTGAAAAAGTAGTTTTTTTTATTTACATTACACTGTGTTGTCAGTGCAATGAATTCTTGGAGTAAGGATTTCCTTCTTCAGTTCATAGAGTTGTTTAGGGGAAAAGAATGTTTCTTCGTTCATCCCGCAAATAATTATGCTAATCTTTGGGGTGAAACCGAAGTTCTTTTAAAAGGTTAACAACGGGAGTACTAGGCTCGTTTTAAAAGCCAGTCTTTAGTCCACTGATTCTGCTTGAGTTGACGCTTTATTCTTTTCACAATTACACAAGCCACTGCACCATATATTAGTAATAACTCATCGTCCGAAAACATTATTTAACTTGCAATTTCCGAAACACAAGCACAACAAAATTTTGGAGTTAACTAACCAGATCGAACTGACAAGCCAAACTGAACGTGTGTATGTGATTGCTGCGTCAGTTAGAATTGACAAGCCGAACTGACAAGCCAAACTGACAAACCGAATTGAACGTGTGTAGCGGCCTTTAATTAAAAATATGTCAAAAACAAATGATTTTATTTGGGTTTACTATTTTACATGGCTGTTTGTCTAAAAACTAACTTAAGGCAAAATATAAAAAAAATGTCTTATTTTCTTTCAAAATGTTGAGATTTGTTTGGTCAAACTGCACATAGCTCTATGTTATAGAAACATATTTTCAAGACAAAACACAAAGAATACATAAAATATGTATTATCTTAATTGTAGTATTTCATTACAAAAAAACTAAAATATTATAATTCTAATCTACTATAATTCTGTTAAATTTATTGCTAGAAGATAGCGGAGATCAGCAATAAGAATTTCAAACAGACAAGACAATAAAAGTACTTAACATTTCCAATTTTCATGTTTTTGGTCTATACATTGTTTGTTTCTTTTGCTACTATAGGTACAGATTTTGTTAAATTTTACTAAACGTTAAAACCATTTTGGAACCAATGACTATTATTTTTATAATTCTTATAAAATCAGGTCTTGATGAGGCAACAATCTTGTAAAGTTAAAATTTGGCATAATATACAATTTTTGAATTATGAATTTTACATTGTTAAAACTGTAAAATGATGTTTTCACTCATATTTAATGTGATTGTTATGTGTGAGATTAAGTGTAAATTTCATCTCAAATAAAGATATATTTCATTCATTTTTTATAAAAAAATTTATAAAATCATCCAAAAACCCCTGTATAAGCACACGCCCTTCATTGTATAGACTGTGTAAGTCTTCTGAAGTCACAAGAGAGTGCTCTTATCAATTCTGTTTGTTTTGTCAGTTAAGTCACCTGGAAGTGGACATGTTCTTCTTGGACCGTGAGAAAACCACAAGTGTGACATACAGACTGGAGCCTGGTCAGACACTTAAGCAGGTGATCAACTGTCTGACACCTCCTATCTTCGAGTGTTCCAGAACCACAGGTAGAGTGTACATCATTAGGGTAGCCAGTGAGTGAGAAAATGAGGTTTGTAGATTGAGAAAATGGTCTGTAGCAGAAACAAATTTTGAGGCTTTTGATTGTTTGTATTTAATGAATTAGTTAACAATAATAAAAACTATTTTTTTTCTTTTGAACTTCCTCAATAAAGCTTCTTACTAAGCGTGTGAAACTACTACAATTGTATTTAGATAAGTTATGTATGTATTTCCGAAGCTGAATCTTCGAAAAAGATTTGGATTTAAGAATCAATTGACAAGATTTAATAATTGAATCTGCTGAAATTCTAGCACTCTTTGGAAATATTATTTCCGAATTTCAGTCCAATATCTAAATTTTTGCAGGATGTATCATGTTTTGTGAATGAGGGAAAGAGTCTAAGATCTGCTCTTATTCCTAAAAGGACCTTTGCCTTTGCATCCCTAACTTATTTTTAACTTTCTTAATCTCATAATCCTAGACACTTGAAACCTGTTCATATCAATGCTCAGTCACTGAGGGGGCATATTGATAAGTTTAGAGAAATTTTTGGGCTTTAAACAGTTTGATCTAATTGGAGTTTCAGAATCCTGGCTGAAGTTGAGTCAAACTAGTTGTCCCATCTTGGTTATGTTTTATAGAGCAACGATAGAAAAGGAAAAAAAATGGCGTTGTTGTTGCATTGTATATTAGGGAAGCCTTGAATTGTAAACCACTTCTTTTTTTGCCTTATGAGTACTTGGTTGAGTCTGAATTCATGTATATTGAAATTGGCTTGTCTGGTTCAGAAGTACTTTTACTGGGAGTGTGTTATTGCCTAGGCAGAATTGGACATATAACAGATTTTGAAAATGCTATCTTACACCACATGCATAGATATAGTCGTATATTGATTATATGTGATTTCAACACTGATTTGATGAACAAAATCAAGACTATACTACAGATAGCTGACTTCCATGTTTGACTCTTGTAATCTGACGATACTGCCACTAGAACCAACTCATCACAATGCCGAGTCTGACACACATTTCTAGACCTCATGGTGGTTTCAGAACCAACCAATAAGCTGCCTTTAAATGCCAAAGATGTCTCCTGTAAAAGATTTTAAAATGTTCTGCTTAAATGGTTAAAACAAAAAGCTTTTTATAGTGTTAACGAAATGCTTATGTGTAATGTAGATAATTTATTCTTTTTAAACTATGTCTTTGACTTGTACTACTTACCAAATGTATTTATATTTAAATATATTTTTATACTGTTGGTTTGGTGTTGGTATTGTATATATGTATAACCCTTCTGCTATAAGGTCATTACAATATGTTTGTGGGATGACAATAAATATTCTTGATTCTTGAACCACAAGATTTTTCCTTCATGGGCAGCTTCCAGTCCCTGCCATACCAAAGTGTGACCTTGTCTATTGTGTTCATTCATTAAAATATACCTAAGATTAAAGCTAGGTTTATCAAGTATCGAGACTTTTAAAATATGAATGAGGCTGTATTTATGTCCAATATTCTATTGATCCCATGGCATAACCTAGAGAATCTGGACTCTATTGATGGCATGGTGGATGATTTTAATAAAAAAATATCTGTTTATGACAAACACGCTCCTTATATGACAAGACGAATAAATAAGAGGCACCCAATACTATGCATGAGGATATTCTGAGCCTGATGGCCCATTGTGATAGCATATATCAAAGAGCGAGCCGCTCTAAAGACCAAATACTTATGGATCAATACTGTTTACTTCAAAACAGAGTTATCAACTTCTGCATAATTCCAGGCTGAGTTGTAATCAAGGTCTTTTTGATAGTAGGAAATAGTCGTAAAGCGACTTATGGCGTAAGTTTAAAAGCCTTGAGATAGTAAAACAACATATTTCACAAGCCATATTTTATAACTATGAATGAGTCGAACCAAATTTTTACATCTTATAGTCAAAGTGTCAGTCAAGACAAAGTTGAAGAGTACTTAAAACATGTTTAAATCTACCTCATTGTAGTTGTGGATGTCTTGAGATTAATTTTAAACCTGTTACACAATGTAACATGTTCAAAGTTATACACCGTTTTCACAGTAATGTTGTTGGGTAATGGCATTCCAATATGCCTTATAAAGAATGTCCTATTTGCTGCCCTTACGTTAGTCACTTTTATTCTCTACACCTCTTCTCATAGAAGTGGTGTTTTCCCATCCCAATCAAGGACTGCTTCATGTTCAGTTTATAGGCTGATAAATATTCTTCCTATATTATCTAAAAGCCTAGAGAGAATTGATATTTTTGCTTGTTATCGTGCTTCAAAATTTTGTTTTCACTAAAAGATTGTGTTCTTTAATTGTGTGCTATAGAATATTTAGGCTTATATTAGAAAAATATTGCTGACGCACGTTATGGATCACTCAAATTTTACTTACTCATCATAAAGTAAAACCTCCCAATTATTGTATAAACACTAGAATATAAAAAAAACAAACAAATAAGCAGTATAATAATACATAAACAACCGTCATTATCAACTGGAACAGCTTATTTCACAATAGGAATGGAACAAGTTATGTGAAATCATCGTTTATTGATAGCAGCTGATGACGAGATGTTTATCAAGTAAGTTTTCAATTTTAATGAACGGAAAATGGTTTTTTTTAAAGTTTGTGCTCAAGGAGTATTCTATTCCTTATGGTTCTCTCTGTTAGATACTATAACAGTTATATTGCTGTATAAGTATGTTGAAAGCAGTAAAGTCGGTAAACGTCAGTACCCATTATTTTGTATATTCGCAGGCCAGACATTGGTGAATGCGCAGGTGCAGGTAACACTGGCAACATCTGCACAAGTTCAGCTACCGCCAATAACTGCCACCACTTTCACCGCAAGGCTCTCCCCAAACTTCTTCTGTGTTCCTGCCAGTCTCACAATGACCGCGGACAGTCCACTCCCTTGCCAGGTGTACAACAGTGGAACTCAGGTGTACAGTTTCCAAGCTACTGCGACCTCTGGCTTCACTGTACAACCATGTATATTTACTGCACAGCCACAACAAACTGTCACCCTCATGATTACCTTCCTGGGTAGAACCTTCAAGTTAGTTTGTTGATCATTTCATTAAGATAAGATAAGTCCACAGTTCATTGCATATCGAACCAGAAGACGCATTATTACAAAAGTGCTATATGGTGACTTGCTGATATTGAAATATTTTAAATATACAGTAGAGTCCCGGTAATCCGAGGTGAATGGGACCGAATGTACCTCGAATTTTGAAGAACTCGAATTATACGGAACACTTCGAGAAAAATTGGGGTTATAATTAGAACTGAAGGAAACAAAAGAAATATGCTTTTATTACAAATACCAGCATTAAGAAATTACTTGCAGAGGTCCAAAGATGCAATTTTTACTTAAAAAAAAACTGTCTAGAGTTTTTTGTTTCACCACACTGCAGCGTTTGCGGGCAGCCATGTCTCTCCACCGCCGAAGCAATAAACGTGTCTGCCGCTGTCGCCTCTGCTTGCTGCTCTACGTAGCGCAGGGCCGCATCCAGTGCCGCGTAGCCGTCGCTGTGAGTCATTGCCGGGTCCGTCTCCTGCACACTTTCTTCTTCCTCACTCCCGTCAGCTGTCATGTCTGTGACCATCTCAAACTATGGTGTCGTCTGTTGTCTCTAACTGTTCGTCCCTACTCATCCACTCTCCAATATCAGTTTGATTTGTCCATTGCAACCAGGAAGTCTGTTTATTAAATTTATTAACGGTAGATCGTCATCTTCATCATCATTTTCAATTTTTACACACTCCGATTTTCTTCCATGATTTTTCTGGATTGTTTCTGGTTTAATTTCGCTCCAAGCTTCAGCGATCCAATAAACTACATCCTTGATTGTGACTTTTTTCAGGAAATCTTTTATGGTTGCCTCTCCTTCAATTGTTTGAAACATTGATTGCAACAAACGGCGTCTGTACTTTTTTTCAAAGTTTCAAGTACACCTTGGTCCATAGGCTGAATGAGGCTGGTCACGTTCAGTGGCAAAAAACATCGTGTGTATGCCACCGCATTGCAGTTCCCCTTCATCTGGGTGTGATCCTGTGTTATCAAGTGTTAAGATGGCTTTAGAGGATAGGTTGCTTTTCTTCAAAAACTTTTTTGGTTTCAGGAAACAAATTCACTAAAAAACCAGTTTTTAAAATTTTGTTTGTCCATCCATTCGTTTTTTTTTGGTTTGTATAAGTTGCTGGAAGCGTTGAAAATAGACATGTTTTTAAACGCACGAGGCTTAGCAGACTTGCCAATGACAGTTAGTTTTAATTTATGGCTTCCCGACGCGTTTGAAGCGGCTAGCACAGTCAGTCTCTCTTTGCTTTTTTTGTGACCCGGAGCAGCTTTTTCCTCCCGTGCAGCTAGAGTTTTTGATGGCAAAGTTTTAAAATTCAAACCAGTTTCATTACAGTTGTAAATCTGATCAGGTGTTAAATTTTCACTTTTAATAAGATATTTTAACTTTTCACAGAACTGAACAACTGCCTCGGGAATCCGCCGAAAGTTTCTCCCCACAAATTTCTAACTGCCTCACGCCATAACGTTTTTTCCAACGGTCAAGCCATCCTACACTTGCCGTAAAATCTTCCTCACATTCATTGATTTCATTGCGAAAGTACAATGCCTTTTCCTGTAAAATAGGTCCGGAAATAGGACAACCTTTGTTTCTTTGTTGACCAAAAACCATAAAAATAGGGCCTCTCTAGTTTTTTCATACTCTGCTTTCTTCATAGACTTCCGCTCTTTAGTACACTTTTCCGAGCACTTTTCTGATGCAAAACTTTTCAATTTTATCGCGATTCCTTCGCCAGTCACCAACTGTCACTTCACCAACTCCATACTCGGCAGCTATTTTTTTAACGTTTCACCTTTATCAAGTCTTTTAAGAGCTTCTAGTTTTGTTTTTATCGGTACAAACTTTCTTTTACTTTTTGAACTCATAGTTCACTGTACAATGAAACACATAAACACTTCAGAAAATACTTTTTTACTAAAACTTAATATTTAGACAACAAGTACTGTTACGTTGTAAATAACAGACGGGTAAGCGCACTGCGATCGTAATCTAGAACAACCGTACCGCAGTCGAACGTAATGAGCAACGGACTGATTTATTTTTAGACAATACGGGGCGCGATGTTCTGTGGCCTTGACAATAGGGTGGGGGGTGGGTGGGGCGGTGCAAATGAAGTGGGCACTGATGTGTCAGGCTGCCGGCTTCTCCAAGTAGCCTAGCACTCAGTTTACAGACATGCGCTCGAGTGTGTTGTACAAATATGTCAATATCACATTTTAATTTTTTACATGTGTTGGCTCGGAATTTAACGGAACCTCGGACTATCGAGACTCGAACTATCGGGACTCTACTGTAGTTAGTTTATAGATAGTTAAGCATCCGGGATCCTCTTGTAAATCAATTGTACTATAAAGGATTAAAATAGCTTTATTAATGTCTGGTAATTATAATGCACCTGGTAAAGATGTACATGATTTCTGTTTGTCGGTAAACCTTTATCAAAAACAGTTTCAAAACATTAGGCCAAACAGAAATTGTATTGCACCTCACACAGTAGACAGCTCCCGGAGACATTAGGTTTGTTTACCTTCTTGTTTCATGTCTTTGCAGTGAATTGAATTTAATAAATTTGAACATGCATAAAAAGCCAATTAAGGCCTTTGTTGTTTTATTTTTATGATTCACAATTTCTAGTTTTTTCATTACTGTATTTCCTCCCATATTTCAATAAAATTTTCCATTAAACATATTAAAATAAATAACTTTTCTTAACAACTGAACAAGTCCTATATAGTAAAATGTATTTTATGCATTTGGACTGTAATTTTTGTATTATTTTCAAATTTCATATAATATATATTTACAACATAAAATACATATAAAATAATAGTACAGTAATGTTATAATTTGAATTTACCTACATTTATTTCCCGGAGGTTCTTTGTATTAACATAAGCATTATTGGAAACTTTGGTTATATGAAAAGTGTTCAGCCCCTATTAATTTTCAATAATTGAGGTTTTACTGCATTTACAGTATGGAAAATAATTATTTGTTCATCACAAAGTGGAGATATTTTTTATAATTTTAATTTATGTAAAGAAAAGCATTTAAAGTTCTTTAAGTATGTCTATTAGTTTAAAAAATTAAATTTTTACCATGAAGCATTATAGTTCAGGTAAAACTTTAAACATCTTATTTGCAAAAAGGAAAATGAATAGTTACAACTAATATCAGTAAAATTTTGTTTCAGAAAAGGAATTTTGACACTTAATGCAAGTGAACTGCAGTCTAAATCTTCAGGGAAGTTTTACACAATACAGCTGCAGGGGACTGGTAGTTGCAGTACTTCAAGCAGTGTGTCAGGTAATAGATCATGATGGGTGTCATGATGGGTCTTACTGTACTGAAATAAAATGTGTCCTAATTGTATACATATATCACAGGGTGTTCATGAAAGGGTGTCATAAACTTCTGCAGGTGATAGTACTCATTATTTCAAACAAAAAATTTGATTTAAACATTAAGACGGGAGTGCCTAACATGTTACAATTGAGAGTATCAGTTGATTGTTGTTCCTGGCTTTTATCTTTAAAGTGGTCGTGCTTGCTTACGTGTTGACGGGTTTCATTGGATTTGCTAGAAAAATTTCAAAATAGTTGTTATCTTTTTAATTTGTTATAACTGATGTAATACAGCTGATGCTTATCAAAAGACAAATGTTTGCTACTCCCGGCTTGTGTAAGTGTACCTTTAATGAGATAGTGCTCGCGTTTTCATTGACGGATTTTGTTGAAACAAGTACTGTTGAAATTTTCATGAACTTGTTGAAATAGTTCATGGTTAATACATTTTTTATAATTATACTGGTTTCTTTAGGTATATAACTTTACGAATTTTCAACAGACACCAATTTGTTTATATTAAAGAAAATAACACAATTATTTTTTTTTTCAATTTTCTCTTATTTATTTACTGTGTGCCTAATTTGGTTTCTTTAACTTAACTAGTTTTAGTGATAATGGCCTCATGCTTGATAGTGGCCTCACACTATCTGGTCATGTAAGTGCTGTTTGTCGGCGAACACTTGGTCGACTGAGAATGCTATACAAGCATAGGCACATGTTTCCTAGAGAGACCAGGCTTCGCCTTGTCCGGGCTCTTGTGCTCTCTGTGATCGATTATTGCCTCCCTGTCTATGGCAACATTGTGTCTAAAGGAGATTTAGAAAAATTACAGAGGGTCCAAAATATGTGTGTAAGGTATGTAAGTGGTTTAAGAAGGTTTGACCATGTTTCGGAGGCTCGACGATCGCTGGGTTTGTTGACTGTAGCTGATACTTGTACCCTGCGCTCCTCATGCCTGGTTTACAGAATCCTGACCACTGGCAGGCCGGGATAACTGAGAGAAAAACTAAAAAGCAGGTCTCAAGTCCAATCTCGCAGTACTAGACAGGATCAAGTGTTGGAGATGCCTCGCGTTCGCCGTGAATTTGAAATAAAGCGATTTGCGTACTTTGCTCCCAAATTATATAATGAACTGTCCTCCAGCGTAACAGGGCAGGGTGTATCTGAAACGACATACAAAGAAAATATATACAAGTATTTAATGTACAATACAAGGTGATATAGCCATATATAACTGTATGTCTAATATTATGTTTTATTTATTAATAACTATAAAATAAGCTTTTAATTTTTTAAGAACTATAATAAGACATGAGTCGTTTTGTAAACCAACAATTATTATTGAAAACCGCTCCAAAATAAAGTCCTTATTTATTTATAATAACTTTTTTATACATAAAAACAAAATTAGCTAGCGGCTAAACAAGACATTTCTCGACCTATGTTTATCCACTTTTTGTTTGAAATGATGATGAGTACACAGAAGTTTGTGACACTCTTTTGTATATATATATATATATATATATATATATATATATATATATATATATATACGAGGGCAGTTTTTTAAGGGCCGTTATTTTTTTTAAAATAAAGAACAATTATTTTTTTCATAATACTTTTATTTTCAGAATCTACATACTTTTTTTTATTTTTCTACATAGTTGCCTTGTTTGTTAAGGCACTTATCATATCTTAAAACTAAGTTTTGAAATCCCTCTTCAAAGAAATTTGCCGCCTGCTCTGACAACCAGGAGTTCACGGCCGTCTTGACTTCTTCGTCGTCCTTGTAGCGCTTCCCGCCAAGATGATTTTTCAAGTACCAAAAAAGGTCGAAATCGCTCGGAGCAAGGTCGGGGCTATACGGCGGATGATTCAAAACTTCCCAGCCAAAAGAGTCGATCATTTCCTGTGTCCGAGCACCGGTGTGAGGCCTTGCATTGTCGTGGAGGAGCAGAATTCCCTTTGTCAGCATGCCGCGTGTTTTGTTTTGAATGGCGCGTCGGAGACTGGCCAGGGTTGCGCAGTAGGCTTCTGAGTTAATCGTCATTCCTCGCGGCATAAAGTCCACTAGCAAAACACCGAGCCTGTCCCAGAACACAGTTGCCATAACTGCGCCGCGACAGCGTTTGCTTGGCTTTGACTTTGACTGGAGATGTTGTGTACCGCCATTCCATGGACTGTTGCTTTAATTCAGGAGTGATATGGGATACCCATGTTTCATCTCCTGTGACAATTCGACTCAAAATGTCGTCTCCTTCCTCTTCGTAGCGGGTCAAGAAAGTCAAAGAACTGCTTAATCTCTTTTTTTGTGATCCTCAGTGAGGAGTTTGGGTACCCATCTTGAGCACAATTTTTTAAAGTTTAGGTTTTCTGACACAATTTTGTACAGTACTGACCTGGACACTTGAGGAAATTCCATAGAGAGAATGGTTATTGTGAACTGTCGGTCCTCATGAATTTTTGCGTCAACTGCAGTAACCAAATCTCCCGTGATCACAGATGGCCGGCCTGAGCGATCTTCATCGTGGACATTTTTGCGACCATCTTTAAATTCTCAGACCCATTTCCGCACTTTACCTTCACTCATTGCCTTGGCACCATACACCTCACAAAGCTGACGGTGAATGTCAGCAGCCGACATGTTTCTTGCAGTCAAAAATCGTATCACTGACCGAATCTCACACGCGGCGGGTGATTCGATAATCTTACACATTTTAAAGATCCCCAGTAATGCATACAGGTTAGCTACAGAGCTGCAACTGACATGAAGTTGTTCGCTAGGAATGCCGGGAGGCGGGGCGCACACTCGTTACGGCAGGAACGCGAACTACTACCGCGTACGGGAGAACGGCCCTTACTTAAAAAACAGCCCTCGTATATATATATATATATATATATATATATATATATAAAAGCAGCAGTAGTATTTATTTCAAAAAGATATGTTTGATAGTCTATTTGAATAATTAACAATAGAAAAGCTTTTAGAACTTTAAATGTCTGCTATGGTTGATGCGTTGGACTGATGCCTGAAGGGTCACCAGCTCAGATCTGCCTCTGGTTCATAGTTTCATTAATTTCTCTTGTCTTATATACCTACATGTGAAGCTTTAAATTTCAAATTATTATTGAATGTTGGACTATGTCTATATATAAATGTTAAGCAAAGGAGCTTAGCAGATATTTTAAACAATTAATTGACTGTCAGTACGGTTTCAGAAAAGACTAAAATATTTAAAAGACTCCTCTTGACACCAATAAATATATAAATAATTACTATTCTGTATGTATATTTAAAAAATATATATAAATGTTAAGCAAAAGGAGCTTAGCAGATATTTTAAACAATTAATAATAATAATAAATGTTTATTCTAGGTTTATTAGTACTTAGTTCCTGAATAAAACGTGTTTTATATACAGAATAGTAATTATTTACATATTTATTGGTGTCAAGAGGAGTCTTTTAAATATTTTAGTCTTTTCTGAAACCATACTGACATAAAACAACTCTCAAATGGAAATTGTTTGGATCATTTAACTTATAAGTGTTTTGGAGAGATTTTACCTAACATGAAGATGTTCTGGAAAATGCAACTTGAAATGTTTTATTTATTAACCCTTATAGTGTTAATCGACACTTTTTTGTTGCCTTTTGCTATTTCTGTAGTGTTAACCCACATAATTTTCAGTCGATCAAACATTCCCTCACATAATCACTTCTTATAAAATACTGCGGTAATGTATCGATTTGATTCATGCACCATTGGATTGAGGGAGAAAAGTGCTAACGTAAAATAAAGTTTTATTCCTCTTTGTTATTATGGTCGTGACGTAACAAGTTGATTATTCCAAAAGTAAATGAAAACGTCAGCTGTTTGTTTTGAATGCTGTCTTTTCGGCATTGTTTACTTTTATGTTAGTAGTTTTATTCGTGTTTTAGTGTCGTATTAAACATGTAGTATATTGTTGGATAAAGATTAGCTAATTTAGTAACACAATGTATGTTGTGGATTTGAGTTATTTGTAAATGGTGCGCATTATTGCATTTTCTTTTGTAAATTTGGTATTATTTCATATGTTTAGATATAGTTTATGGTTTTCTAAAACTACAAAACATCAGTTAAAAACCATAAATTTTGATATAGTTCAAACTTTCAAAAATATCTTGTACTTTTTGCTGTATGAAAATTTTTTGTACAAGTTTTGAATACTGAGAAAAAGTAACTTTTTTATACTTTTCAAAAATTAGTTATGGTAACTTATTTCATTGTTGCTGTATAGTTCATTTTATATTGAGTAAGAAAATATGCACATAACATATATTCATGTAGAATTGTATCAGCAAAACTTTTCCCCATTATCAAAATCTTACATATAGACCCGATATTCATGATTTATGGGAATAACCGCTTTTCGTATTATAGCTTTATAATGGTTTCATGTATGTGTATAAAGTTTATGTTTTCTGAAACTAGATGAAACTTGACACAAAGTGGCTATGACACATTTACAGTTTTCTCACAATAACTTGATTTGATAGGCGTGCTCCCCCCCTCCAAATTTGAGAAATTGTTTTTGCAAAATATTCATTTTATTCCAAAAATGTTTAAATAAAATATTTGTATGGCATAATTTAAATGAAAATATTATTCTTTGTTTAATTCAGAACAAAAAAGTGTGTGTGTGTGTGTATATATTATATATATTGCTCCTAATGTATATTTTTAATACCTTAAAAAAATCCTTGCATGTAGTTCTAAACCTACCTGACACTACAGGATGAAATGACTGCCAGTTGTAGGGTTAAACATTATAAAAATAGTTAATATTTCTTTAATCAATTGGCATGGTATAACAAATGTTAACTAACCACCAGAAATAGTGAACCACAATCACATAATATATACATGAAAACTTTTAAAAGAAAGTAAACAAACATAAATTCATCACATTTAGAAGTTAAATACTGGTAAACTTGTCTCATCACACGGGTCACACAGATTATGTCACTGACACTGACATGTTATGTCTCATCAAATGGTGTTGAGATATATTACTGGCTGTCCTCTCATCGGCCACAAAAGGCCAGTTTCAGCATTGTCCAGCTTGAGCAGAATTACGTGTCACCTGTCTAGTGCAGAAGTTTAACATGTTACAGAGCTAACTCACCAGTAAACACTGGTCTACAACACTAAGTTTTATAAAACTCCTAATTATAGTTTTTAAATAAGCCCTTATGTTTTCTAAATTTAGAGTCTTAAGCTGAAATAGATTGTATTGTTCCAGGAACACCCCAGAACTCACGGCCTACGTCACCGATTTCTCCTTGCAACTCCATTGCAGGTAACCAATTTCTGACAGTTACCAAATTTAGACAGTTTTTCAGATGTTTACCGATTTGTCTAATAAAGCCTTGTCTTTCAAAATAAAGACATTTATTATTATTTGTAAATATTTTAAATTAAAAGAGATTTTTTATGTGACTTTTTTTACTTCTTCCGTTTAAAATGGGGACTCAATTAGTTCATTATAGCACTAATTTTGAATGCAATTATAACCTTAGATCCCCAGTACATGCTAAGTGTATAAAGTAAGCCTTTAGCCATCCCTGTAAAACTTCAGCCTCTTATACATGTACGATGGTACATACAGAAAGTTTCATTGAAGGGAGAAAATGTTCGTGGTGACAAAGAGGTTAATGATGGGAATGGGAATTTGATGAAAATGTTTGAATTAAGTAAAAGAAATGGTGGGGTTTTTGTGCATTTTCAACCTAAATTCAAACATATTGAGTTTCGTATACAAAATTTATTCCAGGAAATTTTACACACTAATTATTTTTTACTCTATGTATGTTCCCGTACAGGTAAGAGATGTGGGGTGCAGGAAATTGGGAACAAAAATAGTTAATAGTTAAATAGTTTAGAGGTTTCTTTGTATAGAAACTGACTCCTGTGAATGAAAATGTCTGGAGGGTAATTTTTACTAGTTAGTACATAGCAGTGTCGTGGGTTCTTCTTCCCATAGGAGGATGAGGTTCGCAGGAATATGTAGAACATAAAACTTTTCTAATTCACCTCTTCCACGTTTGGTAGTTAGATACACCAAACAGGGGTCATTATTCTGGGTGCCATCATACGGCCTACAATTTCATTCCTTATGTAAATATCCTGATTCTCAATCATGCCCATTTCCAAAATGTTAGGGAGTTTCTGGTTTGTTTGATAATTTTTGTCTGTATAATATCCAACATCAATTCTCATCTTCACTTTAATTAATTAGTTCTTAAAACTTACTAGTTTGACCCTTATACAAGTATCTCACTTTTCAAGTAATCATAAGTAGGGTTTTCTAAGGTTTGTTGTGAATGTTAGTATATGGTACAAGATAACTATTAGATCTGCAAGGATTTTGTGGACATTTAGTAGTTTGTATATATACGAGGGGTATTAGAAAAATAAGGTTCCCTATGCCGCCGAGACAGAATGCGATATGTTGGGAGAAATCTGGCAACACTGTCTTACTCATCAGCTGTCCCTCTCTCTATCCATACCACTCGCGCCACGCTACGTCCAACAGTGCCGACATAGCTGCCTTCAAAGATGTAGCTCCCTGTCGTTGTTACCGCCAGATGCGAAATTCGTGCTGTGATACGTTTTTTAAATGCAAAACAAATTTCACCTATTGAAATTCATCGTCAGTTAATCAAAGTTTATGGGGAAAAACTGCATATCTGTTCAACACGTTTGGAAATGGTGTAGAGAATTCTGTGAAAGCCGCATGGAAATTCACAATGAAAACCGAAGTGGACGGCCTTCAGTTTCAGATGGAGTTGTTGAAAAAGTTGAGACAATACTGCTTGAAGATCGGAGAATCATCATTCACCGGAACAACAGTAAACTCTGACTGATATTGCGACACATTAAGAAAACTGAGACGCGCGATCCAGAACCGCCGGAGAGGAAGATTGTCCAGTGGTGTGAGGCTTCTCCATGACAACGCTCGACCTCATGTCTCACGTCAAACTCAATAACTGCTTACAAATTTTGGCTGGACTATTGTGCCCCATCCCCCCTACAGCCCACACCTAGCCCCAAGTGATTATCACTTATTCCCAAAATTAAAGGACCACTTGGGTGGCCAACGCTTCAGTACCAATGATGAAGTCAAGGAAGAAGTTACTCAAAGGATTGGCGGCAGAATTTTACACATGGGGATAGAAAAGTTGGAGCATCGTCTACAAAAGTGTTTGGACAGAAACGGTGATTATGTGGAGAAATAGCTAAACTTTTATGTGTTAAATTGATGTATAACACTAAGTAGAAATATAGAGCTGTCTATTTCAAAAAATCATGGGAACCTTATTTTTCTAATACCCCTCGTATATGTCATTTGTGGGGATTGAATACGTTGAAGAGAATCATTCCAGCAATTTCCTTATTGATCCTTTCCTCTCCTTTTGATATCACTTTTCCTTTCTCTATTTCTGTTTATGGTGCTGTTAGTGTAAAAAGGCTAATAAATCAGTTTGTCTACCAGTAGTGGAAGCGTAAGATGTAATGTTATAGAAGGAGGACTACAGCTAGCCTGCACACACAAACAGCTAGTGTGGGGTGGCTGTCACTTACAGCAGAGAGTGGTCAAGTCTTGCTCCCTCAAGAACCTCAACTCTCAACGTGAGAAGTTGAGGCTCAGCCTCAGCGATCCTCACAATTGCTTTAAGGTATAGTGCTCATCTTTGTACCTTTACTCTGTAACTACACCCATTAATATTAAATTTTAAAACAAAACATTTCCTTCACTTAGAAAATAGTTTGAGAACTTTAAAGATTTAAATTATTTGATGTCAAGTTTTTAAAAACTTTCACATATCATTTAGACAGATTGAGCATTAGTTGATTTAAATGAGGTTTATATCTAAGTGGAATACTTGTCTCTGTTTAAAGTTCATTATTTATGATGGATGATTTGAAGTTATAACTGGATTAGACATTATCCATTATTTCAGTGTTACAAAATAAAAATACAAAATTTTGAAAATAAATCTGTCCTCCTCTTCAGCTCTCAAATACTGTACTATAAGTTTAAGCATGCAAAACAGTAAACAATTTAACACATGGCAGTGAGCATACCAAAGTCAAAGTTACCAACAAAAAAATAACCATTAGTATGAAGGAGTTCATGTTTATGAGGTTAGTGGTTTAAACATTCAACACAGTTTTCTGCTGTTATATTACATGCTCTCTGCTGTTGTGAACTACTAAAACAACTTTCTTTTACTGTTTCGCATTTTCAGTGCTTCAATTTTCTGCTAGTTTATTTCTTCTTACAGATGCATCCGGTTCTTTTGAACTGAAATAGTCCTAAGAAATTTTAATCCTTTACTACATGTGTTTAGTCATCAATATAGGCCTTTAAACAAGCATAAGTTTTAGTTTTTCAGTAAAAATAACGTTACTTAAATTCGATATAACAACTGTAACTTACAGAGTGTTTTTCATTGTGTAATTAAATCAAATACATAGTACAGGGTAGCCACCTGACCGGGAAACCAGGAATAAGCCGGGAATCTTCCTTTAGAACCTGGAAAATCTCAAAAACAATTTTTCTGTTTTTTTAAGAATTCATGTAATACAAAAATAATTTTACACCACCATGAAACTGTGAATAAAGAAGTTTTTAGATCCAATTTTCATAATTCATGCGCATTACTGCGAATAAATATTGACATATGTTCATGAGCCCCATCTCACTTCGGTTGTCTTCAATGGTGTAGTGGAGTTTATCTTGGTTAGTACTATTGCTGTGTTGCGGCAAGCTCCCAAACATGTAACAATGTATTGGACAATTAAAGTCTGCTGACTGATCATGTCTGGTCTCAGCCATTTTATGAGAGGTAGCTGTTAGCGGTAATGCAGTAGTGGCCGAGATACAAACAGGGTCACTCTGTCACCAAAATGGGTCTTTGAACAAAGTTGTCCAACTCTTATTCTTGAGTTAAAATAGCATTTTGAAAAGAAGTTTGTTAGATAGATTGCATAGGCCTAACATATACAGTCCAACTCTATAAACAAGCTTAGTTGGGTTCGGTGAATATTATCATCTGTTTGATGGTTTGATAAGAGATGCAACCCAGTTTTTTTAGTACATCAGTTGGATTTTACCCAGAAAATAATGGATTTGCAACAAGTAAAGTAGAGAAAGGGGCGTAGGGGTCTGACATGATGCACAGCAATGACATAATGAGCTGAGGGCTGAGCAGGAGGACAAAAATTTAATGTCTGGAATTAGTGGGGGATCAGCGGCACATTGTGGTAGGCTACTGCCATGCTGCTCACATGTGTTGTGGGCATGGTCAAGTATTCTCTGTATTTGCAATACAAACATTTCACTTTTACTGGTGAGGTGTCAGCTATTAAAATTTCAATTATAAACTGCATGTGAACAGACTTCGTATTGAATCCTGCAACAACCAGCGATACACCTGCAGCTTCTACGTGCGATAGTTCTCGTGAGTAAAATTGCTTATATTGTTCACATTATGTGACATTAGTTGCACAATTTCTCTAGCAACTTTACTTGTCAGTCTAAACACAGCTTATTATTGTCTCCAGTCTGCAGTTGGCCGAATCTACCATGCACATAAGTTTTTGTTGTCACAGTGGCATTGGCTGTATTATGACTGGTAGAAATCTCATCATTTCTCAAATCTATTCATCTGAACAACTTCCTCACACATGTGACAATTGGACAGTATTCAAACTGTTCAAACCTATTTGTCCCAACGTGTATGAGAAACTTTACATCATGTTGTTTCGTAGTCAATGACTATAATCTAACGAACACTTTTGACTTAAACCACAGCCTTTCTTGTATTCATTTACTTTGTTGTTGTGTTGTTGATATGAGGTGATTCTAATCTTACATTATCTTAAAGGGCAAACACTAAATATTTAAGAGAAATTAATTTATAAAATTAATTGTTCTCTTATTCTGAGGGAAACTATGCAAGGTTCTGTTCTGTACTACTGTCTACTTATTCTACAGATCGAGAATTAACTTCAGTAATTTCTGTAGCAGATAACTTTCTAATGCATTCTTCATGTATTCGTCCGGTAGTGGGATATATTAAAACCATGATACTTTCGTGGGACTGTAGCCAGGACTGCCACCAACGATGCTAATATAAAAAAAAAATATGAATTATGTATCAATTTGGGGCTCCGGGAAAATGAGTGGATAATGCGTGATTTTTATAATGTCCTTGCTCAACATTAGACATACGATCACTAATTTTTACTTTATCTACATGTCACACTTTTTGTACTTGTACATAGATTCTTTCATAGGTAGATATATCCATACATTTTTACATAAATGGAATATATTCTGGATGTTAATTTTATAAGCTACCATTTCTATTTAAAAAGAGAAGATAGAGAGGAAATGACTTGTTGTTTTAAAAATATATTAATTTCCCTGAATCTCTGTGAATTCCTTTGAAGTAACGTGGCATTCTTAGGCTTTCTTTTTCCAAAAGGTCAAAGTTATTTTCAGATGAAAGTTTGTGGTTTATTTTTTGGTTGTACCAAATCAAAATGGTAAAATGGCAAAATCTTACCGAAAGTTCCTGCATCATAGACCTCTGACCCGCAATAATGCTGGACTGCAAACTACCCCATGATAGCGCTGTGTTGGTATTTGTTTGTTCACTCTATTTTTCCAAATTCGATACATGTATTTTCCAGACATCACAGAAAGGAAAGTTATTAGGTAAACACATTGTTATGTATACACATTGAAAGACGCATAGATAAAAACTAAGGAGCTTAAAATAGGCGGTAGGGATGAATCGTCACTGAATTTCTCGCATAACGCAAGAGACAAAATTTGTTGGACCACCGCAGCATCGTGGTACTTCCTGCAAAAACCAGGAATTTGAAAAGTGGTTATGAGTGGTCACACCTTAGTATCTTTGATGTAAATTTATAATTATAGATAATTTAATAATTAATTAATTTAAGTGATAATTTATACATTGTTGATCTCCACAGATATTGACAGAGAAGAAGACTGTGGAGTGCGAGATGCTGGTGAGTCTGCAGCCCATGGAGAACTGTCAGGTTTCTGTGGTGATGCTGGCCGCCAATCCAGGACCCAAGTGGGGACACCTCACCATCTCCAGGTTCAACCAACCCCAGGACAAGAAAGTGGTCAGTAACAGGTTTTTACAAACTATATAGTATAATATGTAAATTTACAACATGCTGGTGAGTTTGCACCCCATGGAGAACTATCAGGTCTCTGTGATGATGCTGGCCGACAGTCCGGGATCTGAGTAGAGACACCTAAAATCTTCTGGCTTAGCCAACCCCAGGACAAGAAAGTGGTCAGTAACAGGTTTTTACAAACTATATAGTATAATATGTTATTTACAACATGCTGGTGAGTTTGCACCCCATGGAGAACTATCAGGTCTCTGTGATGATGCTGGCCGACAGTCCGGGATCTGAGTAGAGACACCTAAAATCTTCTGGCTTAGCCAACCCCAGGACAAGAAAGTGGTCAGTAACAGGTTTTTACAAACTATATAGTATAATATGTTATTTACAACATGCTGGTGAGTTTGCACCCCATGGAGAACTATCAGGTCTCTGTGATGATGCTGGCCGACAGTCCGGGATCTGAGTAGAGACACCTAAAATCTTCTGGCTTAGCCAACCCCAGAACAAGAAAGCGGTCAGTAACAGATTTCTCTGTAACTACATAGTGTAATATATATAAAAGTGAATATTTGTTTGTATGTCCTTTATAGAATCATAAACTATGTGACCGATCATTATGGAAATTTGTATGTATATGTACATGTACGTTTCCATGTAGAAGGTTTATATGCTATGCCCATTGATGTAACTCGCCACCAAGCGGCGTTGCATGAGACAAAAGTTTCCAAAGTGCCTGCATGTTATAAACTGCAATTACAAGATAATTACGTATATTAAACAGCTACACACTATTTGAAGGCACTAAGTTATGATGTATATTTGTCTTTAAAATAGATCTCTGGTTGAACCTAAAGCAAGTACATGTACATGTACAATACACTTTTAACAGATTTTCTTGATCATGACATCAATACATACTCTACATCAGCATTGGATATATAACTCACTTGAACCAGAATAGCTCATACACGGGCAAAGCTTACAAAAAGTGGGTGAAGCCGTGGGAAACAGCTAGTATGTTATACATTTTTAATGCTGAATTGTGATTAATAACTTGGCTACTTAACATAATCTACAAATTGTTTTGTTGGGTCAGAAAATGCAATTATATATATATATATATATATATATATATATATATATATATATATGTAAAATTTCAATAAAGTTTTAAATAAACAGAGTACTTGTTCCACCAAACCTGGATCTCTCACTTGCTGGGCAAGCATGCTGCCACTACACTAGAAAGCCCTTGATTTTTATGATTAAATTATTTCGCATTTGACCGTTTCTGTCACAGATATGTTTAAATAATCAAACTAACTTATGATCGGAAGACAAAAAACCTTTCAAATAACATTAATTAGATTGACTTTTTTATTTAATTTGTTTGTTTAATCAGGCTATTGCCGTTTAAAAAGTAAAGTAAAATAATGTCTTGTTTTACCTAACTTTATCTGAGCTTTACTTTTAAATGGCAATAACCTAATTTAATTTATAATTAATTATATTATTTAATAAATAATGAATCACAAAAAGTACTTGCTCTGCCAGGTCTCGAACCCGGATCTCTCACTTGCTGGGTGAGAATATAATATATTCTCTAAGAATGAACCGATTCCAGATTTTTTGGATGTTCAAATTGCTTAGATTTTCAGTTAAGGGACCATTTTCCTGATGTAGCTAAGTCTGTGTGTAATGTATAGCAGCTGCAGTATGCCTAAAAACCCAACAACAAAGTTACTGAACCATCAAATTTACTACTAATACAATACATAGACAATGTTGTATGACAAAAGATGTTTTCCAACTGAGGTGTAAAAGTAATTATGCATGGAATCAGCATTGCAATATGACATAATAATGTGAGATAAGACTATCGGCTGGCAACTTGTGGTTTTCACCTCAATTATATATCACCAGAAATAAGGAGAATTTTTGAGACCTCTCCATAGACTAAATTATCTTTTTTTTTAAGTAGATCCAGTCTTGCGAAGACCATTTTGAAAAAGCATTGTTACTACAGCGAGGTTGAGTTTCTGACTGACCTAGTTTTTATACATTTGATCAGCCTTGTTTTGGTATCTTATTGTAAATAATTTTAATTGTTTTAAGCATTTACACTTGACAATGCAACTGTTATTGATGCTTTGAAACGTTCATATAATATTTTTACCCAAATAAAATTCATATTCTTCTTAAATATAGATGAATAAAATATGATAGTAAACAAATGAAAGATATTTATGGGGGACTAGTTATTACTTCCCATGTGGTTAGTGCTAAATATATATATTTAGCAAGATTACTAAATGCCACTTGTTGCAGTTGCTGCTATACAGGTTTGGTGGCAAGACCCATGTCAACATAGAGGGCGTGATGACCGACCCTGAGCAACACATGTGGCTGTACTTGGACCCGGCCGTGTGGTTAGTGTTACTAAGTGCCACTTACACTTGTTGCAGTTGCTGCTATACGGATTTGGTGGCAAGACCCATGTCAACATAGAGGGCGTGATGACCGACCCTGAGCAACACATGTGGCTGTACTTGGACCCGCCATGTGGTTAGTGTTACTAACTGCCACTTACACTTGTTGCAGTTGCTGCTATACAGGTTTGGTGGCAAGACCTATGTCAACATAGAGGGCGTGATGACCGACCCTGAGCAACACATGTGGCTGTACTTGGACCCGGCCGTGTGGTTAGTGTTACTAACTGCCACTTACACTTGTTGCAGTTGCTGCTATACGGATTTGGTGGCAAGACCCATGTCAACATAGAGGGCGTGATGACCGACCCTGAGCAACACATGTGGCTGTACTTGGATCCGCCATGTGGTTAGTGTTACTAATTGCCACTTACACTTGTTGCAGTTGCTGCTATACGGGTTTGGTGGCAAGGCCCATGTCAACATAGAGGGCGTGATGACCGACCCTGAGCAACACATGTGGCTGTACTTGGACCCTGACACTCTCTGTAGCACCTTTGTTCTCACCAACACGGGCGATTATACTGCTTTCTTCAAGATTTCTGAAGGTAATTTCTTTGTGCATTCCTTTCAGTGGCAGAATATAATAGGGCTCAAACATTTTAGTTCTACGGATTTCAGCCTGGTGGTTACCTATTGAATTGTGTATAATATTTTGCAATACAATTTCTGAAACGTTAAATAAGACATGGTCTGTAGACTTGACAATTCATAGACAACAAAATATTCAGTTATATTCGCTAGTAAACAAAATGGTAGAAAGATGGTTTTGATGAGTTAAAAGTGATGAAATTAAAATGAACAAATGTTGTTGTTCCATAAACATTATAGAAGGTAACATGCAAATAATTGTCACAATGAGTTAAGTTGAAGTAAGTATATTTAAACATATTGCCTGTTAAGCAGATGAGAAAATAGCATCAGAATATAGCTAAGCCTTCCAACACCTTGTATAGTTTTTCCTTGTTAGTTTTTGTATAGTAAAAATGACCCCAGTAAAATAAACTATCATGTTTTATATTTAACTGTTAATTGTTAACGTTAAAAATTCAATAATAAAGTCTTTTTATAATTTTTTAAATACTACAAGTGGGCAGGAATATTGACTATTTTCTTTCTCATATTGCAAGGATTTTATATCTTTATGAATATTAAATCAAATTCTGGTGTCCATAAACTATCAGCATTTTATGATGTGCAAAGTGTTTTTTAGCCAACTATTAATTTTTAATGTATAATTATCAGTCACAAAAAGTCACGGATTGCAATAATAAAATATAGTCATGATGTAAAGTAATGAAATTTGACTAGGGAGTTACACTTATGTAATGTAATTTACAGATGTTTATTGTAGTGGGAAACAAAATAATATAATCAAGCCAATCTTGGCCATTAGAATATCTAGAACTTAATAACATATTGTGAAATTGTCCCTGGATTTCTTTGTAGGAGAGAGAAATTGGTACCAAAATTATAAGTCCTGCTTTTATCACTGGAGAGTAGATTTGTTGAAGGTAGTGATGGACAAAACAAGAATTTTTTAATCTCGAATTCAATTTTGAATTGCTTTTCTTAGACTAAGTATGCTTTAAGCAAAATCTTATTTAATCTAATTTCTGCAATTTTTAAATCTTTGGAGATTTTCCGATAATATAAAAAGTTATTTAATCGATAATAGTTACAAAATATATATATATAGTACTATATAACTATAGTATATATATTTTTTTAAAAGATCAATACAATTTTAGACTGTCAAAAATTATAAAGTCTTGTATTATTATTATTAGATTTTTATTCCTAAAAATCTATACTTTATAATATTTGACTATTTAAAATTTAGTTGATCTTTAAAAAATATCTATCACAAAATAATAACATTAAACAATAACATTTGAAAAATATATATATTTAGCAAGATTTTAAAATCGCAGATAATAAATGTCTTTACTTTATAATTGTTAACATACATGACATATTTGTAACCTTTAAAAAAATTATATTTAGTTGGAGTTAAAAACTTTTTATAATACAAAATTATAACTTTATAGTTTTTAACCCTCTAATCTGTAAAACATATATTTACTTGTTTTAAACAATAATGTTAATATATATAACTATATATATATATATATATATATATATATATATATATATATCAGTGATGAGTCAGCGCTCAGACAGGTCAGATCGCTTATCTCTTGCTCTCTAACCTAGTGCAAAAGTTCAGATTATGTTTCAATGTGAGTTACATTGTATGGGTTTTGTATAAGAATTTCCTGTTTTTGCGTCATTCTTGTTTGTATATTTTTATTTATAAATTCTTAATAAATTAATTTTTTATTTTTGGTTATTTTTTTTTTGAAATGTCTAAGTGTGGTGTTTGTGATGCTAAGATCAATCCTACAAAAAACCAAACTGGCTTGTGGTGATTGTAAGGTGGATTTTCATGGCTCTTGCTTGAAAATGAGTAAGGCCGACATAGAATGTATCTCTTCAGGTGATCTTGTGTGGAGATGTGTTTCATGCCTAGCAACAAGGGAGGAGAGCATGAGATTGGACACCCAGAGTACAAAGGAGGGAGGAATAACCTTGGAAGATCTTTTGAAAGTGGTTAATGAAATAAGAGACATTCAAAAAAGAAGCGAATCGCATGTCAAATAGGGCTTATGAAAAATCTTAATGACAAAATAGATGACAACACAAAAATGCTAGCTGATCAAAATACCAAGTTGGAAGGATATTTAAAAGTCATGGAAAGCCTGACACTGGAAAATGTGCAATTGAGGAAAAAAAGTTGCTGCTCTTGAAAATCGTGTAGAAGAAATGGAACAATATTCCAGAAGTAATTGTGTAGAGATACACGGATTCCAGAGGAGAAGACAGAGAATGTTGTGAGTGTGGTGAAGGAGGTTGGAAAGGCGCTGGACATGCCATCACGGACTCCATGATTGATGCCTGTCACCGACTGGGGAGGAGATCAGGACCGAACAACCAACCTGCAGCCATCATCGTCAAGTTTGTGAGACGTCTTGACAAAGAAGAGTTAATGAAAAAACGGACGGTCAAGAAGAATTTCTCTACACGGCACATCAACATGACTATGGACAGCCAAATTTATATAAACGAGTCACTGTCACCAGCAAGAAGAAGACTTTTTTGTCATGGCCCGGGAGGCAAAGAAGACGAAGAACTTTAAGTATTTGTGGGTCCGAAATGGCAAGATACTTATGAGACGAGATGATGGACAGCCAGTGATACATGTAACATGCCAGGATGACTTTAGTAAGTTGTAAAAGTTAAAAACAAATTAGTAAAATTTTAAGTCAGTTAAGTTTAAAGATTGTTTTTTCTATAATATTTATTTTAGGCCTAAACTCCTTTTTTGAAAGGAAAAATAAATCATACAATTAACTATGTTATTGTTTTTGAAAAATCTTGGTTTTATTAGACTTAAATTAGTGTTCTTGTAATCAGTGCTTTAAAATTGTATTTTTATATTTTATAACTTAAAAAAATGGTTCACACTCAATCATGTAGTTTAACTAATACTTTTGAAATAATTACATCAAAATATTCGTAGCTTTAAGACAGAACTTTGAACTTTTTTTTGATAGAATTAAAAAATATGAATAAACTTCCTGAAATCATAATATTATCAGAGATATGGATCAATAGCAATGAGAGTCAGTTTTATGAAATTGAGAATTATAACTTAAATATAAATTGCAATGAAGAGTACAGAGCTGGTGGAGTAGTAGTTTATGTAAAGTAAGGTGTTACAAATAAAAGACAAAGAGCCAATAATTTTTGTAACTGCTGATATTTTAAAAAATTTTCATTTAAATTTTTTAATGAAATTTTTACCATTTTTTGCTTTATATAGAACTCACAGTCATACTAAAGAAGAATTTATAGACGAATTAGAAACATATATTAATTTTAACAATAATTTAATAAGTTTAAAAAATGTTTTTTTAATAGGAGATATCAATATAAATTTATTAGAAAATGCTAAGGTAGTTGATGATTATAATATTCTTTTGGCAAGAAATGGTTTTTACTAGTCTAGTTCAGGAACCAACAAGATTAACACAGTTTTCTAAAACATGCAGTAGATCATGTTTTTTGCTAAGATATCAGACTATAATAGAACTGATATAAAGACAGAAGTGATTGACTTAGATATAACAGATCATTGTTTAGTGAAGGTCATTGTGATGGTGCAGATGGAGGGGGTGGAGGGGCTTCCACAGCTGACTCCACCTGCTTATCGCATAGATTACGGTGCCCTGAACCTCCTTACTTGATAACGTTGACTGGACTGAAGTGTATTGTGAAGAGAATGCCTCTATTGCTTTTGATATTTTCCATACAATTTCTCACAAAATTGTATAGATAAAAGTAAAAAAACAAATTATTTCCAAGGAGAAGCATTAAAAGGTTGAAACCTTGGATAAATAATTATATCTGTATAAAAATCAAAACTAGAAATAAACTTTATAAAAATCTTAAAAAACATCCACAGAATGAAACTCTAAAAAATTATTATGTTACATATAAAAATAAGCTTAGGACAGAAATCAGGGATTTAAAAAATACATTTTATAAAAATAAATTAATAAACTGTAATAGAAATTCAGATAAGCTTTGGAAAGTTATAAAATGAAATCACAGGTCAATGCAGATCAAAAGAAAAAATGTTCAGAAATTGTTAATAACGGAATAATTATTAAAGACAAAAAAGCTTTTGCAAGTGAATTTAATTATTATTTTTTAAATATTACTGAAAATCTAAATTTAAACAGAGAGAAACCCAACAATTTTCAAAATTTATGTTTTAAAAATATATTTAATAACGAGTTTCAACTAAAACTCCATGTTTGTAGATTATGTAAGTGAACAAGATGTAATAAATGTTATAAAATCTTTAAGAAATGGTATATCTCCAGGAAATGACGGGATAAGTTCCTTTATGATTAAAAACATCTATCTGAAATTAGTTAATGTTTTGTCTTATTTAATAAATCTTAGTTTTGAAACAGGGCTTTTTCCAGAAAAACTTAAAGAAGCAGTTGTAACACCGATTCATAAGGGAGGACAGGCAAATTTATGTAGTAATTATCGTCCTATTAGTTTACTTTTTAACTTTTTCTAAAGTTTTTGAGAAAATAATGAAGAAAAAATTAGTTGCTTATTTAGATAAAATAAAGTTTTTTAGTAAAAAATCAGTTTGGTTACAGAGATTCACTGAGTACAGAAGATGCCCTATTAAATTTTTTGTCTGAAATTTTTAATGGTTTAAATACAGAAAATTATACAGCAGGATTATTTTTAGACATAAGAAAGGCCTTCGACACTGTTGATTCATAAAATTTTTGTTGAATAAGCTTTTGAAAATTGGAATAAGAGGAAATATTTACAAATGGTTTGAAAGTTATTTGCTAAATAGGAAACAATGTGTGAAAATTGAGGACTGTTTAAGTAGAAATGAAGGTTATTCACCAAGGGGTACCACAGGGCTCAGTACTAGGTGCTATCCTTTTTATCTAATATTTATATTAATGATTTTTGCAATGCTAAATTTAAAGGGAAATTAAACTTCATTTGCTGATGATAAGCCCTGTGTTACACAGAAAAAAATATAAATTCAGTTGAAGATAAAATAAATTTTGACCTTAAAGCAATTCAGTGGTGGTTTTTCAGAGAATCACATGTTATTAAACGTAGACAAAAACAAAGTATATGATATTTAGTTTAAGAAAAGAGTTTAATTTTAGCAATCCAGTAATTTATAAATGTATTAAGTGTCTATGTGAAAAATAAAATTTGTCATGAAGCATGTAAGGAAGTTGGGAGAGTTAACACTATAAAATATCTTGGAATGTTGCTGGATCAAGAGTTAAAATGGAAAGTACATATCTCATCATCACTAAAAAATAAACTTAGCAATTACAATTAGTTATTTCTTTTTTCTAAAAGGGATATGTGATAAAAATACTTTTAAAATGCTTTATTTATTCGCTAGTTCAAAGCAGAATAGAGTATGGTTTTGGTCTTTTGGTGCGGGGTACCTATGATTCAAATATTTACCCAATTAACATGATACAAAAGTTCTTTATACGCCTGATTTCAAATAAAGAGTAAAATATGAAACAACACGTCCAATATTTAGTTCTCTTAATATTTTACCTTTAAAAAAATTTGTTTATATATAAGGTTTTAAAGCTATTTTATAACAGAAGTGGACACACACAACAATACAATAATTACAAATGCATATTAAGAAATCCAAATCAAGCATTGTTACTGAAACCATATACAACTTTTTTTTACAAAAAACTTTCAACTTTATAGCTCCAAGAATTTATCATAAAATCCCCCCATTCTTAAAGCAATCAAAAGGTAAGAATACCTTCTTAAAACGTCTGAAACAGTGGCTTATGGAATTTGAAGATGTAAACTTTCTTTTAAATATACAAACGTAGTATTTAGGTTTTTTTTCTGAATAAGTTAAATTTTTTTTTATTTAACTGTTAATTAGATTCTTTTATATATTGCTGTATATAAGTTGTATAAGCTATCTTTAATTTATAAGTTTTTTAGACTCATGAAATCTTTTGTTTTAGCACTAGAAGATTACTTTTTATTATATGTCTAATGTCTCTGAGAGCTGATATTTATTTTTGTTATTTCTATTTTTAGCAATGGAGCCTCTAAAACAGGTTTTTTACCTTAGAGGTCCTAAATTTTCACTTTTTGATTTAATATAAATACTTGTATGTAATATGCAATAATTTCTCTGGTACTTATTAATATTTTTTGTTGTTGTTTAGTTCCTACATTAAATGTAAATGTGACTAAGATTTTTTTGTAGTCATTCCTGCATGATGCTCTATTATTCTTAGTGCTAGCTAGTGCTCTCTTTTATTGTTTTTCATTTTGTAATTTCTGTTTTCTAAGAATCTTTTTACTGTACAAGTATTTATTTTTGTAAAAAAAAATTATGTACAAAAGAAGTGAAAATAAATTATTCTTATTCCTATTCTTATTTAGTTAGAGTTAAAAATGTTTAATAATAGAATAAAATTTACTCACTAATTGTAAACTTTCGTTACTTTTCGTTACTTTTAATACTAACAATAATATTAACAAATATAGTTAGCTTACTTTAAAAAGTTTTAATAATGAAAAACCGTATTTTCTAATTTTAAACTGTTGTTAAATTATTATTTTAACGTGTTTAAATTTGCACAAAACACGTATGACGGTAAATCTCATAATTTAATTTTTTATATTTTGTTGTGGATTGTAGTTTGTAAGACTGGTAGTAGAATGGACCAGAGTAGCTCCATTCATTGTTTTTAGCTTTCTGTTATCAATCCAAAACAGGTAGGTAACCGACCACTACTTTGAACTTGAAACTTGCGTGTTTAATTGTTTCTTCCATAAGGGAAGAGTACCAGTGCAACTCTTGAGACTGACGTGTAAGCTTTACTGTGTAATATTGCACGATCGTAATTATAGAAATGTCAAGGTGGAAACAACATATTATTTTCAAAAGTACGATAATTTGGTGACACAAAGTAAAGCAAAAACGCATTTTGGCTATTGGTAATTTAGTACACAGATTGATCCATTACTAATTTGATCACAGGTATGACAGCCACCACTGTTGGAGGCAGGCTCTCTTGAGTTTCCTCTTTTGCAGATCTTAGAGCTTGGACTTTTGTTTCGGTGGTTAATATAAACCCTGGTAACTAAGTAGTTAGTGCCTCAGTTTCATATGTGTAATAGTGAACAGTAGTTGGCACAGACTTATCCATTGCTAACTTGATCACAGGCATGACAGCCACCACTGTTGGAGGCGGACTCTCAGTGTCTCCTCCTGAGCAGATCCTAGAGTCTGGACATTCTGTGTCTGTGGACATCAACCTCTCTGTCACTCCTGATCGCCTAGGTACACATAGACAAATAAGTATCTTAACAGTAGTTTGAAAATTTTTTTATTAAGAGAAACTGAGTTTCATTATAAGTATTTTTTATATGTTTCTTGTACAAACAACTCTTTGAAATTCTATGACACATCAGTAGAGTATCCAAATAAAAACAAAGGTATCATGCTTCTGTCTTGAAAGGCACTATACAACAATTTTGTATCAATGTGATGAAAGATCTTGGGTGCAGTAATTAAAATGAGAAGTTCACAATTAACATCTTGACCTAGCCACTTGTGATTATCATCACTTATTTTTAAAGTTGGAGGCATTATTGGCAAATAGCACTTTACTACCAATGACCTGAGAATTTTAGGAATCTGCCAATAAGTAAATGACTCAATTATAAGTAAACTTTTTTGAAGATCTGTCGTAATAGGTAGTTTTAGAAAATAACGAATAAAATAGTAAGACTCAACTCAAATTTTAATAAAATGATCCTATTGTTTATTTATAATTATATTTTCATTTAATCCATCAACGGTTGAAAAAACAACGCTTGTAAAAGGTAGAATTTACACACAAATCAGGCCTACAAGATTTCTCTATACACTTGTCTCATTCATTGATATAATTCAGAAGAGTAACATTCTTTTGTGTGTATATATATATATATATATATATATATATATATATATATATATATATATATATATATATATGAATAGTAGAACATGAATATTATTGGGATATAATATTTATTTGTAATACAATATTATTATAAGCAATCTTACATATTGTATGTTTTTTCTTGATAATTTAACTTAATGCTATTCTATCTCATAGGAGAAAAGTCTCCATTTATGTTAGTTTTATTGGTTGTTATTTTTCAGAACTAAATAGTATTTTACAAATATTTTGGACTATCTTTTGAAAGGATATATCAAATGTCCACATTAACATTTAACTATATAAGACAAACACTTAAAATGTTTTGCATACTGCTTAGAGAATGTTTAATTTGTTCTGAAAAGCATATGTATTGACAGATAATATGTGAATTTTTGACATAAAGAAGATTTAAAACCATAAATTTTGCAGAGTATTTGCTTGCCAAGTCATCGCAGAAGGCAATCTGTATCACCAGACTGACAGTGACCAGTGGAGATGAGAGCACACGCCAACGTCTTGGTAGACTGAGCAGGGTCCAGCCGAAGTTGGCAGAGAAACTGTCTCAGCTCAACCAGTTGTCGTCCACGTCTATCCCTGACCTCGACCAGCTGGGAGATCCCTATGTAAGGATTTTATTATCTGTTGTCTCAATATAAGTATTTTACACAATAAAATAAAGATTAATGTTGTGAGAACACAAAGCCTTTCACGCTGACTCGAAGTTTGGTGGTGTGAGTTTAACCTTATTACCACTATTGCAATAATGGAAACATAGTTGGATACTAATCGTATTTTATATTATATTTAAATTCTGAATGCAATGGATAATGTTGTGCTGTATTATTGGATCGAAAACTAATTTGTACTGTATATAAAAAAAATGAATAGAGATAAGATCCATTTTATCAAAATGTACTATTTATTCAGGAAAAAACTAAAATAAGTTAGACCCAACATTTTATTTAAGTACAAGCTATATGTTTAGAAACTAAAAGTTTTAAAAATATATGTATTATTACTTAAGTTAAAATTCAAATAAGCATACAAAACTGAAAAACAAGTATTATTTTGTTAGATAGTTAATAAATAAACAATTAATATAAGAATCACAAAATTAATAATATGTAAGATAAAAATGAAAAATACCAGAAGCACTCAGAAAACTCTTCTCAGGCTCAACATTTTACTGAGTCTCAATTTTATCATAATGACGTATTGTTATTTGAGAATGCTAGTGTTACAATATTATTTAGAACGAAAAAGAAGTACAAAACTAATAATGTTTATAATAGTGGCTACCTATATAATTTGTATTCATCATGTATTATAAAAATATAAAATTGAGTGCCAGAACTCAGAAACGCTCTGTCAAGTGTCAAAGTAATCATAACTTATTAAGAATTGTGAGCTAAAACAAGAATTTAATAATTTTATATCTCTTGATTATAGTAGAGTGGATTCCAAAAATCCAGCAGCTACATCATTTGTTTAATTTGTAACACTGAGTCCCATTTCCTGTCAGTGTTGTATAACGTGTTTATAGTGTAGAATAATCTTAAAAATGGATTATGTTCCATCTGCGCTCTTCCAATGTACTGTAGGATACTTGAACCTTAACGCATGGCATATGGATATGTCCGTACCATCGGAATTTTTGTTAACGGGGCATACGAGAATACCCATATTGTCTTACTTTAGTTTATTGTGTACATTATAATTCATGAAAATGCTTCGAATGTCAGTATGATATGGTAAAGTTTTGATCTGCATAACTTCAGCCCATCTTTCTGCCTTTTATTTTTATTACTATATTCCTTCCAGAATCGTACAGCGCTGAATGTTGCTCCACTTCGACATTAACTTCTCTGTATCTAAAATAATACGGTGTGTTATGAATGAACTACAACACAATGAAACAAAACAACTATGACCTTCAGTCTGTTATGTTTTAGCTCAAGTTCCGATCTTAAAGTGCCTGAAGTCTGCATGGAACTTTGCACACTAACGTTCTGCTAGAATTCGGCTCTTATAGTCAAAATATGCTAAATTTCAGCTTCCCTGAATATTCCACGATGCTTGGTATAAATTCCACCTCTCCTCTTGTTAAGGCGTCTTGTCGATATAGAAATTTCTGTTTATATAGTATGCACTGTAAGGTAATGTAGGTCCTGATAGCCAAGCTTTTCTGCTGTTGACTTACATTTGCAGTTTTTCGGTCCGTATAGTATTGTCTATACAACGGAGTGAGGCAGTTTCTCCAAACCAAGTTTTTATTAAACACTGTCAATGTTTGGCTTAAATGTTAAAAGCTCCTACTCTGTCAAAAACACTTGACGCAAAGAAATTTAAACTAAATGCTTTACCATTTAAGGAGGCATTTAGATGGAGGATTCAGACTTCTCTCCATTGGCTTTTAGGAGCAGAAAATATAACACTACTTTAGAATCTTTAGGGGTGAGCAGGCCCGTACTGGGTACGTCGAAAGGGCGGGGGACAGGGGTGGTGAGGGCGCCAACCAACTGGGACACCGGGGGCTCTGGGGGGTATGGAATACCCCCCGTGTCGGCGGGGGGTCCGGGGGTTCCCCCCCGGAATTTTTGAAAAAATAAACACCTAAAAACGTGTTTTTAAGCTACACGAAGCACATTTTTCTTCAAGCAGTAACGAAGAAAATGTACACTTTAGCAAAGACCTGTTCATTGTAAAAATATTACAAATAATGCACACAAATCAAAGATACAAAAAAATTGAATAAACCACTTAAATCTTCGTTTTTTACCTTATTTGGCACTTACAAATTGTAATGAACGAACATTGCTTATTTTTGTGCATTATCAATTTAAAAAATAAGAATGAAATCAATAAATTTGAACGTATATACCTCGAAAAAGGAAAATAAATAAATGGTAGTTAGTTGCAAACACTTTGAACTAATTAAGTTGTTTATGTTTTCAAGCATCTCCTCTTTCCTACCCTCCCCCAACACGACTGCGTTATAGAATCGCCCACTGCCACTGCACAAATGTGTAGACCCGCTCAGTCAGCAATTCGGCAAGGCTTACATGTTACATTTTAAACAACATTTTAACTCAAACGAGTTTCCATCGTTTGTATTATAGTGTCTACAACACAGTTATAGACAGTTATCCTGAAAGAAGTATCTTCAGGAGAAGAGGCAACACTTTCATCACTACATTTTTCACCGGCCATTTGTTTTTACTATCCTTGACCTTGACTTTTTGAATGTAGTTTCCATCATCAAATCTTTCAGATCCTCAAATTCTGAGGACGCCTCGATCTTCTCATTGAATTTCCTAACGAATGTGTGTGCTGCTTCTAGAGTTTCATAAAACCTATTTCGCAGGTCTTTCAGTCTTTCAGTTGCTGACTCTATTAGCCTCCAGGCTTGAGCAAAGTCAAGATTCTTCGTTTGGAGGTAGTCTGATAACGGTGTAGTAACTTTAAATATTTGCAGGAAGGTCATTGCAATAACTGTTGTTTCAAACTCCAGAAACTTACTAAGAAGTCCTGTTGCACTACTCCTGACTGTAGTGTTAAATTCAGGGGACAAGGAAATCTTTTGTAACGGTACGGTCAGTTCATGGAATACATGTTTGGCTTGATGTGAAGGGTCAAGTGGGGTGCTTGTTGTCCAATTATCAATCCTGCCAAATATCTTAGTGGTAGCATCACTCTTACTCCGCCAACGTGTAGCACCAATAGCGCCGAGTTTAAAAACAGGATTTTCTGCTGAATAAAACTGTTGTCTCTTTAATGATTCCTTTAAAAATACTTGTGCCCCTTGGAGCAAACCAAAAAATGTGATTGTTGAAGGAAGTATTTGTGCTGTATCAGTAAGAACTAGGTTTAAAACATGAGCGTAGCACCAAGTGTGTATATGGTTCGGAATTCTCTCCGACAATTTCACAGTTAAGCCTGCATAGGCTCCACTCATATTTGACGCCCCAACAAAAGCATTAGCTATACAATTTTCCACTGGGATTCCGACATTTTTCAATGTATTTTCTAAAGAATCCATCAGAGCATCGGCTTTAGTTGATGATACACATTGTAAAGCTATCAGTCTTTCCTGCACTTGGCCTCCGTTTACGAACCGAACAACGTATGAACATTGATCATTTCCTGATATGTCTATTGTAGTGTCCATTAAAATGGAGAAGTTTACCGCTTCCTTCACTTGAGCTGATATACTACTTACAATTTCATCACGAAGAATTTTAACAATTTTAATCAATGTTGTATTGCTGAGAAATGTCACGTGGCTACCTCTTCCGACTACCTTTTTCTTCTCTCCTGTTTCCTTTTCCTTTTTAGCTCTATTCTCGAATGATTTTTGGCTTTTTCGTCTAGTTTCAAGAGGGTGCCGGTTTACCTTTAAGGCGAGGGCGCAGGGGGACATGTCCCCCTGTCCCCCCAGGGCCTAGTAACAAGGGCTGCACCATTTTGCCTGCCGGCGTGACCCCCTGGTCACGTGACCGCATACGTCACGAACCTGACGTCTGCCGCGTCTACCCGCTTGCCACTATGGGAGCGTTATGGTTTACACGCTATTACACATCATTAGAATAATATAATTAAGGACATCCTTATATATTCTTAAACTGTGTGATCTGCTGAAACTAGCAGTATAAATATATTTCAGTTTATATCGATTTGAAAATTGTACAACCACAAAAAGGCGTGTTTGAACTCCGAAATGCAATACATTGAAAGTTTATAAGCCTTATTTTTGGGTTAAAAACAAACTTTTAGCGGCAAAGTTATAGTAAATTAGTTTATCTATACTTATAGATTCATTGGAAGAATTGGAATAAAATATTATTAATATTCCCTTAGGCTTTTGTATACAAATGAATAATAGAATAATTTTAGAAAGAAATAATATCCGTAGAATCTACTTTTTTTCAATTTGCACACATCTTATTGGTTAATAACTATTTAAATAATTTATTTTATGGATATGTTTGAAAATATTTTGTGACTTAACTTAGGCAATGTAAATGTCTAGTAGAACCAATGACGAAAGATTGCAAGTCCAAATAAAATTAGTTCGTTCGTTTTACAGCATTATTTGTTTACTGTTTTGTTTAAGACGTCAATACCTAAAACTACAATTATGCATGTTAATAGATTGATACAACTTAATAGTTACAGCACTCATTTATCTAGTTCAACACTGTTCTTCAGTCTTTTTTTATTGAATCCACTTCTTAGCTTTTTTAAGCTGTTTCCTCTTGCATTCTAAGTTACTATTAACGTTCCTTAATCTAATAAAAGTTCTCACTCTAGCATACACGTGTATGGCTTGCTTGCAAACATTAGTTTTGTCCTCAGGGTTTTGACAGTTTTTGCATGCCTTCTTAAGGTTTTAGAATGCATTTTCCTTTTTTTTCGCAATGGATTTATACAATATATCATGCTCTCTTCTCAGATTAGTTATTTTTTGTTATAACACATCAATGGAAGAGTTCAGACTGTTGTTTTCTTCTAACAGATTCTCGCATTTTTCGCAAACAGAACTCGGTTGTACAAGGTTACTTTCGTCTAATCGGTCTGTATTTAGGGGCTCAATTCGAGGTTTTTTTTGGACTTAAACTGTCTAATCGTTCAATTGCGTTTTTACGAACACGTCGTTTTTCTATCCGTCCATTGCGTACATCGTCATCGTCATTACTGATAGTGGGAAGTTTTATTGACGGAACAACAAAGGGCTTTAATAACAATTTCTGAGACCTAATAAGCGATTTTTCATGTCATCAATGTAGTCAGATCGTGCAAAATGATCACTACACACATAGGCATACTTACAATTTACCGCGTCTCTTCTTTTACACTTTGATAACCAAATTTTACAAGTCTCACTATCTTTTGGAAACTTATAGTACACTACTCGCTGTTCACTTCCTTTAGTCTTTTTAGAGTTATTTGGACAAGTAGCCACAGCACAACAACTCATTTTGACACTGCATAAATAGACTAAATCCACATCAAATCTCTGAGGATCAACCTCAATTAAATCACTTCGGCATGTGCAGCAGCGTGTAAACGACAGTGCGCAAATGTAACACATGTTTAACGCCAACACGGCCAGTCCCTGCAAGTTGCAACGCGGTGCAGGCGCGGTGGCGGTATCTGGCCTGATCAGGACAGCGACGTAACGGCACCCCCCTCCCACCACTCCGCCTGCCGCGGCAGCACCGCGCTGAGATCAAAGAAATGGCTCAGCCCTTGTTACTAGGCCCTGCTGTCCCCCCGGGCCAGCACGGGCCTGGGGGTGAGGCAAATTTTGTGAACAAATTCAAGTAATTAATATTTTAGGTGTTAATACCCTCAAATTCAAGCAATTGATACTTGAGGTGTCAATACCCTCCCCTGTAATGGTGTTTAACGCTGCTGAAACTCCCCCCCTCCCCACCATGAGGCGTTATGTAATTTAGGGGTGGCCTCTAAGAGGTTGGTAATAATAGTTTTAGTAATAAATTTGTACATGTATATATGTTATATTGCTGTTTTATTTCTCCAAAAGAATAAAATATTTTTGGAAAATTATAAAAAATATAATTTGTATTATAAGTTTTACAACAAAATTTCATACTAATAGTAGAGTTTTAAGATGTTTTTCAAAGTTTGTCTTACAGCAACAATGAAAAATCTATGTTACATAACCTGATACTCGTATAATAACACTGGGTATTTTGCCAATTTCTTAAAAAACACAACATATGAGATGCATGGCTAGTTGGTGAACTTGCTTCTCCTTCTCTGTTTGTAAGAAATTATTTTTTATGTCACAATCCCACCAACAAAATGGAAACAACTCTGAACTAATAAGATCAAGTACAGGCAATAGAAGAGAGTGAAGCCACTTATAATATGTTGCAGGCTTGTGCAGAGAGTCTCTGGCTGGAAGATATCTGTGAGTGGACTATTGGTGTACTGGTCGAGCGTTCAGCTCTCGAAGCACTGCGGCTAGACACCTCCATCAAGTTTGTGGACTTGGCAACCACTGTGTAAGTACTGTGTAAACTAAGCTATAAGTCTGTAAATCACTGCTAACACTTCAACAGAAACATCACCGAGCAATATTAATAGTATTTTTCTATAATATCCCAGAGATCAGTGATGGACATTGGGATAAATTCCATAGAAGCATCATCAGATACGGCTTTCGAGATGTCCTCCATTTTTCTCCCTCTAGTTTCACTGTCCTACGCACATAAGCAAGTGTCTTCCTACACAGACATCACCAATCAATCTAACTTGTTTGGTAATATTTCCTCAAGCACTTGAGTTGTGGTGAATGGAAAGGTCATCTAGATTAACCCTTGTTTAGACACAAAATGTATATGTCAGGCTTTATACATTTCGTTTTCGTACTATTTTTGAGTAATCTGAGTCCAATGGATTAAAGTCCTCTGGTTGCAGAGCAATTCTGTTTCTTAATAAATGGTCATTTATGTAGCATGAATATTCTTACATACGTTGTTGGAAAAATTTTCAATATGATTTCTTAGTGTATAATTATGTACCAGACGTTACCAAAAAGAATTTCAATGTTTAGATTCAAGTAAGATTTTTTAATTTGAAATTAAAATTGTCTTAATACATTTGGTTTTTACAGCAGTTTGATGATGATGAATAACAATCACAAAGTTTAAAACATTTGTTACATTATTAAAATAGCTCAGTAAGTGTTTAAAATAAATTTGAACTCAAGTGGGTGATGTTCAAAATTATAATTGTATATAATGTTTTAACAGGCTCCATGGATGGAGTTGAGCCTCATGTATGTCAACAGTAAACAATTAACAAGGTATGTAACTTAATGGAATAAATGAGTTTATTATCTTAAAATTTCATTTTGGACATGTAAATGATAGAATGATAAGGCTTAAAAGTGCATATTTTATCCAAATATTACTTGCGGAAAATAATTTTGTTTCTGCTTCTTATACTTGATGGAAGTCATCAAGTTTTAATACAAAAGACATTTTCATAAATAGACATAATTATATATATGCTCTTTTAACCTCGTTTCAACAGGCTCGTTTTTGTCTGATGTGTCTTTTTGCATCCATAGTCAATTTTATATATTACATTCTTGGTTTCCTGCTGTTTGTTTTACGGTTTTCATTTTGTTAAGTAACTTCTACCATATTTTTGTATATAATACTTTTATAATTTATTACTTTTTGGTCTTTAAAATTAGTTTTAATATAATTTTAATTGTTTTACCATATGTTTTTTTATTTTATACACATGTTTTTCTATTAAGAATAACTGATGATGCATTAACCGGCGAAAGCGCTTTGAATAACAAATTAAACTGTGAAAGAAATAAAAATGTCTTTTATATTAAATAATTTTTTGTGTAAAATAAATTAAAAGAACACGGCTTACTGTGCAAGTCGTAACCACTGTTTTGTATTTTTCGTACACTATAATTTGTACAAATCAATCCTGTATTTTGATGGAGATATGACATTACAAATATAGAAATCCACTGGATTTGGAAAATAGAATCAAGAGGTCAATAATGAAAAAATGAAGAAGAAATAACGGATGAGACACAGTATATCATGAATAAGGTTCTGGTGCTTATAAATATTTAAACTCATACAATTATCATCATTCTAGATAGAACTTTCTAGTACCTCACAAGTATTCTTTTACCAGAAAGTACAGTTTTAATTCAAATGCAGGATTTTTTCCTGATATTTTTCTACAGTATAATAACAACCATAACATTTGAACCCTAAACATTAATATTTATTGTGATAGTAAAACAAGTTTGAGACTTTTAAATCATAATAAGGATAAATTCTTTATTTTATCTTAATAACATTACTTCAATAAAATAAATAAAACCAAACTACCGTAACAAACTAAACATAAATATTATGATTGTAATAAAAGTGATATAAAAATTGCATTCAATTCAGTTGTGGGAGCATAAAAATTTTTTTACACATAAAAAAAATTATTGATATTAATAATTAAATTATGAATAAAAATTCTAAATTTTAATTGTCTGTATTTTAGTTTTAAGATAGTTATCCATACTTCTTTGTTAAATTTACAGAACAAAATACAGTATATTATATGGGATAACTTAAACATAATAACTTCCTTTCACTTTGTCAGAATGTATATTCACAAACAAAAATGATGATAAATTTCAAATAATTTTTTAAATGATTCCTTTAAAAAGTTCACTTTTTTTGTTTCAGAGAGAGATGAGAAAATATTATAACAAATCACCATAAATCCTTATTAACTACAGTACTTAATATGTTCATATGTGTTCCTGTTTTAGCAGATTTAATGTATCATTAATTTGATTTTTCTCTTATATATGTATTTCTTCTTTGTATAATGTGAAGTATGTATTTATTTATTAATTTATTATTGGGTATAAAATACCTTTTTAATGCTGTTAATGTTAATTGTTACTTATTTTACTTCAATTTATTATAAGTCATCTTTTTAATAGCACGTGTCTTATATAATTTTTATTCTATTATTCTTGTAAGGTGCCAAATTTAATTTGATTTTATACTTTGGTAGTCATAATATCAGTAACTGAGTAAAAATTCAAAATTTAGTCTATTCTATTTTAAGTTTACAAAATAAATGTATTATCAATCTTAAATTATAAATTTGTATTATATTTAGCACATGCTATTTAGGTGTTGACTAAACTCTGCACTCAAACACTTCAAATATGTTGTGACTTCTGTTTTATAATGTATGACAAAAATAGAAAAATAATTATTCACATTCTTATGTCTATAGTGATTTGAAATAAAATAGGTAGTAGATAATCATGTCAATTATATTATAAATAAGGTTTAAAATTTTTATAACCTGTACGGACATTATTTACTAACATGTAACATCATAATTTTATATTAACTTGTTAAGGGTACTCACTAATACAATTTCCTATAAGTTATTTTTTTTTACTTTTAAGAATGCTTTAACATTTGTATAATTTTTGTAAATTTTGTTATATTGATAATAAAAAAATGATGTTTAATCATGTACTTTTGTATACAAATAAATGACCCTTGTCCGATTTGATTGGTCATTGAACTTGTCAAAGATAGATAACTCAGAACATATGTCTACAATGAGCGCCGTCGATGAAATTCACTGGAGGTGGAGTCTGTAGGTGATCACTTCTTGAACTAAGTTTCTTAGCTTTGAGGCACAGTCCATTCCAAATAATGTATAAAGCTTGAGTGTCAAGCTTAGTAGACTACAACTGACCAATCAATATTCTTACATATTGGGAGTTTGACAGAAATTGTTGGAAATAGCACATGATTGTCACGTCACATTTAACAGCTATTCAAAGTCATCAGTAATTGTTTTAAACAGTCCATCATGAAAGTAAACGCACAATAAAACAACAATGTAGAATTAGGCCGGCCGCAAACTACATTGAACTCTGCAAGACATTTTGACTGTAGGCATCTGATACGAAGTCCTTTGGCAGTTTTTATTCTGCTGGCACACACTGCACCAGAAGATTACGTGACGATAAAACGCTTTTGAACATTTTCCTTTGTTTGACAATGGTACTGAAAGTTTAGTCTTTGGCCTCAATATGGTTAAGAAGACTTTTGGAGATCAGGACCCATAAGTAAACTTGAGACTTAACAGGTTAAAGAGCAACAAAGTTGATTTAATCAGAATAAGAAGACTTGTTCCTCATGGCTTGTATTTGGCTATCCTTGAAATATCTTCCACACCACTGAACTATTGTCAGATAAGTTATGAGAAGATTGCACGACGAAGTTCGTCATAAATGAGACGATTTGTGGCAGACAGCAGACTATGTTTTCCACCATGATGCATGCACGACCTACACAAGCTGTCAGCCGTCAGATATGAACTAGACTTTCATTTCCCTGACTGTTGTATTGAATAAAGTAGACAGCTCTAAAAACTCAAAATCATTTTACTACCAGTAGGAGGTCAGGGTATTAAATAACAAGATTGACTTAAAAATTGTATTTTATACATAATCACTTTTTGTCACCTTCAATATACACTCCTATATCCCTACAACGCTCCATGCGAATTTTCCATGGTTGGAAACAGTGCTGAAAGTCATTTTCTGTCAGCTCCTTCAGGACATGTGATGCTTCCTCTTTTATAGCTTCCACATCCTTAAATCTTGTTCCTTTTTCATGCAGATTTCATCTTAGGGAAGACAAAAATCACATGGTGCAAGATCTGGTGAATAAGGAGGATGTTCTAACACTGGAATGCTGTACTTGGCTAGGAACCTCTTGACAAATAACATGGAATAAGCTGGTGTGTTGTCTTGTTGGAGAACCCATGATTTGTCCTTCCACATTTTGGGTTGTTTTTCCTTTTTCTTTGATGTAGTTTTAGAAAGTACCTGAAGGTAGTAATATTGATTAATTGTTTGAACTTTAAGGAACACAATCTCATGGAGGTACGTCAGTACGTACATATTTGCAATGTTCAAACGTTCGAATTTTAGGCACTATTTTAACACACACTTTTCGCATGTTAAAGTTGTCATGTAAATTTTTCCGGACACATTTTGTATTAATACATATAGTTTCACCATTGCACAAATACTTAATCGAGGGTCAGAATGATTAAATTACTTACTTTTTTAATATTTTCATCAGTTTTTGACATTAAAGGGCAACCTGGCCGCCAATCATTTTCAGCGTCTTCTCTGCCATCTTTAAAATACTCAAACCATTCAAAACTGCCATATATTTTTTTCAGTAAATTATAAGTTTCAGTAGCAGTTTTTCCAAGTTTAAAGTAAAGTTTCACAATAATTTGTTGCTCTACTATACTAACCATTTTATCCCGCAAAACAAAAAACAATATCTTTGTGTAATGCTACAGGATGGATTGTCAATAATAGACCACCTTGCTAGAGGATCTGACACCCACCCTGTATTATAATGAAAAAGGTAATAAATTTAATGAATTTAATCGTAATAAAAACCTGCAAAGCATCAATAAGAATTAAGTTGGACAACTTGAATGAAAACATATAGAGCTAAAATAAGAATGTTTATTGATAATTTCATGTACTATAAATTTAATTATAGACCTTTTAAATATTTAAATTCTACACAAGAAAGGTCATATAACCTATAAATAACATTATAAAGTTCTGTTACATGTCAACAACAGTGCTCAATTTGAAGTGAAATGCACCAGAACAGGTTTTCAGTATCTGGAAAATAAGGACTTAGTTTGTAAGAGAATGCATAAAAACCCATTTGAAGATCTCAATTTTCAAAATATCTGATAGCTGGACTATGCCCTGGACTTCCTTTTTCAGAGGTTTACACTCTTCTACCTCTTAAAATTAAAATTTAAAAGATTTTGACTGTAATTGTAGAAACTAGTATCTACATAAAATTAATACAAATTAAGATTTTAAATTTTTAAAAAGAAGGTTTAAAATACTCTTAACCCTCTGACTGACCTTCAACGGATATCCGTTGTTTATTTTAGTTCCTTAAACGCCAATCAACGGAAATCTGTGCATTACTATTTTTGTCTGCAGAAACAATAGTTTCACCCACTTTTTTGTTTTTGAAAGTGTTTTATAAGAAAATATTACTATATAACTTTACTAAATTTATGAACTTTAGGTTGTTAAAACATTTTACAAATCCCCAAAACATTATTACAAATGCTAAAACAATGGCAATCAGAGGGTTGATCAATACTCACAGATCCTTGTAATATTTGATATGCCATAAATAATAAGGGCATACCTAAAGAGTAGATTGAAAGAACATTAAATATGTAAGTTCAAGATTCAAGATCTTTATTGGTCTTTAAACACATTCAACAGTGCAATAGACTTTGTCAAGTTACTAAAATATTCTATACTAAAACTAAAACAAACAACTCAGATTCTACGTACTCAATCCAGCCTACCAGCAAATATATAGATCTATATTACGTACTCAATCCAGCCTACCAGCAAATATATAGATCTATATAATTAATAACAACAATAACCAAACAACCAACAGATCTATATAAATTAACAATAATAAATAACTATTAACACATTTAACATGGATAAAATTTTAAAACTCAACAATATTAAAACTGAATAAATAAATACATTGAGAGACAAAATTTAAAAAATGATTGCTGTGGTATCACAATTTAAGAATTCATCAACACAATAAAATATACTAAATTTTAACCAGCACTTCAAAACTGTTTTAAATTTGTCTAAAGATACAGATCTAGCATTTAATGGTAACTTATTGAACAATTTAATTTTCATAAAAAGATGACTGCATTTTGTTTTGGTTAATTTAACTGGTAAGAGTTGTAACAAATGTTTTGTTCTAGTAGGATAATCACAAATATCCTGCCTAGTTGTAAATGTTTCAAGTTGTTCCTTTACACTTATAAGGCAGTAGAATATATACATATTAGGAATAGTCATTATTTTTAATTCCTTAAAAATTGGAACACAAGTCTCTCTTTTTGAAGTGCACAGTACAATACTTAAATTATAAAAGTTAGTAATTTTGAAAATTGATTACTCTTGACAGCATTTTTTGAAAGGTCAATATGTGAGGTGTAAGTTTGGTAATCATCCACATATTATTCTAAACATTTCATAGAAGAAATCTACATTGTTCATGCTCAGGCTGAATAACACATTTTGTGTTTTATCTTAATTTCACATAAACCCATTTTATTCAAACCACATTGATGTAACAGTCAATTAGGATAATTGAACTCTGTGATCGGGAGGTTACTAATATGGCCAAAACTTATCTTATGCTCAGCTTGTATGGAGTCTCAGGTGGTTGACCTCTCGGCTCACTGACATAGTGACCACCACTCTGCGTCATTACTCACGCTTGCATAACTATGTACATCACTTTTACTCAGATTTAAATGGTAATGTTTGACCTTCAGCTCTTTGAATGACTGAGATTTGATGACATTTTCAAAAAATTTACAAAGTATAGGTATTAGCTTCAAGGTTGAAACTGTATCGATTGGTTATTTATTATTTGTTTTTAAATGAACTAATTAATGTGTAATTTAAGTTATTAAGGTTGAACTGTTTTAAAAGAATTTGGAGGATAAAAATACAATGTTTCAGTAGGTCTCTAGTATCAACTGAATATAAACCATATTTTGAGTTTCCTCTCCACCAAATACACAAAACAACCGTAAAACCATAAAATGTTATTTTAGATTTTAATACATTGATAGGACACTATAGCAGATACAGTAACATTGACACTCAGATATAATTTTCTGCTTTGTATCCTTGGTGGAAGTAAGTAGGTTTTAATGGAAAAGACATATTTTATAAACTTCCACATTAAATTTATTAAAATTTTTAATAAATTTAATGTGGAAGTTTATAAAATATGTCTTTTCCATTAAAACTCAGATATAAAACAATTCTGAACGATGTTTACTATGATATGTGGTGATAACAGAGAAATATTACTTGATGTACTTATTTGACCGAGAGATTGCAACGCTTTGCAACCGTAACTGGATAAAGATTGAATTATATAACTGCGCAATAAAGTGGGCCACTAGGTGTGGCCCACCAAGCTGAGGGACAGGACATGGTTATAAATAAATGACCTAATGCAGAGAACACTACCATTGTGGCCATGGTGATCTGAAAGAACAATCATATAAATTTAATGCCAATCCTAAAGGGTTACGAAGTTCATAAATATTTTCAGCAGCATATGAAAAATAGTATCGGTAATATGAAAAATGTATCCTATATCTGAATTGTATGAAATCATTAATATTGATTATAAATAACAGGGATCCAAGTATGGAGCCCAGAGGCCATTACATATGCTGCTCCTACAATCATATTCCATCCAACAACACATTCTGCTTACCAATCCTGAAATAAATGAAGAGAGCCATTAATCCCATAATTTAAGTATTGTCTGTTATTTCATTGTGTGTTATTTAATTAAATCCTCACTATTGCTCTACATATAATGAGCGAGACCAGTTATTGTCAGTCTGTTCCTGCACTGTAAAGCGCCCACCGCAATTAATGTGTTACACACTGTGCTCAGATGTTATAAGGTGCTTTCAAAGGACCTTTTTTTTTGAAAAACATCAATAGTTTACTAAACCAGGTTCTCCACTGCTTCAACTGTTTTGTTTTAATTTAAAAGTGTGTGTAATTGAAAATATATGTTTATATTCTTAAAATATGAACATAATATTTTCAATAATAGTATATAACATAATAGAATATAAAATATGAAAATATTCTTAGGCGTAGACAGCTAAGATCTACCAGTGACAGTTAAATGTCTCTTGGCAAAAGATGATTCTGCATCAAATCCAAATACCTCAAGATTTTATTTGTGTTAGTAATGTTTGTAAATTACTGGAAAACAAGATACTTATTCTATTATTCGTCTGGAGAAAACTTGATAGGTCTGAATCAAATAATATGGGATCAATTGCTCAACAGAATATTAATAGTAATTTACATGAGCAAAGTTTAGTTCAGATGAATGGTTTTGATTAAAAAATTAGAATGCATAAAAATCTATTTTGAAAAAGTACTTTAATTTATCAATTACATCATATCCTCATAAAAAGGCTTATAATTCTTTATTTGAACTATAATATTTATAAAAAATTTGTTCTTTAACATTTATGAAATAATTAAAACTAATGTTATATAATGGAACAATATTAAAAATGCTAGGACTCCACCACTTCCCTTTTTTCCTGTTTGACCTTTCAATGGAATGAATCATTCATCTGTAACCAAAATATGTCTGTCAACATTATAACATGAACATATAGTACAAATATATTTTTTAATGAACATTTAATAGTTATGAGACATATCTTTGCAATCCTGGGTTGTGGCAAATAAACTGTTTTTTTCATGAACTTAGGCCTGAGATATCCTACTGAACTTTCGCATGAGTGTAAAATATTAATTTCTTGTAGTAATGGTAGTACTAAAATTATTGATTGAGATTTCTTTACATTATTGATAAATAATAGAGCCAAATGGCGAGGCTTGCAATGATATGTCTCATACTATAGCATTTACAGGTATATTGTATTACACATCAAAATGTACTAATTTCATCATCTACTTTCAAAAAATTTTATTACGCTTACAGCAAGTAGAGTTGTTGTGCAAAGTACTGTAATTAATAGAGAACAAATACCAACAATCCCAGTTTGATATATTTCACAGATCTTGAAACTTAGAGATCATGAATTTTATCTTTTGCATCTTTGCAGACAAATACTTTTGATTCAACAAGTGCTACCGCATTAAGCTCCTTTATTGCATAGATTTTTCTTTAACATACATTTCAACCAAACAAAGCCTTTATCTCTATTTCTTGTTTATAAAAACATTTTGAGCCAATATCTGCATATTCATCGCCATTGTTGTTATTGTCACTAACCTTCTCGTACATAAACGAAATAACAACAGCTGGTAATGACATCACTAGTCTAAATTAAGAAAACTGGCAATGATTAATGATGAATATCTATAGGTTAAATGTCATATTTGAGAATATCTATATCTAAAATCAATAATCATCATCCGATTGTGTTAGTGGCCACTCATTATAGGCTACTGTAGCCAAAAATATAAGACAAGCAACCTAAGTGGCTTTAAATAAGGCTACAAGAAATAGTTCTAATTAAATCTTCACTTTTAGTATATTTTGTAGGCTACATCTAAAATAAATCTTATTGTAGTTAAGATTATGTCTACTTACATGTAATTTAATCAAAAAGATGGTAAAGCTGTGGGGTGCAGAATTATGATTTTAAATCAGCTTCCAGTTGTCTTTCTAAGTTCTTTACCAAAGTGCTGTTTAGAAAAAGTAATTGTCCACCAGGTAAAAATTTATCTACGATCATAGCAATGGTGTCTAGTGTTTTTACTGCGCTTGAGGGATATGAAACAAGCTGAATGTGTTTTTCCAGTTCAGACACTATTAGATCTAGAACATTTTGAGCAAGTAGCATATTTCCATCTTTTTCAAATATTAATGAGAATCCAATGCCAGGTACACCTTCCCAAACAACATTAAATTCTTGGGATTTCCAGTTACTTTCTTTGTGAGATCCTCTTATTATTGTCTTCATATCTTTGTTTTGGATTGGTATAAGAGATTGCTTTAGCTTTAAAGAGTACAGCATGTGAACCTTCTTTATAATAAAATATAGTAGATTTTTCTTCTCAATACTAGAATCATACAAACATCCTTTTTCTTTTTCATTACCAGTCATAAATGGAGTATCATTACTGAGCCAAGCCGAATAAAATCTGTAGTAGGCTAGTTCTGGTTCTTCAGAATCCAATGTTTGCATTATAAATGCATAAACCATTTTGCCAGCAAAGTATATAACCTGTAAATTGACCAAACAATTACAAAATTATCAATATTTGTATAGGCCCTCAAGTCAGTGTCTTGCCCTGTCCTGGATATGTCTACACGGGTAGACTTTATTAAGCGGCCTACACTCGTTATTCGATTGCTATTATCGAATGGTTCGATTGTTTTTATCCTAAGGATAATTTGATATTACAATTTATTTAACCTAGCAGATGATTATTTAAACTTATTAGTTGTAGTAATTTTAATGTAAAAAATAAACAACAAGAAGTAACTAATATTTTGAGACTGTGTAAATGGTGATGAACATGAAGAAAATATGCAAGATATTTCTCACAAGTGACGAGATTTGTTTATGTAGCTTCAACATGTGGGTTTGGCTCCTGGTAACACACGGGGAGAATTATTTTCTCCATTTCAAAAAAGCGGTTTCTTCTTGATATCAAGCTGGGCATGTTATAAATATTGTAATTGTAAGGTTTCTTTGATAGGGTAGGGTCCAATAAGCGGACCCGGTTTTTTTATATCGAAATTGGCAAACGATATTACTTAATCATAACCATCGATATAATAAATCGATACTGATTAATTATTTTTAACAAATAACTCAAATAATCTATATGAACAGCTGTAAACACTTTCAAATAATACAATTAAGGTAATATTTTAAATTTCACATAAGTAACATTGTGTATTAAAAATGGCTGTCAATCTAAGGAAGCTCACGAAATTGCTTTAAAAGACGATAAAACATGTTTTTTATGGCTTCAGAATGTTGGGTTAGTACCTAAGAATCCATTATGTGATATTTGTGGAAAGGTAACAAATATGTAACTGTCAGAGGAGCTAACATGGTCGTCTTCAGATGCAAAAAAGAAGGTAATGGTGGACATAACTTGAGTAAAAACGTTTTCGTTCTGTTTCATTTAGTTAAAGTTATGAGTTTCCCTGATTTTGGTTATGTTCATTTATTATTTGTTACATCATTAAATTCACATTTTAATTTAAAACATATGATTGTTATTACTTTTATATCGATTGATAGTCTATGATTCGATATGCGAATATTAGGTATCGAGTATTAGGTATCGATGATTATATTCTTCGATATAAAAAACCGGGTCCGCTTATTGGACCCTACCCCTTTGATATCTAATTCCAGGCCACAGTTGGTTTTGTTGTTTTGTAAAATGTATGTATTTAAAATTGTAATTATGAGATTCTTCTTGTTACAGTAATTTATTATAACTCTTATTGTGTACGATTTTTACATACATCAAAGTTGGATAATAAACGGTTGGTATCAATTTACAATAACGTGACCATGGAAAGGTATGTTCATTTTTTTTTCCTGAAAACTACAATTTTTCCTGAAAACAATAGTGAAGAAAAAATTCGTCGGCAACAAAAATAAAAAAAGTTACGATTTTTTTAAATCCTCTGAAAACTCTGTTTTTGACAGTACCTCTGGCAATTTTACTGAAATGATGCTGACTAGTACGTTAATCCTGTCAACGATGCCTGCCCGCTGCGCAGTGCTGCGCACTGCTTGCTCTTTTAGAAAAAAAATTAACTCGAGCTTGCAAAAGTCGAATCCCAGATCACGTGATGCCCCTGATCCTTAACCCTCCAAGTGTTGTTCGACAAAATTTTGTCAGTTATTTTCCATCTTTAACGCAATAATGCCCGAAAGGCATCAATATAATACAATAATATACTTTCCCCCCAGTTTATATGCACCTGTGATAATAATACTTGGCTATAAATGCCCAACCCATGAAAAAAAGTCCATTTTTCATGGTCACGGTATTGTAAATAAATAAATACCAAACGGTTTGATAATAGCAATCGAATAAGGAGTGTAGGCTGCTTATTAAAGTCTCCCTTGTCTACACTGGATTTAGCCTATCAAATATTAGTGATTGGATCAAGTAAACTATCTTTACTAAAAAAACGTATTTTTATTAATAATTGGTTAATAAATGGCTAATTGTCAAATACAAATTATAAATACAATTGAATTAATATTAAATAAATATTGGCCTTATCATTTACCAGCAGTAAGTTACACAGTGACTCACTTGTTGATTCCAACTCACTCGCTAGAGGCCTACAAAAATTCTAAAAGTATAACAACATGAACTTTTTCTTACATGAATTGATTATTAGCTAACAAAACTTATCAAGCACCACAATAATACAAACTTAACATAATAAATGTATTAATCAACTAAATCGTGAACCTATCACTATTGTCTGTCTCAATTGTTTACTTTAAAATTATTTGTTTGTTTATTATTTGTCATCATCAGCTGTTCATTCGGTTTAGTTGTGAACTATTACCCTTGATGATCGACAGATTATACTAGAAGTACGCCATAGAGAAATAGACTGAGTATTCTCGTATAAAGAGCATCACAAAAGATGAACCTGAGTCACCCCTCCTTATTGGTTCAAATGTATTTCATTTAATCAATCATCAGAACTGGCGCTCAGTTTTAGTTCGCCGTATATCATTATCACTTTTTCAAGCAGTTTCACAGTCAGTAAGAACGAAAAGGTAGCTGTTTTCGGAGGTTTCCAACCAAACTGCAACTTTAAAAATTCATAACTCGGTAACTTAAGATCCTATTCATTCCAAATTTTTATACAATATAGGTAAATTGTACTGTGTTAACTAAGTAATTTTAGACTTATATGAAAACGTTTGTTATTAAATTAAATTACCATCTTAACTTTGACCGGGCAGTTCAAAAATCCGGCATTAATCACGTTAGACGAAGCTATTCAATTTATTATCTTGGGCTTGTAACTTTGTGAATCACTATTTAAAACTTGAAACTTTTAACACAGATTTCACTGAACAAGGTTTTGTTAATGTACCACGGCTGGCGCCTGCACATTTTCAAGGTACAAACCATCAGCCTACAATGGTAACACCACTCTGAGCAATAAAAATAAGTTACCAAAAGTCACAAGTTCAACACTGATTCTTTATTCTGTCAAGTGGATTTTAAAAAGTTATACTCCTGTTTTCAAATTCATACACATTGTAGTAATTGTAATTGTAATCGTAAAATATTAAAATGTCGATGTTTCTAAAAACCTTTTTTTACATATTTTACAAATATTTTATACATATTATACATTTATAGTTCAAGGACAATTTTTTTTAATTGGATTTAATTCTTTGTTGTAATTGACATTTTTTACTTTAAATATTAACACATTTGAATTTTTCAGTTTGACATAACGTTAACATTTATTTCGTTTCGAATTTTTGGACGAGAGAAGCTGAGAAACCTCTCATTACAATTAGTCCTAAAAGATTATTTGCGTTTGCTTCCGTAGTGACAGAATATTCGGGACGAGTAAGAGGAGGCCAGCTCTGTACCAGCCTTTCCAGTCAAAGCGGGCAGAAGTAGCACGATCTATGTCCAGGTTGGTAACTGCACTTAAAGAGCCTTACCAACTCCAACAGTCATCTTCCGCAGTAGACTAGACGTGTCGATCTTATATTGTTCCCCAATATATCGACATTTATGGTTAATGAAGTGCGCTCTTAGACATCTATAAAACTGTCCTTATGTAAGTAACACATAGGTTTTGCTGTACCCAGTGTGGGTTCAATTACAAAGTATAAACCAACCAGAAGTGACCTTCTTGGAGACATTTACGTTGATATATTGTATATTTCTCATTAAAAAAAATGATTTTTTGGTTGTGCGTTAATGAAGGGGAAATCACTTGAGGGGCTAGAACATTTTTATTTATCTCTATTCGTCTATCAGTCTATCTGTCCGCATGATGTCTTGAATACGAACTAACCTGTACATTTGAAATTTTCCATGAAGTTTGATTTTAATATTAGTAACACTAAGTTCTATGGAGGTGTATATCACTCCATGAGACTTGGCTAAGAGTTATCAAATATTTTTTACATTGGTCTTATTGGTAACCATGATAGCAGCGTGAAAATAGTAGAATAAATAAATTTTCAATAAAAGATGATATTTCATGAAATTGTACAATAATATGAGATTTTAATAAATTACATTTTCATTCATAGAGTGAAAAGAAAATATAATATACTATAGTGTAAGTCACAAATAGGTGACAGTACTTCATTTAAACTCACTCTTGCCTTGTAGTGACCTTCCTAGCATACACGAACTTTTGTAATTTAAACATTCTCATTAGATTTGTCGTACAAAATAAAAATGTGAATGTATCATGTGGGAAGATATCATAAGTCAGGTTTCATCTCTAAACTTGTTGTTAATTTAATAAAATAAAATATTTTAAAAATAAATATTTAATAAAATATTTTATACACTTGTATAAAATATTTCCAAATAATCACAGGATCTCACAAAATACAATCTTCACACGCCACAATACAAAAACCTCCATAAAGATTATTCAAATATTACTTCATGAACTTAATTGTTGATCAGCTGATATTGCCAACCTTTGCAAAGAAAATATGACGATAAAAAGTGTTGAATAAATGATCAGCTGTTACTCACAACCTAAACATTAGTTAATATTTTATGCAGATAAGAATATGCATTTTTGTGCGTCTGTTTTATTTTTAAATAAAGCTAAATTTCAATACCTATTATTAATTTTTTTCCTAAGTAATTCACATGAATCTTTTCAGTATTAAATGTTCTACAAATCTGTTTAAGAAAAAAATGACCTTTATTTAACATTTATGGAAGTAATCTTACGTTAAACACAAAAATGTGTTATTTCTTTGCACCAATTCTTGTGTTTTACGTAAGATATCTCTGAAAGTATTGCATTTACAGCTCTGGGACGAATGTTAATAAATTTTTCAGGTATAAAAACATAAAAAAACAATCGTATTTGTATCTTTGTAACTACCTTTACCATTTTTATACGGCCTGACTTCACCAAGGGTTCTGAAATCTTTCGCTAGGCGTAACTCGCTAACGAAGCGTTTCCGGGCATATGGTTATATGAACTTTTTTACTTGTTTTTAGCTATAGAATAAGCTCCCGAGAGATTGCCGTTTAGTTTTGAATCACCCTGTATATATATATATATATATACAGTATATATATAATAGTATATATATATATATATATATATATATATATATATATAGTTTGTAGCAAAATTAACACCAGGTTTGATACATTGAATAATGTAAATTGTAAATTTTATATTTGGCTGGTTCTCAAACAGGGTCAAAGCCAGCAGGAGGATATTGAGATGATAAAAGAAAACAATCCAAAAAATCATTTTTAAAACAATAAAAATTCAACAGGCCGTTTTACCTCTTTTGGCTTGTCCTCATCTTTCTACCCTTGTAAATAAAAATGAATCAGTAAATGCGTTGTTAAGAGCTAATCTCGAAAGTAGCTAAGCCAATTCAGTTAATTCTTCTTTTGCATTCGTTGGAGTTGGGTAAGTGTTTTTATGTGGGGACAAATCGGAAAAGTTTCCTGGAATTATTTTGGAATTTGGAATAATAATATTAATATTTACGGAACACAATATAAATTTCCGTAGACTAATGGTTATAGTCTCGGCTCTCTAACTGAGAGATCATGGGTTCAAATCCCGGGGAGGGCCAATTATGTATAGACACGAAACAGTGTACTTTGAATAAAACCAGTGAACATCGCAGCCTACATAGCAGAAGCTGAGGCTTAAAAGAGAGAGAGAAAAAAAACTAACAGTAAACAGCTGTTTACAATTTCAGCTGAAGTTTACCAAAGAGACAGAAAAATGTATTTACATTAAATTTTAGAAAATACTAAGTACACAGTGCTTGATCAGTAGTATTTTGCAGGTTGGAGGGGAAAAATTACCATCTATTTTTTTCTACATATTTCAACGGTGATCTGTTTAAAACTATCTAACACATAGGAAATATTATTTAAACGTTATTATAAAACCCACATTACTGAACAAAGCTGTGAGTGTTTGTAAGTATAGTATTGGAAAATGGTTGGTTCCTTTGACATAGTGTTATATTTTTACTGTGGCTGCAAGTAAAACAAGGAAATGCATACAAATATACCTCAATGGCCCATTCTTTAGAAGACTACAATCCGAAAAAAAACAAGAATTCTACCAAGCTAAACTTATTATAAAGACCAAAGTAGTATTTTTAAGCTTTCGAGCCAGTACCATTTTTTAAAACTTTTATTGAATCTCTTAACCATGAACACTAAAATAATAACTGCCAGATATATGCCTACTTTTGATTGAAAAATGACATAAGATATTACACATTAAAGCTTTCACTAAGAAGGACGCTCTCAAATCTTTAAAACTGCGTGTGGAGCCGCGGGTAACTGCTATTAACAAATATAATAACAATTATTAAATACTTCTGGATTACAATCTAACTAAGAAGCGCATAAAAGGAAATTTTAAAACTGTTACAGTTGGTGGTGGAAAATGGTGGCAAGTTTAGGAACTGCCCCTCCCCCTTGGAAAATATATAGCTGCGACTCTTACTGTACGTCTAAATGGTTATAAAACTAATTCATTAAGTATTTTGCAGTACATTATTTTTTACTTCCATTTGTCAATGAAATTGAAGGTACAATCTGTAAATGGTAATTAGATAACTATAGTTGTAATGGACTATAGTTATCCATAACAAACTCGTTGAAGGAGAAAATATGAAACAGCGATAGTTTTATCTATACATTACGTGTATTGGTACTGGGTAGTTAATAAAACAAAGAAATATATATTTTACAAATTCTTTCTTTCTGAGAAATTCTATTTATAAAAATAATTATATATGCTGAAAACAAACGTATACATTTATATAGATTAAAGTTGAGTAAGTAGTTTTTTTAAACACAGGCCTTTACAGTGGCGGTATACAGTCTACGTACTCACCAAGTTTGGTAGTGTTTACTCAAACACTTTTAGAGGTGTCACAAAAACACTTGTTCGGTACTTTTTTCCACTAGAAATACGATTAATACAATATGCGTATTAATATAATACAGTATACCGTAAAAGATATTGATTTGTCAAGAAAAAATGTTTATCCAATTAAAAAAACAAGTGGAGACTAATATTTGGATTTCCTTTTAACTCAAGTCTGAGTTAATTTTTGGAAGCCTGTACATATGATTTTCTAAATTTTTTTATTTTACATATTGTGATATGCTCAACACTTGGCGTCAGTAAACCAAAGCTACTTTATATGCAATAATATTGTTTTCATCACTCAGTATGGTAATGACTACTTTCCAATACAGCACAGATCTGGGAAAGTCATTGTTGCCCTCGTAGCTAAGTCAGTAAATGATAAAATATTTTACCGTTTTTCCAAAAAGGAATACAACACACTTGACGGATTATTGAATTGAACGTAATCTATGACAACTAATTCATAAATTAGTGTTTCGGAAACTCATAGGTTCAAGAAATGTACAACGTAAGTTTGTCATAAACACAACTTTATTGGAAATTTAACAACACAATGTAAGTATAGAATTCACACATATAACAAAATATGAATTTAGACATTTACTTAGATATCACAGTTGGCCAGATAAACTGAGATATATTTGGCCTTATATTTAAATTAATAAATATACACTTAAAAATAATAAATCACATATACCTAAACGTCTTAATGTCTGACTCATCTTGATTTCTTATATAGTTATACTATGGTTCTCAGAATATAAGTCTACTGTTAAGGAGTTTTAATTGAAATGTTTAAAACATAAGAGTGAATTTAAATTAAGATAACTATAAAACCCTGTATAGTATTATAAGTTATTAAATTAATTTATAAGGGAAAAAGTTTTGAGGTTATTAGTAAGATTCTGAATTTATTTAGGAACAGGTTAGAAGACATTAGTAAAAATAAATAACGGTGAAGTAGATTAAAGGTTTTAGTTTTAGTTCATGCAGTTAAGTTTAGTTTTTTAACTCAGGACATAAGTGATTATAACTTATATTTTTATTTGGCTTAAAGTAATAAACAACTAACTGTTATTCAAAATTGTTTTGCAATACACAAAATTACAAGTTCATAAATATGCAAAATAACTGAATAGTTTATTAAAAACGTGCAATACAGTGATATAAGTAATTCTAGAAGGATTGGACAAATCTCTCTAATTATTATAGCTCAGTATTTTAATAATCTTTATGTTTTGAAAAGGGAAAAATTTTAAGATTTGTATACATTATAATTTGGAATATATAATTGACTGCCAAATGATTACAAAACTATAACATCTAATTGAGTTTTTGCTTCTTTTATTTAGTGTTTGATTTTTGTCCAACCTGTACATAAAAAACGTAAATAACTACTTGTATCGTAAGTAACATTAAATGTATTACTCGTAAAACATAATTTGTTAAAGTCTTCACTTACGATAATTATTTTACTTAACACACACAAATTACAAAATAACATTCTCACAAGTAAATATAACACACGTAGACAAACACGCAAATAAATAAATAAATAATAGAAATAATTAAAACTAAGAAACAGTATAAAATGAAAGTGATAAATAAATTTATATCAAAAATAAAAATCACATACCATTCTTAACAACAAAGTTGTAAATAGGAATTATCAGATTGTAATAAACATTTGCATTGCAAAATATATATAAAGCAACACATAAAATTTGCTGTAAATAAAACAACTTACAACATTTCCAATGTGGAAATATAAAACTATGCACATTACATAACTTAAATCTAAGTTTAATACAAATCCGTTGTCATTTTAGGAATAAAATAAATACTGGGTAAAAATGTAATACCTATTGTACTAATACTGAAGGAATATAATGATGTGAGAAAATATTAATAAAACTAGTTGTTCTAAGGATAGTAGAGATTTTTTAATTGAGGAAGGCAAGACGAATTTTGAACCCAATTTTGGACCATCTTGAGCAATTTTTGGCAAGACCGAACACAGACACGATTGTACTGTAATTGTACTGTTTTCCCTCCGCCAATATTACTCCAATGGTTTGTACAGTTTTTGCAATTTCTTCAATTTCCTTCGCTTCTCTTTTCGAAGAGCTTTGCCTTTTATGTGATATCTGTAACACGTCATAAGTTGGTGAATGTCTTGCCACAGTGGGTCTTGGAAAACCAAAACAAGCTTTGAAACGAAAAAAAAATGAATTAGCGTTGTTCAGAATTCATAAATAAAATACAAAATAAAATAAGACAGATCAGAGAAATAATGAAAATTACTTAATATTTAACTTAAGAGAGTATTAACATATTGAACTTTGCTATAAATATAACAATGGGTAAAATTGATTTGCTCTTTACTTGGTGCGAGGACTTAGAAATTTAAACACTAGGATACAAATACGTTTTAGCCATTGTTATACTTAAATAAAAATAAAAATAATAATACTTGAAAAACTTAAAACCTAATAAATCATCACAGAAATCAAAAGTAGTGATAATAATATAGTCGCAAATAAAAGCTTTATCCGGAAGCGATCGATTGTTGCCATTATTAAGCGAGCGGATGTTGCCATTACTTTTTGAGCGCTCTTATGAGCTGCTTGACCCTGATGAGGCGGTTCCAGCCGGACAGGTAGTCGCGATACTTGAACAAGACCCCGTTGTCCCGGATCATCCTGTGAGTGAAGTCCGGGACGTCCCGTTCCTTCTGGGACATGATGGTGCGGCCTACTGCGGGGCCAAAGGAAAGATCCAAGGACCACAGAGCAGACTCTATCTCGCACAGCGTCTACACAATTAAACAACGTAACCTTCAGAACTGTTTAAAATGAATAAAGCAGGACTGCAAACATTCACCCTCAGAAAAGTACATATCTCTCTTATTAGTATTAGTATGGCTGGAACTCTGTAGAGAGTCCTTAACATTGTGATGGTTCCAATTTGTATCAGGGACCAAATGTAATTTTTATCAAAACTGAACGATAAGCAGTTAGTTCATTTCTGCTTAAATATCTAAATAGTAATTTATTTTTTACTTCATACTTATTATTTTATTTATATTTAAATAACTTCGCATAGTCTGAACTCTACAATGCGTAACTGCTGTAATTTATAAAAAGTTTTTCCTAGAATAAAGACATGCGAATACTGAATTATGGATGAAGCAGCACTAGAGATAACGTGATATCTGTCTTATAGATAAACACAATCATTTGCAGCCACCAGACATAGTGGATTTATTGATGCTCAGCCTAGGACGAAATCTAGGTTCGAAAAAGTAGATCATTGGAATCAACTTTGTTCCAGGTTTGGATAGGTCCTTATGACCCAATCGGCCGAAACAGAAATAAATATTAGAATAATGGGTAGCCATTCAAGGATGTTCAAAATACATGATGAATTCAGTTCCATCAATGCATAGTCTAAAAAAGACTTAGGCTACGTATGTCAGGGATGTGTAAGATTACACACCTGTTTGAGCGTGCCGATGAGGTCGTGTAGAGCCTGTTGTCTCGGGGAGTAGTCGTAGCTGAGGTACTCGTCCCTGTAGATCTGCTCGAAGGCGACTGCGAACTTTTGGAGGTCTGTTAGCAAAACAGGCAAGTACCTCGCGATCTGGAATCATCGTATATCTTCAGCTCGATAATTAATTAAATGTGTAAACATGAGAAGAAACATGTAGACTCTGTTCTTGAGGCATGAACAGCGCCTAAATATTCAGTCTTTGTTGTAATTAATGATATTTTTTGATGACTCAATCTCGTTCTTTTCAATGTACAAGTAGGCGACTTCCTCGATTTCATGAAGTCTATTTTTCATACTTTTAAGAGAATCGAGCTCTTGAAATAGTATCAACAGTGTAATATTTGTTATTTCCTGAGTTTAAAACAGCGAATTAGTCATTGATCTAAAATATACAATAACTCATATTGTTATTATCACATAAATAAATAGTTGTTAGAATATTCATCGATCACGTAACCGTCGTTGGTGGTGATCATTTTGAAATACGTTTACTTCACATTGGAGGAGTTTGTGATACTCAGAAATTTCTTAAAATAGATCAAACTGAAATTCTATTTTGAGGCATAAAACATACTCTTTTGGTAAGCGGAATAGAAATATGCAATACCACTAAAGTTTGATGTTTTATGTCAATAGAAATGAACATTGGATATATTGCAAAGCACAGGTAAGTCTTTCTTTCCAATTCAATAATTTAGTAATTCCTGTTGGAAATACATTTCTTCTAAATATTATAATTTTATACTTAGGTCTAAGCTTGAGTAGCACTTACCTCGTTGGCGGTGAAGGTTTCGACAGCCAAGATTGCCTCCACATCACCCTTGCTTGGCACCCAGTTAGGGATGTACTGACGGTCCAGCACTCCTCTCCTTACCTTAAAACATAACTCTCGGCGTTAGAACCTTTGAATGTCAATTATTAGCATGAGAATAATTATATTTGTCGTGAATATCTGTATTGTTTTATCCAACCTTACGTTGATTGGAGTTATAAATGGAGGAATGGAGGAACTAAGAAGGAAGACATAAATAGTAGGTATATGACCAGAAAGTTCTATGAGATAAAAGGAAGAGTTATTCAACCCCATCACTTTCTGAGTTCGGGCTCACCTTTTATTCTCACGCTTGTCTAGTTTAATTGATTTCTGCATCAAGCTGGATATATGGAACTATACCAGTATCATAGAATACCATGGTAAACCCCTATCTCTCCCCAAACACACTTAGCCGGCTACAGCACTATGCCATCATAAACTTACCTCTATGTAAAGCTTGTCGAACTCCTTGTAGACGAGGAGCTCCCTCGCCGTCTTCAACTGGTGTCGCACCTTCTGCAGACTCTTGGCGAGTTGCTCGTGCCAGCTGATGTTCCCCTCGGAGAATTCATCCTGCTCATCCTCCGTAGAGTCGAGAGAATCGATAAGGTCGGTGGGCGGTGGAGAGGGCGTGATTCCACAAGCGTTGTCCCAGAAGGGTTGAGCCAACTCGAATACCGGGACCTCTACCGGCACTGCCAGCAGGCCTGAGAGAGGCGACAGGAGGAGTAGAAATCTGATCAGGCAGTCCACTGGAAGTGAAGGATTTGAGTTAGACGGTTCGGGATGATAAAAATAATCGAGACATTGTAATACTCATTTAGATGAGTTGACTGAACAGGGTATTAAGATGGACTAATTGGGTTGTCTATATCTTGCCAGTTCAAAAGTCTAATTACCTCTCAATCTTATATCCCGAAACATCAAAAGTTTTGAATGGCTATGATCGTAAGTTTTAACCTTTCTTATAATTCAAATTTGAATATATTACATGTTAAAATTGGTTCGTGTATTCCTTAAACTAGAAAGTATGTCTGAACTGATGATAAAACATTTCCAGAATGTACAGAATAGGTTAGAATCGAAGCTTTCGGGGATATAAATCTTCCAAAGTCTGAACAATAGTAAATATGTATCTTTTTAATTCTAGATACAATACCCGATAAAGTGGTACCTGATAATTTAACCTAAGTACATAGATGCCTAATTACCTAAGCACCTAATGAAGAATTATTAGTTTGAGCTGCAACAATGCGGGAGCACAAACTACAATAGCGTCTCCCTACCTTATGCCTTGGGTAAGGAAGCAGTTCTCGAGAGGGAGGTACGCATAGAGGCTTCCTAATTTAATTCAGAATTTCATTGAAACACACAAAAAATAAGGTATAACATTCTTTCCGTTTTTAGTTCACATTGTGATGATGGGGCCAAATATGTTAAGTAAATACAATTTTAAATGTTGTGTACTTTGGGAAATTTTATTTCAAGGCCTCTTTAAACTTTTTGAATTATTGTTACGGCCAAAAACTAATTAAGATTTAATTTGGTTGGAATAGCAGCGTAGCTGTATTTGGGTTACGGCTTAGATTTGAAGGAATACGTTTTAGAAAAAGGTTCTATAGACAACAAAGTAAGATATTTATTAAATACTCGTATTTTTTAATTTCTTCTGGCTTATTACAGAATATGCTCTATAAATTTCATTCACCCATGGGTAAACCTTACATTAATTCCCTTGTTTTAAATTGATTTTATGTTTCAGAACATTGACGCTTTCTATAGAGAATGTATTCCAGGAATTTAGTTTATTTTACATAAAATTGTGATTAAAACAACGTTTTTAAGTATCCAAACCCTTTTCAAATGAAATTGCTTACCGTATATAGTTCACAGAAAAAATCATTTAATTTTTAATAAGAAAATGTACTATATCGATTTGAAGTTGACATGCGTTAAACGTGTAACAGGCAAAACATGTAGGTACTGTGAGCAAAAGATTTTATAAAAAATTACAACGATTCGCAATATGAATATAGTTTGTTTCAGCTTATATACCTTCCGGTGGATAATTCGGTTAAAACATTTTTACTTTCTGTTGTTATTAAAATCACGGCATATACAAAACATAAGAGAAGATTTAACGGGTTAATTTACAATTTCAATGTGGAAACGTTAATTGGGTCTAATGTAATAAATGTAATTGAAGTATGAAAGCATCAGGTGTACTAAAACCTTCGTATTGCCTTCTTACGTTAAATTTTGATTTTACTAGTGAATAAATAGTAATTAAATTATTTTGTCTTTATATTTATACTTATGACTATTATCGATAATGAATCCATAAATTAACAGCCGCGTATAAACAGAAACTTAACACAAAAAGCTAAGATGCCACAATTAGATTTTCCAACATTTCCAAGCTGAAATCCGAATGAGCGGTCATCGGCACCATTTCTTTCTGTAGATTTATCATACCTAACGATAAAAGATTTAAATTTTAGAAACATATCGAGCTAATGGAACCATAAGTGCACTGTTCTGATGTTGCACAGCAGCGGCCAAGATTGCCAGAACCATTATAATGCAAATGTTTATTACATGGGCGGAGGGCACTAAAATATGTAATTCAAATAGTTATTTGTTTTCTAAAATTGTAGAACACCTGCAGAACAAACATTTTCTAATATTTACACGTTATTTAAATTTATGAAGCTTATTAAAAGCAAAATCTGTTTTCAACTAAATATTGTTATTTGAATATATCGGTTTATATGTGATGAGGTGTATAATTTCAGTATAAAAATAAACTGTATATGATAAAAATAAACTGTATATGTATATGATAAAAATAAACAATAATGTATTTATGCAGCTGCACGAGCAACTGCACAGAGCCAAGGCCAGTTCAGCCGAGAGTGCACCTCCACTTACTTGTTTCAGTTCGGAAAGTAGGTAAAGTATCCAAGGGGTCACGGGATGTCGTGGCGGTGGAGATGGCCCAACTGATATGGCTGTGAGCCGACAGTGATAGGTATATATTGATACCTGGCTCTTATCACCTACAGCAGTTCGTGGAAACCCCCGGTGACGCGCTCACTGTCGCTGCCAGTGCCACTGCCACAGACGCTGTCGTCTTCAGCCAGACGTCACGGTGGTGATGCATGTGGGGGGGTGTGTCCGGCAAACAGATCGACAGCTGTCGGTTCACCGAAGGTGCTAACCGCTCTTTGCATATTGCATTCAACACTGTGGATTGTATTTCCGAGCGATGATTCCATCGCCTGTCACCTTCTATATATCTTTAGCGTCCACCCTGTTTTGGACCAGTGTTTTGGAATATAATTTTTTAAACCATAGGTCTTCGTTGCTCGAATTCTAGCAAAGGTGTTTATACACTGGAATATAAGCAGTTCTATCGGATAAATGTAAACCTTTTATGATAGACCATCTATTTGAAGCATTGGTAAAGATGCAATACAAATTTTGCAATTATTATTCTGATGTGCAATTAAAAGAAATAATTAGGTGTGCGCCACACTATGTGTTACATACAAGGATTCACTAGAGTTGGGTGCAAAATCTCTAGTCTATAGCTCATTTATTCTCAAGATGTCCTGCGGGCAGATCATAAAAAAATAAATATTTACTAAAGAGAAATTGTGTTAGCCTAGTGGTGATTAGCTTCAATGTCACTCAACCAAATTCATTTGTTGGACAAGTACAACCATATAACTCATTCTCGTCGACGAAAATGAAGTTTCATGCAAAAAGTGTAAAGTCTATTATATCTATAGATCTTGCTTCATTTTTTATTATTAAGTTACCATAACGGAGTGTTTAAATATGAAATATCCGGTGAGCTAGGGAGGGAACAACAACGCAAGAGTGGACTGAAATTAAATACTGTCACCAACTTGTAGCAATGACTTCCCACCCTATTACTTGTTTCGCCATATGAATAAAAGTCACATGTTGAAATCTCATATTGCTGGAATGAGGTTATTTACAAATATATTTATTCTCGAATTCTTTCGCTACAATCATAGTTACGGATAAGACAAAAGTAAAAATATTAACCAACGGTAAGCCAAATCCTGTGGTGTGACATGCATCATCGTCAAACTCAGTGTTACTTATATAGAAATGAAGCTTTATGTAAAATTTCAAGCCTATATAGGTCAGTTCGTTTTCGAGATATAGTGCAGATAGACAGACAGAAATGAACCTTTTTCTACCCCTCTGGTGATAGGTTTCGCTAATGCTCAGCCAATAATAATAATAATGGTAACTAGTTTTCAAATGTTCACAATAATTAGTATGTAAGATGTACAATGTAAGTGTTTTCGTCAATGAAGCTTGTTTACTCGCTGCCTCGTTCGTAATTAGAAAAAGTGATGCTTAATTTAAGAACAAACACTCCATAGTCAAATCTGAGTTAGATTTTTTATTATAGTGTGGCGTTTACCACTTTATTTTGTTGGCCGGTGTTCGGGCTACAGTCTCTAGGCTACAGCTGGTGCTGTCGTCTGCTCTGTTAGTTGTGCCAACCTCTTTGCTAGCAGCTGTTTTTACTACTGGTCTTTACTGATTGCCTTACTAAGTTTATTCAGATAGAGGCTTAGCTGATCGCTTCTCTTATAACGAGCTCCGAGTGCAGACGTCTTTCATATTTCTAATGGAAAGACATTTGTAATTTCGTTCTTCAAAGCCGGCTGCCCCGCTCCCTATAAGTCCCGGCAGTGTTACTACGAGTCCTTGCCTTCCGGAGAAGGTCCGCGTACCTCACAATTTTATATTAGGGCCCAGTACTGCTTCCAAATTCAGTGAAGCAACGCTTAAACCTTTAAGCAACAATTAACATTTTAATAGTATAATATACAGTAATTGGATACGAGTTTCCTCCAGAACAAAGAGTATCAACATATCTTCAAATAATTAATGAACTCGTCAACATTTCGCCGTGCATAGTCCTTACGTAGCAGTCCTGAATATAACATAGACGAGATTGTCTTATAGAGTTCAAAAGCTTATTCTGAAAAAAGTTGGAAGGAAGTTTAAAGCAGGAAGGTATGTTGTTATTTATGTATTGTAGTATGAAGCTATATAAATATTAATACAATAGAACTTTTTAACCTAAGCATTTCATTTGTCAGGCAAAACCTAGTAAGAATTCCACTATAATTGAGTTATTTATGGTAGATACTCAAAACCTTGCATTGAAATATACCTAACTACAGAGAATGCTTGGTCCGAACTAAAACTGTAAAATAGTGTTTATATTTTTTATGCAGTTTCCTTAGGTGTAAGCTATATTTCACAAGTTAGATAAGTTCTATAACTTACTTTTTGAATCGTATTAACTTTTCAGGAAAATGTTTTTTGTAATAATTTGTTTTTTATTTATATATTACATTGAAGATAATTAACTATCATCTCATGTTCTCATGCTGACTCTAAAATTTGGAGCATACATCAAGAACATGTTGAACTAAAGAAAACATGAACACTAAAAGAGAGAGAATCCTCACATACTGATAAGATAACAATAAATTACTTTTGATTTGTATGGAAACCTCGAAATGTTCTTGGAGTTTATTATCGATTGACTGTCGGTAAAGGTAAATTGTGCACAAAAACATCTGTATGAATCGTAAAAACAATATAATAAATAAAAACTTCACTACAAATTCGTATTAGCTGTATACGTGTTATCACTCTATTCAGGTTCGAACGTATAGAGTTCTTTATTGACAAGAATGTATTACATCTAAAAATAACGCTTGTTATGAACTGAGCAATGTTTATTTTGTACCGTTGATTGATAATACATTTATAAAAGTTAATAATACAATTCAAACCATTGTTTTCCGTCTGAAAGGGTTTAACCGAGATGTCAATATTGACCTGATAACATTCAGTACAGTACTTGAACTCAACGACCTGAGTCACCGCATCAAATTAAGGTATTTAATATATTTATTGTGTTATATATAATGTTTTTCTTTTGTGCGATAATACCTTTATCGTTGAAAACATTTCTAAGTTTAGGCACCAAAACACTCAATTTCTGTTCAATAGTAACTCGACATACGTTAAGGAAGACGTGCGAGGTGTGGAAGAATAACAGGGATTTAGATTAGTCAGGGAGTCCCCAAGTAGCAAGATAAAGTGATTTGTCACATACAATGGGAAGTGATTAAAGTAATGAATCAAATGTTTACAGTTTTAAACAGCATGTTCAAACTCTTGAATAACAATGAAAGTATAGCGTCAAGAGTATGTACACTATAATTCACCTTCGGACCCAAAGGACTTGAGATTTACTGTAGGTTACAACATATTACATAACAATACAATAGTATAAATATTGTACTTTTTATGAACGCGATATGAATACACCATGTGTTGCTTTGTTTAAAGTTTGTCATTGACGATAAAGGGTTTGAAAGGATAACAGGATTTCGGACATTTGCCATTGTTATAAGTTACATGGTGTTATACTTTTTGTAAAATATAACGATGGCAAATTTCCGAAATTCTTAGCCTTTCATATTGACTATCCCAACATATTGAGACGGAATCATGTAAAGTACATTAACATATCAGCTGATTCTCCAACTGTGAGAACTATGATTCTCATCTTTCAGTACCTTAAAGAGGAGTTTATGAATACTCATCCACACTAGTAGAAATTAGATAGTAGAAAGATACTTGAAACTTGAGGCTTGAAACTTGGTACATAGGTTCATTTTGGTCCATGGAAGAAACCCTATTGATTTTGGAGTGAAATGGCAGTCCGTTCGTCTATCCAAGCGATAACTCTTTCATTACGTTCTGTCAGTTCCTTCGATATTCCATTGTATCAGTTTATTGCCAGTAAAAATCCTATAATACAGAATATTCTGTTTCTATACACCACAACTGTTTGCCCTCTTGTGAAAGCATTATCTCCTTGATACGCTTGAATCTCATGATAAGAATGAGATCCTTTGTGGAACTAAGCATAACTTCTTGATATACTTGAAAGTGATGACAAGCATGAGAACCTAGGTTTAACCGGGCATGAAGATATGTATGAACTCCTTGATTAGCTTGTGCATGATTACAACAATGAAATCCTTGGTGAAATTATGTACTATGATGTTCACGAGCTCCTGGTTATGCTTGAAAGTTTTCAAATTTAAATATCTTTATTGAGGAGGAGAGAATAATTTATATAGCAATCGTCAGAACGATTTGATTAACACTTTTACAAACGCACCTGGTCAACACAATGGAACGCTTTAATTACGTCGAGAAATATACGAAATTTCTAATTTCGATCTTCCAACCTCTCTACAATCATGTCCAAGTTTTCGTAAGGGTTGCTTCAAATATTTATGACCTTAGCATTGTCTCGAACTGGAAATACAAGAACCAGATCCACTCATGCTACCACAGTAGTGGCATTGCTTGAGGATTTTGGATTTACTCGAGTTTTTAAATCTTGTATAGAAATTAATGTGGTTTGATCAATAACTGCAAATCTTAAAGTACAACCAAAGACATGATACCTAGAAAAACAAGTGACAAGTGATACAACAATTAAGCGATTTGAGAGATTGGATACACAGGTAATAGAAACATTTGATCATTGGAGTCATGGGAGTCATAACCAGGCTTCTGATAAATCAAGGAGTAAAGGATTAGGAGACCAACATACTTACTCAGAAAAGATAAAGGAATCAAAAAGACAGCAAGAGGTTCAGAGGTGTGATAGTCATTACTTACTGTAAGTTAGAGATGAAAGTTGTGAATTTTAGAACGGAAGATTTTTAAGGTTTTGCAGTTGGTTGGATATCAGCATGCTACTCCATTATGCTTTCTCGTTAGAGTTAATGGAATTAATATTCATGCATTGCATTGCAAGACTCAGTTTAGCCTTCTTAGTGTCATTCCGTGATCATCCACTATACTTTAAATTGTTAGAGGCTACCTGACCTGAGTCTGCAATACGTATATATCTCATACACTATCTAATGTCCCTGCAAACGTCGTACTACAAATACTGAAACTATTATTGTTTAGCAAACTATTGCGGCTATTCACTGGCAAGTTGCCTTCTGTCTCACCTCCTCAGGTGTCCTGAACAGCATTGTTGCTCTTAGAAAAACCCGAAAAAATCCATGTAATTTTCTTTCCATGAGATGGTTGTTACATAAAGTGGATATTATCTCTAGAATTAATAATTTCTACAATGAGTGAAATTTAATTTATTTATTTCGAGAGATTTTAAATACAGTTTGCGTGTTATTTTTGTGAAACATGTAAACAAGACAACAAGTTATTTGTGATCTATTTTTGCAACAATTTTCAACTTGTTTGAGCTTTTTGTCGGACAGTTATCGGTTCCACAAGCCGCCACCCTCCATGTATAGAATCACTGTAGACGACAATGTTTACCAAAATAAATTCAAGTGGAACAGTAATCGTGAATGAAAGATAACATAAATCAGTCTCAATAATAACACTATTGGGTGATCTAATAGATTACGTTCGCTACTCAGAAGTCTCAACTGAGCACAGTATCTCATGTTCGCGCGGTATGCGAAGTGGTAGCTGCGATAGGATATCACCGGCAGTACAGGAGTCACACCGGAAGCCGCTACTCTCGCAGGTCACGTGTCTCTAGAGATACCGCGGTGGCAGCTGGAAGAGGCACGTGACTTGAGGTAAACAAACGTCATCGATGACGGCACCGCGCGAGTGAGAACATGAACAGACACGAGAAATCTTGCACTAAATCTTCAGCGACGCGACTCGTGCTCCAGACCGTTTATTGCGGGCTTCTCTGTACACGGCTGTGCTTTTGGTTGGTCAAATCAAACAGCGATTTATTAAGCAAACAGAGCTCACTTTGAAGTCCGGGTATTCACGTGGCAGGATCTTCCATATGTCATGTTCACTTCTGTGAAGTCTTCAGCAGTCTTAGGAATTTGTTGCCAATTCCTAAGAATTACTATTGCGAGAGTGACTGATAGCAAATGGAAAAGAAAGATACGCTGAAGACTGATCTAGATTTTGATGAGAATATGGACGTAAATGTTCACACGAATAAGAATGGTGAAAAGGGTCAGCAAAATGGGAAATTTTCGGTTATGGAGTCTCTACCCTTAAAAGTCTCAAAACAGGTTTTTTGAATTTTATAAGTTGCCATTAAATGTAATAATGACTTATGCCATAAACGGTCTAATACGTCACAAAACAAAATTATTTACTTTACTTCGTATAGAAGTCTGAAACTTGTTACAGCTCAACTTCCACAGTAAAAATAAACTGTAAACAAAAAAAGTTAAACAAAAAATTTTGCTATGAAAACATTAAAGTTTTTGATGAATGAATAAGTATTGTGAGTAACGAAAACAATAGGTTTTTATAAACACTGTGTAATAATTAAATAAGATGCAAGTACGAGTATTACGTTGTTATCATGACAACTAAACACATAATTTTTTCTTGCGTGCTACGGATTTTATAAGTTTGAAGATTGCACTTTTAGAAATTTTGAGAAATAGCCTATACTATAAAAAATATTGAAATACAAGTTTTAGCCGTTTTATTGCTTAACGTGCTAGTGTTACTGTAACTTTACATTACAAATTTTTAAACTTCCCCCAAAAAGCCCTAGGGGTTTTTGTTTCCTAGAAGGGTGTCGTGGGTTTTTCTATTTTTGTTGAGCGAAAGTTGAGAGGATCCATCCATGCTTTTAACTTAATTAGTTTTAATGAGCTGCCATTTTCTATTTGGTTGATATAGAACGCTCTAGTATCCATTGTTCTTCCTCTTTTTTCTTGACCTTTAAAATGAGGTGTGACTTGATGGGTCTTCAAATTTAAAAACTTTGAGCCGCCACCCCCAAAATCCCATTTTGGGGAAATGGGCAAAGTTGTAACAGTGACTACAAAGTCCACTTCTATTTCCTAGAAAGGTGTCCCGAGTTCTATCCCTCTATCTTTATCCATCAAAAACTAAACAGAGTGTATCGTCACTTTTAACTCACACTGTAAGTTTATGGCCATTGTAATTTACAATAGTATACGATAGTTTACAATAGTCTTAGTATTTTTTTTGCTCCATAGTTAATTTTACATTGTTTCCTGATCATGAATATACATATACACATACACGGGTCTGATAAGCCTACTTCTGATAAATAAGATGGGTTTTATGACAGTCAACGGTCACAAATATATAGTAAATGTTAGACAGTAACTTTGTCTTTTATATCTGCATTACAGTACTGACCAAACCCTTCATAATTAATATTGGCTAAATTATAGTCAAAAGTATAATTGTAATAAAACTTTTAATTTTCTTATCATGACATTTTCTTGCTCTGTATTCAACAGTGGTTTCATAAAAGGTTGAAATAATAAGGGTTGTTACTGTCGAATCTTACTCTATGCTTTCAAGTTTATAATGTAAACAAATTGAAAACAGTGGTTAAATTAATTAAACATATGGTTGTGCTGTCATAAACAATGTTTACGCAGCACAGTTTATTCATTCAACAGACATATAGTATCTGTTTTTCTGTACTGCAACTTTAGAGACCAATATGGGCTTTTTTACAACTTTAGAGACCAGTAGGCGTAGCTCTGAGAGATTTTCGAAATAATAATAGGCCTATATGTTAACCAGAAACCCTAAGCATGTCAGTGGAAAATTTTAGTACAATCGGTTGAATGGTTTACCCGTGAAAGCATAAAAAACAAAAAACTCACATTCGCATTTATAATATTTTTAAGGCTTACAAGCAAATCAAGTACACGTGATTAAAACGCCTTTATACGCGTATTCCTATTTATATCTTATGAGGATTCAAAATGTTGGGATTTTAAAAAGTTTTAAAAAATATATTAACATGTCAACTGTTAAATAAGCGTCATATCACCAGTTTTGTAAAATTTAACTTCCAAATTATCGCATCTTCTGTTCGATAATTCGAGAAGATCAAAACTTTCGTCCATTTGCACAAGAAGGTGTATTTAACACTAATATCAAATCTTACACTATATTGTTTTAAGATATAAGATAAAAAACCATTAAATTTTGAGCTTTCTATAACATGAAACACGGTTTTGGCAGATTAAGGTACCTCATTTTGTCGTCTATTAAGGTAAAAATAACTTCAAGGACGGGTGAGCTATATAGGAAAATAGCACATCTTTTGTGTAGATCTTTGTTTTGCTAATCTACTTCAAGTTGTAAAACGACCAGATAGATCTTACAAGATGTTCAAGAAACTATTTTGTTTTAATTTTATTTACAAGAATGTTAAATTTTTATTTAAGTTTGCTCATTAGGTTTGTACATTGTGTATACATTTTGTTGTTTAAGTTACTTTATTGATTTATTACATTGTGTATACCATTGTATATAATGTGTTATTGTAATATTTTCAAAAATAAATCATATTCTATTCTATTATTAGTTGCCCTTACTGGAATTAACTTAAAAACTCCTTTCCAAAAAGGGATTAGGGGCTGAATTTAAGAAGTATAATAATTAGATAGAGTATATCTTACAAGATCTGGTACGATAGGTTCGAAACCAGTCACATTTAAATATACAATCACTGTTGCTTCGAAAGCTAGGAGGAATTAGAACATTTTAAATTTATACCACCCAATTAAAAGAAAAATCTAGTGTTATGTTTTACAGTTTCTTGATGCCATGTCGACTTTTCTATACCACAGGGGATGCTTGCTTATCTGGGATGAATAATGAGTTTACACAGTTGTAGTAATTTAGGTGGTGCAGTGGAAATTCCTGTTGTGAACTGTCTGACATTTTACTGGCCTAATTATAATAGGCTAAATATGCGAAGGGAATGTTAACTTCCCGTTTTTTTTCAGATTGTTATGCAAGATTATTTTACTAAGGACAAAAGTTATCTGAATCATATGATATAAATCTAAGTTACAAACGATACATTTCGTATGAGGATCTCGTAGTGTTCTTGTTTTTCTAAAAAGTCCCAATAGTTTGGTGTATGTTTGGCTTCACAAACATAGACTTTCGAGATGTGTAGGCTTGCCTAAGAATTGTGTACAGGTCCTGTTGTCTAGTAGTGTCATTGTGTGTCAAACGATGTCCTCAGGCATCATATACTTTTGTGCTGTGTACCTAAGAACTGTTTGTGTTGTATAGTGATGTCATCGTATTTCAAACGATGTCCTCAGCCAACATAGACTATCGTGTTGTGTACCTAGGAATCGGGAACTGTTTGTGTTGTGTAGTTATGCCATCGGGTGTCAAACGACGTCCTCAGCCAACATAGACTTTCGTGTTGTGTACCTAGGAATCGGGAACTGTTTGTGTTGTATAGTGATGTCATTGTGTTTCAAACGATGTCCTCAGCCAACATAGACTTTCGGGTTGTGTACCTAGGAATCGGGAACTGTTTGCGTTGTATAGTGATGTCATTGTGTTTCAAACGATATCCTCAGCCAACATAGACTTTCGTGTTGTGTACCTAGGAATCGGGAACTGTTTGCGTTATGTAGTTATGTCATCGGGTGTCAAACGATGTCCTCAGCCAACATAGACTTTCGTGTTGTGTACCTAGGAATCGGGAACTGTTTGTGTTGTATAGTGATGTCATTGTGTTTCAAACGATATCCTCAGCCAACATAGACTTTCGTGTTGTGTACCTAAGAATCGGGAACTGTTTGTGTTGTATAATGATGTCATTGTGTTTCAAACTATATCCTCAGCCAACATAGACTTTCGTGTTGTGTACCTAGGAATCGGAAACAGTTTGCGTTATGTAGTTATGTCATCGGGTGTCAAACGATGTCCTCAGCCAACATAGACTTTCGTGTTGTGTACCTAGGAATCGGGAACTGTTTGTGTTGTGTAGTTATGCCGTCGGGTGTCAAACTATATCCTCAGCCAACATTGACCTTCGTGTTGTGTACCTAGGAATCGGGAACTGTTTGCGTTATGTTGTTATGTCATCGGGTGTCAAACGATGTCCTCAGCCAACATAGACTTTCGTGTTGTGTACCTAGGAATCGGGAACTGTTTGCGTTATGTAGTTATGTCATCGGGTGTCAAACGATGTCCTCAGCCAACTTAGACATTCGTGTTGTGTACCTAGGAATCGGGAACTGTTTGTGTTGTGTAGTTATGCCGTCGGGTGTCAAACGATGTCCTCAGCCAACATAGACTTTCGTGTTGTGTACCTAGGAATCGGGAACTGTTTGTGTTGTGTAGTTATGCCGTCGGGTGTCAAACGATGTCCTCAGCCAACATGGACTTTCGTGTTGTGTACCTGGGAATCGGGAACTGTTTGAGTTGTCTAGTGATGTCATTACGTATCAGAAGATTTCCTCAGCTAATATAGACTTTTGGGAAACACCTGATATCTCTGATCTTAGTTGTGATATTTATTTAAATTAATAGTAATTGGTCGAGGTATTAATTATTATTCCTCATTAAAGAAGTACTTTTATTAATTTAAAATTGACGGTCGCGATTCATGACATTTGACTTATTATCATTGAATACTTTTGTATAAAACCACAGCGAAGCCTGTTACATTTTACTATTCCTGTGGATCAGTAAACATTCGAATCCAAGCGCCAATAATCTTTGGATGACTTCATCCCGATATCGAAATGACGCGATACCCAATGTTGCTCATTTACTACTACCGGATATGATTATATTACGTTACTATTTGATATATTGTGAATGGGAGAGCACACGACGACTGATAAGAGGACGGTGACCTCAGCGTGACGTAGGCACCAAGTGACGTCTAAGACGGGTTGTTATCAGTAGAGGCCCGTCCCTGCTGCAGTCGGTTCTGTGGGAGGTTCACGATTAGTGATCGATGATTGATGTGTGTTTATTGATGGCTATAAATGCCTAACATGTGAAGTGAATTTGTTTCAAGAACTGGATTACTGACGAGGCGTTGTCGTTAGTGTTGCGCTATTTTTGATCGGTTAGTAAATTGATATATTTAATAAAACTGAGTGGTATAGCTTGTAGTTGATTTTAATGTTAGCGGAAATAAAAAATGAAAATTTTATTAGTTGGGAGAGTCCTAATAAGGAGTTTCTAGTTTAACACCGATATGTCAAAAGTGCCCACGTTTCAACACAGTTCAAGACAAGTAAAAACTATTTTTAGGATTTGGCTAGTTTATTTTTAAAAGAAATCCAAAACGAGTAAGAATTATAACTACCACCCCATTGGACACAGGACGTCAAGCCAATGATATGAGATGAATGGATTTGTAGATTGACTGAAGTACCCTGTATAGTCTTACAATCCGAAAAAAATTAATATTAGTCCCATTGATTGGGAAACAACGGGTTTAATGCAGGATAAAAACCACTTTGTTTGATTTTACTGCCCGATTTTGCTTAGTTTACACAAGCCCGATTCTCAATCCCCATATTGATCGAGTTAGTTAGACGTCCTGTAGTCAAGACAGAACGGTCTTATTAGTTAATTTATTTCATTTTATGTAAAATAGTGAATAATTAAATGATAGTAATAAGGTCTTAGACAGTCTACCGATCAGATGTGGTTAAAACGTTCTTGTTGTTATTATTCCTATTTTGATAAAACAAGGCTACAATTCTGGTATTGGTGAAACGCGTGACTGTTACGTTTACACCGCATCTGTTCTCACATAATTGCATCTTCTAAAAATCAAAAGTTCTACCACAGAGAACCGAATTTGTTATTTTTTTTAACCAACCTAGTTAAGAGACTCAAACATTAACAAATACTCCAGTTTCAGTGATAACCGTTGATGCTGGTAATGAAAACCTTATGACTTATTTAAAAACTACTGGTAATGTATTTCATATTCACTGGAAAACTATTTGTTAATTACACGGGTTTCATTCAGCTCAAGATTTTATCTTTAGCATTGACGTTCTCATTAAAGTTATACTAATTAACATTATTAAACCGACATTCATTCCACATACTTGTAAAACATATTTAAAATCGAATAAACATACTTTTCTAGCAGTGATGTGATTTTAGTAACTATTTCAACCTGTTTTGTTTGAAGTTTAGTTAATTCAGGACAGACAGTCCTGAAAAGTACAGTACAATGACGCAGCAATGGCGTTTCGTCACTTTAAAATGAAAATTTCATTTTAATTTATTAATCACTTTAAACTAGATTTTATTTTTATGATAATTTTAAAGTCGTAGTTACAAAATGCCAACGCACCTATATATAAGTTTTATCAAATGAAATGTAATAATATATGAATAAATTAACTGGTTAAGGTTTTGAAATTACTGATATTTATACTAGCCTACATTGTATTAGCTAAAAAGCTGAAATACGATTGTCTCAAAAATCTGCCACAGCCTGATGTAGTTTTGACTGCCCTGTTAGCGCAGTGCGGTTAAAAATTAGTTGTGTCTTTGATGTTCTGAGCCCTTTCTACAGCTTAGATTAACCTAAAACGTGTTCTGTATCAATATTGGGTTAAGGAATTAATGGAAAATTTGGACCGGATTCATCCAATAATGTGAAGCAGTTACCTAATTATTGCTTCCATTATATGAAAAATTTCCCTTATAAGAAATTCCCTTTGGCCATTAAAAAAAAAATTGGAAGTAGGTTTTTACGTACGGCAAACTTTTGTCAAAGGTAACAAAACGTTCAACTGGGTACAAACGTGTACAGCACCAATGATTAGCAAGATACCTTTAGAAAAACAACCATGCTTAGTTTGGATAGCGTCCATCATCAAGTCCAAAATCGTCTTTCGTTCCATCATAAAGTTTCAATATCTCTCTTTAAAATGTTTTAGGAATCGAACATTGTGATAAATCAAAAAAGTTTTTGTCATCAATTTTCAATTCAGAAAGTTTTTGTAGTAGATTTCATTCTAGGGCTTTGTCCTTTTAGTTTCAAACATATTAAACGTGCATCCTGGGTTAATACATGTCATAGATTAGTAAAGCCAAATTTAGGGTAAGATCTATGAAATAATAGAATAGAATAGAAAAGTTATTTTTTACAAAAACATATACACCTAGTATATACAGTTGATAAATTGGTAAATTGTAAATTACCCTGTTACTATACTTACTAAATAACTTAAAATAACTATACTTAAAATAAATAGAGCAGTCGAAACGGCTGATTTCATTAGAATTCTGTAATATATGGTTTTACTACCACTTTCCCACGGCATCGTTTAAAATTATGCTCTTAAACTCAAAAAATGAGTTAAGAAATAATATCAATAAACAAATAAATACCATAAACAAGAAATTTTCTATTACCAAATAAAGCCCGTGTAGAATAGCCATTATGGCTGTGTAGGGCATAATGTTATCATGTAGAATACTTGTAATTATTAATATATAATTGAAATAATATGTAAAACTTAAATGTTTTATTTAGATTTTGAATTTTAATTATTCTAAATATACGAATATAACAATAACATAGTTTAAAAAGGAGGAGCAGATATTAATTTTATATTAAAATCGTATAGCAGCCTATATTTTAAAATTAGCTGATGTACGATTTCAAAATTCTTTTAAAGTATTAAATTTAAAATAGGTTTAGGGTTTGGTTCAAAATGATAATACAGATAAAAGACGCTATGGTCATGTTCAGGATTTGAATATGCTACATCTCTTATTCCAAATTCAGACCAAGGTTTTAGATCTTTTGGCCATTGATTCTTCAAAGGGGGCAAAATTTGGGTCTTGTCATGTAGATCACCCAATTTTCAATGACAATGAGTTTTGTTTGACGTTTTACTGACTCATCATCCAAGACTATATAGGGTCTGCCACATTCGGTTGTCTAGGATTGGTACCGAAATTACACTTATATATCATAAGAAAGGAAGTCCAGAGAACATTCCTTTCGTAGATTGCAAATTTCCTGAGCTGGTTGTGGATGTGGTAGATAATGGTTAAATTTCATATCTTTCACCACGTCGAAACGTAGCGGAATTGTTGCCTTAAGTTCAGCAAGTTCAGCACGTATCATGACAGATATAGTTCCATGGCACAAATCTTTCGTATGTGATTCGTTAGTCCCTATTTTGGAGTGTGTAATTTTAGATGTACTGCCATAAAACATTTTTTAAATTGTAATATTTATATCGCAACTTTCAAATCAAGTTTTCGGAGTGTTAAATCGCCGTAAGTTATGGCTATACGATATATCCTTACACTCTTTATTTATTGTTTTAATTAAGGTCTTTTTCCAAGTGTTGCATGTGTTCGATCTCTGTCCGGTTTTGAACATTATACTTTTCCAGATGTGTATTATTGTCAAATGTTATAGGCCTGTATGGGGATCATTGGAGAAACTCATTTTAAAAACAACTAACAAACTTTTGCTCTGCACTCAACGTTTGTTGTAAGGCAGACGAATTTCTAAACGTGCGTCATGTTGTATATTCTTTAGAATTTCTTCATTTGTACGCCAATTATATGTATCAATAATATTATTTAATATACATAGTTGATGTCAATCGAAAGCTCTTATACCCTAAATGTGATATTTGTGGATTTGTAATACACCCGACTATATAGCTCTGCCACTCGGAGTGCCAAAGTTTCAGTAGTAACATTAAAGGATTATTAACTTAGTTACATTAAAACATAAAACCAATATTTAATACTTTTATTTTTTGTGAGGCCTTTCGATACCAAGGATATCTTCTTCAGACACATAGCCTTGCTATCGAAAGGCCTCACAAAAATAAAAGTATTAAATATTGGTTTTATGTTTTAATGTAATTAAGCAGTAACCAATATAAGCTCCATCTACAAAATTTAAAGGATTATTGTTTCATTTAAAACAGCTGATTACCAAACACACGTGTTGATAAATCCAACTTAACACCAGCTGATTGTCATCCATCAACCAACTAATGTTAGCTTGTTTCTCAATGATATTTCACACTGGCTTTTTATTTACAAAAATTACATGACAATGTTATATTTTAAGTTTGAATAATATGTGTTGAAAGTGTAACCCTGGGAAACGTTATGCAACAAAACATTCCGCCTTAATCACCGAGTTCAAACGAATAACGGTGTTCCTTTAAGGAATGTGGATTCAATAAATACCAGCACGTCAGAAAAATGTGTTTTGGAGAATCAAACCCAATAAACGCCGGTATTTGCTGTTTTATAGCTCACACACTGATGAGTGTGTGCAATCTATCTATAGCACTGTCTGATAGCGGAGCCGATTATTTTGAATGATATCACTCATTCATTTATGACGATACCTTACGTACAAGTTGGTCTTATCAGTCTTATAACAGCTGATATCGCTAACTTCCTCACCAGTTCCTGGCATGGGTAGGAAGTACTGTAATAGATCATAAATCGTATCGTGAAGGCGTCACCGGATTGCGCGCAACTTATATTGTTAACTTAGACAGAGTAACATCGGTACAGCATGTAGAGCGTTTTGTAAATAGTAAAATAAAAAGTTAATATTATATGTATATGTATTCACACATTTAGTTTAATATTAATAAATTATATGAATGCAACGACGATGAAACTCAAATCGAACGAAAAGTTGAGTCGACTGTCATGTCTGTGGCAGCGTCAGATTCCAGACGTTGCACTAACAGGAAGGTGAACTGGAGCTAAACTCAAAATTCAATTCAATAAAACCTTCCCACCATAGCTAAGATGTATGTAATGAATGATATATTTTACAATATTGATTAATTTCCCGATATACATTGTATAAAGTACCTTCCCATTACTTTCCACGTCGAAAACCCAACAAGCTCAGGCTATATAACTGTCATATCATTACCACAATGATAAAAGAACAAGTCATCAGCCTGCGCTTATATACCATAGATAATATGGTAGAGACTACTTTATAAAACGAGCTTGTTTTTTACCTCATTATATACAAAAATCTGCCAAAGTTTGCTTAGAAGACACTGTGGTACATTTTCATAGGTAAAAAGTCGCATTTACCAGACAAATTTCGACCCATCAGCATCACATCGATGGTATTATTCAACTCTGTAAGATCTATATTCAAATTTCTTCATCAAGGCATGTAAATTATTTGCACCAGCGCAGTTTTGCCGATGGTTGTGCCGAGAGCATTGCATCCTAAGTCATTGTTGGAAATGAGGACAAAGCTGCAAAATCAGAAGAGTGCATTTTACCTAAACCTGTGACAGAGTTATTAGAATTAGATGAGTTCCAAAGTTACTCCTCAAACCGTGTGCGGAGTTTAATGATGTCTAAAGTGACAGAGACAGATACAAGAGATCAGCTGCTGTCGATTTTATTTTGAGAGCCGTGCCTCAATATGTGGTTTTTAAGATCGAGAAGCAGTTAGTATTTTTCTTTTTATTTCACTAACGGTCTCGTCTGCTGAATCGAGGTGGGGTATTCAGCAACTCTGGATTGTTTAGAGCAGTCAATAGGCTTGCTTTTAATCGGATAGGTGTAGTTTTTTGTTTCTTTATCCATACGGTAGAACAAAAGAAAATTCCAAGACTCAAAGCTTATAAAACTGGTTACAGCTGTAGTGTTTAGCTCGGTAGAAGGTTTAATTATTTTCCATGTATCTGTTTATCTAGAATGAATACTATAGCGGGGACTTCAATGACAAATCGTGACCAAAAAAGGTGGCATTGGCTGTATCTTGACTGGTTAATTAGTCACTACGAAACTTTAGCAGTGTTTAGCTCTGTAAACGTTTCTGTCTGTAAAATTGAGATTGGGATGGCTGTAGCTAGGTAAGATTGTCTATAATAAACCGTTCACTCTAAAACGTGACTAGATTAGGAGGACCTCTGGCTTACCACTGATTTTATGTTTACAACGGTTTTAAAATTATCATCCCCGCTCATTACATATGGCTAACAGTGGACAAAGCTGCCGTATTTATGTAGTACTGGGATGTAAAAGCAAAAGTACGCCACAAATTGATGGACTGTTTTGAACTCAGTTACTATTCAGACCTCAACAGCCTAAATGGATTCTGATTTCTGACGAGATTGTGATTAGTTCCTCCTCATTGGAATGGATTTACCTCCAGCATTAGTTTAAAATTGTATTTATATTCCAGTTCGGTATCGTTTGACTTGGATTTTTTGAGTATACTGTGGACATGATACTAGGTATAAACTGGAAAAGTATGTGAAGGAAACAGGATTTTTCTGGACATTTGCCATCGTTCAGTGAAACAAGAAATCAGTAACACTACGTTTCGAGATCTGCAATGTGATCTCTTCTTCAGGTAAAGAACTAACCTAATACATAATTACAAACTAAGTTAAAATAAACAAATCTTACCAAAGCGTTGTGGCACGCCTAAGTCAGGAATCACAACCTACATGTTGTTTGAAAACACAACAAAACATGTGTGTGTGTGTTTTGTTGTTGTTGTTTGTGGATGTCCGGAAAAATCCTGTTTGGCAAAGTATATTAGTGATACTTAGTAATACGATGCTGTGTGTAACTACTTACTTCCTTATATAGCTGATCGAGTATTCTGTATTTGCATTAATTAATGTCAGCTGTCGTAGTGCGATTCATAGTAATGACAAGCATTATTGCCTGATTTTTATTGCAGATAACAGCAATGACGACTTCAGACTAATTAGTTTCTGGAATTTATTGAATTAAACAAAATTGTAAATGTATTCATGTTGAGTATTCGAAATGGTTTTCGTTAGACATTTTGGGATGGAATACTTACAGTATGTTAAGAGTCAAAAACTGAGAGAGTGGGAACCTACACGATACAACGAGCCATTCGCCCCTTGGCTACAATTTAAGGAAACAAGCGACCGAAATGAGTCCGTTACTATAGTAAGTGGAATCATCAAGCCATACAACAGACACTACATGTAATTTCGTATGAAAGAATCGTAGAGGGGACACTGCGTCCGTTTTTCACTGAGGAGGGATACGATACGGATAGTACGAGTACATATTGATGTAATTCCTACAATGAACTAACGGAATAGAATGATATGGGAACAGGAATTGGGAAGCAAGAATATACTATGCCGTATCAGGTTTATAGATATTCATCCTTTCTAAAAACGAATACCCATGGTGCAAAGAAAGGCAGCGATCAGGGTGGTCCACAATGGATGCAAAGAGAAAATGTATTTTTTTTAGAAAAACTAACTAATCATAAACATTATTAGTACATTTTGACAGTTTCAAAAGTTAATTTTGTGCGTGTTTGTGTTTTTTTCCACACAAGGCACAGCCGAAAGTTTTTTTCACTCTACCGGTTATGCTTGAAGATGAATAACGATTAATCGGAAGTAGATACGTTTTGATTTTTGTGTTTTTGGATGTTTTGTGTGTTGTTTTTGTGTTGCGTGTGTTTTGAATGTATTGTGTTGGTTTATTAGTTCAACGTGTGTATGTATATATGCTTTTAAATGGTGTCCCAAGGATCGTAGTTTTCAAAATAGCCTTACACATTTAAGAGTAAACAGTATTGGCTTTATATTGCTCACCAAAGTCCAGAAAAATCTGCACATTTGATTCAAGAAACCAAGAAAATAATTTCAAAAATAATAATACAGAATATAGGAATAGAAATAGATTAATTAGTATATATAAGGTGAAATAAATATAAACAACAAAATGTTCTAATAATGATAATATAAATTAAAATATAGACTTTAAATATTTAATAATTTGAAATAAAATAAATAAAAAGGAAAAACAAATAGAATTTTAATGGATCCATACAGTAGTTTGCAGTCAGGAAGGACATCCTGGATAAAAATTAACTAAAAAAAGTGAAATTGAACACATTCAAAGTGAATACAAGAGTGGCTCTGTTTACAGGCTCTTAAAAAGAGTGTTGCACAACTGAACAGAAAGTGTTATGGTTGATTTTAAGAAACATTGGTGCTTCTGTTGAGCCAATCATTGGTTGTCGAGGATAATATGTTAACAGAAGATTTTCATCTTCTCCTAGTTCTAGGTGATGTTAAAACGAGTTTGTTCAGAAGATAGAGAGATCGGAACAATAAGAGGTAACTGAGGTCATATGAGTCTAAAAGTCGATACAAGATATAATAGATCTAGATATAAGAAAATTTCGCTAAGATGAGTTCTAAGAGAGTTCCCAATTTCAAAAATGTTTGGAGTGATCACAGGAGTCTAGAGATCTCTGGTCTAATTGGTGCTGGAGTGAGGAAACTTTTACCTGATGTTTAATTCAACAACATACGAAGTTAGAGTCATAACTCATCCTGAGACTAAAGTATTTTTGCATTTTGACGTGAGCTCCATATGAAACAGTTGTTATTTGCTGCAGTTCATTATTATGTTTTTTTTTCAAGAATTTCAATATTATTGTAACACATTATTTTATCTTAAATTTGACATTTACTTTAGCTTCATGTGATATACCATACTGTAAAGACAATGGCTGGTTTGCTAGTATATATTCAATCATATGTCACCGCCTGGTTATTAAAATGAACTTATGAACAAGCACTATAGCTAGGGATGAAAAGAAGGAGAAGGTACGATTTATCTGCTACATTCGGAAAAATGCATGCAGTCCGTTCAAAAGTTATAGGTATTAATTTGGAAATATTGTCCATATTTTTGTGTACAGCCATACAAATATATTAGTTGAAGTGAGAACCGTCAGAGCTATAGGTGCTGCACGGGTTCAGGCAGAGCATTCTCCCATTTCAAATAAGGTATTTGAATAAATATGATACGATTACACAGAGAATCCTTTACTTGTAAACTTCCGATGTTCTTCATGGGTCTTTTTCTACTATTTAATGTGATAGAAGATATAAAAGGTTGTGCAATGATAAAAAACTGCAGGAATAAAATGAATTTGTAAATATTTGATGAAAGATAAAACGCCATGGTTACATCAGAACAAATTACACCAACTGCAGTCAGTACGAGGCCGCCTCTGTCCATATCTTGGCAAACAAACGTGTTACTAGCTCAACCTCAACAAGGCAATCTGTCAGTTAAGCCTGGTATTGCGAGCTTTATCACGACCAGTGACGCTGACATCGATTTCCAATTATTGGGCTCTCACTGACCAAATACGTATAAGACTGGAAAATGGAAGTTGCACGTGTTCACACACGCGAACATTGCAGTTACTGCAACAACTATTGAAGGGAACTTATATTAAAACTAAAACTTTTAATGCATTTAATCCAGTTGACTTCCGTTATAGTACTTAGAAAATTAGGAATCATTAGTAGAAGATTAGTTTGTCTGACTGTCGGTTCGCACAATATCTCGAAAGCAAACTGACATACAGTCTTCAAATGCTGTATGACACTTTGTATATTAATAACACCGAGTTAAATAAAGGTACTCCGTTGACTGTTGGTAGGCGTATTATTTTTACATTGGTCTTATTTATAGAAAATCAATCAAAATAAATATACTTGTAAACTGAGTGCAGGCATGTGTGATTTTAACATAGACATAGTATCACATATGGATTATTTATACAATAAAACTTTTAAAAAATATAATAAAAATAAAAGTCAATGTTAAAATTTGGTAACATAACAATTTGGGTTAAGAATAGATATGTATTCTTAACCCACTCTTACGTTGTAGTTCTATCCCTATCGTACCGGAACTTTAATTATGTTAACACCGCTATGAAACGTAACTCAATGAACAAACGTGTGAATGTATCAGGTGGCAAGATATCTCGAGAAACGTGTCATTTTTATATTTTGCATGAATCTTTATTTCTACATATAGAAACATACGTTTTGTGATAGTCAATGTCCAACTACTGACTTGGCTGAGCGTCATTGAAGCCTATCACTCGGTAGGATAACAAAATTATTCTTTTGTCTTCCGGAGGGATTTAAACATTCTTTTCTGTATGCGTTTCTGTTTGTCTATTTGTCTATTGTATATCAAGAATGAAAAGAGTTATAGATTTGAAATTTGTAACCAGAGTTAAGTGCTTGTCATCCACATAATTTGGCTGAGGGTCAGTAAATAGTTTTACATTGTTCTTATGGGTAACGATGATAGCAATAAGAAAATAGCAGAATAGATAAATTTGCAAGCAAATATTTTAATACAATCATATGAGATTTTTATATGTGACATTTAGATTATTCATTTAGTCGAAAGAAAAATTAAATATAGTAAAAGTCAACGTTTAAATTTGGTAACAAGATGTGATTTTAGCGCACTCTTGCGTAGTAGTAAAGTCCCTACCTCACTGGAAAACTTCTATGAAACAAAATTATGAATGTATCATTAGGCCAAATTTTTCGAAAAACTATTCATTTGAGGCTTTATATTTTGCATGTATCTTTATTTCCACATAGACAAGAACAAGTTGTATTATAGTGCATGTACACCCTTAGACATCGGCTGAGAGCCATTGAAACCTATTACTCAGTAGATTGACCAAATTTTCTTTTGTCTGCCAGGAGGATTTAAAATTTGTTTTTCTGTTTGTCGTCTGTCTACTTGGTCATCTCGAGATTGGAATGAGCTAATAGGCTTGAAATTTGGTTTGCAACCTTAGTGAAACCCTTTGTTACACAACACGTGCTCGTACCAAAGTATACCTGTATGTGGAGAATAGAATAAAGTAGTCTTGGTTATTGGTCAAATAGGTCAAAATTTTGTTACACAACACGTGCTCCTACCTTGTTGTATGTAGAGAAAAGAATAAAGTAGTCTTGGTTATTGGTCAAATAGGTCAAAATTTTGTTACACAACACGTGCTCCTACCTTGTTATATGTAGAGAAAAGAATAAAGTAGTCTTGGTTATTGGTCAAATAGGTCAAATTTTTGTTACACAACACGTGCTCCTACCTTGTTATATGTAGAGAAAAGAATAAAGTAGTCTTGGTTATTGGTCAAATAGGTCAAAATTTTGTTACACAACACGTGCTCCTACCTTGTTATATGTAGAGAAAAGAATAAAGTAGTCTTGGTTATTGGTCAAATAGGTCAAAATTTTGTTACACAACACGTGCTCCTACCTTGTTATATGTAGAGAAAAGAATAAAGTAGTCTTGGTTATTGGTCAAATAGGTCAAAATTTTGTTACACAACACGTGCTCCTACCTTGTTATATGTGGAGAATAGAATAAAGTAGTCTTGGTTATTGGTCAAATAGGTCAAAATTTTGTTACACAACACGTGCTCCTACCTTGTTATATGTAGAGAAAAGAATAAAGTAGTCTTGGTTATTGGTCAAATAGGTCAAAATTTTGTTACACAACACGTGCTCCTACCTTGTTATATGTAGAGAAAAGAATAAAGTAGTCTTGGTTATTGGTCAAATAGATCAAAATTTTGTTACACAACACGTGCTCCTACCTTGTTGTATGTAGAGAAAAGAATAAAGTAGTCTTGGTTATTGGTCAAATAGGTCAAAATTTTGTTACACAACACGTGCTCCTACCTTGTTATATGTAGAGAAAAGAATAAAGTAGTCTTGGTTATTGGTCAAATAGGTCAAAATTTTGTTACACAACACGTGCTCCTACCTTGTTATATGTAGAGAAAAGAATAAAGTAGTCTTGGTTATTGGTCAAATAGGTCAAAATTTTGTTACACAACACGTGCTCCTACCTTGTTATATGTGGAGAATAGAATAAAGTAGTCTTGGTTATTAGTCAAATAGGTCAAAATTACAATTAGGTGTTTTATGTATTATAAATTGTATACTTCTGTTATAAAATATATACAAAAGTAACTTGAGTATTGTACCTAAATTGTAATTATTACCCATGGTGCTGCCACAAAAATATTTCAGATGTAGCAAACTATTTTATAATCATAAAATTTGCTAATGAATACATTTTTCACTAGTTTCAAAATTGACTGTTAGTTTGAATTAATAAAATAATTATGGTATTACATTTAAAATATTCAATTAAGAGTTTGAACTCTCTCTTGCACAAAGAGAAGAAGTTTTATTTTATGAAGTAAGCTAATGTAACGGCCAAGAGTAGTTTAGTTGTGTTAATACTAATTTCTGATTAATTATAGGCGTTGATCAAGAGCTGCTCAAGTTTAAAACATCTACAAGGTAGGAGTGCGCTACACCATGAGTCGTGTAATAAGTTTCGCTGAGATTGCATGCAAGATTTCAAGTCTAGCTCATTTCATTCTTGAGATGTGCTGTGGACTGATATACGGTCATTCTTACAAAAAATAAATTTTACACATCCCCAGCAGTCAAAAGAGAAATGTGTCCGACTGCTGAGTAATAGACTTCAATAGCGCTCATCCTAATTCCATGAGCAAACTATTTTCTAATCATAACATTTGCTAATGAATACATTTTTCATTAGTTTCAAAATTGACTGTTAGTTTGAATTAATAAAATAATTATGGTATTACATTTAAAATATTCAATTAAGAGTTTGAACTCTCTCTTGCACAAAGAGAAGAAGTTTTATTTTATGAAGTAAGCTAATGTAACGGCCAAGAGTAGTTTAGTTGTGTTAATACTAATTTCTGATTAATTATAGGCGTTGATCAAGAGCTGCTCAAGTTTAAAACATCTACAAGGTAGGAGTGCGCTACACCATGAGTCGTGTAACAAGTTTCGCTGAGATTGCTTGCAAGATTTCAAGTCTAGCTCATTTCATTCTTGAGATGTGCTGTGGACAGATATGTCCTGTGGTCATTCTTACAAAAAATAAATTTTACACATCCCCAGCAGTCAAAAGAGAAATGTGTTCGACTTCAATAGCGCTCATCCTAATTCCATGCATGGATTTGCATTATCATCGAATTCAAATTTCATTACGTAAAAATGACGCTTAATTCAAAATTAAAATGCTTATTCTCGAGAAATCGTGCGGACAGACATGACTTTTTGTAGCCACTCGAGTATAAAGCTCAGCCAATAAACGTTTAATATGAATCATATTATATATATTCGTAAATATTGGATATATGATACAGGTATAAATTCAAACACAGAATCAAATTTACAGTAAATTGTGCTTGTTGGCAAATGAATACTTCAGTTGATAATTTGATTATTTTGCTAGTTAATGGACAAATGTAATGGAATGACGGTACATCCACCCACAACAATATAGCAAACCCTTACGTACTACAAGCAGTACATTACACAACATGTGGTTTGTCATGTATCTGTCAACGTGTGGCGCACACAGTTATACACAGTACAGTTGTCGTAGTACATATGGCACAGGTGTCATGACGTACCCATCATACGAGACAGGAACATGGGGAGATCTGACATTACATCAATATAATATATCTATAGAGTAAAAATTGTATTGATGCGATTGTCTGTATTGTTTTTTTAACTATAATTTACCATTTGGGTTTAATACAGAAGTGCTTTTGAGTCTAAGTAAGATATAAAAATAATGTTTAAATATCTTTTACATAACATCAAATTTTAGGTTCAAAGCTAACTGCCATAAAATTAGATATAATTTTTTAAGATAAGACAAAAATTCCACATTGAGAAGAGCTCGAGGGTGAATTTTGGCCCCATAAATGTTCTTATGGACATTTGTATGATCAAGACTTGGTGCTCAGACTTGGTCATGGTAGAACGCCTCCTTGACATCAATTCTAAAATTTTTAACAAAATAAAACTTAATGCTGAATTGATTTGAGTTGAATCAAATCTCACCATGTAGATATAATTTTATTAATGAATAACATTTTTTATATATTTATATTTAAAGAATATGTGAGAATATTACAGAAAAACTAACAAACAATAATTTTAAAACCAAAATTTGGTTCCCACGTCAATTTTTTAATAATTCGTCATATACATGAGTACTTATAAAAAAACAAATGCTATACGGGAGTTTATTCCGAAAAACTAAAAATGTGTTTAAGTTATGTATCCAAGCATGGATACAAGACAGATTAAAGTTTTTAATTGTTAGCTCACTATTTGGATTAAGTATAGCGAAAAGAACGTAAAAATACTAAGGAAAGAATATCGGAAACAACAGATTCACTTGAGATGTGATGGGTTGTGCATATCACCACTTGGGCGTCATCTATTGTGGGCTAACAGCTGAGCCGCTGACAAGTATTAATTTGTCCCGCATGTCCAGGTGTTCGTGTCGCACCGCAAAGGACATCGAGATGAGAACAAACACATTTGGGAATTTGAATACAATCGCGCCGACTGACAGCGCTGTTCGACCCACCGGCAATTGTGGAACCGAGTGTCATCTACACTTGAGGTGCCCACATACTTACCTCAGTCCCACGTGCACGATTATATTCTACGATATTAATTTTGGTTACACTCATTTACCTGTCACTGAATATCTGAGGAAGCGCAATTGCACGATGTAACGTAATTGTGACATAAATAATAATGATCTTAATAATTAACATCTCAATTTGTTCAATTGTATGAGATAAAGTAGAATATTATACTTTGATTAGTAACTTAAAAAGGTTTAATACCGTATGCCTACATATTAACTTCTGGTTCGAGTGAATTATATTTCAAACGCCATCGTTGAGTTTGCTTACTTTCCACGATCAAGAAAATACGTCAAAAAATGTGCTCATTGTAATTTAATTCATTCTTAGTATGTTTTGTTCCACAACTGATTTTGCCTTGTTTCGCGACCAAGAAAATATATATATTACAGATCAGAGAAGCCTACTTCTGTCAAAAGTGAACCAAGATGGGTTTTTATAACAATCTTTAAATTTATAGCAAAGGTAATTTAGTAACTTTGTCCTTTACGTATGAGTAATACTTAAAAGTACAATAACAGTGACACTATTAACGTTTGTTTCGTTATAAACAGAAAAATATTTTAAATATTTTACAAAATTTAGAGCTGGAATTGGTACATTATTTCAAAAGCACAGTCCAGCAAACTTTCATCCAGTATATAGCTCTTTCCGACTGCTTTAAAGGGTATCTTAGGAGTGAAATTATAATCATCTTATGTTTTAGAATATTTTATAAAGTATGTGTGTACTTAACTAATCGCTGAAATCTAAAAATCGAGTGAAAAATAATGGTTATTTCTTAGAGAATTTACATATTATAAATCTACAAAATTGAAAATAGTGGTCAAATTAATAAACATATGGTTGCGCTGTAATTATAAAGTTTACACGGAACAGTTGATTATATCTTACAGGCTCTTTTAATCAATATTTTCCTACTTTAAGAGACCATGATGGGATTTCTCGCTAAATTAAAAAAACAATGGGGCGTATCCAGGAGGGATTTTCGAAGTAAGAGATATATTCACCAGGAACCGCAAGAATATCCATGTACAATTTCAGTACAAACTGTTGAATAGTTTACATATGGAAGCAAAACAATGAATCAGAGGTACTTTTTCATTGATAATATTAGTAAGAATGTATTTTAAAATTCATTGTTACTCTATCAGTGTACGTGAAATTTGTCTTTGCAATATATTGGAACTAGTAAAACTATTTTCATGCTGTCAATACTAATACAGATTAGTGGTGGTGCACAAAGTATTACTAAATAATGGAACTGAGATGATAGAACATCTTCACGATATAGTCTACGATCATTGAGAGCGAGTTGTCGCATTTCGTAACGTGATGATATAGCGCAGTGGTTGTTTTTCTTTAGTTCTTTAGTTTATGTTTATGTCGTCTTGGGCTCATATGTGGTACTAGTAGTCAAACTCTGAGAGTCATGTGTCAATTCTTTGAACTTATCCATCCTGTTCCGAATAACCTATCTACTGGGAATCTCCGGATACGTAAGAAAAGAGAACTCACCTTGGTACATCGTGAGATTTTCTCTCTCTGGGTAGTCCAAAATGCTCTTTAACTGACAACAGGTATCTAACCTCAACTCAATCTACTTGTGTTTGCTCATTCTTGTTATTAATCCATTGCTTCGTGTTCAACCCAACTGAGCTAGTTACTATTCACTCATAAACCAGAAATGGCTGCTCAAGAGTAAGTTTATTCGGTCCTGATCAGCTTCAACAGTGGCATAAAGTTCGATATAAGAATGGCGCTTTACCAACTCTGCCAAAGAGAAAAAAATAGTGCGAGACAGCAGCTGCAGTCTCACCAGAAATATTGGTCGTCGTTGTTAGTGCCACGGATGCAGTTTAAATGTTCTACTTAAGATTACGGAAAGGTGATAAAACTTCATTGATAGAGAAAAAGAACCATTCGAAAAGTTTAATTACTCAAAATTAATTTTTTATATGAGTAGAATAATAATGTAGTAGAAAGTCAATCAATTATTTACACACGGGAAGGTACAGAGAATGTTTGAACTACTATCAACAAGAGTTATGTTTGGTATTATTTCTTAAAGAGTTTACTTTTGCTTTGTTACAATGCTATGGCCCGGGAGAGTGAGGCGTGCACATATGATAGCCTGTCGACATAGTAATAGAAACTACATATGTACGCACGCACATGTACTTATATTTATTTATTGTGGGTACAAATGTAATATTTTAACCGATAGTCTTAAATTTGATTAGAAAACAAATTTTTTGTATAATATATTATGTTCTATTTGCAAGTATTAATGATAAGTTGTCCCTTCAATAATTGTTTTATTACCTACAAAAAATTTGGAAACGATGTTGCCAAATTCAAAGATATTTGGGTAGAAAAGCTCTACTATTCAAATTTTCTTAGATATTAATTTGTGAAAAATAATAGGAGAAGGAAGGAGAGATAAAAGGGAGATAACCCTTAAATACTTTAAGTCTTCTTTTTGAAGAGACTACATCAGTTTGTAAGGAGAGTTTGGGAACACCCTGTGAACAGTTCTAAGTAAAGGTTATAGCCCCTCTCGGCTCTATTAGTCTATTAGCACTCTGTGAGCAGTGCGACTATTGCTGTAAGTGACCGGCCTCTGGTGAGAGTCCGCTGAGGAATTCCCAGAGACACGTGACTTACTATAGCAGAGTTCCGAGTGTAAACATACGCTTATTCACGACTTTCACACCCCACTGACAGATGTAATAGACACGTGCGCCGCGTAGGGGACAGCCCCGACCGGAATACTAATGTACGGTCACTTCATCACTGGATATTTTTACCCAGTTTCGGCGGAAGTCACACTTTTGCTCTCATTGTAACACTGTGGTCCGGCAGGGTCAAGTGAGCAAAAACTCCTAGCCTCTTGGAAATATGTTGTGTATTACAAAAACTGCATGCTCAATTATTTGTTTATTAATGGTGTGCAGATTGTATTTTAAAAACCTTCATTGTAACACTGTGGTCCGGCAGGGTCAAGTAAGCAAAAACTCCTAGCCTCTTGGAAATATGTTGTGTATTACAGAAACTGCAAGCACAATTATTTGTTTATTAATGATGTGCAGATTGTACTTTAATACCTTCATAGCAACACGAGTCATGTACGGACTTTAGGACAGCCTGAGTAGTAGTGATGTGCGCCGTCAGTGTGTCAATCAGTATACATACTTTTTAAACCTTCTATTGTAGATAGAAATTAAGAAAGAATTTATTTAAACTACGTAGCTTTCTGAAATGTTTCATTGGAGTAATTCATCTAATAAATGAATGGAAGAAAATGTTTCAACTTTATCGTCCTTAGTGTTGACGTGAAATTAAAATACTTTCTAAATATTGAAACTGACCTGTGGACTGTATCTTATGGACCTTGTGAACACATGAAAGTCTTATTAACCAACCAAACAATGTAAATTCATCGCATGTTTTAATATATCACATTATAAATGTGTAATATAATTGAACTCTGCTTACAAATTTGTTTATTCTGCAATTTTCAAGCTACCATAATTAATACTCATAATACCTATACAAAATGGTACAATTTTATTACTTACTTTATTGCCCTTAGAGATTTTGACCCAAATTCAATGCAGTTCTTTCTTAGACCGAGAGAAATCCATTTATGAGATCCAAGTCTCTAGAACTTTGTATCAAGAGTACAGACAGACAATAACACACAAAAATTGTCGGGTCCTTAATAATTAAATGCATTTGATTTCTAACTCCTGCTACTATTGCAATCGATCACATCTTGGAAGCTAACATGGGTATTTCGCATGTGTTAAGAATTTTTCCACTTTACGTCAAGAGCACTCGTCATTGCTTCTAAACTATGACATGGAACATTATACCCATTTCGGTAAATGTATTTGTCGGTATAGGAATTAGCCTATATCAAACAGGATATAATATGTTTAATTCATATAATGGAGAATCTGAACGTTTTGGAGAGTAATAGTTTTTTATGTCACAGAGAAAGTTGATTTTTTGTAAAGTCTTGTCGATTTTTAGGTAAGAATTGTTACACATCATCCAGCTAGGTCCATCTAAGTGCCAATGATGAGCTGTAGAGCGTACGGCGGTTATCACGTGATAACCAGATCAAGCAACGTCGAGCGTGGCTGTTGCTTGGATGGGTGACCGCTATGCGATTCTCTCTTTGCAAGCGGTCCGCCTGCTTGGTTATTGGTGTTGGTTTTGAAGTCACCTGTAAGCCGTTGGTCCCCAGGTTAAGTATTAGAGAGAGCTTCTTAGTCCTAACTTTATGTGGTACATTAATACATTCTTTGCCTTACTTTACATTTTTAGGTTACGGATCATTGATGACTTCAAAGAGCATAACGTTAAAAATCTATTTTAAAGGATGCAGCGGCAAACTGTTTGAATGAACATTACAAAAAATGTATTGTTCAGAGGTTATATTTTTAAAGAGTTGTAGGTCCTATATTATGATAGTTGTTTCATTGTAATAAAGTTGGAATGTGGACAATGACATATCCATGTTTTTAGATAACAATTGTGAAACATTTTGCTGTTTCGCTCATATTAACTTTACTTTAATTAACACGTTAAAGTATCCACAGAGATCCAGAGATATATCCAACAACAAATGCCAATCTATCTGATCTTATGACAGTATAATGTCATTAGATAACCAGGTTCCGTTGTAGCTTATCAGGTTGTAGGATTCTGCTTTCTTCAGTGGCTGCGACAGTTAGCTCCCCAATAGGTCTAATGTTAAATGGACACTTTTTAGAAGATGGCCTTCAAGAAATGTTGTTTGGCCTCTACTTATTATGATTAACATACACAACATTAAACGGCCTGGAATGTTGTCCAGTATTCTTAACAACATCAATCCAGCCTTGAGGTACTTCTGATATTGATTTTGTTTTAATGATGACCGGGTTGTGGTTTGACTCCATGTCCCTATGTCTTCTAGTGGGAAAGGCTTACATGAGTTTTTCAAGCCTTTTTTAAACATGGACTTTATAATCAAGGTACCTGAACAAGTTATAGTTTTTGTTTTGCCCTCCACACGAGTCGTAAAATAAAAAAAATCTCTTACCTCCCTATTTAGTATTATATTTATGAAGTTGTCTAAGAATGAAACAAATCATATGACTCCTTGCTTCCAATAGCCTCAGTGTATCAATAATTCATGTATGTTAATCATTTAAAAATGTTAATTTTCTCCGATTATGAGCATAATTTATCAAACCTTGGGGAAGGTTCGCGTCTCTCTGGAAATTGAACTGCATAGATTTTGGTATTTAATCCTTTTCCACAGCATATCTTCTTCCTAACGTAAACAGTTTTACCTTTTTAAATGCAATTTCTCATTCTACCTTTGTTGAATAACGGGTAGAATAACTTATCAGAAACACCATAACCTCAAAATTAGAAAAAATGAACAAGGCCCATTCTACCTTTTGGATTCTTCTGAAATTCCTGTAGTAAAAGTTTGAAGGATTTCATCACATGACATATACATTAAGGATGGAATAGGTCCAAATCTCTATAATCTAAGAGTATCTTTATGCACTATTAATAAATATTATTACATCAAGAGATATCTTTAAAAGTTATTAGAAAAAATAAAATAATTAAACAGTAGTCAAGACTGCACACGATTTTGAAATATTTTTTGCGACGAAAACACTATATCAACTAGTATAGAACATACAACTGCTGTCTCAAATCGTAAAAGTAATTAGTAGAACTACATTAACCTGAGTTACATTAAAATTTAGGTGATTTTCCCTGTATTTACATATATATAAAGCTAATTATTTATAAACTGAACTGTCAGTTTTTATGTCGGTAAGAAGTAAAAAAGTACCGGTTTGTGAAGCTTTTCATAAAAGTTGCAACTTTTAAATTTCATAACTCGAAAACTTGCTATCCGATTAAGAGAAATGTTATTGACAATATAAGAACAAATGTACTAATAATGTCAAATTTTAGAATTACATAAACAACATGTTATTAAATTACCTTTTTAAATTGTATTCTAGTCAGGGCAAAGATTCGACATTGGTCTCGTTAAATTGAGCAATTAACGATTTTTACTCAATTCAAAATGTTTAATTTTTAACACAGATTTAATTAAACAGGGTTTTGATAATTTTCCGCGTTTGGTACCTGTATGTTTGAACGCGCAAGCAAATAGCCAGACTGCCCAAGGCAATGGTTTTTTTAATTTAGAATATTGATATATACAAGTATACGTCGACGTTTGTATGAAGCATTCAAGTACTCATAAAATATTCTTACCCATTTATGTATTAATTAATTAATTATAAGGCAAGGCATATTTGATTCTAATATTGTTTTGCCTTTTCAAGTAAATAATAAAACAATTCCACAAGTAGGTAGAATCATATCAGGCAGAATGGTATTTTTTGTTTGTCAATATTTATTAAAACTCACACTTTTGTATAGCTGTATAATATATTCTAATCTCGTTTAATACAGAGATTTACCAAACTGGTTTAAGTGTACTCATTAAAACAATATTTCCAATGCATGGTTCAATCATAATTTTCGATTATACATTTCCATATTTGCTCCATATTTCTTTGTTTCCTTACACTGTCTTGTTTGTAATTCATCAATGATACCTATTTAATTGTTTACTGTATTTTGCAAGGAAAGATTTCTATTCATTATTTTTAACAAAATGTGTTCATTCAATAAATTCATATTATAGGAATTATTAATTCCTTATTAAGGTATATTGTTAATGAAGTAACTTTATTCTAAATCATATTCTCGGATAATTCGGTAATTGACAAAGTTCAGGAGCGCCTGTCAGTTAAAAATGCAACTAGCATAGCATTTCTGAGTTTTTAGTGTATCACACATAGTTGAAGGCGTTCACCATTCGCACAAATTTTAAATGTATGTAATTATTTTTACACTTGTGTGTTAATTTGTTATATGGTAAACTATAAACCTGATTTCTAAATACTTAACCGTGATGACTGTTTACTGTTTGAATTCAATGGACCCACACGCAACATAGCTTGTGTGAGAAGGGTTAACTCAATTTAATAAGGGGAATGTGAACTGTAGCTAAATTCAACATTCAATGGACCTGTTACTCTTACTGCAACGTGTTTAGTCTATTATGTAGATATACGAGTGCATACTGAAAAAAGGAGATTAGTTTGATGATGTTTACATGATTTAATTTCATTCTAACACGATTATACACTGTTATAATATAATATCTGATGTATATAAAACTTATGTAATGGTCTTTATTCCAATATTACTAATCACCCGAAGCATGTATAGAGATTTTATATATTTAATATGTTTTACTTATTACAAATATAGATAAATCTTTAATTTCTCCAAATAGTGTTTGATGTTATATTGATAATGTACCTTATAGATTTATAAATAATATCTATGTTATCTCAGGCACAGGTTATTGAACTGTATAACCTATTCATTTCAAGTTTCCTCATTTTTGTCCACTCCAGCCTATGACTAATCGTTACATGACTAGTGAATTAAAATCTTCGAGTGAATGATGATATAGAGTGATCAAACATACAAAGTTGAGTAAAACATGTGTAAAACACAATCAAACAATGCCTAATTTAACCTAGATAAACCAATACCTAGAAGAATTTACAAGGCGGCGAAAACTTTCAGAATTTGTCTGCTGCCACATTATTGGAACTATAGGCACTTATTACTTAGTAACCAAATGTAAAATATGTAACATAGCCGTTATTTATATTATGTTTAGTGTCACCAAGAATTTCCATATATTGAAAATTTTAATAATCTTGAATACATTTCGGGTTGTGTAAGAAATGATTGATTACATAACTTACAGTTCATTACAGAACAGTGCAACACTGAGAAATTGATTACATAACTTACAGTTCATTAAAGAACAGTGCAACACTGAGAAATACCTTCAATATATTAAGAAATTCATAAAATAATCTTTAACTAATAACATTTTTAATATTTTAACTATAAATATTACCCTAATGCCTATATTTGAGTTCGTTATAATCTGATGGCTCTCTTACAATATAATCTGGGCGGTGTTCTTTATTGATACTGCGTTAGCATATACAGTATCAAGGTTAGCAGTTAAAGTAGTTATAAACTTAATACAAAGACAATTAAATTCAAGTTTTTCAAGGGTTCATATGGGTTACACGAATACAACATTTAACAACTTTATAAATTTCCGTAAGATTTTCTCTTAATTTACAGAAAGGTACGTGGATATAAGCTCATTAAATAAATATTAAAAGTTTACAAAGAATTAAAGAATACACTTTTAAATCATCGGGGATGCTGTTAAACGATTCTGGGTCATGGTAGAAAAGTTGTTTTTCCCACACTGAGAACTCGTCGAGAGTGAGGGATGACTAAGTCCATTTTTCCATTCTTTGGAAGCCTCATCACGGCATAGAGCTTCTCATGCAGGCACTGGGGCTCATTTGACTGTAAATAAAAGAAACTTTTAAATCTTGCAGCAAGCCAACATCCAGAGCATAATGTGTATGCATCTCTAAATGAGGGAATTTATCAAAGCTACTCACATAAACCACGCAACACGTACAAAAGAAAGATTTGAGTTTTTCGAATTATCTGTGAATCCTCCCTTCAGTTTCCTTTCAAAGAATAGCAATTATTAAATACCGATAAGAGCTATTATTGTTTGACTTTATGATGGCGTTTTCACAACACGCAATGCTCTCAGTTCCCCTAAAACACGTTGTATGGAATGCATATTTGTAAAACACAAAATTGCACCGGATTCACGTTGCTTCCGGAGATACTAGGGAATTGAAAGTGTGAGTCTTTTTGTCATCAATGATGTTTTGAAAGAGTTTGAGCCTGATAGATAGATACGTCAATATTCTATTCATAATTATAATTTATGTAATTAAAATTAATTCTACATACAGTAGCATGAGTTATGAGAATAAGTAACGAGTCTCTGTAAGAAGGTGTTTGAAGTTACACGCGAATGGGTCATGGCTTAGGGCAGGTCGATCCATTGACTTACATTTTTTTTGCCTTATTTTGGATTTTATTTTGAGGGCTAAGTTTTGCTCTGAGATTTAGAACCAAGTAGGAAATTGTTAGCTCTTGAAGATATTTTTTCTTGTTGGTTAAGTCTTTATTATTCAGACAAGCCTGATTCGGTTAGAGCAGGCGGCTCGGCGTCAAAGCAGTTACTTAACTTCACCCCGACCATTTACTGTGTTTTGCTTCCTGTTTCTGTCAGCGAATTTAAGAAGACCAGAAGGTAGTTCAGCTCCCTGATTCATCTTGGGAAAAGTGTTTTCCAAGAAATTTGCTGCTGGAAATAAGCATTATCTCGGTATGGACTTAAATGTTGAGTTGGGACCAATGAGTATGAAGGATTTCGATTGAATCTTAACGGTTGGCTGTAGTAAAAGATCTTGAGTTTTCCCCATAATAACAATGCTATACCTCTTGTAGTTTCACGCTCTTATTTTGATCGTAGAATTATGGGAGATGCCTTATTATTTTTCCGAAACTCACATATTATGTGTATATTTTCTTGATCGGAGCAACAACCCAAAATCAACCATGGAAACGTAAATAAATATGGCAAGAAGTTAATTTAAATATATAATTAATACACACCCACAGTTGTAATTTTACTTTGTTTGTATTAGGTGTACGAGCCTCGTATACTCTTTCATATTTATAAGATGAAGTATAACAAAGTTCGAGATTTTTTGTGAATAACCCATGAAATATCTAAAAAAACTAAAAAAACATTTAAAAATTAGGCATCCCTCATAGTTCTATAATTAAAATTAGTAGCATAAAACTGTATGAGGGTATAATTGTTTTTGTACCTCCAGAAGCACTCCAATGTTTGCAAATAATTCTTAATTCCATCCTTAGCACAGTTTAATCCATGGTAAAGTTATGATGGGAAAGCAGTGATTGCTTGATCGTCCTTTTCTTGCTTTGCTCTGACGATAACAGCGACTGCCAAAGAATGAGCGCAGGCCTTTTCCCTCGCCACCGCTGGACTAAGCGTCCCCTCCTCAACATTCGTAATTCCTGGTGTGATGATTGCCAGTTGCAAAGCTTGTAGGAGCCGTCATTCCGGTCATTACTGTGGGGTGCCGAGTTAATGGTTCATAAAGCGAATTGTTCGGGTTTACTCGAGAGAAAAGGCATTTACGAGTGCCTAAGGGAGAAGAAGAACGCAGTGTGTGGGCCGGGGCACTTCACATTTCAGTAGACGTAATATGTAGAACAGTGACTGGTAATAAAAACAGTGGTTGTTGTCAGTATTATAGTCCACAAGATGTAGTAACTGCCGATCATCAAACCAGAAATTACGAAGGTGAGGGAGGGGAAGCTCGGTTCAGCTCGCGGGCAGTGGCGTCGAAATTTAGCTGTATATAACGGTACACAGCTCGGAAGACAATTATCCTCGGGACACGTCGTTGCTTAAAAAGGGATAAGGATTTCCAGCCCTTTATGAATATATGTTCAGTCAGAATTAATTTTTTGTCAAAAGCATAGTGAACTCTGATTTAACTACTGGCCAACTGTGAGTATAACGCTCGCATATTTATTGCAATATTTACAATATTTGAGTTCTTAAAACAAAATAATGTAAAGTAAAAGCACGTTTTAAAACTATATGCATAAAACATGAACATTTTGCCTTTTTACTTTTTATACGTTTTTTAGTGAACAATTACGGAATTTGTTATAAATTGTATACATTTTTAGGAAAACGTTTTAAGTAAGTTGGAACTATTATTTATCTTACAAAAGGATTGGTTGGTAAAATTTTAAGATTTAGAGACATTTTGTACTGGGGTTTTGTACGATTATGTAATTTTGATCGATAACCTTTTCACTAAAACGGTAATTTTAATGTTTCCGATCACAGAAATTCACTGTAAGTTTTCACCAACTGGAGGATGAAATGTTGAACTTAGGAACTATTTCGAGAATATCGCAATCCAACAGCAAACACCCGAGAAAAGCTTCAAACATTTTCAGTAGCATAGTACTGGGATGTCATTTTACAAAGAGGTTGGCTGTGACCCTTCTTTTATACTGCGGAAAATGCATGCGAAATCGTGGTGTTAACTAAAGAGTTAGTTATTTGTATTTTATGCTAACACATTTGGGAAAACCGTTTAAACCTGTGAATAAACACTACCAAAATCTGAAATCCCAGGGAAAACAACATTCCGCACTACCAATTCCAATACCAACGCAATGAGTTTAAAATTAACCTACATCGCGTTTTAATAATATGTGAGTGAAAATAAGGTTAGTCAATTTCATTGAATTTTTTATTTATTTGTTTTGTTAATCCATGAATGGTCCATATATATTTAATCATATTAATAAGACAGTTCTGTTTATTATTTCTGAATTCCGAACATAACTGCGAGCCACACACCCAAACATAAATTTTATCACGCCTTATGTTCGTACAAATGATTTTGTTTTATTTTACTGGAAAGTGTGAAACAACTTATTGTTACACGATTTTAGGAAACTTGTCTTGTAACGTGGGTCTTATGTGTGTATTGTTTATTGTTCCCCATACGTGTAGGATATGTAATATTACACGAGGTATTGTTTGGAGAGTCCGCTATATTCGGAATGTTCATGAACAATAAAATAACTTGTGTATACTATCACTGGTAAATAATACAAATTTTACAATATTTATTTCTTTATTGCAATAAAAAATTTGTATTATTTACCAGTGATAGTAAAACATTTTTCCAGTGCTCCAAGGTTCTTCATTTAACTTGTGTATCATTAGCGGAAATGTTCTGTTTAATAAGTGAGGTATCTAAAGCTGACCAAAAATGTCATACAAACCACTAATATTGATTGTAACAGATTAACCACTCGCTTAACCTAGCGACAAAGCGTTGGGTTTTGAAAACGAGTGGTTATGGCATCCTTTCTCGGAACGTACATCTTGGGCGTATTTTATGTTCCGTTATGTCCATAATAATAATTTTAGATACATAAAATTCCCGCACAAAAATCAAGACATTGTATTTCATCTGTTACAAATATATTTTAAATTTTCACATGAGCTTTTATAGTTTTATCCAATCATGTGATATTAAGTTATTTAATGGATTGGGAGCAACTGTCTTAGCAACACACGTTTTAATAATCAGCTATTTTATTAAACAGATACTCATAAGATTGTGTGTTGGAACTTTGAAAGACCAAGGGCAGAGCTTTTTTGTCCGATGTATTCAAAATCCACAAAAGGCACATCAATTGATATCAAATACGTATAAAAAATAATACTTTAGATCTGAAATCGCCATGCACAAAACAAGAAATTCTTTTAATTTGCCATAAACACAACATAATTGATATTCAGTAAAAATTTGAATCTGAATATTATTTTTAATAGTTTTTCAGGCGTCATTCCGCATTGGGTTTATTTTATATCTCAACCATCAAGAGTGGTTTTCCCTTTCAAACTCTGAGCTGAGTACGCCACTGCTTGTTAATGGTATAGTCGTGTAAAATTGTTTGTCTACTTTTATTGAGGTATAATATTAAAGTACTTCAGTTTTTTCCCCAACGAAGTAAGTGAACTGGTTGCTCACCTGTCAATATTGTCAGAGTCGGTGACAGTGAGTGGGTGGCAGAGAGAGCGGAGATGTTGGCAGATTAAGGAGACACCCATTATAGCACTCCTTAAAAATTTTGCACGTTGTGAAATAGAAAGGAACAGAGTGACCCACAAGTGAAAAACAGCAAACTCAATTTCATGATTTGAAAAGCTACAATAATAAGTTAACTCTAATGAAATAAATGTGGGATAACTGATATAGAGTCACAACGGTGAGTTAATCCAATCACTTAACTCCTACGTATATTTTACAAATGTTTATATTTACGGGTGGTTTTATTTTTAGTATTACAAAGATTATGTTCTGGAATCAATAAATATATGTTTGTGAAATTTGTATAAAAGTGTTTTCTTATAAACTCACTCGAGGGCTGGAAAAACGTCATTTCTGTCTGTAATTAATTAGTAATTCAGGTGCTAAATGTAGGTAAGTGTTGTCTATATGGGACAGAGCCACCGGTTTCACACCGTTAAAGTCTCCAGAGGATCAGAAAACAGTAATTTACAGAAAAAATAAACTATTAGTAACATCTATGATATTTTATAAAGAGAAACCACAGACAATGAAATTACTCGAATTGAATTATTTGAACAACGTGGAATGGCGAATTGTTTGACAAGAGGGTGACGTGTGGCTTGAGCAGTTATTGTATGTAGAACAAAACAAACACCAACAATAGTGGGAGGTAGTGTCTCTCTCCCATTTGAATTGGATTTTATTGTTTAAATCTGCAAATCACTGTATTTGTATTACTTATATATTTGCATGTCCTACGATCAGAGTCTTCTAAGTTAAACGTCTCTTTAACTGCTTGAAAAATACTCCAAAAGTAATGATGACGTAGAACTTCTCGAATTTAAAATTCATATTTAACGGTGTAATGTGGAAGATTATACTGGAGACGCTTTTTGTGACGCCCAACATCGATAGAGAATAACGCAATATCTTCGTCCCGCTTGGATAGCCGCCTTATCGCCCACACTTTCAACCGCCTACATAATAATGTTGATTGGTATAGTCCTGATGTGACAGGAACTTATAGTTTTTTACCCAATGGATTCCATTCTTCGGTTTCACCGTCTGATTATACATCCTCTTCATATTCTACTGTTAACCTTTTAAGCTAATCAAATATGCTCTTGAAGAATACATGATTGCTGATCATACCGAGTCTGTCCTTTTCATTTCGGTTGAATCCTTATTTATCTAGTTTCTACCGGACTACTTTATATGTTAATACTAATTTACAGATTTATAGAAACCTCTAGTTTGGAATGATCGCTACTTTATTAAACCACCGTATCTCAAGAAGCTATCTTATAATTGTACCTTGAATAATACGTAAATTTAATTATTCTTCAGTGAACAACTTGGATTTTAAGCCCTTAGACAACGTTACATTTCATTTTATGGTTACGTATAATTGTAAAGATATTATTAGTACGCACCCAAAAGATGTTTAGTTGCTGTAAGCTAGATGCAGTCTCACTTACTAGATGCAGTTGTAAGCTAGTTCTAGATACAGTCTCTAGAAGTCTTTGGAGCCTGATAGTACATACCAGGGATCAGTAGCTTCCTGAAAGTACATGAATCTAGACACAACTTTTAGGGACAGTTGATTATTGATTATCCGTAATGTCACACAGCAAAAGTTAAGTCTGACAGACTTATTGAAGAAGACAGATTTCAATAAAAGTAATTTTCAATTAATGAAAATTAATACCTAACTACTATATATAATACTATATATAAATACAATATATACAATATATATATAAATATATATAGATATGTAATTAAAAAAATTTAAATAGGCTATTGACATTTATACAAATTTATTGAATGTATATATTCATATAGGCTATACGTATATATCTAGTTAAGTATTGAAATCGAGCGAATGTTAACAAATTCTTCCAGATGAAAGAGAAAAGAATTAACAAAATGTTTAAAACTGCTAACCTTATATGAATAAAATATGAGTACTATTCTTGTTAAATTTTTCTCCCGAAATGAGATCACATCTGGGATCAAGCGTAACAAAAAACTAAATGGATCAACCACAACTCAAATTGATATATATATTTATGTATGCCTACATCAGAAAACGAGGTTAATGTTATTTGTAATTGAACAATTGTTATGGAGATCTAATTCTACTTAAAGTCACTGTTCTCAACCAAATAGTCGGGTTTAATATACTTGTCCGTCGCATTTTTTCACGCTTACGCACACTGTAACGGTATATATTTGTTTATTAAATTATTTATCTCTATCTTTATTATTTTCATTAATCCATGCTACATAAATATAGCTCAAAAACTTACAAGCAAAGATCATCTAAATTGTTTCTATGTTTAAAAACCTCCAGGTCTGTATTATTTCAATCGCGCTTCTTTTCTCCACCATAAGCAATCAACCTCACTAGTTGATTCGTTAAGTTCAAAGTCTGCTTTTAATTTAAGACATTTTTCAAAACATTAATAAAAAATTGAAATAGTTTAGTTAAATGTTTGATAATTTATGGATGTAACTGTGAGTTTACTAATTAAACCGATGAGTTATCCACTTATTTCATTATTTTATAGTTCGATGCCTCTACTTCTTATTGAGATCCCAAACATTTCCTGATCACAACGTTATATTTAAAATACATTTAAATATCAGGAAGTTTTAGATATCAAGTGCGGTGGAATCAAGAACGATGTCAAGAATGCTGAGTGTTATGCAACAAATGCCTCTTCCTGATACTGATCGCACACGCACACGCGCGCACTTTATGTTGGCTTTGACTGACAGATGACAGGCGTTGACGAAATTCACTTACAGTACTTCCATATACTCGTCTTGATTGGAATATTAAATATTCATCATTAACATTGGTACTGCGAACAGTCAATAAGTGTTAAACACATAACATGACTTTAAGTAGGATTAGACAATGACACTAAGTAAACACCTCTATGCTGTTTCTAGAAAAAGTTATAGGCAAATAACGCAAAAAATAATAGTCTGTAGGCGCAAAGCCAATGTTTTGCGCATATCAACACAGTGCATGTGTGATATCTTTTAGTAAGATTTTGAGGGGCCCAGCTTATCCCTTTGCGTAGTATCTAATATTTCTGGTGTACATAGTTTTGGTAACAGGTGTCTTTTTCTAAGAGGGATTACAATGTAAGGATTATTTGCCTTTAATTTTTGCTAGGATCGTTGTAGAACAGACCTTTCTAGGAGAAATTAAATAAACCTTTAAAATGAGACATCACAAGATAGGGGTTGAAATTTGAAAATTTAAAGTGAACCCCATATACCGCGTTTGAAAAAGAGGTGGGGAGAAGTATTTTAATCCTTCAACAAGTCCAAAAAAGGAATATAAAAAGTATGGAAAGGATTGTACATCCATATCTAGATCCGTTTGGAATATATCCAGGCGTAACAGGACTTAATTTACATCCTTTATACTACCTATGGCGGGAAGGGTTGAGTCAATATGAATGTTGAGTTGCACCTCCCGGTCCACCTCCTTCTTAGTGCAGCGTCTGGGACAATGAGAACACCTCTTCACCTGGACTACACTATATTTATGTATTTTGTAGTCTAGGTGTACCTGAAGTCGAAACGATGTGAAGAGTTCGTTTTGAGCTACTTCGTCACAGTCGTTTTCTGGATCTCTTCAGATGAACATAACTCCAGATTCCAAGAGTCAAGATGGTGAAAGCGTCATATTCCAAATGCTGCACTAAGTGGAATGTAAACTGGAGCTAAACTCAACAGTAATGAGTGTCATAAATTATCAATATATTTATTATTATTATATTAAATCTAGGTTGTACTGTATCGAGCTAAAACATGACATGGGAAATTCCAGTATCTTTAAAAAAACAACTGATATGACTACAACACTGTTGTGTGTTTATACAATGAAATTGAATTTCTCTCCCAGACTACAATGGTTATATTTGAATGTACCAATTTTGGTGAGAGTAATACGAGAATAAAGATTTATTTACAATAAATTCCTAACAATTGATACGTACACCTCAATCCTCATTTTGGAAAATAAACGAGCAATTTATTGCATCTTTGTTGTCAAAGATTAATGTATATGTGCGTGGATAAAATATCTCTTTCTGTTCTGTTGTAGCCCTGTTTGTTTAGTGCTCGATGTAGGTTTAGTGAACTACGCAAATAAACAAGTTATGATGTAGGATGTGTGTAGACCATTTGTCTTCTCCATACAAACATCTCTGAGACGGTGGTAGAACGGCTGCAGACTTGATCGAGATAACCAAATCAGCGGCATAATTGCACATGAGGACTGTCACTGGTAATTTTATCAAGGCTTTTGTTATCGCATCTGATAGCAGTCTAGCCAACCTTCAGCCGCTAGAATTCCCTCCTCTGCTGTCACTTCCTCACTGATAACAATGTGTTAGCTTCATAGTAACAAATGAAAGGCATCGTGATATAATAAAGCTTATTAATAATTCAACAACATAAATAAATGATAGAAATGTCATTGCCATAAATAGTTTTTCTTTTTCTACCTACCATGGGGTCTTTGACGGATACTCTGAATGATCTGCTCTGGGTAACGTTTCTTCCACCAATAAAACTAATAACTACATCGTTAGAATACAAATTAAAATACTCATAGGTTCACAATCAGCCATGGTTTCAATTAAGTCTGGATTAATACCTAAATGTTCGTTATTTGGATTGTAGAAGGACGTTTTAAAAACTAAATCCAGAGGCTTCCAATTGGGGGCTGTGGTGAAGGATATTCGTTATCATCCGAATCCGATATGACTTCATCAAATAAACGCTGAGGACTAGTGTTATTTGTTCGCAATATAGGCTTATGCTTTATAGATGTACTTGAACTAAACCTACCTCTTTGTGATGTAGAAGAACCTGAGTTATTAATTTCATCACTATCACTGGAGTAGACTTCATCAACGTCAGTTACATAGTCAGTTTTCACATTTGGTCGGGTACAATGCGTCTAGGCCTTCATCAGTATTGTTGTCAAATCTTCAAGAACATTGGTACTGATGTCATATATTAATCATTATTTGCCATATTATTGTAACTTATTATTCACACATTATGTAATACGACTCACACGAGTGAAACAGACACTGAGGTTAAAATCATTCATGCATAACTAGCTATCAAAAGATTCAGGTGGTAAAAACAGCTGATTATAATTTTACCAGAAATACCAACACAATAAAAACAATTGTTTGCTAAGAATAGGGAGAGGTAGTTTGATATGTACATAATTGATTTAATGCAGGTTTGGAACAAAATCATAATTTATAGTTTAGGAATAATATATTTCCTTAACCCCAATTGAGAAAGCATGAGTACCACATATGGTACTCATGACCTGCTGCTGCTTAAAGGTGAGTACCATATATAGTACTCATGGCAGTCAGGCGTTGGGCCAACAATTTGGCGTGGCAATCAACCTGTTAAATTATACCATGCACAGTGCATTACATACGTAAAATAGCATACATATAGTTGTTGGGTCTAAATGCATTTATAAGTAGTAGTGTACAGGTGGATGACAATTTTTAATAATTATTCATTTAGTTAACATATCCTTTCTTATCTACTTCAAATCTATGTCATATTTTTAACTCTAAGCATAAATTAATATGCAAATACATCAAAATTTATATTCGCCACACTTTGAACTCTTATTAATCACCACTCCTTCATGAAATATCATACCTCCAAAAGCATATATTACAGTCCATAGTCAGATGAAAATATGATACTATGAAATATTGAATAATAACATTATAGCACATATAGTATTGAAAACTACGTTTATTTTCGATTTTTACCGTTTCACGTTCGCTTTTTAGGTTTTCAAGTTCACGTTATCGTGATTAAATTCACGATTTACGTATATGCGGCCATTTAAAATGTTTATTAAATGGGGAAAATTTTTGAAGCTCACAAATTTTCCTATATAAATGGAAATCGCAATGACATTATTATAATACGAAAAAAAGAAATATTAATATATAAGAATTATTACAAAATGCAGAGCCTAAATATAAGAATTTAAGAGAAAATGTATACAATCTCTTAGATTATAGTGATATAAACCAGAAATGTCAGAAGTACAATTTAAAATAGTGTGCTCTGCAGAATTTTTAAATAATGAGTCAGATTCAATTACGACACAGGAGATGAAAAAATAATATTAGGAACTATTTTTAACAAATAAATGTCGCTCGTGCCATTATTTACTTCGTTTGTTTACATAGTACTTCAAACACAGGAATTTGTGCTACATTTGTGCTACAATAACATTGTGCTACATAAAGAACGTTATTCTTATACAGTTTACACGTCACTAATAAGACGGTGAATTAACTTTACTAATCATTCGAGTTCTGGTTGCTGAAGTGCTTGCACAGTTCGATTATTATAGGTTAAACTTCTGCTCATACTTACCAGTCATACCAAGTTTTCCCTACCAGTATTTACTAATACGTAACATAGTGAGTATTGGTAATTGTAATAACACCCTGTACTAACCCTCCAACTTTTATTCTCACATATTATTCAAATACATTTCATACAAATTTCAATAGTTCATAACGAAATCTGTTCAGGCTGGACCTGTCATGTCGACGGGTTCAGCCACTGACGCTCAATTGAGCGACATGGAGACAAATCAGGCGATTGCATCCATAATAACCAGTGAACATAACTACACTTTACAAAATGACAATGAAAATTAAAAGAAAATTTATAGAACTTGAAAAAGAAAAACAATGACAACTCAAAAACTTATGTTGATCACAACATGCAACAACACAAAAAACCACATATACAACGACTCTATAAACCTGAAAATACTGGACCCTTTGAGATTATTGTACAAGACAAGAAAAGAAATAAAATTAATCCATTTACCATTGGCAAAATGCTAAAACAGCACTACACGGATATTGAACACATCTCACGTGCAGGTAAAAACTTATCCATTGTGTGTACTAACTTTACGGCAGCAAATAACCTCGTTTAACTCGCAACATCTATTAGAAATATAATGTATTTGTACCCTCCATTAGAGTTCATACCATAGGCGTAGTGTACGCTGAACCGGAGGTAAGTGAACAGGAAATAATGCAAGAGGCTTCATCAAAATATCCCATCATACATGCTGAGAGGATCAGACCGACGAGTTAATGAACAACTCATTAACACTCATTTTATTAAAATTACATTTGAATCTGTGAGAAACTTCCTAACCATGTATATTTGAATTTTTGTTCGCATGAAGGTAGACCCTTTACATGATTTCGTGTAAAACAATGTTATAGATGTTTTGCATATGGACACGTGGCAAGTTCCCCTTGCAATAGAGATAGAATCTGTAGGGACTGTGCAGGCCCTTTCCATACAGAGCCATGTCAAACACCTCGTAAATGTATACATTGCGGTGCACAACACAGCAGCAATTCTAAATTCTGCCCCGAATACGTACGACAAAAAAATATAAAAGACAGAATGAGTATCATGAAGGAAAGCTATCACATTTCCTCACAATTTTTTCCCATCACCTACAAAAAAACAGGTAAATATACAAAAAAGTTTATCCTATACACAGGCCGCTCAATTGGACCTAGCTGATGATGAATCCTACCCATGCTTTGCCATCCTCCAAAGCCTCTACTCCAAGTAGCCAGATAACTGTAAAGCAACAAATACACACCTCTGTTGTCAATCAGAGAACCAAACACCTGCAACTACCAACCCCCTGCTAGAGAATTTAAGGTCAATACACCTAACAGTATTAGGCCTAATAGGATTAATGTCATGCATACGCCTAGATCTACGGTTGATAGATCAAAACAACCCTCCACCAAGCCGGTTCAGATAGACAGACTCAGCGCACAAGAAAGATCACATCTTTCATCACTCCTGAAAACAAAACTCGAGGAAATAAGAGGTAAGCTTAATTCAAGCACAATAACAAATCTTAAACAAGTTGATGAAATTATAGTAAGTTTTATGAACAGTGATTCTACTGTTCAAACAAAGACGTGCTCATTAACTAACAAAACCCAAACCTAACTTAGGAAACTCATCAAATAGTAAACAACACTCGATTAAATCGCCAGATAAAAATGGCAGTAAGTAAACTTACACTTAATACAATGGAACGCTAGATCCTTAAGCCTAAATGGCCAGAGATAATGCAAATGTTTGCAAAAAAAGAAATACACATTGGTGTTTATACAAGAGACCTGGTTACAAAAGGATGATATTCTATCCGATAATAATTACACAATATGCCATCTTGATAGATTGGATGGATATGGTGGCACTGCTTTTTATTATTCACAAATACAATCTCCTACAACATCATTTTAGAACATAATGATAGCACAACCAACTTCAGGCTATACAGGTGAATAATTACAATAGGCCTATTAATATTTATAATATATACTGTACTAATAAGAAGATAAACAATAATCTCTGGCACAATCAACTCTTCAGTAAGGATACAGGTTATACCTTGCTTTGTGGAGATTTTAATGCTCACCACCCATACTGGAATGCCACGCAAGCAAACAACAGGGGATGTAGAATATTTAATGAATACAACCAATCTCAATTCAATACTATTAAATAATAATAAACACACCACTGTACCAACTATGTACCATTCAGGCATCCACCATTGACCTCACCTTCGCCACTCCCAACCGTCATGCTTTGCTAGAAGAATGGTGGTAAGTAATGATCCATTAGGAAGCAACCATCTACCAATTTTTATGAAATTTAATACTTGCCCTATTAGTTATAACTATGACATTAATTCCATGTGTGTAAAAACTAAGCAATAAAGGAACTTCAAAAAGGCTGACTGGGCGCTCGCTATATACAGAAATTGTAGAAAAAACAGGTAAACGAACTACCAGCTATACCACTAATGTACAATGGGATGAAATACTCAATGTCATAGAAGTTAGCAGCTGACAAAGCAATACCAAGGTATAATATATCCAACAGAGCAGGTTTTTACACCAAAAAAATGGTGGAATGAGGAATGCTCTCAAGCTGTTGCCCTTAGACGGTTAGCTTTAAAAAAGTTTAAAAAATAACATGACAGCAGTTAATTATCAATATTATCAAACCACACAATTGAAAGCCAGGGAAATTATCAGGAAAGCCAAAAAGGAAGGATGGGAAAAATTGTGTCAGGAAATAAGTAGTAAAAACAATTCCTCATTTGCTTGGAAAATAGTTAAAAAGACTAAAATCTTATACAAACGTAAGTACACCATCCATATTAGCAGACCAAAACTTATGTGAAAAATTTATGTGTCACATAGTCCCAGATCATGTACCAATGGAACATGAAGTAAGAGGTAGCTCTAGCAATAACTCTTCCGAAAACTCTGAAAAAATAGAAAATAGTTTTAGTATTAAGGAATTGAATGTAGCAATAGAATCTAAAAGGAAAGATACTGCACCAGGTTTGGACGAAATATCCTACAGTATGTTACGCCACCTACCAAATAATGCACGACTATACTTACTGACAATATTCAACAATATTTGGAATGAAATCACTGATCTACCAAGTAAGTGGAAACAATTTAAAATTATAGCACTTCTCAAAAAAGATAAAAGACAAACAATTGGAAACTTCATATAGGCCTATAGCATTAATACCATGTGTTTTTAAAACTGCTCAATACTATGATTAAAAATAGATTGGAATGGTACATTGAAAAGTCAAACATCTTACCTAGTACTCAATATGGGTTCAGAAAAAAAAATAGGATGCAATGATTACTTGATAAATTTTGTAGCAGATATTCAAACTTCACTAACCTTCAATGAAACAACTATTGCAACCTCACTAGACTTATCCAATGCATATGATACAGTTTTTTATACCAGAGTTGATAAAACAAGTTGAAGTACTACAACATTCCATCAAAGTTTGTGACTTATATTAACTCATGGCTCATAAACAGACAAATGACTCTCATTAGTCCTAAGTTTATCATAACTAGGTATACTAATAGAGGATTGCCCCAAGGCAGTGTGCTCAGTCCTTTATTGTTTGCACTATATATAGCGCACAATAAATTTTCATATACCAAACCCTGGTAAAATCACTTCAATTTGCAGATGATATAATGATTTATTCATCTGGAAAACTTGTAGAAACAGTACGATCAAATGTTCAAAAACGCACTAAGCAGAATCCAAAGGAACTTCAACCAACTTCACTTGGAGTTTAACGCTACTAAAATGCAAGGTAATAATATTCTCACGCAAGCAAAACACTAACGTCGAAAGACAGTTAATAATTAATGACCAAGTGATTCCTACTGTAAATTGCATTAAGCTCTTAGGTATACTTATAGATAATAAGTTAAACTTTAAGAATCACATCAACAATACTTCCTTAAAATGCCAGAAAGATATAGGAATTATAAAATCCATTGTATGTGGTTCAAAGGGCGCAACACCAGAGTTTGCAGTGAATATTTATAAAAGTTTGATAAGAAGTAAGGTTAGACTATGGATCATTTTTGTTTGGTCATGTCTGTAACAAAGAATTGAAGAAACTAGATGCAATACAAAACCAAGCTTTAAGAATATCATTAGGGGCATTTAAGACCACCCCAATCATTGCTCTACAAACTGAAGCTAACATACTACCATTAAATATCAGAAGATCAATACTTACAGATAAGTTAGTTTATAAAATATTATCAGAACAATGTCATCCTGCATACAGAAGTCTCATGTTTTCTCAACATGCTAACTGAATGTAGACCATATTGGAGAAGGAAGACTAAACCATTGTATTTACACTCCCTTACAAAAATCAATTCTTTTGACCCAAACTTATCACTTAAAGAAAGCTGTAAAACCTTCTGGGACTTTAAACAACCTATATTAACAATGGACCAATGAAATAAAATTTGTCTTCACACTCGAATATCCAAAAAAGGTAAGCAACAACACTATTGTAAAACAACGTTTTCTCGAAAGTAACCTCAGAGAAAATATACAAACAATCGCTAAAAATATATACAGATGGATCAAAAACCGAGAATGGTGCTGGTGCAGGCGTTCTACCATTCCAGAATTGGATATCAGAGGTAAATTCTCCCTGCAAGAAGGAATATTCAGCTACTCAGCTGAGCTTATAGCCATATTTGCAAGCAACCTTCACACTCGCCACCATCAGACAAAAAGACATCATAATATTCTCCGATTCACAAGCAGCCATAACAGCACTGAGAAACGTATACAACTACTCCAAAGGGAAGGTATTCCGGTGAGTATCATCCATAATGTAATAGACAGTGGCAAGAACGTCACTTTTCACTGGGTTCCAGCACACACGTAGGTATTTATCATAACGAAATATATAGATAACCTAGCAAAACAAGCCATAGCAGACGGCACAAAATTGTTCAATATTTACATCCCAACATCTGACTTCAAAGCCTATCAACAAAGGCAGTATGCAGTAGCATATAAGCAGGTATGCCAACGTACACCAAAAGCGGCATGGTACAAAGAAATAGAAAGTACGACAGGCCATAGCCCTTGGTTCATCATGACAAACTTCAAAAGGTGGGAGATAGTCAATGTAATTAGAATGAGGATTTGGACATGCTCGGGTCAATACAAAGTTGTTTGACATCAAACAATATTTCACACCACTTTTGTTTAAGTTGTACCCTCGCTGAACGAGAATCCCTTGACCACGTTATTCTACGATGCCCAGCCTACGAGTTTGCGAGAGACCTGCGCTTTAAGATATTAAATAATCTACTTAGATCACATAATATGAATTTGATTTATATATTAAAACTTCATAACATAGAAATATACAAGGAACTCAACCAATTTTTAAAACAATTAAAAAAAACACATATAGCTTCAAAGACAGTACACCAACATATATGTCTTCCTGGATATATGTCTCCCTGGAAAAATAAATATTCAATGAAAATCCATAGTAACACAAAATAACATATGTATGGCAGAAGTTTAAACCCCCAGAGAACCACGAGGCGTCATGGGAATTCACCCGAGCCTGTTTAATTAAACGAAGAGAAAAAAAAAAAAAAAAAAAAAAAAACTATTTTTAACAGACATTAAGGTTAAAATCGATCTGCATAACTAGCTATCAAAAGATTCAGGTGGTAAAAACAGCTGATTATAAACTTTACCAGAAATTACCAACACAATAAAAATAATTGTTTTGGTAATAAACCTGATATTATCTTTTTAGATTATCAATCGGTGTAGGATCTAATTAATTACAAAATATTACTGGTAGAAGACTATAAATATAGGGGCTCAAAATACGGTTATGGATTGAGATAAAACTTTAAATTCTAAACATATTTATATTGCACTTTAAACACATTTATTTAACACACACATAACATAACACACATTTTATATAACATTTTCGTTACTCTAAACAAAATTTTATTTAAGTCTCAATATATTCTTTATCAATTTTTAACAGAATTATAAATATTAGTAAAAGAATTTGAATTAATTTCAAAAATATTGTTATTTTTTACAGAATTTTCATTATTCTAAATAGAATTTAAATGCATTTGAGACAGAATTTGTATTTACTTTCAACAGAATTTTCATAATTCGAGGGAGAATTTTAGTTACTTTTCAACAGAATATTAAATATTGGAACAGTATTTCAATTTATTCTTACAGAGTTGTTATTAATTTTCAATAAAATTCGTTCAAAAAAAAATTTTTTTTTTAATTCTCCATAAACGTTTTTACTATTCCATAACTGTATTGTTATTTATTATTTTTATAATGTCAATCTAAACGACTTGCCACAAACTAATACAAGTTTACCAAGTGTTTTCCAAATTCTGCAATATTTTTCTCTCCATTCTAGAATCTAGAAAAACTTGTTAAAGATTTCTTTAGTTCTTTAAGGCTTTCTAATTTAAAATTATCATACTTCATTTTCTCACTCCAAATCTTTTAAATGATTGAATTCAATTTAATGATTTATATATATATATATATATATATATATATATATATATATATGTATATATATATATGTATATATATATATATATATATATATATATGTATATATACATATATATGACAATATATATATATATATATATATATATATATATATACTTTATTCATCCTTTAGATGCTTCTTAAAGTTGCAATGACAATCGCAGTGTTTCTTTATAATTTCTTTATTACAAAAAGAACAATACAATCTTTCATGACGCATCAATTACTTACAAAGGATTTGACAACATTCTCAATAGATTTCACATTAAAACCAAACAGATTTAACAAGATTCTTAATTGATTTTTCATAGATTCCAAACAGATTTGACAACATCCATAACAGATGTTTCATTGATTCATAACAGATTAGACTATGGTGCATAGTTTTGTATTTATTCCAAACAGATTTGATAACAAATACTGATATTTTTTTAATTTGTTAATAAAGGAGTTTAAAATTTTCTTTTCGTCTTATACAATGACGTGGTATTTCAGACAGTAGTTTTCATTTATTTTTGGACTATCCCAAAACTGCGCCTTAAACCTCACATTAATATCTACTTATCTAAATGTATTACTAAGTTCTAAACTTGAAAATGGCAGACTCAGAGTGGTTATTTTTTTGTAGTATTTTTGTCTGCGGATAGTTTATATGGAGAAACAGATGGAAAATGTCCCGAAATGCTTTAGAAGTTGGAAGGAATAATGTTAAAGCCTATTTACTCGTATAGTTTTGAGTCTGGGAGTCATGATCGAGAAAACTTAACAAAATTCGGAAATTCCATCATTGCTAAAAATATTTTTTATTAAATCTGTCTAAAATACAAACGGAAACTTCGTATAGTCATGTTTGAAAACAATATTTTTGTGATTTGATTTACATTGTTTTTAAATAATGCTGATATTGTATTTCAAATACAACTTTACCTATTAAATATTGTGTCCTGTTTTTGGTTAGGTTTATATTTTTTAAATTTTAAAGGCATAGCCATTTATGATGAACATCCTAAAGACAGGAAAATAGCAAAAACGTTTGCACATTGCTCACGTTATTATAGACATTATGTAGTGGTACCTTGAGGGCACAGTAACAATACTAAAGTTGATATGTTACGTACATTTGCTAAAAATATCTATAGTTTCAGGAAAAATTAAACGCTACTAAATTTTAGACATTCACTTAGAATGTTTGCTTAATTATGCTTTCCGAGATCATTTCTGCAGTCCTTTCTTCTGCTATATTTAATAGTAACACGTGTCTGTTTAAAGAGTATGACATGTTAGTAGAATTCTTAGTTAAATCCGATCACGATGCCTCCTGGACAAAGATAGTGAAAACTATACTTTCAAAACGGATTGGTCCTACATATAGACACTGTAGAGAAAACATGTGCTAGTGTTCTGTTCTATTGGCAGATTGATCACCAGTTTCATTACCTAAAAGCAATCTTCTTTAATGCTTCTTTTTTCTACTGTAACTGATTATGCGGCTGAAATAACATGACATGACAAAGAAATAGTTTTCTGTTAGTTAGACAAATATTTAACCCTAAGTTTCATTACAATAAATCTAATATCTTTCTCATGTTAATGAACAGCATAATAAACAATAAATTAAATTAAATAAACACAACATTATTTGGTGCTGAGGCACGTCAAAGTTAGGAACGACCACGTACAATTGTCAACATCACAAGATAAAACTCAACTATTTAAAATGTCTATTACTATCCTTAAACTAAACTCGATTTAAAGGTAAATTTTAAGGATTAAATGGAGTTTAAATAACAGAAAGTTATTAATTTGACACGGTATATATGCCATAATAGCAGATTGACAGATGTTCTGTAGAGGTTATGTCAGCAAAAGTTCATCATCGGTGAAATGGCACGAGAGGCAGTATATGGCAGGGCAATGACCCATCCCGCTAAGGATAAAGCAATAAAGTAAGCATAAACCGCTATCTTCTGTATAACCTCGTAATCAGCACACGTCATTCAAGAAAATAAAACATTATTTACGTCTTGCTGGATTTCAAATAACAGCTAATACTACTTAGTAGCGTAGTGTCTGATACTATAAGATGAGTTGAATTTCGCCTGTTGTTTTGATAAGTTTAAAACTGCTGATTACTAAAACACACGTGTTAGTTATTTACTTGTTTTCGATTCATTGGTCAATTTAATATCAGCTGATATCTTGTTGCAACCCAAATTACAGGTGAAAAATTTGTGCCTATATGTATAATGCGTTTTCTTGCTTCTGCTATTTACTTGACCTTTCGTGAATAAAAACTTTTTGTGAATACAACTTTCAGGGAATAGCTGGTTAAGCATATATCCTTCGTAGTCAATGTTTTGATATTGTTTTTTAGTCTAATTAATTCTAATTTTGAATGATTTATTTTCAGGTTTGCCAACACGGTGCGATACGGCCAATAAAGGTTCAAAGCGATGAACAGGAAAGCTGGTCGCCACAAACAGGAAGACAAAGAGAAACAGAAGACTGCTGTTGTTCGAGTCAGAGCACAGGAGGCGAATACAGCTCCCAATCGTTAGAGACTTTTAAACCAGTCTAAAGACGAAGTCTCTGCTATTCGAGAACAGAATGCCGAAAGTCGCCGTCACCAAAGCGTCAGTGCCAGCCAGCGCAGAACAATTTGCCACAAGAAGGTTGCAGGATTCTGAAGTGCATCGCATCAACGTGCGACTGCCGACGAAGAGCAAGCTGCTGTCTTACGTGGACAAAATGCCAAAGCACACCGCCTACGCAACGCGACGTCGCAAGGACAAGACTCTGAAGATAAGAAAATCGTCTACAAATCCAACAGAGTCGTCGTGTTGACATCGCTCGCCGTGCAGCCTATGACCTGCAGGAGGGATGTTTGTCATTATTACAATACAAACTTGCAGTGCCTGAGAGATATGAACTTTACATGCAAGTGTTGTGGTTAACCAAACTTTTTCCAGGAAAAGCCGGCTGACAAGAAATTTAATTAGAGCTGCAGCAAAGGAAAGTAAAAAAAGAAACTTTTGCCACTTATAACTATCTCGTCCTGGAGCGGACTCCGGGTTCTTGTATGTAAGAAAACCAAGTTATGCCATAATCATTGTAAATACCTAAAAATATGTTTAAATGACGTATTTATTTGCATTATAAAGTGCAGAAGGATCTAATAACGCTGGTAATATCAATACAAACTAATACTTATCCTGAATCAGCATACGTGATATAAACTGGAATTGGCTATGCATAAAATCTCTCAATATGTAAACTATTTCAAATTTGTATGTAATTTCAATCTTCAAAAATGTTTAAATTCATCTGTAAGTCTTTATTTCATTTATTTTAATTCAATTTGGGACCCATATTTATATAACTCCATATTTTGATAACAGGATTAGAAGCTTTACGGCCTTAACAAGTTCACATATAGTATTTGTAGAAATTTGAATATTGATTTGAGTTGATATTTAAAGTCTAAAGTTGTTCGGATATAGCTGCAAAATGATTTGTAAAGTTATTTGCTTACATTTCCACTACACAGACATGGAGTTTGTACAGGACCAAAGAGCCACAATCTACATAAGAAAAAAAAAACAATTTTAAGTGAGTTAAATTGCTAAGGAAATCATTATACGCTATGTAAAATGATGTACCAGCTTATTGTATATGTATATATATATATATATATATATATATATATATATATATATATATATATATTGCTTGCTTGGCGTAAACTTTGTGTTTTAAACCGTTAAATTTAATCGTAAACTAGAAAAGCAGTTTGTCACACTGAAACATACAATTCTTTTCCGAAACATATATTGTACGATAAAACATATAACTACGAGTAAATAAGGAGCTCAGAATTTACACTTTCAAATTGAAATTGTTTATTTCCGTATAACCTTGTGGTACTAAAAAATAACCCGTCTTTTATCCTCAATTGCATATTAATAATGTATATTAAATTACGTACTTTATGTAATCAAATGCGAAAGTGAGATCTATTACATACTTTGCATCTGTTGTTACAAACAATAGTATCAAGGATATGAATGTTCGAAGAGAAAACGTTTTTAAATTCCACTTTGCCTTTATCTAGAAAATTAGTTCTATTTATTCCTTGTTAAAAATGTAAATTCAATTATCTGAACAAGAAACTGAAATATTCATCATTGTAATTAAGAAAAAACCTTATTACTCACTTAAAAACATGGCACACGATAACTCTGTGACCTGTAGTCCAAACCTCCAAATTCAGCTCCTACAATACAGGTAGCCATGTCACGTACTTTAGGGACACAATTGGCTCATCATACAAAGCCAAATAATGTTATCGATAAAGTCTCAATCACTTCATTCACTCTGGAATTCTGTCACGGGTCAGTTGCCAACTCAAGTCATTGTTAAGACCAACTCCAAGTTGAGGCAAAAAAAGTCGAGGTCGACCCCCATTGACACAACTTTACTGCAGTAAAAGAGTGGCCACGTCGCGCAGTCAGCTGATCAGGTGGTCCAACGAGTACAAACTGGTTTCCGCCGGTCGGACCTACATCAATTTATTACCTTCCTACAACCCATTTGTCCCAACTAACAGTGCCAAAACATCCAATTTATAAAATATACGTTGGCGCTTCCATTCAAAACAAGATTTTCGCTGGTTTTACTTCTTCATTCAGCTAGTTATATATTTTACTAACAAACAGCCCATACAACTATAGAATATTGCACTGCAAAAGCTCTCTGTACCTAAAATACTCACACAAACACTATTTGCAATCTTAGTTCTTAGGTCGGTGCCTCTTAGTTAACATTTATGTTTCCTGATTCGCACCGTATCGAAATATTACTCACATAATTTAATTACAATAGAAAAACCAATAATTCTCGTATACATATAACTGTATATGTGATTTAGAGGGGGTTGGGCGTGATAGGCTGAAGCGTAACCAATAATGACTAACAGTGATCTACAAAGGTTCTTTGATAAATTTATTTTATATAATCATTTAAGGTTTTTAATGTTTCTCTACCATCCTTTGATGATAGTAGGAAAATTTAAATATAAGTAAAATTAGTAATACAGTACTTTTGTTTCGTCGAATTCTATTTCATGTTTGATTTTGAAACTGAGTTTCGATGTGGTCGACGTTTCCTTACAACAATATTTTTTTTCCTAATGTGTTCCCTTGTGTAGATATTAAACGTTTTGTGCCCCCCCCCCTCTATAATGAGCCACAACTTCGTGATACTAGTTGTACGTAGAGGAATCGTGTCGTTCCTGGTATCAAAAAGTTTTTAAAAGTTTATATTGGCTTAAATAAAATTTTGATTGGAATCTCCTAATATTATCCCTAATTTATTGTTGTTTCTTGGATGTAAGGAAAGGTGGCCAGATTAATTTTGAATTTAATTAAATAATAAAATTTTCATCTCACCATCACCCAGGCCATTAGTTCAGTGTATTGAACACATTTTGTAGTGCAATCTACAGATCACATAAATATAGCTGGAACGCATAATGATAGACATTGGAGGAGAATATGTACAGCACAGATTAATAATTCTTTTAAAATCCAGTTTACGAATTTAGGTGTCAGAAAAGGCAACAATACGATGGCCACAGCGTTTGCAGGCCATTTCTTTGCTCTTAATAATACCATCCTTAACCTTTCATTCCCATGTGTAGATGATCGAATCCGATGCAGTTAGATAACTTTGTGCCTTTTAACGTGGAATCTGCAGTTGGTACTCGTATTTTAATATGGCACGATGAGAAGACTTTTTAATGTCTCTAAGAAAAGTTACTTTTTTACCACATATTTCGATAGGTCACAGAAGCTGGTATTGGACTAAACTTGCAGAATTCAGACGTTTCGTGATTGACACTTTAACCTCAATGTTAATAGAGAACTACAAAGGTCTCAGTTCCTTGTGCCATCAGTTTTAAGCTCCCTAAGGCTCTGTTTGAATGGATCATCATACAGATTTCAGTATTGGTCCAAAACGGAACTTAATGATGTCTGCACTTGCCGATATTACTGGCTTCGTGAACAAGAGAAAAACGATCAAGGACGGTTATGCACTCGGACACTTGGCCCTGAGATCCCCGAAGATCTAACTCAGGTTTCCTTAATCCGGATTGTACAATTAGACAGGAGCTTAGAAAATCAAAGATCGACCACCGTGTTAGTATCACTTCTTGATTAAGGATTTAAAAGGTGTGATCATGACGTTACTTCTCATCAGAGCAAACTCACATCGCATATTGCCAAACCGGTAAACAATGAGGACTGCAATGTTTGACCTATCGCACGTGATCATGTGCGATTTAAAGACATTTAGCATAATACCGCTAATATTGTAAAATATGGCATTAAGACAATGCAACAGGCTCATAATAACATTAATGGGATTCAGCTGAGTGAGATTTGTTAAAAGCTAATCAGCATCTTCTTCGGGAACAGTGAAGTGCATTAGTTTTTACAGCTGGCTCGCCAGCTCGAGGTAGGTGGCCTAAGTAGATAATGAGGGTGTGGTCGAGACTTTAAAATTGTCAGGTTCGTTTACAGTAATTAGCACACTCCCGCGCTCCCACATCACCGATATGTGCTCTCATTAGTAGACTTGTGCTACTTAAATTGCTATGAGGCTGAGATCACGACCTTGGCTCGATCAGATCGGCTTTTTCCTGCCTTTAGGGCGACCTACCAGAATAATAAAGATGTGGATGTGTTTGACTTATTTTATGATTTGTGGAAGTAACTGTTGCCTTCGGGCTGTTAAAGCGGCTGGTCTTTGATGATTTTAAAACCAAATGTACTTTTTAGCTTTGTTTTTTCTCTTCCGAAAAAGATAGCACGATCTCGTCAGATTGTTACAATCATTCATCCATCCTTGTTCATAATCCAACTAATTCCCACTCCAGTCATTTTCCTGTTTCCAATCCAGCGGTCTCTCTGTTAAATACTAATAGCTCCAAAGCACTTAAAAATATTTGGAATGCTAAAATGGGTTTCAGGTGAGTATTAACCTTTTTAAGCGAAATTTTTGATAGAATTTGGAAAACTGTTGACGAAATGAACAGCCGCCGGAGATGACACGTGATCATAAACCACTGCCCTGTGTCTCTCAGTATGGTAGCTGACCCTACTTCTACTAGTTTTATTTGTACTCGTCACGACATCTTGTGAGGGGAAATTTAGCGAGACAGAAAACTGTAGCCTGTAATACATAGAGGCATAGGAAAATCAACAATTGCAGTGTTTGGGTTGTTTGACTCTCGGTGACCTAAATTACCTATTTCTCGAATTGCTATGTTTTGAAGCCGAAATGGTCTAGAAATTTGTTTCCTATTCCGAAACCTTACAATGACACCCCGTAGCACAAGTATGGATAGATCAGCCTATAATATGCCGTCATCATCAGTACCTGATTAGGGCAGTATTTAGCCAACTTTCTGAAGACATAAATGCCTAAGAATAATTTTCATCTAGAGAAAATAGTAAAAGCATCCAGGATAACCCCCAGACAATCAAATAAGTGTACAAATTTCAATGTAGTTCCAAGATAGAATTAGCAATTATATTTTCTTGCGTATTTTTCTCGATTAATACTAATTTACGGATGTTGTACAACCAAGTAACAAAAAAGGTACGTATATTATGAAACCATTTCATTTCTCAAAATAATATGTTGGAGTTATTTCAATAGGATATAATTCGAAGCTACAGAAAACAAAAAATTTAGAACTCGGTGACTCATTAGACAAGTTATTTTTCGGTAACGGTAACAGCCCGAAAATCAGTAACTTTCTGTCGCATGTAAGATCAACGTCATACTTTATTTTAACTTCTCATCACAAAGTGCAGACCCGCTGATCATAACTCATTCAGCAAGGTCGAATACTCTATAAGGAAGAGTTCACACTTGAATATGTGGCTCTAGTCAAATTCCTGAGTTCCACAAAACTCCACATGGGCAATGTAACCTGGTTATTGCATTAAGCGGCGTAGCTGTTATAAATCTGTTTAAGTGGAGGCGAGTATATTTTGTATTACCCTAAATAGAAGACATTAAAAAAGATGAATAATATTAAACTGAGATGATGCTACATGATTACAAAATGAACGAAATTACCACATGTAAATATTCTTAATTAGGGTATTTCCATCAAAATTGGCTCTTATTATGTGTGTTTGTTCAAGATAACTTTACTTAAAATCAGATCTTGGAAAATTATTAACCCTTCTTCACTTACTCACTCGTGGGGCTGGAGAAATTTCGTTTATGTCGGTTTGTCTGTTCTCATGATATATCGAAAACTAACAGAACTGTAGACTTGAAATTTTGCTTGAATCATTTCTATGTACGGAACATCGAGTACGATGATGGACCATGTCACTTCTTGTAGGTAACGTCGTATTTGATAATAGGAATGTGGTTGGGCCTTTTCATACTCTAACTACTGCAATACATCTCCAGAACGATATCATGTGTAGACTTTGAAATTTTTATTCTGAAACCTATTTTTTACATTAACAAAACTGAGTTCGATGAAGGTGCTTGTCTAAAACCATGGGATCTGATGAAGTGTCATTGAAGTCTATAACTCGCTGGAAGGCTGGAAGATTTTCTCTTCTGTCTGCCTGACAGCTGTAAAAGTTTATTTCCTCCCTGATTGCCTGTCTGTCTGTCTGTCCGCAGAACATCACGAGAATGAAATGAGCTGTAGACTTGAGCGAAGTCTGTTGCGCGACATGTGGTGTGGGGCATTATTTAATGCCTCCAGATAATGGCAAGGACATTATTCACAAATGCCTTGGTCTCCAGCCACGGTAGCACCGCCCACGCACTCTTCTATGTGTTCCGTACAATAAATACTTGAAACTCCCTTTCTGTAAATATTGCAGCAAGCCATTTTGCCAAAGTATTAGATTTAGCATTTGATGCCTGAATAAAGATTGTTTTTGTAATATCGCACTCATTTTGCTTCTGAATTAAAATGTTTGACTATTATACTCTTTTTTCCTAAAATGAAGTCTGGGTAAAGAACGTGTGGGTACAAAACATTGGTGTGAATCTTATTGTTATGAACTTGATTTCATTTGCCTAACCATAATTGTGTAGTAATCATCAGAAATTTAGCTTAAAAATAAAAATATGCATGGATGCATAAAGACAATTTATAAATTGTACTTGATGGTTTAGTGACTAATTCATGTCTTACAATTTAAAATTAATGTTCATTAAACACTGTGGAATTTTTAAGAGAATTTTGTAATTATTTATGATCACGTGATCCCAAAGAAAATTAAATTTGTAGGGAGTGTGCTATCATTTAAAATCAATTAATTTTACATCACACAAACGTCATCAGCTACAATGCATACTCTCTATTCCCATTAGAATGGGCGGTGTTAATAAAATTTAACACACTTGTACCAAGTTTTTAGATTTTAAAATTTTGTTTTATGTATAAAATAGCCCAGTATATACATATATATATATATATATATATATATATATATATATATATATTACATTTATTTATTCTTGAAAATATGTTACGCAGTTTCGGAAGCTCTTTTCATAAAAAGTAAAAAAGTATATTCCATAGTCCATCAATTTAAATTTCAATTTCAATCTTTTTATTGTCGTAGACATGTATTACATGTACGACAAAATTCAGTAGTGCATTGTTAATAATTAACATATAAAAATACAATATTTGTATGAAAGTCAAGCTGAGTAGGAACTAATTTTACATTAAATAATAAAAGAATACAAATGATTAATAAAATAGGGTTTAGGCTAGGAACTCCCCAGCCGAATAAAAACAACCCTCTAATAGGTATTCTTTTAGTCGTTTTTTAAAAATTGTTTTTTAAGTTATATTTTTGAAATGACTAGGGAGCTTCCAAAAAAACCTAGCCCCTGAATTTTGAGGCAGTCCACCCGCCAGAGCCGAGCGATGTTGGGTTTGTCGCAGGTCTACTCGGGCTCGCGTGTTGTGGTCATGTATAGCAGCTCCATCTACTACATTTGCACAATGAAACCTGGCATAGATAATGGTCTCGTAGATATAAAAAGATGGGAAAGTCAAAATGCTGAGCTCTTTAAATGTATTTCTGTATGAACTTCTGCGAGATATGCCAGCCACAACACGCAAAATTCGTTTCTGTAAAACGAAAACCCTTTTTAGTAAGTACTGAATGTTTCTAATGTTCTAAATGTTTTGTATAATATAACAAAAATAACTATACAGGGGTAACTGCTCCTGAACACTAACTGCGTACATTTTCAACATTAGTGAATTTACTACTACATGACATCTCATACACTTGAGTTTCTTTCGTGATTGTTCAATTGGTCTAATTAAAATAGTAAAAATATAACATTAAATATTGGATTTTCTCTTTATTATGCATACGGTTAATGATACCGTAAACATGTAAACAATGAAAAGTTTGCCGTGTACTTTAACAGTTTAAAGCTTACATAAACATTATTTCTTGACCAATTTTTAATTTGTAAAATATTTTTAATTATATTGTTCAAATATTTATTGGCATTCCCATATTTTTACAATCTTATTAGTTTTTACGGTATTAACCTTTAAAAATCGAACCGTTCACCATCTTGGACTGTGAAAGCAAAAAAGACATATTTCATCAGGTGAAAGTAAGTCATGGCAACCGTGAAATACATTAATGTTTCTCTTAATTTGAGATTGCAAGAACATTAGTTGCACACAATTTGAATATTATATCTTTAAGGGTTTCTGAAATATAAAAAACCTAAAATATCAAATATACAGGGGATAAACTTAGCATTTCTGATCCATTTTTATATTGCAATTATTGTTTGCTCCGACCCGAAGAACAAGTCACAGGATTCTTATAGGATAGTTTTTAAACATCCTTTATTTTACGATTGTATATACTCGTACTCTAAATACCTAACCGTTGACACAAATAGTAATCAGCCTCTATGACTATAGTCTCCAATTGCAAGTATTAAACATTTTTACTTTAAGTTTATTTCTACTGTAATATCGATTTATTCATTAACCATTGAAATCTACCTAACTCCTATGGATATTTTCCTTTACTACTAATTATGTTAGCTTTAATTGGGTCTTACACTTTGGTAAAGGAATTAACTTTTTACTAAGTCGAGTTCTTGAGATTAACGATCAGTTATTATGTAACATTTATTACAAATGAAACCACAGTGTCTGCTAGTATACATGTATTAATAATTTGTTTTCTGTAGTGTTTTACATAATGTTATAGTTTTGTAATTAAATGTACGCTTTAACACGTTGATAGCGGTTGATGACCTATATAGGTAAACAATGTACGTGTTAAACAAAAATATTTTATTCCTACTATTAAAGCGGAGTGGTCGTTTATCGCGCGTGCTTCCGGTCTGCCAACCTTCCATTTATCACTATTTTTATTGCTACTAGCAACTATTTCCATAAAATTTTATTCGTCATAATACAGTGCCATAGCATACCTTTGAATGTCTTGTCAGCGACTCGGCCGATAGCGTGAGGTGTTTAAAATCGATTTGGAGACTATAAGGTGGTATGCCTTTTTTGTAAAAAAAATATACATTTATACAAAAATATCAATCAAAACTGGAAAAACGGAACTCTGAGAATTCAAAATGTGCCAAAACTCAAAGTACCTACTAAATAATTTTAATTTAGGAACCCACATGCTCAACATAACCTTTCACATTTAGTATCCTGAATATAGTTGAGCTAAATTTTGGTACATTATTTGTTTTTCTTTTAATATAAAAAGTTAAACATCTTTGAAGGTTGCAATTTATCTGTTTTAGGTCCATAAATAACTATTAGAATAATACACAATTTTTCTAAATTTTCTACACTTTCCAAAGATGTTTGATAGCATAGCAATGAAATAAAATTGTGTTTATGAAATAGGTTCACTTCAAACTTGAACCAATAAATTATTATAAACTTTTTCGGAAAAACCCCCGCAGTGATCATTTCTGGCTGGATACCTTCCTGTTGAACCTACCACTGGGCACAGCAAAAACTGATGTGTCACTTAAATCTGGGCAACCCAATGGATGTCCAAGAGCGGCACATCACTAACTGCAAATTTCGAGATTCTGGAGTGCAAGGTTAATTCGATAGGTCTAGTCTACTGCGGGAGATGACTGTTGAAGTTGGTGGGGTTCGTTCCCTAAGTATCAGAGGTTCTTGATAGCCTCAACATGTGCCACCCTCTGCCTGCTTTGACTGGAGAGGCTGTTTAAGAATTGACCTCCCCTTCTTCCGGGGGGATATGACATTGAGATTAGTGCCCTAGTTATTCTTCATTCTTCACGGATCTCGATAAGAGGCGGCCTCTACCCCCAACCTTACCCAACCTGAATATCCTGTCACTCCGGAAGCAGCGCTAAAGTTCTTGTAGGACTAAGTGCAATTTATAAGCTTCTTGTCCTAAGAGAGAGAGAAAATACGTTTTCGGAGTTTTAGAATAAATCTTCATGTAGCAATATCTTTATATAGCAAGTTTGAATAGAATAGGGTTAATCATATTGAGAACTGTAATAACTGATTCTTTTTAGTTTTTTTGTATAGATTTGTTTTATAAAAACTTGACATCTTTACTATTGATATGTATATATTGATTGTGTGAGGTATAACATACTGAATTATTTGCTCCTTGACCTCGGCAACCCGTTGAAGCGAGCCTCAGTAGGAAAATATTTCTCAGAACTGAAGAGTAACACGACCCGACTTACAGTGACAACTTACATGCAATGCGGCGATGGACAAACATGTCCACGGAGTATGTTGTTAATCACAGGACTGTAGACAATGGGCATGCAACTCTTTCTCTCCTATACCATCATCAGTCATGTCTGTCAGGGAACAGCTGATGTCTCTTTCGATTCCACTCTGTTTGTTTGTGATCTGATCACATCACAAAGTCTGCTTAAGAAGTAAGGATTATGACCTTTGTATAGTAAAAAAAAAAACCTTACAATACAGTTTAAATTTTGGAACTATAAATTTTGATCACATACATGATTATTTCATAATAATTCTTTTGACGTAAATAACACATTATGGCCAGCCAAATCTCTCTAAATTATCTTCTAATTTAATTGACAAGTACATTCATTAAATTTTGACATACTATAACACAATTTAATCTGTAGGTACACAATTTGGAGAATTACTTACCTTGACGGAGGGAAGGACGTTTTTGAAGTTGAAGCCGTGCAATTCCTATGTTATTACACTAATTATTAATGTTACCTGATCTTAAACGTTCACACAATTGTGTTTCGAGGTGATTTTTTTGTAGCTTACCTCTTAAACAAGTTTTCAATTTTGCGTTACTCTAAAATTTAAAATTTCATTACAAGAAAAGTAAACCACCTTTGTAACCACTACTTGGAAAATTATGGTATATGATGAAGGAAAAAAAATACAGGTATGCCAATGAACTTTTTTCATGACGATATAATTTATTTCTTTTGTTGTAATTCGTTACCTATGCTAGCTTTTAAATAATGTTTAATTAATAAACAACACTTAATTTTTGATGGCATCCCTTTCTTTAAATGATCCACCAACACTATTTTAAACCGAAATGACTATTAATTTATACTTGTTACTGTTTATTGGAGTTCATAGTTTCTTGTCAGTTTGTGAACCTTAAAAATTATTTCACAACATCTGAGCTTTATCGGACACTCATAAGATCGTCTACAAGTTTATAGGTTACAGGCCAATAATGGGACTGTTTCTTTTATTTTTTCAGTGATGTTATTTGTATTCTAAGGATTTGTTAAAAAAATGTGTAAAATCCTATTGTATTATAAGTGCTATAAACCCAAGACCTAGAGAACTTTACAAGTCACCGTTCACTTTCAGGGGTTCCTTCTGCTGTTCTAATTTTGTAACTATGGGTACATATAATTTAAATTGATTCCTGATATACATTTGGGTTAAAATGAAATGAAATGAAAAATATCTTTATTGAATACAACGAAAATACTCAATTGGCGAGGTTAGGACTATTAAGTCCTCTCTTACACCTTAACCATAAATAAATAAACTATAATATTAGTGTAAAACAAGAGTCGCAATATAGTCTACATTATTATTTTACAATAAAAAATTATAATGGTTTTATATAAAATAATAAAATGAAAAGAAGGTTCTTTATGAAACTAAAAATAATGCAATAAAATAAAACTTACAAGGAAATTAACAGACATTCACCCATCACCATCCATACAAAGCCATCGTCCCATACCCTAAGATATCGTCAACCCGACGAGGCCCAAAAACAGATGGTCCGTAAGCACCCTCCGAAACCGCTCCCGACTACGAATACCTCTGATATGATCCGGGAGATTATTCCAGAGTCAACAAGCAGAGACTGTGAATGATTTACTGTAAATAGAAGTTCTATGAACAGGAATAGACAACAGAGAGGCTCCACGTCGAGCATTCCAATTGCTTGTTTCAGAAATGAAAGAAAAGCGTTCAGACATATAAGAAGGGGAATAATCGTTATACAAAATAGAATGTAACATGCTAAGAATGTGGAACTGACGGAGTAGATTCAAGTTTAACAGATGTAACTGATTGAAGAAGGGTGTTATATGATCAAATCGACTAAGGTTGAAGAAAAAGTAAACACAATGATTTTGAGGACAAACACTACAGTCTGTCCGAAAGCTCAACCGTCATGCCATTTATAATTTCGCTACAGCAATTGAAATGGCAGAAAATCAGGGTATTTAGTAGCATTACTTTCAAATTCAAGGTAAAATAAATAGCAAACTGCTTAAGACTATGAATACCAGCAAATGTCCTGCCACAAGTCCCAGTAACATTGTCGGTCCAACTAAGAGTTTTTGTAATAGTTAGTCCAAGATTTTTGACCTTGTCACTGTATGAAATGGGATGACCGTTCAATATGAGTGTAGCAGAGTAAGTTATTCAAGTCGATACTGCAAGAAATCTGGAAGTTCCAATGAGAATAGTTTGAGTCTTGCTTTCGTTAAGTTTTAGTCCTTGTTTGAAGGCCCACGTTGCAATAGCGTCAATGTCAGTGTTCGTGTCAGCAACAACGTTTGTATAGTTTTAAACGGGAAAGTGACTGTAAATTTACAAATCGTCGGCATACAGGTGAAAAAATGAGTGTTTGATCATAGCAGTTAAATCGAAAAGAAAAAAAGAAGTTAAAAAAGAAAAGGGCCAAGGACAGAGCCTTGAGGAAACCCACTATTTACAGGTTTCCAGTAGGAGTCTTTGTCATTTTACCTAATAATACACTGCTGACGATCTGACAGATACGACCCTAAACACTCCTCACAGCCATCAGAGAATCCGATTTTAGACAGTTTCAAAAGAAGAAATGGGTGGTAAAAGCAGTCGAAAGCCTTAGAAAATAAAAAAAAAACGTTAAAATGGTAACAAGCCTTTTGTCCATTGCCGAACGTATATCTTTAGCGATTTTTAAAAGAGCACTTAAAAAGAATTTTTTAAATATAAAATTTAATAAACAAAGAGATAGAGTACATAATCGGTATTACCTGTAATGAAGAGGAGATAAGATTAGCTGGATAAACTTTAGCATGATATAAATTGATATTATATGTTAATTAAAGCGACCAGTAACCTGGTTTTGATCAATACCCAAATACTAAATTATGTTCTCTCAATATATATTGATTCAAGGAGCTGCAGCTCATGCAGGGAACCTTGGGATAGTTTGTAGCCTACACTGGCCGGTAATGCTATCACAGGCAAGCCCAACGGAAGGGACAAGTCACGAGTGATATAGTACAGTGACAAGGGTTAGCGTGGGCCGAACCCTACTAGCGAGCGCTCTTTACCGACTGTTGTATCACAATCCAAGGCTCTTCTTGTTGGTGAGCACTCATCTGCGGGATCCTATCCTGGGAAAGTTATTGCTGGATAAGTCACGAGTGATATAGTACAGTGACAAGGGTTAGCGTGGGCCGAACCCTACTAGCGAGCGCTCTTTACCGACTGTTGTATCACAATCCAAGATTCTTCTGGTAGGTGAGCACTCTCCTGCGGGGTCCTATCCTTAGAAAGTTATTGCTGGATAAGTCACGAGTGATATAGTACAGTGACAAGGGTTAGCGTGGGCCGAACCCTACTAGCGAGCGCTCTTTACCGACTGTTGTATCACAATCCAAGGCTCTTCTTGTTGGTGAGCACTCACCTGCGGGATCCTATCCTGGGAAAGTTATTGCTGGATAAGTCACGAGTGATATAGTACAGTGACAAGGGTTAGCGTGGGTCGAACCCTACTAGCGAGCGCTCTTTACCGACTGTTGTATCACAATCCAAGATTCTTCTGCTAGGCAAGCACTCACCTGCGGGGTCCTGTTCATGGAAAGTTATTGCTGGACAAATGACGAGTGATATAGTACAACGACAAGATATAGCGTGGTCCAAACCTTAGTAGAGATCGCTCTTTACCGACTGTTGTATAACAATCCAAGGTCTTCCTATAGGTGAGCACTCAGCTACGGGGTATTATCTAGGGAAAGTAATTGCTAGACATGTCACGAGTGATATAGTACAATGGCAAGAGTTAGTGTTGTCGGACCCTTAGTAGCGGGCGCTCTTTACCGACTGGTGTGTCGCAATCCAAGGCTTTTCTTGAAGATGAGCAGTCACCTGCGGGGTCCTGTCCCGGAAAAGTTGATTGCTGCTCTTACATTATCTGTTTTCATCAGAGTGCCATCGTATAAGCATTTTAGACAATGTTGAAATTAGAAGGGAGAAGGCTATAAACAATAAGTGGTTAGTTAGGAATGTTTTAAGATGCAATATAGACATGTTCCATTATGCAAACAGGTCCATGTAACAAGTGGGTCCTTTTTTATCAATGAGAAGACAATCTGAACACCGTACTGGACAACGACCACATCCTATCCGAATGTCATTAGATCATCACCATCATCCTTTGAGAAGGCTTTAAGACTAATAGGTCTCTTGAGGTTTAGAAGCAATGTCCAGATTATACAATCACTAATTTTGTTATGTGCCACTCCTCGGGAAACTACCGACATGGTCCTAATGGTAGGGATATTCAAAATAATGACTTTATATATGATCCTCAGAACACTGCATGTGAAAGAACCCAGCATCTGCAGAGACTCCTGATGCGTGGAGACGTTCTAAAGACAACTAGCTTATATGTCTCAAATGTCGCTGAAAATAGGCCTCTGGAGTTCTTCCTGCTCTTTTTTTTAGAATAAAGTAGTACAAATGGCTCCCAAAGTTAGTAAAAAATAAACCCAGACTCAAGTACTTTTTTAATTTCCTAGGGTTTAAAACTAGATAAGTCTACCGGTTAAAATAGCACAACTATCTTTGACGCGAGTTGCCCAGTATTGTAACTGAGGGAAGCTTTCAAGATAATGTAATCTTATTCATACAATCTTTATATTCGTTTTTCTTAAAGAAAGTGCCTGTACAGTAAATAAAAAACTATTGAGATTTTCTTGAAGAATTTAGCTCACAAACATAACACATTTTCAAAGCTTTAATGGATAACAATTTAAAGTGAGAATGACGTAGAAAATACCACCAGAACATCTCTCAGCGAATATTAATTGGATATGAAGTAATTGGAAAAGAATGATTCAAAAGGATTGGATCCTTACTAGATTCATAGTCCATATATCAGATGTGGAGGAATTATGAGTATATAAAATGGTGATTAATATGGAAATCACAAACAATTTAATGATTGCATGGTTAGAAATTAAAAAGATTCATAACTAAAAACAAACATTTTCCTGGAAAAGTAACCTCTATTTCATAGCTATATTTACTTTGTCTCGCTAGAACACACCATGGTTGGTGGATTTATTGAAACAAATTACAGTTATAACAGTTTTTAGCTTAAAGTAAGAAGTTCAACTTAGTTGCTCTCAAAAATAAATACATTGCGAGATCCGATTGCCACGCGGTCTAATACATCGTACTTTGGATCTGGGTTAGAGACAGCGTAGGTTCAAATCCTGTCTGTGAATGTAGAACTGTTACCGGTAACTTTTACGTCGATCTTTTACTATAACGACTCTCCTCCTTATTCTGCTTGATATTATCTTCTCACAGTACATATCAGTGTCACGTGAGCTTGTTCAGAATATAAGGCTAGAAAGAGAATCAGCATATCTTTGTTGTTACCTCTAAATTGTACTTTATTTCACAAACGTTTTTGGAATGCTGAGATGGTTATTTATATTTTGGTATTTATTTGACGTTACTTTATGATTCCCCCATAAGCAATCCAAACTGCAGCTTCCGTTTGTCGGCACGGTACAGTACTCAGTTTGAAAGGTATACACTTCAACCAAACAGAATTACTAAATTCAATAAAGTGGTAATTATTAGCACATAATCTGGATTTCCAGTTTTTTAATCGAACAAGAAATAATACAATGTTTAATGGTGGCAGCATGTTTTACAGAAAATTTTGAAAGTGTTAGGTATATTGGTGTAGAAGGATTAATCATAGATTAAATATAATTACCACGTTTGAAACATATCTATTTTGATCAATTTACACGATACACTTCAATCACTAAGGTACCTCATTTTGATATAAAAATTATTGAAAGAGATTATTCAAGTGTATCCAACTGCGCCTCAGCATCACAAACAAGTTCTCTCCCACTCCACAAACCGCCCGGCCAGAGCAAGTTACGACAGTAATCTTCCAGTATGTAACGGCCACATCAACGTAGCGGAGATGATTTGTAATGATATCGGTCACTAATGGTGCAGCTTCTCTTGAAGCAGATGAATCCACTTTATGTTTCTAATGACCAGTTAAATTAGTAGGTAGTAATTCATCAAGTTTAATGAATTATGTTGTGGAAAAATATGTCCAATCTAGGAGTCAATGAAAATTCTAATGGAATAGATAAGAATACGTCATTCATTATCCTGCCTACATACTATAAACGCTTATAAAAATCCCAGCCAGACTATTAAAAATAATTTTGGAAAGAGATGCAAAAAATGAATCTGGGACAGAAAAAGTCATCCACTGAATCAATGACTGATGGTATGAAAGAGACAGAGCTACCATTGTGTTAAACCCACCTTGTGTCGGGAGTGACAAACAACTCGGACACCTTTGTTGGTCGCCGCATTCCATGCAAATTGTCACCGAAAATCGCCATAAATCATCGACGGTCCATTCAACAGTTCTTGGTACTCGTGTGTCAACTGCGGCTTACTTCCAACAAGCAGAATCGTGTTTGAGCCACTGCCAAACCCTGAGATACGTGACTGCTCAAGTGTTTTATTTTATTCCTTCAGCGTATGACAGGATTCACGTAGGATCACATCGATGCTGCCAACATTCGAACAGCATTAGAAAGTAAAGGCGATCAAATTGGAGAAATCTTGATAGATTTGAAAAAGAGATGACAGGAACTTTGCTTTCTATTAAGATAGTTCCGCGATAGCTCAGCGATTTCCCAATCGATTTTTAAAAAACTTTCAAGTTCATGATTCTCATATACCTTTGTATTTTTAAGTGAAAGGAAGTTGTAACATTCCGATAAAATTTCTCAAAATCTTATATATGCTACTCATCAAGAGTACCTCATACTTGTTTATCTGTTTGACCTTAATATGTAGGGACGTCTTAATACATGAAAAATTTCAAATAAATGGATGTGTCTTGATGTGAAAATGAAAGTCATAGATTCAGTGCTTGCCCTATCACGACTTTGACTCTTCACCTGTAAGGGCAGGTCGTGCATGTAGGTTTATGTGAATGTGACACGGTCAACCGCAGAGACAAGTACTGCAGCGTGAGAGTCCTGCGAGCAGCCTACCTCTGCCTTGTTACAACCAGCAACACAGTAAATCACTTGAAAATTGCATCTGCACCGTTATCTCGGTGAAGAGTATTCAAAGTTCTGAAACTGTATTATACCTCAGATAATGGCTTCTCAGAAGATTTATGGCCGATTCGTCCGAGTTACTTACGACTTGTTCAAGGTCACCTGTTGATTGCCACCATTTTTGCATACAATTACAACTGGTTTAGTTACCCAATAAAACTAAACGGTGAGGTATAGCTATCCCTTCACCCAATCATTACTTGATGGAATACGCTCAGTTGGCTAAATATATAATAAAAGCCAGAATCAATTTTTATCTTTCGGTTTGCTCTTCGAACCGAGAGATTGAATGTAGTTGATATTTGTATTATTTGATCCGTTTTGTATAATACACAACTTCCAACAGAGCTCAGTACTGAATATATTTTTCAATTGCGAAAACCTTCGTCACCATCAATACATTATATCAATACACACAATTTCGAATAAACCACAAGTTCGTATTTCTATTATACAGTTTGTGACTGTTGATGTTTGTTAGACATGTAGGAAGCCTAATTTGTGCACATTGTGTATCTAACGTTATGTAGAAAGTGCAACCGTAGATATCCTGAAGAAGAATTGGATTTTGGGCAAAAGGACGTTACTAGTTTTTATATTGGTTTAAGTTATACGATGGGCGAAGCATTTCTTATATCATTATCATAACAAGAATTTGGGATATAACTGAACTTGCATAAAAGGTACACTAACTAAACAGTAAAGTTATTGTCAATAATGCTTTGGAAGTGATGTTTACTTACTAAGCATTACACCATGAATATACCTGTAGTTTGATAAGTCTTTGTTTTAATACACTGTCAAGTAATTTATTACGCTGCATTAAAATTGCACTCAGGCTACATTACACTGTCGACTCAGATGAATTTAAAAATGGTTAGTAAAATTAAGTAAGAATACATATATTGGTGCAAAAATCATACTAATATTAAAAAAATGAATGAAAATTGTCAGAAGTAATTTGTGATTAGTAGGTCAACAAAGAAGGAATATTAGCGGTAGAAAAGAAGAGCTGCATTTGATTTTAAAACCCTCTCTGCACATTGCCATTATAAATTGTCCTTTATTTGTAACTTATAAAAGATACAGGTAATAATTAGAGTGTCATTCATGGCAATGAGGGTGGTTAGCATTTCTAGTTATGAGGGGATCCAGATTTATCATATGGTTTGTATATTGCGTTTATATACTAACGGATCATGTGGGTTGTAGGTTCATTAGTGAGTCAATAGTAATCGCGATAGATAAATCTCAATTGATAATCTCAATAGAGATATAAAATAAACGAACACACACACAAGCCCGCGTGCGCGTGCGCACTCAAGCGCACGTGCGCAATAAATGCCAGTCACCTTATTGGCTTTTGTAAGTCCTGCAGTGAGATTCACCTAATTATGGTTTGAGCCAGAGGTGATTTAAGTCTACACTCAAATACGCGATGATACCAGTTAGAGTCTGACAGTAAATAATAAGAGAGGGGTCATAAATATCTCAGTGCTATATCTGTGTATCGCCTTGGGTAAGGCGATCTCGCTGTTTCCCTGACCACCTGTGGAGACGGCTGATCTTGGCTGTCTGACACTTTCCTGTAATAACATACTGTAGACCTCCTACCCTCGCCGCGTGGTCTTCACCGTGTACCTCATCGTGTTGTCTTCGCGAGCTGGTCTTTCAACACATTACTAGAATATTGCAGCAAGTTCCAATACGCAATGCAGATACTCTAATAAGGTTGATTTAAGTTCCGTAATTTCTAGCGAGATTCTCACGGTACAGTTTCGAGGTTGTAAGTAAAATTACGCACAGTGCCGTAACACATAACTAATGGTAGTTTTGCATACATTTAGGTTACAATGAGATAAACTTTGTGTTCTAAATCGCATGCATACTGAACGGATCCTGGAAACTGAAAGAGATACATTTAATATGTGTATGCAAATTTCGTGGCTTTTTAAATAGGGCACAAAATATATTTGTGATTATTTTTCCTGTTATATGTTTCACGCGTTATTCTATTTGATATAACTTTAACTTAATAATACGCGTTACTCTCCTCCTAGCATTCGTCTTAAATCTTTGGTAATTAGCAAATAAAATATTGATACAGCACAAAATAACTTGGTAAAAACTAAACAATACGAATTTATTTATTTGTACATGGACTTGGCTCATAAATAATATTTAATTTAACACTGCAACTAAGTACAAAAAAGATATAACTCATTTTAATAAATAATAAACAAACAAGTAAGAAAGACATAGAATAAAATAAACTTAATACCTAGAATAGGAACTTTTCACATGGATTTCTTATTAAATTTATTTAGTTTTGCCTATACTATGAACGCATAAACTATAATATCCCTTTAGTTATTTAAGTACATCATTAAGATTCAGATCATGAGTTATTTTATGACCTCTGATTCTCGTTAATACAAATTAGTCTAAATTGGACAGTTAAACAGTATTTTAATTTTATTGTCTTTTTTGAAAAAAGTCAACCTAAGAGTACGAAAATGTATAAACTTACAGTAACTATATTAATTATTATCTAGTTTGTAAGTAAAGGAAGTAAATAGGCCAAAAGACAATTTTGCAAATTATAGTCTAAAAAATCGTAATCAAGCTACCGATAGCAATCTTGGCAAACGATATTTCATATATATATATATATATATATATATATATATATATATATATATAGATTAGTATATAAAGATTATAAAATTACTTTATAGGGATACATATAAATATATCTATATAACTGGTGTATACTTATAAGAAGATTACTTGTTAAATTACACAGATGTAAAATATATTTCTGCTATAAAAATTAAAATTAATATTTATTGAGCCCGAACAATAAAAATTGCGGTGAATATAAGAACATATAGCGGATTTAATACCGAGAATTTCTACTGCTGACATTAATCACGTAAAGTATATTTGCTAATGTGTAAAGCCGTATATTTCATTATTAAATATATTCAAAAAATTATATATTGAAATAACAACTAAATAAGTACTTCTTAATTTGTAAATATTCATGTTTTGATATATATGACGTAAGAAATATGTTATATGAGATAATAATACTTAACTGTAAATAGCTGTAACTAACTTTAGTAATATATACAATCAGAAAAATAAATACAACGGAATCTTTTAAAACACACCCTACCTATCTCAAGTAATAACAATATGTCATGAAGAAAGATAAAACATCCTGGTGAGTTAAAACAAGCAAATTTTGTGTTGTTACTTTTAATATTTTAGAAAATATTATATGCCAAAATGTATAACACAATTAATTAATTGAATGAGCTAAAAGATTTTTGAGCACTTAAAGATGTGGTTACACCCATGAATACAGTCCTTTAGCTTATGGACAATGAAGATGTGTCGTAACAATGCATAATTTTTCTCACTAATACTGTAAAACATTTAGAGATTTACAATAATAATTTACATTTATAAGGTGTGATCAGTCGAGATTCCACCGCTTCGATCTTACAATAGGGCAAGATGTACAAGATAATAAATAAGATATATTACAATACTGTACAGACGCCATCACCGGGGTGACTAATACTTGGGGTATTGTAGGGTTCGTGTTTATGTCCACTACTGTTTCTTAACCCGCTTTGTTCTTTCGGCGTTGTGACTTCCTCCGCTTCTTGTGTTTGGGTTTGCAAGGGAGGTTGCTCTTGTTGCCGACCAACCTCCGGATGATCTTGAGCCAATCGTCTAGGAATGTCTGGTAGGCTGCCAGGACCCCCCAGTCCTGGATCAGCCCCCCGGTGTGATCTGGCTGGACGTCCCATATCATTGCGGACGCCGCCTCTTCCGACAGGAATCCCGGCAGCTGTAGTCCTACGTTGAGGATGGCAGTCTCCACTTCACACAACAACTAAGTGCAAAGGTGGTAATCAGCTACAAGCCTTGGTAGAGGATACGTTAGAAATTCTACAGGAACTTATACAGTGGTGTCCTAATGTATTACTTTTACATATTAGCAAATTAAGTGCATGGTTTGATGTAATCGGCGAAGAAGTTAAAATCTAGTTGTATCACGAAAATCCTAACAGTGATCACTTCGTTTAGCTGTATTATGTAGAAGACGAAACTCAGTTTCAAGTGAAGATAGAAGCTCAAAAAGATAATTGCGCTTGCAGTTTTACAATTTAGGATTTTTGTGGTTCTGAAATTAGTTGGCATAGTACGTTCACCAGGGAAATTCAAGTTGTTTACTCAAAAGAAAAGTTACAAACTGTTACAAAACTATATTTGGCTTATGATAAAGTCGTTCACGACGGAAACTTGGAATAAACAAATTAGCACAATATAGTGTACTACCTATAATAATAATAATATTTTCAACACGTTTTTAATAACTAGGTTATATTTGTGGTGAAATTGTTTAGTGGCATTTTATAAATATAATAAGTGTTTTAAAATGTTACTTTTATCTGCGATACGACTTACTACGGAACTAAATAAAGAAATACGAATCATATCTTTGAGTGGGGATTGTAGACTGTATGTATTTTGTAAAAAGAGGGAATAGGGGCGTGATCGATTTGAGAATCAAATAAAATAAATAATCTAGTGTGAAATAAATAAAAATAATCAATATGAGAAATTAGACAAAGCATTCCCAATCATGGGTCGGCCTCCCGGTACTTTGAATCTACCAAATAATGACGTGTATTGTCAAAATGATTACCTTCTTGATCTGATTGGATATGTCGGCCAACAGGTGGCGCCTCGTGTAGTATATGGCCTGATGCTCACTGAGATGCGATTTCCCACTATACCTCCTCAGTTCCTCGAATGTCGCCGAGAAGTTCTGCAGGGCAGCGTGCAGACTCGGTAGAAGTACTTCGACCTGATCGATATATATTGTCAGCCATACACATACACTCATTACTACTACAAGATTTACACTGCATGTACTAATAAATTATTATCAGATCCAAACTTTTGGACTTTACCAGTATTTCCTTCTTTAAAATTAATGTAAGATTTCTCCCTACATGGGGAACATGATCAGAATAATGAATATTACGTATTCTCAATTTTTCGTTTCCAAATGGATCCGGATGATAATAAGAATATTCATGGTTTTGCATATGCAATGTAAAATCCCGCAGTACATTTAAACCCCAAAAATGAACTAGATGTGATAACAGATTTTTCACGGTGGAATCATATACAGTGAATGAATTTATCAAAAAGTACAGCTGAATTTCACCCAACAATATATTTAAAAAAATATATATATATACGAAATAGACCTTAAGTGATTACCTGAACTGATTAGCAAGGAACTAAACGTGTTAAGATCTGACTAACGTTTTAGCCATTTTAAATATTTTGCTTTATTTTGTTAACTTTTCAATGTACATATGCTAATTTTTGTAACTTTCTTAGACAAACATTGTTTACCTTAGATTTCTTGTCGAGACACTTGACTGTCTCCCTGTACCAGGCGAGCTGGTGACCCGGCAGCCAGTCGTACTGGAATTCTTCCATCAACAGATTCTTCACCTGGTTGGACAAATATGAAATTTACTTGTCAGCCATCAGTATTAAGAAATTACCACATTGAAAGAGTTTATAGATTGTGTTAGGAACAAGTCTATTTGTAAGACTGTAGTAGTATGGAAATACTAGTTCTGCACTACATGTAGGCTAGGCTTGTAAACGCGCCGAGGGCACCCAGCTCGAGCGGGTCGCGGCACACCGGAGGCAGCGTGGGTCTGCCCATTGACACCACCAGTGGGCGCTCTGACAGCCACAATCGCCTTTCAATTACAAGGCCTTCTGGTTCCGACAGGCCTCATTCTTTCCTATATGAATCCATTCAGAGCCCCGTGCACTGGGTTCAGCCATGGGGAAAGTGTACTACATCTTTCTGCACTATTTAAGCCCTTATAAGGCACAATTTAACACAGGTTGGCTGTACTAACCACTCAGTACACGATGGTTTTATTCCTCCAGAGCATCCCACTCCTATCACTGTAATAGGTTGAGAGTACTAACTTCTACATTATCCCACGTCTAACAATGCACTACTTTATCTCTCTTCATTATCCCATGTTTAACACAGAACTAGGTCGATAGTACTCACCCCAGAGTACACTAAGGGAGTACACATCCCGCTGCAGTTTTTCACGTCTAACACTGAACTAGGCTGAGAATACTCACCCCAGAGTACACTATGTCTACATCTCTCTACAGTTTTTCACGTCTAACACTGAACTAGGCTGAGAATACTCACCCCAGAGTACACTATGTCTACATCTCTCTACAGTTTCTCACGTCTTACACTGAACTAGGCTGAGAATACTCACCCCAGAGTACACTATGGCTACATCTCTCTACAGTTTTTCACGTGTAACACTGAACTAGGCTGATAATACTCACCCCAGAGTACACTATGGCTACATCTCTCTGCAGTTTTTCACTCCTAACACTGAACTAGTTTGAGATTACTCACCCCGGAGTACACGACGGCTATATCTCTCTGTAGTTTCCCACTTCGGAAATGATTGTATGTAATGCGAAGCTGAGTACGGACCCTCCTGAGAGGTCTCGTGCTAGGATGCCTCAAGCCGTCAGGGGAGATCTCATTGTCCATATTGAGGTAGCGCTTCCTCGCCAGTATCCGGCTACGGAGACCACAGGCATTCTGCCATACTGGAGGCGAACAGGACCTACCCTTACAGGAGAGAAGATTGTCGGCCAGAACTGAGCCTGTCAGCATGGCGACTAGAGAGATCACGGTTCTGGTCCTTTCACCGGTGCCTGCAACAAATAATATTTGAACATTACACATGTACCAGCATACTCGAGGGATTCTCTCAGAGGGATGTTTCAGTACGCATATATGCCTAGGATAATGGAATGTGGAAGAGCAATGAATACTGCGAGGGGTATGACCTATTTCGTGGAAGCAGCACCGTGGGTAAGTAAGAACGTGGGCCGTCCGGTACCGGATCCGGTACCGTCTTGTTCACACTCATCAGCTACATCGTTCTTTATTTGGTTAATTTGTATTTAGCTTTTTTTAAATATTTTCGACAGACTCATGGAATAATGAGAAGGAAGAAATTGGGTTGGAATTAAAATAATAATCAGCAGAACTCTGAATTCCTTTACGAATAACGGACACATTTCGAGTAAAATAGCTTAACTAATAGATTTTCACAATACTACGGGCATTTCGGCTACTTTATGGATCGAACTCGTTTCAGAGATCTTTTCTTTCGCTCTTTTTGTCACTGAGAGCCACGTAAAACTTATTATATGAAATGTAAAGGAAACAGGATTTTTCCGGATATCTGCCATCGTTCAGTGAAATAAAAAATCAGTAACACTACGTTTCGAGATCTGCAATCCCATCTATTCTTCAGGTAAATATCTAACCTAATACGTAATTACAAACTAGGTTAATAAACAAAGCATACCAAAGAGTTGTGGCACGCCTAAGTCAGGAATCACAACCACCTATGTATTAGGTTAGTTATTTACCTGAAGAAGAGATCAGATTGCAGATCTCGAAACGTAGTGTATCTGATTTTTTGTTTCACTGGACGATGGAAAATGTCCGGAAAATCCTGTTTCCTTTACAATCCTTCCATCGTATAAATAAACTTTAAAAAAAGAATTATGAAATTTATTCTACCCAAATAAAAACACCCAAGTTATATAAGTTGATGTGACCAAACTACAAGATTAAAAAGTTAGAGTAAACACGTTATTTGAATGACTATAACTCTAAAATCGTAACTTTTGTAAATACTTCATTCCGTGAAAGCTCTACAAAGAAACAATTAAAAATTGTTGTGGCTCTCGAGTTTAAAATTTAGTTACATTAAGCAAACATACCGTCAATGTGTTTTAAATAGACCAAGGTAAAACATGAGCAACACAATATCGGCACTTATACATGTTGTGATGTTGAGTGAGGTAATTTATTGATAGAGAATATAATGGCAACTCTGACACGTTAGGTTGGCTCAATTACTTCACATTCCACTTAGGTCGGTGAAAAGTTTTGGTAATACAAATTTGTTTTATTTCTCTCGAAAGAACTTTCAATTATTTGGCCACATTCCATAAATGACCTATGATCCATTTAAATTCTGTTTGGGACTTTGGCACACGTTTGTCCACGGTTCGATTACAAGGGTACCTTTTGGTACAAATATGTACACTATATACAATGTACACTAATACAATATACAGGGTGTCAATTAAGTCTGGAACCTCTTTTTTAATTTTTGAACCACAATAGAAAGAAATACCAAAGTTCACACGTGCTTACTGGTGATAGTAATGCACACATCTACCTAATTACCGACCGGATAATCCCTTTGGGGGACGGTCCACAAGGAGTCAGACAAAATTCTTAAATAGCAGCATAGGTCAAGTTTTGGTATCAAATTAAAGGTCTTACTTAGCAGAGTACAATGCCGCAAATCGGACTTAAAAAGGTGGATTCATTCAGTAGTTATAGCTATTTGAATTTTAAAACAATTGAACAATGTAAATTATTAAATATTACAAGTAAACACCAATTTTTAAATACCTGTGATCAAAGTAAGTGTTCAAAATGTTCCCCTCCCATCATCTGACAATGTAGTAATCGAAACCAGGAATCAATAATTATTACTAATAACACAACTACTGTTAGATTGTGAAAGTGGCAGATTGAGTCATACACAGCATCCACAGAAACTTAACGTTTGGGCAGGTATTATAGGAAATCAAATTATGGGCCCATTATTTATCAATGGTAATTTAAATGGTGACTCGTATCTAGCAATGCTCCAAAATGAGATAATTCCTGCACTACAAGCTGCTCTTGGTCGACAATTTCAAAGAATTTATTTCCAATAAGATGGCGCCCCACCACACTTTGCTCCTTGTTAGAGAATACTTGGATACAATATTCCTTCACAGATGGATGGATTGAAAGACGTGGTGCAGTAGAGTGGCCTGCTCGTTCCCCTGATTTATCTCCGCTGTATTTTTTTCTTTGGGGATACCTTAAAGATAAAGTTTATCGTACTAAGCCTCGAGATTTGGCGCACCTAAGAAATCTCATAGTCCAAGAAGCTCAACATATTCCTCGTGACTACCTTCAAAATGCAGTGGATAGCTTATAGAACCGCCTAGGACATTGCCAAACGATGGGAGCGGAACATTTTGAACACTTACTTTGATCACAGGTACTTAAAAATTGGTGTTTACTTGTAATACTTAATAATTTACATTGTTCAATTGTTTTAAAACTCAAATAGCTATAACTACTGAATGAATCCACCTTTTTAAGTCCGATTTGCGGCATTGTACTCTGCTAAGTAAGACCTTTAATTTGATACCAAACTTGACCTATGCTGCTATTTAAGAATTTTGTCTGACTCCTTGTGGACCGTCCCCCAAAGGGATTATCCGGTCGGTAATTAGGTAGATGTGTGCATTACTATCACCAGTAAGCACGTGTGAACTTTGGTATTTCTTTCTATTGTGGTTCAAAAATTAAAAAAGAGGTTCCAGACTTAATTGACACCCTGTATAATAATTGTGGATACTAATTGTACTTTTCAGAAACTGTCCAACTTTGAGTAAAGGGAAAGAATATATCTTTTTACTGCTTTAAAAACAAACACAATGTATCGAAAACTGTTTAGAGCCCATGAGTATTTTGTTTAAATTAAAAGCTTATTGAATTTTTGTTTGATTCGAATACGTTTTTTAGAATTTGAACAATTTGTAGAAATTCAAAACTCTTGTTGCATAATTTAGAATGTAGCAACGACGGAATGGTGGTACAAGTGGCAGAAAATCTGATGGTACAACTTGATGACTGTTATTTGCGGGAATGGCGGCATGGAAACTGATATGTGTGTAAAGGCGCGGCCGCCGCGTCGCCACGCACCAAGGCGCAGACTGGCTTGTGTGTATACGAGGACCACACAAAGACTACGACAACGAGCCAACCCGGCTTTCTAATAAGGGGAATGGGGAGTGGTTCGTTAAGTTTTCAATAAAACTGGATCACTACCATAAACTACCCTTGTTACCTTATTGTTATTGCCTTGGATTTCCAATGTTTCAAGGCGTGCCGATGGTTTAGTGTGGATTGATAAGCCAATTAAGTATCGGGGTCTTAACTTGATCCAAAAGGAAAAGTGTGAACTCCGAGTCTGCACATGTTTTATGAGTGATATTTTAATATGGAATAAACCATTATTAGTACTATTAACATATTATTCACCTTTTTAATGTAATTTTCCTTTTTCAAATGGAGGCTGTTCGAATTAAGTTAATGATATCCCTCCAATAACTACATGATTACATGTGGAGGGTAATGATACTTAACCATTTCAAGCTGGAAGCTCTTCAGCATATGCATATGGGTTCAGGTAATTTGTAAGTGTAAGCCAAAAGAGTGGTAACTAAGTGACCTCTAATAAGTCAGGTTGGAACATTACACCGATATCAGGGTATCAGATGTGAGTAGCGTGCAGCAACAAATGACGCTAGAGTGGGAGCTCAGAGTTACAGTCGACCAAGTACGTGACCCTTATATGTAGACGAGGAGGCGGTTAGAAACGAGATGTGGTTACTCTAATGTGAAGGCGAGCCATTAGATGTGATTGGTGTAATTTAATTAATGCACGGCGAAGATCCGCCATTACGATTAGTGGAGGATGAGGTTACTGATGGGCCGCTTAGAGATGATAGAGAGGCCGACAGCCCCAGGAACGATATTGCGATCCCAGATACGAGATGAAAGCGTTTATCGTGGATACTGTAGTAAAAGAGTTTACTACGCTTGTTATTTAATGATGCTATATTAACATACATTACATAATACTATGCAAGGTACGATCTTCATAAAGTTACTTAACTTTATGCTAGATGTTCGTATCCTCATGTGATAATCCAAATCTCTACAATAGCAACATTTTAAGAGTATGGATTCCACATGAAGACTTTGGGTGCCGAAAAATTACAAATCTAATCAAGCCGTGTGACGAATCTCATAATGATATATACATGTATTTATTTTCGAGGGAAAGAGAGGTTTCCTCCCGCACGTAGTCCTAAAAGGACATTTGCTCCTCCCTTGCTTTTGTTTGCGCCCACAGAGTCTGGAACTTTTGCAGTAGCCAATCAATTTTGAGGGCTCCTATTCTATCATGTCCTATGTTGAGAAGATACGCCCCTAGGAACTTTTTCCTACTTTCATATATGGCAGGACAGGTTAGCCATATGTGTTCTGCTGGTTCTTCTGCTTTTCCGCAGAGTCTGCATTCATCATTCTGAGTAAGATCCATGTTCATCAGATGTTTCCTAACAGGGCCATATCCTCTATACATCCCTAATATCAATCTTATATCCTCCCTGCTTTGTTCTAGGATAGCTGCCCATCATTTACCATAAGGAGAGATAAAAATTTTAGATTATCTTAGTCCTGAGCCCCTACTCCAGGATCTAATCCTCTTTTCATAATCTTTTACGAGGGGTTGGCTGTAGAAAAAAGGTACTCTACATCCTGGCTCAGACCCTAACCCCACCCATGAGGGATTCTGTACCTATTTTGGCAAGGGCATTTACTTTTTTGTTTCTATGAATCCCCTCGTGGTCCGGAATCCAACCGAGTGTAAACTCTGTTCTTCGTTTCCATTTCCACTAGACCATTCTGACGTTATTTTGCTCAGATACCAAAAGAACATCGACATACTCAGCACTAAATAACATCGTCTGCATTATCGATATACAACAAATTCTCTCTCGAAGCTAACATGCCCCTCTACTCTACTGCACCATCAACACTACACATTACACTGCTTGGGGGCAAAGTGTTAGCATTGCATATTATACCTAATGTAGCATCAGCATCAGTATTAGTGGTATCTAAAAGTAGTGTAATCCATAAATTCATTAGGCAGTACAATTTACTGAATATACCACATTCCATGAAATCAGATCAGTTTACAATTTAAAGTCCAAACCGATGTCTACAAGAAATCACCTAGCCATGAGTATCCAACTACGCGTAGTTTAGTATCCACAGTAGTTCCTCTACACGCATGGGTGGCCTGAGTAGGTATCGTAACTCCAAGCATGTTGTGTCTTCGATTGCAGCATGTCTATGGCCAGATTACCCGCTCTAGTGAACACTCAACAGCACGCCCTCCTTTATTCCGTCCTTGGACATTACAGAAACCAGAACAACCGTTGCAGTTACTGCAGTAGATAATGTGGTTTAAGTTACCACTGAGTTTTAAGGTCAAGGATATTAGTATATCACTTAAGTGTATAAGCATTTTCACAACTGTATTGTTTAGTTAGAGTAAATGGCTTCCAGGTCCTCAAAATTGTACTTGAAGTAATATTTTTAGGATATAAAAAGTTATCAAGGACCATACAAACCAAAACAGAGAAATCGTTAACTGTTCTCTAATTATGAGTATTTTACAGGGATACATATAGGATAACCAAAGCATTTTAATTCTCAGTAAAAGGTAACTAAGACGTCAGTATATTGAACAAAGCTTAATCGTAATAATTATTGTAAAAGCAGTATTTGGATAAGTTGACTCTATTCCATTATTCGATGAGACGCTGTGCCGCTTGGAAGCCTAGTCTTAACATCGGGTACTATAGCAGAACAGATCCAAGTGGAATCAATAAGAACTGTTAAAACCTGCAGACCACTTCCCCCGAGAATAGATATAGATAAACCAACTCAATAAAGAGCCAAAAACAGGCTGGGGTTAAGTAAATGGTCAATCAGCTGAGGCCAAGACGGCCAGATGCGCGCGCTGGCGGCAAGCCACCGATCGTTGATTGATATCCGGTCACCTGTTTGGCCGCCCAGCTCCCGCCTTGCCGCACACACAAGTCGGTATTTATCGCTGTTTAATTTTAAATAATGAGGCATGTGATTTGCGCTAATGAATCTGTTGTACCAACCTCATATGTTGCCAGCATTGTGATAGGATTGCTTTGTACGGTGAGCTCAGAGGTGTATTACTTACTGCATGCCGTGCCTGGCTTACATACCCGTACCTGGAGATGCAGCATTCGTTGTATTTGTGTCTCTGAATTTCTTAAGAAGTAAGGGAGAGAGGCTTACATTACTTGGAACCATAAGTAGAGATTATGTTTAGCAGTAACTGAAAGACAGTTCTATAAGTACTATTCTAGGAACACGTTGGAGAGAAGAGAAGTATTTGGTTTGAAAGGAGGATGTCTAGTGGTTTTTATATAATAGACGTTTTTTCTTACTTGCAAGAAAAGTAGTAATATGTAGTTTAGCGATAATTGAGATTATTTTAAGAAAAATCATCTCAATACACAAGCTGAATCCTCAAGTGTGGATACTGAGAATAAACAAGTTTATTGAAGGTTGTCACAAATTCGATCTTCCTCTCAGAATGAATACCGGAATGGAATGAATTGAATATGTGAGGACCTATATAGTGAGTTAAGTAACACTGGAGATTCTTGCACACACATACAGTTTACCGTAAATCAAATCTGAAGTTAATCGACGTCAAGTCACTACACGTCTGACAATGATGTTAACGTGTACAGGGTAAAGAAATAGAGAAACGTGAACAGGTGTTTTCAAACTTATCTAAATCCTTTATATGAGAGGGGTTTGGTATGAAAAGAAGCCTCCTTGGACGTTCGAGATCTTTCCTCGAGGTTCGAAGTGTCTCCTCTCTTCGCGTTTTCAGTGACATATTTCAGTAGTGAACTACCTGCAGAGTTCAGATGTCTGAAGCCTTACCCTTTATTGAGCTTTTATTGAACAATATTATATATTTGTATAACCAGCATCTTTGTAGTTTAAGCTGACTGCAGACCTAATCAATGTTACTATCACCAGATTTTCACTTAATGAGGAAGTAATTGATATAAAACTGAAATTCTTCCCGGCGGTCATGGGTTTCTCCGATGTCTACAACATATTATAAAGGAGATGCGCATGCAAATAATAAATAAAGAAAGGCCTACGTGCAAATTTTTTCTCCTTTTTATCCTTCCTATATACTTTTGTTTATACAGCTTATACTGTGATTTGCTGATCAAAGTCTACTTGAGAGCAAGGAAGGCTCCTTCGGACACAAATGACGATAATGCCTAGAAGCCTAGAAGCCTGTTCTGCTTTTCACACATAGCGTAAAGAAAAAAATTTTGTGATTTAGAAATTAAATTCTATATTTCAGTTTGTAATGTTATTATATATAATAAACATTTTCCTCATGACGATCTATATATATAATTTCCAAATCACTAAATCATGTTCCCCTCATGACGACACACACACACACACACACACACACACACACACACACACACACACACACACACACACACACACACAATAGACAAGAATACTAGATACTAAAATACTTATGATAAAGAAATAAATTTAAAATCTGGTTTTCTTTTCTTTACAATAATTTTTCAATATTTTCCTTCTATTTTTGTTTAATAAAATTGCAGTAAATAGGGAAACAATATAAAAAAGGTTAACAATCAATGTTGGGAATTCTGGTACAGTTCTGAAATATTGAAATTAGTTTGGATTCTTCCCACGAATAAATGATCAAGCATTACTTAAACTTTGTCCACATACACATTATACCAAATTAATTTTGAAATAGTAAAAATGTTAATGTTTTCAAAGGTGTTTCAACATAATTATTTTAGAGCTACCTAGAACTGTGAAAACGGCCACACACACACACACACACACACCTAGTAATTACAGGTCAGTACAATGAAGAATGTTTCGAAGTTAAATATTCAATTAATTGACAATTAATTGTCTTGCTCTCGATAGGGGTGTGGCCGTCTGTTCAGCCAGTATGATGCATGTCGTCAGCTGTTTGTGTGGCAGTTTGCCATTGCCTGATATATATCACGTCGTCAGCTGTTTTTTGGAACCAGTCGCTGGTATGCCAATAGCCGTAAGGATGGCACTTGGCTACCTCTGGCATACTTGGCACAATCTCTAGCCACTAATAGGTCATCAATCTATGCTCCACACTTCTCCTAGTTGCTTAATTAGTTTCTTTGTTACTATACCAACTTTAGATTTAACTTACTCATACGTCTTAACTTAATACGTAAGCACTTTTAGTGGTCAATTAATAATCAAATTAAATAATCTTTAGTTTATTGATATTTATTTAGCTAATTGTTACGATTAAAAGTTATAGACAGCAACGACGTACGTACTTTTGATGTACTAATGGTGAATGCGTTCTTTGATAAAATATGCAAGGTATTATCAGAATTTGCTGTTATTATATAAAGACACCTCAATTATAGTAAGTAAAACACTAAATCAGTAAATGCATTTTCGTACAAAGTTCCATTCAAAAGATGCATAATAGTTATAAGCAGAGGGTTTTAGTTTATTAAGATTAGTGTAGTTGATATACAGTAGGAGATATATTTAAAAAAATTGAATAGATTTTTAGTCAAATGTTTTAAAATACCTTTCATGAATTCAGGAAAGAATAAATAACATTTTTGAATCATTTCACGAGACAATGTATGATTTAAAAATAGTATTTAGAAACATCCACCATATTTAGAAAAATGGCTAATGAAAAAGAAGATATGTATTGATTTTACAAGTATGTATACGAAAGGTAACTTGGAGGGAATGGTATATTTTTGCTCATAAATTATTTCCTTAAATAATATTAAAAAATAATCTATTTTTCTTTAATTGGGCCTTATTTAAAAATTGTATTTCCTTAAAGGATAAGTTATTAAATCTATATATATATACATATCCATTTTATATATATATACTTGCAAATTCGAACATGAATCATTAGCAACAGTTTTTGTTTACGCCTGTTTAATAAATGCCTCAACATTTCTTCTTTAAGTGCCAATTATAATTCATTGTGGACTGATCACCAAATTGGCTTCCACTTGCTTGTCATCAGAGTTATCTTAAGTGGACACTGACGTAGAAAAGATAAACTAACTGAAAACCGGTTGGATTGCCTAAACAGGACAGAAAAAGGTAATCGATTAGGTAACTAAAGACCATTTAAGTGCTACATTTGGAACCGTTAGTTTGATTGAATGATTAGGAATGACATTGCTCATAAAAACTTGGTGGAAGTCTTGATGTTAGCAACTCTTATGATATGTTCGAAAACATAATTGTGAAAATGGAATCCATTTTAAAATTTTAACTTCTAATCTCTATATCTAAATAGATAACAATGTATTAAATAATTGATTGTGGATACGATTTTTGCTTCGTGATTTGGCCACGATTACGTTTACTATTATCTGGTAAAGTTTTCAGTAGGACATAGTCACCAGCAGCTGATTTGTATATTCACCGAGCGTAAACACATTAGGAGGGTGTTGCTGTTTAGTCTGGGATTTGTTTATTGCTAAATTATTTATTTGGACTTATCAGCACTAAATACTCAAGGCCTTATAGGGGAATGGAGGGTTTACACAGGGTTATAGGAATCCGGTAGGACAGGGAATGCATATCCAGTGCAACCATTAAGATAACGTTCAAGAAGATTTGCGAGCATTGTAGATGGCTGGAATTTCAGGCGGTTGTGCGAATAAACAACAAAGGGGGCTGAGAACTGTGTTGGAATTTGGTGCCACTAAAAACCCAGTAAATGGCGTCATAAATCACACTATGAAGGTGTTTTGGAAAAAAACATTATGAACCATTATTTATCTTATTTTTTTCGTAGACACTAACATATATTTTTTCTGGGTTAAAACCCCAGCTCTCGAGCATTGCTTCTATTGTTTTGATTTACTAATGCATAACAGGGGGCATACATTTTCATTCACTGCTGTATTTCTTCTCGCCGATCAGTATTATACTTATAGCAGTGATCACTGGTATACTTATGTCAAAATATTTTCTATAGCACCAGCTATTTTCTATGCACAGAGGCCGGGAGGGGCCGAGAGGCGCCCCCCTCCCTGATTAAACAACATATCCTCCCTCAAAAGTATACTTCGAATAATAAGTTTTATAATAAATTACAATTTACATTTCATGGTTTTTTAATAAAAAAATATAAGCATTCATATAGGAGTTGACAAATTTAATTGGTTAGCGACTTCAAGGAAAAAGTTCTGAAATGGATGTATTGTGTTCAGTGGTGGACTTGTAATTCTTCTAATTTTATCAGAGAGGTTGGAATTAAGACTCGTTATTATCATGTAGCAATCGAACCCCCATTATTATTATCAACATCGTGAAGATTTGCTGGGCTTTGAAAATAGGTTGGTTTTACAGGTCATCATTATAGATCTACTGAAATCTTACGTATTATATTTGAGCGAGACACCTACGATTCAGCCATCTTAATTATCAGTTATGAAATGAAACGAAAAATAGGGCCACAAATCTCATAGGGCAGTTTGTAATAGATCATTTGTAAATAACACGTATAACACGTTACCCATGTTATTGTTGGAAACTTTAAATGACAAATGCAATATTTAAATATTCACAAGAAATGGACAGGAATTTGTTTTCTAAACTGCCACATGGTAGACTCTAAGGAAGGTGAGTATTCACTGGTGATATTGTAACTATTGTAGTTTAGTATGTATGAGCAAACGTTTGTGAACTTTAGAACACTTAGAGCTTGTTGAGGAAACTACACTAACATGTTTGACACGCCACGCGTCTGTAACTGTGCGACAATGGTGCCAAACGAGAGTGGTTTTTTATTACATCGTTGTTGTCAATTGAAAGAATAGCAACATAGAACAAATAAGTATAGATGAGAACCACCTGATTGGTGAAAGTCTGAATAACATAGCTATTGAAAACTTTTATTTGACGTGTCACACGCTTTGGGCAGGGCAAAAGATTCAGAATTTTTGTCAGTTCTATGTGTATTATTCATGTTATAATTATTTTCAAACCTACGAAACGGCATAAATATGCAGATTTTTGCACTCCAACGTCGAACCATCATTATTTGTTGTGATTAATTGTCAGCCTAATTAACTGACCTAATGATTATCAATGTAAACATACAGTCTGACCAGTGAATACATGTTGTGTGTTCTCTAATTCTGACATTGACAATACGCAAGCTTACTAATATGTAGATAGATTAGTCTCGACACATAAGCCAATAGCCGGATGTGATTTATTTCTTTCTGTACTTTAAACATAATTAAAATTACCCCTGGTGTCCCTCAGGGTTCTATCTTTGGATCTCTTCTTTGATTTATAAATGCAGACTGAATTCAGTTATCCACCACGGAAAACTAATTCAGAACGCGGTTGTTCCCTTTTAAAAAGAAAGTCAAAACCAGGTTTTTAAATTCCATCATTCTTGGAATTGAATTCATGCATTCAGTACTTTGCTGAAATATGTTTGAAAACGAACCAGTAAATATAAATATCACTATAGTTAATTCAAATATTATTAACAGTTTAGTTTAAAACAATATGTTTTTTTTAAATAAAGGTGAATATCAGTGAGTCCAGTTAATATACGAGAGGTGGTTATACATTCTATCCAGTCTATATATTGTCCATGTAACTTCAATGTAAGCATATATTGACCCAGGACAAAATGTTCTTTGTAGCAAGTTAAAAAAGAAAACTTAATTGAAGGTAATTTTACTCTTTATTGAAAATTACTTTCTTACTTAGTTGTCAATCTCGTGTAAGTAAGAAAATGAGATATTATTAAAATTGTATGCTTTATGATGAATAACGTTTATAGTTGGAACAAATGTTATTTGAAAACTTGAAGCTGTTACAAAAGATATACAATGGATAGCTTTATTTGTTTACACCGATAGTATAGCAATATTTTTATAACCTGGAACACGAGCTACTGTTACAGCACTAAATCCCGTGTTTCAGTATCCTCTCACGGCGATTGAAGGAGGTATGCGACACAACCAGTTGACCCTGAAGCTGCAGACATCGACCGTCATAGTTGCACTTGCTCTTCACCGAACAATTGACCCAGACTTCAAGTATTTGATCACTTCGCCTACGTCATAATCTACATAAACATTCCAGAGATCGTTCCCCTTCCTTGGATATATCTTAAAATGTTGTGATCTATTTTTCCCCTATACACAATTTTTGTCTTTTGTTTAATAATATGTTATACAATGTATATTGATCCTTGGGTCCTGGACTACTACATTACTACAAGTTGTACTTCAATTTTTAAAATTTTCTGAACAAGTAAATCAAGTTTAGGTTTAACTAGTATTTATATTATTATAAACTAATACAGTATTCCAAAGTGAATTAGTCCTAGCTATAATTTTTGCAGGGAATAGTTTTGTAGTTCGTGCCATGTATAGGCTCAAGCGCGAAACGGATTACACAAACTTTCTCGAAATACTACTGTTTTATAAGCTGTGTAATATTATTGATACTAATTATCACCAGTTTTAAAAGATATTATAGAATGTGTTTTATAATGTTTTATATGTTTTATAATTATATAATTATTTATAATATTTTGCAGGATATTTCTTGGTAAGTCCCTTTCGCATATTAAACTAAGACAACAACAAAAGATTCCTTACAGTCATCAAGAAAATTACAAACTTTTAAACATGCAGCAGTCCATTGAGTGTACCAAGGTCCGCAAATCTTTTGCAAATTATATGGCTATGCCCTGTATTGTATAAGTAACGATAGTAATAAGAACGTGTACGAGTATATTGATAACTGTTAGTAATAAAGAGAGAAATAACGTTTTTTATGTTTATAATATAATTCAATCTTGAATCGTTTAAAAATTCACTTCTCACTATCTCTAGAAATCATTACTTCTCGATTTCAGCAAGAATACTTTTTTACCTCATACACATAAATACGAGACATGTGTTAATTACCTGCAGACTCAGTACTGGTGCAATTAAAACATCAGGTCACTGGTCGATGCCGGTACTAGTTCAAAGAAATGATTAATGATCCCATGACGCGGCATCCACATTTACATTCAATTTGCCCGACGTCTTGTTTGAATGATCGCCTTCAATATCCAACAATATACTTAAATAATCGCAACGATTCTTATCTATAAGTTAAGTTTGTAATTGAAAACATTTTACGGGAATGACAAAAGCCATTTCTTACAGTTCCAAACTGGTTACTAATAAATATTCAGAATGTTTGTGAAATTAAATAAGCATTACTTTTAATACTTATTCTGCTTTGCCCCGTCATATATATTATAAAAAATAACCTTGATTTGAATGGTCAGAATAGTATACAATACTCACTTTAACGTCATTTTGACGAGTCCTCATTTATACCTGATAATGAAAGCGGTAATGTTCGAATCATCTTGGGGAAGTACAGAGTTCTCTATTCTACCTCCTGCATTGTTCCTTACCTAAAGAATTGTCGTTAGTCAGATGAAGCCGATATTGCCAATGAAATCTTAAGCTGAACAAGAACAAGGAGGGCTTGGGAATGAAAGGTCAGTCTTCACACAAATCTATTCCCGCTCTTCCGTCTATGTCACCAAGTGGGATGTCTGCCAGGCGGCTGTCACCAGATCCTGCCTAGCCCATCCACACCTTCACTCTACTGGTACCGTAGTGTTGTAGGTCAGAACGTTACAACTCTGCGGTGCCTGCGAGCGTTCCGTTCTCCTCGTACTCTTCTCAGTGCTGTCACTTTGGCATTAACCAATTAGAATCTTAGATCATTGAGATACTATTGGACCCTTAGGAACGTACGGGAAGAACTACAGAAGACTACAGGGATTCTCGAGAGCTTGTAAGTGATCCGAATATACTGAAATCCGAACGAATATCAGGATGAAGACTGTACTTTTTCATTTAAGAAATTTTAAATATTGTTTCTACAGGACACGGATATAACAATCGATACTTGATTTCATATTCAACTGATAAACAGTATAAGTTCAAACGACAACAGGATTTCTACGTTTACTGCATGTTAATCAACAAAACTCCATGTTTCGAGAACTAAAATTTGTTCTTTTTAGATACAAAACTTAACATACAAGCATATGAAAATAAGTAATAAGCAAATCCAATGCACCAATGTTAAGCTCGACAGCAAAATCGTTTTGCTTAAAAACGCAATAGATAGGTACTCTAGTACAGGACAGGAAAGCATAAAAATACCACTACTCAGTACAGACTCACACAACACATAAAACATGTTACACTCATAAAAAAGGTGACTGTGAATGATGTATAAGAGAGGCTGAAAAATGATCCAAAGAAAGACCAGTCTTGCTTTCAGGTAGAGTTTGTATAGAAAATACGCCTATTGCGATCGCCCTCGTGACAGCACTTACTGAAAATGCCTGCATATCTTTACTAAACATGAGCCCAAGAACTCAAAACCAGCCCTTGTTCAAAAGTGTGTGTGTGTGTATATATATATATATATATATATATATATATATATGTTTGGTTATTTACACATATGTAAGGCCCAATGCAAAATAATTGAATCGTAAAAAGTGAGGGCTCTGTGGTGCAATGGTAGCACATTCACCCGGAAAGTGAGAGATCCGGGTTCGAGTCCCGGCGGAGCAAGTACTTTTTGGGTTTCATTGTTTATTTAAATATATATATATATATATATATATATATATATATATATATATATAATATTAAATGGATTGTGGAAACTAAACTTGTCCCAAACAAGTCCAAACAAGTTGAAACTTGGTGCAAAAGTTAATCTTACAAATGTGTGGATTAAGTCGTTGGACATCTCGGTAGGAGATTTCGTTGAAATATAGCGGTAGTTTAAACTTGTAAAAGGTTCACAACTCTATCATTTATTAATCTTTTGAACAAACCCATAACATGCTCAGGAATGCTTATAAGATTTACTCTAAATATTGTAATAAACGAATGTTTTTGTATCTCGAATGGTTTTAGAGATTTGATACATTTAAATTCCATACGAACGTTTTATGGGCGGGAATTGGTGGTAGCAATACTGAAGTAATCTCAAACTTCGTGTTTAATTTAGTTTCAATGTGGCGGCCGTTTAAAACTTACAAACTTCACAACTCCGTTATTTATTAACATAGAGAAAGTACTAAAACTGTTCTAGAATGTTTATAACATTTGCTGATCTTATTGTCATAAAAAGTTTGTTCTTCGAACAGTTTTTAGATAACCTATTGATTACGTGTAAATCCCATGAGAATAATTAATAATATTTTAGTTGTCACAACATCTACCTACTTCTTCCAGTTGAGCTATTTCGGAACTATTCAATATAAGACGATTACCAAAACCCAATTGTTATTTCAATTTATGTTTGTTGTATTTTTTTTAATTTTAGTATTGGCCTTACATAAATATCTAGAATGCGTGTCTCTTTATGAAATTGTATCATAATAAGTAAGCCTTAACTTTATTCTTGTTTAATTATTTGATAAGAGCGGTCTCTGGATTTGCACAAACACAGAGCCAGACGGAAAAGGAAGGGTTGAGTCACTTTGACACGTGACTGTACGTCAGCGGTACTATTTATCAAAGCGTGCTAATGTTACACACTGTTAAGTGCCGGCTGTTAAGTTTGAGTGTTAGCGGTTGTGACGTAGGGAGAGTGTGCAGCCTTGCAGGTCATGTGACCCAGATCTCTAGTCTTTAGGGCCACCAATCTCACTACTCCATGGTGTTTTTGTCTATCCAGATATTTTAAGTAAATTATCTATTTAAGAGTTGTGACGTAGGGAGAGTGTGCAGCCTTGCAGGTCATGTGACCCAGATCTCTAGTCTTTAGGGCTACCAATCTCACTACTCCATGGTGTTTTTGTCTATCCAGATATTTTAAGTAAATTATCTATTTAAGAGTTGTGACGTAGGGAGAGTGTGCAGCCTTGCAGGTCATGTGACCCAGATCTCTAGTCTTTAGGGCTACCAATCTCACTACTCCATGGTGTTTTTGTCTATCCAGATATTTTAAGTAAATTATCTATTTAAGAGTTGTGACGTAGGGAGAGTGTGCAGCCTTGCAGGTCATGTGACCCAGATCTCTAGTCTTTAGGGCTACCAATCTCACTACTCCATGGTGTTTTTGTCTATCCAGATATTTTAAGTAAATTATCTATTTAAGAGTTGTGACGTAGGGAGAGTGTGCAGCCTTGCAGGTCATGTGACCCAGATCTCTAGTCTTTAGGGCTACCAATCTCACTACTCCATGGTGTTTTTGTCTATCCAGATATTTTAAGTAAATTATCTATTTAAGAGTTGTGACGTAGGGAGAGCGTGCAGCCTTGCAGGTCATGTGACCCAGATCTCTAGTCTTTAGGGCCACCAATCTCACTACTCCATGGTGTTTTTGTCTATCCAGATGTTTTAAGTAAATTATCTATTTAAGAGTTGTGACGTAGGGAGAGCGTACAGCCTTGCAGGTCGTGTATCTCCGATGTTTAGTATCTAGATTCATGAATCACACTGCTCTATAGTGGTTTTATGTAGTATCCGTTTATTTTAAGTAACTGATGTGTGTGAATTAATTGTCAGTTGTGCATTTTTAAAACGTATTTTCTTAATCATAAAATAACTCTTTAATGGAGAATACAATCACCATTGAATTATTGTTGAGATGCACAAAACATACACTTACACAGTTCATTATTCATACAGCAACGACTTAAATTCATAAAATTCTGAAATAATGGCACTTAAAATTAAAAGCAAGGGAGAAGGTTCACTTTCACTTATATATTTCTTCTGCAGATTTAAGATCCAGATCTGAAAAAGTCAAAGCACACAGTGATCACAAAGTAATAAAAAATAACTTTTTTAGTAGAATTAAGAATGTACGTGAACTGCTAATAAAGAGTACTAGATGTGTTGAAAGCACTTCAGAAATGTTATTGGACTATGGAAACAATTTTCTGTAAATTTTCTTAAATCAGATATCTTCTCAGAAAAGTTCTCAACACTACGTACTAAGCCGAATACGTAGGGTTAAAGACTATCAAACTAAATTGAACACAAACAACTTAATAATGTTAGGCAAATTCACTTGTTTCAATGAAACAAAACAAAGCAGATGAAAACAAACAAATTCACAACTGCAGATTGTACTGGTTAATATTTTAGAGTAAAAAGAAGATAATATACAAGTTTGCGCAATTTTTAAGCTTTTTTAAGATTAGAACAAAAGGTAAATTCTGAACATTAAATCCCATTGTGAAAACTAATTAATTCCACTTCCTCACTGAAATCCTATATTTCTTTCCAACGTTTAATAAGAGTGCAGAAAAGGGAGGCCAAAACACGACAAGCGTACAAATCAATTCTGAGCCAGGAGATTAAATCAGACTCTTCGGAGACACGATGTCCGAGTTCAGTCATCAATCCTGAACTTGTGCCACCATATATTTATAAGTTGAATCCTGACAGATGATGAAGTCATGCAGTTGGGAAACAAAGCTGTCGAAAGGTCAAGTGAGCTATGGTCGTTCTAAATACAACTATAACAGCAAATCGTGTCGTTCAGTACTTTGTTGCAGTCTGAGAGTCACATCGGGTCAAACCAGTCGCTTGGCTTGCAATGTGACTCACTTGAGGAATGTGATAGATAACATCTCTTCGTGTATAATTTATACCATGCCATATACAGCTCGCCAACCCTCCGTTGTTATTTACTGTTGAGAAACAGATGGAGAAACAGTTCTGATCGTATGATGACATTTGCAGTTGTTGTGTGGGTCTCCGTGACAGTAAATTTTAACATTTGTGTCATTTTTAATTGTCGCTTTTAACATTTGCAACTCTAAATTTATACAATAAACCATACGATATAGTAATAGAGTAAAGAAATGTGCATATTTGTTTATGGCAACTTTTAGGATGTGGACGCCGTCTTTAAACCTTACAGGAGTAGCCCTAACATATTTAAATGGATATTTACAAACATAATAAGGGGGAGATTGCCAGAAGCTTTTTACGCAAATTACATTTTAGCCAAGGATAAATTTTAAGAGAAAACTGTCTGAAGACATTGTAAATTTGTATTGCCTTTTCCGAGATCGAACCCGGAACCTCTCGGTTAGAGAGAGAGCTACAGCCTTACTCGACGTTACATAGATTTAAGCCTGAAAACAATATATATATGTTACTTATTCTTTATCCGGAGAACTGGGCACCTTGAATGATTACAGACATACTACCATTAGCTTTACTAATTCATAAGCACATAATGTTTATATTAGTTTTCTTTATTTTTTTATGCCAAACACATACGAGTAGAGTTTAGTAAAAACTAATAACTGATCAATGCACTTTGGAAAAACAGTTGGTGAGAGACCAACCCAAATAATTACTCGTAATATGTGTGATCTTAGGTCGGCGAGGAAAATTCTTCAGACGCCACTCCTCGCGGGTTAGAGTATAGATGGCACTGTCAGAGTTGGGCGGCAGTTCAAACTATGTTCTATATGTGGACTATTTGGAAACGTATTCTTAAATTACTAAAGAAATTAATATTTTTAATTGTTTTTTTTTATTTCATAAATATTATTGCGGAATACACGTAATTGGATATTGCTGAGTTGCATTTAAAGTTAAATAAAGCTATAAGTGAAGTAAGTAGTGCCTATTAAGCTTGACGAAGTAAGTAAATGTTCAGTAACCAATTTCGATTTTATAACGAAGGTTAATGTACAGAAAACCTTATTACCAATACAAAATTCCCACCACCTTAATTGAAATTTAAAGAAAGACTTACATTTTTGTCAGCTACGTTTTCTCTTATAGTTAGCTAATCTAATATGCTAACAAGATTACGGGGAACATACTAAACGGCTTAATCTTATGCGTCTTTTAATTTACATCTGACATGGTTATCCACGGAGGGAAACGAAAAAATATGAAAGAAACAAACACAAAATGTCACTAATTGTATTAGACCGATGACAAACATGTTTGTCTGGAGACGGCCGGTACAAGTGTGCCGTGCTATATTTACATATCTATCTCGCGGCAATAACAAATTATCACACTTGCCGTGAGGTGCTAACTGTGCACGTCATAGTATCAGGCACTGACCGACAGCAAGTACTGTGAATAGCAACACAGAGCCTCGCCTCAGACCTCCCACCACAACCCTATCTTTACAATGATGTGAAAATCAAACACAGGATGGTGTAATTGACAACAACCAATAAACAATTACTTTGCTGTCGGGTTCTTGTGCATTTTCAGCACGAAGCACGGAAACAAAGTACGTGTTTAACCAGCACTTTTCTGAAAATTGTTTAGAAGTTTGATAAATTCTGATGAAGATAATAGAAGGAAAAGATGAGGGTTGAAAACTAAAACATAAAAAATAGCACCTTTCTGAGTAACCTTCGGGGACAATTACATGTTTGCCCAATCACAATCTTCCTGAAGGTATTCCTCGCTTCAGCAGTTTCGTCTGTGTAGAACGCAGAATAGCTACACACTTGATACGTACCATACAGAGTTGGACGCCTCTTCAGCTGAGTCATTTACGGTGCTAACTTCTTCCACTTCCTGGGCCTCCTCCTTACATCAATCTTTGCCATTTTCCTTCCCCCATTCAGTCTTCGGAAACCAAGAGCCGACAGATATCATTAACTTCTTAACTGTCTACTTAAGAATTGAGAATGGGAGGTTAAGTTTCACATTCCTTAGACTCCATGTATCCATGGACTCACCCTCTCTACAATAACAACACCGAGTGTCATTTCCATCTAGTTTTGAGAAAACTAAGACCCAAGTATTAATTTCGGAATAATCCGGGATTGTTATATTTCCAGTTCCAGTTAGGCATACACTGTTATTATGTGGAACTCCCTATTCTATAACTTATCTTGGCGCCATTGCTTTTAAATATATGTTTCGAGAACATTGTAGTCTAGATGTAAATTGACTTTCAATTAAAGGTGGTAATTTATGTTAGTTACCATTCTTGTGCAATGGATATAATAAAACATTTTTGGAAACGTTCCTATGATATCTATTAGAATAGAACTACTCTATTTCACACAAAAACAAATTAAGTCAAGAAGATTTGGTTCTGAATATTACGAGGGCATTATCATTTTATTTTCAGCCTACTGTCGTATTTTCCAAACCATGTTTTCTTTGCATCTGAGATGAAACATCTAGTCGAACACAATGCACCTACTGCAGCCATAATCATATGTGGAATGGCAACGAATAAACATTTTGGGACTATAACTCCGACGGGAGAATCACATAACGTTTGTAACCCTACGTATTGTCCAGGCTAAATGTGCATTGTATGGTAATGAGATGGTTATTTCAGCGCATTCCGTGTTTCGTCTGGCTACCGTCTCTGAGGGAGGCAGATGCTTCGGGAATTGTTTTTAATGTCGTTTTAAATTGTGGTTATGTGAAATGGTGGTTATAGGTTACACCATATACGGAAATGTTCTTGAAATGATATAGCGATGCGAGTTATTTATGTATTATGATTCAATTACCACTTCAAATTTTTATCGGCTCATATATATGAAGGGAAATATGATTGGCCACTTTAGCTCCAATTTGTTAGAATTAGTAAAATGTGGGATTTATGTGCAATTTTATTATTTATTATTCAATTTTAATAGTGCTTAAAATATACAATCCCTCAATAATTTGGACATTTGGGATTACGTAGTTGAATTAGTAGAAAAATAATGTATATCGTGGACTTGTCAATGACTTGTAGTCCACATTTAGAATTCGTATTTGCATTTTAAGCAACAAAAAAAAGAACATAGCTAAGAACTTAATTATATGGTGTACGCTGTAACACTCTACTGACCATGATTCAAACTTAATTCACCCCACTTTACACGTGGGAAATGTGAAAGATAGCTTAATCTAAAGCAGCCTCTACAGGTCTTGTGGATATATTACTCCACATATTATACATAAGGTCATGAATTACACTTTTAGCGCATAATTTACATTCCCGGATAATCTACAATACAGTATCGTTAAATACTGTAAGGTTGTGAAAGAATACGGAGGAGGAGTTTGGAAAGTGTTATGTAGATACTAACAAAGTTCATCAGTAATCAATGATGACAGCAAACTATAGTGTCGTATTGTATACAGTGTAAATATTATTGAAGTCATCCACCAATTAGCATTTAGCGATTAATCATAGAAAATGCGCCTATAGATTAATCACTAAGACAGGCGATCACGATATCACGATATAATTAATTCTTCTCTGGCGATATCCATTAACAGTGACGTTGAATGGCGTATTATTGTAATCGACAGCTGCAAGTGATGTTTTGAGGTGAGTATAATTCAGACATGAGAAAGGAACTGTTGAAAGGTTTCAAAATTCTTCCATATAGGGAATTTTAAGTAAAATTCCCTATATTTTATATAAAAATTATATATTTGTACTTCTCGTATCGTGACGTCTTCTTTATGGAGATCTTTTCCTAAGGGGCCTATACAATGCGTAGATGATATTTTGGTTGAAAATACTAAGTAATTTTTAAATACTTAAAGATATTCTTTAATTTATTAGAATGTGTTGTTCTACAAAGTTAACAGTTCCCTTTGCAAAAGTTAAATAAAGAAGAGTTGAACAAACACTGTCTCCATATTTTCCTAGAGAATTGCAGATGAAATCTGCCTTTTCAAAATAAAAAAAACTTCTAAAATACATTTAGGCTTATACTATCAGTTTTTGAATAAAACAGCCTTAAAATGTTATTAAATTAACCTACCATATAGTAATTAGTTACAATTACAGAACAGACAGTTCAATGTGTCCTTGTCTAGTTTTCCGTCAGTACAGCTAGACGACACGCGTTACTGTTATAATTACACTAATCATGACCACGACTCACTTGACCCCTAGACAGCTTTATTTCTCAACTACTCTGACTTCATCATCTGCCAGGATTCAACTTGCGAATATATAACGGTGCTTGCTGCAGAATTATGATTGAGTGTATCCATTACTCTTGTGATAAAGGTCGGATATTTTTAGAAAGCAGGTCTGAGGGGCAGCGACGAATGATAGGCATTAGACATGTTACTAGGATGAGTAGCTCATAGAATAACTGCATAGTAAGTATGATCATTTCCCCTTATCTACTGGGAGGATTTATAATATAACGGATGGAGCACAGACTTATGTGTCACTTATATCCTTATGGAGCTTGGATTGATGACTCTTCTTAACCTCTATATCCTAGAGGTGATATTGTACTCCAAATCAATATGTAATTTGGTTCAGGTTAAGGATAGTTACCATAATAGGACTGGGGGTAAGGAAAATTGCCGAATACGGAGGCATAGCTTATGAGGGTCTTGTATAAACAATTAAATTATTAAAGAATTAAGGTTTTGTACCCAACGACCAACGACGTACATTGTTAATCAAGGAGGTTTACTCTACTGCAGAGTATGGATAGTCTCAGAGATTTTGATAATTGGTTGTTGATTAAACCCGGATTTGATGCCAAAGTAAAGTACAAGAGGAGTGTAAAACAATATGCCAAAGAGAGCGAATATGAAGGATGGGTTAATCTACCCCGCTTATAACAGACTTTTACCATACACTGATGTTAGTTTTAATAACAATAAAGAGACATATGAACATATGTTATTCTTGTTAACATATGAGCACACCAGTGGATCTCCACGAACACCATATCGCTGAATACAAATGTCGAGATGTTGGGGTAAAAGTGTTGAACGAGAGGTCCAGTTTACTGCGGAGGAACTGTTGGAATGGGTGGAGGTACCTTAGTGTGAAATGTTTTTGCAAGATTAAAAATGAGGGAGGGCCGCTCCCTGTTCACTTTGACTGGAAAAAGGTTAAACAAGGTGATACTGGGATAAAACCTCCTCATGGCATCTCGACAAGAGGTAGCTCCTATCCCCCCGTATTAGCCATCCTGTAAATCCTGCAGCGTAAAGGAAAGTTCTTTTATTATTAAGTTGATTAAGTGTGATGAGACCTCTCCAGCGTCTTAAGTGAACCAATAAAAAGAAATCATACTTAAAAAACTATGTAAAAACGAACTGTAAGAAACATCTATCTTAGAATACCTTACTGAAATTATAATAGTTAAACTTTAGAAAGTGACGCAAATGTGAAATAAAATATATAATGACAAAAAATTGAGAAGGAAGAAGGTTTTATTCGTCCTACGAACTGAATTGTAGAACACATGTTCTACATAAATATATATATATATATATTGCATACATTATGTAAAATTCACATTATGTATAAAATTAAATAACAGAATAAAGATTGGTACCATGAGAGAACCAACAATTAACCAAAATGCGCAGGATTAGAAATTAAAGTAGGCGTAGTAAACGGAGATGTTGCTCTTTTGGCATAACACTTATGTAAAGTAGAAGAAAATTACTGGTTTGAATCTCTATTAGCATGACATTAAAACAAGCTATGAAGATTTTGCTGGGAACACTATTTAAACACAGGATTTAGAGAAAATTAGTTTGGTATAACGTACATATAAGCTGTCAGAAATGTTTAAATTGAGAGAATTCAAGCTACATTATAGAAAAAAGTATGATTAATTTTAATATAGTAAAAGAATTATCCGGTAATTATAATACTATAAGAGCTAATGCTAATTCATGAAATAAATAAATATAGTGACAACGACTAATACTAATACAAATTTTCACATTACGAGGAACTCAAAATTAACATTAAGAACTGGAAATCAACAAAAATAGGCTGGTATGTTCAGTTGGACCACATTTAATCCATTTAAACTAATATGACCTTTCAACCTTAATGGCCTTGTTTTTTTTTTTTTTACTTTTTATATAATAAATATTGCTGTTTTTTTTTCAGGATATGTATTTCATACACAATTCCAATGTATCTTGTCTTTTCTTGATTTCTACCTTTTTTCTTATTGTTTTGATTAAACTTTTCCTCTAGAAAAAGAGCGTATGCATCAATTCATTAAACGTTTAATTTGACCCTTTAAAACCGTAGTAAATGGTCTTAACCAGCTTGTAAATCTATCCACTTATCATTGAATGTAATTAACTCATTGTGGGTAGGAGTGCCGATGACCGAGTGGCTAAGGCGTTGGAATTTGGGTCTCAGTCAGAAATAACGTAGGTTCAAATCCTGGCTGTGACCGTTGTTTTTTTATCAGTACAATTGACCTTGTACTGTATCGACTCTCCCCTTATTCTGTTTGATAAGATTCTCACACAAGCCAGTGGTTCATGAGGGCGGTCAGAGTAAACCTTATAATCCCCTTTTTCTAAAAAAAAATAAATAGAAATAAATCAACAAAATCATTTTCAAAGGAAATTGTTACTCTTCTTTAATCTCCACTTTGCCCATTACCCAATACTCGTATACATCCGCGCGAAGAAAAATATAAGCAGGGTGAAGGTGAGAGTAAAGGGTAAAGTTTGACTGATGCAAGCTGCACCGGTATAAAAAATGTAACCTGCGCTATCTCTAACGCAGTCTAAACGTTCAACGAGACGCTTGTTATACAGTGCGACAACCGGCATTTTAACAGTGATTACAATTATAATAATATTATATGGTTACTAAACACGTTAGACATTACTCGATCATTTATAAAGAAATTCACTAAGATTGTAATGCTTATAAAGGAAATCACTCGGGTCTGCGTTTTCAATAAGAAAAGGAAAGCAAAGCGTGTAGTGGGGAGGAGAGAGTGACGCGGTGAGACAAGGCGCCAAGCCGTCTGGTGACAATTTGGCAGTCGTCAGTTACAGCTGACTCCGTGGCGTATCAACGATTATAGCAGCCCAGGCCACCTTGAACTTGGCGATAAACTGAATATTCTAGATCCGACACATCCGTCATATTACACAACACATGTTGTATAAGGCGGGCGTTACGCCCCCGCATATTCGTCAGTAGTGTCAACGACACTGACTAATCATCAACATTGAAGTTTAGCGTAGTAGAATTTAAATAGACCCCGATCCGGTAGCATATTTCATTCGACTATAGTACATTTTTTAACTAATACCAATATGCCTAATATTCTCAAAAATTAACAGTGCGCATAATAGATTCTGTCGTAATAATTAGTGTAACAATTCTTATATACTCACTCTAAAATTAATAAAGAAAATTCACTTTTCAAATAAAAATAAAAAAATAAACGTAAATATGATAATATAAGGATTTAACAAGATAACCCAGATTATTTAATAACATTACCGGGTGATAATTTAATTCTAAACCTGCGTGTCTTACGTTATTAGTTGATAATATATCATTTTATTAATTGTTGTGGACAACATAATTCATTGATGAACCATTAGGCTGGATAATAAGGATGTTAATTTTACATAGTATTTTAAAAATACCACATTTATTGTTACTTTTTAAAATTTAACTAAAAAACTCGTACAATGTATTGTTTAAAAAAAAATCGAAACATTGTTTATTACAATTCTGTAAATATCATTACACAATCAAATGAATTAAAAATAATTGACGATCTATTACAAACTATAAACTTTCTTATTAATGGAATTCTGTTCGATTAACTAAGATAATACTTTATAACCTAATACTGTTGAAGTAACATTTAAAATTAAAACTCATACAAATTATTTATTGGTCGTTAAATTAAATGTAGGCCTATTGTTGTTAATTAGATTACATCTTAAACACATAAAAAACCCGTTTAATTCTAACTTTCAAAATGTAAACTTCATTATTTAATTTTGTTGAAAACTGTTAAAACAAGCTTTATATAACAAATAATGTCACTGTTTCACAAATAATCTCAAATATAAAAAGAACATTATTCAAAACATCAATAATAGAATCATTGACAAAAAGTTACTTCTCAATGAACACACAGAACTCAGTTTAATTCAATAGTAGATTATCAACGGGCGGCGTGAAATGTTGGTGACCAAAACTTGTGAATGAATTGTCAGCCAACAACCAGGTCAATCGCCCAACAAGAGTCAATAGATCAAACCGCGATCGACCTCGATATTGACCTTACACGTGGCCATCCTTGAATTTCGGGGACCAGTGTTTGTATGTTGTTTGTGTACATGTTAAATTTATAGATTTCAAAGATATGAGCAACGGTATTGATTTCAAGTTTTATTTAAAAAAAAGCAATAATGCAAGTTTAAGTGTAAATTCATTCATCTTAGAGGAGTGTCTGGATTCAATTATGTGCATAATCTAAACCTGTTACTTTGATTCATACCGTTAAAGTTTATAGAGTATAATTATTTTCAAAGGTTACATTTATAATGTAAAACGATCCAACAGAATAAGTTATTAATTATGGATCTAATTATATAAGAATGTGGCTTCTTTCTTAAACAATCCCAAATTATTTGTAGCATTTTCTTATTTGTTTTATACACACCTTTAGTAAATGTATAACAACCCCTATATAAGTGTTTAAACCATTATTTTATACATACATTTTTAAACATCGGCTCTTTAATTTGCAGATCAACAATGTAAATAATTGTTACCATGACAAAAGTAAAATAACAGGAACAGTGTTTCATACAAAAATAGTACATTACGTAAGCGTGCAAAAAACAATACCAGTGGTATTTGACATAAAAACACATCATAATTTAATCTGAAGTATGCATTGCAGTTGCAATGGCAAAAACCAATTTACATAACATATACAGATAGAATAAACAGTGAAAAGTTAATAAATACAAAAATAGCAACAAGTCAATGATTAACAATATCACAAATTAGATAGTGAAACTCCAGTACAAACATACAAACATCAATAGTATTTACCAATTATCAATTAAACACAGTACTCGAAGGTATGATTTCATGTACGTGTTGTAATTAAATATATATTTAGTTTTTATTTGTTTAAAATGTCAAAAACAATTTTTGAGATGCGTACGAATATTATCCTAATCATAATTCCCAAAAAATGTGGCTTTTTAAAAATCACTTGTTCATAGATATATTCATTATTGATAGATAAGTAAGTGTTATAATTATGTTACCTCCAGTGAACATGCTTATCCCAACCCGATCATGGGCACACACGCACAAGCACAGAGCCCGGTGTCCGTGTGTCTGTCCGACTGTGCGCGCACTGGTGCTGGTGCTGGTCGTCTTGAGCGGTGTGGTTCAGGTTGGTGGGAGGGGGGGGGACTCAATGGGATCTTGCCAGTGCCACACTCCCATTCATTCATTGGTCACCGTAGGACGAATAGTATGAAGGGAATTAATCATACAGGTTACCAGGTGTGACATGGTGATTCAGTCAGGTAGAATAATAATTACTCAGGTGGCCTGTATTGCGTCACCTCCGTGTAGGTGGATATTTGTTAATTTCACTATAGTCCTTAGTTAATGGAAGTACCATTAACAATAATAATTATTATAATTTATTGCTTTCCCAAGATTAATATTGTAGAAATATGTGATAAGGGTGAGGTTGGTCTGAAATTAGGGGTATCTAATTTCATAACAAAAATAATATTTATCAGATATTTTTCTTTTAGTTGTCAAAAAACAATATGCTCTGTTTTATTCTAAGTTTTAGAATATATTTATAGTTGACAAAATTTGAGCATGCTTGTTGTTTAAGTAGTCTTGTAATTGTAAAATGGCATAGTAGTATTCCCTCATTTGAAGTTTTAGTTTGTATTTTAGTGTCAAATACGCACAATTGTGTATTTTATTTTATTTAAAAGTTGAGTAAAACAGCAGTAGATCAACGCATTGATTCTGTATCATCACGGCCTGGACACCCTTCATAATGCACCATACGAGTAGTCTACACAACCTTCTCTCCTACAGTCCTCACAGGTTACTTTCACCCTTGTATTTTTACTTTTGCACACGTTATATTCGTGTTGCTTTTAACACTTTTAACAGTATGAATCACTTTGTCTTCAGATTTCGATAGGTTTTCAGTTGAAAGTGGTTGGATTGTATGGTACTTGGCGTAAAAAGAGAGGAATATTTGCTATCGTCCATTTGAGCTTTTAACAGTATGAATCACTTTGTCTTCGGATTTCGATAGGTTTTCAGTTGAAAGTGGTTGGATTGTATGGTACTTGGCGTAGAAGAGAGGAATATTTGTTATCGTCCATTTGAGCATTAGCATGGCCATTAGATACGATATTTTCATATTAGCTAAATCAATTGGGGTATAGTCGAGTGAAAAGTGAAATCCTGGATTAAGGAGTATTTATTCCCAGATTATTGCTTTTGAGAATGCTATTACTTCGAGGTGGGCTTCAAAGTTGAGTCAGGACCGCAGAAGGTAGATGGGTATATTCCTTTATGTTTTTATGTAGACTCCTTTGACAAACTAACAGTTGACGGTGGTTTTGATTTTATTTCTCTTTCTCTCTGTCATCATCACGCTTTGGTTCTCGGTAAAATAATATGTGACAAAGTTGAGATGGCTTAATCCCTCTTTAAGTGTTTTAGAACTTGATTACTCCGTTGATTGCTCCATTGAGCACTCCATAGTTCAACGAACGGTTTTGAAATCTTACAGAATTAAAATATTTGCTTCAAATGCGTGTATCAAGGAGGGCAGCCCTTCCTTGTTATTCCTAGTGTTTATTTGACCACTGGTTACGTTATTTATTAGTTATCCACTAGGTAAGCTATACCTAAACAAGAGTACAGTTTGTTCGATTTACCGGAATCCAACTGTTTCCAATTATTACGTCTGGGTATTAAGTCATGAGTTATTAGATAAATTAGATAAATAAATGACAAAGCAGTGAATTATTAGGTTCAAATGAGAATAATTTCAATTAGGGTATTAAATAATTCATAAATTACTATATATATATATATATATATATATATATATATATATATATATATATATATATATATATAGTTGTAGAAATATATTATAATATCAACCATCTTTATTTATATTTACGACGAAAGTAAGTTTTTTCTGCATTCAACAGCTGGTGTAAAATAACAGTGGCGATTGTGGTCAGTATTTGTCAGCCACCACCACAACCTCCGCCACTGTCTCTGCCACCGACTGACAGCTGGTCGTTGATAACAAGTTGCCTGTGCTGCAGCCGAAGTCGAGCCGCAGTCCACGGTGGCAAAGACAGCGGCGATGTTGGCCAGTACGTGTCTACCACCACCACAACCTCCGCCACTGTCTCTGCCACGTCTGGGTATTAAGTCGTGAGTTATTAGATAAATTAGAAAATAAATGACAAAGCAGTGAATTATTAGGTTCAAATGAGAATAATTTCAATTAGGGTATTAAATAATTCATAAATTACTATATATATATATATATATATATATATATATATATATATATATATATATATATATATTATAATATATAGTTGTAGAAATATACTATAATATCAACCATCTTTATTTATATTTACGACGAAAGTAAGTTTTTTCTGCATTCAACAGCTGGTGTAAAATAACAGTGGCGATTGTGGTCAGTATTTGTCAGCCACCACCACAACCTCCGCCACTGTCTCTGCCACCGACTGACAGCTGCTCGTTGATAACAAGTGGCCTGTGCTGCAGCCGAAGTCGAGCCGCAGTCCACGGTGGCAAAGACAGCGGCGATGTTGGCCAGTACGTGTCTACCACCACCACAACCTCCGCCACTGTCTATGCCACCGACTGACGGCTGCTCGTTGATAACAAGTGGCCTGTGCTGCAGCCAAAGTCGAGCCGCAGTCCACGTTGGCAAAGACAGTGGCGATGATAGCCAATATGTTTCAGACACCACCACAACCTCCGCTACTCTCTCTGCCACCGACTGACAGCTGCTCGTTGATAACAAGTGGCCTGTGCTGCAGCCGAAGTCGAGCCGCTGTCCACGTTGGCAAAGACAGTGGCGATGTTGGCCAGTATGTGTGAGACACCACCACAACCTCCGCCACTGTCTCTGCCACCGACTGACGGCTGCTCGTTGATAACAAGTCGTCTGCGCTGCAGCCGAAGTCGAGCCGCAGTCCTCGTTGGCAAAGACAGTGGCGATGTTGGCCAGTATGTGTTAGACACCACCACAACCTCCGCCACTGTCTCTGCCACCGACTGACAGCTGCTCTTTGTTAACAAGTTGTCTGTGCTGCAGCCGAAGTCGAGCCGCAGTCCACGGTGGCAAAGACAGTGGCGATGTTGGCCAGTATGTTTCAGACACCACCACAACCTCCGTCACTGTCTCTGCCACCGACTGACGGCTACTCGTTGATAACAAGTCGTCTGCGCTGCAGCCGAAGTCGAGCCGCAGTCCTCGTTGGCAAAGACAGTGGCGATGTTGACCAGTATGTGTTAGACACCACCACAACCTCCGCCACTGTCTCTGTCACCGACTGACAGCTGCTCTTTGTTAACAAGTTGTCTGTGCTGCAGCCGAAGTCGAGCCGCAGTCCACGGTGGCAAAGACAGTGGCGATGTTGGGCTGTAAGTGTCAGCCACCACCACAACCCCCGCCATTGTCTCTGCCACCGACTGACAGTTGCTCGTTGATAACAAGTGGTCTGTGCTGCAGCCGAAGTCGAGCCGCAGTCTACGGTGGCAAAGACAGTGGCGATGTTGGCCAGTATGTTTCAGACACCACCACAACCTCCGCTACTGTCTCTGCCACCGACTGACATCTGCTCTTTGTTAAAAAGTTGTCTGTGCTGCAGCCGAAGTCGAGCCGCAGTCCACGGTGGCAAAGACAGTGGCGATGTTGGCCTGTAAGTGTCTACCACCACTACAACCTCCGCTACTGTCTCTGCCACCGACTGACAGCTGCTCTTTGATAACAAGTGGCCTGTGCTGCAGCCGAAGTCGAGCCGCAGTCGACGGTGGCAAAGACAGTGGCGATGTTGGCCTGTAAGTGTCTACCACCACTACAACCTCCGCTACTGTCTCTGCCACCGACTGACAGCTGCTCTTTGATAACAAGTGGCCTGTGCTGCAGCCGAAGTCGAGCCGCAGTCGACGGTGGCAAAGACAGTGGCGATGTTGGCCTGTAAGTGTCTACCACCACTACAACCTCCGCTACTGTCTCTGCCACCGACTGACAGCTGCTCTTTGATAACAAGTGGCCTGTGCTGCAGCCGAAGTCGAGCCGCAGTCGACGGTGGCAAAGACAGTGGCGATGTTGGCCAGTATGTGTCAGACACCACCACAAATTCCGCCACTGTCTCTGCCACCGACTGACAGCTGCTCGTTGCTAACAAGTGGCCTGTACTGCAGCCGAAGTCGAGCCGCAGTCCACGGTGGCAAAGACAGTGGCGATGTTGGCCTGTAAGTGTCTACCACCACCACAACCTCCGCCACTGTCTCTGCCACCATCTGACAGCTGCTCGTTGATAACAAGTGGTCTGTGCTGCAGCCGAGGTCGAGCAGCTCCGGACCAATCGACATTCCTTTCCCATTACACCGCGAGTTGGGGGCGTATCCGCGATAGTTAATTAATACAACGCCAGGTGCGACGCTCGCGGCTACCATTATACCGACGACCTCTGCAGATGCTGACTCATGCCACGATGTAGGATACTCAGCTGTGTCTCTCGGCTCTGTGCTCTCCAAACTGTGTGTGGCAGACAGACGTTCCTATCTGATGATGCAATACTATCACGTGAGATGTAAGACATTAAGTGCTTTAGAATAGTAAGATTTATTCATATACTTTTCAAACAGGGTAACTTTCAATACAATAATGGCATCTATATTCATGACACTGTGGAGTACTTTGAAGCAATGTGTTCATCAGAGGAAAAATAATTTGTAGTTCAATGTGTGTATGTTTACAGAGAAACCACTTTTTGGATAATGTTCTCCTGGATTTCCACAAGGTTTGTACGGAGATTTCTTTGTAGAGGATTGAACTGAAACGATCATATTGACAACATAGCCTATATGCTAGAGTTCCCCCAGAGGAACCTAGCACAATTCTGTTTCTAAAACATTTTAAAAATTGCCTGCTATGGTCTCATCCATTTTTATTTTGCGTATGGAAGGAGATTATGGGGAAGTTGTGTCAAAAGCAAAATAAATCGTGTCTTCTGACTACTTTAAAAAGTACATAGAATTATTGGCAAGATGACCCATACAGAGTAATGCAGGAAAACATTTGAGGAGTTGGAATTGCTGACTTTGCCTTGCCTGTATACGTATGAACAGTTCATACAACAAAATACAACAGTTCAGACTGAGGTTGTCTCAGCATTTACTGCAACAAGTAGGTGTCAGATTAATCAACCTGCTCCCTGAAGATATACAAAACTGAAACAAAATCAGTTTAAAATTCGTCTTAAACAACTGTTGGTGTCCAAAGCGTTTTAGTCTGTTGATGAGTTCATGATATACTTCTGAGATATATGATATACGGAAAGGCTGGATCTGAGGTCAGTGCAAATGTGTTCGAGTGAATGAGTGACATTGTAAGTTTGACTATGAGTGAAAGTTCATGTTAGGATTAACAAATTGATGATTGCAATACAATGTAATTTTATAGGGGAAAATGCAATACAGACATTATTATTATCACTTTTTCTTTGTATCCAAGAAACGTTATGTTCTGTTAATGCATACCTGTAGAGAAAGCAAGTTTGAAAATATGAATAAGTGTTCGAATATGTGCGTATTAATTACTCGAAATGAAAAAATAAAGAAAACCAACTGTTAAGTCCTATGGTGGAGTATTTGTAACTAACAGTTTCATGATATTATATGTTGAATAAAACTTCATATACTTTAAACTAGACACCTTTTGATAATCAGAATGCAACCTCTTTTATCGATTCGTTAGGGCATGTTCTGTTTCACCTGATTGCCACAAGAATCTTTTAGTCTGATACGTTTAATACAAAACTTAAAGATATAAAGTTGAAAGGGATGAAATAATAGTGTATAATTGCTGTGGTATAAATTCCTCGTAAGTACTCGCAATGAACAAGGGGGATGTTCCCAGTTGTTACACCTCGGTTACATGTAGCATATCTGAATCTATAAACAAATATCAATTTAATGATGCAGACAATTTATTATATTCCTTTTTGCGTGGCCAATATTTTACGAGTGACTGTTCGGAAAAGGAGGTTTGCGATATTAGGTCACATGTTAGTCTGTGCCATTCATTTCTGAGAAATATTTGCACTATGAATACTGTATGCAACATAGTGCATAAAGCCTTTCCATGATTAAACCTCTTTCGGAAAAGAGAATGCGTACGATATAATTGATCAATTTGTTATCATTTGAATTATTCATTGAAATTTTCTTGCAATAAATATGTACGTCAGTAGTAGTGTTTCGAGCAGGAAGGAGAGAAGATTTATTAGATCATGCCCGTTAATAGTGGCTCACTTCTGCTTAATGACGAAGCAAACTTGTCATTCTGTCGGCGAGAACATGTTGGATCAGCGCTTTCATGTCATGCCTGATAAGTCCTGGCACAACAAGACCTGACTGGGCTTCTCAAATGTGCTTCGATGCCGTCATCATTATCTTCTTGACGGTGGAAACTTTTCCAGAAGAACTGGCAAAGTAATTTAATCATTATATAAAATGTTTATACAGTTTTATTAATTAAGCTGTCACGTTTTTTATCTTTGTTTTTATGATTTGGATCAGGTGTGGATTATTAAATGTCAACAATCGCATTATTGTAAACTGATAATCAATGTACTACTACCTTAGATCAACCAAAATGCCACACTCTTTAGTCATTGTTACGTAGATGTGTACCCTTTCAATACGTACTGAGTTTTTGTAATACTAACTAATGGCAATTAAGTATTCGATATTTTGAGAATTGTATTCATGTATCGAGAAAATACGGTAGCAGAATTACAGAAAACCTCACGAGAAAGAATTAAAAAATAATTTCAAAACTTCAGTATTGAGTGAAGAACCAAAATGCTTCATAATCAACGTTATAAGAATCATCTAACGTAGCGTTTTGATATACTCTGGGATAAATTAGCAATGCTTGCGTCTGATAGAGTGGACTACGATAGGAGTATGTCACTCGTATATCGTTGGTAATCCGTTGTCGTTTGGCACGGCATTGGCCTGATTGAAATACGAGCACTGACAGTTGTGTCACTCTTGGCCGTGACTTCCCAGACCCGCTGTCGCCTCCTCAACTTTGAACATGAAGTCCAGTACAACTACTGATGTATTTAAAATGTCTTTTTCGCTTATCAAGAAAGTGGCGGAACGTCTCACAATTCCCGTGACAAATTTGTTCAATAAATGTATTGCCAACTATATTTCTATCCTTTATCAAGTTTTTGAAAGTTATTCAAATGTTCATGAAGATTGATAATCTTTATCCTCATAACTACAGACTGATTTCAACAATAAGTAAAATTTTTAATTGTTTAGTCCATTACTATGAAATGTAATGGACTAAACTGTTCACTATACTTAGTGGTAGATTTTCTATCCAAAACTTGTATCTTTAACACATTTCGGGTTCATGAAAAATAAGTCCACTTCTGACATAATTGCAAGATTTCTTAATGTTATTCATACAGCTCTCGACATCCACCAATATGGAGCTGGAGTTTTCTAAGATCAGTCATGAATTTCTTTTTTCATCAGATATTGCTGATATTATAGGGATCGCACAACAGTAGTTCAAGACATATCTCACAGATTGTTTTCAGTGTGTGCAGACTTATCAAAGTCAGAATTCATTCCAATTAGGCGATGCGTACCTCAAGGATCCATTCTTCTTCCCTCTATTCCACTTTGTGCGGCCAGCAATAGCTTTTTTACGAAAATATCATGAATTACAAAAAACGTAGCCTATTTCTATAGTTCAACTCAACAAGCCGAATTAAGTGTAACTGTCGGCTATAGTGTTGCTTTTGAGCCGAGCAATATAATACTTCCCCCCCCCCTACCACTGCAAATGCCACATGGACAAACAGAATACTACTGCGCATCACAGATCGTACACGCCAACTCGACGCAAGACAGTCTGACTTCTGACACTGGAAAGTGGTAGTCGCTTGTAAAATTTGTTCTTGTTGGATTGCTTATTTAAAACGAGCATTTCTCATGAATGCTATCCTAATTAATCCTTTAAAAGAAGTATTATAATATAGTTGTTTATACACCGACCGTACAAACCGCATTGAGATTATTTACAGATAAAACTGTTATTGAGTAGTGCAGATCTAGATGTGCTACTGTTAAAGAATTGTAAAAAAAAATAGATAATGTTTATAGATCATGTGTGTATGTGTGTGTGTATAAATAAATGCTAGCTTATCTGGGTACTTACCAACACATTTTCTTATTTTACTATTTTCTCGTTGCCATCATAGCTAGGTATAAGACTAATGGAAACATATTCGCTATCGCTTATTCAAATCCCATGGAGTAACATAAGTGACATCAAACTCATTTGTGTCTATATAGAAATAAAGCGCCATGTAAACTATCAAGTTTACAGATAAGTTCGTTTCGTGTAGTCAGGCATATAGAAATAATTTTTTCAGCCTCATAGAGTGAGGCTTCATTGACGCTCAGCCAATAATAACGTTCTACATAATAACAAAAATATTGACACTGATAAGAAACAGGTTGGCCGTTGTCAGTCTTATTGGTAATCTCTGTCCACTTTAACACGTCGGAAACCAGTTTTCACTATATGCGGTTTATAGTTGGTTTTATTGCGTTAAACTTGGTAGATTTATATTTCTTCTGAGTGGAATTCCTGAATTAACTCAATTTCCGATCTTTTAAAAATCAAACTAATGAGCCTCTACTAGCAAATGGGCCAGTAATCCTCTAATGACAGTAAATTAGCAGTTGGTTGAGCAGCCGATACAATTCTCGAGTGACGGTTTCACGTTTACTATAGTTTAAAGACATCGTAGTTCTCTAATAGTCAAATTAAATTTTATTGTTATGACGTTGCTTATCCACTCGAATTGGAATGTAGGCAATTACTACACAGGTATCTGAATATTTAAAAATCAAGTTCTCTAACTTTCTTCATAGGTGGCCAGAGAATTTATAAGGCCTCAGGCAACCTAACCATTGGTTGAGGCCAATAAAACTTTAACTAGTGAGAAGTTTTTAGGTTTATAATTTTAAGTCTACTAACCCATTTAAAATTAAACATATTGATGATTAAAAATAAAAGTGTTATTGAGTAGTGCAGATCTAGCCATACTATTGTTCAAGAATATTGTCAAAATATAGGTCAACGCATGCTACATGATTTGGGTATTTAGCAACTTAACATGTACCAATGAAATTTCAATTCGTCTGTTACTTCTTTTTTAGTAGTCTAAATTGCTAACACGAAAGTCTTTGTTACACATTGTCAACAAAAAGTTATTCGTCATCAACCAAAAACTCGGAATAAGGGTCGGTTAGATATAGGTATTGTCAAAGTACTAAATTCATGTAGGTATTGTGGTATACATTGACTAGAGTTTACACAAATATTCTTAGCTCATAGTGCAACTCTTCAGCAGCTACTTTCGAGTACAATGTATTACTACACACACCAAGTAATACATACTTATGTATGTGTATTACTGAGGTGGACTGAAGTATTTTATTTTTGCAGCTAGACTACAAAGTTCTTCATCAGCTGTGTGACCTATAAGGCTGTAAGTTCTATCCTTTAAGGAACTTTAGTGATAAACTCGTATATCAGGAAGAGATTGCTCAGTATATCGCTCGTCCTTGAGACTTACACTTTCCCAGGATGACACGGAAGATCGGAAGAATAGACTTTTCTTATTTTGGCTCAGTTTATTTTTAACAGCTTGCCTAAAATATTTAAACTGGGTGTATTCGCTCATGTTTAATGTTGGGATTTTACCTTATTATTTAATGTTATTTATTGGCTATTAAAACATCAATTTTGTCTGTTATATTTATGCTTTAATTTTTAATATTCTTGCAAGATACGTTAGCTATTTATTGTAAAACGATTTTAGGAAAAAGTGCAACTGAGAGCGTTGCTATTAGTAAATACACTTTGTATTATTTTTCATTTTAAAATTTGGTGACAAACAAAATTCTAAACTTTTATATTCGTTTGCTAACTGTAAATTAGACTTAGTACTTTCGCTTATCGTGTCAATAACTATATTAAAATAATCTTTTCTGTAAATGTTTTATGGACATGAGCTTTTATCACCCTTATAGTTGTCGCAATGATTTTTGTCTTTTACGCCATTCTTTTAGATGTGATCAGCGTGTTCATTGCTCGTTATATTGGCATACGTGTTATTGCTATCACTAGATAAGCTATTTATCTGAGTCAAAACCAGTACTTTCTGTAGTTAAATGTGAATATTATTCTTTCCAAATTTCAACGGAGCATGAAATGCTTTTGCATCAAATAACAAACTTCTTGCGAAACCGATAAAAAAATATAAATATGTAAAATGAGTATTTTTATTGTTATATTTTATAATTAACAGATTGTTTGTTGTTTATTTGTAAAAAGGCAATCTTGTCTTTGACGTGCACAATTAATTTTTATAAGACTAATTATGTTCGTTTTTAGAAGTAACATAGTATAAAATAATAGTTTTTACAGGTGGCATGCCCTTATTATAGTTTAAATAATTTACCCACTGACCTGCCTTGATCTCGTGAAGGACAAGAGAGGGACGACCATTTGTTTCTCGGGGGAACAATGGACGATCCACAAACACTTCAGGAAAAGGAGCACTAGCCTGTATACTGTCCCCAGCCTGTACACTGTTCATCGTGTCTTGTCATGAACACAGCGGACCTAGATGTGGCACTGCCAAGTTACTTCATAAGTTGTTTCCGGTGCGAATTCATGAAACATTTCTACAAACACCGGATCGTGATAATAATCATATCAATAAATTCATACTGTATTGCTCTATTAAATTACTTGGAAATTAGTAAGGTTTGGCATCTTGCCGAGTTATTTTATACTGAATTATCCATTAATTGATAACGAGGTCAAAGAAAATGTTAAAGACAATGGAGAGAGCTTTACATCATTACATATTACGTGAAAGATATTGTTTATAGCAGTGCATTTCAAAAAGTACTATCAGATTAACATATCGATAAGTTGCTTTCGAGTAAATTTATGAAATATAAAGTTTTCTATAGTAGTGTACTATCAGGATTGTGGGTTTTGAACATTATCTTGGACACCACGTCTACATCTAAACTACATTTGTTATAGTCTAGCGATTTCGAAGCAACAGGAAGTGTTCGCTTTGAGCTACTTCATCACGACGTTATTGGATCTCCTGAGACAGATGTTGTTCCAGATTCCAAGAATCGAGTTGTGACAACGTCAGATTTCAGACGCTACACTAAGCGGAAGGTGAAATGGAACTGAATTCAACATTCGTATTACACTTCTCACCATAGCTACGTTACGTGTACAATCTATTATCTTCATCAGATGTCAAAAAGCTTAAGGCTTAAGGTTAAGCATATAAGAAATATCTAGTAAATATGTGGCGATAACTCAATGAGGTAGGGGACTGAAAAAAGTTGTACTTCAAAAGATTATCTTCAAAGAAAACAATAACAAGAAGTCATCAGAGGGTTAAAAAAAGGAATTTTTACATTACCATTAACATAAAATTTATGTTATTCTATTTAATAGAATCGATGGAAGAAGATGCTATGAGTAAAAAGGAAGGTTAGGATGGCGATGCGATTACACTCCCGATACGAACCATGTTTTTTATCCACTAGATTCCTTGCGTTGTACATAGGGACTAAATATTCATAGTGATTGAAGCCAACACAATGCTCCTAAAGGAGTTGATACTGTTGCCTTTGAACACGGCCATGTATCAACGTATTTGAGATAATTTTTATATATTCATAAAACTCGTATTACCTTGAAATTTAGATACATGCTGTTTCGATGTTGAACAAATTCAACATGCTGCCTTGGTGAACGCTGTACCTCGACCGCCAGGAAACTGAATTTATCGACTCAAACATTCAACTGGGTCGTTACAGTTATAAACTAGGGCCATTGTTGTACCTATAACAGTGATCGTCTGATTTTATAAATTGATTAGTCTTAATATAGAATATTGCAAACCCAACAGTCTTAACTTTATAGTCTAGATATTGTGTGATTTTTTTCAGTCTTAGTATAGATAAAGTATAAATAAATATTTACAAAATATTTATTATCTTAATCTACGATGTTGTCCAGGGAAGTAATGAGTTTGCTGTTAATAAAGCTATTCCAATTAGAAAAGAGTAAATTTGTTTATATAATATCAGATGAAAACTTAGTGGAGCGATCTTATCTGGTTTACACTCTCGTCATAACTATGCAAGGAAATTGGCACAAAAACTACCATATGCAACGTCTTTCTTCCGCTTTGTGAACAAAAAACCGCAAATTCCCCAGTTATCCTGCATCCATTCATAGGATAACTTTAGTCACACGTAATAAGTGGCAAACCGATACAGGATAGTGGTTGAGGAAAAGTGAGTGTTTATTTTCCTGTTTGCGTAAATCACAGTTCCTTTTACTTATAGCGAGCATTTAATTTTGTTATAAGGAAGAACAATGATTTTATTTGGAAATATTTATGAAACACAAAACTAATTTAAATCATTACTCTTACAACTATTATTTCATTTGTTTTCACCCACTAACAGCTGGTAATTTTTATAACATACTGGGTATGGTTTAAATGACTTTTAACTCTAGTAGTATTCTCATGATTTGCTTTTGTAAATAAATGCGTTGCAAAACAGAAAATAACACAAATTGAGTGTAATTTTTTAATAGTAAAGACGAAAAATTCAAAACAGGTTTGCTGCACACCTAACAATATTTCAGAATATAGTTTACAATTGAGGAAAAGTCATGAGAATAAAAATTATAACTCTTACACTTTGTAAAATCTGCAGACCTCCCATTTGTCTTACTCCCATTTAATACGTTTTCAGAGAAATCCATTACCTGTCCGTTATTTCCATAAGAAATCTCAATTTTACTTTCGGTTAGTTGAAACTCGTTGTACAGATTTTGCCAATATCGACTTTAAACAAATGTGTTTGTCTTCGTTCGTGGATATATCGCTACCTCAGAGCAACAGTGGGACATGCACCAAACACTCTACTTTCGGGAATCAGCTATCAAAGTTTTTTCATGTTAGATGATATCAGTTTACTTCTTAAACATTTGCCTAATTGAAACTAAAAAAATACCAAAGTATCATCTGATACATCTTTCATCAGTTTTGCAACAGTTTACTTGTAATTAGTACCTCAATTATGGACATAAAAAATATATAAAATAAGACCTGGCACGGATGTCCCCACTGTAGCACTTAATAAATCATACTTTTCTATATCCATGTCTCAAGTATAATATTTTAAACTATTATTTAGAATAATTTTGTTTATTATAATAAATAATGATAAAATAAAACAATATATTTTAAATTTTTTATTTACATTTTTAGAACTGTACATACAATTTTAAATAAGTATTAAATTTATTTAAGAAAACATTGTTTTAATCATCTTCATCACTGCTGTCCTGGGCTATTGAAGTGACCTTCTTTGAGCTTTGTAAATTACAATAAAATTGGTAATGTGCTTTAGGAATTAAGTTTGCTGAACACAATGATAATAGATCCTTTTTCTTATTATCTGAAATAGGAGGTGCTTCGGTATAGGCTTTCTTAAAAACTAACTCCTTTGCACTCTTTCTAGATTTGTTTCTTGTGTCCAATTTCTTTGAAATGTTCGTCTTTATAAGACGTCTTGTAAAAACAATTAATACCCATTTTATTTTCTAACTTCTACTATCTTTACATCGTTCCATGTAAATTTTCTCATCATCCATGTTTTACAGAACATTTTTGGCTATGTCTTCAGAAAGCTTCTTCCAATCGTAGAAGTCTAGAGTTTCCATTTCTTTTACATTATTCGGTTCCCCTGACTTTTTGGAGGTCATAATAAGCATGGATATTTCCACTAGGAATAAAATTTGGGCCACTTTTTCAAAATTCTTTTGTTTTTCTCTTTCAATGCAGGAAATGAATACTGCTGCTTCATTTTCCGTATGACCGACTATTAGGTATTTATGTGTAATACTTTCAATATGCATGGTTTGAATGCAAAATAGGTACATGGCAAAGGACATACTTGTTCTTATTTAGTGATACAGTGTTATCACTGTAAAATATTAAATTCTTGTTGTCCTTACAGTATTCCTTAATGAATTCATAAACGCAGCTTGTAATTGCTAAACCACCTCGGTTTGCAATACCTTCGTGCCATAAATAAACAATAACCTGTTCTTTGTGAAGTATCACATTAGAATAATGTAAAATTATACTATTGTAAAATTATAAGCATTCAATGTAGACTTGTAATAAAATAGTGATGCTTTACCCTTGTGGCATCTGGAAGACTGCCTCTAAATCGTACACTGCTATCATCAGGTTTTTGTCACTAGCACATTTTTCCTTATCCTTTTCTTTCTCCATTCTCGAAAGTGAAACTTCTTCTCTGTGCTTTTTCAGATGATCGTCCTTTTCTATTTTTTCTTCATCGTTCAAGAGTTTGTACTCCTCGCATTTTTACACACAAAATCCTTCTTTGGCTTAAAAAAACTTATATTAAAACTTGGTATTGAAAATTGATTCATACAAATGTTTTTTACGTAGTTCAAACCTTTAGTCTTGTTTTCTTCTTCATACATCCTATACATCATTGATAAGTTTAACCCACCTTCCAAGTATTCCTTATTAGTTCTTGCCCTACAGTAATGGGATTCAATCCGTGGGAAAATTATTTATGTGTTCCATTACTGAATTTACTAATGCATCTTAAGTTTTCTTCAAACCTTTAGTCTTGTTTTCTTCTTCATACATCCTATACATCATTGATAAGTTTAAACCCACCTTCCAAGTATTCCTTATTAGTTCTTGCCCTACAGTAATGGGATTCAATCCATGGGAAATTATTTATGTGTTCCATTACTGAATTTACTAATGCATCTTCAGTTTTTCTTCTGTTTCCCATGTTTTCCTCTTGAGTCTGCCGCAGTAAAAACCACTCTTTTTCATGACAGTAGATATAAAATTGTTAGAAATAGCAAATGTAGATTTAAACATTAATTTACAAACTCGCTCTCTTCTACCATCTATCTCAAGATAAAAACGATGCGTTGCGTTTACGAGCAGTAAGTGGTCGCTCATTATTGTTACTGGAAAAAGGAATGAGTTTTGGTATGTAATCTCTTTTTCTTGTAATGACACACACATTGTAAAATTGATCAAAGATTGTCTTTCTACATGCATTTACCTTTTAAAAGTCTGACTTTCGTTTCTTCAATATCAGCCAACTTTTTGGAATTATAAATTATTAAATGTTCTGGAAGAAAACATTGCACAAATTGTGCCAAGAAAACAATTTTATCATAAGAATAAACTAAAACAGTATGATCTTAACCTTATCTCAACACAAAAACAGCTGGTGTAATATTGGTACAACTTTCAGTGCACTGAAGACAGAAAACAAAGGAATAAAAGAGCAACACTGGGACAACTCAGATATCCCACTGTTTTCACTATAATATAATGGAACAACAAACTAAGTGTTACGGATATCTTTAATATTGCTTTAATTGTTAAATATCTTGGGAAACCCACTGTAGCACTGAAATGTACATCTCCAATAGAATCAAAAACCTATCATAACCTCAAAACACTAAAAAATCTCAGATGTCCCACTGTTGCACTGAGGTAGCGATATGTATTTGTCTTTTACTCTCAGGTTCTAACTTCACTCTGTCACACCTTTACAATTATATTAAAAAACTAAAGGTGACACCAAATCGAGGTACCGGAACCCTGAATCAGTCCTCGAATTGACCTCTTTCCATATCGACATCTTTTGCCGTTGTTGAGTCCATTTTCCTCGTTTTCATTAATGCTTGCAAAGAAGGGAGTGCCATCCAGGTGAATGAATAACTTTATTTCTGCTTCTTTATAGACCTTCATCCTCTCCTTGAACTGTATTACTAGTTTAGCACTGTGTTTTTTTCTTAAGCTTATTTCTCTTTCCTACTTCACGAGTACTTTATCATGTTAGAGGACATCCCCAATCCATACCTTGGAGGCTCTCGATGGGGGAAGGACAACTCGACACGAGTTTAATAACAGTTAATTTCACATGTCTTTTTTAGATTACTTTAAAACTATGTTCAATGGTCTCTTACCGTTAAATTCTAAACTACCATAAATGCAGTTATGTTGTAATTAACCATTCTACCGATTCTATACTATCAGATATAACGATGTAACCTTCTTATTCTGTTTCAAATAATTACATCAAAATTATTATTAGTTTTAATCAATATTCCAAAATCGTTCCATTTAAGCATAACAGCCGACCTTCCTGAACAAATCAACAAATAAGAGCTTTTTTTATTGATGTGAGGAAAATAGAAAGTGAACGCTCAGAACAGATTGTTAGTGAGTGGCACTCAATCTCCCTCCCACTCTAATAATTACTTGCACAGCTCTTCAGATTACTTTCATATTATTTCATGAGATTTTATACGAAAGGTTTTAAAGGAAATATGCGATTGTTTTGTCAGGCTCCGTAACACCAATGCTACAATTCCTTTCTTTTTAATTCTTGGGGTTTTCAACCGAAGTAGACAAACTGGTCGAAGTCGTTTCCGTCAACTTCACGTTCATAAAATAAGGTAGCGTAGTTGGCATCGTCATGCTCGTAATATGTTTCCATTCACCTTAGCCAAGCACTAATCAGTGAGGCCATTCATCAACCTCTCGTCTATGAGCCGCTGGCGTTTCTATCGGTACACCTGGACATGCCGGACCTCGTCCGGTGAACGCCACGCTCTTTTCGTAGTCTCTCTCTAAGAGTGAGCATCATTAAGTGTTTTTATAATTATGTAGGTTTGTAACAAAATTTTTAAAATAATAAAATAACACCAAACAGAGTTTGAATTTTTTACTGAAGGTTGAAATTAGGCAAGATTTTAATATTTAGATTGCGCAAATTGTTCTTCTACTCTGTTGTACCTTCATAATCAGTAGTTTAACTCAAGAAACAGCCACAAGGGAATTTTTATATTTGAAAGTATGTAATGATTTACTTTTGACAGAATTTTAAATAATACTAAAATAAGCTGAAAATGGTTGTTTTAAAGTCATTAAGTAAAATTACGACTAGTTGAAATACCAAATTGAACATTACAGCACATACTACGTAAGTATGTAGTTATTAGCAAACTAATAGGTTAAGAAAGTAATTCATGTCTTACATTAGTTTTGATTTTGAATCTTCACGAACGCTTTGCTTTCATCATGCATTTGTTTAACACCTAAGTTATCTTTTGTAAAACTACATTAAACTACATTTTAATTTAAAAGGTTTCAGATATACATCTTATTATAATCATTATTTTTTTTATTTTTTTATTTTACATTTCAACGGACATCTCCATTTTTACAGTTTTGAACATAATATTAAACAATGAAAGTAAATAACCACAGTGACAAATAGAGCAATAACGATTAATAAACTATTTAAGTGACGAAACGGATATAAACTATGAATGACAATAACGTAATTAATTATTAGTGTACCGTGATTTGAACTATGGAAAACAACGAACAATACAGCAATAATTTAGCATGAAACAATGAGAATAAACAAGATTAGACAAGAATTAACAAGACACAATATATAAATAACAGCAATGAGAGACGTACAGATAAAGTGTAAGAACGAATGTCTTCCCTCATTGTGCAACTCCTAGGCAGATAACTCATCTTCCTCTTGAGCACTGGTATACTGTCCACAAAAAAGTCAACGATGTCGGCGACGCTATTACCAGAACTCTGAAGTCGGTACATCGTATCGTTTGCTGCGTAGTTGGTGCGATGTTGCTGCCTAGCGAACAGGTCTCTGGAGCGAGTGGCTGAAGGGGTCCTGAAGAGGATCTGGCTCAGCATATCGGGACAGTCGATGTTGCCGTTAAGGATCTTTGACAGCAGTACAACGTCAGCGGAGAATCTGCGATTGCTACAGATTTCTCTTTGAAATCAGATTGTGTCAAGAAATAAGTTTTAAATTTATTTGAAACACAGGTAAATAAACATATGTTTTGTTAAACGAGGACCCAACTTTCAACTTTAAAAGTGTTCAGACGTGCAATACAAGAACAGTTTAAACAGTCAGATCTTCAAAGCTAGTCAATGGAAGACCTCAAATAATTGTACCGTTATGTCGAATAAGAATCTTTAAATTCAACATAGATTCAGAATTTAGCTTTGGTAGTCCTAGTGAGATGATTTATCGTCGGGTAATACACTCGCTAAGGATGATGATCTTTCATTTTTTTGTTATAAAACAATCGTACCGTGTGTTTTGATACAGCTTGAAACAGGACGAACTTACCCTCCTACAAACCCTCTAGAACAGTGCATTACTCTGAGAGATTTCGGAAAGTTGGATCATATTTCTAGCTATGGCCAGAAAGCAAATGTCACAATAATCAAGGAGATTAGTAGAACACATGCAGTACAATGGTTCATAAAGTACTCGGTACTGGTAGACCTTCTTACCTTAACAAAAGGTTGGCACCGTGGTCGGTCGTCAGTTATGGTCATGCACGGCAGGACGCCATACTGCTGCAACTGTCGAACGTTCGCCTTGGCCTTGGAAACTTTTAGCTATCTGTGGTTTTATACTTAGACCAAAGAATATAATACTGTGCCACCTTCTGTAAATATTTGACCCTGTTATCATTTGAAAAATAAAATACAGTGCAATTGGTTGTTCGTTAACGAATCCTATTACCCAAGAGGCAGGAAAATTTTAATTTTGATCTGTTTGTCGACCCGGACGATATCTTCAAAAACCAACTGATCTATACTCTTCAAAATTTTACATAAGCCTTCATTTCTATTTAATAACATCTAGTTCGATAGTGGTGCTTGTTTACAGTGGTATCTTGGCCTTATGGGTAACCATGATGGATTTGAAAAAATTGTAGAATAAACAAATGTTTATAGAAAGTAAATACAGTTATTTGAGATTTTAACAAGTGACGTAGTAACATTTGCAATTAGGTTACTTTTTAGATTGATCAATGTTAATACTTTCATTAATTTTACCGAGTTATTCGACACTCCTTGTAAAAGTTTATTAGCTTATAGAGTACATGACCCTCTATACAATTTGGATAAGCGTTAGCATAAACAAATGAGGGTTATAACTTGAGACTAAAATGTGCTAAAAACATGAAATTATGTATTTTTTCTTAGCTATCACTAAGAGTCGAGCAACATTCCTTTCCTGAGAGTCTGTGCCTACGCTGTGTATCCGTTTTCCGTTAGATATTTCAGGAACAAGTTAAGTTATGAACTTGATGTTTTTTGTGTAGCTCATTTATGCAAAAGCAACGTCACGTCATTTTCGATAATGAATATACCTCTCTATAGAAATTTGGCTAAGCGTTTATGTAGCCCAACTATAAGCTGAATATCTCGAAAACGATTTCATGAAACTTCGTTTCTAGATAGACAAAATACAGTTCAATGATAGTGTATGCCTACACATGGAATGTGGACGAGCGTCATTACCCCATATCACTCGGTACGCTGGCAAAAGTTATCTTCAGCTTGCCTGAGGGCTGTACAAATTTGTTCCCTTATGATTGTCCGTTTGTCCGTGACAATAGAACGAGCTATAAACTTTAAACTTTGCATGCAAATTTAGCTCTGAAAGTTATGCAACATTTGGTCCTTACCTTGTAATATTATATTCTTATTATTGTATTGCAGGATAGTTTTTATTTTTTTTTTTTGAACTACCTACTTAAATGTTTAAAGCAGTCATGTATATTTAAATTTCGCTCAGAAAAATACCTAAAGTTTTTCTATGTTTGTATTATTACTTGAAAGTCATCATAATAAAGTTTCAGATTTGGGGGCAGTAGAAATGTTATTTTAGTTTATGTTTATTGATTCTTATTAGTGCCTCCCAAAAAAACGAATTTTATTTTAAAAATATTATTGTTTTTTAAGAACTCTATCTTTTCACACTTCAAATTTTGAGAATTGTAATAGTCTATATAAATATTTCCTTTAAAACTTAACATCCAGAAGTTATAAAATAATTTAGAATTGACTTTGTTCTTTGTTTTATTATCAATAATTGATAATAAGGTTCATAATGTTAAGACTCTCCAGTTAGTTCCTTATTGGAAATTGGATTTAAAAGAAATCTGTAATAGTTTATTTTGATTTGAAAAAAGGCAATATAAAAAAATATTTTTGTGACTTCTCAGAATGGAAGGGCCAAATATAAATTGCTGCAATGCAAAATATACGATTGGTAGAAAACCGTCACTCTTTCTCCTATAAAGCTCTAGCCAATCACTATAGAACTAAAATAAGACGTTATGTCTTATACAGCAAGAATGTATTGTGTCAGATTTGTTGGATTGACTTCGGTATTGCGTAAGAGTGTTAAAAATAGCCATACATGTGAATAAAGTTGGCGCAACACGTAAAGTGCATTGCTTGTGAAAAGTGAAATTATAAATCCTTTGTCAAAGTTTACGACATGAACACGTGTTGTAATAGCAAAAAGACGTTAAGTGGTTATGAATAGCAATTACAATCAAATGCCAGAGATGAGTAACAATAGCTCCTTTACATAACATGCGGCAGTTTCATTAATGAAACTATTACTGAATAAATTATTTTATCTTTATTACAAGATGAAGCGGAAACACTAACAGTTCAAGGCTATGTCCAGACATCTTCGGGCGTAAATCTCCATGCACTGCATCTTGATATAAGTTTATCTGTTTTTACTATGTGAAAGGTTGTTATTTTTTTAATACTTAGTTATAGATTAATCATTATAAACATTATAATATGTATTGCTATTAGAAAAAACAGTTCCTTATACAAGTTTCTTTGTAAAATACTTAAATAACATAATCAAAATTGAATATAACTTTGTTTCGACGTCTAAATAGAATATGTTGCCTCACATAGCATTTAACGCGTAATTATAGTTGGAAAACTTCAATTAGTAACTGTTATTATAGTCCAATCAACGATTTAGAATCTTTCAACTCTATTCTTAGATACAGAACTCATAATTAAGGTACGGTAAGTTTATCGAGTTATAATCCCGAGGTATAATAATCAGAATCTCGTATTAATGTATGCATATTGTTCAGTTTTATTGTTTGAGTATGATTAGAGCATAAGGAGCTTTTGATGTACTCTGTTAAGTTTTGTGAACAAATTGAAATCTATAAATTATCCACTTTAGACACTCTCGTCTAAAGTTTCCTTCAAGGTTGATCAGAGGCATAAGTGAAAGCAATAGAGTTATCAATATTATGGCCATGTGTATTCTTTATTTAGCTCCTGTTCATCTTTTCAGAGGTAAGCTAAATTTCCTGACGGTTAAATAGAGTATTAATAGAATTTCTATATCATATCCATGACAATGAAGATATTTTGATCTTACAGTAATACATTATGCTTAAAGTACTCTTTATTAACAACAGTGACTGAAAACATTCTTAAACACGTAATTTACAAGAATTATGAACATCGTTCTTATTAAATACAATTAAGAATCAATAATAATTGTTTAATTAGAATAACATTGATTACGTGGGTGGTAAAATAAGCAAACTAGGATTGTAATTTATATAGAAACACGATGTATAAACATTTTTTATTGCATTTCTTTGCACTTTTGGGTGGAGGGACCTATCTTGTTTTCATCTTTCACAAGTACAAGGATGCTTTGTCAAGAAACATTTATTTAGGAAACGAAGATTAGTGACATGATAAGTTACTAGGAAATACTGGATTAGTCATAATACCGGAAACACAAAAACAAATTAGAAAAAGTAATTACAGGTTCTTTATAGTTTACCAAAGCAATTAAGTAGAATAACAAACTGACAACAAATTTAAATTTAAGTATTTACTAAATCCGACACAAGATGCACATTTTAGTACGAGGTATAAAATCAAAACTGTAAATAAATTCATGAGGAAAGTTTCATTATTCATGAAAAATTACTAGAAAATTGCTATTGAATCTCATTTAAATTATGCAGAAACAAAACGTATTTGCCATCGTTCAGTGAAACAAGAAAACAGTAACACTACGTTTCGAGATCTGCAATCTGATCTCTTCTTCAGGTAAAGAACTAACCTAATACATAATTACAAACTAAGTTAAAATAAACAAATCTTACTAAAGCGTTGTGGCACGCCTAAGTGCATGTCTTTAGTGTTAGTGAAGTTGACAACAACAACATGTAGGTTGTGATTCCTGACTTAGGCGTGCCACAACGCTTTAGTAAGATTTGTTTATTTTAACTTAGTTTGTAATTATGTATTAGGTTAGTTCTTTACCTGAAGAAGAGATCAGATTGCAGATCTCGAAACGTAGTGTTTACTGTTGCCTCACATAGCATTTAACGCGTAATTATAGTTGGAAAACTTCAATTAGTAACTGTTATTATAGTCCAATCAACGATTTAGAATCTTTCAACTCTATTCTTAGATACAGAACTCATAATTAAGGTACGGTAAGTTTATCGAGTTATAATCCCGAGGTATAATAATCAGAATCTCGTATTAATGTATGCATATTGTTCAGTTTTATTGTTTGAGTATGATTAGAGCATGATGTACTCTGTTAAGTTTTTGTGAACAAATTGAAATCTATAAATTATCCACTTTAGACACTCTCGTCTAAAGTTTCCTTCAAGGTTGATCAGAGGCATAAGTGAAAGCAATAGAGTTATCAATATTATGGCCATGTGTATTCTTTATTTAGCTCCTGTTCATCTTTTCAGAGGTAAGCTAAATTTCCTGACGGTTAAATAGAGTATTAATAGAATTTCTATATCATATCCATGACAATGAAGATATTTTGATCTTACAGTAATACATTATGCTTAAAGTACTCTTTATTAACAACAGTGACTGAAAACATTCTTAAACACGTAATTTACAAGAATTATGAACATCGTTCTTATTAAATACAATTAAGAATCAATAATAATTGTTTAATTAGAATAACATTGATTACGTGGGTGGTAAAATAAGCAAACTAGGATTGTAATTTATATAGAAACACGATGTATAAACATTTTTTATTGCATTTCTTTGCACTTTTGGGTGGAGGGACCTATCTTGTTTTCATCTTTCACAAGTACAAGGATGCTTTGTCAAGAAACATTTATTTAGGAAACGAAGATTAGTGACATGATAAGTTACTAGGAAATACTGGATTAGTCATAATACCGGAAACACAAAAACAAATTAGAAAAAGTAATTACAGGTTCTTTATAGTTTACCAAAGCAATTAAGTAGAATAACAAACTGACAACAAATTTAAATTTAAGTATTTACTAAATCCGACACAAGATGCACATTTTAGTACGAGGTATAAAATCAAAACTGTAAATAAATTCATGAGGAAAGTTTCATTATTCATGAAAAATTACTAGAAAATTGCTATTGAATCTCATTTAAATTATGCAGAAACAAAACGTATTTGCCATCGTTCAGTGAAACAAGAAAACAGTAACACTACGTTTCGAGATCTGCAATCTGATCTCTTCTTCAGGTAAAGAACTAACCTAATACATAATTACAAACTAAGTTAAAATAAACAAATCTTACTAAAGCGTTGTGGCACGCCTAAGTGCATGTCTTTAGTGTTAGTGAAGTTGACAACAACATGTAGGTTGTGATTCCTGACTTAGGCGTGCCACAACGCTTTAGTAAGATTTGTTTATTTTAACTTAGTTTGTAATTATGTATTAGGTTAGTTCTTTACCTGAAGAAGAGATCAGATTGCAGATCTCGAAACGTAGTGTTACTGTTTTCTTGTTTCACTGAACGATGGCAAATGTCCGGAAAAAAACCTGTTTCCTTCACAATCCTTCCATCGTCAAAAATAACCTTTAAACAAAGAAAACGTATTTGTTGATTTTATTCTCGTTACAGTTTATTCTATCTTTGTAATTGATGAATTTTAAAACAGTAACTACAAAATTGGTCATTTGCTTTCGTCATTTTTAATTAACTATTAAACTAGACTAATGCACCAGTGTGAGAAGAGAAGAATAATGGTACATAGTTCATGAAGCACGGACAGAGAAGCAATAGTTTCTTTGGCGTACATTACTCACTACGTCAGCCAACTGCGGTTTGTGGTTGGCTGGAAGCCCGGTGAGACAGCTTGACGCCCGACATCTGGTTAGGTAACTACCGCTCATTCCGCTACTTCTATTGCTACTTACTCTAGTTATTTTACTCTCTCTCTCTCTCTCTCTCTCTCTCTCTCTCTCTCTCTCTCTCTCTCTCTCTCTCTCTCTCTCTCTCTCTCTCTCTCTCTCTCTCTCTCTCTCTCTCTCTCTCTCTCTCTCTCTCTCTCTCTCTCTCTCTTTCTCTCTCTCTCTCTTGTTGCTGTCTTTAGAACAAGTTTCAACTCTTCAGAATAGTTATTAATTTATTCAGAAAATGGAATCTGGTATGGATTGGCCACCCATTACTTTACTATTCCTAAAGTTGCTAAGACTCAGTGGCGCGCTCAGAAAATAATTATGGGGGGTCTGACAGGGGGTCCCTGGGCTAATCAACGGACAAATTTCCAAAACTTCCTTAGAAAAACCGGTATTTTAAGGCATTAATTTAACTTTATGAATGCAAGTCTTTAGTAGGGACTATAGCAATGAATCATAAAACCCAGCAGATTAAATAAGATTTTAGGTTTTATTTTGACAAAATCTTTTTATATCAGTCTTCTTTGGGTCTTCGTTAGTATGGATAATACACTGTCTGTGTCAACTGGAATTTCCCTGTGGATATTGAGATTGGCTAAGCCATTAATCTACCCTCAGACATCGTGTTTCGTAGGTATGTCTTGATTCTCCGAAGAGTGGAAAGGAAGCGCTCTGCTGTGCTCTGTATTCAGTATGAGTAAAACATTTTTTCTTCAGGGGGGCTACAGCTCCTTTAGCCACCCTCTCCGTTGGTGCACGCCTGTAAAGACTCATTTTTTTCGGGTGGTACTCGAAAAATATCCATACTGTCCTGAAACAGCATGGGGAATTTAACCGGGATATCTGTGATAATATATTCCGCCATTAATATTCCAAGTAACTATAGTTATTAGATTAAATCTAAGTTTGACGGTTCGTAACGAGCCAAAACATGGTTTACAAATTAAATTCTTGAAATATGTTGGCCTCGCTGTGGCCATAAATTGACGTTTTCGGTTAACATCTGTTGTAAAGATGGCCCTACAGATTTCATAATTCAAAAAGATTTGTGTAGTTGCAATATTTTATCAAACGATCAATTATAATTTGTTAATAAGGAATAATGAAAACTATTTAAATCTTATTGCTTCTCATAATCTGAAATATTATTGTTTTCCTTAAAGACATCAATAATGCATGGGTAAACATAAATCTTTTTTTTACATTTCCCTTGAATTTAACAGATAACATCTTTAATACATGGACACAACATGTTGGAATACATTTTCAAGGTGAATAATATCTCCTCTTCTATGCGGAAAGGTCAAAATAATCCATGTGCAAGTGTAGGTACATGGGCTCGTGATTGCTCAACAATGGAGACCGAGATATGATCAGGAGGTGACAATACATGCACATGTTCAGCATAAATCTCGAGTCTCTCCTACACGTTGTCAACAGGCACGCGATCTTTCCACACATGGTGGGGTAATCTGTAAGTCACAATACCTAGCTGCACAACTTTTACAAATATAATTAGTTCTTAAATGAAAAGTATTCCATACTGCCGTTTATTGCAGGTCATACTACTATGTGCAGACGTAACCCCACTGAAGAGTTCAGACTATAAATTTGTAACTTGATCATATCTAATCCCCACTGAATTTGAACCATTTCCAAAATGGAGCCCTAAACATAGAGTGTAAAGTACGTTCACATTTGAATCCATTGAGTTTTAATGAAACCATACGGATCCGGGAATGGAAAGTGAGTTCGTAGAAATAAATCACCGGATGCTAACAGAAAGTACTATTAAAAGCGGCTAAGTAGTTTCTTGAGTGGTAAGAGATTTACCTATCAGAGATTTATGGGGAAGTCTCGAATACTTAATGCAATTAGTCCTGCTAGACCTTGGGTTTGTCCGCGAGGTGTAGCAATAGCGGAGAAACGGAATTGTCAAAGTAAGCAATAAATCTACTGTGAACTTGAAAGTAATAAATGACTGCCGGCGTACCCCTTTCCTGCCGTAGTACCTGTGGCGGTGTAGCGGCATCTGCATCGTAATACAACTCTGGCTTGTTGGATTGTCTGTTACTGAGGATTTTTTACTTTCAAAGAATGTTTGTTGTAAGATATCGTTGGTTTCTGCATGTCCAATACATTTATATAATAAAATTTGTATTTTACACAAATAAGTCATAGTTTTTATTTATGAATAATAAGTTTGGTATGGTTACAGTATATCTATTGTTGGAAACAAAATGCTAAGCGATTTTGCTTTTCAAAAAGTGATTAGATATCTCTATATATAAAAAAATGACAAGCCCTCACTCATTCATCACTAATTCTCTAACTTATCCCAGAAAGTTGAAATTTATCAAACGTATGCCTCACGACTTAAAAACAAATACTAAAGCATTTTCTTAAAGATATAACATCAAAAGGGGTTGAATTGGGGCTGCAATCCTGAGAATACCTATATTTTTGTTTACCCAACTCTGTAATGCCCTAGAAAGATGGAATTTGACACTCGCTTTCCAGACCGCTTAAAAAGGAGAACAAAATCATTTGCATCAGATAATTACCTGTAGAACATGAAATAGGGAAGCAACCCATAGAGGAAATAATTAATAAAATAATGTTTTTTTCTACTTCCCAATGCCCAGATGAGACTTAAGACACATATGACACACATGTCTCATTACTGCAATAGTACAAAGAAAAACATTTTCATGAAGATTATTTTGATGGACCCATCAAGGTTGAAATAGGGTAGCAAACCCCTACAAGAACAAATTTTAAAATAATACCGCTGCTCTGAAAAGAGACACTTTAACATTTACGTTCCTCATCACCTATATAGAAAATCAAAATCATTTTCATAAGCACCAACCACCCACAGGGGTTGATATAGGATTGTAATTTCTAGATAAACGATATATATATATATGTGTGTGTGTGTGTGTGTGTGTATATATATATATAGTTTTACACTTCTCGATGGCCTAGAACTATACAAATTGAATTACTATAGGAGTTGAAGTAGGTTTTCCGCCAAAGGAACTCATCTATTTTGTTTTAGAACTTTTCGCTTGCCTATAAAGACGAAATTTGACACACACGGATACAAGATAATATGGTTGTCACACAATTAAACAATATTACTAACGAAAAATGTATAAACCTCAGGAGAGTAAGTTATAGCATGTTTCAAAACACATTTGACACAAAGGGATAGCCTTAAATGACGTTCAGCAAAACTTCATGGTTGGACATGAAACTTTACGGAATTCATTATTCTCAATGTAGAAATTAAGTTTCATGCAGAATTATAAGTCTACAAATCATGTTTACAAATACATCTACCACATAATACATTAACATCTTTTAATTAGTTAGGTTTCATTTTAAAATAATAAAAGCTCCTGTGAACTAGAGAGCGTACTACACCGCAAGAGTGCACTAAAATTAGATTTTCGTTCTGGCTTTTAACATTGATTTTCACTATATTTTTAGTTTTATTCTATGAATAAAACTTTTACATTTTTAAAACTGTATGCGATGGTTCTCAGTGTGTTTATAAATTAATTTTTTGTGTAATTTTTCGTTGCCATCATAATTACCCATGAGACCAAAAATATACGCTAACGCTCAGCCAAACTTTGTGAATTGACATGCACCATCAACGAACTCAGTATTCCTCATATTTAAATGTAGCTTCAAACATTTCGTTTTTGACATATCGTGTGGACAGACGTACAGTCAGACAGAAATTGCATGTTTCCAGTTCAGCCAAAAATGTGTCTCATCAATTGTAAGAGAACGGATTATCCAAGAACATTGAACCAAACAGATTTTCTATAAAAACACAAATTCTTGTAAAGAGTTTAAAAATATTATTGAGTTTTTTAAGAACAAAGTGTACCAAAATCCGTATATCTGGAGTTGTATTTTGAAGATTAAAAATTTAAATATATTTAACGTTATACATAATTTTAAAACTATTTATAAGTAAAAAAATGTAGGTTAAAACAAAACTTTTACTTCCTACGAACATTTTACTTCCTACTGTCGTTTTTTGTTTAAAGCCATGGCCATATAAAATTGTGAAATATAGAATTTTACTTGTTACACCTTCAATTTTTATATTTAATTTTACAAGAAATACTTTTAGATTTGATGTGTAATATAATAGTTTTCTCAACTAAATCTTCTAATGAGTCACGCCTAATGTTTATAAAACTGAAAACTATCATATCTTAAAGTGGTGAAAACCAAACTAAATACACCAAGCACATAATTTTGTAAACTAAACACTGTTTTATTAGAATTTTATCTATATCTAATAAATACACGTTATAAAAAATGTGATGTTCATCATATTTTAAAAATGTATTAAATATTAAATAAAATTTTAAGAATTTTTAGTAAGACAAAACTGTTCAAAATAAAAATCAAGTTTATTTGAAATTTAAAGTATAAATTATTAATAAAAATACGAAGAATAGACGGGCGGGCTTTACACTACGTATGATAGAAATATAATTTATAGACAATTTCTTATTTATTTTAATCTGACATATATTAGAATAACTTTTATATATATTAAATATGGAAAACCACGGATATATTAAATCACGGCCAAGGAAGCAGTGGTTGTACATTGCTTGTACCATTTGCATTTCTCATACGTTGCATTCTAACGCAGACTACACGAGTTAAGTACGCAAGGTCTCATGACACTTAACTCAGCCATCACATTATTGTTGATGAATATGTTAATGGCAAGGGCCAGTATCTCAACTGGAAATGTCGGCTCAGGCCATTAGCATAGCAGTCTGGTGGCGCTCCGGGCCATTAAACGTATACTACACGAGTTGAGTAGGCGAACTCTCCCACCTCACATAACACGTACCTCAGCCATCAAATTTCATAAATGAATGAATGTGATGGATATGTGTATTGTGTATGGATATGATAAAGGCAAGGGCTAGAATCTAAACTGAAAGTGTCGGCCTTGACTATTACACAGCAGACTGGTGGCACTCCAGGCCATTATACTTATACTGGACCTCATGTCTTTTAGTTGGGCATTAAATACGTAAAATATTTCTAAGAGTTTTATTAAAAATATAATATGTATGATATGAGCCATTATTGAAATAACATAAATATATGTAGTGAGGAGACCATATATTTGAAATAATATATTTTATATATATAGAATTCTCGTGTCACAATGTTAGTTACCTTACTTCTCCGAAAAGGCTTTACCGATTTTTACCAAATTGTATATGCATATTCAGTAGGTCTGAGAATCGGCTTCTATCTATTTTTCATACCCAGAATTGTTCGGGGTGGTCCACCAATTACATTTAGAAGATAACAGTTTTCAAAACGCCTGCATATTGGAAACTGCAAATACGAGGCAGGTTACGTTTGTTATATAGACAAACATTATTTAAAGGCGCTAAGTTAATATGTACATTTGTGTTTAAAATAAATTATCTATGGTTGAACTTAAAGCTTGAATTTTAGACCACTTCATAATAAAGTACATGTACCTGTAACTTGCGTCTTTTTTAATTTTGTTGTTTTGCACAGGACACCTCAGCATACAAAATAATTTAAATCTTCTATTATTAAATGTTTTAATATGAGCAGTAATTGCCATCATTAAGTAAATTTAATTCTTTATTAAACGTTACTTGAATTATTGTGTGTCTGTAAAATTAACTTGAATTTTTTATTCAACCATAAACTATTCAAACGACTGCGCTGAAATTTGACATGGAGTTTCTTAAGGTCCCTGGGATAAATATATACATATTCTCATTTCTAAACATCTCTCCGGGCTACGCCTCACTGGTCTCTAAAGTAGCAACATAATCCCTCTAAAGTTCTGAAATATTAAGTAATTTCTAATGTTATCAGTTGTTCTGTGTAAGTATTGTTTATTATTTTTAAATTGTTTACTTTCATAGTGAGTGGAAATATTTTAACATCGTTTTAGATTTCAACGATTATGTAAGTACTTTATATTTTACCAAATATCCCAAAACATAAGATGGTCAGAATTTGACACCGAAGACGCCCTTTGAAGCAGTCGGCAAGAACTATGCTAGATGAAAATTCGCTGCTCTGTGCTTTTGAACTAATGTACTATAATTCCAGCTCAAAATGTTCTAAAATATTAACAATATTTTTCAGTTAAAAAGGAAACAAACGCGTAGTGTTATTGTAAACTTTTAGCTGTCCATTTAAAGCAAATCTTAATGAAGTATTAGATTTAAATGATAATGTTACTATCTAACAAAGTAAATTAGAATATCCATAAATATAAACTTTTAACGCATTTGCTTGATCGTGGCAGCAAGGCAAACTCAACATTGGCGTTGGAAATAAAATTCACTCAAACCAGTAGTGGTCATACACGTGCAACGCCTACTAAATTGCGTGCAAAGGAGCGGGTAACTGCTAGAAGTGCAAATATAAGAGACAATGTAATCTGACATTTACTTTACATTTAAACATTGTTATTAAAACAAAATTATTTGTCTTTTTACAAAAGTAGAGTTATCAGAGCGGAGTATGTATATATATATATATATATATATATATATATATATATATATATATATATATCAAAAAGAGGCAAATCAGCAATGGAAAGAAACACTACTATCAAAGTAAATTACAATGACCATAAATAAACCAGTTAAAACATTTTTTCTTGATCTTTGGAAGATGGGAAGCTCAGCATTAGCGTCGGAAATATAATTCACACGGACCAGAAGTCTTCATACACATTTTGCATCGTAGGTTGTAGAAAAGCATCCGTGTAGAAGTATTGCTTTTCACACGGCCAATTATATGTGGCATGCTCTCGAGTGGGCAAACCATTCAGTTTGTTTGTGTTAACTGAAGATTGGCTATAAATAAATATTGTAGAATCCATTGCGTTAGGGGATTGATGTTATAATTAGTCATATTATCATATGTATCATGTATGATAATTATCTATACAGAATAAATAAAATTAAATTAGAAAATATAAATGATTTATGTTTTGTATTAATTTATGTTGTATGTTTTGTAGTATATGTCTACGTAATGATATATGCAATAATCCATGGGTATCTTTAAAATTTCTGAAGAGGCTTTAACTTATTGCCCTTGTTTATTGCACTCTCAAATGGAGTGCTTTAGTGAAACTAAGAGCAAAATAGTTCAACACAACGTTACTGGACGGACACCATTAAAATATTTAAATATCAAATAGAGACCATAAGAGCCGCTTGACAGTCACGTTTCACAGGCTGACATCTTGACACCGCTATTTGAACGTTACATGTTGGTCTTCTTGACCTACCAACTCGAGGGTTAGTTGAGTTTCTAAACAACCCAAATGGAGTAGGTAGCCTTGTTGCCCTCATACCAATCAACATATCAATCAAATTCATAATGATGAAAGATGAGAGCATTTTTGTTGGTTATAGAATTGCGTGAGTATGAAATAAGTACCATTGCATGTTGGCTTTATTGATAATAAAATTGCTAAGAGTAGACTTCTCCAAGCAGAACTCTATTACGAAGACTAAGAATGAAATCTATAAACTATATGGATGACTTATGGTAGAACATATGTATCATGGTAGAGCATATTAAGTTCAGATTTTGAATGTGAACATTGTAAAAAACTATTATGCGTGTACTGATTTGTCTTTCAATATGGAGGTGGGGATATTATAATTATATTTCAGCTGGTAGTTTTACTGTTTTAAAACGTGTAAATTTTAACGGATTTGTGTAATTCGCACTAGAATTTTGAATATTCTAATTAATTATTAAGGAAAAATAAGTTTTTATTTAGGCCAAAATGCTTATGTGTAAAAAAAATTTATGTCATCTGCTGAGACGACAAATGTCTATTATTATCTGTCATTGATTTAGTGAGTAAGTATTTTTAATATGACCTGTCATTACCTTTTTATTTTTTTGCGTCGACCTATTCTGAGACTGGCTGTTTTCATTATAATAGCGATCGTCTAACCCGTTGAAGACATTGAAGGTTAAAATTAATGTTTATCGCGTTTACATTCAAAATGTAATGATATTGAACGTAGTACGTTCTGTTATATTAAGTTGCCATTGTTCTACTATAATCAATTTTCTAGCGAAACTATATAGCATTACATATTGGCAGCATATTGGAGCAACAGAAATGCAGAGTGGAGTGAGTTATAGCCACCGGTTAGCACAGTCATAAACTTTGGGAGTTGGACCTCCGTTAGAAAGTGATATCGTAAATTATAATAACCGAATTACCAGCGGGTTTCCCGCCAAGGTCGTGACCAGGACACGATGTCGATTCCTGGATACGTCATCGTCAGCAGATTGATGTCAATTGTGTTACTGGTAGAGGTTGTCTGCATGTCAGGGCTTATAGTCCTGAGTCATCAGCACCGTATCCTTCAGTGTTATTGTCGTTTTACTGCACATGTAAGACAATACAGCTACATTGATGTCAATTGTGTTACTGGTAGAGGTTGGCTGTCTGTCAGGGCTTATAGTACTGAGTCATCAGCACCGTATCCTTCAGTGTTATTGTCGGTTTACTGCACATGTAAGACAATACAGCTACATTGATGTCAATTGTGTTACTGGTAGAGGTTGGCTGCATGTCAGGGCTTATAGTACTGAGTCATCAGCACCGTATCCTTCAGTGTTATTGTCGGTTTATTGCACATGTAAGACAATACAGCTACATTGATGTCAATTGTGTTACTGGTAGAGGTTGGCTGCATGTCAGGGCTTATAGTACTGATTCATCAGCACCGTATCCTTCAGTGTTATTGTCGGTTTACTGCACATGTAAGACAATACAGCTACATTGATGTCAATTGTGTTACTGGTAGAGGTTGGCTGCATGTCAGGGCTTATAGTACTGAGTCATCAGCACCGTATCCTTCAGTGTTATTGTCGGTTTACTGCACATGTAAGACAATACAGCTACATTGATGTCAATTGTGTTACTGGTAGAGGTTGGCTGCCTGTCAGGGCTTATAGTACTGAGTCATCAGCACCGTATCCTTCAGTGTTATTGTCGGTTTACTGCACATGTAAGACAATACAGCTACATTGATGTCAATTGTGTTACTGGTAGAGGTTGGCTGTCTGTCAGGGCTTATAGTACTGAGTCATCAGCACCGTATCCTTCAGTGCCATTGTCGGTTTACTGTACATCTGAAACTATACCATTACATTGATGTCAATTGTGTTACTGGTAGAGGTTGGCTGTCTGTCAGGGCTTATAGTACTGAGTCATCAGCACCGTATCCTTCAGTGCCATTGTCGGTTTACTGTACATCTGAAACTATACCATTACATTGATGTCAATTGTGTTACTGGTAGAGGTTGGCTGTCTGTCAGGGCTTATAGTACTGAGTCATCAGCACCGTATCCTTCAGTGCCATTGTCGGTTTACTGTACATCTGAAACTATACCATTACATTGATGTCAATTGTGTTACTGGTAGAGGTTGGCTGCATGTCAGGGCTTATAGTACTGAGTCATCAGCACCGTATCCTTCAGTGCCATTGTCGGTTTACTGTACATCTGAAACTATACCATTACATTGATGTCAATTGTGTTACTGGTAGAGATTGGCTGTCTGTCAGGGCTTATAGTACTGAGTCATCAGCACCGTACCCTTCAGTGCCATTGTCGGTTTACTGTACATCTGAAACTATACCATTACATTGATGTCAATTGTGTTACTGGTAGAGGTTGGCTGCATGTCAGGGCTTATAGTACTGAGTCATCAGCACCGTATCCTTCAGTGCCATTGTCGGTTTACTGTACATCTGAAACTATACCATTACATTGATGTCAATGTTGTAACTGGTATGGGTTGGTAAATGAATCTCTACTATTCTGTAACATAGACATAAAGAAAAGTTTTCAATTTCAAATGACTAACATTCTTAAAATCTCGTAAATTTCAGGTAGCGGCCGTTCACAATTTTAGATATACAGAACATCCGGGCAATATAAACAAATCAATTTGCAAACTCAATTTCACATTTATTGCACCCGTACCTGGCGTGATTGTTCTTAGTGTGCTACGAGTTTTATTCCACTAAACTCATTTTGGTGGCCTCACCTATTGATTTGTGATTAATATTTATTTTGTTGATACACAATATCCAAAATTAGTTTAAATTATAAAAACTGTGAAAGTTTTATCGATAGATAATTTACCTACCTTATCATACCATAAAGTTAAACCTATCATAAATCATTATCTGATCATATATTATTTACACCTAGAAGGGTTTTAATACGATGATGTGATTTTAAAATGGAATATGAGCTGCTAAAGGTTTAAATTCATACCTCCAGGACTGTATATTTCCCCCAAAAGTATCATTTTATTGCTCCAAAAAGACGGCTTCACATGATTTACCTATCTAAAGCCATGTTCAATTAATATCATTTAATTTTCATGAATAATATATAGATTAAAAAATGGCATTCCATTAATTAATAAGTCATTCACGTTCCACAGTAAAAAGTTATATCCCTCCTTTGGTCAAGTACGAATAACAAATCCTCCTTTGGTTGAGTAACATTTCCTGCTCTCAGGGTAGCTATCGTAAATTACTGTGATTATGAAAGTAAAAAGAATAAAATAACCGTACCGATTTATAGTTTTAAAGAACAAAATTAATGTATTGCTATTCAGATTCCTAGATGTGTTGATGACTTTTCTCCGTCTTAAGCTGAATTAACACATCACTAACGCAACCATTGATTACTGATAAGGAAGAAGAATAAAAATTATAAACTGGTTAATCACGAAAAATACGCATATAACTAATTTTAAATGCCCTGTGAATAAAAAGTAATATCTTATAGCTAGCGTATACACTTCTGCTCTCTTCGGAATTTTACCACCTATAGACCATGCTACATCGCCTGTAGTATGCAGTCACTTGAGATGTGTAGGTGTAAGTTATTGTTTAGTACTTATTTTCAATCATACTTTAACGTTTTTAAGGTACGCTATCGTAACTAAAATTGATGTTTAAGTGATTTACATGACAGTATAGAAATAAGGCAGTATGGTGGGAAGGGTTGATTGAATGTGAGAGTTCAGTTAGCTCCAGTTAACCTTCCTCTTATTGCAACGTCTTGAATCAGACGCTGTAATAGACTTGACTCCTGGAATCTGGAGTCATGTTCGTCTGAGTTTTAAAAAAGTCGGCAAAGATGAAGCTCAAAATGAACTCTTTACATAATTTTGAAATCAGAGGCAACTCGACTACAAAATATAGTATAATCTAGGTGAAGAGCGTATACCAGAAGATTCCAGATTTCAGGACTCAAGCAAAGTAAAAAAAAGTAAAGTAAAGATGTATTGTTTTACCAAGTGAAGTTAGAGGTAATAAGTTCTCTCTACAGGTTAAAAATGTGACCAACGGCTTAAAGATGACTTCTGAACCCGCCGAGTAGGCAGGCTGCTTGCAAAGACAGGATAGTTCAGCGGTCACCCATCCAAGCAGCAGCCACGCTCGACGTTGCTTGATCTGATTACCTTGCGATAACCGCCGTACCTTAATGCACCATAGGTCAAGTCAGACTCATTCTGTGACAATGTTAGATTCCAGACGATGCATTAAAAGGAAGGTAAATTGGAGCTAACCTCGTATTTCACAATAAAGAAATAACATAACTTTTATTTAGTACTCTCTAAATGAAAATATTAATTGACGAAATGAAAGGAATCAGACATATTTATTTTTAACTACTACTAAACAAATGGCACTATTCAGCATTAGTGTTTCTACTCAAATCTAGAATTTTAATTATTGCAACTAACACTCACTTAATGGAACTCTCTCCACAATCCTAACTGTAGAATAGAAACCACCAGTCGAATGTCCTTCCTCACCCCCGTATATTCTACAACCTCACAGCCCACTGTCCGTCTGTCTGTCTGTAGGACAGTGATGTAGGCAACTCCTGTGATGTATATTATTGTCACAGCACTTGCATGTGCTGTGTAGGGTTTAAGATCAGTACAACATTATAAAGCCTGTAGCCAGACAGCATGTAGTAGCGCAATAAAACCTTGGCACCTCTCGTGCCTGCAAATTACTTCATTATGCTTCTTGAATACTTACAGCAGTTTGCTTTATTTCTCACGATTCCAATTAATAAGGGATCAAATTAGGAGTTAATTTATGTCTACTCCGTACTCGGATCTTGTTGTAAAACATTAAATAACTATTTTCTCTGGGGACTAGGCAGATGAAAGTGTACAACCAAATAGAAAAATTGGTCAACGGATTTGGGCTCTTTTCCTTTAATGTGTTGTACATCAATCTAGTAAGGGCCTTCTTGTATTAAGTTGAGGATTATTCCGTTTTTAATACAGGAGTTTTGACTTCGAAAGGGAATAACTCCCAACACTCATATCTAAAACTCCGAATATTCCATTGTGAAAAGGCTAAATAAAAGTTAATTACTAATTAAAACTATACAATTTTGTAAGAAAAGATAGCGTAAGTGAAAGTACAAGAGATTTAATCAAACAGATAATGTAAACAAAAACTGTTTGATGCAATCTAACACTTCGAGCGTAAATTTGGCTCCGCGATTACTTACTACGATTACCCTAGAATTTATGTAGTGAGAAGATATTCCAAGAGAAGAGAGCCAATTTGTACTGTACAAGCACACAGCCTACTTTTTCCTCAAATCTATAAAGGAATCTTTCTTAATACAGAAATCAATCGTCAACAGACCTAGATTCGGTGGAGAAGTTGTCAAAATAAAAGAGTATCAAATGTTTAAAACTTATACGATGTATTTTCCTTATTAATTAATTATGTTCAATTGATACACTTAAAAATAGTCGTCAGTCATTGTAAATAATTTAAAATCAGTGTCAACTGCCATTTATATACCAACATTTGGCTGAATTAATTGATTCTCAATTTTTTTCATATAGCTGTCTGATGATGCTAATCTGTTATTTATATGTCTTACGGTCAAGTTTAAATGTGTCAAACTAAAAAAAAGATCTGAGAAAAGCAAGATTTCGTTTGTGTGGTGCCGCAACAATCAATCAAGCTTAATTAGATAACATTTGACTTAGATCTTTCCCCAATATTCGGATGATAAATATTCCTTATCGCTGATACAGCTGATTTTATACATTATTAACATAATCCAACCAGTTTAAAACGTCAGTGTTAAACACAATTAAATAAACCACATCATAAGTACAACAAAAGCGTTCGAATCGAGTACAAATAAAATAAAACTGGTAACAATATTTTTACCGGTAGGACAAAGTGAAAGCAATTGGTCTATGTAGTATTGATCTGGCATATAGTACAAAAGATTATATGGCTGTTTTTGAAGGAAAACATTAGGTCCCTGCTGTGTTTGCCACCTCGAATCACCGTTATGATATACAAGTTGGAGTACGCAAGAACACATACCATAGTGGAAGTCCTTTGTTTAAAGGTTATTTTGGCGATGGAAGGATTGTGAAGGGAACAGGATTTTTCCGGATATTTGCCATCGTTCAGTGAAACAAGAAATCAGTAACACTGCGTCTTTACGAAATCAGTAACAATACGTCTTGATTCGTCTACTAGTAGACCAATGAAGACCGTATTGTGACCTGTATTCCGTAGTTCAGTTTTAATGATTAGTGTTGTGTATAGTCTTTTACTAAGTGCTTGTTTATAGAGTTAGTGGAGTTGAAAAGCAACATGGTGGTTGTGATTCCTGACTTATTCGTGCCACAACGCTTTGGTAAGGGTTTGTAATTTATTTTAACGCTTTATTTTAACCTTAGTTTGTAATTATGTATTAGGTTAGTTCTTTACCTGAAGAAGAGATCAGATTGCAGATCTCGAAACGTAGTGTTACTGATTTCTTGTTTTACTGAACGATTGGCAAATGTCCGGAAAAATCCTGTTCCCTTCATAGTGGAAGTTATATAATACATTTCAAATTTATAAATCATGTCACTCTAAAGATATCCTGTCGGCACACATTGGGACAATCAGACAGGAAAGAAATTTTTACAGCTCCCAGGCAGACAGAAGAGAAATTTTGTAAGCTCACTAAGTGATATACTAAGCCAAATCCCATAGATGGATATGCACAATGTTTCCCAATGAAATCTGTATAGAAATGAAGTTTTGTGAGGAATACCAATTCCATGACAGACAAATAGACAGTCAGAACAGAAATTCTTCCAAAGTCGCTTCACTAACCCTCAGCCAGTTATGATATAGAAAACCGGACCGACCGAGTGGCAGTGACTAATGTTTCTATGGATGACAGAAGACTTTGGTGAAAAGAAAAAGTTAGTGCGAGTGCAGTTTTACTCATGGAATATTTTTACGTTGCTTTATAGTGATCGGATTTTTTGGCAATATCTTACAGAGTTTTGAGATGATAAATGTTCTCATTCTGGTAAAATAGCAGAGATTTCCGGTTGTAATTTGGACTTCTCTTACTGTCTTGTGCATCCGCGTTGCGCAGTGAGCATCATTAGGGTCTCTACCAAGGTGTGAACCGACAGTATCTTCAGCCATCTTGAGTATAACACTAACAACAAAAAGAAACAACCACCTTCAACAATGACCATAACCGTAAGAACCAACCATAACCATAACGATTAACCATAAGAACAATATTAAACCTTATCCAATTTTACAACCTAATTTTTTTTATAGTAGAATCATTATTTATTATTATTTTATGAAACGAATTTTTGTTATTTATAAAAAGCATGTCAAACTTTTAAAAATGTCATCTTTTGAATATTCAAAAACTATACATTTTACGAGAATAACTACAATGTTTTTTGATCCATTACAAAAACAGCTCCCATAACGATACGACAAAAAAAAGAATGTGTGCAGGTATTTACATATGAATCAAAACACTTTCTATTTCGTTAAACTATGTCTCGTATTTAGGTAATTTCTTAACCTAACAGTCCCAAACAGGAGGACTGTTTTAAATGTTATTAAATGTAATTAAATTGAAACTATTTGTTAAACACTTAACGTAGCTATGGCAGGAAGGGTCGATTCGATTGAATTTTGAGTTTAGCTCCAGTTCAACTTCCTTTTATTGTAGCATGTGGTATCTGACGCTGTGTCAGACTTGACTCCTGGAATCTGGAGTCATGTTTGTCTGAGGAGATTCAAAGAAAGTTGACGACGAAGAAGCTCAAAACGAAACATCTACACGTTTTACAGCTTTGAGCTTCTTGACTGTCGACTTTCTTCGGATCTCTTCAAACAAACATGACTCTAGATTCCAGGAGTCAGGTCTGAGACAGCGTCAGATAAAAGATGTTGCAATGTAAGGAAGGTGAACTGGAGCTAAACTCAAATTCTATTTGGTAAACTCAAACAATTTCTTGGCGAAAAGATTCTAGTGTTTTATAAAAAATGGTTTAAAATACATGCACCAACTATGTTTTATAATATATTTTGATAATAAATATAAAATTGCTACAAGGAATTTGGGGCCATACTATCTCATTTAAATTATTCATTTGACTTTAGAAAAACAAACCCCGCTATAGAGATTTTGTGAAATCGGTTATCGGATGACGCACACTGTACGGAACTTACAAAAGGAAAGGGTATCACCCATGTAGCTACAGTGTAACAGATAGTCCAAAGGGACTGGTTGTGCTGGCAGACAGCCGGTCGCCACATCGCCCGAGAAACCGGTTTCAACCGGAAAATTGCTCCGTGTTAGCGAAGTGCTTTAACGATTTCATCATTGCAAATAAATTTTGCCGCCTCGATAAATTGTCCGATACGTGTAACATAAATGTCTACACGGCCACATTAACCGTGTTATACTTACTCATAGCGAGGTATAATCACGCCCTTACGCTGTTATGGTAATTATTGTGTCGGGATAGGACATAATGTTTCACCGGTGGTGGTCAAATTATTGTAACGCTTATACTTAGTTGTTATCTCGGTTGTATCTCGTATATGTTAAAATTAATATTAATGTTGATTGATAACGTTTGTAAATTAATGTTTGTGGTTAAAAAAAGTTTCGTGTTTGTTTAAATTTTGAAACACTGAATAAAATTAGCTTGTAATATCCCAAAATGATTACTATGGATTTTTCTTTTTAACAGTAATGAGTTCTACCCTTATAATTGGCTAGGCGTTACCGAAGCTTGCCATTCATGAGACTATACAGAGTTTGCTTCTGTCAAACTCGCTGCAAGATATCTAAAAAACTATAGAGACATTAACTTGAATTTTGCATGAAACTTAATTTCTAAGTAGACAAAATCTATAGTAGACAGTATCTAAGTAGTTTGATGATGTTCTATATTCATCCATGCCAATTTTTGAGCGTTATGGATATCTGATTATTTCAACTGCAACCTTGGATTTTTGATGAAGCTACATAATTATAATTATATATAATATAATATAATTCAGGCTAGATCGTGTCGAGTAAAGGTTACTATCCATTAATATGTTTTGGCTGATCATCGGCGAAGCCTAACTTTACGCAGGGTACCTCGGAAACGTATTGACCTATAGACGTGGAATTTTGAATACTTTGCTATCAGTTATAAAATTCCTCTTCTGTCGCAGAATGTCTCGGGAACTAAATGATTTATAGAGGTAAAAGGTTTGCATGAAAAGTCAGCGAAACATATCACCCAACACGTGATTTTGTGTTTTCATACCTTATCTGTATATAAGAATGTAAATGGAAGGAAACGTATAATAGAGCAGGCTTAGCAACCTGTGTAACCGTTACAACAGTTTCTGGCATCTTACTAGGAGACACGCCATGAGGAAATTGACTCCAATGAGGTGAAAGTTTGGAGTGTTTTTAGTTTTCATGTGGGCTTTATGTGGGATGAATGTAAAGATTTTAGGTACAATAACTGACGTTTGCTATGCAAAGACTGCACATAAACGACTTTAAATAGTTGATCTTGTGAAGTTAAAAAAAAACTTCAAATTATTAACATTCTATCACTGATCTGTAACATCTACAGATGGCTCCTCTTGAACTTGCAGCATTCGCACTCCACCAGCCAGACCATCATTATACCCAGTTCTGCAAATAGTGATTTGCAAAATTGTCTGCTTTTAGCCTCTGTTATGGCGTTGACACCATTTTTTTAATAAAAAAATCTTACAAAAAGTTTATTGCTCGAGTAACCCCAAAGGATGATATCGTAATGAAGAATAAATTCTATTTTAGAATGTCATGTACGGAAATTAGTACATGCGAACTGCATACCTTAGCTAGGTATGCTGCACAGGGCGAACGAAGCACGTGGAACTGATTTTTACAAACGTGATCAACATGGAACTCTCAAGAGAGGCTTAGATCTATACGTGAGTCCACAAACTTGGATGAATACAATTACTGTAATGGATTACCAGTCGTCATCAACCTGTTCTGCATCACATAAAGTTTAAAGTCAAGAAAACAGGATGTTTTATCATTGTGTATCATATATTATTCCTGTATAAATTCATTCGTTCCGATTGCTAAGAGAGTCATCTATAATATATTTATAATTTCGAGTCTAAAAATGTACTGGGCATTTTTAAAATCTTATCAATGTGACCTGACATAAGGTTTGTAATAGCTTAAAGTATACCAGAATTAATCCTTTATCTTTCAAGACAACAAAATTAAATCTTAGTGTTATTTCTATATATATAAAAGTTTACTCCAGGTCCAATTAGTATTCCTATATTATTTTATAGCGTATAAAATACAAATAGATATTTTAAGAACACTGATTAAACCCTTTTAATGTACTTCTTACTATTTCTAAGGTTGAACAATTCACGAATTTAATTATTTTCCATTGTATTCAATACTTGATACAAGCACTTGGACACATATATTATGCATATAAATATAATACATATAACATTTTAAGCCTTGTACGATAATATAGTTTCATGTGTTTAATTTTTATACATGAACCATACATCTTATATGGAGTGATAATACTATATAGATAAACTACCTTACACTGTATAAAGACATTTTCCTCGACTGATGAGTTCATAATAGGCCGCTGGTATGAAACTTTTTAAAATTAACAACAACCACGAAATCCCCGGTTCTGATACATATAAGAATTGTATTGCATTGTGTGTATTTACCTTGATGAACATCATTTATTTGATGTAGTTATGTACTTTATATAGTTACGTTGACACATGCCATGCAATATTGTAATTGTTTCACGCAATAAAGAATATTATTATTATTACTGTACAATAATTGTAGAAAAATGTTATTCCTTACTGAAACAGGAAGGTATAGCTGATTCCAAATTAAACGAACCCCATAAATATTTGGCCAATTTACCCCCTAAGATAAAAAAGGATTGATCCTCAGTTGGTCCTTGCTCCTGTTTCATTACATCTATCTACTACCCATTGAAGACAATAGGAGCAAGTAAGTTGTCTGTAGAGTACGTGTTCATTAAAGGCGCGTATGTCATGGCAACTGCTCTTGATTTATCTCCACTTACACTCAATGAGATTTATGGGCAATGCTCACGTGATTGGACAGGACATAAACAACAGACACACCTACGCAGCTGTATACTATTTACAAGCGGTGAGTTACTTTCCTACCGGTAGCGGTGTTCTATGCGGCCGACTCCATGTCCTGTAGCATACCTTTGTTGTAAACCACATGTTCCGCTTATCAACGTTATAATCTCTTATGTAGTCCAAACAAGAATTTTACTTAAAACAAAGCCTCTTTGGAAATAATTAAGCACTTAAAGTTGGATTATAATAACATTAAATAGTTTTCATTTACCTTGTATTCTGGCACTGTTAGAAATGTAAGTCTGACAATTTACCTGATAATACAATAGTAAATATTACAGTTATATTTTCTAATGCATACCATAGTCTAGTTTGATTAATAAAAGATTTGACATAACTTAGATTCTTTTTTCGGGATAACTATATATGAACTTGAGTACGAACACACCTAACGTATATTTTAGAAACAAAATAATATCACAGTTTTTCTTAAACATATACAAGTGAAGACATAGTAACTATTTACATACTGTTAAAAACGAATTGGTTCATCATTATTTATAAATCGGTTTGACTTCTTTAATATAATCAGACTGATTTTTAACTTCCAAAGTAGTGTTCTAAAGTCTAATAAAGAAGATTACGATCTTATATATAGAATTGAAAAGCGTAATGTTTTCTTATAACGTATTTCAAGTTTAAATAATGAAATTTATCTTATTCTCAGAAGAATTTATGAAAGGAAAGTTTGATTTGATTCTTTTACAGTTTAACTGATATTGATAATAACTTTAAAACTAGTCTTTTGATAAGAAATGTTGAACGGTTTGTATTTACCAATAGTGAATAATTAATATGAGTAGAACTATCAATTATTAACAAAATAAATGTAACTAATTAATTTTTATTCTTACGTAAAATCTAAGGAATTACAAAAACTATACGAGTAACATGATATATCTTCTGGAACTCTCCTGATTATTCCTCTCTGATTTCGATAGAGAAACATGCAATCATTTTGTCTCGTTAAAATGCGAGAATCCGACCAACAAATTATTGGTTGTGCCAACAGACAGTCCCAATTATTAGCGAGAAAACCACAAATTACGTAGGACAAGGCAAAGCGCTTCAGGGCATCTGCAAACTATACCACCTGGTTGTCTCTTGCTGGTTTCAGATTACAATATCAACTTGGTACGTTTATACACTAGGGTATACAGTCTCAACTGGAAAAAGTAAAAATGCGTACAAAAGTTTTTGAAAAGTCAATTTTACACAAATCCAAATTTTAACCAATAATTCTATTAAGGAAATTAAATGTGAAGTTTTAGTACAATGAACCTTAATAATATTAATGATAAACTATCCTCTATCCAAGAGTCTCTTTTACGAAACCATAGCATCGAACAGTGAAGTTTATAGAATATATTTTTACATCATTATATTCATTTAGATATACTTATTCCTCAATGAAACTGTACAGCCTTAGTTTAATGGGTACGCTAACTTCACACCATGAAAAATAGCTTACTACAATTAGTATGTTAACTTCACAGACCTTCGAATGATACGTTTCGCTAACGCTAAGACAATTACTGTAAACTTAATGATTGTTTAAATGTTTATTTTGTAAAAAACTTAAAAAAAAAATTAAATTCTATTTCTTAAATCTAGACAGAATTGTCATTCATTTGATAAATTTTATAAGGAATAACAATAAGTTATAGCCTTAAGTTAGGCTACTTATTATTTCCAAGATGTAACTTACTACTGTGAGTAGTAATTTCATTATTACTTATATAACATAATTTTTCATATATGGAATGTTACAAAAATTGCACTTCAATACATTACTACTTGAAAGTTGCTATTCTTAAATTTTTTCGTTGTGAATATAAGGGTTTAACGTAAATAAAAAATAATCTCTAAGTTTTAGCATAAGCTTTATAATTTTAACCAAACAACAATTTAATATCAACTTAATCAAATGAAAACCGAAGCGGAAACCGATCCTGAGAACTTGGAAGGAGATAATAGTAATTCTGTGTGCGATAACAAAAACAAAAGCATCGCGTCTTGAACTTACAGCCAGGTCTTTGAGCTACAAACCAGTATGCTAAACAGTCAAATGGGACTGAATAAATTTATGGAACTGTAGTAGATTGGTCGCATTATCATAGCCATTTCGAAAATAAAACTGGTTTTAAGCGATGAGACGACCAAAAACTGATCGGAATACAAAAGTTTTCAATGTCAAAGCTAAATATATAATTTTTCTCCGGACTTAATTAGGCAAAATATTAATGCTGGAATACTGATATAAGGTGGTGACAAAATGGGACTTAATTAAAGTTGTTAAACTTTACACTATTTTAACAATTTGCCCAACGAATATTCAGCCATTTTGTATACGTAAATACATGAAACATATTATTATTAATGTAAACTCTCAGGCTCCACTGGCATGGTTTATAATATATTAATTAAATTGAACACGACAAGCATTAAGTCAAGGTAGACCCAAGGATTAGTTTTAGAGGCTATGATGAGACATTATATACAGGGTGTTCAGGAAAGGGTGTCACAAACTAATAATTAAAAATAAATTAATATATAAAAATAGAAAATTACCGCTAGCGGCCAAACGACAAATTTCTCGACGTATGTTTATAACAATTTTCTTTAGAAATCATCAGTACTGTCATCTACATAAGTTTGTCATACTCTTATGATATATATATATATATATATATATATATATATATATATATATATATATATATATATTCTCTATAATAATAACAACATGTATACAAATATAAGAAAATATCTGGTATTTAAATGTTGACTTGTTATCTAACGAACTACTGCAAATCTTAGTGGCTTTTAAAAGTATTTTTTAACTTCATGATTAACTTCATTGCTATGTTACAATAGCATGTAGCTATTGCTATGTTACAATAGCATGTAGCTATTGCTATTGTATTGCTTTTATAACATGAAATATCCACTTGACGTCCAAACACCAAACACTGTGACCGTCTGTTTCGTTTCAGGTAAGGATGGTCGTCTGTTACATCATGAAACTACACAGAGATATTATTTTATTTATTTGTTTCGTAAAAAAGTTCGACATTTTGTGTATATCTTCTATTTATGTGACCAATATTTGTAAAATTTAAGTCAACCAACGGTCCCAAAATGAGTGACAGACAATTCTTCATATATATCACCGTGACTGCGATCATTTAATTTAAATCGAAACCATATTTAAATCACAACACCAATAACCTTAAGGATTCTTTCAGTGATTAGTAATTTATTTATAAATTAAACAATTCAGAGGCTTTTACTATGAGCCTTTAAGGAATTGTGGCAATTTATGTAAGAACTTGATTCAAGATTCTAAAGGAAGAATAAATCGATGTAATGCAGTATTGAATGACGCAACATAACGTAAAGAGACTCTTCCCAAGTAATCTAACAAAGTAAACTCATCACATGTGTTAGTAATTTATTTACAAGTGTCGTACGCTCCTACTCAGATTGTTTACTGTTTGTTTTAATCGGCGCTAGTTCCCGATGCCTTCATGGATTTCCATAAGATTAGTGTAAAGTGTTTGTTGTTTTAATTTTTATTGAATTTTATTTTTTCCCTCAATTTTGACCTTTTGGTCCGAAAATAAATAAAGTTCATCCTTGGATAAGAGGAATCTATGTAAGTTTCAAATCTCTAAGACCTTAGTATCAAGAGTTGTAGCTTCGACGAACAGACAGTAGTGCATAAATGGTGTTGATTTTGAGGACCCTAAACACAACATGATTACATACAAATATGTAAAGACACATGCAAGACTTACTTTTTATTTAGACCATGCTAGATCTTGTCAGGTAAAACTATAACTGAGGGATCAAAATACATGTAAACCCTACAGCCACCTAGTTCGGGTATGGTGCTGAACAGACATCGGCCCATCGGAGCAGGAATGCCTCATCAGAAGCAACAGCGTTTCTCGGTCGAGAGAGCCGCTAAGGAGACGTTTGATGTCAACTGCAAGCCGACCGACGAGAACAAGAGCGCAGGTGGACCGGGGACCGCCGAATCAAGGGGATCGCGTTTCTTGCTAATTTCTTGTTAGTTACCAGGGACATGTTCCGCCTCACTACGTGTACCCTAGTAGACTGGGGGATTTCCAATTAATTGGTTTTGCATTTCGGAAGCGATTGGAGATTATTCCTAAACACTGAAGGCAAGTAGACTCTCAAGGCTTGGTAGCTAGTATGCTTCCAACAAACAAATGAGACTACAGCTTTATTCATTCATTTTCAGGTAGTGCAATTGGGGTTTGGTTGGTGTAGGTTTTTAGTCATAACGTTTTCATATCCAAAATAACTTTCCTGAACACAGAAAAGTAGACTAGTTTTTAAATAATTTTGCAAGAAAATTCACCAAACTTTTCACCAGGACCACAGAAAATGGGTGATGACGAAACATTTGTTTTATACAGTAAGTGTAAAATTTATGACTTCAGGTAATGATATGTTTGTTAATTATTTATGATATAAAGTTTTGTATTTCACTATTGTAATCAAATACAAATTAAACGACTTTTTTAATTTTATAAATAAAAAAAATATCTTTCCCTCCAGTCATTTTTAATGTAAAAATATTACTGTATTAATAGGGTTGCTCAAAATTCTGCTTGAAATTACAGTCACTTCTCGAGAATGGTAAATATGTTTTTCTACTTTCTCTAGCGTTACTACGACTGAGAAAGTATAAACTAAACCTTATGTGAAAGTGCTGTGCCTAAAATTATGTTAAAACCCTATTTCATAACACATGAACAATGCTATACTTATTTAATTTTGCATTTTCTAGGTTTGTAAATAAAAAACATGTCTTATATAAATATCAAATACAGATTTTTCTTGTAGTTATTCGAACTGAATCAAATTTGGAAACCATAGAAAATAAGTCATTATAAATAATTATATAATCAGTAATAGTTATAAATAATTTTATCTACATATTTTAACTGAACATTTCATCATTTTCAAACGTATAATAATATCCGTCTATTTTTACTAAAAATACTAAGATTTGTGTAATTATACAAATCTTTTTATTTAATAAAATTTAAAAGACTTAAAAAAATGTTTTTATTTAACCGAAAACCACTTGTATTCAGAGTTATGTCACTTCTTAAAGAAATAGCAATGTGCCTTAAGAATTACATTTTTTAAATTGGAAAATTTTTACGTAATGTTAGATTAATACTTTATTAAAAAAATTCGAAATATAAATAATTTACATTTTAACATGCGCTCAATCAATTATGTATGTCCTTATGTATCAAAGTTCACACGTATTTGCAAGACGTATTCTTCTCAACAATAAAGAAGAATTCAACAATAATAAACTAAAGTGCACGCGTTAAAAATTGTCATAATTAAACACTGCGCTAGTGATATATTTAATCTTGATTGTTTTTAAAACAGCTGTACTACAATGATTGGGCTTACAGTGGTTAACTGAATATTTGATTACATCATTAACAGAATGAGGGGCTTCTGCAATATGAGAAAACGCTGACCTTCGATGCTCAGGAATTTAGCTTCCAAAAGTATGGTTATAAATCACGATCAGAACCAATCACAAGAACTGGTTTGTTATCCAACCCCAAAAATGTGTTAATTTAATTAAAATATGTTGAGGCAGGTTTACCTGCGACAGGAGAGGAGGGCGTTTCCAGCCAGACTGCTCGGCACCCATTCACACACACCGGTCGGAATATTTTTAACGTAAAAATTATATTTTAAACCTAAAGCTCATTGGACATGAAACAATGTTTTAGATTATAATTTAAATGTAGTGATTTCTCTCCAGAATCAATTCGCTTCACTGTATTTTTATGTATAAAAACATCTCAAATACTTTTTTATGAGAAACGATCAAGATATAAAGAATACTATGGTTTAATCAAGTCAGGAAAGCAGTGGTAGTGGGGTGATGATTACGATGAGGTAACATCTTACTTCTAACTTACTTTCTTTTTACACGCTTCTATTGAGAGCGTTTCAGCTGTTGTCGAGCTTATCAGTCATTTCAAACTTCTCATAAATAGATCTTACATATCACCCAAGCAACCTTCACCTTTCTGTGTTAACTTCAATTCTAAAATCATTCTAGAAGACTTTAATTTGCTTGGTCAAGACTAGCCTATTTATAGTAAAAACTCTGTTTTGGCTGCCCCAAAGCCGCTAGGGGATATGGTTTCCCTATTTCATCTCACCCAAATCAATAACATAAGGAATGCTAGAGACGTATTGTTAGACCTCGTATTTGCTTCTGACGGTTGTTGTGAGGTCAAAACTGCCGAGGAACTTCTTCTTCCGCCAGAGCCTGTACATCCAGCGCTAACGAGAGTAGCCAGCACATTTGCCTAAGAGACTACTTGGTTACACATGACTTCAGTAGGTGAATGTTGAGGTGGTGCGCCGGAGTCTGACTGATTCTTACTTCTTGTATAACATGAATGATTACCCTATTAAGCATTTTAACAACTTATGTGTTTTTACTGGTTGACCTGGTTGATTGTAACACTCCACTTTTAGCCTTACTTAGGGTTATTCTTAATTGAGGAGAAAATTGCACAGGCCAGGCTAAGCAATTTTGGAGCTTAAAGTGCCTGGGAAGTTTTGACAACTTAGAGAAAGCTGCCTTTGTCTTCGTTCTATCTGCTACAACAGCAATGACAACTACACTGAGGCTTCTCTATCTAACAACGTCAAATCGTTTTGAGGGTGTGTCAATCAATTCAGAAGCTCTTCTTCCTATCCTAAAACTATTCAGTATGGGGAGATCCGCACATATGATCCAGCAATAACTTGCAAACTGATTGCCAATTACTTTTCTTTAGTATATTCCCCGGGTACACCTACTGCTCCTAACTATTCCTTTGACGAGTGCAACATAACATCTCCTTGTTCGTTTACAATAGAGAAGGTCTCTGTGAAACTTGCAGCTTTGGATCCATTTAAGGGAACTGGTCCCGATCACATCCCCCTCCATCTTAAAACACTGTCACCTTGAATTATCCCCGATACTAACCCATCTATTCAATGCGTTGATATTACTGGGAAGCTTTCCGGAGTTCTGAAGCTTGGTTGAATAACGCCTATTTACAAAAATGAAGATCGATCTGATGTAACCAATTATAGACCGATCGGTATGTAGTTATCCCTTTCTAAAGATTTTGAAAGCCTTATATTGGATAAAACGCCTCCTCCGTTTAGAAACATTATTGCAAAGGACAAAACGGATTCCAATCTGAGCGTTCTAATATGACCAAACTACTATTGATCCATAAATTTATTTTGTCAGCGTTTGAAGATAGGAAGCAGGTAGACTGCCTGTACTTAGATTTCTCTAAGGCCTTTGATAGAGTAAACCATTTTCATCTAGTTGCCAAACTGAATGCTTATTCAAGAACCCCTACTTGGATGGTTTCAAGAGCTATTTATCCAATCGAAGGCTGATAGTTAGGTCACTTTAGCTACGGAAATTAAAAACTGCGATACCTAAACAAAGTTTGACAATCAAAGATACCTCAGCCAACAAAATTGTAACTCACATTATATCACTCATTACTTTGAGACCACGAACACAAACAGGGTCGAAGGTGTCAGCACCCTCCCCACCCATCACCATCACGTATTTTGAGTCATATGTCCATACTATGAAATAAGCCGAATTATTTTTTTCTCTGTGTCTCACCTTCTGTGGTGTGTATATCATGTGTTGTATAGTGCACTTGTACAGGTACTCTGAAGTGTTAGGAGTTGTGAGATTCTTTACAGTTATGAACCCATTAGTACAGGTTTGAATTATCGAAGAACAACTGGTTCTATTGTCAAATGTTTTGATGATAGCAAGTCGATTACCGTATGTTGATTTGTGTTTGTTTCCCTGCGTCTTAAGTATATTGAAAACTGAGGAGAGATTTAGACACTTATGCAATAAACTGATGATTTTCTTTGAGGAGACGATACACAAAAGCAATTGACTAACATCTACTCGGATGTACATCTTACTCTTCTCAGAGTACCAAAAAATTGTTCTAAGAAAACTTTCAACATTTTTTACAATTCATTTGAGCTTCAAGGGAATGTTAGCACATTGTGTACCTTTCTTTTATCTACTGGATATTTGTTATCTAAAAGCTAAACGTTACACTTGTTTATGAGTTAGCAAATGAGAAGGAAAGGCTTTATAAACTACTGTGCTCTGTCATTTGCCTTCAAGGTGTTTTGTGCTAAACAGTTAGAAAAGAACTTTTTCAGTTTTTTTTTTCAAATATCAAGAATTTTAGGTAATTTTAAACTTTCGCAGTGTATTTCACTAATCAAATAATATTTCAAAGAGTCTAGATAATTTAAAGTTCAATCGGTTGAACAAAACATCGATTTAAAATAAATATCGTTACTAAATAAATGGAAACCATTCCATTATTTGCACTTGTATTGAAAGTAATATAAATCGGTGTAAAAAACTATGCTAGTTCAAAAAAGATGTATCCACGGTGGAAATCGAACATTTCTAATTGAAAAATTAAACAAATACCCAACTATAATCAACGATTGCCTGTGTCGATATATCAAGAAATTATGTCTCTGATCATACATATTTATGTAGTAGAAATTGATTCCCACATTGTATTAACGTATATTTTATCATTCTTGTACATAACGTGGAAATTTCCGATATCATGTAATTTATTCATTGGTATCGCGCACTATTAATGATTTTTTGTGCTTATTCAATCTAGGATTATCAATTAGAATTTTTCCTACTAATATTGTTAAATAATGTCCTCTATCAAACCGCATTCTTCAGTGGAACCACCCGGGACAGGGGGCGGAGCTATGGTGGTTAATTAATAACCACCTTGTCCAGGTGTGAGGCCTGAGGCTAACTCATTGCCGAGTTCAAGGAAATCTGTTAAGAGAACACATTTGATTTTCAAATTAGATATGCAGAGTACTTTCATTACTATTGCTACTTTCATAAAACTTCAGTAGGCTTTAAAAGTACAGTAATGCATCCGTATGGCAAATTATGAACTGCAGAATCCATGGAATTAATGTGGATACTCTTAAATCCAATGCTGCAGTAGTTAATCAAAGGATTACACTCACCTTGCTGTATAAAATTCATAAAATTTTAGGTAGCGTAGCAAATTTTTGTTTCTTTAATTAATATAAATAATAATTAGTAAAAAACTTAAACAATTAAAACTTATTTTAAACTGAACGAAAATATATTTTTTGAAAGTCATATACTTACTAATACATTAAAGGAAAATAAAATACGACTTTTCAAAAATACTTAACAACACAAATCAATGTGTAAAATATCCCCAGTTTTTAACTGAATTACTATGTTTTATTTTGATTTTCTAAGACCTAAAATCAACTTGAATAGAAATAAAATTGAAGGTCGCACGTGAAGGGACAATTTTAGGAATCTCAGTTGCATATGATACGTGTGAGTAACAACTAATATCGGCCTACATTTAGGACAAAGGGTGATTATTAAAATGTAAATTAAACAGTAAGATTTTCTACAGTTAACTCGCTATTTTAATGTATTTTTAATCGCTATCGCAAAATGACTTGTATGGGACTAGTTGCTTAATAGATTCGCTTGTTTTTGAAGCATATCAATATAATGACTTGTAATAAGTTCGTCGTGCATAAAGTGCGAACGTTGTGTAAAAGTTTTGACTTGTATTCAGGTAGGTTGTCTTTGCGGATGTACTTTATATTTATAAGAAGTATAAAATGAAAAGGAAGACTCATTTACAGTGTTAAAACATGCTTTCTTTATCGACTTTGGAGGCATATTAATTAATATCTTTAAATTCAACTATGTTACCTTATACGGTGGAGGTATAGGTAATTGAACGTAACCAATTAAAATATGTAAAAGACGGAACAAAATGGTACGTACATTTTTTAAAGATAAACATTACCACTATACTATACAGAAAATGAATTACAGATATAATTTATAACTATTCACTTATGAATACTTAATTAAACTGAATTGGTACAACTAAGGTATTATTGCAAAATCCTGTTATACTTATTTAATTATGGTTAGTATTGAATAGTGTTATTATAAACATTTAAATGCAATAAAGTTTCTATGTGTTTGTTATAAATTGATCATTAAATATAACACAATCAGTAATAATTTATGACAAACACTATCTTAATCAGCGCATAGATTAAACATTAAACAACTATTACAGTTGAAATGATTAGACTGACTGAGAAATGTAAATAAATATTTTTACATGATTGTGCTTTTAACAAATTAGGAAAGATCGATTGCTTTTTGTATAATAATACATTTCATGGACGATTGAATTCGTAAGGTATTTATATAAACTTACAACCACAATGAGTGGCATAATGATTGATTAATACTGATAATCATGCCGATAACTGGATGTAATAATATAGAAATCACTGTATATTGGGTAACCACGAGACATTGTTACAATCTGATAAACATTCGCATATCCGAACCAGACTAGAAATTGAATCCAAATATTGTTTTGCTCTTCGAAACCCTTCAGACACTGCGTGGTCGTGTCAGGTGTACCAACACGTCGCCAAACACAACAATTGTTATATTGTAAACACATAGTTGGCAGACCTGCACATTCTCTCATAGAGTCGTCACATACAGTCGTGCTAGCCATTGAGTCGTCCACTCATTGTAATTATTTAAAATGTATGTGAACTAAAAAATTAGATTCATACTGAAAGGAATTAGCTATAAATGATCCATTGCTAAACAGGATTTGTTTTCAATTTGAGATAATATTCAAATTTGGAGGGAAGTTTTTTTTTTGTTCTCTTAGAGGGAAAGGCAACAAGTATATAAATTGCACCTAGTCCTATAAGGACCTTTGCGCTGCTTCCGGAGTCGCATGATATTCAGGATGGGAAAGGTTGGGAGTAAGGGCCACCTCCTATCTAGATCAATGAGGAAGAATTTTGAGCATTAATCACGTAATGTGGCCTCAAAAGAAGGGGATGCCAGCTCTGTCCAGCGTCTCTAGTCAAAGAAGGCAGGGGTTGGCACACCCTTAGGTGTAGGCTGGCAAGAACCTTAGGCTCTTATATTATTAAACAGAAGCAACGATCGAATTCACAAATATAAACTACTGTTGTGCCAACGTACATTACAGAAAATTGAGCAACGTGACCTAAGCCTTTATACTAAACAAGATAACATTGTTAATCTGGCGTGGTACTTTTAGTGCAAAAATCTGCATCTAAGTTATATTCTACTGTTTGTTATATATACAGTACTTCCAGTAATAAATAACCTACAGTGTCGGTGACTTGTCAAGTATCCTTAAAGCATGCCGAAGGGCAAAACTGGACCTTCCGGTGATTTACTAACAACGTAAGCGCAGTGTAACGGGTAAGGTTGTTATGGTGAGATAACCGAGTCAGGCATCGTCGATCATGGCTGGATGGGTCACTGCTGAGCGATCCGCATAAGCGATAAGCGGTCCGCCTACCCGGCCATTGGTAGTGGTTCGGAAGTCGCCTTTAAGCTTTTGGTTTCCAGCTTAGAGAGGGCTTCTTAGCCTAAATTTTCCTGTACAAGTATCTATTTTACTTTACTTACTTTATACCATTAACGAGTTAGACGTTGTAGTAAAGTCACTCTTCTCTAGAAGAGTCAAGGTATTTATAAGACTCGATCTTTAGTTCTTCAGGTTTTTGAGAATCAATCTTAAAAAAGATCTTTTTTTTTTCACAAATGGATGATATTATGAGGCAAAATTAAGTATAACACAGGAAAGTTAATTACAAGTAGGTTTGAATGTTGAATGAACTATCCATTCAGATCTGTAAATTCCTCTGTAATCTTAGAATTTAAAAGATACTAAACAACAGATCCAAGATATGTCGCTTTACTAATGGCGAAGTGTAGCGGGTACAACGGTTATCGCATAATAACTGGATCAAGCAACGTTGAGCGTGGCTGCTGCTTGGATGGGTGACCGCTGAGCTATCCTGTTCTTGCAAGCATCCCGCCTGCGCGGCCTTTATCTATATTCTATTTTTAGAGTCACAAGAATTTGATAAGGTTTATGTGATACGTCCCATCGTTTGGAACGATACACGTGTCTGAGGTCTACGTTGATATCATTATTGTTGATGTAGAAGATGAGAGCTAAGTAACAAATAATATTACGTGATATCTACAGTAGAATCAAGAAATCGATTGTCAGCTGCGATAATCTTCTTGGGTTTCAAAATGGAAAGGGAATGAACAATTAAAATTGCCAAAGGATACATTTTGCACGTCTTTTTTAACTTGACACACTTCAACCAATCAGTCATACGCAAAATAATGTTATATCAACGTCAACCAATGATATAAATAGATAGAAAAGTTAAATATTAATTTTTGTATTTTGGAAAATGACCATGCTCAAACGTATCTAAGGGTTGCTATTTAACTGTGTCACAAGTTAGCAACACAATTGTCTGTCAAAATAATGAAACTAGTACGCGTTCTTATACAACTCAAACCCTTGTAGCCTTCCGGACTATCTTCAGATAGTGAGTTTTACAGTAATAAAATCGCCTAGAACATTTAAATCAGATATTTATATGTAATTATATTCCGATCTACAAAATTCTTTTTTTAGTTTTAACTACAAATATAGTTATAAGAAATTATACCTTCACTTATAACTTTAAGCTATGTATGTCTTAGTTTACCTGGTCATTGGGAAAAAAAGCTTATTTCAAAATTTAATTAATTGAATCTAATAAAATACAAATACACAGAAAAAATCACTTACTCTTCCATGATTTCAATTGAATTGAATTTGAGTTCCTTCAGAATATTTCTGGAACCTAAATAATATTTCTTTTCCTTTCCTCTTTCTTTTCGTATTGATTTAATTTTGTGAACACTTCTGCAACGTTCACCATACATGAGCTATACGTCATTATGTAAAAACCATAAATGACTTATATGCTAATGTATATTCCTCAACAATATGCATGGAAATTCCATTTCAAAGATAAATATTTGATTAATTTTGCTTCTGACCTTCCCTAGAATTGAATACAGCACGCATACAGCGTACAGTACGACGATGTAGCCTTGCTACCCACCGCACTGTACATACATCTGCAAGCACAATGTACGATAATTGCTTGTTATGTATGGAACTGCAGCTGCAACACGCTAATGACAACATTATTGTTAGCCAGCTTATTACACCGATGATGATGGTTGTGTTCTTTCCATTGTTTTGCTTGCAAATGATAATGTTTCTTTTTACTATTATTTTATACATTTCAATTATAATGGAATGTGACAGTAAATGCGCAATGATGCAATGAGCAAGGTTTTACTCGTTCTTTCTGTAATACATGCCTTTCCTTGTGCATAACCGTGTAATACGAAATCTGTAAGTAACTATACATTTTTTAGGTCGTTAATTGTGTTTTTTTTCCTATGCACGATATATGTGTTAAAAAGCTTTTATTGCTCCAATACGTTCTACATTCCAGATTTTCTCAGTCCAGTAGGCAAATAATAATATCGTGGTCCTAATATCCACCAATTATTATATTATTACAGTTATTATTTGCATGCCACTATAATTCGCATATGCCTTGGTATAGAATACATTATATTTTCACATAATCTTTGTAGATTGTCTCCTGGAGAGTGGGCGTATTTTGGCAGGATGGGATACAACTCGTATTTTAGCTCAAACAATCGTTTAGTATAAATAAATACAACAGTCCTGAGTTTAATCATTTTAGATGTCGGGCCTTCTGAAGGAAATATCCATTCAGCATTTAAATCGAAATGGCATGAACTGAATTGAGTATTTAAATAGCTGCTACTTGTCCTCTTTTCCTCAACTCCTCTTTTCCTCTTGGCTTTACTTTTCCTCATTTTCTTTGTTTATATTGGTATTTTTTCATGTGAACTGTAAACATTAAGACCTATGCGTGCCCTTGCACTTTCGAAATCTAGATTTGGGGTACGTATGAACAGGACGAATATATTGCATGTACATATATATTTATCTACCTCCAAGGCTACGTTAAACTAATATTGACGATTCATGCAGAGCATTTTGTTTGTAATAAAATAGTAACAAATTCCATTTCCATTTCATTTCAATGTTCCACTTCAAATAGTTCAAAGACTATACATTTGAATAGCGTAATTAATACTGAATAGTCTGTATCAGCAAGCAAACATGGTTCATGTAAACATTTTCATAGTAAAAACAACTGAAACGTTTTGAACTGAATTAGACGAAAGTGTATTCGTGCAGTTATGTAATGCATCAAACAAATCTAGTTATTGGGTGGAAAAACCTATTTGAGTTCAAAATAAAATGTAAACACAAGACGATTAGTTGTAAATGACAGGTTTCGTGACCATATCCCCTCCACCAAATATATCAGTAGCCTTGTAAGAGGCAGGTGTGTCGGACCGATATCATCTATGTAAATTACCTATCTCTGTCACTTCTGCTCGACTCGGCCAAGCACTCTCTAATCACAATGGACTGGCATTGCGCGCTCACTCATTATCAAATGTACACAGGCCGAATTCAATGTCATAGTTATCAGATCTTGTGCCTGTCTGGCGGTGGGTTTTCTGTTTGTATTATGGTTGTTGGTTGAACCAGATTACCTAACCCAGGCTACCGCTTTCGTTTTTGTTGAAACAATCTGGAAGAATTAGAGGTTTTATTGATTTATACATAAGGATTATTCGAATATTTTAAAAGTATAGATTAGTTAAATTAGGGGACATACTTGTTTGCCAGCCCCGGCCCATAATGCCTGCTTCTCATATACTCATCGGCACTGCAATATTTTAAGTGCAATATATTTATTTTTTAAATCTCGTTGACAATTTAAAGTCTACTAATTAAATAATATGAGTCGTGGTGTTTTTATTCATTCACAAATTCTCTGTCGGAAGTCTATTATAATTAACGCTTTATTTGAAATGATAAAAGAGTTACGGACAAATGAAATCATTACAGCAGCAGATACACAATGATTTTCCAAGAACTTTCTTCTGTCCTCTTGAGGAATAGAATCATATATCATGAGGTTAAGCATCTAAAAGGTATTATTCGTACTGTTTAATTTCCTGAATGATTCACACTAATTATAAAATTTGGTTCCTGACAGAAAACAGATTTAAGCTATTGAAACCTTATTTCTGTTTCTAAAGCTGTTATAACCTATACAAAAGCTTATTTTTCAGAAGCACAGCAACTTCATGTAGGTTAAAGTATTTTGATTTGACCTGTACTCACATTAGATAATTGGTAATGTTCATTAATACTATTTCACCTCCACCTGCAGTATCTTGGGTCAGAAGAAGAAGGCCACATTCTACTCAAAGTCCCTAATATTGATTGACCACAAACAGCTAATTATTCCATAACACTATTTGGCTGAAGGTTGCGACTTTTAGTCTTTTTACCTAGTTGCCTGAAGGTGATGTAACTATTATTTACAGTAAAACGGTCGTTTATGATTGTGCCAAGCTAAGAAAAACTACCGTTTTATATTTTAACTTTGTTCGTACACTCCCATTTCGATGTCTACTAAAATTAGCGTACCAAAACCAAGGTCAATTTCCTTCCTAGGGGAATTCTTCTATCGATTTCAAGCAAGAACAGCCCGTATACTTTATGCAATTGACTCACGGCTCCTAAAATATGAATGATAACAGAGTTTTATGTACGATTTTATAGTCATCATTGCAAGCCTGAGTTGCAGCAAATAAACTGTTGTTTAATGCACAAAAGATATATTGATAGATTGTTTAGCACTGATATGTATTGATTAAATTTCTCATGAGTAAAGAATATTAGCTTCTTGCGATAACACTAGTATTGAAATTATTAATTTAGATCACTTTATATATAGTTAATAAATAACAAAACAACGGCAGGATTGCAATGCCTCGTTCTATAGGACACACGGTTTGTTTCTCATAAGACTTATATTTAAACTTTATCTCGTTGGTTTTGTGGCTCCTATAAGCAACAAGTCAGGATGACATCCTTTTCGTTCGCTCCTGTTACTTACTACTTGAGATAGTATAATTTTTTATCCATAAAAGTTATTATCCATATATTCAAATTGATAATTTGAAAATATTATTCGAGTAAACCTAATTATAAAGTATTTATTTAATATGTATAAAGCTATTCATCACTAATACTGTAGCTTAGGTTCTAACATCAAAGTTTCCTAGAAATTTCATTGTGTATATTATTTCTACTCATTTATCAATAAATCAGTTTTGAGAATTGAGATTTGAGGGTTACACAGCAATAAAAACAACAATGTGAATAAACAAGATGTTGTTTACTCGCCTAAGAAATACATTAATTATTGATCTTTAACCTCCTTCTATCATATTTGCATTGTATTTTGAAATACGATTTTAGCCGGATAAATATTTAACAAAGTTTGCATTTTCTAAGGTTAAAATACAAGCGAACGAATCGATACACAAGGTAGGAAGCAGGGGTGTACTCTAGTTTTCTGCTTTGTATTCTTGGTGGAAGTGAGTAGGTTTTAATGGAAAAGACATTTTTCATACTTCCACATTAAATTTATTTAAATATTCTAGTCTAAATAAATCTTTATTTTTAGAACTATTAAATAAGTGTTGAGCGTAAACCGATAAAACTCTAAGTTTTAATGTCTCTTGAAACAGGATGTACGTGACCTAATAGACAACTGTAAGCGGACCTCTGGATTGGGTTATGATTATGCGCAGTGGAAAAATCCACGCAGAATGGCAAACTGGTTTGCAATCCGGGCTTGGAAATGTGCTTAATAAACTGATATAATCGGTTGAGGCAGGTTTGTGCCTGAGGCGGCAATCGCCCGAGCAGACAGCTGGGCGCCGACATGTCAGAGATTGGGTTCAGGGCCGTACAAACCAGAGGGTACCTAAACTCAGTAGCCCTCGTATCAATACGCGATAAAAAATTGTCCAGGAATGAAACATGCGTGCAGTCTATAAAGAGGGATAGGGTCTTTTGCGTTATACGACCTCATTTCTTTAAACGTTTCCTACCTTTAATAAGGGTGTTTCTCTGATGTTTCTTAATGAACACATGAACACATTTTTAGACTTGTAATACATCAATATATGAAAGTAGGTAAGCAGTAATCAGTGAGCTGCGACCAGTAATCATTGTTCCTTATCTTATCGCAAATTCCTGTTTTATCTGTTATTGGCGCAGGTCTCGGTCTACCTATGCAGTCGCAGTGTCTTGTTGTACCTAACCTAACCTTCTTTAAACGTAGAAAAACGCAAAAGCCCCGAGGGATGTCAAAATATGTCGTTTATCAGAGCCTTTGAATATCTAGTTATATTGTTATAAAGATATCACACTTTGACGAGCAGCGCGTAATTAGTTTTTAATTTCACCCAATCATAAATACAATCAACGTCAGCCAATGGAACCACAGTAGTTAATAACACTACAAGAAGTTAATAATTAGCAGAACATTATCACTGAAATTAACCATATAACTCCTCTAAACTTTTTTCCCATATTCTACCAAGGATTACTTTGTAAAAAAAATTTGTTCTATTCCACTCTACCAATTATGTATTTCCCGTAACTTCCATTCTTGTCAATTTAGTTTGCACAAACTCTTCCATCTTATCCCATCCTCCTGATGACGCGCCATCATAATACAGGAGCTACGCCAGGAATCATGGCTAATCCGTCACTATACCAGTTTCTAAGTCTCAATTGATTGATTTAATATATAATTTTTATTTAGAAACGTTCTTGACACCAAGAACCCAAACAACGAGTCCTGTTAGACTTCCAAGAATCTTCTATAGGGTAAATTTGCGTACTACATGTAATCTATGTCTTTATAATATTTGTCTATGTATCATTCAGACCCATATAAAGATTTTCTGAACTAGTACAGTTTGAATGTCCATCAGTCAATCTAGTTTAAATAAATTTTTAAATAATTTAATGAAATAATTTATTCTAATACGTGATGTATATTGTAAGTATAAAATAACTCATAAAATGATACTGCCATTCATACTTAATATAAAGTAGTATTTTAGATATAGTTATTGAGAATAATGGTAATTTGGATGAAGTAGGCTTGCGTGGATATGACTGTAGTGTTGCTCGAGACGCAGTAGCCGTAGTCGACAGCCTTGATTTTGCCAGTGGCACGGCTACTGTCCACATCTACGCAGTTCTGCGACAAGCGATTGACCTGATACTAATCATATTATTGCCAATCATGTTATTGTCCATGGCTGTAATATCCATCGCCTTTACGAATTACAACAGATTGGTTTATACTGTGTGGCCCTGATGGATTACTGACCCTCGCCGATTCAAGCTTGTGCATCGCATTTCTTGGTGGCGTTCTCAGTGGCTGTTCTGGTGCTGGGGGTAATAGGGGCAATAGGGCCCCAATCAGTTCATTGCGGAAATCATATAGAGTCACTTTTCTTCTCCCACTATGCATGTTATGTAGAGCCAACGTATTGATGACTACCATTTGCGTGAGGTGTATAAATATCTTTTTATACCAGCGAAAATTTTCTATTTTACTAGTTAACCTCAAAAATTACATGATAGTACAGTACAAAACACGACCCAAAGCTCCTTATATAATATGGCAAGAGGGGGGCTGATTAAAAATAGTTTTGGAAGAGTGGATTGAATCATTATATCAACATACACTTTAGTATTGTACTGTATAATTCCAACGCCATTTAATTAAAATTAATATGAATACTAATTAAAATTCGATTATACTTTCTTATTTCATCGACATATTGATTTTCACGTTTGAAGTAGCTGTTATTGTTTGTAAACCATTCTCGTGTAGATATTGCTGAATTAAATTGCTGTGCTTATGTTTTCAAGGTGAAAATTTAAATTCGAAAATTGGAAGATGTTCCCTATTTCTTTCTCTAACCCTTAGTACGTTGGGGAAAAGTAACAAGAAAATGAAAACGAACATTAAGTGGTTTGATTAGAAACAACCAAAGCTTTTTATCTCTTTTCATAATTTAAAAAATTAATGGGAGATTTATAATTATTGTTGATTTATTTAAAAATATTGTGGATTTTGGTTGGCTGTGTTTAGGGGTAAGTGAGAGCACTGTAGATAAACAAATCTTACAATACCTTCATTTTTATAGAGGTTGTCATTAATCACCACAAGTTCCATGCATTCCCCGGTTGTTTTATTACCATCATTACAATAACCACACGGTGCGGCGGTGCGGCGCGCGGGCTGGATAGACGCAGATACCGGGAGGTTTATGGCGACTCGTGGCCCTTGCCCGCGCCCTCGGCCCTGACTGAGTTATACTCGCTAATACAGACGTCACCGTCCCCCATTATCTTAACTGCTCATTTGTCGACACATTGATGTTATCTCTAGCGACTTATGTGTGTTACCTTCACACGACCACTTTCACGAGCTCACGGCGTTATCCTGTATAGTAGTAACAAAAGCAACTCTGGTATTTTATAAAAATTTTTTAATTTACTAAACAATTTTAACTTACAAACACAGTACAACATATGTACCACGAATCGTATGAAGACTTGAAACAAATAAAGGACCACGTGCCCAAAACTACAAATTTTCCTTCAGCTATTACTTTCAAAGCCTTTTATATACCCATACAATAAGCCAATGCACTGAAAGTAATTTTTTTTAATTACGACAATTTGCGCCAAAAGTATAACCTATATAACGTTCTACCTACTGCGTTTTAGTTGTTTTTGTAAGCTATTGGAGTGATTTAATCCTTTCATTTCGTCAGTCTCCTAATGCAGTAAATGATGATATTAACTTTAAAGTATATAGAATAAAGAGCTTATGTCAGTTTTATTAAATTTTTTAGAAGAAGGTTTTCAAACTTCTAAGGCTAAAAAATATTTTATTATTTTAGTAATTTTTCGTGATACGTACTCTGTTTAGTAATACGAAATTTAATTCATATATTTTAAGTACTTAAAAAAGTAGAAATTGAGAAATATATCTATAGGGTACAATTTTGTTGACATTATCTAACGATACTCAACTCTCCCAATTCTTGCACTGTATTGTTACTATCACTTTCCATAACTGATATTAACTGCAATTAGTCTTATAAAATGCGACATAAAAATCACCAAATCGTAGGAGACACCTGAAAATAACATCAACAGAATGTCTAATACACAGACGTTTTAGGAAACGAAACATAGAATTGCTGACTTGCCTCTTTCTTTCACTGTATCGTCTGAATAAACCTGTATAAGGTTTTTTGTTTTATTATTAGCCATGACTAGATTCACTTTAACCTGTAAGGTGTTTGTACTTGAAATTAATATATTCAATGTATAAAATGATGTACACCCTCAATTGCATATATTAGTGGTTTAACCCCTTTTTTCATGAACTCTTAGGTTGTTATCATGGAGACCTAAGTTGGAAAAAATCAGAATCAGATGCAAGACAAGAACAGGAAAATATAACTAGGCACAATGTGGCAGTGAATGAAAGTTATAAGAAATAAAGAATAGGACAATTAAAAATAAAGAAACGTGTTGTGGATGCTAAAGATCCAGTAGCTGGATTGACAGTATGTGTTATTGGAGTAGCGTATTGCTATTACAGACTTGACGGTTATGAAACGTTTGTAAGAAACTGGCACATAGCCCGTAACTAGATTACACGGTTTATTAAAAAGTTATTGATGCATGGCTTAGTTTTAGGAATCCTGTTACCTTGTAGTAATGAAAACAGTACTCAAACCAGTAATGAAAAAGATGCAAACCCCCAATTATTACAAATTGGTCGCTGTACAGATGAGTTGTGCAAAAGATTCTATTGTCTTTGCCTTTGTTTCTGCCTGATTCAATAAGCATCCCCAGTTTGAAGAAGTAAATTCACGATCGACTCAAAAGTACAGTAGATAGTAGGCTAGTCAAAACTACTAAAACTTAATCGCCTTCGCTGAGGTATTTCAAGTCTATAGCTTGTTTAATTCTGATAATTAAGCTAAATGTTTTACCATGTCATATTTTAAAATATCATTATAATTATACTTAGTTTTCTCTAGATTTATTTATTCTGTGATGTTATTGTTTCTTTCGTGATTACCTGTAAGATGTGTGTAAAAATGTTCACTAACGTTCAACCAAATCCCATGTATTATCATCGAACTTGATGTTGCATATGTATAATCTATAGCTCAGTTCGTTCTTGTGATATCGTGCTGACTACCAGATGTAGGCTTATACCAGAAATTGTACTTGTTTAAACCCTTAAGTGATAAGGTTCGCTAACGCTTAGCCAATGATGATTGTATTGGACCAAATTGGTAGTTTTGTTAATTATTAGACTTAAAATAAATTATGTATATAAAATACAATACTTATTTTTCATGTTTATAGTTTCATAGTTATACTAGGTCTTAAACTTTGTTCATTAAAAACTTAATGACCTTCTTAAATCACTAGTTATGTAATAAGCCCATGTTTTATGCCTATACTGTCCACCTAAAATCAAAATTTGATATACATAAAACATATTTCATGTACAACGCCATGAAAACGGAATAAAGAAATAAATATTAAATATCTCTTTAGTGACCAAAATCCTTAAAGATTATATCAACGCGTCATATCGTGGCTAAAAATGTTAATATTTCTATATAGTTTATGGCAAGCTACAATTTAATCTTTAATAGAGACACCAGACAGGCGCAGTGTTAAATTCGGTGAATGTAATGAGGAAACATTTGGAGGATTTACGACAAAAATATGTGCATGCATCGCGGCCAAGATTGTAAAGTCAGCCCCGGGCTCGAGGTGTGAGCAATATTGTAATTATACAGCGAACATTCAATCAGCGTCAATCTCGATGTTGTCAATCCAAGTTTATTGTCGCTGGCTGTTGTATTTATCGGTAGAACTCTCTAAGCGGCTCGTGGGACGGAATTTTTTCTAGTACTTACTAATAATTACTCGACTTAATTTCAATAACATTTCCTGTATATGGTGCAATAGCTAATTAATGGCATCATAACAATACTAGTAGCCTATTAATAATCCATTTACAAACAAACAAGATCAGCTTTGCATTTTATGTGCGTTGTAAAATTTAAAACGCATAGCGAGTATGATCTAGGAAACAGTAGGCTACATATACATTAATGTGCTTATATAAGTTAAAACACTTCAATATTAAGCTATAATATACGAAAAACACTAAACAAACCTACATGTAAACTAAACAATATATGAGTACTCATACGCCAGACTATGTGTCAACATGTTCCATATATAGCGCATTTTATTCTTTAAAAATGTCCTGGGGCTGATAGACAGACATACGACCATATAGAAAAGGTACATACAACTTTTGCTCAGCTAATTCCCTTGTTTGGGCATCCACATTCAAAGAATACACCATTATCTATATTGAAATGAAGTTTGATATTGAAATCTCATATTTTAAAGTGTATGGCTGAAATATTTCTAGGTATATCTTACCACATTTTTGTTCAGTAAGTCCGGTTTCATAGCAATCTCGTCACCGACTTGTACCATTTACTTTTCATTCTGTTATATTTTTGTTTTACTCAATGAATTAAACTGTCACATTTTCAAATATTATTAGATTTTTCTAAGTTTGTTTACCAATTTATTTATTCCGTAATTTCTCGTTACCATCATAATTACACATGCCACCAATGTAAAAATATTCGCTAACGATTAGCCAAATCCTATGGATTGCCATGCACCACCAACCACCATCGAACTCGTTGTTCCACATATAGAAATGAAACCTCACGTATAATTAAAAGTCTATGTATGGGTCAGTTCGTTTTCAAGATATCTTGCGGACAGACAGACAGATAGAAATCTAATATTTCCAGTCCCACGAGTGATTAAGATGTAAATTGAAGTAATTTACTGTAGTAGAAATAATAACGTGAAATATTCTAATCTTTATGGCATGCTAAAACTAATTAATTGTGTGTAATAGATGCAATATTGAGTTTTATACTGTAAGCTATGTATGGAACACATTCGACCTATTGTAGAAGTATTCGTATATTAAATTAGCGTTATGCCAAAACACTTCCTGGAACTCATAAAATATGTGTAGTTTTCAAAGTTTCATAAGGCTGTCACTATTGCTAAGGGAGTGCAGTCTGGTTTCGGGATAGTTAATTCTTTTTAATTACAGCTTTTTAAGATAATTTCCGTGAAAACAGTAAGTAGACAACATGCTGCCGTATACGAGTGAACAGTATAAATTATGCCATAGCTCCTAGCCACCCTATAAATAAATATTGAAAATATTCTTATCCTTTTCTCCTTAGCCATGTGTGTGTCTGATTTTAATAACTACACAATTAATATTCATTGAATTGCTCGCGAAGGGTCAAAATTTAATTTTCTATTTTTGTGATAGAGACTTTAAAGATCTGTAACTAAAATATTAAAAATGTTAATTATAAAAATATTTTAAAATAATAAAATATAAATTAATACAACCAACATCTAATTGGACCACTTTATTATAGGCATTCAAAATTTATTTTACTCGATCATACTTTTTGTATAAAAATACCTTTGAATATAGTATTATTACTGCTAAAATTTAATTGTGTTCCTTCTCTCTAGAAGCCACTAACATTCTTCCTCAGGAAAAATTAAATGGATATTGAGTTACACTATTATTACTGTTCGAAATCCGGCAAGAATTATGAAAAGAATTTTTTTAATTACCAGTCCACGGGAGATAGACTTACAGATCTGCGCTGCATACGATATATTTCAATGGGCATAATTTTCTGGTCTCACTTTTTTATGCTGTTTTTTAAGTTATGGTATATTTCAAACTGTGTGAAATTCGACTTATCACTAATGTTAAAATTTGTTTAATAGACATACGTAAAAGTTATAGCCTTTATTAGATTTAAGAGTTATTTGTATAGTACTTGCGAACATATTTCATGAAATGTGATGAAGATTTTGGCTTTCAGTTTTAGCTAGGTGACTCATATCAACTTTACTCTTGACTGAGTTTTAGAACAAATTATCAATACATACTCTAAACCAAAAAGATAAACACTTTAATTTTGATATAGATAAGCAGTTTTGTTCAGAATCACCAAAATCATATCAAGGTTTTCTGTCACGATCATTAAGAGTTATTTCAATACTATCCACGTTTTCTCCGCAAGGGTTGTTCTTCACCACGAGGTGTTAATTCGATCCAGCATAAATCACTTGTAACCATAAAGTAGTAAAGACACATAGATTCTGAGTTTGAAAATCACTTTAGTGCTAGAAGAGTTGAGGTATCTAGTAGATTCGTTTATACATTCATAGCATACGTACAGATATGGTTTTTTCTAATAATTAAACTTGTAATGAACTGTGAAATAAAAGTGTACGTTAATCGTTTTACCTAAATAAACAAAACGCAAAAAAACACGCTTTTCTAAATTGTTTTTGAGGGAACTCTCTTAGTAAAAATATAAACACACATTGTTTTGTCTCACGTTATGAGTTTCAATCAATTTTTTACTATCTACATTTTAAGGTGGAAATGTATACAACAGCTACAATGTGGTGGGTAAATATGCGTAAATATATTAGAATTTGCAGGCCATGAATTTTTATATATTAGTACCATAAAAGAAGAAATAAATCATGGTCTAGTTTGATGAAAATAGCTATGAGAACTTGACGAAAAGTTAATGGACTTTACTTTTTATTGGCTGAGCGTTAGCAAAGTCTGTCGCTCTTGGGTAAAAGTACTATTTATGACTGTTCGCACGATATCTCGACAACAAACTGACTATAGACTTTTACGAAGCTTCACTTTTATATAAGTTTTGTTGTTATGTTGTGTATTAGTGCTATTAATCGTTTATACTCTTTTTAACGTATTTATGTGTACTACTGGTGTAATTCCGTTGCAAGAATAAATAAATAAATAAGGGACACTAAGATCGATAATCGTGCATGTCACTCTATAGGATCTGGCAAAGTGTTAGTGAATATTGTTACATTTATCTTATAGTTAACCATGATTGCAACTAGAAAATATAAGCAAACTGAGTACAATCAAATAAAATTTGAAAAAGTAAACTTTTTATTCATATAACTAATAAAAAATAATACAGTAGAAAGTTAATGTTATAAATTGGTAAAAAGATTGGATTTCAGGGCATTATTCATTTTACACCCTCAGTACAATCATTGATATTTTGCGAAAACAAAGAGGTAAGGAGAAAAATGTATTTTGTCAATGTTTGGTAATTTTGAATTATTTCAATCTGAAAGTTTAAAACTCCATGGATGCTACAATAATATTCTTGTGGTTGTGCTGCAATTGTTTTTTTTCTATTTGAATAAACTTGTGTTAGTATTAGTAACGTATACTTAATTCATTTCTAAACCTTCTTCCATATTTTTACTCTAATATGTTTTTATGGGGAAATACAAAAATTTCTGGGGGGAAGTACTTTGCTCCTTCAATTTACATTTAAGTTAGGGTATAAAATCAAACCTCATCATAGTACACACGGGTTTAATGGTGTATTTATTAAGTACATTGCATAAATTTAAATACTAATATTAGCTATAAAAATGTTCATAATACATATGTGAAGTTGTTAATATAACTGGATATAATTAGTTGAAATACGTTAATTTTCCAACACTCAACTTAATTCTTACCACGTAGTAGACTGAAAAAAAAAATCCTGAGCCATTGAATTCTACAGAATTTTTTCAAATAGTTTACATATTTGTATTTTTCATGAGTAATTGGCACCAAACCTGGAATAACAGATAGGATAAACAGTCGAATAATTTTGAAATATGAGTAACACGATTAAAGAATGATAACAATTTGGTCGAATAAAAAGCTTCCAACAACTTTAATGCAATCTTATTTTGAGTTACTTAGCCAATAATAAAGTAAAATAACTACACAAAATATTCATGATAAATAAATAATTTAATTACTTATGTATGCTTGTGAAGGCAGGATAAATTCACGGGGTCTTTTGGGATGAGCTGTTGTACTTCAGCTCCTTATCGTGGAATTCGAGTGCAGAAGAAGTTTAAAGTCAATTTTAGCTATCATGATGAAATATATTTTGGTAGGTTTGCTGTGAGATATCTTAATTTCCTTAATTTTCCTTAAATGGTCATTTGGTGATAAATCTGCTGCTCTCTAAAATGTTATCCAATTATGAATTAGCCCATGATCGACCTCTACGGTTTTGAAACGGGCTGGTGAAATCCATAACACTTCAACCTCTTCCATCCAGTCCTGAGGAATCTGAGCTGCAGTTTTAGTTTTTATAATTACCATTTTCTTATCTGACTCCATGTGGGTGTGCCACCTTACAGGAATGGTTACTTGTCCAATCTTTTCCTCACGCATGCACTAAACAATATAAACATTTGAGTATCGTAAAATTCTTATTTTGTCTTTCACAGGAATCAAATATATATATACAGAGTTTCTTATACTATTCTTAAGACATTTAATGTGCTACAGTGGTCCAAGAAGGATGCATCCTCATTATATAGCTTTCCTCCACTCACTTCTATACAGCAATAAAACAAAGAGTCGTCGTTTGGAGATAGAGAGTGAACATTAAACATGTAGAAGGATATTTATCTCCTGTACTACGCATTGTTAGTGGTTATGTTAAGTAGATTTAAATTACGCTGCTAGTCCATGCATATTGCTTCAGTAATAATTCTTACGCGATTTAAGTTTCCTTGTGTAAAAAGTGTACCTTTTTAAGAAAACTTCTGTTGGACTTCAATGTTTTAAAATTCTGTTGAAGCTCTATCTTTTCTGTCCAATTCGATAAATTATTTATGGTTATTTTTAAGTTCCTTTGACTTTGTTTTGTAAATTTCATAGATATACAGCTGCTATCAGATCTTGGATAACCAAATTATACATTAAATCTGGTACGAATATTATAAGAATAAGCCTGTAATTTTCGTAGCTCTTAAATTTTTAGTTTCCTTAAACTGTTCTTGGTACATCCTGTTGATCTATTTAATAGAAAGTTTTCTTACGCAGGTACAGTTTCGTAGTCTTTTCAGTACTGTAATGGCTTAATCTGCCTTTGAATGATTATATGTTTATAATATTATATATACATAATATATATATAATATATATTATATGTTTACAAACACTTCCGACTTGATAAGGCTTAAGTTTATGAGGACTATTGCTGTGCTTGCATCGGGTGTCTCTAGATGAAACGCTATAGATTTTTAGTGACCTTAGAATTGTTACAGGACGTCTATTTGTTAATCCATGTAACGCTATAACAGATGTGTTTGTATACTTGAACATCAGTTGTACCTGAATCAGAACTTGTTCTAACTATAAAAGAAAACCTACATTTCTTCGTAAGAATGAAGGTTGTTGTCACCTGCCCTCAACCTACGGCTTATTTCGGGGAAAACATTCATGAGGTCTGAAGGGTAAGAGGCCTGAGCGTTCCACTGTTCTTTTTAAAAGCACCAATTTTATTGAAATTGCTTATAAGGCATCTTTGTTGTTGTTCTGGTATATTATATTTAAATCGCTTACAGAATATTTGTTCACCTAGTTTGTGAAACTGTGCCTGAAAACGTTTCACTGGATATTGTATTCTACCATAATATTTCCTTTTCTTAGGAATACTTGATTAATTTATGCATTCAACATTTTACAACACCAACATCCATGCCTGTAGTCCTCTTGCTGAACACAATAACACTTATACATAGTAATACACTACAATAATAACGGTTTCAGTAATGAATTACAGTTAAACGTAACGTCAAGTTTATTTGAACAAACAACTGGAACTGTCAGTGAACAGCTGGACAAAGCACATTTGTTCCCCAGTCGTTTGGATAAAGTACATTTAAATTAAACTACCTGCTAAAAATTGTGGAGGAAGTACGTTTTTCCCCTGGTGGTTAATTGAACAAATGCCACAGAATTTTTTTTAACTAAACTAAATATATATATATATATATATATATATATATATATATATATATATATACTAGCTGTTTCCCGCGGCTTCGCACGCTTTTCGTAAGTTTTGCCCGCGTATGAGCATTTCTGGTTGAAGTAAATTATATTTCCAACCCCGATGTAGATTTTACCTTGATGTCACGATCAAGAAAATATGTCAAAAATGTATTGTACATGCATAATGTATTTTATTACAAAGTGGTCTACCACTCAACCTTTAAGTTCAACCAAAAATTTAGTTTAGACAATTATACATCATAACTTAGCGCCTTCAAATAGTGTTTCACTGTTTAATATACGTATCTATCTCGTAATTGCAGGTTATAATGTGCAGGCAACTTTTCTTCATTTTATTCGTTTATATTCACGACATAAGCGAATAATTCAGATAATAACTATCCTATCTTCTAAGTTAGACTAAATTACGGATACATGTGAAATTTGATTGAAATTGGTTCAGTCGTTTTGGAGTTTATTGGCAACATACATCGTGACTCAAGATTTATATATATATAAGATATATATATATATATATATATATATATATATATATATATATATATATATTTATACAAATATATATAATTATTATATAAATACTTTTTCCAACAAATCACTTTAGAAAAGTAACATAGGTTTGGCGCTGATATAAAAATAGTAAGACTTTAGTTTTATTTTAATTTTAGCATGGTACTTCTCAAATACGAATACTACTTTGATCCTCTTTGCGTATTGACACTAGACCATTGTTGTGCATTAGACGCTATCTGTCGGCCGTCTCCGTGAATTTCGTTCTCTTGATGGTTCCGCACTTCTCTGGTTAGGAGCGCCACAATACGGTTACTTTTGAACTCTGACTTCTAGGCTAGCTTATCCCCAGCATGTATTTAGTTGTCGAACTATACGGATGGTTGTTATATCAAATCCTTTTCAATACATAAATACGGGTGTAATATCGTTTGACGTAAACAAAATATTAAATAAAGAATTAAATTAACTGTAGGTTGCTAAGCATAATAAATTGATGTCACGTTTGAGCTTGTTGTACATCAGTTTCCGTAATAATTCTATATAATTTTTAATCACTTATATTTTCTGTTTTACATTGCGATTTGACCATTCTAAATTTTATTGTTATAGATGTATGTTTTTTCAATCATATATTGTTTTCTATTTGGCCTTATATTCTACAAAACGGAGTCTACCATGGAAATGTAAATAAATCATAAAAAATTAATAAAGATAAGTTAATTCTGTCCGTATTGTAAACGTGAAGGCAATTGTACGATGTAAATTAAACCCGTAACGCTACTCTGTTTTGTATCTCCAGGACTTTTGGGGTGTGCCTGCAATTGTAAAATACCAACGCCTTTCTCAACTAAACGTCATATAGACGCTTAATATTTGAAGGCGCATGTATTAACTCTTCAAATCATTAGCCCTGCTTCTCTTCGTGTATCAATCCACAAGTGTATGGTTTCCAATGGAAGGTGATGTCTCTGTTTAACAATATAAACGGAACTTGGGAAAAGGTGGTAGAATTGGGATATGAACGGAATGATATATTTGGTGCTGGTACTCACAAGAGAAATTCCTTTTAATTCATCCAACTCCAATACGCAGGGTAAGTGTATGAATTAACTAACCCTGTACAGCTTTTACAGCACTAGTATTCTATCTAACTATAATTCCTTTTAGCGTTCGTTAAGTAAACTTCCAAACTCACAAAAGGTTTGCGATAACATCCTGCGCTAGTTATTAATTCAAAATGAACAGGCTATTGATTGTCTTCGTTTGAACATTGTACTTTTAAGACAGAACCAATATAAATGTTTCGTCATTACAATATTTTCTCATGTTCAGATTATGCTTAAACGAGACAGTACAATACATGGTAATTATCATATTGCACGCTTTTTCAAGGACCGTTTTGGTTTTATGGCGCACCTCTACCCAAGTTCAACCTAGATCGGATAAAGACACGGTCCCTTTGACACACATTTTACAAAACGAGATTTTCCAAAGCTTCCTAAAGGTTAGCAATTGTTTCTTCATATTTTACTGATTTCGGATAGTTTAAAATGAAGTGTCCCTTTCTTAAATCTCTTTAACTTAGATGTTAGAATGAAATATAGTAGACTTAAGTAATTTTATAACGCCAAAAAGTTAAAGTGTACAGGAAGTGTCAATGTAATGTACGTAGTGTTCATGGTAACTGTTTCATTAAATAGTTTATGCTTACTCTAATACTAGAGCTACCATTTCAGTCAGTGCGTATTTACTGTCAGTTACCGCAGTCATGAGAATTTTTAAGCCAAACCCTAAAGGTTTTTTTTTAAATTAAATTTTGTTATCTATTTATATTAAATCCAACTTATTTAAGAAGGCTGCAAACGTTGAACGGCGCCCTGTTTTAAGTATTATTATTAAGTAATTTTTAAGTATTATTGCATTCGATCCAGACTATTAAATTGCAGAAAAATCCTGATATTCTCTTACCAAACAAAAATAATAAAACATATTTGTAAGTTTCATATAATTGTCATTTTTCCCCATTTTCAATTTTCCCACAATTAATCATCACTACGACTTTAATACTTGACATTGACTTATTTTTTGACATTGACAAGAGTAGGAGGGATAGATTGTATTCATCTTGACTTCCCTAAAGATTGTAAGGTGCCTATTATAACCGTCCAAAATGAGTTACTAAAAACTCATGTGAGTATCAAAAGTGAGTAATACTTTTACATATCTCACTTTGGACACACTGTTAGTTACGTTTAGTTGTATCTAATGTTAGAAAATTCTTAATCACTTTTGTACTTGAATTTCAAGGCAAGGAGACTCCATAACCCAGAGTATAATTACACTTAGTATAAGAATATTTTGAAAAAAAAAATGCGTATGTATCCATTTGTTCATATTTAATATTAATCATTTTACTATTTTACTGATTAGATTTATAATATTAGACACTTGAGCAATGTATTATTGTTGATCATTAGTTATAGTAATGGCTAAGCTGAATATTACCCAACATCACTTTCATACAGTGACTAAATGTCAGAACAGAGAGTCTGGGATTACCGTGACTCATGGGTACACAACTCTGTTAACGGTACTTTTCTCAAGTGTGACAGATTGATGGCTAGCTGTCAGACCATGCATATGTTAAAGATGGTTCGACAGCTTCCAAACAAGTATTTACTGCGTAGAGGTGGCAAGTTCAGCACGTAGATACGTGAAATTATTCCATTATAGATTATAACGCCAACAGATGAGAGAAACATTGTTTTTTATCATCCTATCACTTATTTATGACCAAGCATCTCGTGTTGAATACGTCAAGGAAGAATATCATACAAATTAGCCAGCTGTATTGGAGACCACCTTCATTGTAGCTCTATAAGAATAATGTTGAAGCTTATTTACTTTTAGTGCCTTATTTTTAATCTTAGATTTGAACAATGTCTCGCTTAAAAAATAATCAATTCGCACACAAACCCTTTTTAGTTTTTCTATATTTGTATAGTTTATTCAGAAAAAAATCAAACTGCTTTACTTTGTCGTTTAACTATTGATAAGTTATAGACTTCACATAAAGATTAAAAATCTTTTGGAGGCTTATTAATTATATCTTTAAAATGAGACATCTATTCGTCCATAACAATAAGATTAAAATAAAACTGTAACATTGAGGAAACATTCAATGTTCTTTCACTGCAACTCGAAAGTAATATCTAAAAAAATTCATTTTGACTGTTCATAATATTCTATCTAATTTATTATTTGGCTTATTCTTATTCAATTTCGAACTTTAATGCAACCTAGCGAACAATGTATAAACTACAATTTAGTCGGTGTTTCTCTACCAGTAGCGCTTGCCAGTCTTGCCGGCTTGAATGTTGGCGGCTTGAGCCAAACAGTCCGTTGTTTCTTCAGTCTGGTATTTCTAAGAATATCTTGAAATTTTGGGTTTTGGTTGCTTTATTACAATTTGGATGTTTCCATTATGCAGATGCACCGGCCTATTTTTCGACCCGCTCGTCGCTGATGCCTACGTCCTGGTAGCAAAAAACAGGACAAAGATTATTTCTGTATTGAATATACTTGAATGATGACTTGGAAGTGAGTTCCTGTTTTAAGAGATCGCTTGATATGGTCTTTTGTTACACAAACAAAATATTTAAATAAATACATGCGTAACTGTGCATAAACAAAATTTCACAAATGAGCTGTAGATTTTGTTATTAACTTTGTTTGTACTTTATTAAATTTTTTACTACTTCTCAATTTTATAACTCTTTTAATATGAGCAGTAAAAAAGTGTCTATGCTCTTTATATCCACTGAAAATGTTACATAGTTACACTTTCTGTTCACACACAAATAACTTTACCACACAAATATTGTAAAACAGAATATTCCTAGAAATTTTCGAATTATTTATATGTTTATCATACAATGTTTATAGTTTTATTTTATAGATTTTGCAACAAACTTATTAAAAGCTTTCATACTACCATTCGACATCGCAAATCACATAGAAAGTGGTAACAATGTTCTGCTTAGTACCACAAAAAACGTAACTGTTAGGCCCCTATCTTATTTTTCTTAATACTTGTTATATGAACATAAAAAATTACGTCTACATATTTTTAGTGCTTGCAATTATTGTCAATTATTAGTTAACAAAATAGCATATAATAATTGGTTTGTGTTTAATTATTTTGGTAGTGTAATTTAATCGCATTACTACTTTTACTGTAATAGAAATAACAAAAATCGTGAAATTATAATTAAACCCTAGAACGAGAAACTTTATCAATGTGTTTGATATGATACATTATTAATATAATACATATTTTACGCCTGTACAATATAATATAATTGAAGGAAATCCCAATTTTCTATAAGTTATATATAATTGGTTCAAAAAATATTGTGGACTATTAAAATTAATTAACGAACGAGTATTATTAGTTACATTATACGAAAAGAAGGAAAATAATAGTTGAAGTATAACTCATGAATATCTAAAGGGAACAATAAACATTAATATTTGTATAATGCAGAAGATATCTATGAACATAATTATATAGTGAAAGGCCTAGAGTAAAACAAATTTTACTGAGTTATTCTACTATTGAAAGATAATGTTTTTCTAATAAACAAACAAAATAAAAAAATAATCATACGGGGATTATTCTTATGAAACTCTCATGAAGCCTATTGACCAGCATGACATCAAATTTGAAATTGCTGAAAGACTACACTGTATTGCAATCACAAGATGTCCCTTCCTCTTCAATCAATTTATTCTTCGATCTGCAACGTATTCCAATCGGTTAATTTCATAAGTTCGTCAGCCACAAAGACGGCAGGTTGAACTTAGTTATCACACTAGCATAGGCAGATCCTTAATATAATCCTTAATAAAACAGGATTTTGAATTGGTTATTTAAAAGTTAATTGCTGCAAAATTTTGGATAATACTCTCGTATAATAAAGTATAGACACCCGAGTTTGAACTTTAACCACAAACTAACTAATAGAGCTACAAACTAACGGGAGTTGCATTACAATTTAACTTGCTTATTTCCACGTTTAGATACATAAAACGAATAATTAACAAACAATAACTTCCAGTTTGTTTGTCGAAAAGAAGAAAATGTCTTTTTTGGTGGGAATCAACCAAACTGCAATTTTGAAAATTCATCATTTAAATTTGTGATTCCATTAAGCCTAATTTTTATACAAAGTAGCTACAAGTGAATTGTGTTTGAGTGTGTAAGTATTTAACTTATATTCTTAACCGGGTGGTTCAAAAGCATCGATAATAGCCACTTCGTCGAGTTATTTTGGCCATTATGTAAATTGTAAACCCACTACTTAAGACGTTTAATTTTCAACACATATTTAATAGAAAAGTTTTTGATGATTGAGCGGCCGGCGCCTGCATATACATGTTGAATGCAAAACGTCTTATAAAACCTTTATTTGGCGTAGTTAATTTTAAACATTTTAGTGTATTTTAAGCTGCTTGCTTATAAGTAAACAACACAGCAATCTGCATATCTCTCGAAAATTCATTGGTTTATTTGGCACTGTTTTAATTAAATGTCGAAAATTTTTAAAGCCCGTACTTCGATTAACAAAATAATTGCACCTGCGTTATTCGTTGAAATTAAACTGTTCATTTCCTGTTCAAATAAAAACATCCAACATCCTAAACGCCGTATAGACTAACTGCTAGTTTTTTATAAAAATCTACCTTTTACAAATGTAATGCAGTGAAAGCCAGACTACAAGCATGCTAACACATTGCAACTGGCCAATAAAGTTACATTACTCTCATGGTGAAACCAATTGAAATAACCAACAAACAAGTTAAATTGTATTAGGCAACCTATACTGGAAGCCAGAAAAACCAAATTTCCTCTAATTGAAGTTTAAATTACTGTATATGAAATTTAAACATTTAAGAACTCTTCCTCATTGAACAATTTCCGTCCTGAATTTCACTGTTGACAGGCGATAGAAAGGTGGTTAGAGGCAGACTCCGTGCTCAAGGCGAGTGTCAGCAGGAAGTCAGCACTTATCACAAAAAGTGACCAAATTAACATCTAATACGAGCAAATGGCTCTTGCATGCTTCCATCGACCACAAGATCTTGCGGGCTTACCGAGTGTCCTCGCGAAGACTTCCGGTGACGTCATTCCTGCACGACAGCCGCTCATACGAACCGAAGGCATATACTATCTACGGGTTGAGAATGCACCGAAGTTATCAGCAAATTAAAGTATAAGACGTGTGAGTATGTGACTAAAATCTTGTCATAGGTGTGTAATAGTTTTACTACATAATTTCCAGTTCAGTCTCTTTTTTGGTGGCTCAATCGACCTAGCTACGGCCCTGAAGACAGAAAGAACAGAGAAGAATTTTTTGTTACTCATTACAGAATCAGAATCAGAATACATTTATTCGGTAATAACTAAATGTTATATGAAATTAGACATATTCTAAAATAATAACAATCAAATGATGTTGCTTAATATGCTTTAGGCTACGTATTGGTAAGATCTGACAGGTATTCTTGTAAATGGATATCTTTCCAGCAAAATGAGTTTAACTTTTTTTAGAAAATGGTTTTAGCTGGGTGTGTTTTTCAGGTGCTAAGGCCGCAGAGCTTCAACAAGTGTCATTGTATGGATCGGATAGACCATTTTACCCTTGTGGCGGTTATTATACTGATGGTTAAAGGTATGTTCTGCAAGAAAATGGGGTTCATATTTAAAGACGATTATATTTTAAAGTTAAAACTTCAAGTATGTAGATTTAGTTGGAACTTGGAAGAAATTTAGTTGCTGAAAAAAGCCTACACCCAGAACGATGATCAGATCCTGAAATAATGCGAAACGTCCTCTTTTAGAGTTTAAATAGTCTTAAAATTTCACTAGATGAATCCCAGAATCTAATAGCATACTTTAACCTACTGTACACATAAGCAGAGTATATTTGAAGGATAGTTTCTTTGCCAACTACAGGCATTAACACAAGAAAAGCGTACGTAATTGAAGGCAGCTTTATGGATAGGGTATCAATATGTTTAGACCATTTGAGTTCATCATCCAAAACGACACCAAGAAGAGGAGCAGACTTTGATGGGCTGGTACCATTTACGCTGAAACTTTCTACAGCACGGAAATATGATGAGAAATTCATTATCTCAGTTTTCTCTTCACTTAAACCATCTATTCAAGCCACAATATGACTGATTCGTGATAATTTCTAGGCTGTGAACATCACGACAAGAAGACAGAACAATTGTCATCTGCATAGCAAACTATGTTTGAAATTATATTGGAAGGAAGGTCATTTATATATATAGAAAATAGGAAAGGACCAAGTATGGAGCCTTGAGGTACTCTTGAACAGACTTTCATCCAACTCTCTTAAAATTGTCCTTCATTTCGTAATGAAACTGACTATTTCCTTTCGGAGAGGTATGACGAAAGAAGTGCGAGAGCTTTCACCGTTTAAGCCATACCTTTCTAGTTTACCCGAAAGGACGGAATGGTTGACAAAATGGAAAGCCTTGGATAAATCACAGTACATAACACTGCGACTCATCTAAGGCTCCCAAACAAAACGGTCTCCATGACGTTGTTAACAGCACTAGAAGTTGAAAGACCCTTTCTAAACCTACACTGAGATGCAGTCAAAAGTACATTAGAGTCGATGTATCGTTGAAGACTTACCAGAACGATGATATCAAACACTTTATCAAAAGAAGAAAGCAGACCAATTAGTCTGTAATGACTAAAAAATAGAATCTCAGTTTTTGCCCTGTTTTATAGATTTATGTATGACATATATCTTTACATTTTCCGGGAAATTACCCTCAAAAAAGGATTGGTTTATTAGTTGAACCAGAGGAAAAGCTATGAAATTGGCACACTTCTTAAGAACTTATATTAACACCATCCCATCCACTTGACTTTGAGTTTTTGAGTTTTGAAATCGACCTTATAAACTCAGTTATTGTAGTTGGCTCAAACAAATAGAAAAGTGTGATTTTTGGTTGGAGGGCTGGGATATTCGCAGCATCGTCGAAAGCTGTATCAAAAGAAGCCAGTTGTGGTAGTTGGTTTCCAACTGATACAAATTTTTCGTTAAACTTTCTTCATACATCAGTTGTGGTTCGAATACCTTTATTACCATAAATAAGAACAATAGAGTTGTTTGAAGAATTTGAGATGCCAAGTTCATTATTTACCACTTTCCAAGTTGCCCTACCCAGATTACGGCTTTTTACTAATCAATGTTGAATTTCTTTTTCGCATGAAAAATTACTTTACGAAGAATTGATTTATACTTTCTAAAATAAGGCAGAAAAACATAAAGTTCCCGCTTGCGTGCGAATGACCAATAGACGATCAATTGAGTATTTAAAGTGGAAAATATATTAATCAGGCCGAAATAAAAACTGTTGATATAAATATGAATTATAAATAACGTGAATTATACATTATGTGTATGAGCTATAGCTACAGGGAGTGATGTGTCTATGTGGTTTATGACTTGAAGCAAATAATTCATTATTAAATATAGTTGAAGAAAATGACATGTTTTAATGAAATGCTTTTAAGGAAATAAAAAAAAACTTATTGATAAATAACTAATTGATAAATGCAGGCATTTTGTATTAACATAATGTAAAATCATTTTATATTCACCCGTTTATCTCGGAACCTAACTATAAAATGCTCCTAAATTATCCATTATATACGTACAACTCCTCCTGGACTGATAAACATTTTTTCCTATCCTTAGAAAATAGATCATGACGGTGTTTAATTAAGACTGTTCAAAACAACTTATTCCACTTAAACACTGATTGGACCATCTAAAAAGGAACTGAACGCTCTATTTTATTTATTTATTTACATACGGTATACACCATTTTACATTGATATAGGTATCATGAAAATACAAGAGACTTGATAAAAACAACTTACATAAATAGTTTATATGCATACATGCTAAAGCAAACAAAAGCAAAAACAAGCAAAACAAGTGCCAAATAACATCAACATCGTGAATAAAAAGAAAAATTACAACAGCAATATAGTTTATAAGCAAGTGCAACATGCAGGTGGATCCGTAAAAAAAAACTTAATTAAAGTAGCGTATAAACTATAGAGTTACTTACTATACCACTAAGAAATACATATACATATGAGCAAATTGTATATGTTGGCAGTATGACTAGTAATAAATGTATCCTACTGCAAGCAATTTAGTAATCTTTATACATCTTAATCACATCGGATGTATGGATATTATCTAAACTGCTTAAGTGGTTTGCATATTTAATTCTCAAGGATTAATTTTAGCGTCACCAATCACTCATCACTAACTCCATCATTTGCAGTAAGAAGGGGCACGGCTTGGCTACGAAATCGAGCCACACCAGGAGAGAAAAAGTCCACAGATCCACATATCTAATTGCCGAGTTGTAAAAGGCGTGGGAGCGTACTGCGTTGCTGGTATAACGTAAAGTACTGAAGCCTCTCAAACAAATCCTGGGATCTTGTACGACCAGGAATGTGAAAAGGAAGCTCCTGTAACAGCTCAGGGCAGCCCACAACACCATTGATCAACTTCATGAGGAGAACCGAGTCTTGAATCCTTCTGCGAATGTCTAAGTCATGAAGACGGAAGTGAGACTTCAGTAGTGGTACAGGGACTTCAAGGTAGTTGTATCCCATTCGGCAGCCAACAACTCTGATGAATCGGACCTGGACTCTCTCAATATCCGATATGAGAGTAGATTGATACGGAGCCCACACAGAAGAGTTGTACTCCAGGAGCGGACGCACTAGTGTCTTATACAATGTTACTAGAGAGTCAACATGCAGCCCCCCAGAGAAACGAAAGACGAAGCCAAGCGTGGAGTTGGCTCTCCCGCAAATGAACCGCACATGCTCATCCCGATGGAGAGCTGAAGTAGTTATGACACCAAGGTCCTTCATCTTCCAGACTCTATGGAGAATTTCGCTGCCAAGGTAATAGTCATGAAAAAGTGGATTCCGAGATCTGGAAAAGGTCATAACTGAACATTTAGATACGCTCAGGTCCATAGAGTTTTTAAAGCACCAGTGCTCCACTGCCCTTAATGACGACCTGAGACGGTCCACATCATGGCCCGAGGATGATTCCAGAAAAAGCATCACATCATCAGCAAATAAAAGATGTTTGGCGGTCAGGGCATCACCAATGTCATTGATGAAGAGGTTGAAAAGGAAAGGTCCCAGATGTGACCCTTGAGGAACTCCTGACTCAGCACTAATGGGGTGAGAAATAGCAGTACCACACCACACACTCAGCGTTCGACCCCGAAGATAGGATTGGAAGAATTGCAGGAGAGAACTGGAGAATCCTAGAGAGTCCAATTTAGCCAATAGGTGTTTGAGACTAACCCTGGTCGAAGGCTTTGGCGAAATCCAGATATATGCAGTCCACCTGCCGACCTCTTGCAAATGCTGAGGTAATGTAGTGTTGAAAAATGATGAGGTTAGTGGTTGTGGATCTCCCGGAGCGAAAGCCATGCTGCTGCGGCACTACTAGGTGTTTAAGTTCAAATTCAAGTCCATCTAACCACCAGACTCTCAAAAACTTTGGACAATGTGTTTAAAAGATGCAATCTTTGGGAAACTTACAATTCCCTCTCAGTCGTAGACTTCACAGCCGTCCTGAATTCCACTGATCTCAATGAAGCAACCGAAAAATTTCCTTTCTACGATCGCTGAAGCAGTCAGGCTGAACTCACCATTGAGAAAGAGTTGGTGTCTCACCATTTCCCAGATGGTTCTCTGCCGAAACAAAAGATCTGGTAATTGCAAAAAAAACTCTACACAGACAGTATAAGGAGCGACCGACAGCCTGCAATTACCTTCGTTTCTCCAATATGAGAGCGTCTTGTAAGTTATCTGCGAAGAGAGACTACCGTCAGTACTTAGACAAAGTGGAATCAGGGAGTATCCGTGAACCTTCGTTTCTTCTGGAGCCACGTTAACGCTATTAGAAACTCTTCCTCGCTGCCCTCACGCATGTTTTTACAACGACATCGAATCAAAGGAACCTCAAGGGATGTGCGAACTGTTTCAGGGATTTTTTCTCCTCAGTGTATACGAAGCCCACGGAGATATTTATACCTGTTAGTGGTGACCACTTTGGAAACTCCATTTTTTCAAGAATTCTCACACCAAGAAGTATTGAGCAAGCTGAGGAAGCTCGATGAGACCAAAGGATGGGGTCCTGATGAAATTCCCGATGGTTTTGAAACATTGCAGTGGTCTGTTGGCGGGACCAATTTGTGTGATCTATTCAATGCGTCACTGTCATCTGGTGTCTTCCCAGAATCTTTAAAATTAGCCTACGTTGTTCCCCTCCACAAAAATGGGGCCATTGAAGATGTTGCTAAACTATAGGACCAATCTCGATTTTGCCAGCTATTGCCAAAGTTTTTGAGGACCTCTTTCTTGACCGTATAAAGCATAAACTGGCTGGCTTAATCTGCCCACAGCAGCATGGTTTTCATGAGTGGGAGGTCTACTGTGTCGAACTTAACGTTATTTCAGTCCAAAATACATGAAGCCTTCACCGTCAATAATCAGTTAGATGCCATATATCTGGATTTCTCCAAGGCTTTCGACACAGTAGACCACACCACTACTTTTGAGAAAAATTGCTTGATCAAGGATTTGGAAGCACGGAAATTAAGTGGCTGACAAGCTACCTCTCAAACCGGCGTTCATTCATCAAGTTTGCTTCGGCCACTTCATCAGAATTCATTTCATACTCTGGAGTTCCCCAAGGATCGCTGTTGGGACCCTATCTCTTTTCACTCTTCATAAATGACCTTCCTGAGGCTCTACAATGCGACTCACTTCTGTTTGCTGATGATGTGAAACTGTTTTCCATCGTATCCACTGAAGAGGACTGCCTACGAATCCAGGAAGATCTTTGTGCGATCGACCGCTGGTGCGAAGAGAACAAAATGAAACTCAACACTAAGAAATGCCAAGTGATGACCTTCCATCGGAATCTCTCCCCCGTTGTGTCCATGAGTACAATATACGCAGGGAGCCCTTAACTCGTGTACTGCAGGTAAAAGATCTTGGTATTTACATTAGTACCTTCACTGAATCCTGAGTTGCATGTGCGAAACATTTGCAGCAGAGCAAACAAAATGCTTGGATTTGTCTCCCGATTCTCAAAAGGCTTAAGTGACACGGCTTTTAAAAACGTTGTATTGTGCTTTGGTACGCCAAATCCTTGAATATGGCTCTCCAGTGTGGAACCCCCACCAGAAGTTTCTCATAGATGAACTAGAGACTATTCAAAGAAGATTTATTCGAATAGTGGGTTGTCAGGAGTGGTGTCTTCTCTATCGTCAGGTTCCCATCGGGGGAAGTGTCTCGTGATCTGGGACTCCTGACTCTTGCGGATCGCAGATTCTCCGCTGACGTTGTACTGCTGTCAAAGATCCTTAACGGCAAGATCGACTGTCCCGATATGCTGAGCCAGATCCTCTTCAGGGACCCCTTCAGCCACTCGCTCCAGAGACCTGTTCGCTAGGCAGCAACATCGCACCAACTACGCAGCAAACGATACGATGTACCGACTTCAGAGTTTCTGGTAATAAACGTCGCCGACATCGTTGACTTTTTTGTGGACAGTATACCAGTGCTCAAGAGGAAGATCGCCGATCTGCATGAGTTATCTGCCTAGGAGTTGCACAATGAGGGAAGACATTCGTTCTTACACTTTATCTGTACGTCTCTCATTGCTGTTATTTATATATTTGTGTCTTGTTATTTCTTGTCTAATCTTGTTTATTCTCATTGTTTCGTGCTAATTTATTGCTGTTATTGTTCGTTGTTTTCCATAGTTCAAATCACGGTACACTAATAATTAATTACGTTATTGTCATTCATAGTTTATATCCGTTTCGTCACTTAAATAGTTTATTAATCGTTATTGCTCTATTTTGTTACTGTGGTTGTTTACTTTCATTGTTTAATATTATGTTCAAAACTGTAAAAATGGAGATTGTCCGTTGAAATGTAAAATAAAAAAAAAAAATAAATAAAAATAAAAAATAACAATCGGTCTGTAATTCGATGCAATGGTACTATTGCCAGATTTGAATATGGGAACTATGTATCCTGTCTTTAAGCAGTCTGGAAAAATACCTTTAGAGAAGAATATGTTGAAATAAATATATAAATGAGGAGAAATCACCACACTGCAATATTTAAGCACCGATGGAGGAATGGAGTCAGGACCTGCCCCTTTGCTTGGATCTAGCTGGCTAAGCTTACGCTCAATGGCCTCAACTGAAAGGCACCAGGTTGTTAAGACTTTGAACTCTCGAGGATGGTAGACAGGAGGATCATCGTGAGTTTTACTAAAAATGGTAGCGAAGTAGCTGGCGAAAACACGACAAATTTCTTCAGGATCTTCCGCAACCGATTCCTCATGACGAATCATCTTGGGTATGTTCGATGTTTTCCTCTGTTGACTGACATAGCTCCAAAAACTTTTAGGGTTGTTCGACACTGAATCATTGATTTTATAATTTTATATCATCTTTACTCAGGCATACTTTGTCATAAAGTATTAACATTTTCAGATAGTTTATATGCAAGTTTTCTGAACTAAGTAAACACAACAAACACGTATTTAAATAAAATAAATAAATGATTTTTGTTTTAAAAGACAATAAAAAAACTATTTTATACAAAGAAACTTACATAATCTCAGTTTTAAAACGATAACAACTTCAAGAACACTCAATAATACAACTAGACCCTTTTTTCCCTTCCCTAGGATAGAGGTATTTTTAAATACATGATTAATAAACATCCCAGTTATTTTTAGCTTCACGATATTCTTGTTGGCAATTTAAAAAAAATCTCAAATGTTGGTTTATTTATCACTTAAATATTAAAAACTGTAAATATTAAAAACTATAAATATTAAATACAAGAAAAAGTAGACAGTGATTAAATACAACCCAAAATAAGAATGTGCAAAACAATGTCTCCCTCGAATCACAAAATCCAAGGTAGTTTCACTACAACCCTTAAAATGAGTTACGTATTTTAAGTCTTTGTATATACTTATTACATCACATTATATTACATTATTATTTGTATAAATAATGTAAGATCAATAATTAGAAACGTCTTACTTCAGTTAGCTTTTGCAGCGCCTTCAAATATTGGAGCCGCAAGAAAATAACTACAGCAATGTACTTCTAAAGCGTTTACTGTTAGAACGGCGTTCCCCGCGTATACGACCAAACTTACAAATTTACTATCAAAGGTGGTTTTATATCTTAATTAATTTTCAAAAAATATTTCTTTAAATTGCTAGACATCTAAAAATTGTGTGCACACTTTTTCTATTGTTATATAATTAGTACAGTTTTTTCGTCTAATTAAACAACAAAAAGTTTTATAAATCATTAGGAATATTTTTTCCAGTAAAACATTAAAAATGTAGATACTTTACATTTAAAAGGCCAAGCTGTAACATTCTGTTGCTTTAATTCCTAATATTCGGATATACAGTAGTTGTTTTGAAAGAGCGCTCGCAAACACATGTATTCCATTTAACAAAACAATGAAATCTACTTGATAAACAGTTTTAGTATTTTAATTATCTAGTAATTATGTTTGCACTGGCTGTGGTTGTCCTGATACCGTCCCTAAATAAACACGGAGAGAGGTCGGAGGTGAAAGGGACGAGAAGGGGGAGGGGTGGGTTGTTGTGGACAAGGCGGCGGGTGAGGCGAGGGTGTCCCAGTTCGCACCATGGAACCAGAGCTTCATCTGATAGCGAGATGAATGACGGCCGTCGCCGCTAGCGTCCCTGTTTGTTATTATTCAAGAGGCCGACAAACACTTTTCAAGGATTAAATTGTTTTACATTCTTCTGCGTGAAATATAGTGGCGATTTCCGCCGTTCCCATGGGGCGCCCTCGTCCATTCACACGGTGGCGCGGTGTGTCAAGGGCGCTGCGGGGGCGCATTCCGCGGCCTGCGCCAATATTTGTGACCAGACGTCTTCATCCCGAGCCGGGGCGCCGGCAGGACCCGGCCTCAAATTGATTTAGAGCCGCTCCGCCCCTCACACCTCCGGCACACTGCGGCTCGCCGCCCCGTCATTACATCACATACCGACATCAATGGGCAAAGGGTTCTTGATCGGATAAACGGCCTGTTTTAGTGGCCCTTTTGTTTACAACGTTTAGCCGCTCAGCGCTCCCCTCATTAGATCCGTAACAAGGGGTCCTATCCAAACAGCGCGGCGATGAGGCGGCTAGGGACCGTGTCTACAACATTGACTCCACTACACCTGCTCAGGACACGGCTCTGTTTGTATGTAGAAGTGACTCCTAATCATTGACGTCCTCTCATTAGATCTGTAACGAGGGGTCCTATCCCAACAGCGCGGCAATGAGGCGGCTAGGGACCGTGTCTACAACATTGACTCCACTACACCTGCTCAGGACACGGCTCTGTTTGTATGTAGAAGTGACTCCTAATCATTGACGTCCTCTCATTAGATCTGTAACGAGGGGTCCTATCCCAACAGCGCGGCGATGAGGCGGCTAGGGACCGTGTCTACAACATTGACTCCACTGCACCTGCTCAGGACACGGCTCTGTTTGTACGTAGAAGTGACATCCTAATCATTGACGTCCTCTTATTGATTAATTTAAAACGCAAATTTAAAAAATATGGGTAGTTTTGTGAAAGAATTTCTAGTGGAATGGAAGAATTAGATCAATATCTACGATCAAATTCTATCAACAAAGAACTTATTTATTGACATTTTCAATCATCTCAAATCAATAATAGTGATTTCCCACTAATTTCTCGTTTGTTACTTCCTCATTTTTCAAAATGCTTGTTCTTCTCTCACCTTCACATAGGGTAGGAAACTATCTGGTCTTTCCATTAGCAAATTTTTATATTTTGATCATCTTTATCTAGATTGAGAACTTGGTAACCACCCACGGGTATCTGAGGAGTATATCTCTAAAGAATGTATATTTCTAGGAATAAACGCCACTTTGCATGCAACTACAAAGGATGTAGCTAAGCACAGCTAAACACTCGTTGGATAAGATGGAATAAGTATCCCTAGGATACCTTGTTAGTTGTCTTCAGCGATTTGTAGGACTGCTGAAACTGCAAACCAGAAGCTTTTCATTTCATACTTCCGGGAAGCACAGTAAACCTTTAAAAGAGAAAGAATGGCCAGATAATATAAAACATCCAGAGGATAGGGCGATAGGTTCCGAGTGAGGCATGACTAAATGTTGACTTACAAGTACACAGAACACCTTCCAAAGTTTACTCAATAATAAAAGTGCGAACCTTACATATGCTTTTAGATCAGAGTCCGCGGAAGCTGCGTTGCTATCTTCGACTTTTGAACAGTCTCCGAGCAAAAGCATTTGCAGAGAGTTTGCTTTTTTGATCGAAGTGATCCTGTAGTCTGGACAAACGTTTATACACAAAGACGTTAGAGTAGAAACCATAATACGTTAAACGACGTTCAAAGCATTGTATTGCATAACGCTCAGAACTCGTTTTTAGTAGGTTTCGGTAACATAGAGTGATAAAGATTTTTAAAGGTTTTTAATAGTTTCATGAAACTACATTTTTGGGATTACCATTTTAGTCTCTTTGCAGGCTCTCTAATGTTTTACGTGACACGTCGAAGGTTTATATCTAATAAGAGAAGAACATTATTACTAAATTAATATACAACACACATTCGCATAGAGAAACTGGGAATATTTGCTTTATAAAAAGTTTACAAAATCGTTAAAAATAAATGCATTCAAGTATGATAATTGAAAAAATAGGGATTTTCTGTTGAGTTAATTTATTTGAAATTCGTTAGAAAACGATTTCTATATCGCAAACATATTGTGCACAATAAAAGCTAATGTATCCAATATGAACGACGTAGTTCCACGTCATGATGTTACATTACGTTTTTAGCTTTCATCATGATTTTAGCTTACTAATGCATGATATATGACTAATTCCATTTCTTTATATCATAGAGCTCTATCGTATTACATCACAAATACGATCCCCTCTTACTACAAGAGCGTTTCCATTTAAGTTTACCATCTTGATAATACCTTGATCTCAAATATTCCGTATTGACCCATGCCCATAGTCGGCTACCGCGGTCCTGCCTGCCACTTGGACTACGCCAAATCGACACCCGCTGCTGAGGTTCCAACCGTAAACGAGGCAGGAGTCCCACTCCTGGTCCGATGATTTATGGCTTATTTTATGGCCAAACTTGTTCAGAATCCTTTCAACTGGCCGAAGAAAAATAAAACTGTAGCCAGCCTTGACATTAGCAGTCTTCGCTGTGCCTACAAAATGGAACACCGACACTGAGTTCAGCATGTATTGATCTCTTTGGTTCGTTCCTTTGATCTTACATTAATTATTTGCTGATTTTTTTTAAATTAAAAACTGCCAATTACATCTTTGGTCATATTACAAGTAAATGTGGATAAGGACTTATCAGGAGAACACTCCCTGATAAAAATATTTTGCACCAAGTTAGACAACGTATATTTTTGTAGACTGTTTCAAATACTTCACAAATACGTGACGTCTGAGTAATTTTATGTTAAAAATACGACTGCTGCTACCAACATTGATGTTAACATATATAAAATTGCGCTCTGCAAAAAAAGGAGAAATAATAATTCCGATCGCCAATATTTGTTGAAAAATTAATCCACCGCCTCCACTAGTAATTATTTAAAGGAATTTAATAGCACTTGATAACTCCGATCATACTCGTACAACAATGAGTTCGATGATGGTCCATGTCACTGGATGGGATTTGGGTAAGCGTTAGTAGACATTTTTAAGTTAATCGTATGGGTAAGCATAATGGCACGAGAAAATAGCAGAATAAATAAATTTGTGAGCAAACTAAGTACAATCATATTACATTTTGCACATTTCATGTGACATAGCAACACACGAACCATAACTATCTGAATTAAGAGAGCTATAAAGCTTGAAATTGTGCATGCAATCTCAGCAGAGCGTGTTACTTCACACATGGCGTGACGTACTGTTAACCTATGTTTATTTGCGTATCTTCCTACACATCCATTAATGTTTTACAATTGATATGAAAGACTAGTTACCATTTTGCATCTATCTATTATTAATTTTCAGACCTTACCGCATTTATTAGTAGCCTTTGATCAGTCCAATGTAACGTAATTAGCCTCATATTTCTGTTACGCAAAGTTTTAAGAAATGTTTTATTATTTTTAACTATTATAGATTTATAACATTTTTACAATGTAGTTAATCACGTATTTATTATTTAAATCTATGTATTGCAGAGTCTTAAATATAATTATATCGAAAAGTTAAATAAAATAAAAATGTTTAATCAACTTAAAAAACGCGATTCATAACAAAAATAATCCACTGAAAAAGTAAATGAGAGAATGTATGTCTTAAAAAATAGGCATATAAGCCGGTTAACGTAAAAGTAAAAAGTAAAGTAAAGATAATTTAGGACTAAGAGGGGACTAAGTTAGGACTCTGACACGACCTGGAGACCAACGGCTCAAAAGGTGACTTCCGAAACACCACCAATGGCCGGGCAGGCGATCTGCTTGCAAGGATATCCAAGCTGCAGTCACTCTCGACTTTACTTGATCCGGTTATCTTGCGATAACCGTGGTATGCGCTACACTGCGCCAATGGCACATTCGTGCGCTGAATATATAGGGATTACATATTGAACTGAGTGTGAAAGAACTGAGTTATATTCCATGAAGACGATATTTAACCACACACACTTTCAAGCTATTCTTTATAGTAGTAACATTTGATAAAGGTTTCATAACATACTTTACTTATTGGATGTTTAGATCGCTAAGCTGTACTTATTGAAGTGTGTGTACTTTATTATTCATTCTCTTGGTTGGTTCTGCGACGTAGCTTCTAATTAATTAATTAATCAATTAATTAATTGATTACTATATTATTCTGCTCAAAGTTACCTCCAAGTTTTAAATGCTATAGATAGAATAATTGAAGATTGAAAATTTAAATCATCTATAAAAAATCATTTTGTGTATGACTAATAGGAGAAATATACCAAGATGAAGAATAAATTATAAATATAGACGGATAATTTTAATCTAGAACCTATTTAAATACGATATTTATTCAATTCTCAATACACTTAACATATGCGAGTGTTAGGTGATTGCCAATATGTTACGTAGGACGGAACAGAAACCACAACTTAGTATCAGAAATTAACAAAGAAAAACATTAGTTTATTTGATCGTATCGATGGTAGCTAAACTCTTACTTCTATAAAATAGTGTTAACCAAATTAGCTACACACTGTGATGAACTCAACTCCAGTAATGAGTACATAAAGCACCCAGCATTAATTTGTTACCTCAATTTTATGTTTTATATTATGACACGTACTATGCTTTCTTGTCTCATATATTTTTAACTCAAACTGCCATGTTGAGTCAAACACTGTATGTATTTGATCATTTCCAATGATACTTATTCCTGTATTTTGATTTCATAAAACCCATACAGAACATATGCATTAATTATATTTGAGGGATTTAACTCATACAATTTGTACATCCAACTAGCTTTCTCTCTATTTAATGTAATGGTGTCTTAGGTGTCTGTATGTCTATGGTAATCGATCAAGTATAAAATATCGAACCGATTGTACTGACATTTCACATGGTCGTTCTTAAAGTCCCTGGTTAACATAAAGGCCTCTTCTTATTTCGAAAATCCCTCCGACTGGGTCCACTGGTCTCTAAACTTTCGAAAACGCCATATTGCTCTCTCTTTAGAGCAATTGAATTTCAGCAAACAGATATTATTACTTGAAAGAACCTGTTAAGTTAAATCAACCGTTCTGTGTAAACCAAGTATGCATTACTTGGTCAGTATCATAAAGCAGATATTAAAGGCATAGTTATTATATAACTTTTATTAACAATGTAGACTGTCACAAAATCCATCGTAGGTTTCTTAGACCTGTATATGAATATATAATTTCAATAAACATAGAATCGCAAAAAGGACTTACTCCGCCGGGACTCGAACCCGGATCTCTCACTTGCCGGGTGAATGTGCTACCATTACACCACAGAGCTCTCACTTATATATATTCTTTATCGTGGCAGAAAGGTAAACTCATTGGAAATATAATTCATTGGAACAATAAGTGCTCATATATGTGCAAAGTCTACGAAATTGCGTGTGAAGCCTCTGCTAACTGTTATTATTTTATATATCTTAATAACATAAGTGTGGTCATTATACTAGGAAAAGTGACATAGGTATTAATAAAGAAGCAAGTGCAGATTTATATGATCAAGAATTAACTTGTGAATCTGTTTTTACTAGACCTACAGTATACATTTAGAGTACGAATGATGGATGAAAATAGTGGAAGAATGAGTGGGACTTTGTTACTATCTAGGATATACTGCTATTCATATCAAGCACCATTAATCAACAGACCATGGCAACCAAGGGAATCCTGTAGTTTTAAAGTCCGAGTCCGACATTAAAAATTCCGGATTCCATGGCAATATTCGATGGTCAAATTTATCTTAAATCGTCAAGTTTTATCTCTTAATCATCCTTCTGTGACTTAAATACCTTTAAAAAGTGTATTATAGGTCGGAATTCATATTATAGGCCGTGTATTATAGGCCATCCAGAACAAATTAATAATTCATCCATCTTGAAATTATGATCTCAGGGTCCGCCCTCATTGTACCTACTCTAGATTTGCTTAGAGGGGCGCCTCATCTAGTAAAGTGATTACTAATAAACCTACATTTTACTGGTAAATTACAACTTGTAGGTTAGATTTTACCGGACATAATTACTTAATTTGGTACATGTTTGGAAATAGTACACGTGTTACAAACTTCTTAGGATTTATAACTAAGACTAATGAGGATGAAGGAAATTTAATATTGTTTTCTGCCATAGTTCAAACCAGTTTTCGTAGTTATCGCCGCACTTTGTGGTCAGGTCGAGCTATGAAACATCTGAAAACATTTCGGCCATAAAGTAGAGAAGCCGTTAGAAGTTTTTCTAATCTATTTTGAGATCGGGCTTGATAGATTGTTGACGTGTGAAGAACGCTGTTTCTTTCAACCCACATTTCCAGCGTTGCTATCTGTTGAGGGGACAAAGAGGGTCGGACACTTTGATGGCCGGTCTCACACCCCCTGGGCCACCACGACCACCCCCGGTAGTGGCTGCTGTACCACCCACTGCCCGTCAGCCACCTCTCTGCCGACATCCGCATAGCGCTACTCGCCCACCCGGGGCTCCCGTGACATTCTCACAAACCCATGGCTAGGTACAACTGTATAGGCCAAAGTTATATACATTTCTTACTTATACAATGTAACAACAAAATATTGGATTCGTTAAATATTAGTAAATATCTTTATATAGATGAGTACACCGTAAAATTGTATGAATAGCGGATACCAGCGATTATATTACCACTGTCTAATATTGATTAGTTCGTGCTTAGAAATGTATTGAATTGGAAGAATTTCTCTCAGAAATGTTATGAATTGATAGCGTAGTCCTGTTTATACTGCTATACACTTTATTGATATATATTATATCGATTGAGAGCGTAAACTCTACTGAGATCCGAGCTAAAACGCGACTTAAAGAATGTTGTGTCATATTTACGTTTCAACACGCTTCGAATATATGAGCACCCCCATTAATCAATTTATACGAATATTACATAAATTATGAAAATTGAAAGTTTTAGAACCAATCTGTATGGGATATACTATGTAAGATCTTAAGGGGCATTGTAATCTTCAATTATTAGTTTTATATCAACTGTTGTTTTTGGTTACTAGTGGGGGCTGAAATCTGAAATTTATGTCATGTGTGGACTATTTTCTGAAATTAGGGCAGAAATTGACAATTTAGAAGGAATAGGGTGTTAAATAGAAATATAATAATCATGGCTTCTATATAGGATATTGTCGTAAGGTCAAGATATCGAGTATTTTTCACTAACTATATTTTATAGCAAAAACAGTACCTAGTTAAAGTTTAACTTGGGTTGAAACCTGACGGTTAGTTGTAGATGTATTTCTGCAGCTAAGAACTTTACTAGAATAAATTAGATATTTTATACTTTGGGACTTGATAATACCCACCACTCAGAGAGCAAAAATATAGAAGTGGACGAACGAAATATAAATTTTCAGAACCATGTAATTGGAGAGTTCTAATAAAACTTTGATCAAACAGAGTTCAAAGACGGCGGATATCAAAAGGGTTTCAAAAACTTTCGAATTAACCTGCACGAATTTTAGATTTTAAATTTCAGCCTACACGAAATGGATTACTTATTTACTACCCACAGCTAATTTGACAACTAAGTTATGTAAATAGATAGCGCATAACGTTGTACTATTGCTGCCACTGGTTGGTGGATACAGAGAAATATAACAGAGAACGTTTTAGTGAACTCAAAGATGAAGATCATATGAATTTAATTCTGTGGAGTTGGATCATTAAAAGTACAACTGAGAAACGTGAAAGAGAAAAAAATCACAAATTTATAGATGAAATAGTAACTGTTTCCTCATTTTTATAATCTTTTATATGATTTAAAATAACTAAATCGATACTACATCATTGGATGCAGCACATGCTCTAATTATAAATTAAACGTTACCTTAATTATTTACGTAACGAGGTAGACGTCAAGAAGACGAATTTAAAATTTGTATAATCATTTTATGTGATGTGTGTCTGTGGGATATCATTAATTTCCCTTAAACTTCATTTATGGTTTTGTAGCGCAAACTAGTAGTGGATTGGCGAGGCTTCATAAATAAAAAGGGCTAACAAAGATGTATTTAGAATACTGATATATGCGCCAGTTCATGTAGGCCACCCCATAATACAAAGCAAATAGTAAGTCAGTAAAGAAATTATATGTATATCTGTCTGTAGTATATATCAAAGTTTTTTTTTTTAAATATATGTTTTATATTTTATAAATCAACTTGACTAAGAATAAAGATAAAATCTGAGATAAGGACAGTTATAAAACTTTTTGTATTGACAATTCCTGATTTATTAAATGCTTTAGAATATATCGGTGTTAAGAAAGAAGTTTTCGGTTGTGCTCCTGCTATAGGATATGAGGCTCTGGATCGTTGTTCCTTTTAAAGGTATGTAGTCGTAGGGAAGTTCCAAAGGAAGGCCTTGGGATCTGTCACACTTTACCATTCAGATACGTGTTCCCTGTGGTGCTCCAAACAACATTTAAATCAGTTATAATTATTGGAAATAGTCTCCATCTTCACTATATTTCATGTGCCATCAGGTGGATAAATATAATAAGAATACAATTAAACACCTTTACCGAAAAGTAATAAATCACTATTCAAATCAATAACTATTATCAACGAAACCCTAACTCTTCTCCCTTGTAGGTGGGACTGACTCGGAAACTCGAAAACTTATAGTATTGTCAGTAACTAGGATACGTCACTAGGGGTCTACAAGATCTTGAAACTTCATATTAATTGTTGCGTGTATGGTGGAGCCTTCGCAGTTATCGGTTATGGGTAATAGAACGAATTCCCACTTCAGCAATCCGTCTCATCTCTCTGCACCAAGCCTGGAAACTTAGGGCCTATAAGAGCTTCAAGCTTCATAATCGATCCTTATCTGTTTGCATCCAATCTTTACTGTTTTTGGTAATGGATAATAGGACAAATTCTCACTTCAGCAATCCATCTCCTCACACTGCACCAGGCCTGGAAACTTAGGACCTATAAGAGCTTCAGGCTTCATAATAGATCCTTATCTGTTTGCCTCCAAACTTCACTTTTTTCGGTTATAGATAATAGGAGGAATTCCCAATTCAGCAATCCATCTCGTCTCGTTGTATCAGGCCGGGATTCCAGGGGCCTACAAGAGCTTGAAACGTCATCGGAAATTCATATCTGGATAACATTATGTCAACCACTGCTTTGGGTCTCAGGGCACTTGAACACTTATCAAGTTGCGTAATTCGATGTGCTCCCCACGGCGTTGCTAATACAGATGCGCGCACCCAGGCATAGGATCAATTTCTTAATCTATTGAGGATTTTCTCATGTGGAGAAAAAGAATTAAATGTTAATATAAAGGTATATTATTAACATAATATGTTTTTAACAAATAAACACATCCTAAAACTAAAAATGAATAAATTCCATATCTAATATGCCCGGATAACAAATTTGATATTTTACCACAATAATAATTAAAAAATTATTAGTAATCCTATATTGTCAATAATCTAAATGAATACATACATTTTTAAGTATGAGGTATATATCTAAAATACATATTGTTAACGAGAATAATCCAAGGAGAAATATTTCCATACTTGAAAAACTGCAAAGAAACTAACTACTTACTTATATTTTTGTTATGTTTTCTACATTCTAAATCATCTGTAATTTTAACGATTATAAATGAATTGACGTTTAAAGAAGTTAAATAATTTTATATGGTTTCTGTTTTTATTATTTATCATTGTAGCATGGCATGAAAACTTTGAACTTCTTGTATGTTTGTATCTAAACTTTACAAATCTATTAAAAACATTTAAATAAGTATTAATAATTAAAACTCAAATTCCACACAACAAATAATGATTTTGCATTGGGTTTTTACAAGAATTAAAATAAAACTGAAGTGATTGAATTTTTTCGTGCTGACATTAATAACCCAGCGTGTAGTATCGTAATTGCATGTAAAACATAATGGAGTCAGCAAGCGTCGGTCGAAATGGCGCCTGAGGTCTGGTATTTCAGCTATTTCACCTGCAACAATGTTTCTAGAATCCCCGCTGATGAATGGTTCAACTGCCGATATGTATTACGAGGCCATTAATTTTAGACATCAATAACTTTAGGTTACCTAACAATGTATGCGAGACTAAAATGCCCACGTCTGAGAGTGAAATTAAAATAAATTATAAAATAGTTTATATTAATCATTCAACATTAAAAATTAATGTTCACACCTCGCGCACCTATTAGCGAATATTGATAATAACAAAGCTATTTATCATTTAATATTTTAAACATTAAAAAAACTCTGAATTGTAATCCAGGAAATCCACAAAACTTTGTTATTCTTTTAGTGATACTTTCCCGTATAATAAAACATCTGAACATACTAAACAAATATCAGTAAGGTTCCATATTAGTCCTATAGTCACTTCAATAACGTGTTTAACAATTTTTTCTTAACCAACATAGCAGCTGCCTTTACTTAACTTATCATCAAGTCTCTGCCAATCTTTGACTTGGAAACTTGAACTTAAGAACACAATACTTTTCTATTACATCTTCGCGCTATAAATCGAATTTAAAAATTACGTAATCGAAATCTTAGGTTTTGCTGATAATAGTGTATTGTTCATTAACTATTTCGTTATAGTCTTTTTTTACATCTGAAAATCACTAAGATCCCTGATGGTCTAAATATTTGTTTACATGATGATGTTTGTTGCTTGATCTCATGGCTAGCTTGGGTCTGCGGGAGTATAATGTGTCAAAGAACTCTATTTCATCATCTCATTAGGTAGTTAAAATAACAATCTACTGCATACAATGTACCTAATGCCTTGAAATGTTGCTTGCATATTTAAGTCACGTTATGCTCTCCAAGAAAATATTTTTCTTTCCATCAATCAATACCCAAAAGCCATTTCATGGAAATCACTTAAAAACAAAGGAATTTGTAAAATACATGAGATATTACTCACTGAACCATGAAATTCTTTAATGAGGATCATCGCATAATACCATTATACCTTTAAGCTCAGAACTTTATTTCTTGTAGAATAATGAAATAACACGAAGTGAAAAAACACAGATATTTGTGAACTCCAAGATCAGAACATTGGACTTACAAATAGAAATGTTCAATAGCAACTAAAAATCATGTTACTTTGTAGGTGCTCAATAAGTAGGGTTTGCGGTAAGACTCTACGGCTTCATCAATTATTTAAATATCTCAATTTAAATTTCTACATAGCACCGAAGGGAATATCATTTAATGGCAATAGTTTATCTCAGAAATCAAAGGGGCCACAACACACTTGTCCCACTGCACAACTTTGGAGCCTTGTTAATGTATAACATTAAGATTTTGTTATTTCAAATTTGGATTAGTTCCAAAGACGGTAATATCTTTCAGTCACATAAACTTCACTCAGGTATGCTCAGAATTACATACAGGTTTACTCACAGCGCAGTTGTTATTTGTTATGATGTTAGATTTAATGAAATACCAGAATATATCCAAAGTAGTGAAAGTCACTACTGTAGCAATATAACACCTCTAAAATATTTATAAAATCCTGAGGTAAGTATTAACAGCTCATTTACTCTGTTTCAAGAATATTATAAAATCCATAAAGGTGATAGTATGAAAATGGGATATCACCATTTTTGCAAACTTTTTAAAAGTCAGTTTATGTTTGCGGTAAGATGTTTGAAACTTCTGTGCTGAGCGCAAAGAGAATTTATCAAAAGACCCTAACGATCTATGCAAAGTGCCCTATTACATTCACATTCGTAACTTTTAAAAATGGGATGAGTTAAAAAATAATAAGTAATTTTTTAAAAAATATTTGTGGTGAAAAGCTGTTGAGAACACTATATTTTGCACTAGTTGACTCTAGGCTGCAGTATGCGATACAATGCTGGGGAGGAACTTTTAAATCTAAAATAACAAAAATACGTGTTATTCAAAACCATTTTTTTAAGAATAATTTTACAAAAACGGAAGCGTGAAAATTCTTTTCCCCTATACTGTCAGCTAAGATTATTACCTTTACAACATCTTTTTGTGTTTAAGGTGCTAAGGCTCTTCTATTTAAGAAGTGATAATACAGGCACAATCCATTTAATGTATAGAACGAGAAACTTAGTACAAAACTTTTTTAGAACGCCTAAAGTAAAGAAATCGTTGTTTAGACATTCTTTTAAATATGTTGGGCCGAAATACATTAATCAACTGCCTTCGTGAGTTAAAGACTGTAGCACAGTAAAATTGTTTAGTATTAAGTTGAAAAAATGGTTATTTTAAAATAGTAATATCAGTTTCTTAAACAATACTCTTGTATAATTATTTATTGTATGTTGGCTTATTTATTGGTTTCTCGTCGTTATATTTATTTTGTTAAACTGTAAATAGTATGTGTATTTATTTATTACCTCATTATTATATTATTTATTTGTATATGTGTATTATATTTATTTCTATATTTGTTGCTGTTAAATGTTTGTTTCCTGAATATAGTAACAAGACAAAGTTTTAATATCTAATCAATCGAAAGTACATTAGTCAAATAAGGCAATTTGTATTGATAAGATTAAGTACAGTGATTAGCAGGCGGCACGGAGTGAGCAGTCTATAAAGAAGAGTTTGGACTCTCGCTAATAAACATTATTTTTCTATTATTGCGCTGCCACACTACTGGATGAAGTGGCAGTGTATATTCCTAGAATTTAGATTGTTGTTAAACTGTATTTTAGTGGAGGAATAAACTCATTATTTCATTATTCATTTTCATTATTTCATTAAAGAAAGATGTTATCAAAAAATTAAAAACTAATCCAAAGCATCTTGTAATGAATTTGATTTTTCACAAAATTATGCTGTTTCTCGTTTAAATATGATCAGCTAGTTGCAAGAGACTGTTGGGGCTATATGCGTTTAACGTTCGCTTTTTAATGACGATGACTCATACTTTTATTGTTTTATAGAAAATAAAAATGCTAACAATACAATCTCGCTAGTTTCATTTTTGTAGAATCGGTAGATTCTTTAAAGAAATAGTTGCCTACATTTAAGCAAGTGATACTCAAGAGTCGAATCAGCAGAGGGTCAGAACATATGTTGAAGTTTTGTACAAGACTTAGTAAGGTTCATTCAGTGTAAACGATCCAGCTGTTCCCTGTAAGGGCGATTCTTTCACCCAGCGTGACAGGAATTTTGGCCTAGTTAGATCAAAAGTAAAGAAAAGAGAAGTCATTGCCACAGCTAAACCCTGGTTCGAGTAAATGGTCCAGGCTCGTTGCAATCCTTCCAATTTTCAAGTTTTTATGGACCGAGATCTTATTAAGGACTGGTGAAAATGGCTTGAGCCCTTTTTCTTTGAGTTGAAGAAATCTATTAGTAGACAGAAGTTTACCATCATCAAATGCGTAATGATATAGTATATAAGTAATGACACAGTTCTGTGTTAAGTAAATTATCTGCCCATATATATGCTATTTAAATTCTCGACAAATAATAGTATAATATCTCTCCAAGAAATTGTACTTGCTGTTTTCCCTTACAATAAACTGTCTGCTCATAAGATTTCGGACGTAAGAAGCCTTTTAAATTTCTATCTTGTTGTGTCTTTCTGAAATTCTCTGTTCAGCAGCGTCTACTGGAAACAACACTGTCACAGAGTGAAAGACAATATAATGCTGAGTCTCTCCAAACATTTATCATTGCCTTGTACTTGTTAGTATTAATTTTTTCAGCATATAATAATTTAGTGTGTATTAAAATATTGCTTTTTTTCTATAACTGCCATTTCCAATTAGCTTGACGAAAAAGGGTACATAATACAGCTTTACGTATTATTGTATTATACTTTACTGTATGACTATTTTGCTCGTGTCCATTACAATACAAAAATAAATCAAATATGAAATAACAAAAATGTACGTTAATTGTGTTTTTATAAACCAAATATCTCAAATTGACATTGTTAGTTACGTGCCCGTATCCCGGCAGTGTCCTAATTGATAATGCATTATATTCAAAACACAAGCAGCTATTTAGCTCTTTTTACTGGTTTTAGAAGTTATTAAGAAAGATTATTGAACAACTGTTCAATTTTTCCTTTTTCTAGTTAAAAATCCCAAAATTCAATGCCTCCAGTTCTCTTCTGTGAGTATACACACAGCGTGACGTATACCAAATCACATGCAGCTTCGTTAATTGTGAAGTTTTACAACAACAGGTATCAGTGTCTTTTTAAAACTTGTCAATAATCAATGAGTAGTGATAGTTTAGTTTAGATTTGTTTTTTAATAATAAAAATTCCAGACTTGTTTACTTGGCTCTGTATGCAGCATTAATTATAAAACTGATAGAATTATAAGATAGGATTTTCAAAACTTAAGTCACAACAGTCTTTTGCCAAATTTAGAATTTTAAATCAATTCTGTTAACCTTGCATGATGGTGTCTCAATCTCTTCTTGGTGTCAGTACACTTATTGACTGAAAAAATAAACAACAAACAAAATCAATGTGAAACATACGCAAAGTAATAAACTACTTAAACTGTTCCAGTGCGAAATAGTTTGTAATAATTATTATATTTTATTTCAAGTCAGGCTTTACTGGCAGTCAGCTATGGTTAGTATTGTAGAACAAGTACGTTTTATGGCATATACTAATATTTAAAAAAAAAAAACTAATGGGATAAGGACATGTCAAATGTAACTTATGATGTGTCACATTTTATTTCGATGTAGTTACTTTTAATTCTTAACCTAATCAAAATTTAATGTTCCATATCATTGGTGATAGATGGTTTGGACAGTAAAATGAAAGTTAGTTATATCAATTTAATTTTGATTTAATTATAACAAAATTTACTAGAAAAATCATACTTATATGAACAAACACGTAGAACTAATAGGATCCAAAAGAATGAACAAGTTCACGCGTTTTCCAAAATTAAGATAGGTTTGATGCGGTCCAGCCACTTTCACTCTTGAGCTGAAGCGTTCTGTGGCAGTCTGTGGCAGCCTTTGAGACCAGTGTGAATGGAACACGGAGACAACACAAAGTAGGGCAGCCACGACAGGCAGCCCTTCTATTTGTAGATGAAGGTCCCAGGATTTGTGGTCACTAATGGTCGGAGATGGTATCTGCAGTAGCGGTAAAACACAGTCGGACAACAGGAGGTGCTAATCCTGATAAGGCTCTCAGCCACTTCCGCCCCGGCCACCAGACACCTGAGGATTACAGGGCTGCAGGAGATCTTGTGCTCATTGTTGGAGGAGACTCTGAAGATATGTTTGTTAGTGTGCTAAATTTGTAGAGAACTGAATGCTAACGGTATCTCCTTGGACCAAACATCTGTGTGTTTTGGTGTGGAAGTACAAAAACTCAACCTACCCCAAAAGATATGAGTAACAAGCTGACCACTGGCAGATCACGTAGAAAATAAGGAATTTAAAATAAATATACTTAATAGATAGTATAAGTATGAACTATAAAATTGGATTTATCCTTTTTTTATTATATGTTGTAAGAAAACATACATTCGAGCTATAAGCTCCATCAGTTTTGATCCTTCTTCTATTAACTGAGAGTAGGCCTACTTCGTGCATTTATTTATTTAATACAACAAATAGCAACATACAATTTTTTTTAATCAGCACAAAAATTATTTTTATACCACAACCGCAACAGTCCACCAAAATATATAAATGCAATTTTAGGTTATATCATTCAAAATAAATACTAGTAAATAATAGTTCAAATATCATGAGGACGATTGGAAGATTAGGGAAAATAAAAATTATCAATATATCAGCATAGCAGTAACAGCTACAAGCAACTTAATAATAAACAACCATACACATGCAGTGGCTAAGATAATGATACTAACCCATAAAATATAAATAACAGAGGTGTAAACATTAGCCACATCTGTTAATATCAATGTAGAATCAACTGCCACAACAGCAACAAGCAGTATGCAACAATAGTAGGAGCCAACAATAACAATATTTAAAAACGAATATAATAGGTAACAAATAATAATAAGTAATACCAACGACTATAATGTAGGAGGGCGAATACAAAATTGAAGAAGGACACTTAAATTCACTTATGCACTGATGTGGATTTAGAAGCATTATTTATTCATATGCAATACAAACATGAGGTCGTTATACATGCTACCTAAGAAGGCACGTCCAAATTAAAAGCACAGCAAAGTAGATCCACAAGCTCAGCGTTTCAGATAACGGATAACTTCAGCCCTAACGTCTCCGTGGAAGAGGCTGCAGGTCAAACAGATCCTCAAATTCAGTCACATATGCATCAAAACCCCATAGAGAGCTTCTTCCCTAAGAGTCTGATGAGCCGTGTTTGTACTTATTGGGCATAGCTGAATGGCCATATTGATGTGGAGGCCAGATGTGGAACATTATTTTAGTAACGGATGTAGAATACAACCAGTAAATGAGGTTGAGTGGAAAATAGGTCCAAGCAAAGAGGGTGCTGTAGAAATTATATAAACTAAGTGCTCATAAGAGTAAGTCGTAATGACGTCCAGATCTCTCACTCCATAAAGCATCTTCAGTTTACACGGTCACCAATATAGCTCTTCATCCACTGAAAGAAAGGCCCGCATACACCATACACTCTCCAGCTTTGCGATTAGCTACCGTTGATTGACCCTGCCTAAGGCCAGATATATGCAATCAACTTAAAAACAGTCGTTGAAAGGTGACATGTTAAAAACCTGGATACTAGAAAGTTAGTGGATGAAGATCGACCCCGAAGAAATCCGTTTCATTTAATTTTTTGAATTAAACGTCATTGCAGGACAGAGCCATTTTGCACACAAATTATTTCCACCAAAATTGTACCGGGAGTTTTATTAATTTATTACTAAAGTTTTCTTTATACAAATTGAGTTAGTAATTTTATGGGTAGAACCCAGATCAAGGTTTGATATCAATAAAACATTTTCGAGGGGGAAATCTAGAAAATTGTTTGGTATAGGAGCGATATCAACAAAACAACCTACTGATTCCATAGTCCAAATCAAAGCTTTGTTGATATATAATCAATAGTCAGTTATTTATTGCGGAAAAAATTTGTATGACAAATTTAAAAAAATTCTAAAACTTATAAATACGTACCACTTCGCGTTTCCATTTAGACATACATCTGACCACTCATTCCGCATTAATTCATTGCCCATGGTTTCCACTTCGTTCGAGAGTCAGCCTTGTTATTGTGTGGTCTCCCAATCATACGACAGAAACTCGTTCCCATTATACTCATAAAATGCGTTTAACGTTAAATGAGTATTTGAAGTCATGAGGGTAGAGGCATTTCTTAATTCATTGGGCGATCTGTTTATAAAATTAATCCCTGCCTGTGGAGGCAAGCGTTCATATAACACCGTCCTGTGTCTCACAGTGTGGTACTTATATCTGCTTCTAGCTCGTACGAATGAATGTCTCGGTCCGTAGACAATTCACATTTAGGCATACAATATAACATCGTTTCCAAGATGTAGAGGCTAGACAGAAACATAAGTTGGAACCTCTTGAAAGTTGGTCTGCATGACTCTCTGAATTTCACTTTTGCAATGGTGCGAAGTGTGAACACTCTTGATAATTGATTATTTACACAGGCATCCCTCAACACCAACCTGTAAGTGAGGTGGGGATAAATAAAGTTATAATATATCATTATAAAAACTTGGCTTAGGCACTAATTTGGCTAGAGACCTCAAAACGTAAATGCCTTAGGCTAAATTTGGGAAAAACGTGATCACTGTGAACATTCCTTTTCAAACCTTGATCAAGGTAAATTCCAAGGAATTTCGAGGAGTAGTCTTCATCTAATATTTTATCCTAACATGGCTCTAAGGCCATACTCAAAGTCTATTGAGTTTAAATAAAAATTCATGCGATTTTGAAGGATTCTTTACATTCTTTACAAGGATGAGGCTGTACAAGTGTTGGGCACAACTGTTGATTGATGTCATTGAAAGAAATCAGAAAGAGAATAGGACAGAATGGCTCGTTGAGGGAGTTAGTAACTCATTTTCATAGAACTGGAAACATTATTAGAGGCAACACACAGTTCTTTTGTCTCTAACCCATTGATTGATTGATAACAAGTATGGAGGTAAGAGGTCACAGGGCTAGGATTGTAACAGTTTTCAACAACACTCTTCAGAGGGCTTTGCTAGTGAAGCTTGCTGAAATATTTTGCATTGTAGATAAAAATAATACAATTATTATTGTACGATGAATATTGCATGACCTTTACTGTTCAGTACAAGCAACGAAATCTTTCACTATACGGATATTTTTAATTGGAAAAGCAGAAAAGAATGCAATGAATGTATTTATTTTAGCATACCTGTGTTTTAAATTGAGGAAGAAGCAAAATAACCACTATTAAAAACTTCAATAAATTACTAAATCCTTTTTTTATCACTTATTAACATTTTTTAGTCAGTCAATGGCAAGTTTGGAAAAAATAAATTGTAATTACCCAATAATGTATCATAAATGGAAACTATAACTTTATACTGCTAGTGTGCATTATAATAAAAGTATATCTTACAAGAAGATTAGCAATAAATACATATAGGGCTATATTTAAACTTCAAGCCAGTTATTCCACAATTTAAACTAATTGTAAAAACCCAAAAAATGTTTGAATCAATTGTAGCCTACTAATGTAATGTGACTATTGGCATAGCAAGGTTCTTCATGGAGTACCAAACATTAATTAAAATAGCATTTCACTTTAACTTTTGTAGGACCATAAAACATATTTAGCAATGAGTTGTTCCGAATTTTTGGCATAATGAGATGCTAATCTTTTGAGGGCTTTGTAACAGTATTTATTATCTGTAGTAGTGTAAATCATTATAGAACCACAACTATGTAATGTGACCATGAAAATGTATGTCCAATTGGTTTCCAGAGCGGTAGAAGACTTCCAAATCGATCAATGAACTAAACAGCTCAGACCGTAACCTTCAGTGGCGAAACAGAACTGGACATAGCGTGAATGGGAGGAGTACCGTTGTCACAAGCCCATTGGCTACACCCTCCTCTCAACAAATATACAGCGGGGTGTTAGACGGCGACAAAGGCCTGCCAGCACCTGCCTATCATATCTGAAGTGCCTAGTTACCGCGCACGTCTTTATTTAGACCATTTCCGTGCCTTTGTCCTGTCGACAATAGGGGGATAATATATCTGTGCCGAAGCTCGGCGCTCGCCGCCCGTGCCACCCACCCTCTCTCACCTGCCCTGGACTTTTTGTATCGGGGGTATTTGTTTGTGAACCGATTTCTTCTGGAACGAAATGGTTCTCTCCGCCTCTGTTGCAATTCGTTAACAGCTCGGAACGAATCTGAGGACACCTTATTTGCTCTCCTAATAGAATGTGACCCGGAGGTGTTTTAACTCAACACTTTCTCACACAGGTCCCTCCTCGTGTATAGCCTCCTGTTGCCGCTCAATGGATGAACCTCTTCAGAGCCCTACACTTTAATTGAAAGTGCTATTACTACTGTAGCAATAGATTCTCTTGCACGACGTCTATTGCTCACGATTTGTTGTTTCGGACTTTACAAACCGAGAGTGTCACCGTTCGACGTCATCTCTCCTCCTATTGCGATATGGAAATACAATAGAAGTTATTTGTCTCGTAATAACTTCCTTTGTCCTTTAGCAGATGACACATAACCGAGGCACTTCTCCAATCATCAGGTATTCCCTGCATACTTTTTCTGTCCGATCCCGGACTCAATGTGAGGACGTCAGCAGCTGAAATATCCGCCATGTACCTGGGTGTGTAAAGTGTACGTGCACACCGTGGTTTCCTGTCATGCCTACTGACGAAACATTCTAGTGTTAACGGAAAGTCTGTGTATTTTACGCTTTCGCAACAGCCGTGTCATGCTACTTTGGGCAACAAACTGATAATTTTTATTTCCATCACTACAATAGTGGAAGAAAGTGTGAATATGCATATATAGCTAATGCTCTAATTTCCAAATATCTCAGCAAGTTGATATATCACACTAAGGTACCAGTTAAACAGAAAAACTAAAGCATTTTCATAGAGATCGACATCCGTCACAGAGAGCAACCCCATTTCAACCCTTATACGTAGTTATATCTCGGTGACCCATGAAGATAAAATTCGACACAAGCGTGCCTCATGACGTAAAAAGAAAAACAAGTGTATTTAAAAAAACACAAACTACACATAGGTGTTCAAATAAAGCTGCAATCATAGAAACAAATCTGTTCTTGTTTTTTTTAATTCTTAATATCCTGTTACGGTGACATTTGAAATACAACAAAACAATATATACTCTCAAAAGAACGTAAAGATCGTTCTTGAATTTCAATCAACAACAGGAGCTTAAATACAAGTAGGTTTGTCCCTAGAAGTATTATATTTTGTTTTTCAATTTCTCGCTGTCATAGAAAAGTGAAATTGGACACATATATGTATTTCTCTCCTCAACAGACTGCCGGCACCATAAATACTCGTACCTTAACTGAAAGTGGAATACAATTACCGAAAGTAGTCGATTTTTGTTATAAAAGTATAAACCGTATGTACGTACATACTTCATCAGGACAAAGCAAACACTACTATGGTTTCGGAAATACCTAAGACCAGTAGTAGATTAGTTTGAATAGTATGACTAGAAGTAGACTTTTTACCAAAAAAATACTCTCTAGGCGTTTCAACACTATATTTGGGTTTCAACAAACCATAGGGTTTTAAACAGGGTTGCTAGTTTGATATAAAAGCAATTCATGCAACCATGTTATACAGGGTTATCATAAAAGAACGATGCGGTTTCAAACATAGTTTAAGAAAACCCGAATTACTTACAGTAAATGTTGTTTATTAATCTAATTTGTCGTCTCAAACAGTTTTTTTACATAACTAATAAGTTTCAATACGTGCGCCCTTGGTCGCTCGTCAAATGTCCAAGTGCTACTCAACTTATCTCCAAACATCCGTTAACATTATTCGGTTATGGTTGTCTTTAAATCGTGCGTTTTAAGTGATTTAGGTCGTGAATGTTTTGTAAATAAACAACGCTTTTGATATCCCCCCCCCCCCACAGTAAAAAACCAAAAAGTGTCAGGTCTGGGCTCCTTTGAGGCCACAGTTTAGGTTCTTGCCGGCTTATCCATCAATCTCAAAATTTTCGTTCAAAGCGTCCGTGATCAATGCACTGAAGTGTGTGGGAGCACCTTCTTGTTGGGAATGAAATTGATGAATGTTTCGAGCCCATCTAGCTGAGGAAAGCAATAATTGATTAATATGTCAAGATACACAACTCTATTAATTTTCGTTTTTTTCAACAAAGAAGAAGGCCCTAACGCGATTTTTCATCACACCACACCAAAAATTAACTTAGGCGAATCACGTTGTTTCTCAATAATTAAGAGTGGGTTTTCAGAGCTCCATGTTCGTGATTGTGTCTGTTAACATATCCATCCACATGGAAAGCAGCTTCGTCTGTAAAAATTATATAATTTAAAATTGATTCGTTTTCACTTATTCTGTCCAATGTTTCAACAGCGAAATTGTAACGGTATACATAATTATTGGGTTTTAATTCCTGCAGTATCTGGATTTTATAAGCGTGTAATTAGAGTTTTGTATGTAAAACTCTGTGAACTGTAGTTTTCGGAATACGTAACTCAACGCATCGCCGAAGGACAGATATCTCAGGACTTCTAATTACTAATTGTTTATTTAGTTCAACCGTTTCGTCTGGTACACCTGGTCTGCCGGTTGATTACTGTTTCTTAACTGATCCAGTTTCTTGAAATTGTTTAAACCAACGTGTTATGTTATTTTTTTGTGGTGGATCTCTTCCAAATTCACATCGGAACGCACGTTGAACTAAAATTACGGATTTTAATTCAGCCTTGCTTTATCTTTATCTGAAAATATAGTAACTCACTAAACTCACCGTAACAACAATACAAGAACTTATTTTGAGGCTAGAACAGCTTATAAACAAACTTTTGGGTTGGAAGCTTTCAGAGATACCGTTATAACATCTAGAAATGTCCCTACTATCTTCCTACGAATTAATAAAACCGCACCATCTTTTTATAATAACCCTATATAATAAGTTTCTCTCATTGGGCAATGGCTAATACAAGGAATTGATAAATTGTTTGTTATAATGTAATTCTTCAAGTAATGTAGATAGAATTTAAAACAAAATATCATATATACAGTAAAACTATAAGTCACGCTTCTCTTCTCGTATGCAAAAATCTGACATTAAAATCTTAGTTCTTACTAGTACTACTAGATCTGTGTCATGACCATCATCTAAGTTTTCACGTGTATCTGTTTCTGGTTGACTGAAAATAAGTCCATAGCTAATCAAAAATAGTTCAAGATTTTAAAAGTGTTGTTGATTTAGTAGCGCGGTATAAATGGGAAAACTTAGATAACAGTCTGACTTTGTTTTTCAATTTTCATTGTTAAACAATTAATTATTAATGGGGAAATATTTAAATAACGCATAGAATTTTTTCAAACTATATTTTCAACTTCCCGAAAGATCTGATCTTTTACATTTAAGAAGATAAAGGAGAACATTTAGAAATTTCACTCAACCAGTTGTACACAGTGCTATCTAACACCCAGACCTAGTACTACCATTGGCAGTATCTAGCGACTAACTAGCCAATTTCTTAGAGAGGTCCAAGTTAATAAACTCAGTGTGATGCTTGGATTTGGATTGTTATAATTATGACCAATAACTATGGTTAGTTAGGTGTTTCAAATAGGTATGTTCCAAGTGATTTTGTGGTGCTAAATTGAGTTGGTGCCGTTTGGATGAAAGGTTGACCAAAGCGTGTTGAGACCCGTGAAATCTGACTACCGAACGGTCCTGTTCAGGGATACACACAGGCAGCTGGAGCTTACCGGTCAGGACATTGTCAGCAGGGTGACTCGGCCACCTCACCCCCGGTTCAGAAGTCGGCAGGTGAGGCGCGCAGTAGAGTCTGCTACCTCCCACAGCGGGCGGCTGGCGGCAGCACATCAGAACATCCCGCCCTTCGGTTAACACCACCCCCCGGGCCACTGCGACTTTATTAACAAGGGCTGAAGCGTTGGCACTTCCAGTCGTCCAGTCGTAGGTTAGGTTAGGGTCTAGGCTTATAATTGTCCGCCAGCAAAAACTTTTGGCTCTTGAAGTTATCTTCTGGCCATGAACAGATTTTGGACAGACGATTTCGAAAGTTAATAACAAACTAATAGAAAATCTACAATAATGGGAGCTAATCCTTCAATCTATGCAATACTAAGAACTACATTTCAAATTGTATAATTACTGATTTTTTGTGGCGGTAATAAACAAATTATATTTTTGTAAGTCCACCAAGCCGAAAATTTTCAGAAGTAAAACCAATCTAATGTGAATTAAATTAATGTGTCAAAGTTTTGTATACTTTTATTACTTTATAATATTTAAAACATTAAAATCAACTGTTATTTTCTTGGATGGTTGGTTTCTCAATTTGAAATTAGCTGAAAAAGCAAATTGTTCGATACCGAGCTTTTGTTTACGAGCTGACGCATGCGATGCGGTCAGCCAGCTTCGTTTGAGAAGGCGCCGCCGCGCCCGCCTGCAGTAAACTGTGATCTCTTTCCAATTTTAATATTACAACTTAAACAGCTTTCAAAAACCGTTGCAAAACCTTTGTAAATTACTTCATGAACTGTATAATGTGTCCATATACTATTGGGTTTAAAGATTCTACTTTGAGTGGATTATAGTTCCTGCTATTGTTCTCTTGTTTTTGCAGTTCTTTTAGTCATATTACAAATCAATTCGCATTTCCATTGTAAGGTTTAACTTGAGCAATAGGGGCAGTTTGGAGCTTTGCAAAAGTTCATGTTATGTTATTGACTTGTAAAAGTTTATTGCAGAACGATAGAATTTAGTGACAATACTTAGTATGCTCTGGTTAACACAGATTAGGAAACTAGTAATATCGAGTCAAAGTTAACAATGATATTTTATTAGCATAGCATATTAACCGAAAACACTTCAATCTTGACAAAACTTTTTGACCGTTGAAAGTAAAAACTTCGTCTTAGAATACTTGCTGCAGTGTGTGCAAAGAATGCACTCTACAAAATGTTGTTATGAAAATGTTATTATGAAATTTTTAAATTAATTACAGCATAATTCTTTACTGTATAATATCAACCAAGCAATCTTTGTCAATGTACTAAATTATGGTTATGTGGACCAGAGTTGGGACATAAAGTTGCCTAAACCAAGCAATGTCCTTGAAATTATGTTTTTAATTAACCGCAATTAGTTAGTTGTTCGGTTAAGCTCGTGCTTTGCCTAAGGTACTTTAACGTGAAGACCAACACTTAATTCAAATAAAGTTGAAGTTCAATTTTATAATTAACATTTAGGGAAGGTTTTATAAAATACAGCCGATAATTACAATACGTAATCACTTTGGTTGAAGGAATTTGGTTGAACATCAAATTATCCATCTGTAACGAACCAAAATCCATGTATACTTTCCAATAAATGTCCAAGACAATCAAACTGGTGCATGAATTTATTGCTATGTTCTTAATAAAATTGTCATTATAAGATTCTACACAATAATATAATTTACGATGTATGCTGAACACAAGCGAATCCTCTCCTGGATATTAACCGGAAAGCTTTGTTTGTTACTCCCCGTATCCATAAGGTAAAGGTAAACGGCTTTACATGATCATCTCTATTCACACAACAAAAACAAGTTTCAAAATAATAGCACTTTTCAGTATAAAAGAAAGCGATTGAGACTATTAGAAATGTCTCTATTTGCATAAATAATGTTCACATTTCTGGTCACATTTATAATGTTCAAGGAATTAGTTCTACCACTTCTATGTTAATGGTGTATAGAGACACAATCAAAACAGGAATTCATTACTTGGCAAAATTATTTTACAATTTAAGATTGAAAAAATGGGAATTACAACGAACTGCATTATTAAAAATTACCACGATATTAGTAATGTCATTTATTCATGCATTAGTAAAGTGGATTGCAATGGCTGGTGGGATTAAAATTGTTTGAAGCTTTCAGATGTCTATAAAATCTTACATAACCGAAAAACTGCATGTGTTTTGTGATACACGTTACTCCGTGAGGGTATTTTTTAAAAACTTCTTTAAAAATGGGCAAATTCGACTTTTTAATAGATTTTAGTTTAATATAGTTATTAATCAAACTGTCAAAACATATAGTTACATTTTAAATTTCGTTAAACATTGAATCTGGGGTCAAATGGTATTTCAAAATACTTGACAATTTTAAGCAATACGAGTTAGGTTATTTTTTGTCAGGATCCCGAAGACAAATGTTTAGGATAAAAATGTATTTAATATTATTTTGTTTATTTAAATTTTATATATTAAAATATGTTTAAATAATGACAATATAGGGACTCGGTTGAAAGTCAATGACAGAATTTATTGTTTTTTTAATCGAAACGAACGAACAGTGCTCTTAGGGAATGTACTGAGAGGCCGCCGGCAAAATTCGAGCAACTTTTTCGCCTACACTACTATGCCAGTGGGGCTATCCAGTATTTGGGCATTGTTAATTACAATACCGTTTCCCATTAAACCTAAAAGTAATAGTGCCAATTAAATTATTATGTTGCAACCCACCAGCAACATTGTTGCAATGTATGACTACATAAACATCCAACTAAAGTACCTGATTGTACGTTCTATTTTTGGGTTCATAGTAATTGGCGCGTGGTTGACTCATGTTCAACCATTGTAAATGTGGGTAATGACGTGGGTGAGTGTACAGGTGTACACTGATATGAGCAAGGCAACTCCCACACAACTATCACAAGAAAGGGACAGCCGTCGATAAGACTTACAACGCACAACATTTTCCTACATGGTGTAGCTTAATGTAAAATTAATTACCCCGTGTTTGGCTCTTGTAGATAGCTGTTATCAGCCGAGTCGTACCACACGACCTGCTGTTATCAAGTGGAAACAATGGTGACGTTTTCGCCAGCAAGAGCGTCACACATTAACACCGACGTCAGGTGTCCTTATCGAGGAAAGAATAGCTGGCCAGATCCGTTCCAATATTTTTTGTTAATTTAGAGATATTTTCTTCTTGTAGTGCCTAAGGACAATTTTAAACTTAAAATCCATACAAGGGTAGCTGATTTCAATGTCGAATTTAGCTCAAGTTCACCTTTCTTTTATTGCAGCGTCTGATATCTGACGCTGTCTCAGACTTGACTCCTGGAATCTGGGTAATGTTTATCTGAAGGGATCCAAAGATATTCGGCGAAGAAGAAGCTCCAAACGAAGAAGATTGTGCACTTGATGAGACAATGAGATTGCTTCAATACAGGGTGAGATATCAGACGCTGCAATAAAAGGAGGGTGAACTGTAGCTAAATTCAAAATTCAAATCAAATGAAACCTTCCTACCATGGCAACGTTATTTTATGTAGGAAGCTCATTGTTGAAGTTACTAATACCATACAAATAATATCGTTGTTTTCTTAAAAAAAAGTATGTTTCTTTTAGACTATTCAGATTATGAACTTTAAATAACTGAACGTTATTTTCTAACAGCCAATAACAGAAAGGCAAAATTTATATGCGTATAAATCATGTCTTTAAAATGAAGTACTATCTCCATTCATTATTAAAGTCTTTTAAATGAGCTTCCCTTGTGGTACAAGATTCTTTTCGAGTCTGTGGTGTGATACTATCCATGTTATAGTATTTATACCCATATTTGAATGATAAAACACGGAAATATATGCTAAATTTTCTATTATTTTGTCTAAAGAAATTTGGAATGTGTATATAATTGTAATCAGTATACCACTAAGGGGGTAATTACTGCAACCCGATTACTAGTGCTGCGTCACATTTCAAAACTAATATACCGGGTGTCTCACGAAGAGGCTTAAACGTTTGATTTTATATTACTTGCCCATTTATGCACCAAACGCTTTCAAACTCTACACAATTCATTAAATAGGTTTTAAAAATATTCTGTGAAAATTTCAGCTCTCTTGTTGAAACAAAATGGTGGCATGTTGAAAACCTAAACTTTAAAAACAAAATTTTTGATTTTGTACAATTATTTATTGTTATATTCTAGAGGAATAAAGCATTTCAAAAAAATTAGCCTTTTAAAAAAAAACCTACAATTACAGTCCACAATTATTCGAACTGTAATCCATCCACAGCAACACACTGATAACAGCTCTTAACAAATGAATCGTAAGCTCTTGCAAAGAAATTCTGCGGTATCCGGAGAAGTTTCTATAAATAAATACATAATTTATTGCGTAAAACATAGAAAAAATGTTATGGCAATCATCAAGTTTTTGTTTCTTAGCTAAATTTTCCATTCGTTCTAGCATCGGAAACCCTTCTCTACAATTGATTGTTTTAATTCCTCATCATTATTGAAGCTACGAGTATAAACTTGTTCCTTTTATTAACCCCATAGAAAGGAATAACACACAGTTAAATTTGGGGATCGGGGTGACCAATTTAAAAATTCACTTCCACGACCAATCCACGGCCATAAAGGTTGTCATTTAGTAATCGCTTGACAAGATTTGCGAAATGAGGAGGAGGACCATCTTGTTGGAAGATTGCTTGACCCATTTCTGGAACAGTAAAATGAGGCATGACTTGTTCATTTAAATTCTGTTCATACCTATTCCCAGTCACTGTACTGTCTGAAATGTCGTAAGATAGCACCATTACAACTGACACCTGTCCAAACAGTAATTCCTTTTGATTTGAGTCGAGTCTGTTCAAGAATGTGTGGATTACCGGTGTTTTAATAATTACAATTATGCCTATTTACAGCATCATTGCGGTAGAAAGTGGACTCATCTGAAAAAAACTATTTGAGTATGCCAATTAGGATCTAGCTCATGAAAGTCAATGATACGAGAACAAAATTCCACTCTCCTGTCCAGATCATTTTCAAGAAGACTATGGACTAGATGACTTTTGTAAAATTTAATTTTGTTTATCTTAATTACTCTCTGTACTGAAGACTTTGGAACACCAGTTTCAAGTTTAACCTTCCTTAGTGATTACGGTTTATCTGGAGAGCGGAGCATTGATGCGCATACTAGTACTTCTCATTCCTCATTTGATCCTCTAGAGTACTTTTTTAGGACACTTACAGTTTCGAACAAAAGAATTCGTTCACTTATTTATTGATGGATTGCTAGGTGGCTCAACTTGAAATTGTCTAATTGCTTCTGTAATGTTGCCAAAAGCAATAGCCCACACACAACACTTCACTTTTTATTCAACAAAAAAAGCCATTTCTCGAACTGCCAACATAAGGTTGCTCGAACATAAGTGAAATTATAATGGAGGAGAAGAGGTTATGTTTTTATAGCACAAGCAATATTCTTTAATCAAATAGCTTTTTTCAACAATGAGCGTTATTAAACAGATGTTCTTTAAAACTGCAACGCAGTAATCAAATCAGATAATTCAAAAAAATGAATTTTTATAGGAAGAAAAATGGCAATATGTTCCAATATGTCACCATTTTTTTTCCAAAATTGTTAGGGAGTTTTAATTTTTATGAATATTTTTAAACCCTACTTATTAATTGCGTAGAGTTTGAAAATGTTCGGTGCATTTAATGGGCAAGTAATATAAAATCAAACGTTTAAAACTTCTTCTGTACGTGCATTAAATAGAAAATTAAATATTAGACTATCCAAAACACCGAATAAACATGTGGCTTTGCTTTGTATTTTATGAGTAGTCAAACTTGTCACACTTAAAACAACCCGCCTAACACGGAAAAAAACGTTACGGTTAACAAGGGATTGTACTCACACTGCAGTACTTAAATGAGCATTTCGAGATCTAAACAGAACTGCTATAGAAAATAATAATGATTCAAAATTAGTCCAAAATTTCTAAATTGATATCGTTATTATTTTTAATAATTTGTAACAAATTATCTTGCTGATTTGTCATTTTGTTATGCTCAGAAATACGTCAACTTTCATGTCGATTAAAAACAATATAAATATGAAATACGGATCATGGACTGCAAACATCAATTTAAAAAAAATTAAAACCTACAACCACGTGAGTTAAAAAGGTTTTTTTAATTCTGTGAGTTATCGTGCCAATATTTTAAATAACAGCTGTTCCATTATAAGGCGTTGCTCCTCTTACTGAACTACTAGTAATTAAACTCAAGCAGTTACTTAAAAATTGTTAATTTATGAATCCTTAAGAACCATATGTGTATGAAATATGAATTTCGCATAGTTTAGTTTCTATAAATATCTCTGATTCATATCTAATTCTAATGCATGTATTGGATTATCCGATTTTTAAATGGTTGACACGGACAAAGATTGTTTTTTTAATATAATTTTATTTTTTATGTTCGCAATAAGATTTCAAGATTGGTATCTCAAATTTTGGTTTGATCAAATTGCTCTGAGTTTTATTGCCTTAGTGGTAAGCTATGTGAATGCAGTAAAAGCATCACTAGAATGAGAAGTGTTCAGGTAGAAACACTGATACACAGCCTGGTCAGTTTTTTGGAAAACTAGGATCGGTAGTACATGGGTGTCGGTGTTGACTCGTCCTATTCTAACAGAAAGGGGGCGCTGCCTTATCATCCCCTGAAATAGGCTAAGAATCCCCCATGGATGGGGGGCGTATTTATTCAGCATTTTTTTAATAAGGACATTTAATATATTATTTCTTATCTTTAAAGGCAGGATAACTAAGTTAATATAATAGTTATATAATAATTAGTTAATCGGCACGGTAATGTTTAGCAGCATATATGTGTTCAATATCGGAAAGCGTCAAAAATAAAAAATTCTATCTTGCAAACAACCTTAAAACTGTATAATTATTAACATCTTAAAAGAAACATATAGGATATAAACTATTATTAACATACAAGGACCAGCCTGTAAGGTATCCTATTGCTTTCCTTTTTAAGTACAGAAACAAATTCTTTATTACTGTCAAACATCGTATGCATTTGATTGCAAAGGCGTATTATATTAACATTTTAGAGTTATTTTATATTAAATGCGGTAATTTAAAGGGATAACAGTTTTCGTGTTCATGGAGTTGCTGTTACAGAATAAACATTATTTACAATGAATTTGGAGTTGTTTCTTTGAAGATTCAATTCACGAAATCTCTTAACTCCACTTCTATTTTGCTATTAACAGACGTACAGTATGAAGTACTCTTATATTGAATAAATATTTCCACAAAAGAAATAATGTGCCGTAACAGCAAAGTTCTCTATGTTACCTTACTAACTGTGTTAACTGGCAAACTTATTTCGATGAAAATAGATCCGCAAAACGATGTAACCAGCGGAATTAGAGTAAAAATTCCAAGTTGTCATCGGGGATTTATTTAAGTCATTTATTGAGTATATTGTTGCTAGCTTTAAACTGCTGTAGCAAAAGGTAACATTGGTGTAAAAAACATACAAGTCAAGTTAGTGCAGTTTAGTGGACTAAGTTAATAAATAATATATCTGTGATGTTATCTATATAAATAAAAATACAATTTTGTTTGTTTGTTAGAAAAGAACGGCTGTACTGATATGGCTACTATATTTTAAAGTGCTCTCAATAGTCCAAATAAATTTTGTTATGGAAAAATTAAAATATGTATAGCTCTCTCTAGTTTTTAATAAAACGGGAAATTTCAAATATTTCTTGAGATAGTAGCATACCGTAAACGGCAATAACACTTTATAGTATCATCTTACTTTTAGTATACATGGCGCATTTAGAATATTATAGATATTATCCAAACACTGATACAAAATTCAATTGAATGAACAAAATTGTGAATATAACTATTTAGGTACCCATAAGAAGGATTCCTGGATATTACGGCAACGAATATTTACTGCAGCTAGATAAATAAAAAATAAATAACCGAAGGGGATGTAGTACCCCCTGGAAAAAGCATCCTTCTGGACTCTGACGTCACGCATTTGTGGTGCTTATTCAGCGCATGGACACGGTCGGACATTTTCAATCTTTTATATTGCAAAAATTAAACATTGCGTTTCGAGATTAGAATACACCTAATTAATAATGTTTAAATAAAGTAAAAAATGTTTCGTCCATCCAACTGTTTCTGAATTTTAACATGTTTATAAAAGCTGTTAATATTTTTTATAAACTTTTAACAGCAATGTATTTTATTTACAAAATGTCAGGTATTTAAATTAAATGTATTTATTATTTTATTATTAAAATAAGTATTTTTTGTTTTTTTAAATTACGAAAAAAATTACATATCTTTATTTGGCATTTGATTTCAGTTGTTTGGTTAATTAATTAATTTGATATGAGGGCATTTAAAGTATTAACTATTATCTATAAAGATAGTACAACTTATAAAACGAGTTAATTTGCACAATAATGTTTAGCTGTATACTCGTATATGTTTTCAATATTGAATATATAAGCATACAGGAATAAAAAATGTAAAATAGGATAGCTATGAAAGAAAGTAATTCTTCTGATGGAAGCATGTAGGATATAAACTAATTTTGGCAAGCAATGTCTAGCCTGTAAGCTGTCCTATTGCCTAAAACCTCTGATATATTTTCTAAAAACCTTTCTAAGCATATAAATAAATTCCTTGTTACTGTGGACATTCTTTATGTTGCAAATGCCAGTTAAACTGACATTTCAGTTAATGTTTTATTTTAGATTAAATGCGGTAATATGACATGATAACAGCCTTTCGTGTTCATGGAGTTGCTGTCAGTAACAATTAACATGGAGTTGTCTCTGTGTACAACAAAATACACAAAATGTCTAAACTCCGCTACTATTTCGCCGTTAATAAATGCAGTACGAAGTAGTCCTATTTTAAAAACTGATTCCACGATAACTAATAATGTGCCAGTCAATTCTTCTACGTTGCCTATAAACTGTGTTAACTGGCAAGTTTACTTGGATGAAAGGAGATCCGCAAACAAGATAAACAGTAACATTTGATAAAACCTTCCATGTCATCACCAGAACGTCATTTGAGTAATTAATTGAGTATATTTTAGAGAAGAGACATAAATAATATGCAGCTTAAGTCAGTTCAGCTTACTTGACTAAACTAATAAATAGTTTACTGACGATTTTATATAAATAAATGAAAATAAATTGTTGTTTTTTTTTTGTACAAACGGCTGGACAGAAGTAGCTATATTTATCTTAAAAAGCTCGCAATTATTACTTTCTTTTTAAGAAGGAAAATTGAAATATGTATGAATTCAATGAAACAGGGAATTCCAAGCATTTCAAGGGATACTAGTGTACTGTAAACAGGAATGACAATGTTTAGTACTATCTGACTTTTAGTATATATGCGCCATTTAGTGTGTTATGGATATTATTTAAACATTGCTATACAATCAAATTCAATGAACACAATTGTGAATATATGCACGTAAGTTATTCATAATTGGGATTTCTGGACATCGTGGCACGGAGTATTTAGACTACAGTAGCTGAAGGAATAAAAAAAGAGTAACCGGACTATTATAATACCACACCCGTGTTAGTACACGATCCAATAAGACAATTGCATTCTCTACAATATTGGAGGATAAAACGCTCAGCGAGACTGTGGCCATTGCAAACAGAATCGAGGGGATACTTAATCAGGACATGGACACGGTTAAGGCGCTGAATAAGGGCCCCCTTATTCTAAGCACTGCCTAGTATTCAACCAACAACACAAGCAGATTTATCTTTTTGATATTTAATTTTATCGTACATATGAAACTGTGCGTTTTATTTAATTTAATTGACATTTAAAAACTCATACGTATTGAAACATAATAAATTTTATGTTTTATATTTAATTTCATAATTTTATTACTTTTCAAAAATTTGTTTTTATGGTATAAAACAAATGAAACATGAAAACTAGAAGGGTTTAAATTGTAATTGATTATAAACAGGAACAATTTTTCAGTACATCTGCCCTTAGGTAAATACTCGTAACTATGTGCAGTAAAAAACTAGATCATCATTCAAAAAATAAAATAGTCATAAGCACTATTGCGCGTAGAGTGGATCATCTGCACAATGGAGCAACTCTATTGACTCAACACTATACAAAAATCCGTAAAATTTTACTTACAAAAATATCTCAAGGTTACGTATTTCTACTGCTTACGTGCTAAATGTCCTCTTTAGAGTCATGCCTAACTATTCTTCAGAAGTAGAGGAAGATATAGAAACATAAAATACAAAATATCTCTTCCGGATGAGTCAGAAGAAAGGTATATTTTACGTGAGGCCGTCAACATGAAGGTGCATTATTAGTTTATAAACACAGCCTTGTGGTCAAAAACTGATGAATTAGACATTGGTAGTTAAGGGTTGCACATAGTAACCGCAGAGGTTCCATATTAACTAGTTCATATACAATTACATTATTTTGGTCGACTTCTGACAATTTTACCTGCAGCAGATTTATTTCTCCGGTAAAAGATAATATCCTCGATTATTCAACTTATTTTTTTCTAACAGTATGAATGAAAATTAGTGTTATATTACTAGCATTATATTATTGTTAATAGAGTTAATATTGGGTCTTCATATTAGATATTATCAATAATTACGTGTGTAAAAGTTTCTCTCCTATATGTGTTGTAGCTCCTTTTATAATGAGTAACCCAGTTTTAAAATGTGGATAATAGGTATTTTATTGTGATTGTTAATTACATTCAAAACACATTACTTCAGTTCAAAAAATCATGAAATGTTTCATTGAAATTAGAATGGAGCTTCCAATGGCCATGACTTATTTTATAAGTGTCATGCCATTTAGAAAAGATATGAAGGATATGTCTAAGACGTACCAGTTATTCTACAGGAAATTGCATGCGAAGGCGTGGGTAACAGCTATTAAAGATATAAAAGCCTTGAAACTGTGCACGTGCAGTTAATTTTTTTCTTAACATCGTTGCTTGTTATATTCGGTTGTCTGCCAAGTATGACATATACAGAGTAAAATAAACCTGTAAATATCGAGTATCAATGTAAATCAGTAAATGTCAATGTAAGGTTTTGAACTGTGAATACTTTTATTTGAGTTATGTTTAGTTTTTCAGTTGTTATTCCTATATTAATACAGAAATTTTTATGTATAGTGAATTTATTTTATGAAATTTCGTAAGAAATGAATGAAGAGATCGAACAAGTGTTTGGGTGTACAGGGCCGAGGGGTGGAATGTTACACACTCTAGGTGATGAATACTTTTACACGAGCAAATAGAAAAAATAAACTAGAACACGTGTATGGTGTATGGGCAAAAATTGTAAAAGCAACTCCTTTTTGTTTGCAGTTAACGAACCTTTTGTGAACACTACTGTGCGTCACATTAATTACACGTGGTCTGCTAACCCCGTGTATCTGGAAGTGTCAAACTTAACGACGAACATCCTGACAAGGTGTAAAACAGAGTTCACCCTCTCAGTGTAATCTGTAATGGAGACTGGAAAAAAGTAAGATCAATTTATAATAATTATAAATCTTAATTATTATACTTTAACTTAGGTGTACTTCTATTTTAAACCTAATCATATCGGAAATTATAATGACTAATACATTTGCTTATTACATTTTTATTTTCTTACCCTCATGCGAATTTATGTTACCATATGTTGTTTTAGGACATATTTATTTATTAAAATTTAGCCATGCGACCATCAGCTGTATATCCAATAAACAACTTATCTATGATGTTGTCATCTATAAAAGTATTATTGGTCCTCCTCCGTAGTCTAGTGGATATAGTCAAGGCTCTCTAACTGAGAGATCACGGGTTCAAATCCCGGGGAGGTCCAATCAGAGACGAATAATAGCCACAGTGACCAAAAACATGCCAGCATAGCCTAAGAGCTGAAGCTTAAAAGAAACAAAAGCATTATTGTCTGGATATTACTGTACGATTGAGCTTGTTTATTATTGTTAATATACAACAGTTAACCTAAAATCACTTTTATTTTATGTTCAAAATAGCAGTTTATTGCTATTAAATAAGAATTTTGTTACTGTCTGTCCAATTATCGTAAAGGCGTTCATTATTAATAAAGTTTTTACAATACTTCTATTACTTTTTTATTTATTACACAAAAAGTGACTTGGCAACAACATACGTTAATGTATTTAGAGTGCTTTAGATCAAAGAACTCGGATCTGAACACAATTGGCATAAGATACTCTGGAGGTGCCGTTTATTCGATTTGTGTATTGTGAGCTACTCGCTGAGAACCTCAAGGTCGAACGTGTTTTGTTACAGTAAATATGGGTGTATGTAGTGCTACATAATTTCAGTCATTAGATTTATGGTAAAATCCACCAAAAAATGAAATTATTGTAATATTTTAGTACAATTTTAATTTTAGTAAATTATGTAATATTTTAAATATAAAAGATAAGACCTTAAGATAAAACTTTCAAATAAAAAACACATACAAACCGTCAAAGGGGAAACTAAGCAATGGAGATTCATATTAATCTGTATATAAATGTGTTTGCCTTGACCTGAGCAATAATGCTCTTGAACTATGGTAATATATTTATTTTTACATGTTTTACCATGGCTTATTATAGTGCTTTTTTGTTAATTACGTTTGAATCAACTGATATGGATATAACTGAAGGCAATCAACTTCACGAGCATTACTGCCTTGCACCGACTCCTTTACAAACAAATAACACACGAAGATAGCGGATATTGACTAACATTGCAATTGTTTATGTAGCGTATTTTCCAGTATATTATTTAAACTAGCCTGTACAAATCAATGATCATTAGCCTTTGGAGGGTTACATTTTCACAGTACAAAATTTCCCCGAGTTTTTTTATTGAACCTCGCAAAATCCAAAACAAATAGGTAAATATTTCTAAAGTAATAATAGGTTGATATAAACTCTGAACATGTATATTTATTAAACATGCCGGATTTAAGCAATACCATTCCCTTTGCGTGGTTTTTAGAATAGTTTCAAATAAATTTTGGTGTAAAATAAAGTTTTATTTGAATGCATAGAACCCAGTCTTTAACAATGCATATTCGATGCATAATATTTTGTACAATATTTAAATAAATATTTGTTTTGAAATATTAGTATCAAATCATAGCAATACAATAAATATACCCATTAACAAATCCCAACATGGTTAGATGTTTATTGTTTTATTCAGTAGGGGGTGCTTATTCTTCACATCAACAAGGTATAGGCACTGATTTACTACCCCCACATTCAAGGGGGGTGCTAAATAAAGACGAGGGCACAGTCAAGGAGCTGAATTAGGACCCCCGTATTCTACAGGTACTGCGTTGATTTAGCACACCCTTTCGTGACGTAAATTTGAATTTTATGTTTTTTTACATCAATGTGGACAACGTGTTACAGTATTTTACAGCTAGTAACAATGAGTAAATCAAGCATACTATTTATATTATTCCGCTACAATAAACTTAATAAATTACTCAAATAACGCCCTGATTACAACATAACTGTTTCTCTAACCACTGGTTATATCATTTGCGGATCTCTTTTCAAGTAAGCTTGCCAGTTAAACACAGTTTATAGATAGTATTGAAGGGTTGTCTCTTAAGGCATATTATTACTTTTTGTTAAAATATTTTTTAATATAACAGTACTTCGTAATGCACGAAATAGTAGAGGTGTTGAGACATATCGTGAATTAAATATTCAAAGAAACGACTCCTAATTAGTTGTAACTAATGTTTATATCCGAGATAGCACTCCTTGAACACGAAATGCTGGTATTCCTTTACATTAACGCATTTAATATAAAATAATATTTTAAATACAATTTTTATTTCTATGCTTAGAAAAGTTTTCAGAATATATATTGGTTATTTTAGGCAATAGTACACCTTACAGGCTGGACTTTCCATGTCAAAATAGTTTATATCTTACGTGTAAATAATGTTTTGCAAACTGTCAGAAGGATTACTTTCGTATCTAAAGAATTTGAAATTTCCGAATTTTCATGTTTTCCGATATTAAAAACATATATGCAGCTAAACATTATAGCGCCAATTAGATTGTTTTATTAATCATACTAATGTATATAAGAATTAATATTTTAAATGCTCTTATAAAAAATAAATTAATCATAATGAAACAACTGAAATCAAAATGCGAAATACAAAGATACAATCTGGGTAATTTAGAAATAAAAATATATGATTTATTTAATTTAAAAAAATAAATTTATTTAATTTAAATGCGTATATTCTTTGTTTATTACTTAGGAATACTCCAATCCTCGAAACGCGTTGTTTTATCCTTATAAGTATAATGATTAAAAAATCCGAAAACCGGTTATCCTCGGTAAGATTGTTAGACACTGTGATTGGCTATTGCAGCAGCAATGTATTAGTCTTAAATATATGAAATAACAGGGAAATATTGAAACTGAGGGCGTATGTCCATGCGCTGAATAAGGACCCCCAGGTGTGACGTCAGAGCGCTTATTCCAAAGGGCACTAAGGCAGCGTTCTCATAAGCGAGCACAGCTAGCCCATGGCGTTTGCAAATAGAATCGAGAGGGTGATAAATCAGGGCATGAATACAGCCAAGGTTACCACCACAAATTGAAGTCACGAGCGAGGGGTGCTATGTCAAGGGGGTGCTAAATCAGGCGGACCTACAGAAACGTCTGCCATCCTCGTAACAATTAGGCTACAATCAGTTTGACTCCGACTATAACTGGTGACGAGTTGTTTCTTGTGGACAATCTCTCTATTTGTAAAATTAATGAAAAAATAGGTTATGTTTTCTCTCTGAAGACTTTATATTGGATATAGCTTTAGAAATCTTCTCTATAGTTATTTCCAAGTTATGTAATGACAGAGACTACCTTGATTTATTAGACAGACTGGTATTTGTGTATTTCAGAGTAAATAACTCCCAGACCTCGATTGATATTTACCTTTGTGCTAACGACCTGTAATTTGCTTGTATAGCTTACGATGTGGACGTGAGAATGCAGGTGTTGTGGACCTACTCAGTTAGATAATAACGAAATCTACAAAAATAAGAATTTAGTCACATTATTCCATAGTAATCTACTAATATCAAAGCGCAATTTACTGTTCCTACTTAATTTTTAATCAATACAAACCTCAACCCCTTTTAAATAGAATTTATATATTTAAAATAAACATATAAAATATAGATAAATCTAATCTGTATTTAAAGATTTGCAATGAAACAATAATTAGATATAGATGAATAAGATAGTCATAGTCACGCAGTCCTGGTGATGAATAAATCTCCCCTCTTTTATTCCTATAATATTTTTAATGTATGTTAAGACTTAAGGCACTTATAAGACAAGCAAGCAGTACGATTTGAAAAGTGGAATCTATCATCCTCCTTAGCTGTTTGAAACACTTAAAACATAAGATGACTACATCGCCATATGTTGATTTTTGGTGTGCATGTTAAACCTTATGAGTTAAATTTTTGTAACCTGAATAAAATTTATAATTTTACTTCTCAAAACGTAGAGTTCTATTTTTATAACATATGGTACCTATCCAAAATCCTGTTGTCCTTTCAAATTATTCACCGGTGTTGATCTTGGAGCTCGTTCGTCATTACATCTCTTTTGTACGATTGGCTTTAACAACGATGATTGTAAACACCAATTAAGTCTCTTCAGATTCGTTTAGAATTGCGGGCGAAATCGCAGCAGAAATATTTATCTAGACACATGCTAATTGGAACATAAAAAGTTCCGTTAATAGGATTTCGAACATTTGCCAACGTTATAGAGTCAGCTAATGTGTCCGAAAAGTATTCTAGGAGAACGATTACAGCTATAACAAAGAAACTAAATGCAACCCTTCTGAATGACATCCAGGAGGATGAAATCAACATATTTTCATAAATTTTAGAAAATATTTCTCAAAACTAGAGCTCCAGGTTCGAATCTGACAATATTAAATGTAAACCTTTAAAACATGGCACATTGTTTTGTAGCAACGAATTGGTACCGGTTTTTGCCACTTTTCAACCAATCTGCAACTTTGAACATTCATAACTCGGAGACTTTTAATTCAATTAAGACCAAATTTTTATGTCAGATATTTAAAAATGTAATGTTCTTGAGAGTAAAATTTTAAAATTATATATAAAGTATGTTTTATTAATTTACAGAGAACGTCCTCTGTAAATCCTGAGTCTACTCGCGTGAACGCGCAAACCGCCGGACTGCCGAGGCAACACCGCTCTGTGAGTAACACTTGTAGCAAACAATTTTAGTATTAATTCCGTTGGGCATATCCGTATTAAAATGATATTAATCCTAAAATAGTCATTATAAATCGTCTACGACATGAAATAATATAAATCAATAGGCACAAAGTATGGATCATTTCATCATCCATACGATGCTTGGATTGTCTTATGTTATCACGTCTGTAATGAAACATATATAGATATTATCGACGTCGTCCTGAACTGTCAACACAAATGTGAGTTGGTCCAAGACAGTGACGTCTACCAATACTAGAATAGAGGCAGGAACAATTTTCAGATTGTTGAACATAGAACGGCGGTATTTGAACAATTGCCGTCCAAAGTGCGCTAAATAAAACTGATATACAAACTTCCTGAGGGAATTAAACATCTCAATGATTCCAAGCAGTTCGAATCTCGGTTAAAACACCTCCTGGTGTCAAAGACGTCTTACTCCGTTGAAGATTTAGTGTTGAGTCGCTAGATGAAAATAATTGAGAAATAGAAATAACATTTCCAGTCCTGTTATACAATTGCATATGTATAGCAACGGACTAGTTGCTAATGAAGTGTTTACCTTAAGTATGCATGCAATTGTGTGATTGTTGGCGCAATAAAGATTATTATCTAGGAATCTGAAGTGACTTAATTGGTACTTACAAACATCGCTGTTAAAGCCAGTCGTACAAAAGAGACTTAATGCCGAAGAAGTTCTAAGGTCAATACCGGTGAACGATTTGAAAGGATAAAAGGATTTTGGATAATTACCATATATTATAAAAATAGAACTCTACGTTTTGAGAAGTGAAATTAAAAATATTTTATTCAGGTTAGAAAAAACTTAACTCATAAGGTTAAACATCCACAAAAAATCAACATTATGGCAATGTAATTATCTTATGTTAAGTCAACTAAGGAGAATGATAAATTCCATAAGACAAGTGATTAAGTATTTTGGAAAATCTAAGGTAGACACTCAAAAACAAATTAAGTTTGTCATTTATGAGGAAAGTATAAAATCCACTTGCCGTAATATTGTAATATATTTATAAATCTTATTATTTTAGAGTCACCGGAACTCTGTAGGATCTTCATTGCCAAATCCGGGTTGATATGAAGTATTGCACCACTGATGTCATCATTGATCACCGCAGCTGTCTATATTATCAGTTGGCGTCAAAGATAACTTGGCCCTCTATGACGTATACTCCCGCGTCAGGCGACTAAACATCGGACACCCGTTTGACGTTTCACCATCTGGCGTCACCGATGCCGTGATGAGCTGAAGTCAAATTGCACCAATTCTCTTGGAAGTTACTCTGGAATCGGAAAGATGAATTAGTTTCTTGTTTCATTCACAAAGTCAACTAAACTGTAACGTATACGACTCTAAGAAAATTAACATTTAAACAACCATTTTTAGTATTTCCTATCGTTTGTCTCAAGTTTAAGGTTATGCTTGCGTCAATATCGCAAACTCTGACCGCTACATCGCATGAGAACGTCGTTTCCTGTTTTTACCATTACCGAGATAACGCAGCCTGCTGGCCCATCCGGGAATTAGTTATCTGTCCCACCTGCCCATCTCTCTGAATCCTCCTGAACTCTGATCACTAGATCTGGCATTTTCTAAAATAGGAGGATACTATTTCATGTTTTGCATGCGTTCTTTTTGAAATTCATAAAACATATTTTCATACTCAATACGTCAAGCAATTGGTATTGTTGTCTTCATAAAATTCTGAAGTTTATTTATGTACCAACAAATATAAACTTGTCTTGTTATACATTAATATTATGAGGTTGAGCGACCAAATGTAACATTTGTAAACAAAAACTTCAAGTTTGGCAAAACAATTGAAGATAGCAAAATGTTTCTAAAATTGGTTTTTATAACTTCAAAATAAAACACGAATAAAAGCTTATACATTAACTATTATTTTCCCAAATTGTGAAAGGCTGTCAACTTTAAAGTGTACGAGTGTCGAAAGTGTAAGTGTAATAACTGTAATATTGCGTCTGAATCAGTAAATAATTGAGTTAAAACGGTGCACTGTTTAATAATATACATTAATATTGCGGAAATAGTGGTGAAATACAATAATGTATAGCCAATTCAAACTACATTTTTTACTAAGTGAATACACGCGGATAAGTTTATTTATTTATTTATTCATCAACGGTATCCACCATTTTTACAATAATAATTAATAATATTTGAATAACACAATACAATATAGGCATACTAATACTATATGAATACACAATAATATATGCATTAAGTATGTGGACAACAACTAAGACAAAAAAAGTCAGGAGCTGGTAAGCAAAACAGCAAGTGTAACAAGACTAGTGTCCAGACAAGAAAAGAGGGCAACAATCAAAAATAAAACTAGAACGACTACAACAGTAAAATTTTTAAAGCAATAACAAGGAATAAACTTGAAACAAACTATAACAATATGATAAAAATTTTAAAAATAACAAAATTAAATTTCCTAAAGAAATAACAAAAGGTAAACCTAGAACAAACTTCAACAACCAAGACAATAACAAACACACAATGAGTTAGGCATACATAAAGTAACAAAAGAGTGCAAAAAAAAAGTTACAAAGTGCAAAAAGTTACAATACATTTCTCGGATAGTTACTCTACCAATAAAAGTCTCTCAACCAAGAGAAAGCTTTAGAATGGTTACTATCCACGCTGTACAAAATCACAACATATGCAATTTTATAAACATGCATTATCAGAGAAAATTTTTATTATTCTTTTGCGTTATCGAAAATTAATGCAAAATTTAAGGCATGTAGCCCAGGTGGCAGAAAGCGCTCTTACTGTTAAGGAAGTTTACTGTAATTATCATATCTAACAATGTTTGGAATGGTTTAGTTATTTGAAACGTATTAGTATAACATTATATACATGTATGTCTTCATTCAGAATGTAATTACATAAATGTGCTCAACTTAACACAAGCAAGACTGAGTGAGATTAGAATTGAGAGGCTGGAGGGGTAAGGCTGGGTAAGAGGACTGCCGTTGGTGGGGGAAAGGCGAGTGCGCTCCTGCTCGTGCATCACGAGCAGCGAGGTAAGAAGCAGAATGAAAATCCGAAGGCGCGCTGTGTATTATTAAAAATTAACTCAGATTCCATATAATTGCGCTTGGTACGATAAAAAAAGTTTTACATATCATTCTCCCAGAGGGAGTAACGTATTTTTAATTAAAAATATGTAAAATAAATATTTTTCCGTAACATTTTAACTATTGTGGAAACATTAATAAATTATGTTTTTTTTTTCAAAGTAATAAAATATGTCAATCCTTCCAATCATATTTTACAGACTTACTGTATACATTTGAAATCCTTGTCATCAGACGTTTTCTATTGGTCCTGATTATAATTATAAAAAGACCCAAAATGACTACTACTTGAATTGTATCATGTTTCGTGAAGTGACCCAAAACGTTTTTGTTCTTTTCCTACCTTCAGGAAGGGGTCTTCAAGGGAATCTTGAAGGATTGTGACTACTATATTTTAAAAAATCTACTCAACCCAAAATCGATTGAACCACCTTAAGAGTTGGCTCTTGATTTCAGCCATTATTAATTAAGTAAAGAATAATAAATTCCAAAAACTTTGACGACAATTGTTTGATCGTAGAGTAATGAGAAATTTATGATTATAAAGGTAGGCCTATATCTACTACTCATCCGTTTTCTAATTTTGGTTATATATTTATTGGGTACTCAGAAGTCGTTGTACTCCATCGTTTAAATATCTTCCTTGAGACATCTTTCCACATAGTACATTTACATATTTGTAAATTGTATTAGATTTAATGGCAGAATAATAAAAGTTCCGATGAGCTAGTCAGGGTAATACGTACAACGCAAGACTGCGTTAAAGTCAAATCTTGTTACCGAATATACACTTTCCATTCTATAATAGTTATTCTTTTTAGTCTATAAAAATATCTCACATGCTAAAATCCCATATGATTTTACTCACTTTGCTTACACATGTAAGACCAATGTTAAAATATTCAGTAACGCTCAGCCAAATCTCATAAAGTTACATACGTCATACTTGAAACAATGTTACCTATATCGAAATGAACCTTCATGCGAACTTTCTAGTGTATAGGTTAGTTCTTTTTCGAAATATCGTACAGACAGTCCTTTGAGTGAAATGCTTTGCTAATGCTCAGCTAATAATTCTGCCACTAAATAAGTAGAGAAGGCAACATACAGAAAACATTTTCATATATACTGTAATAGTAAAATTTTCTTTACAAAGCATGAAAATACCATAGAGACATTCAGTACACTACCATAGCTATAGTTCTCTCATGTATAGTAATTAATTATTTGTAATACTGGTATAGTTTGAATTATTAAACATCACTATTAGTAACGAATGTATTACTGAGAAAATAACATAATTATTGGCATCAGCCATCGTTATGTGGTACAATAAAACGTAAAAAATGATGTTTCGAGAATTGATATCTGCCCACTTGTTAGTTGTCTGCCACTAATACATAAGAAATAACATTCTAAGGCCTGTCATATAACTTTAAATAGCGATCAGTAACACCCTTAAAACAAAATGTAATAATAATGCATATGTTTATCTTAATAGTTTTTTAGACCACAAAATTGTCATAACTATTAATAGGAAGGTTGTCACTACCATCCGACCGGTCTACCGGCGCTCATTGACTACCCCTAAAAATAACAATAGGTATATTATGTATCACATTAGAGAATGATTTCTAACAATCGAAACAGATTAATAAAATTGAAAAAATATGGTTTAACAGTTTGTTTTGGTTTCAATGGATGCAGATCCAGAGTAGGTATTAGGGTTGTCTGTCTGTCTACACAAAATAGTAAACAAATATTATCCTCACAAGACAAACAGAGCTGTTACTACTGAACATTTCTGAATGAGAGAACGAACACTTTCATTCCATTGACTGGCTCGGGAGTTCTTCCATGTCTTTCCCAGAAGGTCACCTCCTGGTAGTCTAGTGAAATAATGAAAAATTATAGAACTCGGTAAAGCTGCGTTGCCTATTAAATAAAAGAACTTTGTAAACAATTACAGTTTAATAATTTGTGGAATACTTGGTTTTAAAGTAGCTCCTTCACTAACATTGATTTTCCTCCAACGCAGAGACAATTAAGAAATCCGATGTTTCCAACACCACTGACTACGCTTGTCCCTCGCGGAACACTTCACCAGAGCGGTATTTCACACACAAAAACATTCCTCGTTTTGTTCCATGCCCAAATAAAGCTGCCAAAAGAGTCAAAAAGCGGCTCCTTTGTAACGGTACATATCGCAATTTTCAACGAGACGGACGTCAGGCCTAGAGAAACCCTTGCGTTTGTGATCGTCGCCGCTTATAATCTCCATATTTTGTGTGGGTGCGGGGTGGTCGGCTCTCTCCGGTCAGCATACCATATACCATTCCCTCGAGGCCGTAAATTGACGGTAGCCGAAATGTTGTAAATCAGCTGCCAACTCCAAAGTCCGAGTGGACAATACCTGTCTACCGCCCGCCTTTGACTCGGCCGACGACGTTGACAAGACAGTAGGGTCTAATGGCCTGAATTCATACAGGCCGTTCCACCCCGACACAACGGATTCCAACAAACAAACAACACAGAACAACAACGCTGGAAATTTTTGTAAGTTTTGAGACGTATTAACCTATTGTTTTGACGTTTTCGGGCTAATGAGCGAAGACACCCATACTGATTGAGTCTGAAGCATTTTGACCTTGAAGCAATACGTGCTGTTTAGCAGCTACAGTCTACGTAATCCGGGCTATCGTCAAATTTAATCTAATCTTGTCTGGAACACAGGAATGTAAAGGTATTTGCGTCGAGGTGGTGTCTATTGATCTCAGAGTTTACTTTTTCAGTTACTGGATTTAATAAGTCGGCCTTTTTGGAGATTGATAACTGGGATATGAGTGATAATAATTCACAGTGTAGAATTAAACAATAATCAGAGCTGCAGGAGGTGCTAAGGTTCAGGTCGTCTCAGAGCGCAGTATTCTTTAAAATTCCTTCACGGCCAGCCTGTCTGCAAGAACCAACACGAAGTTTCTCCGAAACAACAATAAAAATAACTCATCTTACACATTTAAATTCTTAAATTTTGTCAACCTCACTATGGAGATCCAACTTAATTCAATAAATAATGAATTACCGATAATTCGCATCCGTCTGTATAAATGAGCTTTAACGCTACTGGCTGAAGCAACCGGCCAATATGACAAGGATGATAAAACGGCTTCTTTGTCAGAAGATACCAGCTTTTTGATAATTACACGCGATCTTATTTATACATAACGTAGCTATGTTGGGACGTGTTGATGTTAATGTTGAGTCTAGCTTCAGTTCATTTTCCTCTTAGTGCACCATCTAGAATCTGACGCTGTCAAAGACTTTGACTCCTGGAATCTGGAGTCATGTTCGTCTAAAGGGATAAAAAATAGTCGGCGACGGATAAGTGCACTGTTTACATAATTTCGACCTCGTTCATGAAACCTGGACTGCAAACTGTATTGTAATCTGAGTGAAGAGGTATTCTCATCATCTCATCGGGTGCACTAAGTGATAGGCGAACTGGAGCTAAACTCCAGATTCACATTAAATAAACCCTTCCCAACAAAGCTACGTTATGTATAGAAAACTCGGTGGCGCCATCTTACTTAGCGATCGTGTCTAAAACATCCTAGTGCACCTGGTGAAACAATGAAAATACCTCTTCACATTGTTGTTTTGTGATTATTTGTTAGGTTTCATTAACTGTATTAGGATAATAGTAGGGAATTGCATTTTTATTTTTGTGCCATTTTATTGAACGTTCCACTACGGCTGATATTCACCAGGCGTTCAGTGCGAGAAATGTGCACTAATTCGTGTAGATAAGAAGTGTTTTCATTCTCCAAAATACATTAAATATCGTAAACTCCAGGCATACGTAGCGGAATCCTTCATTTCCTTCACTGGCCAAAACGGTTTTTAATTTTTAAGTAGGTTTTGAATACAGTGTTGATATTATGTCACCTGAAATCCTATCTAATTTATCAATCAATATTGGATGTTAGAAAAACCAGTTTTGCACATTTTCATTCATTGCACTTTTCATTCTGACTTTTAGTATATCTAAATGTAGCTTGTTACGTACTAAGGTTTAAGTATTGCATAACTATAAATATATAATTTTTTATATGAGCACGAATTAATTTACGTAAGTTGGACAGACGTAGAAAATTTTGTGAAATTAAAAAAAGTTATTTTATTATCACGCTTACAGTTATATTTTGATCATATCGCGTTAATTGTTTTTGGCTGATAAAACTATATCACTTTTTACAAGTAATATTAGAGCCTATTTGATTAAAGATTTTTAAACAATGATAAATTCTTTGTTTTCACTCTGAGATTGCAACTGAAAACGAATTGTAATACTAAAAGTTAATAAAACATTTAATTGGTCTTGTGCAGAAAAAAGTGTCTTAAAATCTTGAAATATTTTCGTTTAAGATTATAATATAATAAAGCAAAGGTTATGTTTCAACACAACCACCTCTATACTATACAATAATACCACCAAACGATGCAGTGTCTAACCTTTGATAGCGAATGGGTCGATGTAACAGATCTTGAGATGCAGTCCTATAATATTAATTTAGAATATCATTAAATATAGTATTTACAACAACTCATATCTTAAATTTTTACCCTACAACATATAAAAATCAGATATGTGTAAAAACAATATTGTTAGTGAACCATTTAATGTATTTTTATAGGTACATAAATTATTTGTGGCAGAATGAATAAAACCTCATTTATTATTTTTTAATTCCAGACAAGGTGTTGCCACCGGTCAAGCTATTAAGCTTATTTTACATGCAAATGAAATGCAATACTCTTTTGAAAATAAAAGAAGAATATAAGAACACTTTGTGTTCTTCTGAAGTTCTTAATAAATTTAATTCGACCAGATTTGCTAGTAGCAGAAAAATTAGCGGTTTTAAATTAGTAAGTTGAAGTTGAAATTCCAGGGCATGAATTCATGTGGTATCCCGATACGCAATGATGCCGTCATCAGAACTACGTTTTAGTAACAAATAACCGTTAATCGATTTGTTGTCCTAACTTTAAATATAACTGAGAAAGTGTTCTCTTGACTCATCAGTCACAAATATTATGATGAGTGAATCAGTAGTTTACTATCTTACTATTATTTACCCGCAGCTTTGCACGGGTTGTCCTATTGAATAACAGGTACGTCATCGGCAACTACTTTTTAAATGGTTTAATAAAAATTTCTGAAAATAAGTAATGGTCACTGGAAGATACTCCAGTTTTCTGATTCACTTAAGAATTATTGTACTTAAAAGTTCAAAGGACAATCTATTAGTTTCTGAATTTGGAGCGTGAAACAGCTTTTAATGAGTACCAATGAAATACAACAAATTTCTTTACAACATTCCTTAATATTAAAATGAACAGTTCTAACAAATTTTAGAAACGCTTGAAAAATGTTAGCCCAGGGTGGAGAAATATTGAATACGTAGTAATGTTAGTGAAAGCACTTGTGATGTTGCTGTGGATCTTATTTTAGTTTAGTGTGTGAAGAAAAATGTATATATATATATATATATATATATATATATATATATATATATATATATATATTTATTTATTTATTTATAACTTTTGCCTTGTTGCCACGATCAAGGCGCCATTGTACGTGCCTTATTTCTTTCAAGACAGTTGGTCTGAAAAATGACTAGGTACTTCCGGCAATTGGAATCTAATGCTGTAGTAGCTTTTCCATTATCGACCCTATTAAGAAAATATACAACGCGTTTGACTGAAAAGTTCGATCAAAAAGTTATTACCTCCGTCCACTGAAATCTACTTACAGTACCGTAGTAATGTTTGCATTGTTGCCAAGCTTAAGGAAATATAGAATGGTTTTGTCTAAAAAGTCTACCTCGGTCAATAAATGTCTACTTCCGGCCACTGAAAAATCCACTTCCTGTGCTAATTCTATTGGTACACCTATTAAGACAATACAGATATATCAAACGTTGGCCTGAAAAGTCTACATTGGTTAAAAAACTACTACCTCCTGTCTAAGGTATTTTTGGTGTCGTAGTAGTATTTTCATTTTTGCCCTGATCAAAACAATATAAAATACGTAGGTTTGGAATGCATTTTTTGTGTGAAAAAGCGTCTACTTTTGGTTATAAAATTTATAAAAATCTACTTCTGGTCTTAGATATTACCGAAACCATAGACAAAGCATATCGGTTGCAATTCTGTCCTGATCAAGATGGTACATACGTTGGTGTGTATATATAAGATATATATATATATATATATATATATATATATATATATATATATATATATAATTTTCCGCCACCAATGTAATGTACTTCGAGTTAAAGTATTTCTGGTGCACGTAGCCTGTGAGGACATTATACATTTATGTGTGTCAAATGTTATGTGTCGGAGAGCACAAGGTACGCAGTAGGACATAGGGACGATAAATATTAATATATAGTTTTTCAAGCGTTGCAATCCCACTTCAACCCCTATGGGAAATTGATCAAAATGAAACATTTTTATTTATTTTTTGAGAGCGTGAAACACGTGTGTCTAACTCCACCTTAGTAGAACATTGATAAGTTAAAAATAAAAATATGGTTTTTCTACGGGTAACATATGAAAAAGATTATGCTCCTTTAAATTTTTTATTTTACACCAGAGGATGTTTTTGCTGTATAAAGAATTTCGATATGGATTGCACTTTATACATTTTTAATGAAGAATCAAATTGTTAGTATTAGTACCTAAAGTTGGAAGGATGAACTTTTAGTTGGTTAGCCCGATTTTTCTCTTGCTTTAAATTATGGCAGGATTATTCTGATAATTAGAGGTATGGTAGCTTCAGACTGTCTTTCACGTTGCGCATATTGAAAATATTCATAACCAGTGATCACATACTTAAAACTAACGCCTGTTTTAAATTTGATAATTCTAACATATTTAATAATATCTCAATACATTGGATTTGACTTTGCAGATTTAGAAATGGCTGGCCATGAAATACAATTTTAAAATTTAAGTTCACAGAAAAATATGAAATAACCATTCTTCCAGACATTGAATGCTTCAAATTTAAAATGAACAAGTGCAAATCACCCAGAGCAAACTTTGTTACTATAGTGATTTTAAAATTTTGTTTATTATGAATGTACAGTCTACGTGATTTGTAGATAATCACAAAACACTGCGTTGATACTCGTTTTAACGCGAATAATTTAATTGAAGACTAACTATTTAATACCGTGAATAACCGGGATCGCGTAATCAATGCAGCCTGTTTTAAAACAAACGCTGAATCATTAGGGCCGAATCAGCCAATCAGAAACATCCTGCGACTCTCGAAATATACTCAGTGTAAACAATATCGATTGCCTCCTCCACCCGAGATGGCCGCAGGCTCCGCAGGACTCCTTCTCCAGCGACTGTTCAAGGTCCTCGCGATTAGCCTATCGCTTCATTAAGGTCATCTCAGCCCTAGGTATGCGACACCGGGCGGTGAATCACCCTTGGTTACCGCTTTCACCCTCTAAATATTTGGTTCGTTGCTCCGGTTTCATGTTGTTATGATGATGGTATTCGAGATTAATAGATGCGATGACCAACACATGTTTAGCAATCTTTTGAGTGTACCAGGATTCTAAGAGTGGTCTATAACAAATGTATGAATCAGTTGAAAGATATTTAGAGAAGGAATTCTGCCTTAATGTTATAAGGATACAAAACGGTTATAAGGTATTGTATAAATCTAGGTCGAAGTATATATTTAAAACAATTTATTTTACTTTTTAGCTTCAGTTTACTTTTTTTTCGTGTGTAGTTTTATGTATCCACAGGATAACTGCCGGATAGCACATTTAAAACAGTTCACACATTGATATCCCGTGCAATAAAACCGCCATGAAATGTATATTTAAAAAGTGGTGTTATGAAGAATTCAATCTAAACAAGATGTTCAGTTACTGTGTCAAAGTGGACTGAATGTGTCTTACATATTAACTAGTAACCAATAAGAGGTAACATGGCAAAACCAGCTATTGGTATTCCCAGGACTTCCTAATGGGCTTCGGTCAGATAAAACAAAACCCAATAAATGCTATTTTAATCATGGTTGTTGGTATTTGTTGATTTTTGTAATAACTTGTTATATGATTTCGTGTTGTAAATTCTTAGAACAACTAGTAAGTGAATGTTTTATCTGCCTTACAATAACTGTAAATGTTACATGTAACATTTTGTAGCATTGTAACATGTAACACTGTGGGGGTCTTATAAAACAATTCAAACTTTAATTGGTCACCAAATTTGATAGAGTGACATTAGAGGCCTCTAGTTTGTCACCATTAGTCACTTGCTAGGGATTCCTATATACAAATTTAGACTTATCTCCAAAATACCCCATTTGGGAGAGGGGGGATGAACAATTTTCATACAAAAAATACTCCTCAGTTGGTCATATAAATCTCTCCCAAAGTAAATCACACCATCTCTATTTACAAGAAAGTTAAATGGGGAGTGGGAGTGGTACTTTTAAGACACCCGGTATACCTAATCGGTATCGTATGCCCCACCAGTAAAAACGGATACCATTTTCCTTTGACTATTGCCAATGTTGCAGTGTACGGACCATGTTGCAGTTATCTCGAGATAATCGAATCAAGCAACGTCGAGTGTGACTGCTGTGTGGATGGGCGATCGCTAAGCGATCTTGTCCTTGCAAGTAGCCCGTCTACCCGGCCCATTTGTAGTGGTTCGGAAGTCACCTTTACGTTAGTCCCTAAGTTAAATGTTAGGGTAGGTTTCTTAGCCCTAACTTCGCTTGGTAAAATAAGACATTCTTTACTCTACTATTTTTACTTTGACGATTTTCTCTTAAACAAATTTGGGTATAATGTCTGGTGTATTATTTTGCTGAAATCACGGACTCACTACGCTCGCTTGTTTCCTAAAATTGAAATCACTGAGCGAAAATTTCGTTGTATCATGTTGGTGCCGAATCCCTGCGTTTTTGTTCCTTCGGCTAATTTGAATATTAAGTCCAACACTGAAAAAAGAGCTTTCAAGTATTTTACTGTGCACATTCTCAACTTTGTTCATTTAATAAAATTAAGAATAAATACATGGGTTTGAATTCGTCACTGCTGCCATTTGTTCCATATCAATTATTTTATTGAAGATAGATACTACTAATTGTCATTACTACATACATAAGACAAAGAAAACTGGTATTTATTCGTGCAAACAAAGTACTGGTACATTGTGTGGCATGTTGCGTTCTGTTACTCCTTTAGCTGTCAAAATATTGCCTATATTTTCAGTATATATGAAGCAACTTTCAACTGTATTTGTTGGTGGTATTTCAGAATAAAGGTATGTCTATTTTTTCTTATTCTCATAAGCTACGTTCTTGCCAAATGTCGTCCGAATCCGTCTGTTGTATTTTTTGCGTGATTGAGTATCATACATTCAAACATCTTCAAAAACTTTTACATTTGTTTTATATATAAATGTATATATATATATATATATATATATATATATATATATATATATATATATATATATATATTTAAAATGAATAGTCAGATCTTATATCTATTTTAAGTTCATTTCAGACATATTCAGACAGATCATTTTCATTTTGTCTAGGCTAAAATAAATATAATCTGAGGAAAAAAGTCATTTCATATGTTTTTAAAACCCTCCCATTTTGATCTCCACCAAAACTAGTACTTTTGATTTCTTACTTAGGAAAAATTTCTTTATAGTTTTCAAGAATAATCAGGATGTGTGTTTATACAGCGCAAATTAGCTGCCGACTCCTTGACTACGAGGGAGAGCCGGTGGCCGATGAGTGTGTTTAGGGGACAAATTTGGGTGTCGAAATTTGGGTCTAAATTAGAGATAGCAGAGTTCCAAGTACTGTATGCGGCCGCTGCACTTTGTATCGATATTGTCGACTTGTACTGTACGAACAAGTGGACGTTTTGTTCTATTCCATAAGATCCTCGCACAGCCAGTGGCCCATTAGGAAAGGAAGAGAATAATGATTAGGATCGAGACTGGTACGATACGGTCCGCAGGTAAACCCACTGACTGCTACTCGGGATGTAAATGTATTTTCTTTGAACCCAAAATAAATACTAAGACTCTTAAATACTAGTTTCCCTGATTACAAAATTCCTTTAAATAGATCGATTAAATGATTGGTTTCTGGGTTAGGTGTGGTGACCCACGCCCCTGCCGACCTAGGTCTCTCGCCGGTCCCGCCGATGTCGCGGACTGCGCGGTTCGCGAGTGGCGAGAGGTACCGTGCAAGGCCAGTTTGCATGACAAAGGACCGATGTCCTATAAGTCAGCCAGTATATCAATAAAAACTGCGCACAATATGGATGTAACGTGCTTGAGCATAAATGGCCCGCCGTTCCCACAGCCGCAGTCCGGCCCGCCTGGGTGCATCAGGCTGCACAGCCGGCACTCGCCACACTCACAGGGTACACTACCGCCGAGCGTGACATTTGTCTAGAGCTAAATCAACATCCGTAAAGGATATGGTAGCAGTTTTATAAATCCAATACAAGCTTTAAGGTTTGAACTCTTTTGATTGGTGTCAATAACACTACTACATATATTGAAGAAATGGATAAGTATACTAGCAAGCCTAATAAACTCATACAAGGGTATTTAGAAATACCTGACAGAACGTTGCTAACATACCTTTGCTACTCTTTGAACTTTTGCCCCCAAAACGGTTCAGCTACAAAACGCCCTTGAAGTCAAAACTTTGGTCAAATCCGGAAAAAATCAATAAAATAGGCCTACTTTGAACTCTCAGATCCCTAATCTAATTCTCGGACTTAGACTGTTCCCGGATTCCGCTTATCTCCAAATTTGCAAGCGACCACCATTGGGGCCTGGGCGCGCGAGCCGTAGGCGAGTTAATTATACTGTATACATACAAACCAACTACCTCGTTTCCATCTTAGCTATCCATAATACCAATGTAAAAATGGTACAATACTTGCATCTTTTCTGCCCTTTAACCGTTTCATCCCAAAATCAATCCTGGATCAAGAAAACCCTATTTAAAGGCTTAAAATATCTGGAACCTTTCTATCAAGTGTTGTCGTTCAGGGAGCCAGACAGACGGGCAGAGACACGAGTTTAAGAAAGATGTCATCGAGTTAATCAGACAGTCCATTTGGGTCGCAAGTTCGCTTTTCAAGCTTTATAATTTCTCAAGTTTGCTAGATGAACTTATTGTACTTCTGAAAAAACAAATAGTATAGTTTTTAGTCATAATGTTATCGTAGTCAAGGTTGTCATGTCACACGAGATGGACAATTCAGGGTTATCATCAATCCATCTTGATTAACTTATCAATCTACTTCATGCGAATATTGTATAATAACTTCGTTCCTAGCGCAGCGTTTTTTATAATTTTGTGCCTCATATCTCGTCTTAAATATATTACAAGATTTCTCGGAACCTGTCAAACTTAGGTAAAAATGGTGGAATATGGTAAACAAGATGATGACTAAATATATTACTCGGCCTTTATGTAGAGTAAACTGTAATTGTTTTACAGTTTGGACACTGCTGGGCCACATAGCTGATGTAGAGGGATGAGGGTAAATAATCACTACTATACGTGCTACAAATCATTGATAATTCCACTCATATTTGTCCACCTAAGAGTCGACCATTCTTTGGTTTCACCAGAGATCGTTTCACCCGAAATGCAAAGTTCCACCATAAATGACCAATGCGGACTAATTTCTTATGAATATGTATTTTCTTATGAACAGTTTAATATATGTTTAATGTATTCTTTAAATGCTTAGAACAATAACAATATATTAAGTATTTTATTGTGCTAAAATGGTTATAAAGGTTTGCATTTGTTTTCCATATATTTAAGAAAAGGTCAGCCTATTTTAAGTCCCTTTATTTTGATACATTATTTTCTCACGCGATTGAAACGTCTTAGTATATTTTGCAATAATGTAAATATGTTGTTTTACGTATGTACGCAATACAACAATTACAAAAGCGCGTTCCCTACGTAATATAGTTAATGCTGAGTTTTTTAAATGTAATTTCAAATCATTTGGATGGATGAGAGTTGCAAAAATATAATAACGTGAGAAGTTTGATATATATATATATATATATATATATATATATATATATATATATATAAATTGAAATAATATCTTACGCCTTCCATACATATAAACAATAGGATATGAAGACGTAAGATTTTTAAAATTTATTCATTTTTTTATTTACACTTATGTAAACTATTATATACATGTAATATTAAGCATTATTATTATGATGTTGTTTTTATTGCACTGTTTTTTAATCCATTTCCAGTAGTAGTTCTTAAAATTCAGGCTTAAAAATTTCAGCATGTGTTGCAGATATTTTGTTCAGTAATAAAAGAACTAAAGGTATTTTACAGTATATAGAAGAATTCGATTGGTATACATAATAATCGGAATTCAAGAGATTGATGCAAGAGCTTTACGTGAAAAAAAAAAACACTCCCGGATACTCTCTCCCTTAAAATAATTTTGAAGCGATGACCTCTAAAGTGGCTGGAGTACAGGACCACATCACCAGTTCCAGTTAAAGTCCATTCCATAAAGTCCAGCGCTGAGGTAATACATCACCCCATCAGTGGTCTTTAGGTCTTCCATCATCATCAAGGTTTGCTGCAGATATACTTGTAGACAGCTGCTCCCGCCGCGCCGCGCTAGGTCCTTGCGAGGAATTCGATAATGATGCAAGGACGTTCGACTCGGGAATGTCCTTCGCCGACCTTCAACTTGGTAAGAAAGAACAATGGGAAATCTGCCGGTTAATTAATCGACGACAAGTATAGTTTGCATAACAATCTAAACTATTTCTTCTAGTAAAGCAAGGAATCTCAAATCGAAATTGGTAAATGTTTTATAATCCTTATACATTTTTAATTATTGAAAAAGTTATTTACATGAAGAAAAAAAGTATTAGTCAACTTATACTAAAAAAACGTGTACATATACAGAGTGCGAAAGATATGTTTGTCAAGTGTAATAAGATAAAATAAAATGCGATTCGCTAAGGACGCGATTATTCGAAGTGACCAAGCCTATTTAAGATCATCAACATGTCGGATAAGGGGGCTCTCCATTAAATTAGCCTCCTGTAGGTATTGATATCTAAAAACGGAACGGTAGTCATCAGGCGAACATTACGCGCCTACAGAAAGGGTTGTAGGGGCGTAATGCGTGTATTTTAAGTGTAATTGTAATAAGATAAAATAAAATTCGATTCGCTAAGGACGCGATTATTCGAAGTGACCAAGCCTATTTAAGATCATCAACATGTCGGATAAGGGGGATCTCCATTAAATTAGCCTCCTGTTGGTATTGATATCTAAAAACGGAACGGTAGTCATCAGGCGTACATTACGCGCCTACAGAAAGGGTTGTAGGGGCGTAATGCGTGTATTTTAAGTGTAATTCCTTAGCACAATAGTAAGTACAGCACTCACTTTGTTATGTAGCATTGCATAATGTTTATACAATCTAACAAACATTTATTTTGCTAAAACGTAACAATATTCATGAGCGTGCACTGCCGACAACTGTCTCTTGCCCTGCAGCAGTAGTCTCTTGTGACTAGCTAACCATCATAATATTCTAAAAAGAAATTTCGAAGTCATACTATTTATGAATTATGTACAAACCATTCAAAACAGTTTTTGTTGAATAGCATTTGTTTTAAAATGGATTTATAACGACTGAATTGCGAAAAAATATAATTGTATATTGTATTTCGTTTGAATAACTCAGAACTTCGTATAATCGCACTATGGAAATTACGGCCCTAGTGATCAACCCCAAACAAAGAGGCAGTCTATAATTGGATTACAGCAGGAACTGTGGATTACTTTTTCTTTACTTTTAAATTATAATTTGCGTTGAAAAATATTCCAAATTTTCTTAAATCTTTTGCCGAACTAATGGTGGTTATATTGTATTTCATTATATTTTCTTATTCAACTAAACGTCCATAAAAATAATCTTATGCTACTTTTCAAATAAATCAAGCTTCCCGGCAATTTTTTAAATGAAGTGTGATCGAGGTGCATTGGACCATAATATATCCAGAACTGTATTCATGAAAAAAGGCCTCACGTTGTTCTGGAATAACCACGAGTGAAATTGCGCACGCGTGTAATGTAATCCAACAATGATAACCAAAAGTACTAGATGTTCTCATGTTACTTTTCTACCATGAATAGTACCACGGTAGACTCAGTACTATCGTCTAAACATCACTCTTATCCACGCCGACTCCGAGATGTTGTTGTGTAATTCTGTTAACCGCGTGTCTACACAGAATTGTATACAAAGTACGAGTATACTACTAGTGTAGTCGATCTAAACCCGTCATATTCCCATCCCGATTAGACATTTTATTTATTGGTTGGTTAAGAAAATCTCTGTAACAGGTGTGTAATCTTATAAATAAATTTGTTAATTATAAGGAGCTGGCTGATCACGTTGATGTCAAGCAAGTTACATGTGTTCGGTTTTGTGTGTCTACGTACACCCGTTGATCCTGATTCATCGATTTCAAGAAATTGGACTCAGATAATATAACCGAAAATATCAATTTACTAATCCATATTTTTGATCATATTGTCTAAAGCATATCACCAAAGGCGCATTGTAGCGGGTATAACGGTTATCGCAACATAACCAGATCAAGCGTGGCCGCTGCTTGGATGGGTGGTGGACCATTGAGCGATCCTGTCTTTGCAAGCAGCCCGCCTGCCCGGCCGTTGGTGGTGGTTCGGAAGTCACCTTTAAAGCCGTTGGTCCCCAAGTTAAGTGTTAGAGAGGGCTTCGTAGCCTTAACTTCGCCACGTAAAATAAAATATCTTTACCTTATTTTACTTTTATGTTATTGTGTTAAAAATGAATACATTATTATAAACAGTTTAAATGTTATTCATACAGTTTTAAGGTTTAAAGGAGACATTTTACGAGGTTAATATATTATTATTGGCTGAACGTAGCAAAGCCTAATGCTTGAGCAATGGAAAAATTGCATTTTTTCTGTCTGCCTATTTTTATATCTTATCCTTTTATCTCGAAAACGAATAGGGCTATAGAATTGAAATGTTGCATGAAGCTTCGTTTCTACATAGGAAACTCCGAGTTCAAGATGGTGGATATCACTCCATGGGATTTGGCTGAGCGTTATTGTTTTTAAATTGGTCTTGTAGGTAACCAAGATGGCAACGATAAATTACATAATAAATATATTTATGAACAAACTGAGTAGAATCATACGAGATTTAAACGCGTGACACTTGTATTGATAGTGCGAAATTAATAAGGAAATTATTATTATTGTTATTAAATAATTGATAGAAAAAATTTAATGTTAAAAAAGGTGAGAAGATTTGATCTCGGTACCAACTTTTGTTTTAGTAAACCTACTAGCTCACCGGAACTGTTATTACTTGAACACTGCTATGAATCTGAAATGAACAAAAATATGAATGTATAATATTGAAAGCTATCAAGCGGAAGATTTCGTTTGTACACTTTAAATTTTGCATGAAACACAATTTATAACTGGACAGGAATAACATCTACGATTGTGCGTGTCCAACCATGGAATTTGGCTGAGCGTCATTGAAGCCTCACTTACACAATTTATGTTTCGTGCGTGGGGGAGATAGAACATAACGTCTCGGTATTAATAGCTGCCTGTCTCCCTGTACGCTGGATATATCGAGAATTAAATGAGCTAGAGACTTGCATGTAACCTCAGCGAAGCCTGTTACGCGACAATGTGGTGTGGATCTAAGAGTGGAGTTTGGTTTTTATAATTTGTTTAGTAAGATTGTTGTGTTCTATGCTGCTTTTACAACGCTAAATTGTAATAATTCTACTCACTAGTGATTCATTAATAACTGATCCACCATAGATGAGTTGTTAAATATGTCTCTGTTGCAGTCTATCATAATGTCAGGAATGAATTCAAAGTTTATTTTTTTACCGATGAGTATACTTTTTAAATGTTTGAAATACAACAAAGTTTGAGATTTTTTATGAGCAACCCATAAGATTATCGATAAAAAGTAAAATGCATTTGGATTCTTATTAGTTCTATTAGTAAAATAAGACATCTTCCTTAATTCTACGACAAATATTAAGTCTGTAAAACGGCACGAGATTTAACATTGTTCTTATAGAGGAAAATCTCAAGGTCACTTTACTACAGCTGGCTCATGAGTATTTTCACTCCTGAGGAAGAGGGTAGATTCCAATCCTTGAAACGTAGTGTTCTATCATCTGTAAAATTAGAGTATGAAAAATATCTGAAATCGTTTCTTCCTTTCTAATAAATCATTTGTCAGTAATAAATTTTAAACAAAGAAACAGTATTTAAGAATATCTGTCTTTTCTGGTTGTTTTATTTAAACAACATTCCACTTACTTGTTGTCCATTCCAATTACCTTAAACAACCATGTCTGACGTATGAAAGCCGACTGTAACTGACTAATGGAGGTGTCGCCCAACGACTTGTCATGACGTGACGAATTGCCAACCCCGCGCGGTCAATGGGTACCCTCCGGTCCGGTCAAGCTACCACCCTGGAGGATGACTCACCCGCGTAGCGAATACTGTAGTAGCTGATTGACAACTGCAATAAAAAGTGCCGTTATTCATCTCTCACGTCCTGCCGCAAAAGGATCTTTGGGTGTAGGGACTTCCTTTTGAAACATTGTACATAATGAGCACACCAAGGACACCACTGGAGGTTAGCAAAGGAGTCGTTTTGGAGTTCACTAAAAAATTAATAAATTACAGAAAATTTGTGTGGCCCGAAAAACCAACCTCAAATTGTAATTTTTTATAATTAGACTATTGATTCATTACGCTTTCCAAAGACTAGTTGAGTTGAGATTCAAATGCAAATTCATTTTATTTAGCATTTTTACAATAATACATTGTTATGCAACGCCAGTTAAAAAAAAATTAAAATTATAAACTAATATTTACATCCATACTTACAAGCACCACACACACGCACACTAATTCAATTTTGTACATCAGATCCGTAATTTGGCTGATTTTAGGCCAATACCAAATAGTTATCCCAAGCGACTGTCCATGAACTTATCAACCGAGTAAAACGCATTCGCCAGCAGATGGCGCTTCTTTCGATCTCGAATGTGATTTAAATTATCTGTTTGTTTGATGCATTCAGGGAGTTTATTAATCAGCCTAACATCAACTTGAGACGGCAAATGCCGACGTCCTGCGCTGTTGTACTCGCAAGTTGTTGCCTCTGCCTCTCGTTCCATACTGGTGGATGTCTCGGCCCTGTATGAAAGTACACTTGGTCCAGCATTACGTAACCACCTCCAGCACATAAAGGCGTAGATAGGAGCAATACTACACAGCACATGTGTAATCGCAGAAGAGTAGTGTAATAAATAAAATTTGTTAGACGGTTTTTTAAAAGTGTTCATTGTTGTAATGCAACGGGTTTATTGATACCATTCAATTAATAAAAGCTTCATATTTACATCTAGAGTTACTTGGAATCTTCTTTTAAAATAATATATAACTAAGCCTTTCAAATTATGAAGACAAAACCCAAATATTTATTTAGATGTCTGTTTAATTTATAGCATGATTGGAAAGTTAAGAAGCTCCAGGGAGGCTCTCACTCATTTATTAATCTGTGTCAACGTAAATAATAACATTCCACTGTAAATATCCTGTGGTGGTGAATGAAGTGTAGGGTTGATTTTATTTTTTGGCTAACGGCTTATTTTAAGAATTCGATTTTGGATAAGAACTTATTCCTATATTCTATTAGATAGTGTTTGGCTTGTTCAGGTTCGAAAAAACTTTCAAAACTTGTACTTTACGGCTACTATCGAACACGGTTACTAAGATCAGTGACGCTGCTGAATACAGTGACTAGTTATTTCTAAAGTAAATTACTACCATCCACTATGTATGGGTGTTAGGATTAAACATAATGAAAAGTCGTAGACAACTAACTTAAAGGTTATGTGTGAATCACCTGCGCATCTTGAAACAGTGAATATAGAATTAATTTATAAGGTGATCACAAGCTGCAGGCATAGTACTTTATTTAAATTCAGAAATATCAAGAACCGTACTCGCTTCGGGTTTTTTTGTAAAGGATTTGTTGCGGGCTGTGTAGGGATGGTTGCTGGGACCTGTGTATAAGACCATGTACTTTCCGATGCTACAGCTTTTGAACTTCAGATTCAGGAATTTTGTCAATGTGAATACAGGATTTGTTGCGGGCTGTGTAGGGATGGTTGCTGGGACCTGTCTATAAGACCATGTACTTTCCCATGCTACAGCTTTTGAAATTCAGATTCAGGAATTTTGTCAATGTGAATACAGGATTTGTTGCGGGCTGTGTAGGGATGGTTGCTGGGACCTGTCTATAAGACCATGCACTTTCTGATGCTACAGCTTTTGAACTTCAGATTCAGGAATTTTGTCAATGTGAATACAGGATTTGTTGCGGGCTGTGTAGGGATGGTTGCTGGGACCTGTCTATAAGACCATGTACTTTCCGATGCTACAGCTTTTGAACTTCAGATTCAGGAATTTTGTCAATGTGAATACAGGATTTGTTGCGGGCTGTGTAGGGATGGTTGCTGGGACCTGTCTATAAGACCATGCACTTTCTGATGCTACAGCTTTTGAAATTCAGATTCAGGAATTTTGTCAATGTGAATACAGGATTTGTTGCGGGCTGTGTAGGGATGGTTGCTGGGACCTGTCTATAAGACCATGCACTTTCTGATGCTACAGCTTTTGAACTTCAGATTCAGGAATTTTGTCAATGTGAATACAGGATTTGTTGCGGGCTGTGTAGGGATGGTTGCTGGGACCTGTCTATAAGACCATGTACTTTCCGATGCTACAGCTTTTGAACTTCAGATTCAGGAATTTTGTCAATGTGAATACAGGATTTGTTGCGGGCTGTGTAGGGATGGTTGCTGGGACCTGTCTATAAGACCATGTACTTTCCGATGCTACAGCTTTTGAACTTCAGATTCAGGAATTTTGTCAATGTGAATACGGCACGTCTTGTTAAAAGGGAAACGTTCTTAGATGGGCATTAATGATCTGGGGATATGGAGTGCACCAGGAATATCCCCCAGGTTTCAAATGATCGGATCGACCAGTCACTAAGGCAATTTCTGTTTTAGAACAATGTTGAGGCCAATAAAATTGATTTCTTGAGGTGACGTATGAACCAGTAGGTGGAATCGCGTGTGGGAGTCAGGGATCAGTATTATTTCATCAGCATCCCTCCACTTCATAAATTCCAAGAAAAACCCAATCATGATGAATTAAACTGTATTTAACACAGAGCGTTTTCAGGGCTGAGTATGTTTGTGATTAACCCCTGTAATGTTAATCTAAATTCTCTTGTACAATAACGTTTTGGAAAATACTCCCAAATTATCATTGCGATTTAAACACTACTAGATCGAGGAGGAAACAACCAAACATAAGTACCCCAAAGTGGACCGATGTCAAGCGCGTTTTTGTGTTAAATTTGTAAATTTATTATGGTTCTATGTGTATGGCCATAGTTCATGTGTTTGTAAAATAAAATAAAATTTGCCATCCGTTAGATAGACCAACTGCAGACTGAACTATACTGTAGACTTCAAATTTTCCACGAAACCTCGACGAAACATGTTAATCATACTCATACCTTGTAAATATGTAACATCACACATATTGCCACTTGATTGTTCGCAAAAAAATAAACTTTCGTGAAGCTGAAAAATGGCCTATACAGGAGATAAATGACCACCAGTTCTAGAGTTAAGTATGGAAGCGTGAAAGTTAGAAGAAGAAATTTGGATTCGTTTAAAGCCGAGTTCAAATTTCTAAGCAGAAATCATATACTGTCAAACCCCCAACACCCCTACATATACTTCCCAAAAGCGACGACAAATTTTCTATTACATTTAGTAAATGATTCTTAGAATGCGCTGTTTCAATCTAAACATTCGGAGAGGATATTAAACACGTATGTATTAGTCGTTACCGTATGAATTTTCACCAGCGAGGTCCTAACCAATCATACCTCCTGACAAATTACTGATGCCATAATTGGACAGCATCGACGCGTTGACGACTTAAGATGCGGTCCAGACAGCTGTAGCCGACTAAACTGTTGACCTCAGACGTACACAACTGTTATCTCTCTGTTTACCAGAGCTGAAGGGCACCATTGTCCAGAGCCGGCCGGAGCAGGAACCTCTGGACTCGATGTTCGCGCCGCGACACGCTCGCGCCGTATCGTGTGAGGTCCATAACGACCTGCCGCGCTGCCGCTGTATTAGCATAGACGGCACTGTCAGATAGCACTGCAGCCAACCTTGCGACAGGAACCCCACCAGGGTCTCGTGGTCATTCGGTCTCGCTTGGGCTGTCGCCTTATCCACAACTATTTAGAGGGATCAGGAATTTCTGTTCCGGCGACCCTTAATCATTCCCTCCTACAGGCCAGGAAGTTGGCAAATGTAGCTCTAGATGTGGCGCTGTTACTTGAATGGAAAGGATTTCAAGGCCGCTGTACCAATATTTCCAGGACCGTAATCACTGTATCTTGTGTGTCACTTTCCCTGTTATGTTTGATAGTGTTAGCTCACTTTTAAGTAACATTGACTAATATTATAATGATTTGACAACGCCTATTTCCTTGTAACACACGATCAAAGGCAATAAAGCATTTGAAATTAATTGTATTTGCGATTTGTGAGGCACAAAGTTCCTATTGTTGTGGTTACTCTCGTAATCTAAATTTGCAATAAAATTTGTTTAATAAAATCTCTTTTGTAGTTGTTAAAACTGAGGTTTTCCCAAATATTGTTATGATTAGCCTCATTTCTGTATTTCCAAGCAGTTGTCTCAAAATCCCATTTCCTATCAAACTAAACCTTTGCTTCATAGTTTCTTTCGTGCCGTAAATATCATAGGAAGGGTATTTGGTCTAAAAATGTCGAATTTTAAGTGGTTTCTATTTTAACCTTCTAATAACAAGCTATTAGTATTCCATATCACGTGTAACCAGAGACTTTGCTTAGGTTACACGTAAAATTTCAAGTCTAACCCATTTTACTCTGCGGACAGATAGACAGGCAGAAAATTATACGGAAAAGATTTTTTTAGATTCCAAATAGAAAATGTGTTTTGGATGGACATGCACCAATATAAAACCCATTCTTGTCTACGTACAATTGAAGACTCATGCATGTATGTTTACAAATTCATTTATTCTACGATTTTCCCGTTGCCATAATTGCTACTCATAACACCAATTAAAACGTTCGCTAACGCTCAGCCAAATGTTATCATCAAATTCAATATATAAATCAAGCTTTGTGCAAAATGTGTAATATATAGGCCAGTTTGTTCTGGAGATATTGTCCGAACAGACAAGCAGACAGAAAGTTAAGTGTTTCTAGCTCCTGGAGTCCTTGACCAATAATGTCGAGTAAGGGAGAGTGCAATACTCAGCAAATGTGCCTAGAACATCTAGAACGTGTACTTCGGCACCGCACTGTCTGCTGATCCAGGATGTATCAAGTCCTAAGCTAGAATAGTTATATTTGAAGGGCTTGCATAATTTCGTGAAGGGAGAGTGCAATACGCCGCAAATGTGCCTAGAACCTCCAGAACGTGGACTTCGGCACCGCACTGTCTGCTGATCCAGGATGTATCAAGTCCTAAGCTAGAATAGTTATATTTGAAGGGCTTGCATAATTTCGTGAAGGGAGAGTGCAATACCCCGCAAATGTGCCTAGAACATCCAGAAAGTGGACTAAGGCACCGCACTGTCTGCTAATCCAGGGTGTATCAAGTCCTGAGCTAGAATAGTTAGGTTTGAAGGGCTTGCATAATTTTGTGAATGGGGAGAGAGTGCAATACCCCGCAAATGTGCCTAGAACATCTAGAAAGTGGACTAAGGCACCGCTTGTCTGCTGATCCAGGATGTAGCAAGTCCTAAGCTAGAATAGTTATATTTGAAGGGCTTGCATAATTTCGTGAAGGGAGAGTGCAATACCCCGCAAATGTGCCTAGAACATCTAGAAAGTGGACTAAGGCACCGTGCTGTCTGCTGATCCAGGATGTGGGAAGTCCCCAGGACCAGGATCAGTAAGACTTGAGGGACTCTCGGAGGCAAGAAGTCGGCAGCTAACGTCGGACTACAATAGCCCGGGAATCCCCCGAGTGACCTCCCACGCTTATCAAACTGTGTTAACTCCGTAACTTCTGGTACAATTGACGGGTTTACCTACTGTAATTATAGTTGAGACCACTCAAGAACTGCAGTAGTTTTATTACGGTGTGAGGTGAGCCTACTTTTCAACATTCTATATGAGATTTGCTATCAACTGCTGTATTATATATTCTCTTCCAAATCGTAATTGCTTAGCAACAATAACTCATCTTTCTTTATTTTACAATATAAACTCTGTTCGAGGAGGAATTTCAATTAAACGTAATGAAATTGATTTGAAAGCAACAAAAATAACAATCTTTTTTATCATATATTTATTAATTTTTTAATTTAAAGGCTCAAAAATCTACCATATTAAAATGAAAGCAATCCAAAAACTTCGATTTCCTACGAGCAAATTGACGGATACGGACAAATCCTGCTTAGATCCTTCATAGATACGGACAAATTGCTAAAGTCTCTACAGTTGGCATTCTTTATAACATACGTTATTTTTAAAGCCAATATTACGGTACAATTTATTGGTAGGCCTATAGCGTTTTAATCGATGAGAACTTATATATTCTTTTTAATTTCTCACTGTAACATGAAATATAGAATAAAACGTAATGACTGTGCAAAAATGCAAATATGATTTCGTTGTGAAGTTATTCATGTTAAGTACTGCCCATCCCTCTCCCAACACCACCGTTTTGCGAATTAATAATCCTCGTGTTTACCAAAGTGTTAAATTTATGTTAAACTGATCATAATGATTTTTACAATATTTTACTTGGGGTTATGGGGTAATAAGTGCAAAATGATTTTATTAATTGTATTTTTTTATTTTCTATGAAAACTTATGATTTTAATAAGTCGTTTAATTAATGTAAAAACGTGATTTTTATTAAAAACTGCCCCAACAACTGTAAGTAAACTTTACTTTACTTACGTAGTTTACAAACCAAAATAAAGCTGATTGCTTTTTTACATATTGTTATGCGATCTCTTATATACCAATTAGAATTTAGAATTTCATACAAATGTTTGGTTCAAAGCACTGAAGAGACTACATTTGTATTTGGATTAATATTATTGGTAGGCTATATTAGTTGCTAGTATTTATTTTGCAGTCCTGTATTAAATATTTTACTAGCATTACAAAAGTTCAATTTCCATAAACTATCATGCTAGACTAATCCATTATAACAGTTTTGAAAAATAATAAATAAAGGCCCATAAATATGAATTCTTAATGGTTACTCATAAAACACTTAGGTTCAACGTGAATAGTTGCAATCGTAACAGTTTATCGCTTTTTTATAATACATTATTAAGAAGTAAAGAATAATAAGAGTATATTATAATAACGTCAACACTGTTAAAATCACTTTTATTTGTGCATTTTGTAGCCAATTTGTAGACAAGTTTTGCCTGGTTTGATTCGTTCTAATTAATAATGTAGCCTGCAAAAGTGTTTAATAAAATCATAAGAATAATATGAACACCAGTTACGCTTTTAAAGTAATTTACTAATATAGGCCAAGTAAAAACTAGCCTAAAAATTCAAAATTATTTTAAAAGTGTTAATCGAGTAATTGATTTAGCAATTTCTAAAAGGTTGGTCTTTACCTAAGGTTGGTTTAGGTGTCCTAAATCAAGTATCTTTCAGTTCACAGGGGTGTTGACAATAAATATACAGATAAAACAGTATATATTAGTTCGAAATTGAGGCACTACGTTTGGGGATACTGTACCTCTTCCACTACGAGTATCATTAAGAGTGAAATAAAAATTAATACTTGTCAAGTTTACATTTTGGAGATGGTTGTATATCCTTATTGTTATTTAACTTCTGATATTGACAAAGAGTTTATCTGGATAAGTAAATAAATACTAGAATATGTTTTATGAAGGTTCTTTCAGTTTTCAAACAAGTATGTCTTTCTAATGGGGCTTTATTTATTATTTGTATTCATATAAGTCAAGTGAGTGCAATATGGCAAACAGAGATCTCAAGAAATAATCGGAATAAAAAGTTATAAAGATTTCCTACTCAAGAAACAATCATACTTTGTACATACATTTTGAATGCATTTCTTCACTCATAAAAAATAATGTTTTAACCCTAATAGTAGATTTGTTAATATTTTAACCCACTGCGCTTTGCCTCACTTTAAATTCGACATTATAAGGAACAAAAATAATTTTTTGTAAAATAATATATACTAACAGTATTCAGTAATATTGATCTTGAGTACAAACACTTTTAATATTTAATCAAATATCTGCTAATCTTTATATCTTGTATTCATAGTCTTACTGGAATAGTAATGGACTTTGTTAGTGAAGACAAAAATGCATAAACGCATCAATGAGCTATAATCTAGTTCTTTTGTATGCATTTTAATGGCGACAAATTAATGATTCTTGAGTCATTTTGGTATACTTTGAGGTAGTCGTTATAAATCCAATGTTACAGCGAATTGCCAATAATAAGGATATAGGTGAAAGAAATATTTGTATTTATATTAGAAACTTAACAATATTTAAATCCTAATGAGATCCTCGTTCGATTTCACTTGTCTGGAAAACAAAGAGAAGGTATTAAAAATGTAAGTTTCTTTACAAGTGATAAGTAATGTTGTAGTTACCCATTCTCTATCCTTATTTCCACTCCTACCATAATACTTAGGAAATTCAACGAGCCTCTTAGTAAAACACTGGGAATGATAACCTGAGTGTTGAGCCCTAGAAGTTTGGTCTTGGTTGATAACATAGTATTATGCTAGTGGAAGAATCGTTTTGATTTTGTGGTGTGTTTCGAGAGACACAACTATATTGAGTAGAGAGCTCTTTAATGTGGCTGACTAGACCTTTGGCAGAGGAGAGCTCTTTAATGTGGCTGACTAGACCTTTGGCAATCCCAGGTGTTGTTGCACATTACATTATGCTAGTGGAAGAATCGTTTTGATTTTGTGGTGTGTTTCGAGAGACACAACTATATTGAGTAGAGAGCTCTTTAATGTGGCTGACTAGACCTTTGGCAATCCCAGGTGTTGTTGCACATTACATTATGCTAGTGGAAGAATCGTTTTGATTTTGTGGTGTGTTTCGAGAGACACAACTATATTGAGTAGAGAGCTCTTTAATGTGGCTGACTAGACCTTTGGCAATCCCAGGTGTTGTTGCACATTACATTATGCTAGTGGAAGAATCGTTTTGATTTTGTGGTGTGTTTCGAGAGACACAACTATATTGAGTAGAGAGCTCTTTAATGTGGCTGACTAGACCTTTGGCAATCCCAGGTGTTGTTGCACATTACATTATGCTAGTGGAAGAATCGTTTTGATTTTGTGGTGTGTTTCGAGAGACACAACTATATTGAGTAGAGAGCTCTTTAATGTGGCTGACTAGACCTTTGGCAATCCCAGGTGTTGTTGCACATTACATTATGCTAGTGGAAGAATCGTTTTGATTTTGTGGTGTGTTTCGAGAGACACAACTATATTGAGTAGAGAGCTCTTTAATGTGGCTGACCAGACCTTTGGCAATCCCAGGTGTTGTTGGAAGCTGAAATGGCACAGGGAGTGCCCCTTATTGTCTGCCAGGACAGACAGTCAATGGTGTGAGTAATATTATTAATAATTTCAGTTGCTGATTAACTCCAATTCTACTTTTCCTATCACAATTTTTCCTTATATTCCCACTTGTTCACCAGCTGAGACTGAATCTCTATCTCATCACTGTAGAGTGACCCACCACAAAACATGTTCTCAACAACACCACTTCAACATTGAAGATGGAGCTTAAATTGGTTTTTCTTATTTTCAATAACTATATTGAAAAATCACAATGGTCAATATTTTATAACTTTATTATGTGAGGCCTTTTGGTAAGAAAAGTTATACAATATTGTTCAGTTCAGTTTTTATAATTGTTCAATATGTGATTATGTGATTAAAAAATTACTTTACTGGGTCTCGCCAATGATATCTAAATGTATTAACACCACCATTAAAAAAACAACAATCCCATCAAATTTTCCTTTGATATAAAAACCTCTATTTTATAAAACCCAGAAGGAACTAAACTAGAAGGAAAGGGAAATAATTCAGGCCACAGTTTAGAACTATAAATTATATTATGCATCAATAAATAATCCTACAAATATATCACAGTCAGAACATAAAAGGATGACAATAAATATGTATAATACAAAAACAATGTGTATTGCAATCATATTAATTCTAATATAATACAATTTATATGCAGTTCTGGACTAAAAATGTATAAAAAATAAATTAATAAACCGTAAACGAATAAATTAAACGCCCTAATACAAACGTAACTAAACTAACGTTATGTACACAAAGTCTGCTTTGGTAATCCGCCACATAACACGTATGTAACGAAACTAACACATATAACAGAGAAGTACATACATAAGGAACATACTTAAGTCTTGAATAATTGTAATACAGATTTAACACAGTTAAGCCCTTACAATTATTGATGACATGGCATCAGTGATAACATTAGCAACTAATTGTACATCGCCTCGTCAACAGATTCTGCAACATTTAAATATGGTTTTATTTTCAGAATTAATTTACAGTTAGGCACCCGTTAGGAATGCCTTTTATGTTATATACATAATAAGTCTAACATTAGAAGAACAGAAGATGGATGCAATGATAATTTTTTTTATAAAGTGACCTAATAGTTAATCATTGTACACAGCCTATTACAATTAACATCTATAAGAATAAATACTTTTTTTTTAATTTTAAGTTCAACTCTTGCATCCGTACAATGAAAACAGTCAATAAATTTAATACATTATAACATGAAATAACAATCTATAATTAATGACGGAAGCCTAATTATTGACTTTAAGAACATAATAAAATTTAAATAATCCAGGTTAGTTTTTCAAATAAGTCAAGTTCAGTTTTTAAATATTTTTAAAAACCCCCCGCTTTTGCCCCGCTTTTGCTTTTCAGTGCAAGAAGTTTTACTGTTATGATAGCCTTTCTGTTATTAACAAAAACATATATTAAGTACAGAACAATGATGTAATTTACAAATTAAATCAATTCTAGAACTATTTTTGCTCAATTACATGCTAAAAAATAAGTCAGTAAAATTAAAACATTTTTGTGTAGAATTCAAAATTTTAAAACCGGTATAAAACTGTAAGTATAAAAATAAAATGCTACATAAAACGTAACAAATGAGCAGCCAATCCAGAGAAAATGTTATTTGAAAAATGTAACCGTATGACAAGGTCCTTGAATAAAATGTTTTCTGTTATGTATCAAATTGGTATTGGAGCCATCAAGCAGCTCGAAATTGAATTAAAATGAGAAGTGAAATAACAACAAATATATACATGGAACATAACAATAAATACAAATCATACAAACTAACACAACACAAAAAGTTTTAACTTGTACTCAGCAGTTTGCCTCCAGTCTGGCTATGTACAGTCAGTCCATAGACACGGGAAGATTCCTTCTTGTAGGCGGCGAGCTATCAGGAGTCGGGGGACCGGCCCACGGGGCGCGGGTAGACACGACCCTTGGCGGCCATTCTGAGGGCGTACAAGGCGCGCCAGCTGCCCGCTCGGCCTCCAAGAAGGGACGAGCTTCAGGACGGAGGGATGCGGTTCGGGTTGTCGCAGAAGTACTGGACCACGTCAATAATGTACTCCAGCACGATCATACAGTCCCGGAAGATGAACCAGTCGCGTAGATCTCTCCTGGAGTCGGGCTCCATGTCGCGGATGTCGTCCTCCATCACGTCTCTGGTGACGTCGTCGTGGGGCTCCACACGACGCTCGATCATCGTCATCTGAATCTCGCACAGGACCTGGAATCACGAAAATTTACGTCAATCAGAGCAGACCTAAGATGTCACACAACAGAAATGCATCATTAGACTACACAAATCGAGTTTCTCCTATAGTGAAAAGTTCGGGCAGGCGAGCTCCTTAGAACATCACGTCACGAAGCAGACGGCGCGGCGCGGCTCACACGCGGAGCCATTGTAATTAGTTGCATGAATAACAATCAAGTTGATTCAGGAAGGCGGATATACCAACATCCGTAAAGCTGCCAGGCGTACCCAGCTGTACTCCACCACTTCTACACTTTGTGTTTATTGTCTTGCGTTATGATTACCAGTGGACCTCAAGAACGTAGCCAGCGAGGGAATCCAAGGGGTCCGTACCTCCCCTCAAATGTTCAATTTTTTCAATTACTTTTTTAGTAAACGATTATTATTATTTAATTAATTCAGTATTATTGACATGTATGCCACTACTGAAAGATCGTTCTCAACAAAGAAACGATTCAAGAACACGTTAAGGAACAAAATGGGGTCTTATTCTCTGTCCACTGCTGGAAAATAACAGTTGTCTAGACCCCTCCAAAATGTTTTCCTGGCAACGTTCTTGGTGGACCGCCAATGTAAGAACGCATAAATGCACTCTTATTACCATAAATTAATTGTGCATAAAGTGCTCATGTATGGATAAAAGATTTCTCGTAAGCTTCTGATTTTCACACGCTTTTCAAAGTTACACAGTTGTTACGACAGCACCTTGCAATATGAACCCGTTCAAGATGGTAAATATTTGGAAGTAGTGTTCATCTATGCCTGTTTAGCCTCTGATGTTGCAAAACCCACACGATTACATTAAGCATGAACTGTTAACTCCAAAACTCCCGCAGTTAAATCTACTTGGTTTATTAGTATATAGATACATAATCAACAAGAATACATGACTCATCAACTTACAGCTCTAAGACTGTATTCCATCTTCTTGAACTGCTCGGCGAAGATTGAGCCGTGCTCGGGGTGGGAGTGGTCGAAGGCGACTTGTTCCATAGCCACCGACATTATCTGCATGTAGCGGTAAGCGTCCTTCAAGAAGGAGTCCAGCTGGAACAAAAAGATATTTGATAGTTAAGCCTTAAATATAGTTTGCAATAAAATCAAAACGTTTTAACCTGACATAAGAGTTGAACACCATTGGATGACGAAAGACGATTTGAATCCAGCTGATCAAAGAAAGGGTGACTCGGTCAGCGATGAAGAGATCTGATCGGCATTTATCGATATATGATTGGTTGTAAACAGCAAGGGAACAGGTGCATGATTAGTGAGAGCATATCTTTATTTAAGGCTGACTGTGCGGTCTTAGTCACCGGTAGCTTGAGCTTGCCTTCACTGAGGCGCGTTTCACTTTGCATTCGGTGCGAATGTGTTTCATTAATTATGTCAACGTAATAAAATCCCGTCACTCTTTTAACAATAAAATTTTATATTTTGCTACGACGATCGTCTTCGCATGAAATAATCACATTACTCGTATTTAAACATTACGCTGCCAAATAAGACAGTATCCCCTGAAATAGGAATTTGATAACAAAAACTCGTGTAGGGGTGTCATGATCCCGATGAATAAGAGGGAAGCCCTGCAATGGCCAAGCTATAATTCTTGCCGCTCCCTGACACCAAATGAATTAACACTTGACTTCACTTATTGTTCATCTCAGTTCTCGGAAATGAGTGCGACTGTACTGTACAAAAGTATAAACGGGCAAAACTTCCGGTTCCATTGTTAGAAAATTGAAAACCAATTAGTAGACTAGAAAAAGAATTTTAATTCATAAGAAATACTTGGTTAAAAAAGCATGTTTTCTTTTAAAACTCTAGTGCACTTTTGATCTAAATGTTATTTTAAGTGTGTTCATTTAACAAAAATCAAAATGAAAGACACGACCAAATAAGATATTTACCTGCACATCTCGAAGTTTGTCAGGATGAATGCTGACGCCCAACTCCTTAGGGACAGCGGAGCTAGGGTAAAGCCACTCGTACCGGTAGGTCTTCCAGCTCTTGTGGTGCAAGTCGAAGTCCACATCGAAAATCTCTTTCACCTGAAGAGAAACAGTTCCCATTACTAATAACCCATAACTGACAGTATAAAAACTTAAAAGGAATTTCATTCGTCTCTAAAATACAGGAAACTTGGCTGGCTTAAAAATTATCCTGAGCCAATTTAATAAAAATAAGATATTTTCTGGGTTTTATAAAATGACATTTATATACTTATGGTATTTAAAAAAAATTAACTTATTAAAGCAATGGTCGCAACTTTGGGGTATGACCAGACCTAAAAAGGTTATTGAACCAGTAGAGAAACCAAAGCGGACAATTTGAGATCTCAGTATCCACCGCCGCATGTCTACATTTACAGACAATCGATCTACACAATAGGATCGGATCATTTACAGTCGAGGCTCGTTTTCGTGGTATCGCACTCCGACTCCTGGTGCAGTGCTTTATTTCATGTGGGAACCGAACCGGCGCGCGGCGGCTTATCAGCCGATAGGACTGAGCCAGTGTCAATGTCGGAGCTGTAATACGAATGTAGGAGCGGAATGTAACTGTGGAGTGGAGTGTTCCCATGATTGTTTCAGCGGTGATTTCATAGTGTCAGGTTAGTGCTGGGTGGGCAAAGTGCTGCCTGCACCCACCCGACAGCTGGGCTCGATAAACAAACGCACGTGTGCTGATCGTCCCTCTGGTCTCAGCACATCCGACATCAACAGCACAGCCACTTGTCAACGAGAGCCACAGTAGTCTTCTGCGCACATTTGAAAAGCTAGTATTGGCCATTCTCAGGGATTTTTCAAAAATCATGATTCAACGTTTTGTTTGCTGTCTCGGATATGGATATGATGTACTGCCCATCAATCCATCTTTTACTTATTGGAGGCTTTTCGGACTAATACCAATATGCTCTCGATAAAAAGACATTTCACGATTGTTTTCGTTCTGAGAGCATTAACAAGGGCTGACAAATTAGTTTCTAACATTACCGATTAACTTTTTCTGTAATAAAACCAGAATTATCTTGTTTAAAATCTGGGAAAGAGTACATTAATTTAATATCTCGATTTTGCCACATTACTATAAATATCTCGTACCCATGGGTATTTTAATGTTAGACCTACTCAGTGCCGCATTTCCCTATAGGCCCACTAGGCCCAGGCCTAGGGCGCAAAATTTTAGGGGGCGCATAAATTTTAAAGTACACAAAAGAAAAAAGTTGCGGCGGCGGGTGGTGTTGGCGCTCGGCGGGGCGGGTGGCCAAGGTCAACTAGGTCCGGGGTGCGACGTTGACTCATTCATTGGTTTATTGCTTTTATTTATTCAAAACACTCCTATATATATATACTATTGTAATTATCTTTCATCAAAATTACGTAATTAAGAAATTTACTGGATTTCTACGTCAGTGTAATCAGAGTCCTCTGGGGGGGGGGGGGGGCGCTCTTTGGTCTGTAGGCCTAAGGGGCGCCGAATTTGTAAATGCGGCTCTGGACCTACTGCTGTTACCGATTTATATACCTAAGTCGAGAGAGTGTGTTTTCGATAGGACAATTTTAGTATTGTTTATTAATATTTTCATACATTCAAATGTTCAAATATTAAATATTCAAAGTAATGCAAATAACCGTATGTAATAGTTACTTGCTCAACTATTGGAGCTTTAGAAGATGCGTTAAGCAATAATACAGCGGCGGCGATGGCGAGTCAACTAAACTTCCATCGGTCGTTCCCATTCAGAAGTCGGCGCTGTAAAAACGATGGTATGCAAAGCCCAGCAATTACCCTTCCCCACTCCCGGGCTCGAACTGCTCAAAATGTCAAACGGGGAGCGGTTTCCTTCGGGGTCCACTTGAAGGGTAATTGAATCCAAAGTGAAACATTCTGTTAGCGCGGGGGCCGAACGGCCTACGGTGCCACGGACCCCAGTCCATCGGCCGCAGTCCATTGTAATAATATAGCGTGTACTTGTCACCGCCGGGCCGTCGCGTGTGTCGAGTTGAGCCGACCCGAAACATTACCTATTCGGAAAACATCGCCTCGACGGCTCGCGTGACCGTGCCCATAGATGGCGACCACCTGACCCCGCGCTCGTACACACACTACTCGGGTTCGCGGACTCCCGGCCCAGGCGACACGTTCGGGACAGATAGTATGTTTTCTCATCTGTGTGTGGAAAGTGGGCTATTAGCCGGCTCGCGTGATGGACGGACTCTAATTTGAAAACGATTAGTTGATAATTGAATCTGTTGCCCGCCAAGCCCTCCTCATTATTTGGACATCTCAATGGTCCAGTGTACATGACATGCTATGTCATAGGCGAGTCCGGGCGGGGGGCGTCCGTCGCTTTGACAGGGCGGAAATTTGACGGGACTTCCATTGCGTGTGACCGCGGCTATTGAGAAGTCGTATTTTGTTCCGGCGCTGAGCATAATTGGATACTGGCCGGCTAGGCCTACCGAAACTGTGAACAGGGTGGTAATCCTAAAAGTAACAATGCTGAATACAATTAACCACAAATAAAATAAAACCGTTCGTAGTAAATTTTGAAATAAACCCAAAATCAGGAAATTTGATTTCACAATCTTATAATTGTGCATGCTAATAATATCCCAAAGACTCTGGTGTGAAAGGTCAATCTTTAATGAGTGATAACGAGGGCAAGTGATGAATGATTGGTATCGCTGTTATCTGACAGTGACGTCACCACGCCGGCTAATATAGCCGCAGCAGCCCAGGTCCAGTAACAAATTCCAGTCCCATTGATGCCCGGGATCACGCCACTGCCCGAGTGTTCCGACTCTAGTTACGTTCTGTTCCGGGAAGGAATGCGTGCTCTCGCCATTCTAGAATCACGCCCATTGTTATTCTCTTAGCCCGTTTGTTTTTCAACGGAATGAGAAACGTATAGCCAGACCGTTAAATGACTCTCCAGATGTAACTGTGCATATAAATAAATATAAATTAACTAATATTTATACAAATTCAGACTGATATAAAATTTATTGTGTTTTAGGAAAGAAGCACACATGTTTAATTTAGGTCAGTATCAATTTGAAAAGGGCTCACCGATTTTCTGAGTTTTAGATAGTGCTATAAGTCTTTCGATTTGTCGATTGTGTGTTTTGGAACTATTACACTCCTGCAGACATATTATATGTCGTTAAAAAATACAATCATGTGCTTATCGCAGTTGCTTATTTAACCAAGAAAAACAAACAAGGGTGTTACCAGATATTTGTACACAATATTAGTTATTTAATAACTGAAATAAAGATAAAACTATCAGGAATTGTTTTTAACCGACTGATTTTGTGAGAATGCCCTTCGGCGGCACTGCAACTGCAGTGAAGAGTTAGCGGCGGTGCGGCGGCGTGGTTGTATACTCGGTATCCGGTCCAGCCGGAAGGGCGCGTCTGTGTGCCTAAACTCTTAGTCTATGGAAGGTGACAAGACAGACACAAAGACGGACAGACAGACAGACGCGTCTGATAACAGTGTCAACTCTTTGTCGGCCGGAGGGCATTCCCACGGTCTAGCAGGTGGGCACGGGTCGCAGTGCGAGATCATAGTCAGGAGATTTCGTCAGGACATCAAATACGAACGAACTGGGAAGAATGGAATGATACACGATGGAACTATTTAGTCCATTCTGCAGTTTCTGGCGAGTAATTAGATCGTAGGCCTATGGAAATAGACGACGGCATGTGATGACGTGATGGAGCGTTCGCGGAAAGCGCTCGCGGCTGTGGGATCTGCACCAGACGGAGTGTCGCCACCTGCCGGTGCTGGACGCTGATCAGCACTTCTCACCACGTACACCGCTGGGTGGTCCGGACTCGAGACACAACCCTCCGCCAGGAAATAATACTGCGTAATCACAATGTTCTAGATCTATCTCAGAGCGATATTGTCTTAAACCCTTCCGTCACAACGACCGACACCGAGATGTATCTGGAACCTCAACAGGCAAACTATTGTCGTGAGGAGCTCACGTCAATCATGGCAGGAAGTAAACACGGACCCTCAGTCCACTTGGCATGCACGACACGCTGTCCCACCTCGCGTTTTATGGTTTGGGACAGATGAAGCGTATTATGCAAGCGATCCACCGGACACAGTTCAGACTACGGAAATGTTTTAGGACGGAAGTGCCGGGATATTGTTCTAATCGGACAATCGCAGGAGGTGACGGTTGCTCGCCAAACGTGGCTGACGCATGTTACAACACTGCTGGACTATCGCAAAGATCTGTACTTGGTCCGATTCGATTTCCGCGTTTCTTACCCATATAAATCAGTGAACTTAAACATCAGTATAACAAAAGAAAATATTTTTTTTTCGTCTCGAGGTAATCAAAATTATATCAGGAGAATAGGTGCTTGAGGCAAAAATAGGATGATAAATATTACATCATATTTTTTGTTAAAGCTGAAATCATATTTACAGAAATATAGAATTCCAACTTACGTAATTCTTCTTGAAACTCTCGACGGAACCACGGGCGATCTTGGCCTGGGTGAGGAGGATGTCGAGGAACTGTCTTGTAGTAGGAAGATCGGGTACATCTGAAGACGACTGTCCAGCTTCGTCACTGGACGGAATGAAGCCGCAGGGGTTGACCCATTTGGGTGGAAGGTCATCTACACTGCGTCGCTTATGCGAGTGAGGGGGTGCAGCCATAGCTGTGGGCCACCGCACTAGCGATAGCAGGCAGGCGCTTATTGTCAGGACTTCTCCTAGCCCTGCAACACACATAGCGCAACATGACATATATGTATTATAGAGCAACCAAACTGGTCAATTAGATACTATACAATTTATTTATTGTAATAAATGTATATATTTAATATTCTTGCATACGTATAATCCGAAACCACCCATCATCTATTTAGATCAGGGAAATCCCATTTGCAATAACTAATAGCAAATATTATCCATATTCTCAAAATTTAACATAGGTTTATACTCATTATCTTCTTGATTACATGACCGCTGGATTTTGAGATTTATTATTCAAACTTGGGTGTACAGGATAAGTATAATGTATGCTCGGAAAATAGTGTTATCCATGGATAAAGGATTACGCTGGTCGAGTACAGTTGTAGGCCTACTAGAATAAGTTTTTTCTTTAAATTTCTATTGTATGTGATTTACACACCAGTCCGTTTGTTTACTCATTCGTTTTTGCCTCATTTTTGTCACATTTATTCCTACAACTAGTATTAACATTTAAAAAAATCTAGTTAATTTTTATTATAAAATTGGGTTTTGAACACGTCAATAATTTTTAAAGCCTAAAAGCTCTTTTTCAAAAGTTGTACGAGCCAAATTCTAACGTTGGATTATGATGTTTATTAACAAGAATTAACTCGTATTGGATTATAGGATTTTTTTATAAATCAAACTTATAATCACTCTACTGGGAATGACTTGTTACGGAAGAATTCGGTTTCAATATGATTCAAACAAGTTCATGCTAGTAGGCGATTTCATGAAATCATTAAAATGAAGTATAATTCCAGATTTACATTTATTTTACGTCAGTTGCTAATAAGTAAAAACTAAATGTTTCTATATTTAATTGATCGTAAATTTTACTATTTTTATCGTTTTATTTGGCTGTAACTACACAACACACGTTTCTTCCCATGCTGAAAGAACGTCTGGGGAAAACGAAAGCCGGGAAGAAGTGTCGTAGTTTCGCGATGAGGATGAATGAGGGAACGTCAACCACTGGTGTGGCGGTGGGGAGGGGGGTGTGTGCCCGCTTGCCGCTTGACATAAACGTCCGTTACCTAGCCGGTGCGGTACTTGAGCCCGTCGATTCAATAAAGCAAACAACGGAATGCCGATAAACACACTTGCGGCCGGTAAAAACCCCACAATTTCGTGACCTATTCGAGAGCAGAGAGAAGGAATGTAAATTGGAGGAATAGCGCAATGGCGAACACCGCGGGCACTTCAAACAGTCATGTAATCGTAAAGTAACATTGAAAAAACATAAGTCCGTACCACTTGTTTTTAACGGTCAATTTCTCGGCGTTTTTCCCGCAATAAATGAAACTGCATGAGGCGACCTACCGCAATGATGGGGACTAATTACGTTCTAATGTCTACTAGTTCATCATTCCTCCTACATTCCGGGCGTTTGTGTTTTTGTCTTAGCGGTGTGCGCTACCTCGTAGGCTACTGCTTCTACGGCCGCTTTACTTTGTTGTCGAGCGCTTCCTACTTGCCTACATGCCCCTGTCCTGCTTTTCCTCTCTGTTCGACGGTGTAACGGGAAACTATTCGTTTATTCGTTATTTGCTATTTAAAGCCGATCAACTCGATCAAACAAAATTTCACTCAGAACTTAGTTCCTGTTAATGCCTGATTTGCTGCGGGTTTACAATAACTAATTGCAAGGTTAGCCCTATAGCGCCTTTTTACGCAATTAAAAAATCAAAGTGGCCCTTCCCTGACAAATAACGAAGTTAAAAATCAACTCCTCTCTATATAGAATATTCACAGCATTCATGCTTCTACCACTTAAGAAAGGAAAATTAATCTTGATACCATCCCAGACAAGGACAGAGTACAAAGCACAAATCAAGTGTGAAGAGATCGGCTGGACATTGAAGCAGAAAGGTGTGCACTTGGATGGACTTCGGTCTGCAATGTTGTCTAATTCCAATTAGCTTGTGTAGGTAAATTCCAATTAGCCAAGAGGGTGAGGGCGGCGATACGGTAGTTTAGTACCGGCAAGTTGATCACTTTCTGAGGTCACTAACCTACCGTTACCCCCAAACAGACTTAGGCTTCTGTAAATTAGTTGTACCTTTAACAGCAAATCAACCCTCACAAAATAATTGATAATCCATAAGAGACAGATTGTACACTCTGGGCCAGAAGGGAAATCCTTTTAATTTTTAGAAAACTTTGCTAAGTCTATCTACTACAACAGACTCACCTTTGCGATCAGGAGAGAAAATTAAATCTGTACTATAGAAAAACCTTCCTCCCTTTAGCTCATAGTGACATCAATTAAATCATTAACAAGTTCACGTCGAATCAGGGTCCCCGAATTTCCTGAAGGATGAAGATAAACCAACCTTAGTTGAAGGATACAACTTTGCAAGTCCAGAAATGAATCAAAAGGCGAGAGAAGGAGCAAAGACGTGTCCACGTCTCCGCCATCGCGCTCGCTCCTGCCTCTAACCACCGCTGCCGCCGCGCCGCCTTGTCATCGTACCTATTCTACCGTGCCATTCGATCAGCCAGTTAACGACCCGACCCTTTTGTCCGATCTTTTTATGATGATTATTTCTTTGTTTTAAATTATATAATGTCGCGCTAAACTACAGGTTTTAGAAATGGGACAGAAATAAAAGTAAAGCAACCGGCCGCTGAGGCGGCAAGGAGCGGGAGCGGGGGGCGTCCATTACCGCCAGTGGGCAATCACTGGGGACGGAACGACATGAAACAATAGACCCATGGGGATAACCCGTTCTTGTTCAACTTCTTATTGAAATTCCCTCCCCCACTCTAAACGCCTAACGTGAGGGTCATCTTCAACAGTTATTCACCGGAACATTGTCGGTGACCATGATGCTTCCATTGGTTCACCTCTACGAGATAAAACTTTCGGTATATCGATCACACATTAGATTACAACATTTGTCCTAATTTATAGTTTTAGTTCCTGTATAAGCATTATCAAATGTTTATCGAACTAGTGAATTAATAAAAAAAAAGTAAAACATGTACGGAACAAAGTTTTAGTTATTGTTTTTGTGCTGCAAGGAAAAGAAACACCAGTTTATCGTGCCACAAAAATATTGTTGTTACGTTATATATTGACGGCTTTTGCATGATATGATGGGATAGCATGTCAGAATTTTGAGAATTACTCACAAATAAGTAAAATTTTTCATTAATGTTGGAAATCAAACCCCGCCAAAATCTTTTCAAAATCCTGATGTCCATAAATAGATTGCTTCATAGTGGAAATTCAAAATGTTCCAAAGAAGGAAAATATCAGGGGAGTATGATAGCATCTAAACTGGATGACGAGCAAGCCTTTAATCAAAGAACTGACAGCGAAAGTCACCATTTAACCATAGCTAAACCCTGCATTGACACGATTGGAGCAAGGTCCTGAACTGGCTAGCCGAATGCCGAACGGCACGTAAGTACCTTGAAGGGTAAACAATCTGGCACTATCACAGTTCCCGCCTAATGATCTGCAAGGTACGTTATCAGTTAGGTATCAGAGCTACCGCCTACTACACCTCTCGCTGGTCGCTGGTCAACGCCCGTGAGTCTGTCAGGCTCGCAGTACGTGACAGAGGTAACGTTGGTCTCAGACTCTTCTAATGGTATTGTCCCTTCGGTATCACTTAATCTTCGCTGTTTTCCTGTGATATTGGAATTTGAGAAAGGTCTAATTTTAGCTCTGATTTGATAAGCCGGTATTCTAAAGGACCTCATTAGAATAGTGATATCCCATGGCCACTCCGTAAAGGTCGAAAACAACCGGACAGAACTAAACAAACTCTGCTAATTGTGAACCAAACATCTTCAGCTCTGGTATTCTCTCTGCAAGAGATGATATAAATGCTAAACGTAGAACAATGTGATGCCCATAATTAAGATTGTAGTTTAGCTGAGAAGGCAGAATTGAGTTTAATCACTGCCACGCAGCGATATAGCCAACATTGAATTAATTGTTGCATGGCAAATACTATGCTGTACTTCTTATCCAATAATACTATGTGTGTCTATTATTAACATAGTCTAAATAATTTTCTAGAAGAGAGATTTCATTTTTCAGCGTTTTTACTGTGATTAACCCTTGTGATTTGTGATCTAAGAATAACATAGGTATAAAATTGTATTTAAAGTCAATATATTATTGTATTTGTATTGTACGATTGTATTGGAATTCTTAGAGCATTTCTACGGCATTTATTTATATTGGTGCTAGAAGGAACTCCGATTGTCAGCATACACACGTATACCTCTCACTCCGTGTATTATTGTTATCAGTATTTTTATCAGTTCTATCTTATCATTATAGATAAAGTGATCAACAACGATAACAAGTCTGGGTTACACGATCAGTCTGTGTTAAGCTAAGAACCAAATTTCAGTTACCTATATATAAATTTGGAGATTTTTGCGCGGGCATTTTTCTTTTTCAAGCTCCGCTTGTGCCTTCAACAAATGGGAGTAATACCGCGTTCTTTTGTTATAGTATAATTATTTTAGTTTTTCACGTGTGTGTGTGTAATAGGTTCCGTACTATGACTGTAATTAAATAATTACAGTCAAAAATTTTGATGTAAAATATAGTAGGCTTATATCTCTATTACACAGGGAATTATTCCTAAAAATGAAATTTTTACATCGCGAAAAACACTTTTAGAAAAATGGTAAGATTCTAAACAATTTTTAGAAATATTAATGTCCGAGCAGTATGGAACAGACTACCTATATTTATTTTGCTCCCTTGAGTAAGAAACAGATGGGCTAGAAACATCCGTGAAATCCGACAGACACTTGTGTCCTGCAGTCAGGCAGTAACTAACTGTAAACAATAGCGAGTGAGGTAGAGGGTAGACCTGAGTGACAGAGTAACACCCCTTGTAAAGACCGCCGCCGCGCTGCCCCAACTCCGCTACCTGTCCGACAGGCGCTTGTCATCCCTGACATTGTAATTTACAAACATTGCCACCCTTTGCGGCATAATACAATCGAAACCAAAACTCAAAAGGCACCAACTGTAAAAGTCAACAAGTCTTAAAATATTATTGGTTATGATGGAACAAGGCTTTTTAAAATCATATCGTTAGCTACCTATATATATATGTCTGTGCGATAACTCGATATAACTAAAAAACTAAAAACGTATTTTGGTATTATTTTTGGAAGAGTAAGTCTAAAACTTGTCTTCTGTCTTTCTGTAAACTATCGCAATATATCACCCAGAAAAATATATAATTCATTCAGATCTGACTCGTACAAGAAGTCAAATTTTTCAGTAATTACTAATTACTCTGTAAAACAAAAATGTATCCTTTATTCTTAGTTTCAAGAGACGGACTACACAAATGAGGTTAGGATTGTCCAATTATTGCATCCCGGTCCAAGTAACCTGCTTTGTCATTACTGCATAAATATATTACTGCACACGATACATTTTAAAATTTTAACATCGAGCCAAGAAATTAAAAAATTCGAATGTAGGCCTAAACTTGGCAAGTTTTTTTGATCGTTTTTACAAAAAACACCTCATCGTCAGAAGAACCTATCATATAGAGATATCTATCATTCTGAGCGACACAATGTAAGTTATAAAGATTTTGATAAGGTAACATTACTCAATTAAAATATTACATTTAAAGGAAACACGAGTTTCCTAATTTCCTATCAGTCGCATGGGATAGGCGAAGAGATGACTGATAAATTAGATGGAAGTATGTGACTTTGTAACATAGGCCTAGGCCTATTCCGAACTTGAAGTAGGATTCATCATGAAGGCACTGTCGAAAGATTTGGATTTTGTTAATAATCTAGTAATGGGGATATTTATTACAAAACCGAAAAGCATAACCTATATAATGCTATTTGTATGCAATATTTTATGTCCGTGTAAAATTAAATGTGCTTCTATAGTATGAGTTGTATTCTTGCTCTGGTGTATATTTCCAATGCCTTATTTTAAACATCAACTATAACAGTGTTGATTACACATAGGTGTAGCCTACGGCTGAAATATAAAATCCGTGAAATCGCTTACAGATAAAATCTCCCGTATCGGAAAACTCTATGCACTTCTGGCAATAAAAAGTTAAAAGCTATTTTTATTTATGGTAAATGACGTGGTTCTTTCAAATGACGTTGGCTAGCGTATACTCTTATCCTGTTTAGGCTATACCATATTGATCTATCCACAGGTAAATATGCAATAAGGGAACAACAGGTTGACTCACCTATCACGAAAGTACAAAGCTGAACGGATCCGACACAACATTTCACTCGAGAGGATTGGAACTTTGTAAGGGTTGGAGTTAGAGGTTCTGTTTGTAAACAGAAAGTACGTTGAGTCAGACGTTCAACAGGTGGACGACCCAGGATCGATCAGCTGGTGACTAACGATAACACGATCAGCTGTTCTCAGAACTGATTTTCTAGAGGAGTAAGTTTGCCGTCTCGTGCGGATCAGATTGTAACCAGTTACGTGAATTAATTTCACAACTTTACTGTATACAATATTTTGCAATGTGCTTCCAACAAACGATATTTACAACAATGCTTGCTTATCTGTCGAGGAGAGTTTTTATTGATTTTAATTTATTGTTAAGTTATTTTATTGTTATGTTGATTTAATTTATAGCCTGCTTTGAAGTTCAAAACAACACGGTCATATTCAAATTTCTGAATTGATAGTTAATTTGGTATTTAATTCTGGTAGTTCGAGCGCAAATAGGCAAAATTACCTAGGCAGGCCTAGATATTACTTTTGGATAAATAAACTTACAAGATCTAATTGTACTGCATCTGGATGTATGTTTAATTTTGTCTATTTGGTCGTCGTGTATAGATTGTGGGAAGAGGGTTAAAAATGCTTCCCTAGTTATTAGGCTATCAGCCCGTTAAATGGGATCTCGGATATATGTCGTTATAATTGGTACTTAAAATGGCAAAAGATAAGATAATAATGTTGTCATATTCACAATTGTAAATGATACGAAATTTTTAAGTAAACAAACCAGTTTGAGTCGAGTATTAAGGGCATCGTTATCTTATAGGGACTACTGGGTTTAGATTTTGGTGGTGATAAAGGTATTTTTAATTGATGGGCCAGTAACTTTTAAACTGATAAGAGTGTGTCAGTGTTTATGGATAGTCGGAGATAGTGACAAATGCTTGTAAACGTTATCGCTTATGTTTAGGCATCTGCTGTAATTGTATGTAACAAACAAAAGTTATATTGATAATTTCTAGTCAACATGAGAGGTTAAATTATTATCAGATTTGTATTAAACTCTTCAAAACACGTCCAACGTTATAACAAAAATGTACGAACTTTAGTACGATTCAAGTTCCACATTAATTCTCAACACGTAGGCTATATAGAAATAAATATACATGATGGCTCAAAACCATTGTATAGAAAAGTAGAAATATAATTTATTCTAACCTTTACTGCGGGATCGAATCAAACTTCCGTCATCATCTATTAAAGACATTTAACGGTAGGACTTTAAAGTTAGTAAACAATACGCCAAACGCACATTTGATTTTTACGAGCTGAAGTTAAAACCACATAAAAGTTACCATTTGTTATCGCTTCTTTTAAACAAAAAAAGTTTAGTAGAGAAACATCCTAAAAAAACTTACTTTGATATAAACTGTGTTGCCTTCTCCTGCAGTGGATGCAGCATTGAGGGGATCTGTGGGGGAGATGGTGTCTGTCCGTGTACACCGCCACTCTGACTGTTCTCTGGTCGCGGTCCATGGTAGGTTCCACTGGCGTAGACACTTCCGTCGCTATCGTCATCCTATCACTGTCACTCACAACCACCGACTGACTTGACAACTGCCGCGGAACGGCCTAACATATGAAACGGCCAGACACCCCACCTCACGCCAGAAACGGTGACTAACCCGGGCTTTCCACCGCGACCAATCGCGACCGGCCTTCGGCGAACGCGGCGCTCCCATTGGGCGGCAGGAGGAGTCATGTCACCCCTCCCCACGCCTCTCTACCCTCGGCCTAACTCGCTACCTTGTTCCTTCCGAGAGGAGCAGTTATATCACCTGGACCTGGAGTACGTTCATTCATGGCTGGCGCTATCAGCCCGCCGTAGCCCGCCGCGCCGCGCCGCGCTATACGATGACGTGAATCATAACAGGCCTTGTGCAATCCGCGCCTCCGCACAGCACGCCTCCCGGCTGCGACTGCACACTAGTCCCCGCGTGTTCACGTGCCTCACTCGCCTGACATTTCCTCCTTCGCTGGACCAGTGTCTCTCTCTACCCCACACCAATATTCTGAACTGATCGATCAATTATTAATAATAATGCAGGACAAGAGCAAAGAAAAAATTCTTTTTATTAATTAATAATTCAAAAAAGTACAGTTAAACGTTTAAATTCCGCTTAATGTTAACAAGCACAATAATACAAATTTCAAAGTTAAAATTGGCAACAAATTCTGTAGTTAGGTTTTAACAATAAAATGATTTTTATACGTGTATAATAAAATTAACGAAATTACCTTAAACGTCTGCCTACAATGTCCGTTGCTGGGTTAAATTAAAGTATCCTAAATAATACAAAACTATTTTAAATAGATATTGCTAATTATAAAAAAATGACATGATGAAAAAAACTGATCTATAGACCTGAAATTATGCAAATGCTAGCGAGTTTGAAGTTGGTGCATGCCACATCCATGGAATTCAACTGAACATTTCTATATTGGTCTTACATGGGTAACCACGATAGCAACAATAAAATAGCAAAATTTGAAAGAAAACAGTACAATCACATACAAATTTACAATATGACATTATAACACATGTGATGAACTTGATATTATTGTATTACCGTACAGCCTTTTACACGACTAGTGTTGTGGTGTACTTTTACTACTAACTCGTACATAATAAAATATTGGTTATATGCAAATACGCTGAACACATTGGTGACGAATACTTTATCCGGTAGACATCATGATAGAATAGCGTAAAAATAATTTACATTCTAAGACGATATAAATCTCCGCGATTGTCGACTTTCTACTTCCAAAGTTTCAAGACATTTACTTCTCAAACGAGAAATGCGTGAAAATACCCTGAACGAAAGAATTTCTTGAGAAAATATATTCACCTTCTCGGGCAATTCCAGATTTAGCCAATATTAGATAAACGATTAATACGCCGCTTACGTTCGGTCAGGGACTGTTATACCACTTTCCGGATAGATTTATCTTTTCTTCGTTGTATAGCCCACTTACAAGATACGATAATATCCAGTTCACTTGCTCGTGTAACTAAGCTCAGATTGAGAAAATAAACATACAAGAGGTTTTTAAATTTCAAAGTCCAGTAGCATGTCGGAATGTATGGTATATATATTCACTTTGTAATAAGTGCTATAAAATTCACAAGTGTGGCCTCATATTATGCAATGTCCCTTTACACGAAGTAGGTTAAGGGGGTAATGAAATTTTAGGACGCATAGACCCCAATTCTACATGACACGTACCACAATGGTAGAGGGCGAAAAGGCCAAAGTTGAGTGAACGTTGGCGAAAAGTTAACATACATAACTTAAAAGTTATATACTTTAATTTTTTTTTTGTCTGACGACACAAAGATTTTGTGTTTATACCACCCATCCTAAGAAACCTAACCGGCAGAAATGAAGAATCATTCAAGACAAGCGTCAGTCCCCAAAACTAATAGCTACTAATTAAAAATCCAATAATTTTTAGAAAAGTTGAGTTTTGAGTTTTCAAGTTCCTTAAGAACTTTCCAGTGTATGAAAAATTACAAAATATTTGTTAGGATCGAATCTGTAAGGTACTCGTGTCTCCTCAAGGTACTAAGCAAATTGTAGATAAACTATGAAACTCTTGAAAGTTATTAAAGCGTACATACAGTAGGCTAAGTATTAAGGAGGCACAATCGATTTTTCGATACATGACACACATTTATCTGACTGTGTCACACATTGATCCAAAAACGTTCAGTGTGTATTGTTTTAGCGTAATTGCTTTTATGTATATATTAATTATGGTATATATTATTACTGACTTTGTCACATATCTCTAAGTACCAGCGATCTGTATAGCAAGGTTATCCGTATATCACGTAAACTAATCCGACTACAGAAAAAGCAACGTTAGAAGGACTACTAAACAATATTAACTTAATATTAATAATATTATTATTAATATTAATAGCTTTTCAAGGACCTGGAGATGGCACAGTGCCTACGAAACGCGTCGTAACGTCGCAATACAGGTATTAAGGAATGTCAGAAGGTAAATTTATAATTCATTGTACCTACCATAGAAGATTAACATAAATTGTTGATGCCCAATTTGTCAACAGCATAAAACATTGCCTTTTTTGTAACTGTGGGAATTTTATTTTCAAATTACAAATCCCCTTGAAACATAATTCAAACGGCTAGGACGAATTTAAGAGCCAACATCTTTTCTGGTGTAACCAAAATACAGAAAGTTTGTTTTATTCAATTTCTCTGAATAACGTATAAATATTTTATAATATAGCCCTTTCCATAACTTTGAAGAATCAAAATATCCCTCAAGAAGATACTTTAATTCTTGATCATTTTGATTTGTTTCCAAAATGATATATTTTTTACTGAATAAATATCATACTCGTCTATTAAAAATAAAGTAGAAGGTTTCAAATTAAAAAAGACTTATTTTATTTTATTTTTAGAATACATAAAAAATGGTTTTTTATGTAATTAAAGACGTATAATAAGTTACCCTAACCAAAACTAAAAGTGGAAACTATTGAGCTAGTCACATCCTTAAATAATTATCTACATCGTAAGATTTAAAATTGTGATTAATAAGCCTACATTAATTAGACTCAGCTGTTATTGAATGAGCATTACAGGACTTTGGCTTGTCTGTTTCTAGCATAAAAATCACCCAGAAGAGAATCATATCAATGGTGACGTCACGTAACAGATACTGTCCGAGCCGGATACATAAATAATAGTATACGTTATATACTAGCTATTGATAACGTTAACTGGTTGTCAACAATAATAAATTGTTTGCGGCCATATAAATAACAAAGCGCTCTTTTGCCGTACCGCAACAATGCGGATCGTAATCTAGTACAGTATAATGACTGCAGTTTTGAGTATTTAAACTGCTTCCTTGTTGCTTGGGATTTCTTATCTGAAATCTAACGTTCATTTAATTTCGATAAAAACGATTTGGTCTTTTCTCCATTATAGAAAATAGGTGAATTCTCAAAGCCCTAATGGGTGGGATGCCCTATGAATCATGCATTGTGTCGATGCAATAACGAGTCTTGTACATTCTTACTTAATTCTGTTCATTTTATAACATGAGTTATCTTATCTTTCCACAATGATAATGAGGACTAAAAAGGGTTTAAAAATCCCCAAATGTGGTGTACTTTTAAAATTAAAATCATTCTCACTACTTTAATATATCACACTTTATGCCGAGCTTAGACTAATTTGTTCAAAAGATATCATTTAAAGTAATTAGTTCACTCCATATAATATAAAGAAAATAAATGTAGACTATGTTGCGGTAGCCAGCTATGAGAGAGTGTGTGTGTAGTCGTCGTATCCGGTCTTAGCGCTCAAATCGGAAAAGTGCCAATTGAGTGTCGGACTAAGAATCCGCTCAATCCAACGTACAGTTTGTAACGACCTACAATGTTCGGCTTTAGGTATAAACTAGAACAGGTATATCTAGACACTTAGTCTGGGAATCGTGTTAGAGAAGGGTCTATAAGTCTGTAATTCGGATAATGCATTAAATAATACACTTATTTAACTACTTAGGATAATATAACTGCCAGATTAATAAATAAAAAAATTAATTAATTAATTAATAAAAGCCGATCCAATGATGTTTGTAACGATTTTGTTAATGTTAACATGTTTGTGATGGTTGTATTATTGCCGTGTTCGCCCGTCCGTATGTACAATAACTTAGTACATAGTGCCTTAGGTAATTGAAACTTAGCACACAGGTTTCTTTCAGCCCAGGGAAGAATGGTATTAATTATTGGGTAAAAAACAAATGGCAGTCCGGTTGCCCGTTCCATTGAATAGTACTGATACTCTTGACTTAAAGATCCTAAAGACTAGAAACTTAGTACACATATTTATTTTCGTCCAAAGATCGCATCTATTTATATGTACAGATTAAAAGCGGTAGTCCGTCCGCCTCTGTGACAACTCTTCCTTTGCGTTCCGTCGGATCCATCAATACTCAATTGTACAGGTATATTTTAGTTAAATTTTCAAAATAATTAATTAACACGCCATTTTATTTATCACCACTCGCAGTGGTAACAGGAGCCTGAACTACCCTTGTGTCCAAGAAGTCTGTATCAGATAGCAGTTGTTACAGGAGCCGGAATTACCCCTTGTGTCCAAGAAGTCTGTATCAGATAGCAGTGGTTACAGAATCCAGAAGTATCCCTTGCATTTAAGAAAGTCTGTAGCAGATAGTAGTGGTTACAGGAGCCGGAATTACCCCTTGTGTCCAAGAAGTCTGTATCAGATAGCAGTGGTTACAGAATCCAGAAGTATCCCTTGCATTTAAGAAAGTCTGTAGCAGATAGTAGTGGTTACAGGAGCCGGAATTACCCCTTGCATTTAAGAAAGTCTGTAGCAGATAGTAGTGGTTACAGGAGCCGGAATTACCCTTTGTGTCCAAGAAGTCTGTATCAGATAGCAGTGGTTACAGAACCCAGAACTATCCCTTGCATTTAAGAAAGTCTGTATCAGATAGTAGTGGTTACAGGAGCCGGAATTACCCCTTGTGTCCAAGAAGTCTGTATCAGATAGCAGTGGTTACAGAACCCAGAACTATCCCTTGCATTTAAGAAAGTCTGTAGCAGATAGTAGTGGTTACAGGAGCCGGAATTACCCCTTGTGTCCAAGAAGTCTGTATCAGATAGCAGTGGTTACAGAACCCAGAACTATCCCTTGCATTTAAGAAAGTCTGTATCAGATAGTAGTGGTTACAGGAGCCGGAATTACCCCTTGTGTCCAAGAAGTCTGTATCAGATAGCAGTGGTTACAGAACCCAGAACTATCCCTTGCATTTAAGAAAGTCTGTATCAGATAGTAGTGGTTACAGGAGCCGGAATTACCCCTTGTGTCCAAGAAGTCTGTATCAGATAGCAGTGGTTACAGAACCCAGAACTATCCCTTGCATTTAAGAAAGTCTGTATCAGATAGTAGTGGTTACAGGAGCCGGAATTACCCCTTGTGTCCAAGAAGTCTGTATCAGATAGCAGTGGTTACAGAACCCAGAATATCCCTTGCATTTAAGAAAGTCTGTATCAGATAGTAGTGGTTACAGGAGCCGGAACTATTCTTTGTGTCCCAGAAGACTCAGATAGCCTCCAATCGTAAATTTTATTCCGCCAATACCGAAACTTCAATTTATCTTGAAAATAGATCTTAAAGGATAATAGGATGTCCGTACCATTTGCCATTGTTACGTGTTACAACAACAGTTACATGGCGATCGAGAACTGTCGTCTAGCTTATTTTTCTTTGATCAAAACCTAGGATAGGAGATGATTAGCATGGAAAATTACCTTTTATTCCATATTTAACTATTTTAATTACTTTAAACGGGCAAGAATTAGTATTTTACAAAATAGCTGTAAACCATATCGTATGCATTTTCCTGTAAATATACCAAATGTTGAAATTAAACTTTAGATTAAAAAAATAAAATAGGTTAAGAAAAAATGAATATCTGATATTTGAATTTAGGTAAAAGTATATAATTTTTACTAATTTAATTCACAACAATTTTAGAAGATCTTAATTATCATTCTGATATAAATGAAATTTTAAGGTATTATTAGAATTAAATACATCTTAAATTTAGACCCCATTAAAAGCCTGAGATAGCCCCATAAAAGATACAAAATAAGAGTTATGATAGTAAAGATTTAGTTAAGACTTTGTGCAGAAATATCCAATTAAACATTGGGACGTCCCTAATCGACGAGGCCAGCCCAACTTTGTGGTGGCGTGAAGCCAAACAAAAAGAATGTCTGGTATGTTAGTGTGTGCCAAACTATTGTGTTTATTTAGTGCGAACGTAGGTATATGGTATGTACTACCCTTTCAAAAACATAACCTAAAGTTTACTGTTCAAAAACTGTTTCTAATATAATTTAAGTCACTCGGTTTGATTTTTTCAAAATACGTTCTATGTAGTCTGGGTCGATAAGAAGTAAAACGCTAAAAATCGTGGAACTTGATAAAGTCGTTATACATAACTGTTGAACATACTGACAGACGATGTAAATGTCAAAAACATGACTGTTTGTCCATAGCTCACTCAGTCCATTATAAGCAGCCAGAACATGTTCAAATCCTTAGGCAAGTTCATCTGTTATTCTATAAGTACAAACTTGTTTTCATACAAACTATGAAAATATGTTCATATGTTAGAGAAAAATACTGTACCTTGTATCACACGTATAATAATTTTAACTTTCGAATCTTTTATGTGGACAGTGTGTAATAAACTACAGTTTTGAAATGAGGCTTAATTTTTTTACTGTGGTAGGAGATTTCTTAATACGTGGGTTTCTTTGTTTAAAGTTTGTTATTGACAATGTAAGGTTTGAAACTATAATTGTATTTCGGACATGAATATGTTACACAATTAATTAATTTTGCTCTCAACTGATGAAGAGAATAAATTAAAATATTATAAACTTTGTGTTATATATTTTGTAACACATAAGAATGACAAATGTCCGATATCCCATGTAGGTTTTATTTGTTCTATTGGCTATATAAATATTTTATTTTTATTCGAAGAGAAAATAAACGAGTAGTAAATTCATTGATGTGGTAAGCATATCTTAAAACAAAAGCACATTTGAGTTTATGGAAGCACATTTTGTTGTTGAGTTGAATAGGTGCACGTTTTGTTAATGTTCATCTATTCAACCGAAGTAGTTGCGCGAAGAATGGCACAAGGGCAGTTATGAGTCAGAATTAATTACTCCCTGTAAATTCGGAATTCATGCACCAAAAACTGCACAAAAAGAGGTTTTTAATGCCACAAAATATAAACGACCTATTTCTAGTCCAAGGAAGCACTTAAGTGGGACAGATTACACCAAGCGAGGGAGCTATCTTTTAGATTCTATTGACGTCAAAAATGACCTTACGTACATACAGATTTTATTCATTAAGTTAATATTACAAGAGAATTTTACCTCCATCCCTTTTTATGCTTTCCCCATGCAGTTATTTTCCACAGTTTATATTTGTAATTCTTATACTATGTGAGTTTTTTCGAATCTAGTTTCGAACTTTTATTTTCTAAATAATAGATTACCGATATATTCGGGAGCTTATGTTATTAGCTGGATGAGACGTTTTCATCCTCTCACCTTCCCATCCCACATGGCAATTCAAAAGTAATCGAACGAACAGAAAAGTTATTAAAATAAAACGCCATTTTAAACAAAATACTTTTGGTGCAATTAACGTTTGGATCATACAGGAAAAATTAAAATATTGGAATTTAATAAAGGTTGAAAATACTTTTTAATCCATTTTCATAATGCTTGAACATTTAATTAATTGTTAAGACTAATAAGTATAAGTTACTTTTTGATCTTCAGTTTGGGAGGAGGAACGCCTCAGATGAGTGAGTAATGCAATGTTTATAGAGTTATTAAACACTAAGTTTTCTAATAACAGAAAAACGCCCAAAAACGCTCGGAAAGCTTTAATCAGATGATGGTAATTAACAGTGTTTTCGTTTAAACCAGCTTTCACTCCAAAATGGACAAGTCTAGAATATAGTAGTATATGTCTAAAACACATTATTTGAGTGCGAGTATGATTTGAGCCAGTGATAAAACTTAATGGTGACAAATACAAAATTTGTTAATTCTTGAGTTTATCGCTAATAACGTAAATTTGTATGACAATATTTACAAACTAAATTGGAATATTTAAATAAAATCAGACGGTACATCAGTAAAACGAGAAATAAAAAGAAATCTTGATACCGAGAAATAGAATTTGGTATACAAAATACTAAGTCTACCACAATTTATTTGGTAAATGGAAATACCATCCTCGTTAGGAAATATGAATGAGCGTCCATGAACAATAGTTACTATTAATAGTTGCAGTAATTATAGTAAAACGCTAAATAAAATTACATTTTTTATTTTTGTTAATAATTACTGCATCTCTTAAACACGTTTTACTCCTAAATATCAGTCGCATATAATTTGGATGGGAAATTTAAACTTCATCTCTCGGTAAATAAAGTTTTATTTAGCCCTTAACTTTATTGTAAATTTATCGTCTGTTTTCTTTCCCTAACGATTACAAATCACTCAGTGATGGTGCAGATTAAATATTTTCTTTTATTTGAAGAAAGTTTCGAGAGGTAGGTGGAAATGCGGAGGTGGCTATGGATACAACTACGACACCTAATTAACTAAAATCTCCAGCCTCTGGCTAAACGAAGTCTCACGTTCTATTTGCAGTTTTAAAACACAACCAGGGCTAGATTACTTTATTTAGAACTGTGTCCTTTGAAATTGTGTATTAAATTCTTCGTTTTTACCGTTCCTGTTTTATAGTATAGTTTTAGACTTGCCATTACTATTTAAGCAATGAATTACAATTGTATATAATACTCCGTGACTTCGATTTAGGAGCAGGTTGTACTGGCAGCCCATCTTGATTTTAAATTCATGAGAATCATTGTTCTTGAAAGTTTTATTGTTGCACTTTAAAGTTGTTAATATTTATATTAGATATCCAGAAATAAGAGTCTTAAACTTATTAGTACTTTTTCGTTTGAATATTAAAAAAAATATAAACTGTTTAAGAAACGCTAAAATTTGTTTTGATGTGTATTACTAAACATCTAAAAAAAGGCATTCTCTACAATTCTAGGACCAAAGATAAAGGCGGAAAAGTGTTTTAAAGTTTAGCATTGTTTACGTCGAGTAGAACATATGATTTCGTTAGTTTCACTAATTCCGTTTTATAAACCGATACACAACAAAAGCGAGCGCTATCTGTGGAATGAGGGGTTAGGTAGCTAATACTATTCGAACGGTAAGAGTAAAAGTAACGTGGCGCAGCTCTAGCGTCAGACCTCAGAACTAACTGAAATAATATCCCGGTTATCAGCGCACCACGTCCGTAAGCATGCATTATCTACTGTGTAACTGATACAATAAACGATGATATCCATACCCGTTTTACTACAGCCTTATAAAAATAAAATAATTGCTTTAAATAAAAACTACCTTTTCTTTTCATAAAAAAGATTTCACAAAATAATAAAAATTGGATTACGGACATTTTCCATTGTTATGAGTAAGATTGAATCATGACGTTTCTAGAACAGAGGTATCTTCTTGTTTGTTCATATGCAAAACACTAAAAGATCAGATTGCAAAAATTCCAACACCGAAGATTAGGCAAAAATATTAAAATTCTCAGCATTTTTTTACTTGTTTACACCTGAAGAAGGAAGAAAGCAGCAGTTTACAAGAGATCGTGTTTCATTTTCTGTATAACTCATAACCAAGGGAAATGTCTTCAATTCTGTAATATGATCAAATCATCCAATGTCAGTATTGAAATTTGAGCAAACAAACAAACAGATTTGCAAAGTCACTGTATACATTTTATACATGGTGACATGGCACAGTCTACTCATGTGAGTCGCGTACTGACGTCAATATTATTCATTACATACTATCATGTATCCGCTGATAACCATAGGACTAACATGAGATTGGTGCTGATTCACTACGACATTATGTCGATCTGTGAGAAGTCTCTCTACTATTGCAACAATGAAGGAATCAGCTAAAGATTCTAAAACTAATTTTGACTATTTCAATCTACAAGCGGAAATCAGTGAATGTTTTTATATAATCATAATTTAGGATCTGACTGGAAGTGCTATTTTTGTACTAATGTTATTGCGAATACTGCATAGTAAAGAAATTATTCCTACACATAACGATATTATTTAAGAAAAATTAAATAATTATTTATTACTTCATTAATGATATTAAGTAATAATTACTATAATGTATTAGATTATTTCATTATCACACGTTAGCTTAATAAAAGTTATACTGCTTTTTAAGGAATTATCTATCTTAAAAAAAAAACTAAATTTATCAAGTAACGTACATCATTTTGTAACGTAGACGTTAAAACAGACAAAACTAATAGCAATCTTTTCTATCTTTTCCATAAACCTACTGCATAGTAAACAAATTATTCCTACACATAACGGTTAAATAATTATTTATTACCTAATTAATGCTATTAAGTAATAATTAAACTGTCGGTAACATTTTTAGGAGTATTTGAGTAATTCAGTAAATTAACTAATTAAAATAAAAAGGAATTTAGTAATTAGCCACAATTTGACTAATAATCGAGTTGTTCTTCCTTTCGTCGACTATGTTCCCAAATTGCATTAATTAATTTTATTGATTCTTATAGAATTCGGTTGCTCTTATTACAAAAACAATACAAAAATAAATAAAATTAGTCCAAACACTTCCGAAATAGTAAAATGACTTTTAAATGATGAGAGCTATATTGAAATTAGCACTCTATTAAAGTGATGATCACATTTATGCCACGTAGGTTACAATATTTTTTTCGTCCTTTTCAAATTTTATAAAATTATTTAAATTCATTAATATATTTAAAAAAAACTAGACTTTATAGGATACGCTATGCCTCCAGATCAAGAATCAGAGCTTAATGGGGTAATGGTATTAGAACTACTATCCCTGTGTCAGTGTGTGTGTGTGTGTGTGTGTGTGTGTGTGTGTGTGTGTGTGTGTGTGTGTGCGCGCGCGCGCGTAAGGAAAAGGGTTGGTAATCTTCAGGGGATATGGTTCTCCAGGTAGATTAAACAAGGTAAATATTTTAAAATATTTAAAAGTATTTACGAACTAAAATATGAAGTGCAGAGTCTGTACATTTTTGATATAATTAACCAGATGAGTTTTGTGATATCAAGAGAAGGTAGCAAATAAACCCAAAAATAACGAATTATTTCAATTTTGTTATGCATACTATAGAGACGAGATATTTAAGAAATGATGGAATAGTTATTATGATTTAGACCATTGATCCGACCACCGATGTTTGGTAAACAGTGGTTGGGTTTTGCGGTCAATGCACGATTAGATTAAATTATATCACCAATGGTTTTCAATAAGGTTTCCGCATCAAACTATATTTGCTGTAATGTTCTATCATGTCAGTACTGTTTACATTGAAAGTTCCTTTCCCACATTTCCTATTTAATTTTCTCAAGAAACTAAAAAGACAGAACAGACCACTAATGTGCTTTTTAAGCAGTTATGGTATTCTATTTTGGATTGTGCTCTTTATAATAGTACGTCCAACGCACGGGATGATAATAATGGAATGTGAATTGCATGATGTGATAATAGTAGGTAAAAATTGAACATTAATTGAACTCTCTTGTACTCTCTTCAGATATTGTGAATTTTCTCTGTAAGTTTTAATATTTTATAAATTAGTAAGCCACCCTACGTTCGAGTAACTTGAGGTTTCATGCAACATTTCAAGTGATTCACTTTTTATTTAGTAAGTTTGACACAGTTTATAATTTTATAGTTAGTGTGGTCAATATGTTTTAAATTTGATTTATTATGAAATTTAATCGTTGCACTCATGGTACCCATAAGGCCAATGTAAAAATGTTCTCTAACGCTCAGCCAAATCCCACGGAGTGACATACACTATCATGGAACGCGATGTTGTTTATACAGAAATAAGATTTCATCATTCTGTCATCAGATGAACAAATTAGATGAGAAAATGAAATTACCTATGATGGAAAGCGTTTGTTTCTAGATTCTTCGACGTCGACTTTATTGGATCCCTCATACATTGCCTCCAGATTCTAGGAGTCCAGTCTGTGACAGCGTCAAATTTCAGACCCTGCACTAAGCGGAAGGTGAAATGGAGTTGAACTTAATATTCGTATTAAATCAACCCTTCTCACCAAAGCCACGTTACGTATATTGTTTTCCAAAAATTAAAATAATTTAATTTTGAACTAAAATATTCGGATGGCAGAATCAGTGACAACATCTGAATCAATTAATCCATTATGATGGATTCTTGGAACCCGGGTGCGAAAAACTATCGATCTCGGGTACTAATTAACTACTTTCAAATGTCGCGATGATCAGACCCCAAAAAGGAACTGAAGACTACAACTGACTACTACTGACTACAACTGACTACTACAAGATGAGGATTGGGTGTTATTACTGAACGAACAGAAGAAGCCTTCTAATCACACTTACTAGAGTGAGCTAATCACATTTTATTAGCAAGTAAACCGGTAAAATTTAACAAATAAAATTATAAGAGATTTCACAATCGGAAACAAAATTTGATTTTAATTTAAAAAAAGTATAGATAAAAAAAGTGAGTTCTTGTTTGAAATTCAAATTTTATCAAGTCGAAATATAGTAGTAAAACATCAACCTTTACAGTTTCACAATCCCTGTTGTTTGTACAGTTCTTTCGACAAGGGACTATTTCAAATTTGTCCTGCTCGAAGTCTGGAGTAGTACTGCTGGATGAAAATAATTACCCTGCTCAGAATGCGCGGGGGAGACGGGTTCTGAATGGGAGGATGGACCGGAAGGAAGTTGGCCGGGAGCCAGCGGTCTAGAGGAAGCCGGCGCTGCGCTCTCACTCTCTCTCGTATGCAAATCGGCGCCGTCTCCCCTCCCGGGCGGCTCGGACATACCTCACATTCCAATGAAGGTCGGCCGGCCTGCGTGACGCAACGATAGCGGGTCAAGATCACCGCCTGCCGCCCGCCTTGCGTCGCCACCGCCGCTTGTGGTCCAGCTTGTCAAGTCACCTCCGCCAATCGGCATACCTCACGGTACATCCCTCTTCGCAACAATGAATGATGGCTTGGGCCTGAAAGCCTTCCTATTGAGTATGCAGAGGCCAATTTGGAATTAAAACTGACCTCCCAAGTTGCTTTGGAAAAAACATTCAGACCATGAGGCTTTCTGGAGGTGACAGTCGCAACACCCGATTCAAGAATTGAAGGTGAAATTTAAATCTAGATTCCTACAACTCACCCCCCCCCCCTACACCTGAGGTCTAAAAAAGTTAATGGTTTGATTCTTCCCATTTGGAATAATTAATAATTGGATGAAAACAATATCCTACCAGACAATACTTGTCACCTATTGAACTCTTTCCACAACTCTTCTACAAATAATCTGTTAGTGTCGCCGTTTTTAATCTAAAAACACGTTTGTCTAGCTCAATGAACATCACAATACAAGTAAAACATCTAATTATCAGTACAATTCCAGGATTTTGTCATACGATCCAAGACACTCTGTCAATGGAAAGAAAAGTGATGTAGGATGACATTGGTCGATAGTTGCAAAGGTTATGTAAGCTTCCCGTTCTCTTGCAATCGTTATCGTTGTTGAAACGTTGATGAAAACTACGCAACGATTACGTGAGTATCATTCTAACAATGCAATAACTAAACATTTTTTCTTAGCGGATAAGTTTTATATGATGTTCTCTGCAAATTACTTTATTAAATGTGTAAACGGCTACACTATCGTAGTATATTTCGGCATATTTGCCACATGGTAGCAAAATTATTTTTAAACAACCTTATAATTCTTTTTATCTAAATTTGATATTTGAAGTTAAATAAACTAGTATATAAGCTATAAAAACTAGATCATTAGAAGAAAAGCTAAATCTCCTCGGGACCTTCAAAAACTTCTTGCCATTTTATATGAAAGGTTGATTTTATGCCAGTACGTTGACTTACTTTCTTCAATTGCTTCCAGAGTTGTCCATAAATTGCTGGTAATCAGGCAGTTTTTGCCAGACTTTGTTTGCATTTAGGATTAACCTCCAGGATACTGAAACTCAATTTTTAAAATAATAAAATGGAAATTATTTAGAAATCTAACCAATTTATAATTTTATGATTATCAGATGTTAAAAAATTACGGTTACTTTAAATATATTGAAAGAAGCAAAAATAATAAAAGAATTAAAATATTTTACAATAGTTTTATGCAAACATGCACTTGAATTGTGCGAGGGAGTTCTGCGATGGGAATGATCTGTGAGAACACCTTTCTCATATTTAAGTCGAGTTATTTAAATAGTCATCAGTAATTCTTTATACTTATAAGTCAAAACCATAATTCCTTTGTTGTTCATAATACATCCAAATTTACCACTATTGCCTACAGTTCTGATGGAAACGTCAATGGGAAAACCGGCAATGTATTTTAAGTGCTATAGAACCTTTCGGTTGTTTGGACAATACCGTTTCATGTCAATGAGCCGATACGGTGTCGGTAATACTTTTTTAAGACTTAATTAAATACACACAGCACGAACACTTCCTCACATCCTCATGCCCTAAAGTTCGACTAATTTGAATAATGACTAATTTGAGACATAAAAACATTCACAGAAAGATTTCAGTAGCTCTTCCTCTGTCTGTTGTATAGATTCCTATCCGATGACGTGAGTAGATGGACTGAGGAGGAAAGTGGTGGCCAGGCTATCGGGAATCTTGAGCACCGAAGGGAGAGTGGGAGTACGACGCACGGCGTTGCGCGAGCTGGTGCAATATTTGGTCCAATTTCTCCGCCACGAGACCCTGACACTTGCATAACGTCTACTTTCCAAAGCGGATCTCCGCGTAGCACGGAAATCCGTTTCGGAGACCCCGGCTAGATGCGGGATAATAGTGTTGTGTTTGGAAGAGGATCAGGTAACAGGTTTCAGTAATTTATTCTCGGCCCACGTCGTTCTTGTTTCTGCATCCGTTATAAACTTGTTCTCTCACCATTACTAGCGGTGTAAAATTGCAACCACCATGGTACCTGTTTCGAACCAATCTGAATTATAAATTATCAGATGAATGAAGTTATCTACTGCAAAAAGAAATCTAGATGATGGACGGAGTGTTGAGAAAAGTGGATTAAATTGATTAACTGGGATGCTCAAGACACAGCAGTTGGCACGACCATAGAAGAATAAGGCTTATGGTTTTTTCAACGTTATACGCTCTAAAAGCATGACAGAATTCTAGATGTCTTGCGGTACCAGTGTTCCGTTACCGTCTCACAGGAGTTGGGTCGTAAATAATATGAAATTACATGAGCAAAGGTGCGATCAATTACTTACATAGTATCACTTATATTGTGCTGTAATAAATACATACAAATACGGGTATTTACTAATAGGTTTACAATACAGTCAAATATGCTGCAAAATCTCTCATCAATCAAGATCCCTAAAATACCTCAATAAACAGCAATTCCAATCCATTATACCGTTGATGCTGCACTCTATTACACTTGTCGCATTAACAAGATGACTTGGCAGCGTAGAAAAAACAGATCAGATGATGACAGAAGGAAAGTGACCGGCGAGATTTTCGGCAGCTATGGTGTAAGCTCGACCGACCTTGTGAATCACACGCCAGGAGTGCGAGGAATGTAGGTGGGCTGTGTAGCGGGTCCGTGGTCCCAGCACTATCCTCGACTCGGCGACTGATTAGCACTTTTGGTGTGAACGACTGAATCATCATCGGCACAATTATTTAAGTCAACTTGTGTATAGTGACCACGTAGTGAGCAATCTATGAGTAGTTAATCTGCATGAATTTTAAGAAGCAACAAAGAAGATTTTTGAAGGTAGGGCTCAAAAAGATAACATGGAGGGCTATAAAAAGAGAGGATCACTATGAGGAAACAGGCATCGATTGTGCAATTCTGCAAATCTTTTGGTGTAGATAAGTTCGAGGTTTGCCATTCACACGAGATCTTCCATTTACTAAGTTTTGCTCTCAAAATACTCGTAAAATCATAGATGGTATTGTCAGAGATAATATTGGGTATGTATGGATGGAAGGCTTCATATCATCTCTTTCACCAGAGTCGTTATGCCAAATAATTAACATCCGCCTAAGATAAAAAATAAAAATAAATAAAAAAAAATAAAATAAAAATAAATTGGATCAAATCAAATCAAAATCAAACCAAAAATGCCTATTTCAGTGTTTCATTAGTTTTTTGTTGCTCTTTACAAGCAGCTTTTCAGAACAACTCCAGTAATCTAAAACTAATAGGAATCAATCCATTTAGAGTAAAAAAATACAAAAATGTCTAAGCTAACCTAATTATCAATCGCCAAAATTTCTTCGAGTCTAATTCAATCGCCTCCTTGAGTGATGTTAGATCACAAGGGAGGGAGTTGTACAACTTACGGGCAAATTACGAAAAGCCTCTCCTCCCTATCTCGAGCTTTACTCTAGGAAAATGAAGCTGATCGTCCTGTCGAGTTCTGTGTACAGCAACCTCGCCAAGGTAAAGGAGTGTCAACAAATACCGCGGTTCCTGTAGAGAAAGGAAACTGTGGTAGCAGGTCTCCATCCTGCATATGGTTTCCATAGGCAACAATCCTGCAGCCCTTCGATGGGCAGATAAGTGGTCGCCGGATTTACGTAAATTGTAAATAAAACGGACAACCGTGCTCTGTACTTTTAGGATTCTGTGAATAACTATCCACGAAATTCTTTTATGCAGGATAACAATAAAAGAACACGGATAAAATCAAAGATTGTGTCAGCCAGATCTTAGCTATCTCTGGTAAGACCAACGTGTGCCTGTACGCGCCGAGCAGCACAGGTAACGTGGTCAGAAAAGCTGAGTCCACCTTAGTTAGACACCTAACGATTTTAAGCGCCGGAAACCTCAAGTGCTTGGTATCCAAGCTGAACCTGCATGTTGTGCTCCGTCATTCTCTGTCTAATGTAGGAGGGAATCATCCGGAATAATGTAATAATTGAATCATACTATACCACAGGTTATGATTATTCTACTAAAAACCTTATTATCATAGTTATCCACCAAATCTCTTGCGATCTTGGTGGGTGACACAATAAGACTTATTAGGTTTTAGTGGGAGTTTGATCCTAATCACGAATTCGTTATAAGCCTCGATATTAATTTCCATAGTAGAGACAGCCACAACGACTTCTTGTTTGTGTTTCTAGCGTGCAAGTCACCCAGAGTGGGCGGATACCTCTCACAGCTCAAGTGTTAGTGACACACAAATCATAGCTCTAACCATATGAGGCTACAGCACTCTACACAATTTCTTCGACGTTTTCAAACTACCCGTGTTGGTTCTTTAAAAGGTAAATATCATTTTAGCATTTTACCAAATATGTTTATTGTTTCCTAAAAATTATATGTGCTATGAATTTCTTTCTCACTAAAGCAATTCTTGGATCGCACCGAATATCTCCTGTTTTCTTTTTGACGCTTTCGAAAAATTACGTGTATAAACAATAAAAAAAACCCTCTCGAGCAGATTAAAATTGAGTATTTTATCATTTGAAAATGATAAATCATATTGAATAATTAGTAACATATAAACATATAGATCTAATATAACAACAGAAAGTATGTAAACTGCAAAAATTAGGTCCCAATCTTTATAATCAGTTTCATTATCGAAACAAAAATACTCAGAACAAATATAACTAAAGTATTTTTGCAGTAACGATTTACTCTGTAAGTTCTGAAGTAAATATTTGCTGTTCTATAAATATTATTAGAACATGTATATACCTATATTTTGAACTCATATTTATTTGCAGTTCCAAACAGATAAAAAAAGTATACGCTCCATATTAAGTATTAAATTATAATGTTTGTTGTAACAGTGATGTGAGGAGAAACTTACCATGTTATGATATAACGTTGGAGGAAGTAAGCAAAAATGGGATACTCGCCAAAATTTGAGAACGTACAGGGGTTTAGCGGGGGTTCGATTTCTGTGGGTGTTACTTCGTCCAGTGGAGTAAAGTAAAGATGTTAAAATTGTCAGGGAGTAAAATTAACCACATGGTTAGGTTGATCTGTGATCGCTGTTGTTTTAACCACAGTTGATTTAAGGTTGAGATGACGATATATCGGTGACTTCAACGCTCAAACACACAGTGCAACTTGTCTCAGGAATAGACAGTCCATACACTGGTATATTCAGTGTGGGAAAATTTTAACACTGAATTAAAAATTGATATCTAAACAACATATTTTTTATAAAGCCACATCAAACGGGTTGTACATGAAGTTATCAAAATGTGTTCTATAATAAATTAATGTGTGTAGTTGATTTTTATATAAAACGGCATCCACATATTTTTTATAAAGCCACATCAAACGGGTTGTACATGAAATTATCAAAAAGTGTTCTATAATTATATGATTTAATTATGTTCTATGACAGATTATATGATTTAATTTAAAACTAAATCCTACAACACAGTTACGTGGCAAGTGTGTGTAATTATACAGGGTGGAAAAAAAGTTTGGAAACGCTTTCACTAATTTTGTATGGCTTCACTTATAGAAATTAAATTTTGTACATCACCACTTGTATTAAGAACCTAGTTTTTGAGACCAGTGGGGACATTTTATCTTTTCAGGGGGACGGCCCGTGAGGAGTCGGATGAAAATGTATCTTAAATCTTAAAATGTAAGCATAGGCCGAGTTTGGTATCAAATTAAAAGGTCTAGTAAAGAGAAACTCATTACCGCAAACCGCACTTAAAAAGGTCGACCCTACCCAGAGCACGGGCCGTTTGAATTTCATAAGTAACGTTTGATTAATTATTATTTCTCAGCAATTTCACAGTCTCAAGTAAACTGTTCTGACTGAAAAATGACACTTTATGGAACACAATTATCCAAAAGAATTAAATTAAAAATTATCTATGTACTACAAAAAATAACCATACCTTTTAAATGAGGTGCTCAAACTGCTCTCCGAACACTTGTTGGCAATGAGCTAGTCTATTATAAAAACCTACTGCAGTCACATTTTGAAGCATCTCGGGTGTAATTCTTCTTGCTTTCTTCTAATAAACGATTTGTCAGCTCCTCAATGTTGGCTGGTTTATTTTTATACACATTATCTTTTAAGAAGCCCCACAAAAGAAATCTAGTGGATTAAGATCCGGTGACCTAGCCACTCAACGGTACCCCTGCGACCAATCCAACGGTTAGGAAACACTTCATCTAACAGATTGCGCACCCGCAAATAGTAATGGGGGCGGTGCTCCCATCTTGCTGAAACCATACTGCATTAAAATTTGCCCCAAGAAGAGCACGCACTGCTGGCAAAATGTTATTTGTCAACATATTGAAATACATTTCGCCTGTTAGATTTCCATCTATCACAAAACGGTCCCTACAATGTTATTGTTTATTATTCCAGCCCACATATTCACTTTCTGAGGCCTTTGTGTGTGGCCTTCCATCATCCAGTGTGGATTATGGTCGGCCCCAGTAACGGCAATTATGCCTATTAACTTGTCCATTAACAAAGAATGTAGCTTCATCTGAAAACAATATCGAACTTAAAAAAATTTTTGAATTTCGTTTCGTCACACTTTCTCATCATTATTTCGCAAAATTCAGTCCTTCGATCAAAATCATCCTCTGCAAGTTCTTGGGTTAGGGTTACTTTAAAAGGGTGATACTTGTTTTGTGTAAAACATTCAACATTGAGGTATGGCTCATATCAAGATCTTCTGCAGCCACTCTGGCCGAGGTGCTTTGATTTTCAACAAATGTTTTGGGAGTACATCCAAAGATTTTTGTTCATTTTTGTTGCCGATTTAGGCCTGCCACTTCTTTCGCGATCTTTGACTGTTCTAGTTTCTTCAAATCTTTTTGCTGTCTTAAACACTGTTGACTTACTAATTGGGGGTCTATCAAGAAAAGTGTCATTAAACAAATGCGCTGTTTCTTCATAGGGACGAACTAGATATCCATACCCACGCATCATAAGCAGCGTGATTCTCTCAAACTCACTAAGTGACATTGCTTTTAAAACTAGTAGAATAAAATGTAAACACTTAAGTAAAAAAATTTATAACTATCGCAGTACCTTCTAGAGAAGACTTTCAACTTTATCTTACGTGGACGAAATTATAACGTAGGAACTAAAAAACCAAGCTGATATTAAAAATACAAAACTGTGGAGTTTTGCTGTGACAGTACTGTTTGTATTGCCTAAACCAGTTTTATGTTTGCCTGAGATAAAAGGGCTGGAGGGATTGGACCTTCACCTCATGTTGATAAGGAGTTACGGTGGTATTATTGAATACTCTCAGTTTCTTGAAGACAAGACAGGAAAACCCCCTATTTACTGTTATCCAACAAATGTAGAGGTAAAAAAAAAATTTGGTTTGGAAATTGTTTTTTCAAATTTACATAACCGACATAAAACATACTACTGAAAGTAAATTAGTTACTTCACAAGACAAAATTACTAAATTTCATTGTCATGAAATTCATACGGCCCGTACTCTGGATAGGGTCAACCTTTTTTAAGTGCGGTTTGCGGTAATGAGTTTCTCTTTACTAGACCTTTAAATTTGATACCAAACTCGGGCCTATGCTTACATTTAAGAATTTTCGTCCGACTCCTCACGGCCCGTTCCCCTGAAAAGATAAAATGTCCTCACTGGTCTCAAAAACTAGGTTCTTAATACAAGTGGTGATGCACAAAATTAATTTGTATAAGTGAAGCCATACAAAATTAGTGAAAGCGTTTTCCATACTTTTTTTTTCCACCCTGTATACATGTTAATTTAATATAGAACACTTTTTGCTAATCTAATGTGCAACTCGTTTGATGTGGCTTTATAACATTTTTTTTTTTAAATATATACATATTTTTGTATATACTATAGCATATTTGTAATCTGTGTGCACAGAGCATTTTATTAAAGAATACAATCTTTATTGGGTTCACAATTTAAGAATATTGTATACAATCATTATAATATATACATGTAGAAGATTCGAATACAGACCAATGTTCAATATTTATGCTGCTAGTATTTGTGAAAAAATGTCTTGGAATCTGAGATTGAAAATGGAAGGTTAACACAAAATCAGTATAAGAAGCAGAATCAACCCATCGTAGTAGTAAAGTACTAGTAGTCGTAGGTGCTAGAAAGGTCTGCCGATTCAGACTGCATCATTAAATAGTCTCCTAATGAGCAGAATAAATTAAAAAATTCCACTCCGATTTCAGTAGATCACCACAATCACTGGGCGTGATAAAATCTAAATCCGGTCTTTCCATAAGTAGGAGGCTGTCGGTGTAAACAGTGTCAAGAGGTCCTCTGACCACGTCATATGATTGTTCATGGGGTCTAAAAGTTTCAACATGAAGCCCCAAACATGGTCGGTGGGTGAGACCGTGGCTGGGTGTAGGAATTGGGTGAAGGTGTGAAGGAATTGGTGTAGGATTGGACTCACCAACCAATCAATCAGTCAGAAGCTCGTTTGGAAAAGCGATGATCTAACTGCCCCAATTTCGCGACCACGCATCTCTAGGCCTACTGCCACTGGCGGCCTACACGCGGACAGGTGCTGGTAAATAACAACATTTCATATCACAAGACTGTAATGTGAAACCTCTCAGCTGCGTATGTGCAACGTCCTGCAGTTCCAACAGTTTTACTTTTGAAAATGGTTTCAAATTAGGGTGAATTTGGAACTGAACTTGCTCCTTTGTCTTGACTTCACATGACGTCTTCATGGACTATCTCACGGAGTATCTTAGACTTGTACAATGTGCCTGTGGGAATTCGCTGGAGAATCAGATACAAACAACCCTACAAATTGCCCGAGAATCTTTGGAGAGTGCCTTCATGTTCACCTTTCAATTTAATTTGATTGGTCAATTTAGAATCGGCCTGAAATACAGATACAAATCTTTTATCCTTGACAATCCATTTAGAAATATTTGGACATAATTTATATAGTTTTTCAATAAGTTTCTTTATTTTGAATACAGTTACCATTTTAACTCCGACAAAGACGAAGGTGGTGGCAACCCACCGAAAAGTTGTTAGTATTGTAAGAACAATGAGCAGAATAGTGTCATTTTAAATTTGCACGAGTAATGTGATTATAAATAACTTTGTGAATGGTTTTAATATAAGCTACGTGTTCTTTATAAAAACCTCAAAATGACTACAGCACCAATGTACTTATTTAAAAACTAATAAACGATGGAAAAAGGAAGAAGAATATATAAACAAAAATCATAGAAGAGCAAAGACTAGCAGGTAACTCAGACACAACTACTTGTTGATACACATTCAATAGAAAGCCTCCATTACTGGAAAGGATCACCATCACCATCACTCTGTCTCGCCTGACGACGTTTGTGGGTATTGCCTTGGCTTTGCGCCCAATCCTCATGAAGAAATGCAACCCACGACTTGGGCGTGATGGACCACTTACATGATTACTCATAAACTTTTCAATCGCTTAGAACTAAGCCTGTTTAACATCAACTAAACCCGACAAAAATAATCAGTATTTAAGATTTTATAGAGGTATGATCAAAACTCCTTTATTTTCGTCACTGAAGAAATAATAATTTAAGATATTCTACAGATTAATGAATATTATTAAAGTGTACATCATCTGGAGCTACATTGGCGATTAAAGTGGTAGAGATAATGTACCGGATGAAAAAAGCTGCTTGATAATATAAGGAACAAAACTTTCACTAGATTTGTAACCCGCAAAGTGGAAATGTATTAATATTACATACGTTTGTAAAATTGAAGGATATATGATCTCTTGTCCAAGATCATTTGGTATTTACTGCAATAGTGATTAAGAAACTAAAGGTGGACAATAACTAACTACGTTACATTGTTATTCTTTTCTTAGCAAGCGCCAAAGAAGTGTTTTCTTGTTATTAGTAACCCAATACGATCGAATAATTTATCTTTCACCATATAAAAAAGGACAGATCAGGTCAAACTATACTTTTCCTGAAGAATAACAAGTATAACAAGGTATAACAAGGCAGCACTATAATATCTCACTTTTACTACATCACTATAGGGAATGAGTCAATTGAGGAAAAAGTAGTTTATCATCCCGTTTTAGTGAAGACTATAAGGAAATACACCCTCTAAGAGTAGTATTTGTTAAGGAAGAGTGTTTAGAAAAGAAACTGTTATCTTTAAGCTATCCTTTTCAAATTGCCTATTGGAAGAGGTAGGTTAGAGGATAACGAACTTAGAAACCGATTTGAGTTAGATGAACTAACACAGTTTAGTTGGGTAGTAACACCAATTTGTGAAATAATACTCAGGAAACTTAATGGAACACGGCACTTAAGAAAACAAATCAAATTTATGAACCTGGAAACACATGTGCTTGGAGTGTTGTCGGCGAGGTTCTTGGTGGGTGGAGAGGGGGAGGGTCGGCAGTACCTTGAAGTAGGTCTGGGGAAACTCAATATACAGTTTTTCAAAATAAAAAAAAAATTATTTAAAAAATGTTTCAGCTGAAATAAAGGAAGTCCTACAAATTCTTTTTTATCCATTTTAGAATTCTTACTATGACTTATGAATTTATTTATGAAGTTCTATGCCTGTACATAAAATATTCATCAAAATTTAAGAAACACCAACATGAACACAATTTTCTTTCATAGCCACAAATATGCTGTCAATATTTTAAGTTATTATAGTTATATTGATTTTGTTTCAATTCGGAAATAAGCTACTTTTTTATTATTGATATAATGTAGCATAAACATAAACAGTTTTTGTAATTTTAATATATTACGCTCATGTATTTGTTTACATGAGCATAGGAATAAGAGTCTGTAATTGTTTACTAGTCGCATTGTTAAAATAGAGTTCTACTGTCAGAATCGTCAGATGACGAAAAAGAACTCTTCCGTAAGACACAAAAGACCAGTGATCTCAGATAGGCGGAGAAGACAGGCTGAATGAATGAAATCTTCCAGCTCTGTGAGGTCCCACGTAAAGTATCCCCAAACAAACGTTTAGTTCACAGCTATAAATACAATCACAAGAGCACCGCTAACTCATACTAACTTACGATCGTCTACCAGCGTACTCAACAGCTGTTTGTAGATTATTCACACTCGCGTCCGTTTCATTTCCATTAATTTGCAACTCTGTGTGGAGACAATTGTGAGTGTGACATCATGCCAGACCGAGAATCCCCTCAGCTGAGTCTGGCTGTGGCACACTCCACATCCTCCAGATCTTAGTTCTGGGTACTCTACTAATTCCAATTGACATGACAGTCTCGCCTACTTTCGTCACCGGCTGCTGGAACTCCGGACGCTGGACATTTGATGAGTACGTCACAGTGCAGTGACGCGGACACTCTTTATCTCATAACTGTCATCGGTTGAAATTGACTGATGAACAATGACGATTAATGGATACTGGTTTTATTCAGTTGCAATGACGGCACACATTCTCATTCCTTTCTTTCTTATGACTAAATTTTTTATTTCAGCGTTTTCTAGATTATTAATCTATTATTACAGCTTTAAATAAGTAGTGGCAGATAGGCTTTTGAGACTCATTAAATAAGGATTTAATATTTTAAGAATTAAACTTACTCAGATTCCTAATTGAATCTCTTTCGTATTTCCAACGGGGAGGACCCGAAGTATTCAACTAAAGGCTTGTTCGAAACTTATTCCAGATTTTTAACAGTTTTCAAAACACGCATGTTGACAATTTTCTTTTAATGTATGGTGCAAACATTAATTACTACAATTCTGAACCTACTTAGACTACTTGCTTTTGACTTACAGAAGAAATCTTTCGTTAAAATTGTTAGGTATACAAAACTCGTAATAGAGAATAGGTATGACGTCACTCCAATACTAGGTAGGAGTATCATAACACGTGTAACGTAACAGGCCTTTCTGAAGTTGCATGAAAAATTTCAAGTATCTCCTATAACTTATTTCTTTCTTGAGATGTCCAGCATACAGGCAAATAATTATACCGAAATTAAGTTTTTACATTCCCCTAGCAGACAAAAAGAAACTGTGCCAGACTAGAGTGGCTTGCCTAGTGCGGAGCAGATAACCTCTAGTTGGATCTACGACGGGACGACACAGTATTGAGATATCAGGCAACTCGACACGACAAGTCTCTAGGGAGACTCTCAGCGACCGATGTAACTGACTCGACCAGTCGCGAGGTTATCAACAGTTGGAGATGGTCGTACCAGTTAATAGTGGGGATGCACAGTACCAGATGCTGTGGTATCGATTAAATAATATAATTTAAATAAGTGAATATTTATAAGACAAATCAAGGTTTCAACAGTGTCTGCTATTACGTATACTTTTATAACTTACGTAACGTTTATAAGTTAATTTGGAAAGACCACATTAATAATTTACAAAAGAAACTGACACCTTGTTTAATATCAATGTATACAATAGGCAGACAATTAAAGATAATAATATATACGGCACTGGTTGAGTAAGTTATTAGATACGGTGTTAATATATGGGGAACAGCTTCTAGGACACATTTAAATACAATAAAAACGTACAAGATAGGTGTTTAAAGATATTACTAAGAAAAAATAAAAACGAAAATGTACAGTTGGCAGACCTAAGAAAAGAAGCAAAAACATTCTCTCCATTTAGTTTATATAAATATAACACAATAATAACAAATGTAAAAAGAAACTATCTTAGACGCATTTTTCACAAAAAGTAAACACAAAGAGTAAGGAGACCTAAATTGCCTAGATGGAATACATTTTATGGAGAGCGTCTACCGAATTACATCGTGCCGTACCTATAGGCTATATTAAGATTCCTAATTATATTGATGATACCTCTATGGACCATTTACGATTTAAATCTAAAATATTTAATATGTAATGGACCAAGAAAGTGCTGAAAGCTAAAAATGTGTAATATAAGAGAATAGTGTAGCTAGAAACTCACCCCATACTCTACAATACCACTGACAATACTTTTCACTTTAACCCACAAAACACTGCACTTGACAAACTCCCGCATAAACACTTTACTTACACAGAACTATACACTGCGTACTACTGACATATTGGTGGACATGGACGATGAGCATGCGACGGGGAAAGAACGGGAACTACCAGTACGTATTATAAAAATGCCTGTTGATAATACTGCTGATAAGAAGGGTTAATACACTTTCACTAACAACCAATGCACTATCAAACAAACAATCAAGTAATAATCACTGCAGGGGCAAAGTATCGGGTCAGTTTGTAAAGATAGCGGATAACATTGATATAGATTTATCTAAAAAGGAATTAGACATATAGTTATTAGTATTGTTAAAATTTATAGAAATTTTCGTATATTTATACTATATTTCCGTTAATTTTTATTTACTTTATTATAATGCTTCTGTTATGTCCCCACTGTTGTTGTTCTTGTTGAGTTATTGTTATTGTTTTACATAGATCTATTTATTGTTAGTTATATTGTTGACGATATGGCAGTCTTTTTTTGGTTGCGGTAATTATCTTTACTAGCCACTATTGTAATTGTTATTTTTAGCCCATCCAGTGCCATAGACTCTAAATAGAGACAATAAATAAAATAATAGTAAAATAATTTAAATACATAAAACCTTATTTACATTGTATAACTTTTTTTTGTGGACTCTGCTAACAAGTTGTATAACTTAGCAGAACCACTAATGTATAAATTAGTATAAATAAATACATAAATAATAACATAATTACTAACGTATTAGTGAACATTTCATTGCATATACAAACAAGAATCAAACAGTCCCTTGTATTATTTGTTAATATATGGTCATAAAGATATTATGCAATTTATATTAAGTTAAAAAATAATAATTTTAATCAATTGCAATTTTGAGCCAATGTATTTCAGAATTATTGAATTACTGTGAAAATTTAAAGTATTGAACAATAAATAGATTTACAGTTATTTCTTCATATTAATTGAATGTAAACATAACAAAAAGTCAATATAATTAAGAAAGTTTTTAGAAGGCTTATATACTCGAATATGAAATGTTCCTTATGGATTCTTTTGTATAAAATATTGAGTATAAAAAAGTAATAGTGGAGGACTTGTAAAATATGAATTATAATACTACTTCTTAATATTTATTGTAACGAAAGAATGCAGCAATAATTGTGTTTCAATCATAATCTTACTATAAACCAAGAGGTTGTTAATAAAAACTCTATGAAAATCACTATAGTTTTACAAGTCATACCAGTGCACTTGTTTCTATAATGGCTGTCTAAATGTTTTTTTAATCAATAAATTACATTCGATCCAAGTTGTTAATAAGTTGTTTGTAGCGATAAGAAGTTTTAAACCATGAAACATTTATCTTGGGCCACGTACTTCACCATGGTGACCATTCAATGATTTTAAAGTGTGTTATATAACATTATGATATATAAGATACTTCAATTCTTGTCTTAAAACATCAAAATACAATAAGAAATGTGATGTTTTTCCTTAAAACACAACTACTTTGATTTTAAAATATTGTAATTCATATCTACATTAGTTAATTCACAAGGTAATTGCATTACTTAAAAAATGTGAATTAACCAACTTCAAAAAGAATTATGCAACTTTATACTTTTTTTAAAACTAGGTATTTTTATAACTACATATCTAACATGACGGTGATTTGTGGACATTTCAATAAAAGAATTATAAATAATTTCCATTCATTTTTTAAATTTTACCTATCTCCTTACATATTAAATAAGATATGGAAAATGTATACGTAGTTTTAGTTACATTTAAAGTAGAAATTTATTATGAGTTTAGTACTAGTCTTTAAGATATGTGTTACATCTGTATTGTAACTGGATTTATTTTGTAAATCAGTATAAAGGAGAAACGCTTGACAGATAAAGGCACTTTAATTTAATTTCAAACCCTGCCGATTAATAAACAAATTCAGCAATTTCTAAATGTAGATCCGATTGGTTGGTTATAAATTCTTTATTAAGGGTAACTACTATAAGTCTTTGATTAGTATAGCATAATGAAACTATATAATCAGTATTATAAGCGTACGAAACTGTTTCAGTTAACATATTTGAATTTGAAAACAATCAACTTATCCAGTTTTATTTTAGTTCGGCCTATTATGGAAGAGGGTAGATATAAATTTTAATAAATTTGATTCCATAATTTATTGCTATCTCTGTACACATGCTTTTTTCAAAATAGAGTATTTAAACGGTCCTTTTGTGAGAGATAATGGGAAACATTACTGAAAACCCATTCTTAGTTTGCATAGATAGTAAGGCGTTGCACGTAAAGGCTACTAAAATGTAACGCAACCAATCATAGGCTAATGAGTAATGTACCTCAGGTTGCATACGTCGGTAGCTTAATTGGACCCGGTTTTTGTGATATAGGATTCCATGACTCTTTGTTTCTTTATTAGCAACGGCTGACCCAATACACACAAAGTAAGGATAAAGGATGTCCTAATTGAGTAGGAGGTGAAACTAACAATTTTCTTCACTTTTGACGAAACCGTTGATCCGAGATGTTGCACAAATGTTTTCTTCCATTAGTAATTGGAGTTATCTCAAATATAGACCCTACTCACTGAGACAACAGATGAAAAGTCCAAGTATATATCGGTCCTGCCCGGGTTCGCCAATAATATCGGCGCTGTCCCGGGAAAGATGTGGGAGAAGATCGCTGCCAATTAACGATGTCCAGTTACGTGCGTTCGTCGGCCTGTAAGTCGATAGGTCGTTACCGGTAGCCGTCAGCTTAATGTGCCAGATTTCGCACTCGCTACAAATACTCAGTCGGGCCGTCACCTCCACCTTTCCTTATTACTGCAGAAACTCTGCTGGATAAAAATGAACTTGTGATGACTGTTGACATAACGAGTATTCCCTCCTTTGCCTCCAATTATACTTCCACGGACGATTATTTTGTTCTCCGGACTAAATTGACGTCACTGAAATAAGCCAAGTAGAAAAATATATGGTGATAGAAACTTTTACAGTAAAATAATTATTGGGCAAGTCGTGTATTGATGGCACAGTAGGATAAAAACTATATTCTATATAATGTTGTATTTTCAGTCCTAATATTCGATCATAGTTTTGATAATGTTGATAGTAATTTCGTTTGCCCGGACTTTTTTCAATAGTCTGATCTCGAAATTACGTACAGGATGTCCAAATTACTCTAGTAAACTTTACAATTTGATTTGACAGCAGAATATAAATGAAATATAGTATAAAGTATAGTCATATACACATTAATTTACGGTCAGTCTGTCTGTTTGTGTTTTTAGATAACATTAGTGTACGATAGCGCTCAGTAAAATCTCATTTATTGGGGTATTATCTGTCGTAATTAAATAAATTTAGTATAAAAGTGTTCATATAAAAGCTTGACATAAAATCTCCTATTTCTTAGTTATTATAGTTTAAAAATCTTATACGACCGCCATTTTGATATAATTGATATGGTATTATTCTGAAACTTTTTTTCCAAATCAGGTCTTAATTAGATTGAAAATTTTGAAGTATAAATTGAAGGTTATAGATGTATTTAAATATATATTAAACATTCCCATAAATAAATAATATTTTTCATCGCTTTTAGCAGAAGTGAGTGTTTTGGGACGCAATCGGTGTTTCAATCGACACTTGTTATAGTTAATAGTTTATTCAGGAATACCTGTAAATTTATTGTCATATATAAAGATTTACAACATATAATTTTAACTATGTGTAGTACAACTGTTTTAAACAATTTTAAAACGAACTTAGGTACCAGTTAGAAATTCAAAACGAACTTAGGTACCAGTTAGAAATTAAAAACGAACTTAGGTACCAGTTAGAAATTAAAAACGAACTTAGGTACCAGTTAGAAATTATAAATTGTGTGTGTTACAAATACGTACACAACTCTTATTATAAAAACAATATCTGTTGTAACCTGTTATCAGAGAACAATATTCCGTAAAAATAGGTGCTTTTCAAATGAGCGAAGAGCAATTTTGTTGAAAGTTCGCCTGAGGAGCTCGCTAGCTCATAACAATGCCAAGCATATAAACAAATGGTTGGCGGCACCTGGCATAGCACATAATTAAATGTCAGGTTAATCTACAAACAGCAGAAACAGCGTGTTTATATCAACACATCCGGCTGTAGAACCGCCTTCGGCCTGATTGGCACAAACAGGTAATTAGCAACTTGTGCAGTCTGCGCGAAACTGTGAGCGAAACGACTCGAACCTGGAGTCGATGGACAGTTTGGTGGCGCCAAATTAACCGTCTGATTTCAACACTTTCCTTCTAATAGCTCCGTTTGTTTTAACGTGAGTAGAATTTAAAATTTAATTTTTAGTAATGGCTTACGCCGCGTTTACACCGGAGTTGGCAACCAATGATTGCAGACTTTTATCGCCAATTTTTAGTCTAACGCCTTAAAACAACTGCAACTCGCATTGCCAACTGTAGTTGTAGACCGATTTTACGAGTTTGCAACCAAAATTTGGTTTTCCGACTGAAGTCGGTAAAGATCAAAGGCGGTTGCCAACCTTGGTCGGCAATACGAGTTGCAGTGTCAAATTGAGCGGCGACTTGAGTCTGCAACTAATCCCGCTACCCCTCCCACCTATCGGCTCCACGTAGTCGATAGGTATTTAACATTTACTCACCTGTATGTTATCCTTCAGGAAACACATCAAAGCCTCACAAACATCTGGCACAAAGAGAGATATCGCACTTTTTGAAACTTTATCAAATAACTGATGCTTGTATAAAAGTCGCCAGTTGCCAAAAATCACGCTGCCGCAGCAAGTACAACCTCTTCCGCACTCGACATTCCATATACTGTCCACTTTTTTTGGTTGAAAGTTGCAGTAAAAATTAAGCAAACTGTGTTCATGGTTGCTGATACAAATTGCAAAGTTCCATCGGCAACTAGCGTCGGCAATCGGAGTTGGCAATTTTTAGTTGCCCATTCCGGTGTAAACGCAGCTTTAATAATAAAAAAAATAGTCCACATTTGGTCTAGTTATTATTTTAGGTCGCCTGATCCAGAAATTAAACGAGTATGATAAAATTAGACGTTACATGCCGCGCCAATTTTGATTTATGGTAGCACATAAAATGGCCCCATAACACATTTTGGTTTATTTATAGCACGGTGGCTTCATCTCATGTAGATGAGGTTCAGCACAAGAGAAAAAGATAACGAAAGAGACGGGATCACTTCTGTATCAGGTGTATTCACATACACTGGATACAGAAAACATTATGTATGACTTAAATCTGGGCAGCCGTGTGGATGTCCAGGAGTACATAACTATCCGCAAATGTCAATCCCAACCTATATTGGGATGCAAGGGTAGATCAATAGGTCTAGTCTACTGCGGGCGATGACTATTGGACTGTTGGTGGGATCCTTTAGTATAAACGGCTGTTGCTAGCCTAGACATAGGGGCGTGTCACCCCCTGCCTGCTTCGACTGAAGAGGCTGATATAGAGCTGGCTTCCCATTCTTCCTAAGAGATATTACTGAGATTAATACCCAAAATCCTTCCTCCTGGATTTTAACAGGTGGCGGCCCCTACATCCAACCTTACCCATCCAGAACATTCTGTCACTCGAAAACCTTCTTGTTTTTAAACTTTTTAGAATGCCTGCTGAACAGTTTGCGTGTGTAACACAGTGCGCTCACAAAAGGCACGACGTTGGCTTCACCTCAGGATAGAAATAATTGTTTTGAAGACGCAGATATTTATTTCTTCTGCTCCCCTTTGCTTGCATGGTATAATATGAACAACCCAAACGGTTTAGATTACTTTAATCTCTGATGTATCTAAACTGTCCAAAAACGCACTTACACTACGCCAAAAATGCCATAGTTAACCTTATCACCTCAAAAACTCCTCCCAGTGGTTGTGTTCTTTGTTTGAAGTTTGTTTTTGACGATGGATGGATTGCGAAGAAAACCGGATTTTTTCCGGACATTTGCCATCATTCAGTGATTAATTGATTTTTTTATACAACACTGTGTCAAATGTGACTGCTGTCTAACTTATAAAAGGGCATTTATCTAAGTAGGCTAGAGGAATTTTCGCTTAGACGTCGCTTAGATTCACTGAAAGCTTCAGTTCATATATCACATATCACAAGATCAACCAAAACTACCAGCTCTTACCTAGATTGTATGACGTCAAACACAGACAGGCAGCTGCAACTGCACGTTGCTTGACGTTGCTTTGTATTATTTTACTCCAAGGAATTCCTAAACACTTCTTTCCAAATCATGTGTCGCGTAACAAGCCTTGTCAAGACTGCAAGCGTAGTTTCAAATCTATAGATGAAATCTAAAGGTATCTTGTCATATAATACATTCGAATTCCGTTCATTAAATTGGGCTTAATTTTAGTGATTAAATAATCAAAGTCTTCACACAGTCAACATAAAATGATGTTGGATGTATTGTGACAGTTGGTTATACGTGTTAATATGGCACATTATAATTTCTGACGAATATAGTAAGTTTGTCATAGATTTATTTGTGCTACGATTTTTTTCTCGTTGCCATCATTATTACTTATAAGACCAATGTAAATAGTTCGTAAACGCTCAGCCAAATCCAATGGAGTAGAATGCACTATAATTGCAATCAGTGATCCTCATATAGAAATTATAGCTTCATACACAATTTAAAGTGTGTAAGTGAGTTCATTCTCGAGATATCGTGCGGACTGACAGGTAGAGGTAAATGAAATTATTCCAACCCTTCAAGTGACGTTTTTAGTGGCAACCAGGAAACATTCGCCATCCGTATCCTAGGATTGAAAGATAGACTAATCAGATTGTTGAGTTAGGATGCTCTTAATATTTCAATTATCCATGGGATGATTAGTCTCTGGTCAATTTAGACATTGGACCTCCTGGAGAAGATTGGTGCCACTAGATCCTCCCCTGGTCGTCTTTCATATGCGTTGGGTTTCCAGTATTGCTCTATACGTTCTATGGATGTGTTTTACCATTTCATAAGTAGGAACGCGAGGAAAAGAAATACAAAAATCAACCTTTTCAGAGAGACAGAAGTTGTAGGTTTGGTGACATTATAGTGACTACTATCTGATGGGTTTTGGAGAGCACGCGATCTTTAAATCGGAATATTGAGTCGATTGATTCAGATCTTGGCTCTGTTTACTTTTTTAATAGTACACATTCAGAGAAAATATCCATATCAGTGGGCATAATATATTTTGCGAATTACAAACAATATCAACAGAAGCGACCAGAATAGGCATATATTGATAAAGACAGAAGAATGTTGCGAACGGCGTAGATATTTATACTAAACCTTTTTATTTCATCCAATTCTCGTACGAGGTCATATAACGTCACCTCGTTTAGCACGATACTACAAGACTCCCGCTAAGTGCTCGAGTACGACTATATTAGGCCTACTATTTTTATTTGTACTGTACAACTAGTATTACTGATGGCGAGAGAAAAGATGAGACCTGGATTCTGGCCTATCTGAAATTTGCAGGCGCTACTAATAGTATGTTGCCGCGCCTTGTTTCATAATTCCATTATTGTTTCACTGTTCCATTGCTAGGATAAACAATTCGCAGGGTTGGCTGTGGGGCGAAGCGCCTGAAATTATTGCACGTCAACACACTAGTACACAGCTGTGCGCCGGCACGGGCCAGGTCTCTTCTTTTCTCTCGCCATCAGTACTAGTCTGCAACTTTCCTAACGTGCCAAACTTTTAATGCAAAAACTCCACTCACTACCTGAAAATTATTGCTCACACGTCGTCTTTTTTGCAAACTTTATAGGCCATCATATAAAGCTGCAGCAGTTTCATACACAATAACGAAACTTAATACATCAAATGTGTATTCAGCATCTACTCGTAATACACACGCGCCAATCTCTGATGGAGGGGAGGGGGAAGGAATGTGCATCTGAATGAAGAAGAATATTCTCTTGTTGTAAGAATATTCTTACACACGCAAACCATCTTACAAACAGAGCCAGTTTGGACTGTCAGTTTAAAGTGAACAGTTGGAGTTGCTAATTGATGGTTTTTCTATAGTGACTTTAAATCAACTTCAATCGACAAGGCTGAAAACTCCTGTAGATCTAAATAAGGATTGAATTCAACAATCAGGATTTTGAAAAAGGAGGGCTGCCGGTAATTCGTAGATTATGACAATGGAAAGTCCTCATCAGGAACACCCCATCATTGTGATTTATATCACTAATAAATTAGCTGGTTAACAACTGTGTTTAAATACTAAAACAGCGTTTGTTAAAATATTCCAATACGTTTTCTCTTTTATTCAATTTTGGGGAACCCGTGTGAAGAAATAGGGAGCGGAGATTTTCTGTATTCTCCCAGGAGGAATCTTCTTGAAGGTTTATACCTGCCAGGAAAACGTATACCGGGTACAGCAAAACCGAGGTGTAACAAATCCAGTGGATGTCCAGGAGCAGGACACCACTAACCACAAATGCGGAGATATTGAGTAAAAGGATTAGGTAATAGGTTTAGTTTACTGTGCAAGACGACTGTTGAAGTAAGTGGGGCTCCCTCAAAGTTAAAGGCTATTTAAAGGATAAACACACACAAAGAAAACACTAATCGAAAATTCAACCACAGGATCCCTTGACTAGTACGCAACGGAATGAGATGGAACATCATACCGGCTCCTACGCCACTAGCCCTATTCGGTTTCGAACAGAAATCCACACATTAATCTTTGATACTCTAAAACATTGCTTAAATTTAAGTTTTGTATTTTACTTGTTTCCTATTATAAGTAGGTAATATGTTTCTAATGCATTTGCTATATCTTGCATTATAATTAATTGTTACTGTTAACATACTTGATAATTTATTATTTTTGTATTTGTTACTCTTCACATTGTTTTGTGTTGTTAACAAATTACTTGTTCTAGTACTCATATTGTTACACTTTCTCATACTTGTCCTAATTACTTCAGTTATATTATGTCCAACGTTGCATTACTAACTATTCAGATTTATATTTCTGTAATTGTCTTATACTTTCCAGAGTTATTTTGCTAATCACTGAGCCTTTGAACTTCTCTTCAGTAAATTTCAAGTTTCTTTGTTGTAACGTAAACACCCTTTTCAAAATATTATCACTTGTTATACTGCTATTCAGACGCAGTATGTTCTCTTATATTTTTTAATGTTATGTAACACTGTAATTTTATTTATTCGTTATATTATGTTTCATATGTAATGGAACAGTAAAAATAAATAACTTTTGCCGTGGAAATATATAAACAACATAATAGAGTATTGTCTCGCATGCCAGCTTTGACTAAAAAAAGCTGTAAAAGAGCTAGCTAGCCTCCTTTCTTCCAAGATCATGACTGAGATAGTGTCTTTTATCTCCATGAGATCTTGAGAGGAACGTCCCTATCACTGAGGAAGCAATGCAAAGGATCTTTTGGGTCTAAGTGCAATGATGGGTTATCTCATCTTGTCCAAGTGAGAAAGTTCTCTACAAGTTTCACATGTTGGCTGTGCCAATGAAACATAGTATTCCACTCCGTGCGAAATAATCCATGTTAATTATCGACTGTTTACATGGACAAGACGTGTGGAATGAAGTCACTGACTCGGAAGATAATGTTAGGACATAACAAGACAAGTCGTAGGCCGTAGGCCAAGATTATTATAGTGGTCTAAATCCGTAGTCAAATCTCAAGGGCGCACAGTCCCTTAGAAAGTTGTCACTGTTTGTTTACACATGCGAGGCTGTACTGTATTTAGTCCCGCCGCGCCGCGCCGCCCCAGTCATGTTAATTTGTCCAAGTCAAGGCAAACACGATACACCTCAGCAATTGAACAACAAACCGCTTTCTCCACCTCCTAGTGTTGTTTGTATAATATAGGGTCAGAGGCGGAAAGGACCGCTCAAAAAGGTGTTGATATTTGCTCATTAAATGAAATTTATCTCTCGGCTTCTAATTGGCTGAGCATTAGCTAGGCCTTTCACTATAGAGACTGGAAAAATTTCATTTCTGTCTGTCTGTCCGCAGGATATCCCAAAAATGGACTTGCCATTTTGCATGAAGCTTCATTTCTATTGGCAACACTGAGTTCAGTGATGATGCATGTCACTCCATGGGATTCGACTGTTAGCGACTATTTTTAAATTGGTCTTGTGAGTAATATTATCACGATATTAAAAAATATAACGGAATAAATATATTAGTTTACAAACTGAGTAGAACATATGAGATTTTAACATGAGACATAGGAACATATGTAGTAAATATCGCATCACTTGGTCACTTGGTGTGTCGACATGTATTATTTAAACACTGCTCACTGTCTGCTTAAACAAGATCTCGAACAAATTTTCATATGTAGAAGAATAAGTTCAATGATGGTGCAAGTCCATCCATGTAATTTGGGGGAGCGATACTGAAGTCTAAGGCTGGAAATATCTTTTTTCTGACTTTATAATAAATGTAGATGCAAGACACTGCCGTTATACTATTCTGTAAATGATTCAGGAACTTTTAAAACTCTTCTTTTCATTATTATTGGGCACTAGTAAAACTAGTGGTTAAGGTGCCCTTCACTCGTAACACGTTAACTACGTTAGCTTCATAGAACGCGTAGTATGGTGTTAGACTATTTAATATCAGTCACTACAGAGCCGCAGTGAAGTATATGTATTACAGCTTGACAGTTATTGTCAAGTTATTATTATTATTATTATATATATATATATATATATATATATATATATATATATATATATATTGCAGTTATGCATAGTAGTTTCATGACCCCTGAGATGCGAGTTAGTTTCAAAGAAATGAAAAATCTTTCTATGGCAAACAAACACGTATTTGGATACTGACTCTGAACATTCCAACTAAAACGAATCTCGACGCGGACAGAATAAGAATACGATTTATGATTCTTCACTTAGCAGGTATACACATTCACCTCTAAAACTACTGAAGGAAGCAGAAAAATATACATATTTTTAAGAGAGGTGTTATTATCCTCATGATATTTTATGATGGACGCTTACTTAGAAAACTATCGAGAGAGGAGAAATTGTTAAAATTAAAATCAATTGAGTCGTCTCAGCAGTCCATCGCGGATAGCCCCAGCCGGTGAATGTGAACTAGCCACAGTGGAGATTATCACAGGCTCGTAGAGTTAAATGTGACATCCTTGTATATTCACAATCAGCACTGATTCTATTTCGATATTACACCAAGTGTTTTAAACGATGTGTTAAATCCTTTCTTAAGAATCTACTAGAAATAATGGATGATTTTCCCTATGTTGGTAGATTTTCCCGTTTGGGGATTTGATGATTGTCAGAGGATAGGATATAGAGGAAAATTCACGTGTGGTAATTGTCATTTCTGGCTCTTGGGATGTAAAATAGTCTGGAATCTAAATCACTGTACTGTGTCATTTATAAGCTATTTTCATCCTTCTCTCCTAATATACAAATTTATGTTTATTACATTGTCATCCACACGATATATTCAATTATTCAAAATCTGCAACCAATTATATAGAAACCGAATTAAATGCAGCCATCAATTGAGAGTAATTCAGACGGACTTTGTCAAGTGGAAAAGGCCTAATTTCAATTGCTAATACGCGTGGGTCTTCTCAATGCACTTCCTTGTTTCCTGCGCAAATGGATCCATGTCTGAATCTTAATTTGATCGGTTAAACCTTCTTCCTCGAGGAAAACAATTGCTGGTTTCCCCAACGGATTTCCAGCTTGTCCGACCTGCCTGTAACATGTTACACCACTTGCAAACGTTGTCACGGAGTGCCGTTTTCCTTTGTACGTGCGATACTTCGAGTGCTCGAACTACGTTTGACCCGAGTTAGGATACAGGCCTAGAGCGATCTTATTGTCAGATGATGCTTTTCAGGCCGTCTGGCAGTTTAAATATGGAATAGAGTAAATATGTGCCTGCTAAGATTTTATTGAAGCTGACCTTTCAAAATTTATATAGAAACCGATTTAACTTAATTATCTCTGCCATTAAGCCACAGGATTATACTGAGTATTCTTCAAGATAATCCTAAAGATTGTCCAAAGAAGGTACCGTCACTTACTTTGATAGTATATAATTTAAAATTTACTTCACTCTCATTTGGTATATATGAACATTTATTCTGAAACCAAGCAAAACTACGAGATAAACTAAGCACGTATATACAAATGATAGCTAATAACTAACACTTGTTAAAATTAATCATTTCGTCAACAATTAAATTATTTTGAAAATCTTTATACAATTATAGATATCAACAAGATTTTATATAAAGTACCAAAACACATATTTGTTATAAGAATAAAAATGTAATACTCAATGAAAATCTCAACCATAACAATAATTGAGTACATGATTATTTAGGATCAGAACAATACATAACATACTATAAACCTGTAAGTAACAACAAACGTCAATAAATTTATGTATAAAAAGGGAATAATTAAGATATTGAAATTCTTTATAATAAACTTGGACATTGATATTTGACGTAGATAATTACAAAATTATACTTTTAAATATTAGCAACCCATTGAAGATTCTGAATATTAAATACTAAATCAGTAATACCATGTATTACAGAAAGTTGAAAATATCACAACTATTTTAAAAAATGAATTCAATATAAAATGAGCCTATAAAATACTTATTCCCTAAAAAATGTTACTAAAAACAACAACAACAAAAAACACGGACAAATAATTATTAAGCCTACTTGTGACAAATAATGTTTTAGCTAACTTTAAACAAATCAATTTTAGTCTGTTATTGAAAGTACGTTTATAAAACTATGTAGTTCATTAAGTATTCTAATACTAGTGACTTAAATTACAACACATTACAGAGTACACCAAATTTACCTTTATAACAGTTTTCCCAAAGGATCGACTTCATTATATATTCCTTGAATACAACGAAAAATATCTTTATGTCTACTGACTTGAGGCGTTTCATTTTTTACAAATTTAACAATGAATAGTTATTTCTAGACATTATACCCTTCAAATTTTGTTATTAAATTTATTTTATGCTCATAATTGTTGAAATATTATTATAGTTATTTTACATGACGAACTAAAATAATTGTTTTTGGTTTTTTGTGAAAAATTAAATAATTGTTAACAATACAAGTTTTTTTAACACATAACAATGACAAATTATTCTAATAGTTTTGTTAGTTTATTCAACTGTAAAATGTTTATTTAAAAATACGATAAAAGGAACCATTGCGATTGAGTGTGTTCACTTGACGTTTAACCAATCACGTTTTGTCAATTTCATCTCTGACGGGGAGGGAGCAGCCTTAGTTTGCATATCAATTGAAGGAGGGAGGGGTTAACCGAAAGGGTTATAGAGGGGAGGAGCTATTGAGTGCCAGTATTATGCGTCCATTGCCTCAAACAGCAACCGATAGGAAGTCCCGTTGGATTCGTTAACAAGTTGTAGACTGAAAAAAAAAAAAAAAACAACCATAAACTTTTAAAAGCATGGAATCTGTTGAACTTGTATAGCGTAAGTACTTCGTTTATAAATACATTTTTAGTTTGTTTCATTATATCATTCTCTTTTTTACCCTGTATTTTGAGATTTCACAAACTACAATCACATTAAATATAAACAACCAGGCAGTAACAATCTCTCGTGCTCATCGCTGGGAAACGCCGCCGCCGCCACGCTGTACAGACGTATGCATACAAATATGAGTCATCACCACACTGAGGATATTACGTAACTTTACAAACAAATATAGTATTACGTGTAATCAGGCGGTAAATTAGAAACACAAGGAATTCAACTGAAGGCCTCCAATGTACTTATGTAAATAGTTGAATATAAATACAAATCAGCAGTGGAGTCAAAAACCCATTTAATTTACAAATATTAATTGTAAATAATATTTTGCACGTGTAAAATTGGTAAAAGCACTACGTTAATATCAAACTTCAAGTTATGAGGCTAGGTTGTATATTGAAAATAATAATATATATTGAAATTGTGTGGTGTCAGTCATTTTCTTAAGTGTTCACTGTATTTTCTTGCTTTAATATGTACTGTGTGTCTATGTGATTTTTAAATATTCATTTATTGCATAACGAATTTTATCACCCGCAATTTAAATAATAGTCAATCTTACTCATTGTTTGTTCAGATCAGGAAAAACCTACACGTGCGACATTATTAATCACGACTTTAGTTTATAAAAATACACAGAGCAATCTTTCTTATCACTTCGAAATTAAGATTGTAAAAATGCATAATATTGTAGACACTTTTAATTTTTAATTAATCAAGAGTAATAATAATTTTTAATTGATACCACATTTTTTTCACCGTCTGCAAAATCTGATGGTGCTTTTTAATAAAAAAATACAGCAGTGGCGACATGCGTCATTTGGATTTTCACACTTCTTGTTTGTCCATAAAACTTGTTATTATTGGCTAAGCGTTTAGTGAATCCTCCCCCGCCTGTTGCAGATTAAGACACCCGATTTCTGTCTGTACATACTCACAATACCGGCCAAACGAGGTCAAGTAGAGGGTTCAAGTGTAGGGTAAAAAAACATTACCTCTACGAAGGATAATAAGAATTCTCAATTTCTGTCAAACAAAACGTAACACTTAAAAAGTAATAGGATTTCGGACATTTGCCATCGTTATATTTTATAAAAATATAACATTTTGGTAACATATAACAATGTATAATTCCAAAATCTATTATCCTTTAAATCATTCATCATCGATAACAAACTACAAATAAGTGAAATTTCTTGAGACATTGGGCTTGTAGGTAGGCATATTGTAAAGATATTTATATTGTGAAGGTTAACCATATGGTATTTTTCAGTAACGTATAATCAATATCAATATGATATCATATGATACATGTGATCAAGTTAATTAGAACCGGTTGGTGTTACACAAAACATTAATATTGCAGCTAAACCTGCAATGTCGTTATAACAAGCTACGTGATAAAGGGCTTTTTACACTGTTTTTGGTGACTGGAATTACGGATGAAAAATGAAATTGTCGGGCCATGGATCTCGTGTGTGGTAGTTAGAAAGTTTCTATTAACCCACTTTCCTGTCTGTCTGGTGACAGACATTTATTTGAATGGTTTCGCAGACGCAGCGAACTCAGTTTGTTTATACTTGTGTGCAGATTGTGTATAAACTAAGAACGTGTCCTTCACGTAAACTTGTAGTTTCTAAGTTGCCCATGTTAAATTGTGCATGTAAAAGTAAATTTTTCCTAAATATGTTTTCTTGTAATAAGTTAACCTATTTTTAGCTTCTTTATTGGGGCAAAAATAGGCTCGATAGATAGCTGACATTACAGGCTCTGATACACTTTGTAAGTGAGTGTACTTTTCACCAAGGGCAAGGGCCCTTTCATATTTGCATCAAGGGTTTTACACTTCTCTTCTTAGCTCATGTCAAGGTAGACTATTAGTTGATTATTTGGCTGGGCCTTTAACAAAAACGTACATTTTTGTAATAATGAGAGTGAAATATGTAAGTATTATGTATCGAAAGGTTCAGAAAATAGGGACAACAAGAATAAAAAAATACAATGAAAATAATAAACTTTGCATTTTTCGACTAGAAGGTTACCTTGAACAGTTTGCATATATTTAATAGTGTCCACTACGAAATTAATTTGGCTTAGCGTTTGACAGGAATCTCCCGAAATTAGATTCAGAGTATTCATGAAGAAATCGGATTTCAGTGTTTTGTTATGTTCGTATTTATGCACGATAACTTTCGAATGAGTTAAACTAGAGGGTTGAAATTAGGTATGCAACGCCATCTCTAGTATTTGTATATGGCAATTGAAAATGAACACCATCGGGTACATCCAGAGTTACTGTCCGAGACAGCATAGGTTAAATGCGAAGCCTTCCATGCTCTTCATACCAGTGACCATCTTGATTTTAGTCCCATAAGAATAATGTTAAAATTCAAAAAAGTTGATGACCTTATGTTTCATAGTAGAACTATGAGAGATGTCGCATTGTAAAGATATGATTATCACGTATGCACAGAATAGTTTTTTTTTTTTTTTACATATTTTGGTCTTTTAGAAAATAAATCTCAAACCTTTTGTATTTTCTCATTTAAATATTCAAAAATATATACTTTACATGAAAAACTGCAAAGCGTTTGGTTGTGTATTTATGAGACACCTCCAATACTTTTCGCCCACAAACGAGGTTATAAGTGTTTGAAGTTGTTCTTATGGGGGAAAACTGTAAGGTAGTTTCTATACAGCTGGCTCTAATATTATGCATGTAAAAACATTCTTATTTTACAATCACCTTTCTAGATTGAGGAGTGGCATATTTAGTTTATTATTCATCAGGATTATGAAAAAATCCAATAATTGGACATTTACAAAATGTTTGTAGAACTCTGTTATAATCAGTCTTCACGTATCACAAAATTTGGAAATTTGTTAGGAATACCTAACGACGTCAGTGTAAAAAGTAGAAATCAAGGAATTTCTTATTTTACGAGGCGAGGTTAAGGCTGAGAGGCCGTCTCTAACACTGAACCGGGGGAACATCTTGTATTGCTGCACGTTACAGTTCCAGCGAGCGACTTCCTCAGACAAGCCTTCCCCAGTCACCAGACGGACGCTGGCGGTGGGTGGGCTGAAGCCAGATAGAGACATTCTTGGGCAGCAAATTATCTGCATTGAGACGACCTCCAATCAAGCAAACAATTAATAATGCCTCTCCGGAATGTGGACGCAACATAGCAGCTTTTTTCTGCGGTGGAGATATGCTGTAGTGCCCCACACGGCGCGGCATGATGCTCGACCGCACTGCCATTGCCCGACGAGCAAGGTCGCGCTGGTACAGTTCACTTAGAGCTTGACCCAGAACCATCTGACCACGATGTGGAAACCTTGTCTTCTTGTGATCAGCAATGGCATAGTTCCATACTCACTAGACAGTGAGTTGATCACTGCATCTTCAGGATGACTGGAAGGGCCCAAATAGTGTAGGCCTATTTGGTTTGGTGGAGTTATTCACAGTATTTACGTCCTCTTTGATAAACAGAGCTGAATTTGCTGCTTTATTTCCTATTCAACCATGGATCCCTCCATAAAAGCACAGATCCTACTAAGTAAATAAGAATCATCTTGTAAATGTTTTGAACGGTTGAATAACGATCGTGATAAAGCCCTCAAGGAATAGAAAAGTCAGGGGCTTTCCCACGAAAGTAATGTTGGAGATACATCCAAAGTACATTTAAAGATCTCTTACTGCTAGTAATGGACAAAAATAACCGATACACAGTAGTAAGAGTATCGAACGACCAGACAAAACGCAACCAATCCCAAAGTACCTTTGTTACACGTGTTACTATGTTACACTATAAATTGTTAATAATGTACTCAGTTTTCTTACAAATAGTTTATTCTGCGACTTTGTCGTTGCCATCATTGTTATCTATAAGAAGAATATCATAGTATTACAATGTTTCACTCCAATATCTTGGATCGAGAGAAACCTAAGAACCATTTTTTAAGTTTTAAGAACCTTTCTATCATGAGTAGTTACACACTGAACAAACGGATGGACAAACAACGACACGATTTTAAGGACCTGTCGAGTCCTTAATAATTGTGGAATTCCGCATAATATTTTTTAAGGAGAAGCCGATCCCCTTTTAAGCCTTATTCTGTCCGTCCTCATGGCCCACTAGCCTTTGCGAGGATCTTATCAAATAGAATAAGAGGGGAAGTCGATACAGTACAAGGTCGATGGTACTGATAAAAAGTGCAACGGTCACAGACAGGATTCGAAGATGCGCTATGTCTGACTCTGGCTCAAAAACCAACGCCTTAGACCGTTAGGCCATCGGCAATACCATAAAAATAATAATATAATATGTACTCGTATAAGATCACTACCAACATGGTGTTAAAAAATTATTTTTTGTTGATCAAGTTATTTATAGTCACGAACCTGAATAAATATATATATATAAATAACTAATTATGGAAACTCTTTCACAAGGTCACCTCATTCTGATACTAAGAGGAGCTCACCCTGAGACAGACAGAACGGTAACGTGATATTTGGACTATCTGTTCTCGCATTGATTTTGTCGACACACCTTAACACAGAAACTGTGCAGCATTGTCCATCACATTCTAAATTTAAAAATAATTACATGGATCAAATGTTAAGTTTGTAATTGTAGAATCCAATAAAACGTACGTGAAGTACGCACTGTACACATCGTATAGTTTACTATATTATAACTGACAAAGTACAAGGACGATCCTTATCGCCCAATCTAGTCGTTGGATTCAGAACATAACTTAAACCAAAAAATTCCCACCTGTTGAGGGAATAAAAATAAAAAATACTCAGCAGCTTCGTCTCTTTACACTAAAAGAATAATGAAATGCATTACTTACGTGTGCTTGACTAACTCGTGTGGTTTGCGGTGATTCCTGAAACAATGATTGTAATTATTATATTATTATACTAGTTTATACCAGCAAGTCTAAAAGTGTTTTCACTATCAAGATTATAGGGAAAACAAGTAAGATGGTCAATTACAGTGGCGTAAATACGGAGGAGGGTCATATGATCGATCTTCCGCAAAAGAAAACTTGAATCTCACAAACAAAACACATTATTTTATATTTTTTACAGTTTGGTTAATGATACAAGTTTTATTTGATTTTTATGTCCATTGAGCTAATTATTTTATTATTATCTGCCCTAAAATATGCTTTATTCCACGTAAACGTCACTCCCGTATTTACACTGAAACAAATTTTTACGCCCATTACACCAAAACTTATATATATAAATATTTTATTTACGTCACTATTCAAGTGGATAGTTTAATATTAAGGTTAGAAATGATACTGTTGATTACCAATTTTCTTACGTCCCCATTGACGTATTCAGACTGTCAGTATATATTTTATTACTCACCATAACGTCATAAAAATTTCAAGGCAGGTTAAAAATCCCATCATATTGGTTTTTAGTCCATAGTTACAACCGAGCCAAATGTATACGTGAAATTTCACAATAAAAATGCAATTTTCCCAAACAGTAAAGTAATTTTTTATTGCTGTTACGTTCTGTAGAAATTTCAATCCAAAACTATTTTTGCACTATGATTTACAATTAGAGTTCGAGTAAAATGTTACTATGATGAAAACAGGCACGCAAATGTTGTGCCTTTTTATCGCATTCTTTAATAAACAAATTCCACGGCGACGTAAATTTAAAATCTCGTCGGAATATCGTTTGCACCTAATTGTTTCAATATTTATTTTCTTTAATCAGGCAGAACATCTGCTTGGCAGACTTCGGCAGTACTGCTCCAATCCTGAACAGGTCCCTTAGTCTATAAGTACACAATATTAAATGTATTGACATAGTCAGAAAGTGTAAGGTCTCAATCAGGCACAACTGAAAAGAACAAGGGCGGGTAGTAGTAAAATAATCTTGAGATTTTCCAAACCGTTCTTAGTTTTCCGATTACTTGGGTCATCCAGAAAAATCTCAAACTTTGTTGTATTCAAATTGATTAAATATTGCAAAAATATACACTAGACATACCAAACTAAAAGTGTTTGGATGTGTATTAATCAGATCTTCCAAGTTAGGCACCTCACATAATTCTTCGACTACAATAGGGCTTAAAACTGAATGAGGTTTAATATTGTTGTTATGGTGAAAAAACTTAAGTCATTTTATTTCAGCCGGATCTAAAAATTGTTTCTTAAAGACAGATTTCCATCATGTAGCACGCCCGTGACTCTACTCATCAAATACCTGTACCATATTGCGTGAGGCAACACGAAGAACACTGAACTTCCTCACACTAATGGTTCAGACCATTGTCCATCCGTCAGTCTCAGAGTTGATCCGATAAACGACAATTATTGAAATCTTTCCAAACTCATATAACAAGTGATGTTGACGGCCATTCGCACAAAAATGAGCAATATTGTACATGGGTGGGGAAATCATACGTATGCGAATTAAAAATTATTGAGCTAACGCACTACCTTGAGGCACACCCGAAACACCCCATAGTTCCCCCCATAGACCCCTGTCTTTAGGCTTAGATGTCTCATTGCTAAGCTTAGTGACTTACTGTCTTACACCATAGTATGGTTTTACCTATACCATCACTAACTCACCACTCCATGATAGCTTATTTTATATAGCAACATCTAATGCGTTATGGAATTAAAAGATATAAACACAATTGTACAAGAAGAGTGCTGAGCTTTTTTCAGTTTCAAATAAATAGCTAAAAATTTTGATTTTACCATAATTTCGTCAAAACACAGATTAAGATGTTGGAAAGATAACTTCATTGATACAGTCAATTATTGATTATGTTTTCGATATTTTCGATATTAAGGGTAATATTAAAATAAGACTTAAACCGACATACTCTTGTCGGTGCGTTAACCTGTAGGTAAAATGAAAAAGCTTTGTCTAATTAATAGAAAAAACTTTACTTGCTGAGCATTTGTTCACCAAAATTTGTGCTTAATTCCTCCCAGAACTTATGAACTTGCTACTTTAAGAATGTTGATCAACTACCAGTGCCTACTACTCTAGATTTCATTTCTTTCATTGCAGAATAGACCATCCGTCACTGCAGTAAAATTAAAAAGCATTGCATTCTCATATTCTTTTTTTTTTATGTGTAATGTGCCTTCGTAAGTTTCACTAAAATGATCCAATTTCAATACAACTTCGATTAAAGAGCATACCCACTATTTACGGAAGGATTACAATAACGTAAATCACTGTAAAATTGAGTTGCAGTGTTATACACATAAGTATGACCAAGTAAGAATATTGAATTGGTTATTGTTACTTAGTAACCTATATGATCTTATTGATATTTAATTTTGTATCTGTAGATACAATATAAAGCATAAGTAAAAATATTTATAATTGTACTTAGATTACAGTAAATTGTGTTTAAATCACAAAATTTAAGTCAAATTAACTTATAGTTGGACACATTAATAGTATGAAAATAATCTACAAAATCAACAAAATTTTTAAAAATGGCAAATTATTAAAGCAAGTACCAACACTGAATACAGTATTTCGTTAAAAAACTGGATTATTATAAACCAATTACCTTTTTAATTCTCCACTACTTACAGTCTTTACTAAATAAAAAAGTGTTGGATCGGGAATTTGGTTCTGTTTTCTCAATCCGCACACAATTAAGTATAGGCCCTCCATACTTGTGGCATTTAAGTTGACATAAAATATTATTCCTTAATCTGATGAACTCCTGAAAAAAATAAAACATGGAAATTTAAGGTGTTCAGTTAATCGGAGTACGAAGTCAAAATTTTATTTGGTAATACATTTTTATTTCTAGTCCTTTACTATACCTCTATTGAAGCTAAGAAAAACGATTATAACATTCTACGAAGAATTTTTAGCTTTATTAATACTAAGGAAAAAGGCGGGAGATAGAGATATGAATATTTCATTGTATAATATAAAAGTTAAGTAGAAGAAATTGTTACATATTTTAAAACTAGTTTTAACTTTTAAAGTCTTAAATCATAACACTAGTCATTCTCTTATGGTATACTGTAAGACACTGTAAAATATATACAATTTGAAGTTCAACCAATTTTATATAGAACTGGATAAAAATGAATTAAAATTCATTTTTTTATTTTACTATTTCAACCTACAGTGTAAGAGATGTACTCTGAAACTAAAAAGATTACACAACCAAAAACAGTTTGCTTATCAACATAAGTCTACTGAAATCGCTTATTCTTGTTCTTGTTCGCAAGGTACGGTTTAGTCGTGCATGTAAACACATATTATTATTTAATCTAACAGTATAAAAACACCTCTTGATGAATGTACCATCCGTTGGTCAGTGCATTATCAAAGTATGGTGTTTTTCACTGACGACTCGGCAAAATACCAAGCACTAGGGTTTAGTTGATATTGTGATATGAAATAAACCAGACATTAACTTCACGATATTAACTTTGATAATATGTAGAAAAATAAGGAATGTAATAAAGACGTTTAAATTTAAATAAAAATATATACATACATATATACAACACCTGCTTATAAATAGAACATAGTACTAATAATGGAACTACATCCGGTGTCTTGTGGTTACACGATACGTTACTGCTGACGTCATAATTAATTTCTTTGAAATTACATGGCGGTTTATTGACGTAAATCCAACCACAGTATTAAAAGTGAAAAAAATGTATCATGATTTACCAATGCCGTTGCTATATTTAATGTTTGGTTAGAAGGGTTTCTTTTATTTACGAAAGTCATTTGCAAGATGTTAATAACAATGCAAAACTAAAGTTTTGAATGTTGCATATTATACTTATATATATATATATATATATATATATATATATATATATATAAATGAATACAAAACTATATATATATATATATAAATATTTTTTTATCAATCCAAGATATACTCTATTTTCAAAAATATATGTATCATTTTACATGATAAAAACCTTAAAGTTTGAAATTTTACTCTTTCTTTTAGTGAGTAAGCTGTCAAAGGAATTTATTTACCAAACGTCTCACAGAAATTAATAGGATCAGTAAAAATAATTCTGTAGTGATTCAGAATACCTCGTGTTGCAATATTAGGGGCTGAAATCACGATGTGCCTGTAAAAATAATTAAAGTTGTATAATTATCTTGTCTCTTGTCTTGTTACGAGGTCACAACTACCAGTTGAGACAACTAGCAATGCTCTTGGAATGTGAGAGATAAAGGAATACCTCCGTTAATCTACGGAAATGTGTCTTATCCACGGGAAGTACATATGTTACGTGTAACAGTTTTATTTTCGCGCTAGACGACGTTGTGTGTATGATATAGACACGTCGTCACCACCCTGACTCAAGCCCTAACACCTCGTCTTCACTGATAGGACGGTCGGCTGTTGACATTGTTAAACAGCTGGGGTGACGTCACTGCCACCTTGCCATTACTATCAGGTGTCAACCTCCACTTTGTATCCCACAAACATAAAACGTAAATTTACCATAAGGAAGTTGTGCCTGTGGTTCACCCGGGGACTTGATTTGTAAAAGATATTAACACCAACAAGTAGTTCTAGAATCGCTTGTATTTTTATGAGCAGTAATAAGCCATTCTAAAGCTCGTAAATGTCAGACAGTTTTCTCCGCTGGCACGAAGTGGGAAAAACTCTTACTGTGTCTAACTATAGTACGCTGTTTTCACCTAATCTTCAGTAATTTAGATAACGTTTCCTCGCGTATATCTTTAAACTATGATAAATAAATTATTTTGTGTGTTATTAACGTTTTGAAATTTTACAAAATACTTGGTTTCAAATACGAGCATATAACTGTTTTTATATAAACTGTCATTGGCACATCAACTGACCTTCGTTGTGGCATGTGGCTGCGGTAATAGCTACGGGTTCGATTCCCGGAAAGGTAATTAAAATTTTGTAAACGGATTAGGAATGTTTTCTTTAAAAATGTTTTATCCAATCAACTACAATACAATTGGCGAAGATATAACGAAAATGAAATCTCTGTATTGGTCCATAAATAAGTTTAATGTATTAATGAACTTTATTATTATTTTATTTTTCATTAGATTAGATCAAACTATATTTAAATTGAAAGCCCCCTTTAAGGTAAGTAATTTGTTTTGGACAACAAATTATTCTCGTTTAATACAATTAATCTTGCAAGTAATTATACAAACACCTAGTTCACTCAATGGACTAATCCTATTTCTATATTTGCTTAAATGCATGAATATTATGTATTATTAATGATCTCGAATTACCTTTTATAAGTTTTAAAATGTAGAGGACGATAAGTTGTTGAAGTCGAGGAGAGTGCTAAGATTGGCCATGTATCCAAATATCACAATGTCAGAAATTAAACTGACAGAAAAAAATACTAAAAATGTATGAAGACTATATTTTAGCGATACTCTGCCGTATTATCTTTAAAAGTTAACACTATTCATCTGCCATAGCTATGGTGGGAAGTGTTGCTTCAATGTGAATGATGAGTTTAGCTGCAGTTTAGATTCCTCTTAGAACTGGAGCTAAACAGACATCCTCATTGAATCAATCCCTTCCCGCCATAGGTACGACTTGTGTGGAAAACTCGGTTACCCCACCGTGCTTAGAGATCGTATCTGAAACATCAATTGTGCATATGATGAGACAATGAGAATTCCTCTTCCCCTAGATTACATTATAATTTTTAGTCTGAATGTCTCTGATGCTGAAACTATGTTAAGAGTTCGTTATGAGTTTCTTCGCCGCCTACGTTTTCTGGATCCCTTCAGACGAATATGACTCCAGATTCCAGGATTCAAGTCCAACAGCGTCAGATTCACGCGCTGCTATAAGAGGAAGGTGAACTGGAGTTTAAATTAGCATTAACTTTTATATTAATCCTTTAAGTTGTATTTTGCTATTTTAAAGTAGGTAATTATTTTCTGATCGTTTCTTTACTTGATGGTAGGTATTTGTAAACCTATATAATCATTGTGTTACTATATCCCCACTGAAAAGGGTCTATAAATTCATACTGGTAAATGTTATAAAGTAAAAATTACCATCACATAAATAATAAGTAAATTAATATTTAACTAGGTAATATTCATTAAGTAGTATGTATGGTAGAGAAATAAAAACTGTATAAACAAAGAGTGTTTATATTCCCAATCCAATATAATACTGGTACAATGGAACACATTAAAACACAGATTGTATCTTTATGCAAAACAAAATAAACACAGTTTCACACTAATGATGTTTTAACATCAAACTTTACATGTTGTTTTAAACAAGGAAAATAGGCTTTGGAGTAGCGTGGAGTGGGGTTGGAGCACACAAGACTGTGCGCTTTTCCTTGGCATTATTTGAACAACGAGCGCACCTCCAGAACCTACGATTGAGATGGGTGGTTTCCAAAATTGGAAAACCTTAACAGTGTACGAGCTGAGCAAATTTAGACTGCATGATCACACAACCTGGGTTTTCTTGAAATTGATACAGGAGTCTTTCCTGAGAAACAAAAATAATAAATTGTCATCCTTTCTAGTTTTGGTAGAAGTTGTAGTGAGAGTCTCCGAAAGGGAGTTTTAAATATATTAAACCATATTTGTTCTAAGATTTTATTTTTTTTATTTTGACACACTTACTATATTGAAAAACCGACCGTGATCCACATAAGTAATAGTTAAACCATCGTCAGCTGCACAAAGAAACTGAAATTTGCCACTTTAGAGGTCTGTACTGCATATGGATAGACATGGTATGAGTACGGCACACCACTTGTCGCGTAACAACATCGGTAAGGTTGCATGCAAATTTCAAGCATATAGCTTATTTAACTCCCGAGATATCCTGCGGTCAGATAAATATACATAAAACATACATAAAAGGAATTTTTCCATACCTCGAGTAGACAAAAGTGAAATTGTGTCAACCTACTTAGCCGAATTCCATGATTAGGCCTGCACCACCATAGAACTAATCCTGCTAAATGTAGAAACATCTGCAGATGATCCTTATCGAGATGTCCAGTTAGTGCCTTAGTCAGATTGGTTACATATTTGCGGGGCCCGCCCCAACTTAGAGCCCAGGCCGGGTACCTACCCCCCTCCTCGCACTAGCTATAACCCAATTCGACGGCCCCCATTCGACATTACATATTAAGAATGAGAGTTGCCTTAAGAATGTAGCGTTAACCAATTATGTACGGCTGAAATGTTGGTGCGTAACCTCAGTTATCACAGAATCACGATGCGTGAAGATATAGACCAAAACAGGTTTTATGTATGGTTGCCTTACTGAAAGTATTTTTGTCTACTTAAAAAGGTGAAATGAGGAGTAGCGTTTTGGGTTTTTAAACCTAGCTTTTATTCACATTAACTAATAAATAACATTATAATAAACTTAGCCGTCTAGGAAAATTTGTGTGCATTATATTTAACATATTTATGTTATAGAAATAGTTCCTTAACCTTTTATAAAGCTGGTGCTTTATATATAGTTTTAGTTTTTTATTATTTAACTAAACATTTTCGGCATAGGTATAATGGTCCCTTTTTGTAACTGCGTGTGTGATGAATCGGCACAGCAACAAGAAACATTAATCGACTGCCCCTACATTTGCATGGTACACTGCAAGGAGCACGCTTGTGCTACCAATTAAGGTTGTCATCGACATGCAGGCCTAGAAATTTGGTTGATTTAAGATATGTAACCAAACTCCCACCTGTAAAATAATTTTCCAAAAGACATGATGGATTAGATAGTTTAAAATTCATAAATCCGGGGTTTTAAGTATGGAGTTGTAATCGGTTTTAATAAAACAATTAATAAGCTTGTTCTATGGTTATTCTTGCCGAGCAGATTTAGATTACGCTCAGAAACTAGAAAAGATCAGTCATCAGCATATATTACAGCTCGACTTTAGTGAACATTTAGAGGGAGGTCGTCCATAAAAATAGTAAAAAGTATAGGGCCCAAAATATAGCCTAGGGGAACACTACTTTTATAGACATAAAATTAGATCGGAAAGTACCATATGGACAGTTACTTGCTTCAACTGTTTGGTTTCTATTAGTCAGATACGACTTGAAAATATCTAGGGCATGGTCCATGCACACCTTATGATTCAAGTTCAAGTTTACTCCGCAAGGCATTACGTCGCACTCTATCAAAAGCCTTGCTGATGTCACAAAAATATCAATTAATTGAAGACTGAAGTTTGTCAATTGAAGATGCAGTGGGATTTATGAATTAAAATCCGTTGATTTGTTTCTTACAAAGTCATGCTGATATTCGCTCAAAGTACCACTTTTGAGCTGGCTCATTATCGTTTAACCATAGTCATAGGTCATAGACCTTAGACTTTCATAGAGAGAACTGGTAAATAGATATTGGCCTGTAATTGTCAGATAAGAGGACATTTTTGCGTTTAAAAATTGGAATTAATTTATTGGTTTTTAGATAAGTAGGACATACGCCAGAGTCATATTCAAGTAAATAAGTGAAAATAGTCTGTATCAACAGAACACATCTCATCGCAATCTCATCTAAGCCCACAGACGAGTGCTTCATTCTTGATCCGTAGCTCATAGGCGACTTCTATTATAACCATGCTGTACATAGGACTGAGGGCATGAGCGTCTCGTATCCGGCCGGCAGTACAATCTGAATTTGTTGTAGTTTGTCCTCTGATAATTCCAAAAAAAAATCATTACGTGATCTGCGATTTGCTTCCCGTTGTGGTTCTGATTCCAAAGAATAGTGAGTTTATTAGATCTTACGTTAAGTGGAACTTTTGAATTTAAAACTAATTTGTCATAGCATTTTTTATTTCACGTTAGGTATGGCATTTAAGTTTAGTTTAGCAAGAATCTTATACCTTATAATTTCACTGGACACCACATGCCCGGAGGTGAAATCTGGCGTTCAAAAAAGACAATCACCTTCAAGATGTCTGTTTTTATGCAGTTTAATTTTGGTTTTCTTCTTAAATTAACTTTTTTTCTTAACAACAAGGAAAACAAGAGCGAATAACACAAACCGCGGAGACACATGACCTTAGTTAGGCGTGCGTCGCGACGTTGCCTGTTTTCGCAACCGAAGACAAACTTGATCGTTTTTGGTCGCGAGACAGCAACGACCCGCGTCCCGTTGTCGCCACCATTTGTTGAGAGCACTGGGAACCAATTTAGACATTGGTAGCGTGGCACTCAGCTAGGACAGGCCCTTAAAGAAGTAGAGCAACCGGACCCTGAGAGTACCACGATGAGGGACCACGGTCCCGCTTAACGTATAAGCGTATTCTTGATGAGTACTACGGCAAAACTTCATCGTACATTTAGCTTATGTTACCTGGGGACCTCTTACCTGTTCTTGCTCAAGCGATCCTCTTGCTCAATAGAGAAGGGTCTCTTCGTAATCAAAGTTGAAATATGTACACTCCTCAGAGTTAAAACGGATTGCTCCCTTCAAAAACTAAGCCACACACCACTTATGGGTGCTAAGGTTACCAAACCTGTGCTATGCACATGCTTTGAGCGAAAGGTTTTTATCTTTTTAAAATAGGCAATCACTTTAGCTTTAGAAGTAACTTGCTTTGCTGTTCTCAAACCTGTATAATGTAATTGTTTTAAATATTCCTATAACTTTTGCAGACGCAGAAAAAATCTTTTCAACTTTAACAATAGTGACAATTGTGCTGCTGTCTACAATAACACAACGTTTGTCAAACCTTGTGTTTCTTAGTCTAGATACTTAACTGACTGACTATCAATATATATGATGCCAGTCGTTACTTCATAACAGGTAACAAGAAAAAAACGCTGCAAGTTGTATCTGACAATTGAATAAATGTATTTGCGGTGTCCGTGCGTATTGCCATTTTTTCTGGGTTAATCCAGTGTAATTATACTTACATTCTACAAGGTCAACTTATGTCACACTGACCACTTATAACTAGCATTACGTTACTCTTAGTAGGTGTTTACTCTTATTAGTTAAAATGTTCCACTGTAATAGGCCTGTTGTAATAGGCTCTGAGACGATTTTATACAATTCATATACAAGAATTTTTATACAATAGTAAAATGTTGTTCATGTATAATAAAGTAGAACTATCTACATTTACGTTTATGGCTATAAATCTGAAAAATAAAACCTCAAATTTCTTTCCTACAATAAAAGTACCAGTAAACTCATTGACCAAATCTCAGATATTTCATCCGTGATTGGTTCAACTGAAACTATAAAAACAATAAATAGTTTCAACTCACAATAAATTTATGATATTTATGAAACTCTCTATGGATTACATGTTTGTAATTGCATTTAAGTTTCATTAGCCTAATTAGCTTATTTTTATTTTGTTTTGTCGCAAAATCAAATTTATTTCTTGTGTTCGTTAGTCCATTAATTACACACTATGCAATGAACTGGCCCCCGCCAACAGGATTATTATAAATTCTCAACTATTAGTAGTCCACTGCGTTGTTTCTTCTGTAGGCTCTGAATTTTCTTTATATAGCTAATTTCTTTCCTACAATAAAAGTACCAGTAAACTCATTGACCAAATCTCAGATATTTCATCCGTGATTGGTTCAACTGAAACTATAAAACAATAAATAGTTTCAACTGACAATAAATTTGTCTAGCTGGGCCTACTAAGTTGTAAAAAGGAGGCTGCATAAATATTTACATAATAGTATTTATATCAAAGTATTCAAAGCTAATAAAACTTTTGTGCTACCAACATCTCATAGATGAAGCGGGTGTCGATGTAAGAACCAATTCATAAAATATTGATGCTGCGAGATTATCTGTAATGAAAACGGCTACCAATCTAAGCTAAACATGGAGTTACATTAGCTAGTCTGAGATAGGAAACTAGCTTCGATCTAAGCATAGAGCAATAGTATTTTGAAACGAGTTTTTACGGACAGCGTAAACATATTTTTCATACTTTATAGAACTTTTTGCGATTGTTTGATGAATAAATGAAAACAGATTTTATGTATTTCAATTTGCACACATCTCATGTAGATTCACAGAAACGTACAATAACAGATTTAATTTTGCTATGAAATGGTGACAAAATGACAGAACACAAACAGAAAAAACGCACATTTTTAATAGACAAAATAAAAAAGAATTGTAGCATATTATACATCTGAGTCTCCAAATCAATAAATTGAGATGTAACCTTTTTCCCCTTTATAAGTTAATAATAGGCCAGACATGTTCCCCAGAACATTTGAAAACGATTTGTTGAAAAATTTGTTTACACAAGACTGCAGATGTAAACAAATTTGTGTGTGGCCTTGACTGAACTCGTGAATTTCCTTTCGATGGAATTTTATCACGTGCTCCCAGCAGAGCGTGGCCTGATAATCGCTGCTCGCTTCGGTAGGATGTTGACATTCTGGCTTTAGTTCGCACAGTCCGGGCCAAGGAGCGCGCCAGCGCGGGAGCTTGTGTGGCCCACATTACGCGACCGTGATGGCCCTGCTGCGCATTTCCAGGCATTTCCGGCGGCTTTCTCGCCGCGCCGCGCTCCTCCAGCTCCAGGCCTGCAGGCTCCAGACTTACGTAAGGCCATCGCCGCGCACGCCCGTCGGCCTGACTGACTCACTGTCGGCAATTATTGAAGGAAAAACACCACACATAGCATTCATACATTGTGGCGGTGGGGCAAAAATCTTCCTTGACCTATCTTCCCGGGTTATTTACTGTGAGGAAAACACCGACCAGCCTCTTTGCGGTTAGCTAATAATTAAAATTCGCTATCCTCGTAGAAACATAAATCTCTCACTTTATCTGTGTTATGTTTACAAACAAAACAGCCCACTGCTTTAATACAGTTATCACGCCTTTATACTTCCACTGAAACGTCACATATTATTCGACCCGCGGAGTATTTCATGCTTATTTTCTAAAATTAGATTCAATTTATGTAAAAGAAAAGACACAATTACATAAAAGTTAATATGCCGTCAATTACTTTCCAATACTTCTATTCTAAAAACAATGCGTTATTAATTATCGATAAGTTTGCATATTTGTACGATGGAAATCCCTTTCTCTATGTCTCAAAATATTAATGATGAAACAAACTTTGCTCGACATATTTTTTACCATTACATAAATAGTGAAATGTATTTAGTAACACTTTGAAAAAGTATTGAACTCATATAACAGTTTCATTTATTTGAGTAAATTCCTGTTTTATTTTATTTTATTAAATATCATGAATTCTTTGCTTCATATTACATATTCATTATGACTGACTGACGTTAAAAATAGGCCTACATTGTTTTAAATTTTTAAACCGATATAACGAAGTATTAAAGGTCACAGTAGAGTACAATGGAAGAGTTATCGCACAGACGGATAGAGAGACGGACTATCCTTTGACCTTTTGGCACAAACAACAATAGAGCTCTTCCTTGGACCAAGAAGATCCTAGTTGCCAATTTTTAATCCTCTAGCCACATTTTATCATAAGTTACCTCACAGACGGACGGACGGACGGAATGGCGTTGACATACTGATCCCAAAATCGATAGGCCTCCTTTCTTGCATCAAGACGAACCTATGCGAAGTAGTCTCTTGAAACTTACTGTCAAGAATTACCGAGTCTGCGGACGAAAACACGATTTTAAGAATGTCCTGATGAATCCTTAATAATAAGGATATATTTCAAGTATTTGAAGATCCTTACATATACGGATTTAACATGTTTTTGAGTTTAATGTATATGAGCGTTTTGTTTATAATTTGATAAAAAAAGCATTTTCATAAATAAAAGGTTACTTTTACCAAGAAATTAAGTTTTGTTGGTTCCTTAATGTTATTTTTTTGATACGACGCGTTGGCACAATTTTGTGGTTGACGTGCAATAAATATCCCCATCTGACATCACCTAAAGAGCTGACAAACCAGCGAGTGTCCAGGCAGCCGTCAAACATGCAGCATCGCACGTCTTCCTACGTGCCGCAGTCTTGAATAATTCAAAGTCCAATTGTCAGAGGTCGGAGCTATTCAAATGACTCGGTTACTCACTAGAAAAACCAAAACAGCCGCGAGCTTTATGAATGGGGAGTTGAGTAGTAGTGAATGAGTGGCCCATTACAGTTTCTGAGTAACGTTATTCGGTTACCAGGAAATTGATGAGGCAGCCACTATCGCGCCGTCGCGTCGCGTCGCTCTCTCTACACTGCATATCGACCTGACCTTCCCGCGGTAGCCACTTCCTATCGACTGAAAATAACCGAATTATCCGATAGTTCAGATAGTTGTACTACGAGAAAATTTTGTTTCATAAACCAAGACATTCCTGTAATGTGGAAAAACTTATAATGTGGTATTTATAATTTAATTGAGAATAATTAAGTGAGCAGAAATCGAATAAAAAAACCGATAAAACTGAAGATTGATAACACTTATTAAAGTAATTAGAACAATTACTAAACCCACGTTGGACGTGAGTTACATAAGGTGTAGGGAGCGCGAGCTACTATGTTCGTCTTTGTAGCAAGACAAACCCAGCATACATAAAGTTTAATAACAAATAACAATATTCATTTAATACCAAAAAGTTTGAAATCGTTAAGTTTATGAAACTACTGCACAGTTACCAATCAAGTATCGGAATAAAAACCTCATAAGGTAGTAATTCAAGGATACCGTATATAATAAATAGGAGTGTTAAAATTTGACTATTTTATGGAACTTTGCCCACATGATTACAGTTTTACCATAGCAGACTTGCCTCTAATAACTGTTTGTGAGTTTTGATATAAATCTTCGATCAGTATGACCAAAGCATAAGGTGAGGTAATTCAAGACAAAATTTCATTGGATAAGGAAAACAAATTATTGGGACAAGTGTGTATTTCTTTCTCTACAATTAAAGGTACAAAATTGTTTGAATATGTAGTGTCGTATTTTATAATTAGGAGGCCTAGACATACACAGCATCGAAGCAGAAAACTATTTAATTCTCTCATTAGAGAGTAGCAATTATTAAGGACCCTGCAATTTCTTCATAAAATCGTATCGTCTGTCGATTTGTGTGTGATTTAGCTCTTGATAGAAAGATCCTACAGACTTGAAATCGAGTACATAAATTTCTGTTAGCTGAGGGATAGGAAGGTCTGTTTTCCTCGATTTAGGATAAACAGGTTAAAGGCCAGCAAATTTTCAGGTACTTTCGTTTTTACTGTTGGATCCTTTAATTATCCGTTGCATCAGTTTATTGTTACAGTATTTTTTTAAGGTTCGCGTGGGAAATTTTAAACTGTCTGCATGAGAACAGTCGGATAGACAATTCACTCGATCATATTGGCAAATGTTTGTGACTATGCACATACCAAGTGGATGTATTACCTATTATTGACAGTGGTGGGTAAGACGACTACAAACACATATTCTTCCTCTCTATAAATATACATTATATCGGGATTGTGCCTTTTACGCGTTTGATTACATGTAGTCTGCTTAGTATTACCTGCAGACCCTAGCTCTGAGACCATTGGTTCTGTAGGTCAGCCATTGTCGAACCAAGGCCTTGTGGAGGATGTGTTGATGTCTTCCTACAAGAGGATACAGGATATGCTAGACAGGTCACACAGTAACATCAGGTCACGCAATACTCTGTTGCTCTCTTCACTTCATTTCGGTGACTCACGCCACACACAACACTGGTAGTGCCGGCGCCATCTCGTGGTGACACAGCTTCCGCTCGTCTACAGTTTGTTCCGCTCTCATGTGTTGTGTGAGGCATAGCACCAACAGCAGTCAACCAGTATGAGCACTGCCAGTAACGTAGCCAGAAACTGGGACATATCTTATAATGACAAACGTGGCATTGGCTCCTGTTGAGGAGTCGGAGATTGCACGTATGATACAGGGAATGGGGTCGGAAAAGTCTTGTGATGTAAATGGCATGTCAGTCTGGTTACTAAAACGCTATTTCAAGAACACATTAACACCACTGACAACATCGATACATTTTTCTTTCTAAAAAGGAAATTTCCATCCAGTCTAATGATTCCAGTATTCAAAAAATGCGATCCTTGCATAGCTAACAATTATCGACCGATTGCAGTCTTCCTGTGGTAGGCAACATTTTGGGAAAATTCTTCCTAGTGAGATCTATGTTTCCTACCGAATATTTCATTATTAGTTCACAACAATTTGGTTTCAGGAAGAATAAGTCAACGGCTGATGCAGTAACAAACATCTTGGACGCTGTTGTTGATGGATTGGAGAGGCAGGAACAAGCATTTTTCTCGACCTCTCTGAGGCTTCTGACTATGTGTAGAATGACAAATTGCAGCTCTATTTGGACTCTCGTGATTTGCCTCATGGGTTCGCGACCTTCATGTTTGTGGATAATAATTTATTAGAGGAAACAGTTTCCACAATGTTTTCAGGAATTAATATTGAGTACAGGTTAATTTGGAGTGATCGTGGTAACTGGAGTTTTGTTAAGGTTAATTTAGGTATTTATGCGTTGCGTAAACTATAAATGATTTTCCACAGAGGTCTTCAAAATGGCATAGTTTGGCTTGACATATCCTCATATTTCACATGGCTTAGGACTCTGGGGCGGATGTTTTAAATATAAATGGGAAAGAGTATTTAAACTTCAAAACAAGGCAGTCTAAATTAATTGCAAATTAAAATTCAGAGAATCAAGCAGTTAAGACGCTTGAAATGGAGATTTCCCTGCCTTTATGTTCTGGAGGTGGTCATGCTCTGTTAGTCAAAGAGTGCTTTGGCCCAAGGTTAGGACATCTATTACTATGGGACTAGAGGCACAGACAATTTTAGAATCCAACAACATAGAAGAACAGCATTTGCGAATCTGCCTTTTCAACTAAATTGTCAAGTTAATTATTAGGCTGTCTAAATGTATTAAATAAATAACACATTCAAACTATTGTCGGACTCGATTAAAGCGTCTTTTAGTAGCGAATGATTTTTACTCAATTGACGATTTCATGGAAAGGTGCTAGAACATATTGGTGCTAGCTTTGGTGAAAAAACAGCGCAGTTCTGATCTTAAGTCGTGTATGTGTAATTAGTTGTATGTTTGCTTGAATGTAACACACAATTTAAGTTTATATGAGTACGAATGGTTAGACTAGGCTTAATTTAAGTCAAAAATATGACTTTGCTCTACTAGGCACAATGGCTGTATTACAATAAATTGTCATCATTATGATTAAACAATATCCTATACTTAGAAAATCGGGATTTTAGCTAAAATTAGAGGAAGTGCATTAGGTTTTCTGTTGTTACTGACTTTTCATCCATTTAACTGCCTAAACTCTTTGTATGCTAGAAAGCTCATGAACCGCAGATTATCTTCAAAACTAAAATTACTAATGAGATTTAAGAATAGAAAGTACAAATATGCATGCAAATGTTTTATTTTTGCTGGTATTATTTACACGTGTTTCATAACTTAACTTTTCGTGTTCCGTAACTTTTAATAAATGCCCAAAAAAGTATCCAAGATTACTAATAGTAAAATATATGGTACCCTATATATCTAAGTTTCCTACTTCGTGGTTAAATGCCATTAGTGATTGGCCCGCTCCCTGTCTAAGCATCATTATTGATTGACCTATTTCTTAAACCAATATCTCCAAATCTTTAATTCCTGGTTTAATTATCTTACAATTGTTACATAGTTAAGTGACACCACTATTACATAACAAATTCTGTAACTAAACATCATATTTCTGATTGTGTTGTATCTATATCTATGGGATTGCATATACTTTTTAAGCGTCGTTATTGATTGACGTACTTCTCTCGATCCAAAATCTTTATTAGCTTATTTTACAAACATCATTCCTCAACATATTTTATCGCAGTACTGATTATTGGCTAAACATAGTTTACCATTCATAATGAATTATAATATTGAATGTTACGATAGTATAATCACTATAAGCGCTCTTAATGTTTGTTTTAAGTGGTTGAATTAAACATCCACGTCTGGTACATGTGTGGTTATATCCGTTAGACAAGTTGACCTGCCTCCGTCATGAAGACAAATCCCCGCGACATCTGTCCGTAAGTGTTAACTTTCCGTACAGTAAAGTATCCGACAACTACTTATAAATATCAATCTTACTGAATAATACAAAAAACAATAAAGTAATTCAGTACATACTTTGTCCTTCTGGTGAAGCAGGTTTTATTTTATCAATTACTGTCTCGGCTAAAAGCTAATTAGTTCGGGGTTATAGACAGGTTCGTGGGCAACATTTCGTGTTGTCTTCGTAGTCAATATTATTTCGTGATCGTCAGCATCCGTGGAGCCGAGATTCATGGTCCAATCAAATGGAAGTACTTTTATAAGGAGAATTGTTCGGCGTACTTTGCGAACTCAAGAGGAAAGTGTTCACAATTAGGGACCATTAAGGGTTATATTTTCTAATCAATGTGTTAGTTTAAAAAATCAGTCAGCTATATTCGTCCCAGGCAAAGTGTCAGTACATAACATCACAGTAGTACAATAAATGATTATTATCAGCTCTGAAGGCTTAAGTGTACACTCCCTAGTATTTCGGTATTAATCGTAATTGTTTAACCTGTTTCTAGACCAAATATTATGATTGGACAATCCCAAGACCCCAAACTTCGACCTGGGCATGTTTGATCTGTCTATTTCTGGTTAACCTTCACCATCATTTCTCATATTAGCTAGCTAACCTTCATATTTGGTTGACCTATTTCCTGGCTAAAATATGCATTGACCTATTTCCATTATCATCTTTTAATATTATTTATAATCGTTAGCTAAGCTACTCCCTAGAAAAAACACCATTAATAAAGTTACGTTACATCGCCGTTAATGGATAGCCTAATCGCTGCCTGACTAAACATCATTGTGGCTGATATCTTTAGTAATTGACTGTGCTACTGTTTGCCTAAGCATCATTATTGATTGAACACCTACTTGCCGACCTGAAATAAGTATTGATTTACATCTTAGCAAACTTTTATTCGTCGATCTAATTTCTGGCATAACAATTTAGTTTTTAACTTGTTTTCTGACTAAACGTCTTTATTGGAAAGATCCTGGACCCCACCCTGATCCTGGTTGGTTGATTCATTTCCTAGTTAACCTTCATTAACAGGTGCCCTATTTCCTTGGTTGAACGTTAATATTGATTGGCCAATGGTTTTACCTAATTATTAGACATTCTGATTCCCGAATTAATATCTTTGCAGCTGGTTCTACTTCCTGGCTATACATCAGAATGCTTTATTTAACATCTTCAGGATATGTATTGGCGTCATTATACATATATGTTAAATTAGTACATTTATGTCAAACATATTGCAAATTTGTTATTATTATGCAATTTATAAGTCATAATTAGGTAGTAATAGAGCAAACTTCTTGTATAGTGTAGATGGACATCTCTACAAGCATGTTGTCCAGTCGTTTCTTTAATGTCTCTTAATTCCCATTCTTGATGTTAAAAGGGAATAGGTTGAGAAATCTTGCATCAGTGTACGATGGCTTCTTGGTGTAGAGGGTAGACCTATGCGCTGGCAGATCGAAGTCATTGGCATGCCCTATGTAATGTTCATGGACATGGTTATCCCCTGTCTTTGGCATATTGCAATTAAGAGCGAATGATGTTACCTCTACAATGTTTAGGGAGGCAACGGTTAGGACTCCTAAAGTCTTGAACGTTCCTGTGCAGTTGTCATAGGGTTGAAGATCGGCCAATTTTGAACCTTATTTATTTATTTATTAACGGCAAGCAGCCAATTCATACATAAATATACCAATAACATATGGCTCAAGACTTAGACAATGCTTACTTGATCTACTATTAAATTAACATAGAGTAAAAAAAAAAGAAAAATTGAACAAGTTTAGCAATTATTGATCAGAAAACAAAACCAGTGCGTGGCAAAATAGACCAAATGACGGATAACAGAGTGAAATATGCATAAAGATATATAACAAAAACCTTTCAACAAGATATTAACAATAATTATAAATTTAATAATACTTTGGTAAAGGGTTATAACAACAAAAAATCTATATAAAGCTATAATGATAATAAATCAACAAAATCATTAACAACATAATAATAACAGATAGATTGGCTTATCACAATTAGTTAGCCAAGTCTTCGTAAAACATCATCATACATTGTTACTAACCATTTAATTGTTATTGAAAAGGGACTCTCTTCAAATTCAAGTAGGCACGATGATTGGTTTTCGAAAACTAATTTGTAGCAACAATTACAAATTAAAATTATTTAATTGCACAAAGATATGAATTCCCCACGTAGTTCAACAATAAAAGAAAATGTGGAATCTTATCCATTTCGAATAATAATTTTCAAATTTAACTTATGTTCTTAACACTGTATAAAATCGATGACAGGAAGGGAGTACGAGGAGGCTGAACACCACTAATAATACATTCGTTTGGAAAAAAAACAATCGGATGATTCTTTGTATTCTTTGAAGGGTATTCTTCCTTGAGCTCCGAGTACTGACCGAACGTCATTACTCAACATGCAAGCAATGTCCGGACTCCAGGCACTCCAGTGGTCACGTTGGGGAGTCGTGCTCACGGTCATGCGAAAAGTCCAACTCTGGACCCGCCAGAATCGGAGTGATTCACCCATTGTAAGATCAAATCTGCAGGAGGAGGCGGTCCTTGAAGCTTTGTGTTTTGGAACGCACGCGGACATCCGCCGGTGAAAGTGAACTCCAGGCTCCAGCTCCGACAATCGGCCTAGGTCAAGGTGCTCTGGAGGTTTGACGTCAGAGGCCGGCGGCAGCGGGCGGTGCTTGTGCAGGTGTCCTGCGCATCGCATTTCACAATCCGGTTTTAATTAATACACACATTAATTGCGGGTTCCGTTAACTCGAATAATGACGAGAGAACAACTACAAACCTGTGGTATTTATTGGTGGCGAATTTTTAGAAACTATACATAAAACAAACTACGACTTGTAGTTTTTATCCGAAGGTCTAAAGAGAAATCATGTAGCTCAAGGCATCAGCCAACCACACAAGAGCAGGAATTTAGCTCCGGGACAGTCTCAGTGGAAAATCATTTACAGGAAAGAGAAATCCTATCACTTACCTATCAAGTACCAATGGTAGGCTACTTGGTCGGTAGTTAGAATGGTTTGTAAGTTATAAATCATTGACACTGAAGAATATTTTGCAAACTAAATTACAATAAACAATACAATTAATTGTATAAATTTTTACACTTTGTTGTTAAACACACCGCCAGTACAAAACCTGTAACACTACTTAAAACTAAATATTTTCTATTATTAAACATTTCTATCTTTGTCCTAGACTAAACTTACTGACTTTTTGCAAGCAATATCTTTCGGACAATGAAGAAATTCGTGAAGATTGAGAGAAGGACTATTAGAAAATATTTATAATATAAGGAAAAGGACTGAGTACCTCATTTGATATATTCATTTCATATAGTACAGAGATATGTTATTTCATTTATAGAAACAAATGTTGAATGTTTTTAGTTAAGGACGTAGCCAACGAGGGGGTCCAAGGGATCCGGACCCCCCATTTTTTTCAATTGCCTGTAAACGATTATTATTTAAGTAATTCAGCATTACTGACATGTACTGCTGAACGATCGTTCTCAACAAAGAACGTTTAAAGGAACAAAATGGAGCCTTACTTTCTGTCCACTACGATAAAATATCAGTTGTCTGGGCCCCCTTAAATGTTTTCCTGGCTACGTTCTTGTTTGTAGTATTTCGAGTACTGGTTATAAAGAAATGGGACGTAAATTATGTACAATTTCGCTTTTTTGGAATTGATTGTTACAACATCCAAATGTTTGAGGGAATAAAAATTATACTAATACTATTGTATGAAATGTAAAAATAAATTTTGCAATATTTTTTTCTGAATAACCGAATAAGCGATTCTAGAAGAACTGATAGAAGGAAAAATACAAAGCAAGATCACTAAATTGATTCTTATTATTGATTACTCTATGTAAATAAAAAATAACAATTTTCCAATAGCGCTTCCTACACTCTCAATCCTTAGAAACCTGTTATGAGAGATGAAACGAAGATAAGAGGCAAATTATATCAATTGTGCGATTGGCTTCTGAGAAACCGGTTTTAGTAGTAAAGGCCTTCCGTCACAGATGGAAGAGAGATAGATTTTTATGTGTTGTTGCAATGTAGACATCTTAAAATGCAAGATTCAATAATAGTATTGAAGGTCAGTTTACACAATGTTCTTGTTATAAAGCTATTACTATTATTAAAAATCTTCTAATATAAAGTTATTTATCTACTTGTGTTTTATAAGTATTGTAATAATCACATAAGTTTATTCTGAAACTGTATGGTTTTATAAATAGCCTTATTGTATTTTGGACTACATTGCGTCTATAAATCAGATTAAAATTTTGCATGAAAGCAAATTGTTTCATTTTCAAAAATTTAATTAATTTAAAATAATTTAATATCCAAATATATATTTTAAAACAACCGTGGAAAATATTTATTAAGTTAATATGCTGTAAGACGTCCTGGAGCCTAATAACACTCGAGATGCAGGAGCTGATTTTTTGGCCAGGCAACAATATAGCAACTGTATTTTCTTTCCGATTTTCAACATGTGACACAAAGTTTCCTCTGGTATAGTTATCGAATGAAATTTTGTTACCAACAATATTAATGGGTTTTGATAACGTTTTTCATGAAACTTACTATAGTGTTTTATTTATTAATCTCAAGATCAAGGCCTGATTTTAATCATATATGAGAAAGGGAGCCATTGAAGCGAATGGTATGAATCTCTTACGCAAACTTTAACAAAATTAGGGTTGGATTTTCTGTGGCTTTTGTGTTCAGACAGACTTGATAATAAACCCGTATAGAGCCTCCCAAGATAAAAAGAATTTCAACATTTCCTGAGAGTTTTGTTTGTTACAATCGCTTATAAAACTTGACAAAGTGGTAGTTAGATCCCAATCAAGTACAGGCCTGTAGGCCTAAAAATTAGAGGAGACTAAATCTAAAGTGAAATTTGTTTTGCCATTTCATGTTTTAACAGTCAGTTCAACTAGCAGAAAGCTGAAAAAGGTTGAATATATTAAGGTGTAGTTTTGAGGGTTAAAATTATTGGAAGTTCGTAAAATTTCAACCTGATATAAAATACGAAGATAAGAACACAAGTACAAACAATTTGGTGACCAAATTGCATAAAGTACCTTTATTGTAAACTACTTCTACAATGTTTCATTTTTTTTGTAAACTACTTCTACAATGTTTAATTTTTTAAATTTAATGTTCTTTATTCAAATTAAAATACAGACAAAAGAGTCGTAGATTAAGCTTTTAATTGCAGCTCGACCGAAGTCTAAAGTAAAGGTTGTGAGTCAAATTGAATAAACAATTGTCCATTTAAAATTGTATATTATACAATACAGAGCAATACAGAGAGATGACATTCTACTACATATCTCGAGGTTACGCCACAAAACATATAGTCTAAATGTCTGTCAATTTTAATAATTTTGTTCTTTCTTTGCGGCAATGTGCTATAAAATCTTTTTCGAATGTAATCAAAATATATTTTTGTATTTACAACTAAGCAGACTATATAAACGTACGTGTACGTGAAACTTTTACGATTTAGTCATTCAATAGCACTCAAATTTGAACTCCTGATCACTTTCAACACGTCTTCATATTCAAACCCGGATAGTTGCCTTACTGCGTGTCATAATGCAGTGAGTTTGATAGTTTTGTAAACCTAATCACAAGTATTTTTAAGTTTCGATAAACTTGATTTCGTGGTAAGATTCCAAGACGAGATATCAATAAACTATGGCTATGGGGGTGGGATGGGGACGCATCATGGGATGAAAGCCTCCATTAAATTACTTCTCTGAGCCTGTCATAATCGGTAGTTTCAGATCAAAATTTAGCATTTTATAGTTTCCGTCTTAACTCACAACTGAAAAGAAGAAAATTAGAACTGTGGTAGATTTAGCTCCTAGGGAATAACAGTATGGAACAACACTTTTTATCAATATTTTTGTACAAACGCGTTTGTAAATTAAAATGAATTTTTTTGTATATTTCAATTTTTAACGTTGGATTGTTCTATTAGTTACAACATATCTGTCCAGAGAAAGGTTTCAAGTAGGACTGCCATAATCGCCTTATGTCACGACTGATTTCACCTTCCAGACACCATCCAGGGCGGGTACCTTGGCAACGGCAGGAATTGTCGGTCTGAATTCCTCCACAGGAGAATGTATCCGATCCTGCAGGGACCTGGGACGCGACCGCCTAGGTAGGCGATTGTTCTTGCTCACTTTTGTTTGACCTTTAAGTACATTATTCATTATTTCTATAATTGTGTGTGTCTATAAAAGAAAAGGAATATTTTCTTGATACAACGAAATGGAACTGTGCAACATACAGAGTATCGCAGCATTAATTTATTTAGGATATTATAATTACAAAACTAGCCCATAAGTATAACTCATCAATACACAAGGTAGTAAGTATTGTAATATATTATTTAGAACTTTAAATCTTTTATTATTCACATTATGACTAAGATTTTGTAAATGTAAACAGGATTCACTTACACCAAGTTTTTGGTGTGTTTTTCATTGTGCACTGCAATCCAGAGCTGTTTTAAACAGGATTCACTTACACCAAGTTTTTGGTGTGTTTTTCATTGTGCACTGCAATCCAGAGCTGTTTTAAACAGGATTAACTTAGACCAAGTTTTTGGTGTGTTTTTCATTGTGCACTACAATCCAGAGTTGTTTTAAACAGGATTCACTTACACCAAGTTTTTGGTGTGTTTTTCATTGTGCACTGCAATCCAGAGCTGTTTTAAACAGGATTCACTTACACCAAGTTTTTGGTGTGTTTTTCATTGTGCACTACAATCCAGAGCTGTTTTAAACAGGATTCACTTACACCAAGTTTTTGGTGTGTTTTTTCATTGTGCACTGCAATCCAGAGCTGTTTTAAACAGGATTCACTTACACCAAGTTTTTGGTGTGTTTTTCATTGTGCACTGCAATCCAGAGCTGTTTTAAACAGGATTCACTTACACCAAGTTTTTGGTGTGTTTTTCATTGTGCACTACAATCCAGAGCTGTTTTAAACACGATTCACTTACACCAAGTTTTTGGTGTGTTTTTCATTGTGCACTGCAATCCAGAGCTGTTTTTAAACAGGATTCACTTACACCAAGTTTTTGGTGTGTTTTTCATTGTGCACTGCAATCCAGAGCTGTTTTAAACAGGATTCACTTACACCAAGTTTTTGGTGTGTTTTTCATTGTGCACTACAATCCAGAGCTGTTTTAAACAGGATTCACTTACACCAAGTTTTTGGTGTGTTTTTCATTGTGCACTGCAATCCAGAGCTGTTTTATACAGGATTCACTTACACCAAGTTTTTTGGTGTGTTTTTCATTGTGCACTGCAATCCAGAGCTGTTTTAAACAGGATTCACTTACACCAAGTTTTTGGTGTGTTTTTCATTGTGCACTGCAATCCAGAGCTGTTTTAAACAGGATTTACTTACACCAAGTTTTTGGTGTGTTTTTCATTGTGCACTACAATCCAGAGCTGTTTTAAACACGATTCACTTACACCAAGTTTTTGGTGTGTTTTTCATTGTGCACTGCAATCCAGAGCTGTTTTAAACAGGATTAACTTAGACCAAGTTTTTGGTGTGTTTTTCATTGTGCACTACAATCCAGAGCTGTTTTAAACAGGATTCACTTACACCAAGTTTTTGGTGTGTTTTTCATTGTGCACTGCAATCCAGAGCTGTTTTAAACAGGATTCACTTACACCAAGTTTTTGGTGTGTTTTTCATTGTGCACTACAATCCAGAGCTGTTTTAAACAGGATTCACTTACACCAAGTTTTTGGTGTGTTTTTCATTGTGCACTGCAATCCAGAGCTGTTTTAAACAGGATTCACTTACACCAAGTTTTTGGTGTGTTTTTCATTGTGCACTGCAATCCAGAGCTGTTTTAAACAGGATTCACTTACACCAAGTTTTTGGTGTGTTTTTTCATTGTGCACTACAATCCAGAGCTGTTTTTAAACACGATTCACTTACACCAAGTTTTTGGTGTGTTTTTCATTGTGCACTGCAATCCAGAGCTGTTTTAAACAGGATTCACTTACACCAAGTTTTTGGTGTGTTTTTTCATTGTGCACTGCAATCCAGAGCTGTTTTAAACAGGATTCACTTACACCAAGTTTTTGGTGTGTTTTTCATTGTGCACTACAATCCAGAGCTGTTTTAAACAGGATTCACTTACACCAAGTTTTTGGTGTGTTTTTCATTGTGCACTGCAATCCAGAGCTGTTTTATACAGGATTCACTTACACCAAGTTTTTGGTGTGTTTTTCATTGTGCACTGCAATCCAGAGCTGTTTTAAACAGGATTCACTTACACCAAGTTTTTGGTGTGTTTTTCATTGTGCACTGCAATCCAGAGCTGTTTTAAACAGGATTCACTTACACCAAGTTTTTGGTGTGTTTTTCATTGTGCACTGCAATCCAGAGCTGTTTTAAACAGGATTCACTTACACCAAGTTTTTGGTGTGTTTTTCATTGTGCACTGCAATCCAGAGCTGTTTTAAACAGGATTCACTTACACCAAGTTTTTGGTGTGTTTTTCATTGTGCACTGCAATCCAGAGCTGTTTTAAACAGGATTCACTTACACCAAGTTTTTGGTGTGTTTTTCATTGTGCACTGCAATCCAGAGCTGTTTTAACCTGAGTAAAGTTGATAGTAACCTTATCTACACGTAAAAATGGCCCAACAGTAATGTGTTTGAAGACATTTACAAGATAATACCACACATAAAGATATGGTTGAAACATCCTTGGTAATTTTACCTCTTTAGTAAATTAGCTTTTGGCAAGAATGCTCTGGGGTTATCAGATTCAGCTGATTTAGTTTATAATATGTCCATACAAAAAGTCCTGTTGTAAAAACAATGTTTTTAATGCAATTGTGCATTATACTTTAGCGATGAAATTAGATTGGATACTTAAATAAATGGATACTTCAGTTCTTATGAGAAAATCTATTTCGTAATAGCTGTGTCTTCGAGTTTTATGACTAGGAATCGAGTTATTTTACTTTTTCCAAAATTTAAACATTTATGAAACTATAGCAAGCAGCATACGAGTAGAACTTATTCGATGAACTAAGTTTTAAAAATTATTTCACGAAGAACACGTTAAAAAAATTTATGAATTCTTTTCACTCATTACTATGAACCCACCTATTAAATTCATGAACGAACATTTAACGATAATGAGTTGGATATGTTGAGGTGGAAAGCAAAGGAAATAAGTTTTTATATATATTTTTGCACACAAGTACAAAGTAATCACTTTTTAACCCATAGCGTAAAAATCATGTATTTGTAATAGGTATTCAAATGATTAAAATGAAAATCAGTAATTTATTTTACTTGAATATTTTAAAATGGTGGTTTAACAAATATCATTTGAGGGCAAGCTAATCCCCTTGCCTGATTTTCAATATATCTAATACTTCAACATATAATACTGTAGTTGGTGGAGTTTTACAGTAAATTAATTAAAACTAACAGTCTCGTTAATTTCATTAATCTAAATTACTGTTATATTGCTTTTTGATAGTTGCCAAATATTAAATCTACTAAGACTAACATAACTTTATTTAAATTTAGGATTTATCTTATAAATGTAATAAAAATCTAAAATTATGTAATTTTCCACGTAAAGAATTTTTGTACTATTTGTCTGAATAATGGTATATTTAGTGAACATTTAAAAACGTATGGAAAATTTCTATAGCTACACGTGTCACTATTTTATATGTTAAAACGTCGTATGATTACACTCAGTTTGATTACACATTTATTTATTCTGCTATTTTCTCATTGCCATTATCAATAGCCAAAAATCAGATTTAAACATTTTCACTAACGCTCAAGCCAAATTCTATTGGGTGGCATGCAACATAAAACTCAATCTTACATATACAGAAATAAAGCTTCATGCAAAATTTCAAACCTAAAGATCACTCTTCGACCTTAAAATAACGTGTAGACAGGTAGATTTTGATGCAGCAAGGTAACAATAAAGACATTTGACTCAAGCATAAGTGATGACCATTAAATGATTTTTAAACAATGAGCAGCGTTATTGTACCGACATTATGTAACATCGCGGGCGGCGGGACGCGGCGTCGGGCACGGCGTTATTTGCATCGCGAGCGCCGCGGCGCGCGGAAATTCCGTGGCGACAAGGCTACAGTGGGTCATTCGTCAGGTATGTGTAGTGAGCCAGACAAGCTAGATATAGACATTACCGGCTAGACATCCAGACCTCACTTCCTGCTGTGGTTTGCAATAGAGCCAAAAATAAAACAGGTAACTGAATAAGCCAGATGTGTTATCACTACAACGCTAACCATATTCCCCAGTTTGGATAGTGGCTCGGATATGCAATGTCTGTGGCTGTTTAAATGGAGGCCTAATAATATATTGGACATTAAACGCCTCACTGTAGAGTACGTGTCAACATCTTCAACTGTGTTATCACTACAACGCTAACCATATTCCCCAGTTTGGATAGTGGCTCGGATATGCAATGTCTGTGGCTGTTTAAATGGAGGCATGATAATAATAATAATAATATATTGGACATTAAACGCCTCACTGTAGAGTACGTGTCAACATCTTCACTGAGGGTCTATACTAAGTGAGGACTACTACTCTCAATGCGTTTATGTGCAGTAAGGCGTCTTACGTTAGTAAGACAATACACTAGAGATCAATTTATTTGGGACGGAGATATTTAGTTCAATAAAAATTCGGTTAGTGCACAATCCTAATAATATTATAAATGTGAAAGTAATTTTGTTTGTTTTGCTTTCAAGCGTAAAATATTCAACCGATTGTACTTAAAGTTTTCATGGTTATTCTCAGGGTTCCTGGTATGAATATAAGTCTATTATAATTTTAAACTCCTTCCAGGCTATGCCCCACTAAATACTCTCTAAAGTAGCGAAAAATCCCATTTTGGTCTCTAAAGTTGTAGAATATTAATTGAAAGATCCTATTAAATGTAATCAATATTTTGTGCAAACTTTGTTTTATGGCAGCCAAACCATATGTTAAATTAATTCAACCATTATTATTTTAATTATAGTATTTATGTCTCATAGTAAACATTTAAGTGACACAAACCTGATGACAATTGAACTTTCTTGTTTCAGGTGAAGTACGTCAAATGCACTGAAATACTTGATTAAATTTTAATTTTATAATATAAGTGCTTGATTTATTAATGTAATGCAGATAACAAAGACAAATACACCCTATAATCCTCTTTTCCAGATTGGGCCAAAGACGAAATGAAAACATCAAATGAATTGGAATTACTTGATTCAAAGTTCGTTTTTTGGAAATACTATTAACGCATACTCGAGAGTGGTTGGCTTTCTTGATAATCTAATATAGCATTTTTACACGTACATGCTTCAACGAGCCATTATTTTCCACACTACAGTCCGAAAAACAAGATTTCTGCAACTCAAAACGTAACATAAATGATTATTGAAATGTTACATAAACTTTCTTTTCCCAAAATTTTCTCTTTTACCGCCAATAGATGTTTTTGACCGTAGTAGATTTATCAGTCCTAAGTATGTATGCATATTTTCTTTATCGTGACAACAAGGAAAACTCAAATATGAAACTGGAAATATTTTAGACCTAAAGAAGATTGCGAGATGCGTAAGTAGGCCCTTTTTGACAGAAGAAGATTTCTGAGACCTACATGTATACTAGTACTTTATTGTAGGCAAACTTACCTATGGATCTGGAAATATATTAAACCGGAAATAGATCACAAGAGATGGGAATAAGTCGTTTTTTTTAAACCAAAATATGGGTTTGGGACCTATGTATATATTTTCCTGATCAGGGCAACAAGGCAAACTCAGCTGTGGCATCGGAAATATATTTCACTTGAACCAGATATGCTCCTATATGCCCAAAACTTGATATAAGAGTTAGTTATTCAACATCTGATCTTATAATCATGAACACTGAAATAATATGTACCTGATCGTATACCAATTACGTTTGAAAAACATCATAGCGGACCATAATATTACATCGTAAGTGCTTTGACTAATATTAGGCTACGAACCTAGAGTTTAAAAATTGAATGCGAAACCGTGGGTAACAGCCAGTAATATAAAAATTGGTTATTTTTTGCGAAGATTTGATGACCGTTGTCTTTCCGCAAATAGTTACAAGAAAACTATCATACTTTAATTATTTATTGACGTAAGTGATATAGAAATTAATTTTCTCCGATTTGAATCGACTTGGTTAATCCAGATAGTCGGTTATTCCAAATTCGTGAAATCTACATTTTAATGTAAATAAAACCTATAAATTTGAGCTTACCGTTGCGTCACTTGTAATTTTTAGATGTTAATTAATTGCTTAAACATTACTGTGTAAATTTTTATTATAGCAGGCATATTTTGTATTAATATTTTCTAAATAATTAAAATCAATTTGTCATGTGTTTTTTAATACCTTGGTGGCTAAATTTGTTGTATTTAATTTTATGTGAGATCATTGTATATTGTTTAAAAGTCTATCGAACAATACATTTTTTGTTAGAAAGTCTTTGTCATTTAATAATATATTATGATTAATTTTGGCACTTTTGTAAATTTCGAAATGTTCTAAAGTAGATAATAAGCGACTTTTTTTGCTTGTGTGTAACATTTCAAGATTGTTTTCGATAACATATGTAAAATATCGAAAACAATCTTGAAATTTTACACACAAGCAAAAAAAGTCGCTTATTATCTACTTTAGAACATTTTGAAATTTACAAAAGTGCCAAAATTAATCATAATATATTATTAAATAACAAAGACTCTCTAACAAAAAATGTATTATTCGATAGACTTTTAAACAATATACAATGATCTCACATAAAATTAAATACAACAAATTTAGCCACCAAGGTATTAAAAAACACATGACAAATTGATTTTAATTATTTATTTTTATAATTAACTTAACCTTATTTTGTACCTGAAGATGGAATCAATGATTCCGAAATGTACATCGTATAAGAAAAATAAAAGTTTAAAAGTGTAAAAAGTTTATTCATATTATGTTATTTATTATAAAACACTTTTCGAGGCTAAATCCTTAAATATTTTCTAGTTCCATGCATATAACTGTATTCTACTAACTCTTAGTTAAATGATAAACTCGAAATTATTCTGCAATAGTTGCAAATCTACAGTCGAATTCAAACTTTTTCTTCCGTGTAACAGATATGTGTGCTGATTTCTAATAGAAATAGTGTTTATCTAGCCTATAACTATTTTACTTATTCTACACTAATCATGTACCTATATTTGCCACTGAAGGTTTATCAAAGCTTTTTAAATTAATATGGATGACACTTTACGGTGTACAGATACATTTGAATCAATCCGGAAAAATACGTCTAGATCTAAGAATGATATTTTTAGAGAAAATTACCATTAATTGCGTACACTAAATATTACTCACAGATCTGATGGAACGAGTATCGAACAACTTTAAAATCACTGAATTACTCTGATGTCTTATAAAGTAAAATAAAAATATTTAATTGAACATCAAGTTTCCTGGTTTTTTTCAGAAATACTTTGAGTGACCTTTCATGAGTTTCCTTATATACAATTAAGTGAAGGTTAACGCCACATATTGGAAAATAGATTTGTTTTTTTAAGAATAGAACCAGTAAGATCAATTAAATTCCGGCAAAATTAATGGATGTATAAAATTAGTTTGTACTTGTTAAACATTATAGTTGACAATAAACCGGTACAAGGGAGTATCGAAGGACACGGCAGGATGTAACAAAAGTTTGACGTACCGAACCAACAAAGGAACTTATTATTTCTATGATTGTACTGTGTTTGTTTACAAATATGTTTATTCTGCTATTTTCTCGTTGTCACCATGGTGACACATAAGACCAATAGAGGCTGTCAACGTGAACCACACAGGCTCATGTGTCCTTTTTAACAGAGTGTATATTTGGATCCACCATGGACAATTGGTGTGATTTTCATGCATTTATATTAAAATTGAGATTGATAGGCATGTTCAATAGATAGCAGGCAGACTAGTTTTAAGTCAGGTGACTGTTATGCCTTGTCGTGGTTAATTAGAGAGGTTAATATTACTCATTTTTATTATTGCAAAAGATAGATATGACAAACAGCGAAGTAAGTAATAAAAATGAAGATTTTGTCAATAAAAATGCTTCCACAGTAACATGATAAAAGGACTACGCTATGATAACATGTATAAAACCCTTAATCCCTTTGAGGTTATTATGGACCATCTCCAAGACTGAGACTCATTCCATAAATCCACAGAAAACTTTGAATTGTACAGATTTTGGAAACAAGGAGTACAACAATTTTAGGTTAGCAGTCAATAAAGTAAAACGCCTCAGACCAGAAGCGAACCAGAAAAAAAGATGTCATCGGCCTTTTCAGATTTCTGAGTGAAACATATGTAATCTTCATAAAACGTGAAATATTGAATGGACAAGATATGCTGTAATTTTTTATGTATTTAATTTATTGTATATATTCTGATCCCAAGTGTAAAATTAAACATTTAATTCATTACTCGATGTTTATTATAACAACGTTTTACTTTAGTTATAAACTAATGTTCTGCCTAAAGAGGGCTCAAAAGCCTTGTGTATTTGATAATTTTAACAATATATTTATCAACCTAAATTGAAAATATAGCTTCTTATGTTTAAGGGTTTTATATAGGGGTGGGGTGAACTTTTCCAATAAACATTTAGTATCCAAAGTAACAAGTAAAAACTTTACACTGATTTTTCTCAAAACCACTTTGCCCGTGTATGGCTTTATCACAAAGAGTGATTTCTTTTAAAAATATTAGAATTTTATTTTTACTGTAATATTGTTATCCTAAAATGAGTAGAGTTCTGCCTTAGACCAAGATGAACTTACAGTACGTACCAAGTCTCTACGACCTGTCTATCCAGAATTAACATACTGACAGTTTTTTTAGACACCATTTTTGTCGGTTTCTTTATAAATATTAAATTTGTAATACACTTTTACACTCAAGCACATTTCGTCTCAAAGCTGTAGCCAAGAGATAAAATATAATTGAAATTGTATGTTTATGGTGGATTTATGGAATCTATTGGAGTTAAAAATTATTTAGATTCTTTCATCTTTGCTTATTATGTAACTAGGCTTAACTGTATAAGCTACAGCTTTATTTCTTAATTATTTCCTCAAATTAAAGATATTAATTAAGTTCTTCAATTAATTGCAGGTGATTTTTTGTTTTTATTTCAAATGCCAATGTATAGTAGTTATAAAAATAGTTTTTAGTTGTTTAGTTATAAGGGTTTAATATGTATAGAAAACACACACACCCCCAAAATAAATTAAGATTTCCTCAATAATTGTCTAAATTTTACTCATCTTTATTATACTCATCAACCACACGTGATCGTTAAATTATGCTTTTACTTGGTTTCCTTATGAAGTTGTTTAGATACGTAATAAATAAAAAAAGATATCTTTGCTATTTCAGAAATACACTGAGTGACCTTTCCTGTTATAGATTGAGTTGAAGAGTAACAACAATAATTGGACAAACGAATCTGTCTTTTTACAATAGAACTGATAAGGAAAAAGTTAATGTATTTGTCAAACAATAAACCTACCTACGTCAATGTTGCGGAGGAGTTTCCATCAATCATCTGTGTCCTGTGCAAGGTTGAGGTTTATGGCTTCAAAGCTGTAAAGCTTATAATGCAATAAAATAACGTTTATTGCAATTAAACGCGATACGTCTTTATATAATATTATTCTCATAGTACTAGCCTTCTGAACATATGTTTATATTTGTATTGGCTAAACTTTAGTCTCACTCTAGGGGCTAGACAAGTTTTATATCTGCCTGCCTGTCCGAACGATATCTCGAAAACAAAATCACATACAGAGATTGAAATGTTGTATGAAGCTTCATTTCTATACGAGCAAAACTGAGTTCAATTATGGTGCATGTCACTTCATGGGATTTGGCTAAGCCTAAGCGAATATTTTTACATTGGTCTTGTTGGTAATTATTATGGCAGCGAGAATAGCATAATAAATAAATTTGTAAAAAACTGTAATATTATGTAATTTGAACATAGAACATTTTTATTTATTTAGTAAGAAAAAAGAGTAGATAAATGATGTTAAAAGTCGGTGACAATATTCTATTTCAGTGCACTCTTGTTTGCACCTTGTTGTACCTTCCCTAGTCCACCTGAACTGTTATTATTTGAACATTGTTATGAAACCTAACTTATCTCGAGAAACATTTCATTTGTAGACGTTAAAAGTTGCATAAAACTTTATTTCTACATAGACAAGATTTGTCCTATGGTGGTGCATGTCCAACCATGGAATTTGGTTGAGCTTAGTTTTTGTGTCGATTTCTTCTCTGTATTACTTACTGTCTATCTATCTACCCGCAGTATATCTCAAACATTAAATAAGCTCTAGATTAGACATAATGGGAGGCTAGTTACACGACACGTGGTGTGGGGTACTCCTATTTTCTTTATTCTTGCTAAGAAAGCCTAAATTGAAATTTCAACAGTTCCGGGGAAATTAATTTCATCGGTTTCATCGTTCAATACGGTGAGTAGTAACCCTTGCTCAACAACTATTCTATAGGCTTTTCTTATGTTATTGGTGGGATTTACGTAGTATCTCATAGGTTTTGATCCAAAATCTCTCTAACTAATAGATATTTTTACAAATGCTTGAAAGATGTTCAAACTGCTGTTCTGAAACAGCTTACTCTCATTCGATAACCAATAAACATGTTTTGCTTGCCTCAAGAGAATTCGCTACTAATACATTTTAAATGTTCTGCAAAAAATCAAGATATTTTTTTCTGATTCTATAGTTTGTAAGGCTAAAACACACTACAGTGTTGATTATTAGTTTCAGTGAGCGCCGAATGGGAGCTAGGTGCACGATTTGAGATTTTGGTTCCCGCCACGAGTTGCCTTGTCCCAGTGTTGCCAATTCGACAGTACGGAGCGGTAAAGACCCCCTCCACTCATTTATCAACCAGACATCTTCGTACTACCTTCACCACGTCCACCAAGTTCACCAAGTTTGAACCTTGTACTGGTGTGTGCGTGTTGCTTCGGTTCACTCGCTTATTCAACGACGTAAAGACGAATTATTGCCAATATACTACTTTTGGTACAAAAAGGAGATTCCAGAGTATAATTATTAATAGATTTTATGCTCTTTGTTTGCGTTAAAACGAATGCGGTAAATTTTAAACTAATTACAAGTTACTATTTTTAATAGGTAGCAGTAGCGTAGCCAGAAATTTCTTTCGGGGGGAGGGGGGTCCGAAACCGGCGGATCCGGGGGACGTTTTGTGTGTTATTTGCCAATGAGTTCACTGGTAAAAGGTAAATACCAAAAATATGGGCTTTAGTAACTACGCCTTATAGAAAGTGGAAAGATGTAATAGGCAAATTAAACTCTCACAGCAACTCTAGTACCACAAATTCTCTTGTATAGCTACAGAAAACTTTACGAAGTTCGATTCTGGCCGAGTAGAAGGCACCAAAGTGATGTTGGATTCACTGGATAAGAAAGAAAAGGAACCAAAAAACAGAGCTTCACTCAAGCGTATAATTGACTCAACTATATTCTGTGGAAAAAATGAAATACCCCTTCGGGGACATTGGGCCACTGAGGGGCCGAAAACCCTTTAGAAAAGGAGGGCAATTTTCGAGCGTTGCTCGGGTACAGATCAAACTAACGGTCGGAAAATGCACCGGAAAAACAAAATAAAAAAATAGAAGTTCGGCCACTTTGAATTTCACTGATTGAGGGTATATATGAATGAGTTATAATGACGATTTTTTTGTATCATTTACACTGTAGACGAGTATATAATTATCGGAAAAAATCACTTCCGGTCGGAAATAAAATACACCTGAAAAAACTCTAATGATTAGAACTTCAACTACTTCGGACTTCGGTTCTTGAGGTAAACGTGATATTTTTGATTGAGTTAGAACGACGATTTTGTTATCATTAAACTGTACTCGACTAACTATATAATTATCGAGAAAAAAAATCACTTCCGGTCGGTAAATACCGAAGAAAAGCTCTCTACTGATTCGTTTTGACGATTTTGCATTTCACTGGTGGAGTGGTTGAGGTAAAAAGTTAGTACTTATAATTAAGTTAGGACATTGATTTTAGAGATTAATTAAGCGCCGACTAATAAATATATAATTATCGAGAAAAAAAACCAAAAATAATCACTTCCGATCGGAATATACTAAGGAAAATGAAATAACACCTCAGTCAGTGAAATCCAAAGTAATCTTCTTATCAGTAGAGTTTTTCCGGTGTATTATCCGACCGGAAGTGATTTTTTCAATTTTTCTTCTATAATTATATAGGTAATAGTCGGCGTTCAATTGATACATAAAATCAATGTTCTAACATAATTCTAAGTAACACTTTTATCTCAACGACTCAACCAGTGAAATCCAAAATCGTCAAAATCTGAATCAATAGAGCTTTTCCTTGGTATTTTCCGACTGGAAGTAATAATAATAATAATATAATAATACTTTTTACTGTGTCAACAATTATAAAAAATTGCATACAATCGTCAAATTAAATTATTTAGTAATTTGTATATCTATTTTAAATTGCCCCCATTCATACCCGTTCATACACAGTCCAAATCATTTCTAAGACTCAGCCATACGTTTTAAAATCTTCTAAATTTTACCACCAGAAATAGAGGATGATTCAATTACTTTAAATTTCATCCCAGCGGCTCATCATAAAAACTCTTGCACTGAATGGAACACCCTCGACACCAAAAAGTGTCTCAATCGAGCTTTAAATTTTGTTGGTTCATTCAAATTTTTGCATTTCATCAGGGAGCTTGTTGATCAGCTTAACACCAACCTCAGATGGCAAACGTTTGAATGCGGCTGTTCTGTGCGGATGTAACCGAAGGTTGTCCCTGCCTTTTGTCCCGTATTGATGGACGTCCCTGCCCCGGACCAACTCGCACTTTTAAATCGGCAGTAAAGGGCAACATCGAGGATGTAGAGACAGGGCAAAGTTAGCAATCCAAGCTCCCTAAAGGCAATCTCTGCATGAATTTCGGGATTTTCAATTTTGAAATGATGCGGACAACTTTCTTTTGACTTCTAAATACTCGCTCAAATTTGTATTTAGAACAGCTGCCCCATAGCCTCAACACGTACGTTAGATGGGGGGTGTACAAGGCCGAAGTAGGCCATTTTTAGTACATCCCGGGAGCAAAATTTTGACCGTAGCGCATAAATGCCTGGAGAAACCTTTGAGCAGGTACTTTCAATGTGTCCCAAGTCAGACTTCGTTCAAGGTACATTCCGAGGAACTTGGTGGAATCAGTTCCTCTATCAGGACATCGTCCGCCATCACAGCAGCGCGATTCTCAATTTCTCTTTGCCGCAAACAGAAATGTAGTGCATTTGATTTGGAGTTGTTGGTCCTCAGATTTAATTTAGAAAAAAAACTGATTACATGAATTCTAAAAAAGGAAATGATTTCTAATTCATGTTTTGTTGGAGCTTTAATGCAGAGCGTTGTATCGTCAGCATACTAGACCATTTTCCCTCTCAGGAGCGATGAGTTCAGCTGCTGACGTACACAAGGAACAAGACTGGTCTAAGTATAGATCCCTCTGGGGACTCCATAGGAAAAAAGTCGCTAATTTAAAGTGATTTAATTGTTTCTTTCTCGATATTTTATATATGTATTAGTCGGCGTTGAATTAATACCTAAAATCACCGTCCTAACATAATCCTAAGTACCACTTTTACCTCAACCACTCAACCAATGAAATCCAAAATCGTCAAAACTTGAATCTGTAGAGAGCTTTTCTTCGGTATTTACCGACCGGAAGTGATTTTTTTCGATAATTATATACACTTTTACAGTTTAATGACACCTAAAATCAACGTCGTAACTTAATTATAAGCAGTCATTTTACGTCCCCAATACGAATTTGAACGAAGTGGTCGCTAATTTAAACTGTTCGCCGTGTTACGGTTCAGGTTACTTTGCGACGTCACGTGACCGCGCCCTATATAAATACCGTGATTACACTACACTATCCGAAAGGCCGAGCCCAAAAGTATCGTTTGATACTTTATGATTTAAACGAGAGGAAAATTATATTTTTAACAACGGTCACTTCAATCAATTTAAATGTTTGTAGACAAGAGTAATGATCACTGTCCTTTTTTCTCCTGCTCCATGCTTTATTTTTTTAATATGTCTTAAAATTTCGGGGGGGGGGGGTCCGGACCCCCTGGACCCCCCCCCTTCGCTACGCCACTGATAGGTAGATACACATAGGTTACTTAATACTGATAATTGTCATGATTTGTTATGTATACAAGTTTTTTCACCATATACATTTGGTATCTCTAATTTTTATAAGACACACACACTAATAAATGGTTACCTTTTAAACGTAAATAATATACTAACCTGTGTTATCATGATTTATGACTGTGTTGTTTCAAAACCATGTCCTAAATTTCTTTACTCATTTTTTTGTATTATGTATTTATTATTCTTCGTCATTCTATGATAATATAAAATGTATTGAGGCATATTTAATGAGATACGTAAAAATAGTTGGAATAAAATGTTATAGTTTTTATAGTGATGAGAAAAGCTTTTTATTGTACCTTTTTTTTATTTGTTTGGGAAATTTTTCACAAAATAGTTCTAGTAAAAACATCCTCAATACTGTAACAAAACTAATTACATAATCTTACACCTTATTAAATTGTGGCCATATTTTATATCTTGAATATCGTAGTAAATATATTATGTTTCACTTAAGGGTGCTTTAATTTTGAATCTAATTAATATTATAGATGCGAACGTCTGTGAAAAATAATGATTGGAACTTATTTGCATGTTTGTGTGTTTAGATGTTTTATATTCAATGACACTAAATATAGTTGGCATATCTAGATGAAATTTGGAATGTATATTTCTTAGGTATAAGAATAACACATAGACACACCTTAAATCCAAAACACTCTACTATTGTAGAATACTTTTATCAGAATTTTGAATTTTAATAAAAAATAAGTTGTAGTGTGACATGCTGTGGTATATCCTGGCTGTGACCGTTGCAATTTATATAAACTATATTGACCTTATACAGACCCCGCTTATTTTATTTATGCCCTTATTCTGATCACAAATTGAATACACGTGGAAATCTCAATACACAGGACACATTAACGAATAAGCTAACATAGAAGCCATATAGCTACGATGTTCATATAAACTGCGGAGGATGAAAACAATCGAGGAATAGCTTAATTAATTATATACTCGGTTGTCTTGATGTTAACTGCCAATTTGGCATTACTTAAACACAAGCATCGGCTTAGATCACGAAAATTCCCGCTCCCGACTTGTAATACAATGAGAGTCTTGTCCAAGCTCACCCACCATGGACATATGACAAACACAGCCAAACATACCAGTCATCAGTGAGTGACCCGCTGCAGATTAATAGAGCCACAGGGACACTACACCTTGTCTGGAATGAGATTCAGAAGCAGATACTGCCAACTAATGTCCCTCTATTACAGAAAGCAGTAGGCTGGCGAGTTTTACATGTTTTTTTGCGAAAGGTTGGCGCTCTGCCAACATCTGACACCTTGTCGCTCGTCGCTCGCCGCTCGACTGTCACTGTCTCTGTTGGCAACTCTATTACCATGCTAATGTCCTCGCCTAATGAGAGCCTCTGTCACTGATCGTAATACCAACTTTATTGATAGCTTGTTTAACTTTTACCGACGCTAACTTTTCCTGTGTATACATAACAATACTAACTAAGTCAATGGTCGACCTAATGATTGGTAATAAAGTTGTAAATTTATCGTCCTTACGTTGCGTTGTTGATTCGAGCAACTATTTTAAGTGTAAATCTAAAGAATGTGACGATTGTTTCCTGACACGACGTTTACACGCTACCTTAGAAGATTCATAGGAGAAGGTAAGACGTTGTGCATGTTTTGACTGCCCTTAACCATTGACCATATTACTCAATAAATTAGCTATGAATTTCTGCAAACTGGGTGAAAAGATTATGTCTAGATGGGAACTCTCTACTGAAAATATTTTTTCTGCAATATGCTTAAAAACCCCATATTTTATTAAACTAAATTGACAACATACCACTGCTGGAGTAATGTAATTTTGTTAGCTTATTGGTAAGAAAACATTTTTTTTTAATTTTCTTATAGCTTCTGAACTACTGAACGTTAACAAGTTCAACTATTTATAACTCATTTTAAAGTATATGAAAATTAATTAATTTTTTTTGTAGTTGTCATTTGTGTTGCAAATAAGTTTATACTTATAATCTTATAAAAAAAACATAGTATATGCAAATGATGAACATGAAATTTATGAGATATTTTCATTTGGCTTAGAGAAATGGTCAACAAGTTTTTTTTATATCATAAAGACATGGTAAAAATTTCATCAATATAGCTTTAAAAGTTATAAAACATTTGGTGTAAAATATAGCAACATTTAAAAGTTGCGGTTTTTTGCATTTGAAGGTTACTCGAATTTATAACTCGAAGCTACGCTGGTAAAAAGAATGTTTGTAAGAAATATACCACAGAAAATCGTGATGGCAGTGTTTCCCACATCCCGCCTTCATGTAGCCACCGGCTGTGTGGTATACTTCATGTTTCTCAACATGAGATTCATGAAGTTGGTAGGACTACAGAAAACAAATTACGAGTGATAGATAGGTTAAGCAGGAGAGAAACACATGAGTCATCACTGTTACATACAGAGAAGATGAGAACCAGCTGAGTACTACGCTTCTTTACGGATGTTACATGAAAGATTCTATTACTTTCTTCGACTTAGAGCCTTTGATTTGAAAACAAAACACAACGATGGGGGATTCTCTGCATTCCAAATCAAAGGTAGAAATTAGTTTGTCGTATTTGGCAAAATTAACATTTTTACGAGTCTGCAATTCCATTTCCCAGTATCATGGATTGAGAAATCTATTCCTGAGGCGTGTGTTCCTATATACACAAGCTTGGATGAGACGTCTATGTTGCTATATACCCAAACCTGGATGAAGCATGTGTTGCTATATACAAAAGCCTGGATAATACGTGTATTATTCTATATACACAAGCCTGGAGGAGGCATGTGCTGCTGTATACACAAGCCTGGAGGAGACATGTGTTGCTATATACACAAGCCTGGATAATACGTGTATTCTATATACACAAACTTGGAGGAGGCATGTGCTGCTGTATACACAAGCCTGGAGGAGACATGTGTTCTTATATACACAAGCCTGGTTGAGACGTCTATGTTGCTATATACCCAAACCTGGATGAAGCATGTGTTGCTATATACACAAGCCTGGATAATACGTGTATTTTATATACACAAGTCTAGTCTAGTGGTGTGTATGCTATATACCCAAACCTGGGTGAAGCATGTGTTGCTATATACACAAACCTGGATAATACGTGTATTTTATATACACAAGTCTAGAGGAGGCATGTGCTGCTGTATACACAAGCCTGAAGGAGACATGTGTTCTTATATACACAAGCCTGGTTGAGACGTCTATGTTGCTATATACCCAAACCTGGATGAAGCATGTGTTGCTATATACAAAAGCCTGGATAATACGTGTATTCTATATACACAAGCCTAGTTGAGACGTCTATGTTGCTATATACCCAAACCTGGATGAAGCATGTGTTGCTATATACACAAGCCTGGATAATACGTGTATTCTATATACACAAGCCTAGTTGAGACGTCTATGTTGCTATATACCCAAACCTGGATGAAGCATGTGTTGCTATATACACAAGCCTGGATAATACGTGTATTCTATATACACAAGCCTAGTTGAGACGTCTATGTTGCTATATACCCAAACCTGGATGAAGCATGTGTTGCTATATACACAAGCCTGGATAATACGTGTATTCTATATACACAAGTCTACATCAGGCATGTTCTGCTGTTTACACAAGCCTGGATTTGACGTGTATGTTGCTATATACACAAGACTGGAGGAGGTATGTATTGCAATATACGCAAACCTAGAGGATATGTGTGATGCTATATACACAAGCTCGGGGGAGGTGTGTGATACTATATACACAAGCCTGCGGGGAAACTCGGTTTTGCTTGAACCCAACAGTCTTGCCTGTAGTCAATTGTGTTCCTTACAGGTCGCAGGCAATTTTGTTTGGCAGTGGCTTAGGAGCAGTTTGGCTGCTACTTGTCTAAGGCGACTCACAGCTAGATTTTTGGGCAACTTTGTTTCCATTTTAAGTACTGTATACACGCTGCAGGGTACCTGAGTCAAGTAACCTGCTTATCATGTCAACGCAGTCCAACTTAACTCAGATTAGCCAACTGTGAACAAGTTGCTGCATTAGTCAAGCTAGTTTGCCATGAGTGGTTTTCCAGTTTGCACTTCAAACGTTCTGTGACCTCCACGAAAGATTGAATCAGAGATCAATCATTCACCAATCACCTAGTTGGTTGCGAAAGTGGCAGCGTTTCACAGCCGAACTGCACCTCTTTCGCGTCACCTCTCGGCTCCGGTGCGACACTGAATTCGGCGTACCGTTGCCCGGTGCCGGGATGCCGGACACGATTGTGTCAACAGCGGATCTGCCGATCCCCAGCCTACGGTCGCACACCTTCAGGTGGCGGCAGTAATGACGCGGGCCTAAAGGCTGACTTCATAGAAACCGCAGTAACACGGTCTAACAAGAGGTTGAATCATGCCCCACAGGCAGTGTGCCCCTGACGGTCCCGTTGCGGACTTGCTGTTGTCATACCCATTTGAATGATTAACTCATACGCCTTGAATCTTAAGTAGGGGTGTTACTGATGTAGGATGTATACAGGAAGGGGTGTGTGTTGAAGGAGGGACGGTAAACTTTCCAAAGAATGCTGAGTGTTTATGGAATGCAGTTAGCAAAAAATATGAATCAGTATTAACCCTCCAATGGTTCACTGTATTATACCTGGTGGTTCAGCCTATTTTGTGCATTCTGCAGACGTTTTTTAAAAAAAATTCCAAAAAATATATTTTTTTTATTTGGGTAAGCAGTATTATATATAATTTTGTTCAGGAAATTCTAAAGAATTATAAAATATGGTAAAAAATTACTTACCATGTATTTGTCATTGTTCATTTTCTGGAGAGAAGAAGAAGAATTGCAAAATGTAAAAATAACTTTTTACTTTTCACTCTTACAAAATAAAAACTAAACACTTTTTAGTACTTCTGAAATAGCCAGTTTAACACCAGTGTATTACTGAATAAGAAAATATCAAACTTTTATGAACTTATTTACAAAAACAAAAAATATATGTACAAAAAAGTAAATATGTGCACGTTGTGGAAACCGTTCATTCTGACGAACTCCCACTGCCAGGTGCTGCACTTTTCCTACCTCCCTTCTTGGGGTCTCCAGAAGTGTTTGTAGTTGGTGGTAGCACTCCCTGTGGACTCCACAATTACAACCTGGACACCAGAACCTGGACCTCCCCCTTTTTTTCAGTGGTTTGCAAACCACACAAGTCCACTCTGACTTGCCGGGCAATTTAATCAAGTTTATGGCTTCCATCTCCAGCAGGACCAGGAGCAATGCACAGGATCTTCTTCGATTGCTGCCAAAGATTCCACTACACTAATTATAAAATCTCTGCGTTGCATAGGCTTGTCCGTGTTTAGTTTGTAAAGCACGTACGCATTGAAGAGAGCAATGTCAATGATGTTGAAAAAAAAATCTTTTTCCAATATTTTGTAGTGTGGCGGTTGCAGGAGTTATGGTACACTGCCTTATCACTGGCATCCACACCACCCATATACTGATTGTACTTGTGAATAAACAATAGGCTTTACCCCTCTAATATTAGTTTTTTTTTTTACTCTGCACTACTTTATCTTCAGCATGGGTAGCCGTAGAAATGAGAATGACAGGTTTTTCCGCGTTGCTGTTTGTCTAAAGTTTACAACTAACACATCTCCTTGCCTGAAATATAAACTTTCCCTAGCAGGTAACTTGGCTTTTTTCACAGTTTTTCTGGTAAATATTTAGACCTAATATTTATAGTTCCTGTTAGGTAGGTATTTCTGTCCATGAGTTTGCGAGCTAGTGGTATTTTAGTATAAAAGTTATCAGTAAATAAGTGATGACCTTTATCTAGCAATGCACTTTTTTCCATGACCTCAAATATAACCTCTTTTCTGTAAAAGGCTGGTCATTCTCAGTTGCTAAATAATCTTTTCCACTATAATAAAGCTCAATGTGATGTACATAATTTGTTTGGCTGTCGCAACACTCAAATTTTTTATGCCATATTGTTTGTGTTTTTTTATTTGGCATGTACATAAATAAATGGGCATCTGTTTTTCATACTTATAAGACTTTCGTCAATGCAAAACATTTTGCCAAGGATGAAATAATTTTTTAAAAATACTGTTGAAATGATCCAGAAAAATCTTACTTTGATCCAAGGATCATAGCCCGGCTCACCTTTGCGAACTCCTTCTCTAGCTGTAAGGTGAAAGTTAGACAAAATTAATTCAAATCTGTTTTACATCCATTGTTTTGGAAAAGAAGGAATTGTGTTGAGAAACGCCTTGTGTCCCAAAAAGCCCTCCTAGGCCTTAGTACTGTCACCATTCAAAACCCATGTTTATCAACAGAGAAAAAAACTTTTTCATTTCAGTGTGTGACACATCAAACCATTTTTTAATCCTACTAAACCGTTTCATCGTGCCAGAGTTTCTTTTTCTTTCAATAATTTTATTAGCATACTTATTAGTTTGGTCAACAACAGTAATCCAAAAATTAGCAGTAAAAAATAGCAATGCATAGGAGATGGGTGGACTGTTTTCCTGGGTAAGGTATGCCTAGGACCTGGTTGTCTCACTCTAAAATTTGGGCCTATATCTAATTCTGGCTCAGGTGGATATGCTCGTAACCAAGGAGTCAAAACAGGAATGTTTTGAGGGGTAGTTAGGCCTAGGCATCAAAAGGGCTTGGAGGATCATTAGTCACATCTTCCCTATCTGAAGTTTTCCATTTCATCAATATCCGGAACGTACTCCTCTTCACTTTCCAGACGAAAAATCCAGTAAATCAAAGTCCGAAGGCACATCTTCAGCTCCAATGTCACTTTCGATTTCACCATCACTCGAATCAATTAGATGATTATCTAACTCTCTGTCAATCTCACTTGTATGTAAATTATCCATTTTCAATCACTATGAACACAATACTAACCTCAACTAGTCAACGTGACCGCGAGAGCGCATGTAAAACAACGACGGCGCGAACAGTCTGGTAGTTTTGTATTGTAATATTTTTGTCTATCACCGTCAGGAGCATAGAATGTTCACTAAATGAAGAGCGAAGTCAGCTGTTTTTAACGATACCAAATACAAAACATGTTTAGAGAAAGAAGGACACATGAAATATTGAAAATAATCAATTGACGACGCATCGGCAATGAACCACCGCAGTTACGTTAATGCTGCCGACGCGTCGGCAATAAACCATCGGAGGGTTAAATGAACAGGCGATTACATTGTTTGCATTAGACTGACTGAGAACATCCGTGACAGTTAAATTATTTACTATTATTCATTTACCAAAGCTAAACATCAAGTACTTTATTTACAGAATGTCAGGATCAAAAGAGAAAGACATTTTTAAAGCAATCAATATTGAATGTTGTTGGTTGATGTCCAAAAATACAGAATGTCAGGATCAAAAGAGAAAGACATTTTTAAAGCAATCAATGTGGAATGTTGTTGGTTGATGTCCAAAAATATTATCAATCTGTTATTGAGAAGGAATTTTAATACAACTTTGCAGGGATGGTCTGGATGTGATTATATATTTTAGAATCAACAGGAAGATTTAGAATTTTGAAAAGTAGTACAAACATACAAATAAAAATAACAATAGTTTATAATTTTTCTACGTTACTGACTAATTTGAATACACTCAGCCTATGTAACAAAACAATAACTAGTTGACTTTCCACTTAGTGTGAATAAAAAGTTACTTAGGGAAAACTTGAAGCACTTCCTGCGAAGATGAATGTGATGGTTATTGAGTTTAAGTAGCTGTTATCATTTTAAGTGAATAAAAATAGGTATTTGTCCCATAATATGAGTAGTTTCTCAAGAAACCATATCAGTAAAGGCATTGAAATATTCACACATCCCTGTTTAGGTTAAGTTCATAACGCCAAAGTGTTCGTGTGAAAAATTTTACCGGATTCTCTATAATAATCTGTAAAGTTGATATCACGCATTAACTTCTTTGTGGAAACTTTCGGAACAGGTAGTGGTTCTGACAAATCAGGATAAAATAATATGTTGTTTTGCCTTACGTTACTGATCCAAGTTTCCAAACGGCAAAGTTCTGTGTTTAATTTTATATCTGGTTCGGTAGCTTCTTAATAGTTTCATTACTGATTTGAAACTTACACTATACGTCCATCGCATCAGTACCATTACCGTTTATCAAAATAACTAAATGAACCTTTTTGGTAACAGGTAAACAAAGTGTCATTGGCAATTGAAGGATGCAACATCTGGAAGGAGTATTGAATATGAGTTATTGTGAAAGAAACCTTAGAATTCAAATTTGTAATAAAATGATTCCTGTTACTGTTTTATATTGAAAAAAGGGTATTTGACCCCTATTTTTTGGACTACTATATATTGAGTTTTGGAGAATATTGTAGTAACTCGATGATAACGTGCGATCTTTGTAATACTCAGATTCTTAATTTCACACTCTGTCTTACCGCAAAAACGAAATGAGAGTTCAGAGCAAAAATAAAGCAATTTAAAAGATAATTTTTTTTCTTCACTTAAATATTAACTTTTAAAGTTCGAGCAATATTATTAAAGTAATTTCTTTTTAACGCTTGAAGAAACCTAGGCTTGGTAAGGTTTTAAATACAGCCGTTTATTATACAGTTCTGTCATATTGTAAACTTTATCATTAAACTTCATCATTAATTTTCCGTTATTTGGATGACAATGTATTGCTTATTGACTGCCAACCGGATTTTTTTCTTCTTGCAAATGTATCAAAATGTCTTTTTCGACTGTTGGATATCTGGATAACGAATTGATGTACAATAATGTTTTACACGAAACTTTGAATTACATATTTTTAAATAGAAAACAATGAGGTCAATAGTGGTACATGACTCCATGGGACTTGCTTGAGCTGATGTACGTCAAATTTTGAAGAGAGGTTTGAAACTCAATTCGGTATAATATAATAAACTTTGAATATTAAAAAAAAATTATAGCCTTCTTTTACTTCTATGTGGACTGATACTTTAAAATAGAAAATTGCCAAGAAGCCAAAAAACACGCTTACTTATAAATTATGTTAATGACCTCAAATGCTTCTTCGATGACTTTCATTACTACATTTTCCTTATAATTGATAACAGAGCATCAGAAAGTTACAAAACGCTTTTGCCATTCTTGCGTAGCTACATCAAAACGTCACGAATTAAAATACAAGTTTGAGTGTCCTCTCATTGGCTGTGAATCGAAGGATGCGATTAACTTTTGACCAATGGCCAACAAGACTACTTCAAAGATACGTTCCTCATTTGTCTACATATATATTTATAACTAGCGAATTTTAAGTAGATATATAAACAATCCAACTGCTAACACCACATTCCGAAGTAGTTTCGAACCACAACTAGGAGCTTACAGAAGAGGGAGAGGCGAGATAGTATCGAAGCGAGGACCACCTAATGGATCCTATCATTCCAACCGACGGGACGGTACGGAAACGCAGTGGGCTGCTCTGACGTCATCAGTAGGGATTGTGTGATCTGACAAAACAAACGGTCTAGCGCCTCCTACCACTTGGCAATAAAACAAGCTGGTAAATTGGTTTGGACCACCTCAGCCCGGACCTGGGCGCCTGGGTCGGCGCGGCGGCGGGCGGCAAGGGTAAACCACAAACACCTTATTTCCATAAAGAGCGGCTGTCGGCCACCAATTAGCCTGGGCCGCATCACTCCTCTTTAATTAGATCTGGTGCGGAAATACTGAGCTGATAGTCGATTGCCTGGGGGAGCCACTATCATTAACTGGGTGGCCGCAGTGTAACTTACCGCCCGTGGGACCCTTCTTCCTTCTTCCACATTCCACTACTTCTTGTCGATGTCGATTGCGAATAGCTCAGGGATACCGCAGTCTCCGACTTCGAAGGATTTTGAGGGAATTTAGGAATCTATCAAATTTAATTAAGGACAGTCTGACCTCCACGTGATGTATTCATAACTAAATTTTAAGAACTAAATGGTTCTTAGGCTGAAGCAAAGTATATCACAAAACTAAATTAAATTGTTTTAACTTTCGTCGGGTTCCGTATTATCCTTTAAACAATCGTTAAAATTCAAGAAAATGTTGTCCAGTGTCGATTAGTCTAGATCAGTTTATTTTTATCTGACGCTGTCATTAACTTGCCTCCTGGAACCTGGAGTAATGTTTGTCTGAAGAAAACTGTACATTTGCATTAAATGAACCCTTCCCACCATAGCTACGTTGTGTGTAGAAACCCCGTGCTTAGAGATTTTGTCTAAAACATTGCAGTGCACTCAATTGTGTACCTGACGAGACAATGAGGATACCTCTTTACCTAGATTATCCTATACTTTATACAATGTACAATTCTTCTTAGTTTCTTCGTCGCGCGTTTTTTGGATCTTTTAAGACGGACATGACTCCATATATTAGGAGTCAAGTCTGTGACAGCTCTTACTGCAGCGTCTTATTACAGAAGCTGCAGTAAGAGGAAGCACTGGAGATACTCAACATTTGCATTGAATCAGCCCTTCCCAGCATAGCTACATTATGTGATGAATGTACTCTATATACCAACTGTTAAGTTTCTTAGAGGTTTTTTAAGAGGGCATGTCGGGTCCTTAGTAATGCTTGGTAGACTTTCTCTATTAATGTCAGTTTATTGATTGGTTCATGAATAGTACATATTGTGGATTCAAACTGTGTGCTTCAAATTTTTTACAACCATTATACTTATTTAATTTTAAGTAATGTTGAAGCAAAGTTTGTATGGATAAAATAATTAAAATAACATGTTTTGGTGGCTATTTACAAATCACAATTAACATAAATGCGAAATTGAGTTACACTTTCACGTGGAAACTATTCAAATCAGATCAGAAGTTTGACCTTAGTATTGTGAAACGTATCACCTAGTTGAGAGGTTAACGTAAGTTTATTTACCTGTTTCTGATTCTTCAGTCAAAAAATCCACTATATGTCAAACAATAATAATTTAAAGCTATAACATCGACTTGAAATATAATATAGTGCTACAACTAATATAAAAGATACTATAATTTATCAAGTTATAAATATAATACGAAAATTATATGTAAAATTAATTTACAATACTCAGATGCAAAAATAAAACTATATTATTATAAAATATTAAAGTGGAAAATGTGGTCGGGTGCCTCGTTATGAAGTATTGAGACACCATAAACTTGGTTTACTTGCACCAAACTGATTAAAAATGCTGCATCTGAGCTCTTCCACTCCAGTTTCTTTTTAAACTTGCACTACTATTTTTCTCCTGGTAGGTAAATGGATGTGAAAACTGATCTGATATTATAAAAATTATGTAACAAGACGCATCTATGGTATGTGGTTTAATCCTGATTTTGTATTACAAAACCAAACCATAGTGAATAGTGCTCAGTGCTAGGTCTACTCTGCCATGCCGAACCTGCCGGACCAGGAAAGACGGGTTGGGTCTTTGGCGCAATGTAACGTATTGCAATGTGGCGCAATTGTAATGTATAAAATGACCAACGAGAGGTCCAATTTGCCATCTCGTTTGAGATGAACACAACTCTAAGCCTGTCCTAATTAAAAATCCGACCATTAGCGCATATAGTTACACCCATTAATCTGCATAGTGCTGAAAGTCAGCTGGCACATAGTATGGGGTCATTCCCCCTAAACATATTTCAAGAAATCTCCTATTTGGATTATAACGTTATTTAATACTATTACGCTATTTTAAGACCCGTGATTATTTATAAATATGGTCAATATTGTACATTTTTGCTACTTTGTTAATACAACTCAAGATAACCTGTGTATAGTGACCAACATGTTGATTGGAACTATACAAATTGCATATTATTCAGATTTAGGAGAAACAACTTATGCTACTCTAAAAGCTCTCCAGTGTTTACCGTAAGAATAAACCTCTCTTGTTTAGTATTTTTTTCGGTTTAATCTTGTATAAAACAGTCTATAAAAGTATCCAACAGCACTCGTGGTATTCCCAAAGATATTTAGAATAAAACTCCCCCTAGTAATGAATTACATAAGCAAAATGAACGATTTTACTCATTTTTACAGTCAGCACTGAATTACTCCTAAAATAGCATTTTTTGTTTGTATGGAATATTTCGTTAATAGTGTTTGCATTCATCCCCCAAAAAAACAACAATCATTAGCGTGTACACATTCTACAGGTTTGTGGTCCACGAATTTAGCCAAAAGATCACCAAAATGGTTCAATCTAAAAAACAGTCTCTCTGATGGGATTATCTTGAATATGTCCAATCACTGCTCACGTTTCTAACCAACCATCCATTAGTGCTAAAAATAAAAAGAAGAATAGGTTAGGAATGACATAGGATAAAGTGAAGTGCGTTTGTGGAGTTCCCGAACGAAGTTGCTTCATCAGCTGCTAAAACACGGAACCATTTTCCACCACACCTCACCTTCGACAATCAAGGAGTAGCTTCATCAATTACGGCTGCCACGTCAAAGAGTTCCGTGTCGACGACAGGGCAAGGATTCTACATTGGCAATATAAAAAAGCAAATGATTGAAAGAAATGAAATGTTTACATAAATTTAAATCTCGTCGCGTTGTCTGACAGTATACCAGTGTGCTCAATTGTTCTAATTAATTGAGATATTAAGAAGAACGAGGCTAAATAGAAGTTCAAATATATGATTGTTCTTGAGATGCACGATAGTGCAATGCTTGAAATTAGTGTTATATCGGCGAGGTGGAAATCAGGGTGTGAAGAAGACGAGATACAGAAAAAAGGCTTTCATGGTTTGGTAGGCATGAGAGCATTGGCAAAAACAGATACTGAGAAGAAAAAAACAGAAGAAACAATATTGAGAAAGAATGGAGGATTATTAGATGAAGAGGCAAAGACAACTACAAAGGCAGAAAGAGGCTGAGCCAAAATTGAGGACGCCTTCCATTCAGAGTTAAAATATAAAGTTTAACGTGATATAAAACAATGATCTCTTTAGAGAGGCCATGGGACGTTCGGATAGGTAACTAACTGTTTTGAAGGTGAACGCCGATGTCACTCGGTATGGGCGTCACGCACCGAGTGGCCACGGTCTGTCGACCATGACTCGGCACCAGGTAGAGTGACTCATAGGGAATCCCGCCGGGGCGGTGCGGCGGACAGAGGGACTATTTAGGTTAACATGGACACTTACATCAGAAGACCACCTGGCACCTGGCACTAGGCACAGAGACTCGGAGGAACTATCAGGCAGAGTAGAAGAGTTGCGACCTTGGCCTACAGCCTGCCGCTGCCGCTACTGGGTCGACCGATAAACACATAATTACAATATATCCACACCACGACCACACTGATTGATTGATTGTGGCCAGCCTGCCTATCTTCCTGGTTTCTGTGGTTTGGAGATAAGCGGTTTATTAACTACTAAGACTAAACAACCCAGTGTTATATTGATTTGACAGTATCGTAGGACATCTGATCTTTTCACGATTTATAAATAAATACTTCAACTTAAAAACGAATTCAAAATTCTTAGACTCGACGGCGACAGCGTCTTTTTAAAATAGTGATATTGTATGTCAGCTTACTAGTAACTCCGAAAAGAAATGCCGTCTTCAAACGTTGTGTCGTGTTCTAAGATGCTCTGTTGTATAGGTTAATTGTATAACAGAATTATATGTTACCATGAATACCAGCACGAAGAATGTGAGGAGATTAATTAAGGTACTAAAATAAGTTTCGGTTGGTTACTTTGTTAAGTCTCGCAGTCACAGCTCTGTAGTATAACGTTCCTGAAGACAAGAAAGTACTTTTATTTGTCATTCCAGAAGGAATTGTAGACAGAGCGCACCGACAGGGAGAGGGGGACGAGCAGGACCTGTCTCCCTAAGAGCGGTTCATTTCAAAATAAACGATTTCCTAATAGTCTATTTTAGACTAAAAATAACATTTATGTTGGAACTTTGAAATAAATCATTACAAAATATCAGTTTAAAAGTATTTTAATTTAAAAAATACACCGCACTGCATATAAAATAATTAATTTAGTTCAAAACGATACATATTTTAATTCCATCGTCACGCAGCTACTACGAAAATGATCTTACTATTTTTTGTGGCTACTAAATGTAATTTCAATATGCGAATCAAAAATGTACCCGTACTGATTTAGAGTCACAAGTTATAGAACACTCCTAAAATGGTACAAGTTTTACTGTTACTGGTAAACGAGTCTTAGTGTACCTGGAACGGCGGTAAATGTGTATGGTATATATCGTAAAAGTATCTGTATCAGTAACCTATACAGGAAGCTTTCCGTTTGCGGTAAATTATACTCTCGGGACAGACGAGTACCCGGTACAAAGTATCTTTTACAGTAGTCCCTACGTGATCAATTGTCACAGTCGTGAGTGAGTTGCCGAGCTCTAAGCGGTTCTGTACTGTGTTAGTTTATTATCACTACGTGGTAACACTCTGGGCATTCTGGCGATTTGCACGTTAAAACGAACAGCTTCCGGTTACGTAAATTTTAAAAACCTGCTTAATGTAATCTGTGTTAAAAATTATACGCTAAAGATAGAGTTCAAAACTACACTAAGAGATACATAATGTGGAATTTTGTGGACTACTTGGTCACGAATAAAAGGTAAGATGGTAATTTAATGAAAAATCTTGATTTTTATACCATTCTAAAATTCAAAAACTATATCATGAATGACAGTACAATTGTATCTATCTTGTCTAAAAATTGAGTCTAAGCTTTTGAGTTAATGTTCAAAGTTGCAGTTTGGTTGAAAAGCACCAAAACTCGGTATTTTGTTGTTGTTATCGATATGAAAACTGGAAGTTATTGTTAGTAAACGGTTTTATATGTAGAAATAGAGAAATAAACATGCTACATTTTAATACAACTCCCGTTATTGCAGGTCTAATACTTAGTTTGCAGTCTACTTTCAAATTAGGATATCGATACTTTTTTATCCGAGAGTAGCCATCAAGATTTAGCTTGGTGTGATTTTAAACTTAATTATTTTTAATTTTAAAATACACTTCATATAAACTGTATTTATTGCTTAACACATTATTTATCTCTGTATAAGCTTCCTGGTTAGTTTGGTGTGATTACTTTACACTATACACTAGTACACCTGATGTTTGCCCTTCTTTTATTAGTTCAGAATAACTATAAAATAACTATTTTAGGACATAATATTTTAAAATTTTCCCGATGGAGGCCCCCAGCCCCCTCTATTGATCTGGGGGGTTCATAACTCCGACTCCACGTGTTCCAGGCATCCCCCAGAGAAGAATTTTGGGTGCGCATTGAATGTCTTATGATTTCTCTTAAGAGAATAAAATACAAACAAAAATATAATCATATTTTGTCAAATTTAAGATATTTTAGAAATTTATAGTTCAGTTAAAACAAGTCAAGAAACAAAGAATTAAATCTTAACAACTTTAAAAACTTTTTTACTAGTCTGTAAATGAGTATAAACATTTTAAAATTTGTTAAAACATAAAGATGTTGATAATTTACAATTATAAGTACTAGCAAAGTGTATCGCTATGCATTTGAGGACGGAAGTGTACAGTAGTATTTTGTATCATACTGATGATGAAGAAACTATGTTGAAAGTTCAAATATATTTTTGTGTATTTTTCTCAGCCTTGGTAGTTTGATGGTTTGTGCGTTTGAACAAGCAGATACCAGCCACGGTAAGCTAACAAAACCTTGTTCAATGAAATTTGTGTTCAAACAAATTTATACGCCTAATGTAATGGTTTTAAAAACTCAATTTAACGTCATCAATGCCGACCTTTTTAACCACCCGGTCAAGAATAAAAGTTACGATGGTAATTTAATAAAACTTCTTTCATATACAGTAATTCTAAAGTCACATTGCCTACTCAAAAACAGTACAATAATTGTGCTTGTCTTTTACAAAAATTGGTCTTAATCGGATATTAAGTTTCCGAGTTATGTTTGAAGATGCAGTTTGGTAAAATTTTTAATTTTCTTTGTATATGGAAACATAGAGATAAACAGGATAGCTGTTATTATAACCCTCCGATACTGTAGATCTACAGTTTAGTCTGCGGTTAAAGTTCAAACTCAGTTATCTATAATTTTTCTGTATTGGTCCTCGAGTAAATCGATTTACGGGGAGACAAAAAACTAAGCGTAAGTAGTTTTGACACAACGACTGATCTTTCTATATTTTTGCTGCCCCTTTAATTATGTCGCCCGGGGCAAATGACATATCTGCCTACCCTCTAGATGCGGCTCTAAGGTCACCTATACACTAACAGACCAAACAGCCTTGGCCCACGAAGAATTATAGATCTCTGCTGACCCAAGCACTCTTAAACGACAACTTACACCTATATGGTATGCCGCCCCACAACATCGATTGGTTACCCGGAAAGCATTATACATTTTGTTAATACTTATCTAATTCAGTTAATTTTATTATATTTATAATCATCATATCAAAATAAAGACAAGGTAGGAGTACGTTACATCACGTAATGTGTAACAGGCTTCGCTGTGGTTGTACGCAACATTCCTAATCTGTAACTAATTTAATTCTCGAGTTCTCCTGCGGGGAAATATACATAAAGACAAGGTAGGAGTACGTTACATCACGTAATGTGTAACAGGCTTCGCTGTGGTTGTACGCAACATTCCTAATCTGTAACTAATTTAATTCTCGAGTTCTCCTGCGGGGAAATATACATAAAGACAAGGTAGGAGTACGTTACATCACGTAATGTGTAACAGGCTTCGCTGTGGTTGTACGCAACATTCCTAATCTGTAACTAATTTAATTCTCGAGTTGTCCTGCGGGGAAATATACATAAAGACAATCATACAAAAAAGAAATTTACACAAAAAATATTGCTCAGCCAATTCTATGGTTTAATATTTTGGATATACACCATCATACAACACATGGTTGTCTATGTCGAAATTGTGTCATGCAACATTACAGTCTACGGATGAAATCTATCTCAAGATATGGTGCCACAGTTATATTTCATGACAGTGTTCAAATAATAAAAGTTTTTAATGAACTAGGGAGGGACTGCAACGCAAGAGTTCTTGTATTGTATTCCACTCTATAAATTTTTCGTTTTACTGTGTGAATAAAAATGCCGTATGTTAAAATCAGATATGAATAAATGGTTTGTTAAGAAATATATATTTTTCTCGTTGCCATGGTTATAAGAACAATGTAAAAATATTTCATAACGTTCAGCCAAATATTATGGAGTGACATGCATCATCATCGAACTCAGTGTTGTTCATTAGGATTTGTCTTTGGCAATTGTCAACATGATATTTTGATAACAACATTTTCTGTACTTTTGGTCTATCATGAAAATTTCTTTCAGCACAGACGAGATAGAGATTGATAATGGTACATTTCCGTCCATGGAATTTGCTGAGCGTTAGCGAAGCCTGTTTATATATAAATGAAGCGTCATGTAAAATTTCACGTCTGTAGGTCACTTCGTTTCCGTGATACTGTTCGGACAGACAGCAGAAATGAAATTTTTCGGCCTCTCAAGTGACAGGGAAGTACAATATATATATACTTATGACAAAATAATCTTACATCTAAATCAATTATATTAAATTTAATATCACTATCATCCAACTACATTAACATATTACATTCATGTTTAGCATTGTGTGAATATGTTTAGCCTAGTTTTCGTTATTTTTTAATGGAGGTAACATATTTTATAAATGTATTTCAATGCATTAACTGATTTACAAATCGTACATTCTGTATGTCATTGTACCAGTCGGTGACAGAGCTTGTATGAACATCTGACATGCAGAGGCGGAATTGATAATCTGGCGCCCATGTGCCTACTGCGATAGTACCAGGCCTCCTGACCGCCTGACAGATAAGTCATTTGCACTACTAATCATTGACTCAATGGCCCTTTCTGACAATAAAAAAGACAGAGTCATTAAGTCTTCAAATCATTGATACAACAACCATATTTGTACATTTAAGATTTTCTTTAACCCCTCTAAATTGAATGAAAAGGATATTTAATTGCCTATTTAGTTGAATATTTCAAATACGGGTCATTGTTTCAACAACCCTACATTAAGTTAATTGTTTATATCGTCAGAACTAGGTCTTTAACTCAACTATTCTTTGTGTCAGCGGTCAAAAAGGTAGCAGTATAATACAAAATATCTATTTTCAATTCAATAAAACAAAGTAACCGGGTCGGGTCGTTGATATAACGATCCACTTTAACTGTTCAGAGGTTCGATAAGCCAACTGTGCTATACAGTATATAAAAAACTCCAAACAGGAAGGGAATGAGAAGTGATGTTGAGCAGTATTCGCACGGCGCGGTACCTGTATCTGTGCAGCGTCCACTATTCTGTTTTAAAATTACTAACGTAAGTTTTTATGAATTAAAAAATATACTATTTAAAAGCACTTTTAATGCAGGTTGAAAACAATTATGAATAAGTTTACCAAGTTACAAGTATAAAATTAACTATGTAAAAAATCCATGATAAATTGTATTGTTGAATATTAATAAAAATAAAAATAGCAAATTAGGAATAATATATAACTTTGAACGTAATATATTCTACTGCAAGTTGTACACAAATAATTATTTAATCGTAAAAATGTTGTTACATCGAGTTTCCACAACTTAAAGAAATGTTTACAAATTAGTTTTATTCTCTATATTAAGTTTAGAATGCAGGCCAAATAAATGTCTTATCTTACAAATAAAAATTAATTGCTAAATATGTTGCTAATAGCTAAACTCGAGAACGGCTGGACCAATTCGTCAAACTCTTTTTAAAGATAGTCATTGAAATCCAAGTAAGGTTTATGTAAATCCGAAAAAGTGCCCCAAGATATTAAGAAGTTCAGAAAAGATTTAAAATTTAATTTAATGATCTAAATGTAACCGAAATAAATAGCTGTGGCACTTTCAGATGAAGTCGTCAAAGAGGCTGAGACATCTTTACATGTTTATTTTAGGACAGTGCTTGATCAGTAGTGTAATGTAGATAGCAAAAACAAAGTTAATACCTAAATTTTACTCCTAGATGGTGTTAGTGAGAATTTAAAACAACTAATTAATTAAAAATACTATTTAAATACCTATAAAATTCACGTGAGTGAGCAACGGAAAATGTTGTCACATAAGGTACTTGCACGTGGTTAGTTTCTATGGCGTTGTGATATGGTATTTTTACAGTGGAAAATTAGATGAATAAACAATAAAATGTATACAAATTGATTGCTAAATATGTTGCTAATAGGTAAACTCGAGAACGGCTGGACCAATTCGTCAAATTCTCTTTAAAGATATTCATTGAAATCCAAGTAAGGTTTATATAAATCCGAAAAATGCTTCTTTCTAAGATTAAAGTCCGAAAGCCAACAAGTTTTCTATAACGTAAACCTTATAAACGATCACTTTAAAATGTTGCATTTCCCCCTTATAACGCAATTGTATGTTTTTGACAGTAATAGAACTCTCATCCGTACGTATGCAAAGTATAGTTTCTTAGTTGGGACAAGGGGAAATCATCTATGGCACTGGAAATATATAAAACCAGAAGTTTTGAAGTTTTCCAGACCTAAATATGTATATTTCCTGATTGATTCAATAAGACTTACCACTCAATGTGGCAACGGAAGTGCATTTAAATTGCCGGAAATAGGTATCTTTTAACCGAAGTAGTCTTCTCAGTTCTACGTGTGTATATATATTTTCTTTATAGAGGCTACAAGAAAAAGTCAACTATGTCACTTGAAATATCTTACATCGAAAGTGTTTGACACGGCTGGAAGAAAACGCTGTTTGATCGAAGTAGTTTTCCGAGACCTAGTTCCTTGAGGGAAGGACATAAATGCAAACTCAAATGTGGCGTCGGAAAAAAATACAAAATTCGAACAAGAAATCTTATTTAGTCCCTATAACTCTGACCCTCTTAACTATTAACATTAAAATAATATGTATCTAATGTATGTCCACTTGCGTTTGAATAATTTCATAGGGTTCCATCATATTACGTCAAATGTGCTTTTATATATGTAGAGTAAGGACATTAATTTTAAAATTTGCTGCGAAGATGCGGGTAACAGCTAGTGTTAAAAACATGTGCTTCCTTTGTAATAATTAATTAATCAATATAAATTAAAGTGTTGCTACAGGAAAGATATTTCTTTTGTTGTTCGTAAGTCCTCTTATCATCTCAACACTCTATCTGTATATCTCTTATATTATTTATTATAAATAATTTACACTGTGGATTGAGTAAAGTTGGTACTGAAAGGCTAATATAATAAATACTTAAATAACTGCATTACATTTGGAATAACACATATTTGAGTTGGATTAGAAGCCATGGAAGAGATCAACTTCAGGATTTCAACAGTAGGATATAAAAACACTTGTTTACTTATCTATTGATGTAAGGAGATTTGTAACTGTAAGCATAGGTTAAGCGCCACTATCATTTTAATTGCATTCGTTACATAAAAATTATTATTCTAGAAAACATTATAGGAACTTTTATTGTATTACTGTATCATAAAAGAAGGTTACATTTAATTTAAGATGGATTGCAAATAATCCTTAAACAGTTATACATACAATTGATGAGTTATGTGACCCAAAAATAAATAGTGGAAGCTAAAAATATATTTGAACTAAAATTGAAAGGAATTCATGCTGACACAATTGGAACACCATACGTTGAAAGTTTACATGATCAAGTTGTATTTGTAATCTCGCTATCTTCTGGAGACCAAGATGTATCAAACATAACAATAGATCCACTTTGGAAAACCTCAACTTTAAGACAATAATGAAGAGTCGTTAACGATCCTATGACGTTAAAATTTAGGACCGAACCTTGAATATAATGTTTCTGACGTGATTGTGTGGAACCATGCATGACGCAAATTATGATGGAAGATAGGGAACGTTGTATAAGTCTGCACGTTCGGTCACGATGGAGGGAATCCCCTCGGTCTGATAGAGCAGGGAACCACTATGCAGCATGAATCCTCAAGGATGTTGTCTTATCTGCCTGGAAAGACAATAAGGCAAGTCCTAGCTGTGGCCAGTACGTGAAAAGGTGTGATGGTGTTGCAATCGGAAAGTTCACCGTGTAAAACACCAGCACGAAGCTGATCTTGCTAAGACGAAGTGCCTGCATCGTATAAAAACAATGCTATTTTATTGGACGTGCTCTCTCTTCAGCTGATAATGATGTCTATGAAAAGTGTCCGAAACGTATTCTGAGTGCATATCCTTATTGCACCGTGTTAAATGACCACAATCGATTTGAATGTGGACAATTGAAAGTTAATACATTGGCGATTGTTACATGATATAGAAACAAAGATTTGTCTCTGGCTAGTAAAAATATGATTATGAAAAATTCATGGTTAAATAATTAATTTTTTTAATAAGTGTGAGAATAATGAGTAACAAACTAGAGTCCATTGAACCACTTAAAAACTATTTTTAGACCTTCGGAAACAAAACAGGGAGAATTGTTTATAAGAAATAAAACGTCTAAATAAAAGCGACGACGTTTCTTCACTGCTCAATAGAATTAATAATTTCAAAATCAACAAATGAAAATTAAGTTCTACATTGCGAATCTCTGCCACGATGATCTGCCACGGAGGTTTCAAGATATGCCAAATACAAACGTCACAACACTGCATAGCGCGAAAGTGACGACAACGTACAAACCGGTAGAGATCCTGTATGCCTTGTGCGTATTAGCAATTCGAAAGTTCTTTGAAGGGAGGAAAGTCTGGAAGGTCTACCGTTGCTGACTTCAAAGGACTTTTGCCCGGGAGAGTTCAGCGAAGCGCGGGAAGAATTGTAGGAAACGCGAGGCGGTATGGGCCAGCCGTCGCTCGCCAGTCCAGCGCAATCAAGAGTAGTGACGTCACGGAACAGCTGTGAGTGTCGCAACAGCCGTGACGTAGTTGGAGGCTTGCCAGGCCGTCATTCCGCCCACACCCGACCCTGCAGAACTGATAATGAATACCAGGCATCTGCTTGCCCCAGGCCGGAGTTTGTGTAGTTATGTTCAGATCTGGCATGATATGAAAACGGACTGGAGGTCAATAACCTACTTCCTGTCGTATAGACTCTCCTGTTTATCTCGCTTCTGAGATTGAAAACAATTCATATACGATTAGTAATCAAACGTTTAATCAAAAGTCAATGATTAAACTTTCATTCCTCTTAATTATCGAATTAATTTTTATGAAAAATATAAAAATTCGTGTAGTGACCTAATTAAAATTTGAATATATTACTTTTATAAAGCACAAATTTGTTTAATTATTTACTTTTATAAAGCAACTACAACTAAAATTCATAGTAAAAATGGTTTAAATATGTATAATACAGAGAATAAATATGTTAACATAATATAAATAGAAAACTTACAACTTCATAACAACAATAATAGTTTTGCACCGGGGACTGGAATCACCTAGTTTCAGTTGCCCTCTCTTCTCCCGGCCGTGATGTTATTATATCATGTTTAATATTCGTGTGTGATAGGCCTATCAAATGTTGTGTTTCTTGTACTACTTATTTATTCGTTGTGTTTTGTGCTATGTTCGTAAATTTTAAACTACGTATGACGACTCCAAATGAACAATCCTTGACTTTAATATCTATTGACATGCAGGACGTACACCAGAAGATGACTTAAAAGTCGAAACTGTAGTAGTATATGACTACAGTTTGAACTGTTTGACGAAGGTACATAGCTATTGCTATTGGTTAATGACGGAAAATTTTCCATTCTGCCTGTCCGTCCATGTAGCTTAATTTCTATTTATGCACCACAGAATTCGATGATATCGTAAGTTCTTCCATAGGATTTGGTTGTTCGTGATATTTAACTGGCCACAAATTATGTCGAGAAAAAATTTATCCGAAAAACTTGAACAGTTTATGAATCTTCAACAAAGCCTGTTAAGCGTGTTGTGGTGTGATGAATTTAAACTTTCAGTTATGAGAATGTAATGGAACTTTTTTCCCTTATGTATATATTGTATACGTATATATTAAACTCGCCTTCGGCTCGCTGGGGGCTACGCCCCAGGCCCCAAAGTAAACGCTTGCAAAATTACGGGGATAAGCGGAATTCGGTGACTGGTTAAGTCCGGACATTTAAGTAAAATGACAAGGGATTTAAAAATTGACCTTTTTCATAGATTTTTTTCGGATTCGTAAAAACTTTTGACTTTGAGGGCATTTTGCGGTTAAACCGTTAGAGATACGACAAAAAGTGAAGTGACTGGACCTTTCTTGTTGGAAATTTAATTTTGTCTTTCGATTTGTGCCCTCAGATCTGGATCTACGACCTATGGTTTAGCCAGAAATGAGCTCGGGAGAAAAGTCTGCACGGGTCAGCTATCTTGAATTGTTTTAGTATAAAACATAATAAAAACCGACCTCAAGGCTGTATTTTAAGTCGAACAGGGGGTTTAATATCACAGGTGACTATCTAGTCAAGGCGAGAAGAATTCCCTGGGTGGGTGATTAATGTTAAGGAGGTTAAGACAAGAGGGGGGTTTAATTTTCGTCAGGATATTGTCTGGTCATATGAACAAATTCCCAGGGAGGGTTAACGTTACGGGGGATTAAGTCTCCAGGGGGTTATCTGGTCATACCAGGATCTTCCCAGGGGGGGGGGGTGTTAAGAGATTTGGTGACTGGTAAAATTCGGACATGAGGTCATGGCAGGAAATTCCCTGGGGGGTTTAATGTTACCAGGGGGGTTAACACATCAGGGGGTTGAATGTACAGGAGGTTATCAGGTCATACCAGGAAATCCCCGGGGGGGGGGTTAATTATTACCGGGGGTTAATGGACACACTTGGGCCTTTTTTAGAGGGTATTGTGTCTGTGAACATAATAAATATTCCTCTGTCCCTACTCTTACTATTGACGCTTAGGCTAACGCTCAGCCAACTCCCGAAGTCACTGAACCTTTTCTGTAGATCACGTGATTTCCTAAATCCCGTTTAAAATTTGTTTTGAGTTACGACCAACCGTTTAGCCGCTGATCAAGCCCGGGAATGTAAATTTTTAGGCGGAAAATGTCCAATATTTTCACTTAATCGCGTTTTGCGGTCAAACTAAAGTGGAAATATATAGTAAAAAAGTCACTGGACCTTTTTTGTAGGTCATCTTATTTCCTAAATAAAACGTTAGTCTTATTTTGACCTCCGCACCAATGATTTCGCCGCTATCGACCCCAAAAACAAAAAGTTTCGCGTAAAAGTTACAACAAAATTGTACATAGCTCACGTTTTTCGGCCAAACCAATCGAGATAGGGCAAAAGATTACTGGACCTTTTCTGTAGATCGCGCAATTTGCTAATTTGATGGGTCAATCAGATTTGAGCTACGACCAACGGTTCGGCCGCTATCGGGCTTGAAACATTATTTTTATCGAAAAAAAAATCTCTGGGAATTTCAAATGTTCGAGCGTTTTGTCGCTTAACCATGGAAGATAGAGCAAAAATGTCATTTAGACCTTTTTTGTAGTTCACTTAATTCCTGACCATGAATTTTCCGTCAGATCCGAGCTAGCTCCAACGGTTCGCCCGCTATCGGGCTTACAAAAAATGCCTGCAGGGGTGAAGAATGCGCGATTTTTTGGGAGAAATTTTTTTGAGGGGTTGAATTTTGAAAATGAAAAATTCTCACTTTTCGGGAAAAATTTTTTCCTGGTGGTTACACGTGGAAAGCTATCTGTGTACAAAAATTTCAAGTCTCTAACTCATCTGGAAGTAGGTTAGAATTAGTATACGTGAGGTGAGTGGAGTTCAGTCAGTTACACATGCGGTTGTATATTTTCTCACTCGCCTTCGGCTCGCTGGGGGCTACGCCCCCAGGCCCCCAAAGTAAACGCTTGCAAATTCGGGGATAAGCGGAATTCGGTGACTGGTTAAGTCCGGACATTAAGTAAAATGACAAGGGATTTAAAAATTGACCTTTTTCATAGATTTTTTTTCCGGATTCGTAAAAAAAACTTTTGACTTTGAGGGAATTTTGCGGTTAAACCGGTTTAGAGATACGACAAAAAGTGACTGGACCTTTCTTGTTGGAAATTTAATTTTGTCTTTCGATTGTGCCCTCAGATCTGATCTACGACCTTATGGTTTAGCACAGAAATGAGCTCGGGAGAAAAGTCTGCACGGGTCAGCTATCTTGAATTGTTTAGTATAAAACATAATAAAAACCGACCATCAAGGCAGTATTTTAAGTCGAACAGGGGGTTTAATATCACCAGGAGACTATCTAGTCAAGGCGAGAAATTCCTGGGTGGGTGATTAATGTTAAGGAGGTTAATTTAAAGACAAGAGGGGGTTTATTTTCGTCAGGATATTGTCTGGTCAATATGAACAAATTCCCAGGGGGGGTTAACGTTACCGGGGGATAAGTCTCCAGGGGGTTATCATGGTCATACCAGGATCTTCCCAGGGGGGGGGGGGGTTTTGGTTGGTGGTTTAAGAGATTTGGTGACTGGTAAAATTCGGACATTGAGGTCATGGCAGGAAATTCCCTGGGGGGGTTTAATGTTACCAGGGGGGTTAACACATCAGGGGGTTGAATGTACAGGAGGTTATCAGGTCATACAGGAAATCCCCGGGGGGGGGTTAATATTACCGGGGGTTAATGGACACACTTGGGCCTTTTTTTTTAGGAGGGTATTGTGTCGTGAACATAATAAATATTCCTCTGTCCCTATCTACTATTGACGCTTAGCTAAACGCTCAGCCAACTCCCGAAGTCACTGAACCTTTTCTGTAGATCACGTGATTTCCTAAATCCCGTTTAAAATTTGTTTTGAGTTTACGACCAACCGTTTAGCCGCTATCAAAGCCCGGCGGAATGTAAATTTTTAGGCGAAAAATGTCTAATATTTTTCACTTAATCGCGTTTTGCGGTCAAAACTAAGGGAAATATAGTAAAAAGTCACTGGACCCTTTTTTGTAGGTCATCTTATAATTCCTAAATAAAACGTTAGTTCTTATTTTGACCTCGACCAATGGTTTTCGCCGCTATCGACCCCAAAAACAAAAAGTTTCGCGTAAAAGTTACAACAAAATTGTACATTAATCACGTTTTTCGGCCAAACCAATCGAGATAGGGCAAAAGATTACTGGACCTTTTCTGTAGATCGCGCAATTTGCTAATTTGATGGGTCAATCAGATTTGAGCTACGACCAACGGTTCGGCCGCTATCGGGCTTGAAACATTATTTTTATCGAAAAAAAAAAACAAAAAATAAAAAATAAAAAAAATAAATACTCTGGAATTTCAAATGTTCGAGCGTTTTGTCGCTTAACCATGGATAGATAGAGCAAAAAAAGTCATTAGACCTTTTTTGTAGTATCACTTCATTTCTGACCATGAATTTTCCGTCAGTTCCGAGCTAGCTCCAACGGTTCGCCCGCTATCGGGCTTACAAAAAATGCGCTGCAGGGAGTGTGAAGAATGCCGCGATTTTTTGGGATATTTTTTTGAGGGGTTTTGGAAAATGAAAAATTCTCACTTTTCGGGATTTTCCTGGTGGTTACACGTTGGGAAAGCTATCTTGGTGTACCAAATTTCAAGTCTCTAACTCATCTGGAAGTAGGTTAGAATTTAGTATACGTGTGTGGTAGTGAGTGAGTCAGTCAGTTACACATGCGGTTGTATAATATATTAGATTAATTTATTACTTTTCTTAAATACCTTGCAGACGTTATATAAGATGAGTTAAAAGAAAGCTTTTCAATAATGTGGAAAACAACACATAAGATGGCTTAATGGCAACAAAACATGACGTAACGTTTTCATCTGCTGTCATCAGTGCAAAGGTGGAGGAACAACTTTTCACACATCAGCACAAAACGGTAGATCTTGTGGATGAAGACGCCTAAAGAGGGTGCAGTAACGACTAATACTTTCCACAGTTACACCCAGAATTCGAGCATAATTAACGTAACTAAGTATTGGCTCTTAAATATTAAAATGTTATATTTATCTTCGGTTTATATTGTACACAAGAATAAAAACACGCTATCATGACAACAGAACTAGATCGCTAGGTAGCTAACAAGACCTTCAAGCTATAAAGTAAATACATACAAGAACGCCACGACGTGATACGACAGGGGGTACATATAACCAAGGTAAACTTTACTACAATGGTGGGGGTAGTCATGGATTAACCGGTCTCAGGGACCCGCAAACGTATCAGAAATCACACCAGACACTATAGCAATCATGAGCTGCCGACACATTATGTTAACAATTCGGCGACATCAACGCCCGCATGTTATCGATCTTCGATCGCAGTTAAACAGATCAAAAAGGCGTAAAATATAACGCACAAGATTAATAAACTCCCAATTCAAAAAGCTGTTAAAATTCGTTTGATTTTATTAACTCTGAGGTAGAAAATGGTTTTTAGGTTTTCTCCGTTCTACAACGAGATTCCGGAGCTATTTCCCGTTTCCCCGGTTTGTGGCGCGATTACGAGTCGCTCCTCTACCTACCCCTCTTAATCCACCACTGGTCTGCTCATGTGACAGTGACCATTTGTAACATTGTATCTGACTCTATGAGCTAGATATTTTATAATATTTCCATTTCATAGATTTTTGGATCTTTGTGACAGAAACGTGTACGTCAAAAACACAATTTTTAATATTATATACACCTTAAGTTTTAAGCTTACGATAGCTTAAATTGTTGTGTCTCGACACAAACGTGGATATGACTCATACATCTATGATTACTGAGCTTTTTACTAGATTTGGTACAATAATGTGATAAATTTATGAACTCCGTTATGAGTTGTCGACTGAAAGCAGGCAGACAGTCGATTGGGGGAGCCAGCTGTGTTATTGTGTGAAGTGACGGTAAAGGATCTGATATCCTTATCGTAGCGCCATTTCACCCCCTCTGGAATTACACTTCCGGATGTCCCTGACGTAATTTGGACGTCACACATGAAGGGGTCCAGTTTAGTCTTGTACAAGTACACGTTCTGAATAACGGTCTCTGGAGAGGGGTTCTGGCACTACACCCCAACTTTGATAAGGGGGTATTAGTCCAACCCTTGGACTTGCCCGGAGTCTACCGTTACCTCCTCCCCCCACTAGGAGTGACGTTACGGCTTCCCGGGGGTGTAGTTCCAGAGGAGGTGTAACGATGGCTACAATATCCCTTCAGGAGGTTCTCCTGATATAATATGATGATGATGAGCGTGGGTACAAAACACTACAGTCAAGGATGTGACCTTTATATGTACTTTGTAAATAATCATGTAATATACAAAGTTCAAATCAGCCGAGTTTCATTTTACTGATGTGATTTACAGCAAAGATAACATGTGAGTTATTATTTTTGGACACAACTCGTGTACTTTAGTTGATGTTAATGACATAACAATTTATGAAAAATATAACTTAACCTCAGTACTGATACCGAGAGAAAGTTGGTTAAGCAGAAAATGGAAATGAATAAATCTAGTAAAATATTGTAGTTACACGATAAATTACTTACGTTGTCAACGCTCCAAAAAGATCTTCTTTGATCCTGAAACAATAAATAACTGTTACTTTCATAAGCATTACTTGGAGTTTATGATCAATTAAGATTAATAAAAAAAAACAATAAATTATAATTATTTATTTATTATTATTAATTATTTTTATTAATTATTTATTATAAATTATTATTAATTTAATAATTATTTATTAATTAATTATTTTCCATGTAACTTCAATAACATAATATTTTGTTATAATATTAAACTCAGCTCAAGTGAACGTATTATATGTTCAAAAATAATGGCAGTTATTCAGCCTAACAGTTAAAACATTTCTAAAAATTAAAAAGTAGATAAAATGAATAAGACTATTCCCTACCCTAGCCAACAGCTTTAAAAATGGAATATAATTTTTCATTATGTACTTAATTATTGATTAATGAACTCAGAGAAACATAATCAAAAGCCTGGCCAGGAGATTATCTTTGAATTAGTTAAAGAACTTTGTTTTTTTTTTTTTTTTTTTTTTTTTTGAGGAAGTTTGTTGTAGTTGTATAAGCTGAGTAGTACACAATTTATTCGGTGGACTAGTTATTGTAGATTTCTCTTCCTCAGCTGGTAATTATTTTTAATATGTTTGTGAAATTTTGTCTACTTTGATTTGACCTAACAAAAAATGTCTAAAACGTAAAAGGAAGCCAATATTGTGAAATAAAAATGAATGAAATGCTGTAAGCAGTACGGTTAGCAACTTAAATAAAACATTATTAGAACAATTATCTTTTGAATACAGAAAAAGATCAGTAGGCTATACTGCCCCCAAAAAACAAATCCAGCGACGAATAAACGTGAGCGTAATAGACGGCTTTCAAGGTCTCAGCTTTTATAGTTTAGACGAGCTCTTTGGAAACAAAGATTCGATTATTACATTTCACAAAGAAATAGTTATATGCTTTTACAAAATAATAATTTTACATATTATATATAGTATAAAGTAATAAAATTTTTCCTCCTGCAAATAGAAAACACAACTTAGTTGTTCTGCGCAATTGTAGTAAAGCGGTGAAAACCCAGGATAACAATATTTTTTTGAAAATATTACACTGAGAACCTTGTTGATACAGGAAAATTTGATATAGTAACTTTATTGATTGATTGTAAAATAACTGCTTCTATATATTTAAATAAATATATCCATGCATGCCATATATATATCCATCATAGGTTGGAAACATGGAATGCAGTGACTGATCTTAATCTCAGATTGTTTCTAAAATTTAGCGTGGATACTTTACAGCTTGTGTTTGGTTCTAAAGATGCAGATATGTAGCTGTAACGGTCAGTTGGACCTCTTTTCAGTATTAATTCACTGAACAAATAAAACAATATAGTCTTGTTACTAAGTTTCGGAATATATAGTTATGAGCATTATGGCTTTTTTTATTTATACGGCAACAAAATAAGGCAGACGGTAGTGTTGTTAGATGTGGATCGTGCAAAGCGGGGAAGGATTCAGGATATAAACAAACTAGTTCAGGGTATAATCATTCCAGATAGTTGTTTTGGTTGTAATCAGAAATTATGGTAGTGATTGTGCTTAATCTAATATGTTGTTGCTTACTTATTATCAAATAGTTTTACGTCAACACATCCATAGATCCCTAATTGCTGGTACTACAAAACCGACACAAACATTGGAAAATATTTAAAAATAAAGTGTTTTTAAATGTGTAATAGCCGAGATTAAAATTTTGGTACTTACAGCACACATGTTGACACTGGCTCATTAGAAGAGACTTGTTAACGAGCTTACCCAAGGCAATGAAGAGAAATACTTATAATCAATTAAAAATAACGATACTTGTATTGGTGCTATGATATAATATAATTTTAAAAACTTCGTTTATCACCCAAGTTCAAACACTACGGTATATCAAAACAGGTGTGAATAAAACATTTCGTAAATTACCTCAGAATTAAAAAAATCGCGTTAATTTTTTTTCATTAAATACGTAAAGTTAAGAGTACAACTGTTTCCTTATACAATGTTAAATGCATGCCGAATTAAAAGTTAAAAAGACATCAAACACGATGTGGAACTCATTGTCTCAGAATGACAAACGTTTTATTTATTACTGAACTTTTTTTTTTGTCCATATAATACAATATAATATAATCCCAGACACTGGTAAACGGGTTAAACGCTTCTACAAATACTAACATCCGACATTGTGATATTGTTTACTGAATGAGTTAGGCAAGAAACTTGTTCAAAATATGTTTAATTTAAATTAGAATATCATTTTTTGTTTCATACTTTCCAGTAGACAAAATTAATATAATTGTATTATTTTTTGTGTTTTACCATTTTCTAATGAGAACTTTGGGTTTGTATAAAAACGGCACACGCAGTTTTAATGAACATTTCTTCTTAATCTAATGATGTAATGTTTAGTTCAGTAAATTATCAGATCGAATAAGAAACTCAGGAGAAAGTAAACGACCTCGAGCTCAAAAATGTGTGCAATTCAGGGATTTGTTCTATTGCCCACAACTGTTCTAACAGGTAACTGCGCAATTCAAGCCACCTGCCTTATTCGAACGCAGGTAGACCTACCGTAGCGTCAAACTATCTTATTAAATAAGGAATTTGTTTTCATTAAAACTTTGTTGTAAAAAATAATAATGTGGTTTTTGTTTTTCTCGTAGGAAAGAGTTTGGCTTTCAATTTTTAAAGTTTTATGAATCTCTTACATTTCCAGTGGTGATACTAGTACTCCAAATTTATTTACAACACAAAAAATGCAAGTTACAATTTTTTAGAACATCAACAGTTTTAGAACATTAATAAAGAAACATTTAAAAGACCATATACGTTTTTGGGGCTGCAATTGTTTAACGAATTATAACGTGATATAAAGATTCGTGCTGGTAAAAACTTATTTTTAGCACATATACTAATTCATTTCATAATCCACATCGATATCGTCCTAGTGAGGCTAGCTCTGCATTATTTCTCTTCTATAGTTTATAAAATACAGCGTATGAGCACTGTATGTAAAATACAAGCTGAGCAAACTCATTTTTTCCATGAATGTCTAGCATGGTTTATATTTGTATATGCAACGTCCTAGTTTTATTGTCTTTGACATAATTGATATATATTATGAAAGTAAAAGTCACAGTAACTGATTTATTTTATCAATATTTGTTTACAACTACAAGTATAATACAATTGTATTTTATATTTTAAGCGGTACTTAGTCGTCAACTTTATTTTTGTAAATGTTACTTAGGTGCTTATATACTTTAATCGATTTGACGCATGAAATACAATATTGTAATTGTCTACGGCAATAAAACTTAATAAGTTATATTGAAACTTTTAGTTTCAACTTAAGAGATATAATTTTATTAACATTTTATCATTACTAAAAATGTTATAACTGCGCTATTTGAGAATTTAGAACACAAAAACATTTTTATTGTACATTCAGTTTGAGAACCGTGAGGACAGCAATTGGTTGTCAAATAGTTTCTATTTAATTTATTATAAACAATCTATGCAACTATTTATATTTTGGAATACATTGCACATGTACATCTTTTTCAAATTTAACGTCGATTATGTCATACAAGATCACATGTCAATAGTCAATGCTATTTATGTAAATCAAAGGAAAAAAATATCTAAGAAAAGTATATTAAGACAAGCTATTTAAAGTTATGGTTGTGAAAAATGTTTTAAAGTGATGAAAATAGATTTCGATTGTTTGTAAAGGATAACAAAACATATTATACAAAAATGAGAGGATGTGACTGTAAACTCAAATTTTTGTACAGGTCCTTTAATACATTAAGAAAAATATTCGAATGTAATTACACTTTCATTAATTTCTCGTTATGAAATATTTTTCACTCTATGTAATAATGAAAAATAATATATGTTGAGAAGAAAACAAATAAATCCTTTCATTAACATAGCAGCTCCATTGATTGCCGAGTCAATACACTCACAACAAAATAAATTTAGTGCACAAGGAGAATCTCCTTTCTTCCCGAAATACGATCTCCGACAATTCCACCATCAATACTCGCGGAGTTTCCTAAATTTACCTACGAATTCCGAGAAACCCTGGAAGCCAAATCGGTTTGTGTCAGAGAATCTCTTCGTTCTAAGTTCATTAACTTATAATACATTTTCGTATTAAAAACTACAATTCTGCGATCCAGATAGCTATACCTAGGTATATCTATAGTGTGTATTCATTCCTATATTTCTATAGCTAGCTAGAAGACTATTTACTTGTTCCAGGTTATGTTTTTTGCCACCCCTGGCAGATAAGTGGTCAGTGTCTCGGTTTTCACCCTGGGGCCTCGGGTCCGATCTTGGATCTGATTTGGAATGTTCACAACTACCACATAAGGGTAGCCGGAAGTAATGTGATAAAAATTCAACCTAGAACTTGTCCACAAAAGTGAGACATTTTAGGGAACATACTAAAAATTTACTAGCTATATAACTTGGAAGTATTTGTTGAATTGTTTAACGTCACACATTCTGTGTGAACCTTCGTACTTAAATAAAAACACATATTTATAACTGAAACCGGTTATTCCGATGAATACCTTATAAAATTAAATTTGAACAAATTGTGATCAAGGATATGCCAGTAAGTATGCAACATCTCCGCAGTTTGAATCTGTGTCAGTCGATTCCAAATGCTATGCAATGACACAGTATTTTATTAAACATACTAGCTGTTACCCGCGGCTTTGCACGCAATCTTTAGAACCGAAGTCCTTATATTACTTAGTAAAAGCAATTATGTGTGATTAGACGTGGGTAACAGCTAGTTCGTCAATAAATTTGTAGTATTTTATAACGAAAACTCTTGATTTTCAATAAAATACCAATTACAACCAAATACCCTCGGCTTCGCACACGATTTCCTACAGAAAAATTGGGACATAGGAGACATATTTCTTTTGAACGTCGTTATTACCCTTCTGAGATAAATGATAGTCCAAGATATGATAAAAGATACTCCAAGTTCATGATCTATATAAGATTTAAATTTTAAAACAGTCTCAATATGCACCTTTGAAATAACTGGAATTTTTCTCCAATATTGTACCTATGGTTTTTGTATACAATTGAACTATATTAGCCCAACGTGGACAGGAGTCAAAAAGTCGGAATTCATTAGCGCACATACGATGTAATAAATGATGGCGCTCAATGTAATTTTGAAAGGAAAATAGGCATATTTTAGGTACATATTATTACAGTCTAATGATTATGAGGTTCAGATATTAAGCGAAATTGCGTATGGTTTTTATTTTAGGCTTTGCGAGTGTATCACTTCTGGATCGAATTAGTTATATCTCCGACGCCATGATTGAGCTTGCTTTGTTGTCTCGATTGAGAGAATATGTACGCACGGAGTTCTGAGAACCATACTTCTGTAAAAAAAAAACAACTAATGTTGGTTTTATAAAACTCTTTATATTTGTAGCCAACGTAAGATAGTAATTTTAGTATCTGCATTGTTCTTCTAATCAAGCACGAGCATGGTTTATATTAGATAAATATTGCAGTTAAAGGTAGATTTTTACGTAAAATTTTAATTGTATAATCTGGATAGTAAAGTCTATGCTTAACAGTGATTGCAGAAACAGTTGAAACAAAATTTGCTGTTTCTCTTAAGCTTACTCTATGCTTTCAAACTATAAGTGTAAAGAAATTTAAAATCGTAATTAAATTATATAAACATATATTTCTTTTGTCGCATTATATATGTTTACAAAGAACAGCTGATTAAATTTGAAAAGGCTCTTTCACTTAATAACATATGTTTGCTGCAATGCATTTCTTACGGGTATTTCTGTAATTTTAGAGACCAGTGGGGCGGAATCCTGAATCGGGAACGGGATAAAAAGTATCCTATGTCCTTCTCCCAGTTCTCAGCTACCTCCCTACCAATTTTCAGCCAAATCGGTTCAGCCGTTCTTGACTTATAAATAGTGTAACTAACATGACTTTCTTTTATATATATAGATTTTTACAGGCAAACTTACTTTAACAGTGTTGGTGAAGCCTGTTCGATGAATGATTTGACTTCGTTACAGTGGGTACTTCGTTACACCACCGTCTGGATTTTGGACACTCGTGATTCCAGAAGTTCTAGTCATCGTTGATAATAATTCCAACATTGTTTCATCAGCACCAACCTCAAGCTGACTCGCGTCACCAAGGTAATGAACGGCCTTGAAAGGTCAACCGGGGTCAAGGTCACTCTCGACACCCGGGAGAAACGTTCTGTTTGGCAGACGAGAATTGTGGGTGACTTCAAGCTGCGAACTGACTACGAGTATACCGTCTAAGTGATTGGTTACTGCTTTGGATTAGATACATGTATTATGTTCATTGTATTATTGTTTTGTGCACTTGAAATTAATCCACCAAAGGCTCTTCCTTATTTGTCTGGGAAGGAAAGTAAAATTAAACGTAGATGTTATACTACTCGGAATTATTGTTGATTTACTAGTAATTGATCTACTAACAGTTAGTGTATTTGACGACATCAAGACTAAAATATAATAATACCACAAACAGTTTATTTCAAAACAGTATTGTATTAGGATTATTTTATTCCACCAATTCACCTTCCAATGTAATTGATTATAGCAATCCAGTATTCAAGAGATCTCTATTACCGAACATTTTGTTTTAAAAGATTCTTTACATCCATTCAGTTCCAAACTGGCCTATATAATTTTAAGTAACTTACTTAAAACCTACATCTTATATGAGGTATACACAAATTACATCCAAATGGGTTAAATTTTGTTCCCAGGAAATAAACTGATGGAATACAACAGGTTTGTTGTCATATAATTGATTTAAAACCAGTTTATTCAAATTCATATTCATTAAATACCACAATAAATCTAATACTAAATGGAATTATTGTATAGCTTTAATATCAATGATTTATTATTTTAATACAATGGACTTTTTATAATTTATAATTCGTGCCCATTGGGATCAAAGCCCAAATTTTTTAAGTTTTAATGTACTTATTTGGGTTTTTAGATTGATTTATTGAGGATTTAGGTCAATTCAGTTTTACTAGCTGACAGGTTTCTACAGTAAGATGTACTTTTTACTATTTTCTGTTTACTAATATCTTACGAAAATTAATTTTAGTAATAAAACAATTATTGATTATTAATGTACCTAAAATGAACAGAATGTCAAATGTGAACCCTAATTACAACAAAACTTGCAGTTAAACCTGGACTTTGTGCAAAATTGGCCACATTTTATTTTTATACTATACAATAAAAAATACAATATCTTTTCATATGTTTCTTAACTATAAAAAAGTATCAAGAGTTTTTGAAATTTTGAAGAAGTTGTTCCTGAAGAGCTAGATGTATTAAAAAATATCATTTCATAGTTTTAAATCCTTAAATCCTCGCGTTTCTCCAAAACGATTAGCCTCAAACACCACCAGAATTGCCAAGAACAGAGTAAACGAATATATCTTACTGTGAAAACATGTTCCACGCGCATACCGCACCGGCTCGAGAAAAACAAGTTTTACCCTCGGCCTATTTTGATTACAGAAATCGACTAGTTAGAGCAGTTTGCTCTTTTGTTCGGGGTGTCTCTAAATCTAATCTCATCGATATTTTTACTATAAGGCAACCCCCTACTATAGTCAATAGCCAATTATTTATTGCGGAGATAAAATAAATTTGTATAGCAAAACGTCAAAACATACTAATATTTGGACATACATACCACATCGCGCTCTAATTAGACATACATTTGACTGCTAATTCTTCATTTATTCATCGCTAACGCTTCCCATTTCGTTCGGAAGTCAGTCTTGTTATTGTGTGGTCTCCTTGTCATACGTTAGTGACTAGTTTACATTATAAAATACAAACGGTGTTTCAAACGAGTTTTGAACGCCTTGAGCGTAGAGGCATTTCTTAATCCATTGGACACTCGGTTAATAAAGTAGACCCATGACTGTGAAGGCTGGTTCATAAACCACCGTCCTGTGTCTCCCAGTTCGGTAGTTAGTTATCTCTCTGCATCTGGTCTCGCACGAATAAATGTTTTGGTCCGCACATTTAAACATACAATACAATGTTGTATCAAAATGTAGAGGCTAGGCAGAATCAACAGTTGCTTTTGAAAGCTGGCCTGCACGAATCTCTGAAATTTAATTTTGCAATGGTGCAGATAGCTTGCTTCTGTGATTTGAGTACTCTTGAAAACTGATTATTTAAACAGTAGAGTGTCTGTTTTATATACCAAGCCGTAAATGATTCGGGATAATCAAGCCATAACAAGACTTTATCAGAAGTTGATTTGCGCAATATTTGGGTAAGAACCTCATAACATAAAGGCCTGAGGCTAATTTTGAGACAACGTGAGAAAATGTGGCACACTTCCGTTTTAATGAGAAAAAGTATTAACGTAATAACATCTGCAATTGCCACAAGGGAGGAGCCTACTTTGCAGAAACTCGTGTACAGGAAAGATGAGATGAATCTACATCGCATATTAGTTGTCAGCCGGACCGATAGTTGTTAGTCGGACCTATTGTCCCGGCTAATCGCTTGGTAAGCGGTCCGGCGAAGTGCCGAGGCGACAGGTCGTGCCTGAGGCGGCGTGGGCGCGGGAATTGTGGAGTGGAGGCTCGACTTTCGCCGGAAGCTACGGCCGAAGGTCGCGGACACTGATGCGGCACATTCTCCCGCAGTGACTTCAGCCAGCGCTCATTGTCCGCTGCCAGACCGCGCTATAGTGCGCCGTAGTGTGTGAGGATAACCCAGATAGCGCCGAATTCCACAGATACTACTGAAATCGACCGTCCGCCTGAGTCATTCATCGATCCTCCGTTCTCGGAACATTTCGACTCTTCGACGTCATCTTCATTCATGCCGCACCGACCCGCGCCCGCGCCCTGGGCGGAGTCCACGTCCACGTTACACCACAGCTCGTCGGAAAGTTTCGCGGGCAGAGTAGACTCTCCCAGTGGAGTGGCCAGCATCGTGCGCGGTCACCGAGCCGCCGCCGCGCCTCCAGCTGCGCCGCAGTTATCTGATAGCATTAACTACCTGCAACGTTACCGCGTCATACCTCGGCCGGGTAGTTTTCCTTCCGCACGCTCCGCTCGACACCGTAACATGACGTCAACTGTGGTCCAAATGCGCTTTCTGTTATTCACTATAACTGACATACTTCTAGTTTAACTGGCCTAATTTATATATTTATCTAATTACCGCATATTTGGCCACAACGCAAAGCCTATGACCGTTTTTGAACGATAACATGACGTAGAAAAGTAAATCTTTGTAAATTCAACAAATAAATCCGATATTTTGTTGTTTTTTGTGGGAAGGGGTTTAAAAAGTCTTAATTAGTGCGGTTTTATATTTTTAGCTCGATCGTAATGCCAATGCTTGGCTTTTCCACTCCTTTCAAAGTCTGCTTGATGAATGATGTTGGTCATAAATACTCAAATACATCCAGTTTCGGACTACATGCTAACTAATATTCCGATGGGGGTCCAGTAGTGACGTTTCACAAAGCTCGCATTGCCATTTATATTTTGAAGTCTTGGTGCAACCACAGAGTGACAATTCCTCAAATTCTGAAATTCGCCAAAAATTGGCTCCAAAGATATTGGGATAATATCTTTTCCAGCAACCTACAGTTTAGAATTGAATGAGCCAGTATTGGTGAATGGTAAGGTAAAGCGGCTAGGTAGAGGGCGATAATCGCTGAGTCACTATGATAAACAGCATTGCTATTGGACTCGTCTCCGGAAGAGAGAGTGGACAGACTTGCCTGTAGAAGGCCAGAAGACTGACCAGCACCGGTCAACGCATGAGTCACTAGTTTTTGTTTCACTCTTAGGAAATTGGATTGAGAATCTGTTTATCGTCTGTTTTGGAAGGAGTGAGAGAAGACTGGGGAATGAATGAGTCACGTGATTCTGGTCATGTCCACTGGTGAAAATATCCTCTATCGTTTAACTACTTTATTATAATAGTAGCGTCGCAATTTGTTTACTACTTACTTATGATGTAATTATAGATTTTTCAGGAACTATCCTCCAATTTCATATATTATATTTCTATTTTATTTTGTGAATGTTGAATTTTGAAGGTTTTACAATTATTATATTACAAAGTATAACTTAAACTTTATTATAAATTGTTCCAACTCAGAAGGAATAGAAAAACTATATTTGCACATTTAAGAAGATATCTAGCCAAAGCAAAACTTACTCTAATAAAAGCAGTCTCATTAAAGAGCTGTTCGTTTCCTCCTAATGCTGAGTATTTGAGATATCACTTCTAGGTAGAAAGGTATACATTGCACCTTTTTCTAATAAAAGTATTCTTGTGAAAATATCATAAGTTGAATCCAGCCTAAGATGTCATATTTATACATTGTATTGCGTCCATGCATAATTCCAAAAATGTTTCATTATTAAGTATGAAATAAAACAAAAAATGGAGAACAGAGAAATATTAAGATTATTAAAAATGTAAAGTTGGCGGACTATTAACTTTATATAATTTAACACAATAGTCTCTCTCGTAAAATTGGTTTCCTTTCAAAAAATTTGCATTGTTTTAAGTAATACTGCATTTTCCTTTTTAAATAACAGCGTAAAATGATTTTGCAATAACATAATTTTATTCTGAGAACTTAATATTGTATATTAATTATTTGTATTTTTTAATTATTGATCATTTGATATTAATTTCTTTGTTTTAGTTGATAAAATACGAGTAATTTAACTTAAATAACTACGTCAAGGTTACTCTTTCTATTTAGCGTAGGCCCTATTACACTCTAAAAGGCTCAATGACTAACGACAATCCTTTCAAGTTCAAATATATGGTCAGTTCCAATAGAGAAATTTGAACCTTTCATCGCGTCCCCTTGAAATACGTCTTAAACATCGTCAACTAAAAGTATTTAATGCGTGAGATCTGTGGTGTTTACTAACAAAAGCGATATATCAATCCACTCCCAATAGCTTTATGCTGTAATACACTAAATCTTGCTTATTGTAACAATATTATAATCAGGCAATCCTACTTAATTAGCAGTTACAAAAAGAGTTTCACGCGATTGGCTTCAAAACGACATATATTTCGGGTTACATTTTGAAAGGCGACAATTAGTACCTTAACAAAATATGTTTGTAATTTACAACAACTTATCATTTATGGAAAAGTGTGAATGATTTTATTACGACGAAAAGAACTCTCAATGATCTAATAAGATTTAAATAGCACCACTTGGGTACAAAAGTGATTGTGTTATAAAATCTTTAAAATGGAAATACGGTGGACTTATTACCTGTATTTAACAACGTTAAAAGAGATACGGTAGATCACTGATGAAGATACATAACCATATTTAACTTTCTACCACTTATCACTGTGAATAACGTAATACACGGTACTATTTCTGACTGCGTGTGCGAGACGGTCAGCGTTTAGATGTCGACTGATGGCCGTTGTCAGTTATCAGTGAACTTTGACCTGTTCCCATTAAAGCAATCACTCTGTATAGTCGGCTGTCGGGAGGTTCATTCACAAATCAAAGTTCTTTGATAAAAGCAATTGATGAAATACCTAACAAGATTAAGTATGATTCAGGATGGATTACCTAAATAACGGTAGAAGTTTACCAGTACGAGTACTACTAACGTCTGCTGGAAAGGACTGGTAAATACTTTGTTGTTCGCTTTAGAAGCGCAAACAGGACAGAAAAAATCCTAAAATCCTTCTTCACTGAGCACACAAATCTGTTACCACTTTGACGTTCAAATTTGTCGAGAACTATTTCAGCTAGAGAAGGGTTTCAATGTTTTTATTGCAATAATCTCCCTTAAAAGGAAAGACAATTCCTTAAACCACATTTGTTTTGACACTCCTTAAATTGAACCAAAGAAGTAGTTGTCTTTCCTATCACCGAGCACCAATTCAAAGTTTATGATAACATTGTGTTTAATGCAAATCCTAATTGAGTTTACCAACAATCTAATTATTTTAATTCGAATATTTAAACACAATGATGCTGTCAATTGTTCATACTAGTGTTTTACGGAGTCAACATATCCCTTTCATCTTATCCATATTATTTTATTACATCCAATAACATGTGGCTTTCCTACAAACTTCCTTTGGCTGTATCCATTAATTTCATGAGGAATAACCTAAATTGGCCTCATTACTTTTGGGTTCTTACATGTTTTCTACATGAATTGTTGCAATTTATTATTCAGGAATCGTATGCAATTCTAAGGAGCTTAAGAATTTTCCAATCACTCCGAAGTATAATAAGTATAAACCATATTTTTCTGCATTTAGTTGCATCTTGTAGATCATCTATTCCTTCTTTAGACGTGACACATCAGAGCTGCTTATAAAAAAGGTCTACAGTTAAAAGAGTGTTGGTATTTCACGTCGATGTCACTGTATTGATATGATGTCGATAGTTGAGCTGCATAACGTTTTATAAAAATATGTCATGCACAGTTTATAAGTTATTACAGATTAATCGAGACTCAGTGATGTCCGGGACCTTAGTGTGATTTGGTCTTGTTACTTGTCTCAAGAATCATATACAGTATATGCATGTATTAAGGCTAATAAATGCCTGGACACGTGTTTATATTCGAGAGGTAATATAATTGTCCACAGCTCTCAAGACTCCTTCAGACAATATCTTGATCTTAGTATCCTTGATATCGTATGCATATCAAAAAACTAATTTAAAAAAATGGTATACGCTTAGGCCATCGTAGTAAACCGCTCGTGTCCGATTCTGAGATACTTCAGCTGTGAAGAGTAACCATCGACAGTCCTGAACTTTTTAAAGTTAATAAATTGATCAATAGAGTATTGAGCTACCCGTCAGAATGTACAGAAAGTCCATATAAAAAGAAGTGTCTATTGTCATTTACTATGCTTGAAAATGACATTGGGACATTGCAGTCTAAATAAAATTCAACAAATAAATTCATGTAATGGGTTAGCAATTTAGATGTAATTTGATTAACTTTCACAGAATACTCAGTTTGTTTATACAGCGTTTTTCTCGTTGCCATCGTGGTTACCGATAGCTCTTTGACCTTTTTAGTGAAAGTTTTACTTAAGTTTGACCTAGGTCTACAAAGCCAGTCGAGTTCTTTCTAGGGCCAACAGTAATCTATGAAAAAAGTCTCATATTTCCAGGACCTTGCTATCAAGAATTGTCGCACAGATGAACAGATGGACGGACAGACAAATAGAACAACACTATTTTAAGAAGAGCTTTTTGATTTTTTAATGATCTGCGTGCCCCTATAGGCGCGAGATCCATAGAGCTCTTCCAAGGGTATCAGTAATGATCATGAACACCATGAGAATATATTCAACATTCGTACTCAATTTACCACACTATGTGCCACCTGAGCTTGACCTCTTACACACCTGTGCCTCTGATTACTTGCGGACTTGCGTGTATATAATTATTTGCATGTGATATAATTTGTCATTACTGCTCCAAAGATTAATCACTTGTCACTTAGAATTTGAAATGCGTATAATTGACTTCTTATGGTCTTTTTGTGTTAACCGTGTACACCATGTTTTACTGTCATGTTGACCTTTTTTAGCGTCAGTTTTTTTATCGTTGTAATTTTCAGATCTATGAGTTTTTCAGTGTTTTGACATCATGTTATTATTTTGGATGTTTGTTATTTTTGTCTTTTAACTTACGTTTATCTAGTCAATATAATCGTTTTGATTACTAGTAAACTTGTTGTTGATCACTGTTTTCTCCATATGTTATGTTGCTTTAAGTGATCAATTCCATATTGTTCCCTTCAGGTAACTGAAAGTTGTTATCTTTTTGTATAGCTATTCCTATTTTTACAGAACTGTAGTTATTAGTATTGCCTTGTAGCTTATAAGTAAATTTCGTACAGTTTAAGTTATATTATTGAAACGTATCTATAGTGGCACTATTTAATTAAAGCCCAAAAAGAAATAGCTTTCTTGTAAATTAATACAAAATTATTTGGTTGGAATGGCGTAGATGCAACACCTCATACGTAACATGTTGACAAATGATATGAAATGAGTGTTATAGCCTACCAATATAACAGATTTTATACAATAGCGTTGACAAAGGCAACACGAACCCAGCAAAGTATCTTGTATATGGTAAAATTCGATTATTTGATATTCATAAATTGAAATTTACCCATTAAAAGGTTTACGTAAATAACTACAATAGCTTTTTCCCAAATCTTTACTCTTACAAACCTTTAAAAATCCTGTAACCAATAACATGCCAGTTGAAACAGCTGTACAAATTGTATAAAAATGTATGTTTGGCTGTAGACAGCGTACTTGGCCCAGGCCCGATGTGTGTAATCTTTCTCACACCTCAGACACTAAACTACTTGCATTCAGAGCTTCCAATTTGCACCCAGAGCTACGAATTTGAATCTCACGGTCGATCAGCTGGTGAAATATAAAAGCCGGATGTGGCAAGAATGAACGTGTCCAAACGTGCTCTGCCACCTGTCCTACCGCCAACACGACTGCCAGTTGCCAGTGGCCCAAGGTTAGGCCTTGACCAGGTTCTGGGCTCGGAGTTGTTTTGCGCTGCACTGCCCGCGCTGCCCGCCCCCGCCGTTACTCTTTCTACTGCTTTCTCCTTGCGCAAGTGGTAGGAGACGCCCCCCTCAGTCACCTGATTAACCTGCCATAAAACAAACAGTTACATAAGTGGTACGCGAGAATGGGTGAGCGCCTAGATACATTGTTGAGCTGAACAAACAAACAGAACACTCTAGGATTTGGAGGGCGTCGCCTTTTACGGACTAGGGTGGAATTTTGATATGGAAAACTGAATGACTGGGCAGATCTAGCGAGGACTGGCACAGAATCTCTCCCAGCTACTCCACAGCATTGAGAACGACGTGTAGTACTGTTGTGGGTGTACAGTCTGCTCGTCAAGGAGTTATCGACTGACTTTCAGAATTGATTGCATTAGAGTGCACGACTTATGTGGGCGTGGGAATTGCAATACACAACGCACAGAACTGTAGCTTTGTGCTGTATACTCTCGCCAAGTAAAGTAAATGTATTTCATATCATTCCAGGCAATAAAGTTGGCTACATAAAATACATATACATAAGTGCAGGAGTGTAAAGACATATTGTTATGACAGTTTTTATTAGTTTTATAGTTTTACTAGAATGTTGTAAAGTTATGTTATTGATAATGTTATAAGAAAAAAGTCTGAACGGTGGCGCATTATATTCTTGAAGCAAACTTTCATCTCTTACATTTGAAATTGGTGTGTGAGTCTAGTTTGTTTAGTGTAATTTAGTGGCTAAGCATTGTCGAACTGACCTATTAATAGGCAACACTGAGTTCAATGTTAGTGTATGTCACTCTCTATGAGATTTGGCTAAGCGTTAGCAAATATTTTTGTATTGGTCTTATGGGTAAATAATGATGGCAACAAGAAAATAGCTCAGTTAATTTAAACATGTGTAAACAAACAGAATGTGATCATATGAGATTTTAACACGTGATATTTTAATTTGTTAGGTAAAAAGAAAAAATAAAGTGGAAAGTTAATGTTAAAATTTAGTGTCAAGATTTGATTTCAGCACAACCTTGCGTTGTGGCATACTACACTCTGGGCCACAGAAACATTTATTATTTGAACCCTGCTATGAACTAACTAGGCCTACATGAATAAAAATTTAAATGTATCATTTGGCAAGGTTATCGAGAACTTTCTCTGAAGACTTTAAATTTTGCACGAAACTTAATTTATAAATAGTCAAGAATGTTCTATAATGGTGTATGTTCAAAAATGAAATTTTAGCGAGCCTCATCACTCAGTATTAAAGTCTGACATAATTTATCTTTTGTCTGCAAAGAAATGTAGAAAAAAATATATTTTCTATATGATTGCCTAGAGAAAGAAATGTTGTGTCTAACCTTAGTGAAGTATTAGGCGACACGTGGTGTAACGTAGGCCTACTCCTACCTTGTTGCGTTTCGTAGTCTTGAAGTTTTAAATGTCATGAAAAAGCGCTACAACATGAATGGCTGAATAGTACGTGTAATTTATGAATAGTTCCATTACAATAAATTATATGGATATATGTAATTGGATTTTAGATGTCATAAATAAATATATACTATTTGTACATATGTGTGTGTGTGTGTGTGTGTGTGTGTGTGTGTGTGTGTGTGTGTGTGTGTGTGTGTGTGTGTGTGTGTGTGTGTTTGTGTGTTTGTGTGTGTGTGTGTGTGTGTGTGTGTGTGTGTGTGTGTGTGTGTGTGTGTGCGTGTGTGTGTGTGTGTGTGAATGCATGCATGCGCGCGCGCGTGTGTGTATTTGTATACAGCGCTTAGCTATTTCTGACATGACAAACAACATACCACTCAACCCTATACCCCCCCTACAAATTATTAGGCCTACTGTCACCTAGAGCATTTCCTTACTTCCCATAATCTGAACTACTGATGAAAACAGGATTTCGAAATCTCGCAGTATTTCTTCTTTTTTTGTTATACACGAATACTCTTCTTCATTAATAAGATTTCTTACCCGAAACCAAGAATATATTATATATCATATGGTTTCTTAACCAAAAACTTACTTTTGGTATTTTGTGTTTAGTTAATATAATACAGATATTAATATTTGATGTTTACTGTAGGTGCTTTATTTTGAGGTTGGAAACAAATTTTTAGTCATGGCGTTTGTTTTTCCTAATTGCGCTACACATTTAGTTTTTTGGTGTAGGCTTTGTAACAAGAAAAGTAAAATTGATACTAATTTTCTAATTTACATAAAATTCAAATAACGATAAATTTGGTAATATCAATTTCCCATTTAATTGGAATCAATAAAATGTCGATTATCATAGACCTAACTAAACTATAACAGAAAAATGTGAAAGAAAAAACAGTTCAAGTCGAATAATATTAATAACGGAGAAATTGTATTAATTTTGGACTGTGGAGAATTATTATGAATATCGTAGGTATCTCGATGAGGGAATTTAGATATATTTAGGTGAGGGTAAAAATTGTAAACATCCTACACTATGTAATGATATATTATATTACAATGGTAAAAAAAATTATTTAGATAACATTTTATGATATCTTTCGAGTAAGTTTATCAAATGGTCGGTCGCTGGCGTTATCGTCAAGTTCGCTGTAATTCGAAGGTTTAAATTGAATAAAACAGCCGAGAAAAAGAAATAAAACGTCATACAAATATAAATGAACTAAATAATTCTAACGTTTTACATTTAATAGTTCTTTTAAAATATCTTTATAGTTATATAAAATATATAAATTATTGTTTGTAAATATAGTGATGATATAAAAATATGATATTTACAAACAATAATTACGTAAAATTAATCATCGCGTCTTCAGAAAGATATTTTTTATTAACTTTTATATATATATAATATATATTATTTACATTTTTATAAGTGTTTATTTATATAAATAATTAAAAAAACAATATATTTTAATTTAGTGCAAACCATGTTTAGGCTATTTAGTGAACAAGTTGAGCATTCAATCCAGCTAGGTCTAGTTGGATGCAACTGCGACCTAGCGTGGAATGTAAGAACTACGTCGAGGAGGCAAATGTTCTGTGTTGTGACTTTCACTCTACAGCTTGCCGCTAGTTCGTACAGGTAGCAGCACTATACAGCTATCATATTGTCTTGTCAGGTGAAAGGCTTTTATACACAGTACGTTTATTTCATAACATTCTGTAATATAGATGATTCTAAATAGTTTAACGTGAAAACCCTCTCATAAAATTTCACAGAATGGATATAAATCTCTTTACACTCTATTATTGTTGTTTTTACTGATTTATTTCCCTGTAGTGTCCGCCAGAAGAAATTAATTATATTAGAATAAAGTATATTATGTTAATTATTAGAATAAGTTTTATAGCATGTAAATACTGTACAGACTTAAGATACTAATGGTGGAAAAGCCTTTATTTGTTTAACTTTCCTTTGGCTATCCTAACACATACTGTTATAACCAGTAATGCCAAAATAACAATTAGATAGCAGAAATACCGATTGTTTACAATATTTTTCATCCGATAAATAACGGGTCCAACTGACTGAAGAAATCGTGAATTTACCGGCAATAATGTGCCGACCCATGATTTTCAATTGTGGATAATCGCAGCAACACACGTAAACATAAGCTTATGCTTGTTTATCGCCTAATTAGTGCACATTTCAATATAGATATTGTTTCGAGCGAATCAGCCAACTGATAAATCTCGTATTTAACAGCATTTATACGCTCACAATGATTTCCATATTGTTGGTAATTAATTAAATCGGATACATGTAAATGCGTTGTTATGCTTCGTTACCGCCTAATTAATACTTTATTTCAAGACAGCCTACTGTTACGTGGTAATCAGCCTACTGACTGAAGTTTTCAAGTATTTAACAACAATGATGCGCTGAGCCATGCATGATTTCTATGTTGTAAATAGTTGAAAGAGTTGTACGTAAATGCGTGGTTATGCTTCGTTATCGCTTAATTCTTTCTTTTCCGAACTAGTTGATGCTACGAGGTAATCAGACAACTAAAACTGTAGGTAATGCGTTAAACTATGACTGAAATGCTGTGGCTATGAAGCAGTTACATGCTAATACTTATGTAAATTGTTATGTTTTATAACCGTCTAATGAAAGCTTTCTCGATATAGTTAGTCTACTGTTATAAGGTCACCAGCCAACTGTCTGAACACATTGCGTATTTAACAAATTATGGGGAAAGAAACAGAACTTTTCCGGACATATGCCATCGTTCAGTAGTAATACAATAAAATCAGTAACAATATGTTTCAAAAATCACGTTTCATATAGTTTTTAAAGTAAAATATTGCACATTATTGTTCGTCCGAAGACCATCGTATGACGGTATGGATCTAACATATTACATCGGGAAACTCATTTTTAAAAGGAAATGAATTGAGGCTTGATACATTAAATTGGCAAACCAACTGGTTAATTAACCATCGGTTGTAATCAGGCCGCTTTGGTACGGCTCCTGCCCCTCCTACATTTTTTCCGCCATCTCTCTGTCATGACGATCACAATTTACTATTGGTCTCGAGTCAGTTCTAATTGGTTGGCCGGTAATGAAGACCTGTAAGAATGTGACCTGTATTTTATAGTTTAGTTTTAATAATTTAGGTTTAGTTTTTATTAACTGCATGTTTTAGAGTTAGTGTGCACCGAATATACACACAACATGGCTGCTGTGTCATTGAACGATTGCAAACCTCCGAGAAAATCCTGTTCCTTCACAAATCCTTCCATCGTCAAAAACAAACTTCAAACAAAAGAATATTATGCGTTGGTTCATGAATGCCACATTGTCGATAGATGCTGCAGTTACACGCTTATGCTTCATTACCGCCTAATTAATGCTTTATTTCCGGTCAAGCTACTGCTACGTGGTACCAGCCAACAGACTGAAGTAATCGCGTATTTAACATCATTTATGCGCTGACCCATGATTCCCATACTGTGGTCAACTGAAGCTTGACAACCGATTGTCACACAATATAATTATAAATTAAATTAGCATTGCTATGAACTCCACATATTTTTAAGATATCCACTCTGTTTAAGCGATTATGGAGTTTTCATACCTCATCAAGCGTAATAGAACTGTAGATTTTAAAAGACCGAAAGATTAAATCAGAACCGATAAGAATAATTTACTGTAGTTGCTTCAATATTTCCCACTTATTGTTTCCACAACATAGTTTTTTTATATCATTTGAATTGATCCAACACAAGTTCACAATTACTTATATGAAATAATTTTTGTTTCCTAAGAAATATGTTTTAGATTACTCATCTCAATAATTAGAATATGAAACAGTTCTGTATTTTGTTCTCTTAGGAAAAAGTATATGTTTGTTGAAAACTGATCGGCCGTGTGCAAAACACGAACGTATACAGTGATTTTGAAATCCCACTTAAGTTGCATACCTTTACCAACGTTTTTGAATAATTGCAACATTATTCCTTGATTGTAAATATCAATTTATGGTCTCTAGATTGGACTTGTAAGGTAAGACATTACTACTAATGGAAATATTAACCTATTATACTACTCGGTTACCTGTCTCGGAGGCCTGGGTTCGAATATCGGTATGGGGATGGCATATTCATAATTATGCTATTAAACAAACCGATACAATGGAGTTTTTAAAGAACCGAAAAAACGCATGGAAAGTCTTACCGAACTTACTGCAACTAACTGACTGCAAAGAAGACTTTCCTGCAATTTTGCGTTTTATTTTGACCCTAAAATTAATATAATTCTTTCTTGGACCAAGAGGATACTATGTACCGGGTTTCAAAGTCCATGACCTTTCTATTAGCATTTATTGCACATACGGACAGGCGGACAGACGATTTTAAGAAGGTCCTGTCGGGACTTTGATAATCAATTAAGTCTAGCCTAAAATAATTGGAGGTTCAAATCATTAAACAAACTCGATTTTAGACATTAAAAGGTATTTAAAGTAATAAAATAACCATTTAAACTCAGTTTAAACTTAATATGTGTAAAAAATCATAAAACTTGTAAACGTGGCTTATCAAAACGTTAGGTATGGTTTTTGGTACTCATTTATTCCTATCCTACCTACGTCATTTGGTGAGGTTCACATATGTATTATTATGTGTGGATTTCTCTACAAACCTTTACCTGTGTGTTGAAATAAGTTTTTAGCCTTACGGAATAGAAATACACTACAAGTATCAGCTCACTTTCATTTGCAATGTATATACAGTATGTACGTGATTGTCATACATATTTTTAGATCAGTACGTGAAAAGCTGTTTTAAAAAACTATCACGCATTGATTGGACATCTCCAAACCTTATGCAGGTAGTTGTTTAGTTTTTAGTACAATATACAAAACACGTAACATTCACATCCTCTTAAAAGCACGCCAAACGTACCAGATTATGTTAACATTGGTTATGCAGCAGTTTCTTAAACTTTGAAATTGTACTTTTAATAAGATTATACACATAGGTTATCTTTCCATAAGTCGCGTTATAAAAAATCTTGGGGAGTGACTTTAGACTCAGGCCGTCATATTCGGTGAGTTATGTAGGGTAAAAGGAATGAAGGCAAACCGCAAGATAAAGTTATAAATCATAATTTCCGATCGGTGATACAGTTTGTGACGATGAAAGTTTTTATGTTTCTTTTTTAATGACAGCGATTTTGTAAGAAGAAATCAGCGTTGTAAGTTTTCAAAGTTAAATACACATTTTGGATTACTAATAAACATTACGCATAAATAAGGATTAAATAACGATTCCTGTCAACGCATTATTAAATTAGTCCATAATCTTCGAGCTACAGTTACACGATTTGAACTTTTGTGTAAAGCAGATCGTCAATATAATTAATAGTGTTTTAAGCGAAATACATACTGCACTCGTACCCCTTTTGGTATGTTACCAGAGGCATACTGTATCCTCTGAAAAATTGGATTAGGTCGTTCAATGTGATTTATGTGGTATTTACCAGTTAGTTGAACAAAGTGAAGCATAAAACTTGAATCGCAGAGAAACATTTCAAGGCTTGTTTGTCTGTAAACATTACAGGCTCGTATTTTCTGCCCGCTTATTGCTAAGTTTATGCCAGAACTGTTCTCTTGTAAATGCAAAACTTCAGTTTGTTATTCAGATCTATTAGCCCAACAGAGTGAGAGCTACAAGGAAAACTATTTTCAACAACTATCGTGCTAGGATTCTTGTTATTAAACGGGTATAACCTGATAATTGAGATAGTTTTTGAGATGATCTCAAGGTTTAACACCCAATATCAATCAAATATGACGATAGGGGTAGAAACTTAGGATGGAACAGATGATTTATACAACTAGTTGGGCCTCTTTTTCATTCGACGGAACCTGTCTTAAAAGTTCTAGTATATTGTATGGCATGTTTTAAAAATATGTTATATTGACATAGGGTTGCTACTGAACACGTTTTGAACCAATAAGGTAGAGTCCCAGGCTGAAGGCAGTTTTCAACAACCCTGTTCATGCAGGAGTCTAAATTTGAATGAAATATGCTCAAAGGAAGCGAATATCTGGAATAGAAGCAGTGAGTCAAGTGAGTGATCTCTCCCTTGTAATACAAAGTTGGATTAGGCTACACCACAGCACGTAACGCGTAACGTGCTTCGCTCAAGTCTATAACTGGAGTCGTTCTTGAGATATTTAGCGGAATATAGGCGGACAGAAACGGATTTTTGCAAAACCCTTAGTGATTGTTAAGTAAAATATACAAAACTTAAAGTTTACAGTTCAATTAATTCTCGAGTTATCACACTGTGATATAGGCTTTCCACCCCCTCGACTGAAAGGCTTCGCTAACACTCAGCCAATTACTTGCTCTTACTTAATTTCATCGTGAATATTTTATGGCTTGTACTGTTATGAGTGTATTGTACTGAAAGTTTAGTTTGTTCAGAGCCTTTACAAAACTTTTAATAAAGCGACTCGTCTGGACCTCTCCGGTCTCATGATATGATATTCATCTGTAACCAAAGACTAGAGGATGTGTTCTTCTTTTAGCCTACCACTAGATTCACAGAGTATGTACCTAGTCATAATAGGCTATTTGCACTCATCATGAATCTTAACCTGCTCAGTTTCTGATCTTTAAAATGAAGTGTCATACGACGGTATTATTAATAACCTTTTACTTAATTTACAAACCTGAATTTTTAGTGGAAGGCGTAAATAATTAGTAAACGTAAACCTATTTTATCACATAAATTCATTAAACTCATTGGTCCTTGTTGATAATACTCTATGCATTTTATTTAATTAAAACTTTCAAATAAAACAGTCCACTAATGTAGATTTATTTTTGTGAGGCCTTACACTTTGAAGGGAAGCAGTATCACATCCACACAACTGAATACATAATGATTTTAATAATTAAAAATATGAACAAATCTGTTCGAATCATGTCATTCAAAATTAAAAGGAGGTAAAGTTTAAAATTTTCGAACTAGGGTAGGTATATCTAATGTATTGTATGTGCAAAATACTTAAATTATTATTTAACAATATTAAAACTATAGAAACTTTTTTCAATTTGGGATTTTCTTTAATAACTTGTGCTGGTTTGGCAGTATGCAATATTTAGTTTCAATATACAAGGGCCGTGTTTTTCAAACTCCGATCTCACGTCATGATAGCCATACACGTGGCGGGCCCGCGGTTTGGGCAGTAGTAGATCGCACATATTCCCCGCTACAACATTTGTCACTGCCGAGTTCAAGTAGCTAGTTTGCGTTGAGTCGCAGTTGCAAAACATGGCCGTCTCTATTGATTCCACCGACAAATGTGAATTTAGGAGTTTTAATCGTTTTCAGCAAGCAGAAGTGAATAAAGCAGCAGAAATCTATCGGAGAATGTGCCGTATTTAGGGAAAAAACATTTTGAATGATGGTGTTGTACGTGAGTGGTGTAGAAAGCCAAATATGTTGACTGAAATCCAAAAAAATCGCTGAATGGCTTTAGCATTGAAATTTCTGGAATTGATCCTTGAATTTAACAATCGGCCTCGTAATCTTGCAAAAAATAATTAATTATTTCACTAAGCTAATGTAGTGTAAAGATATGATCGTAAATAATAATTAGATTTTACCGACAGTTAATACAAGTTAGAATAGAAAAGGTTATTTGTGTAGGATTTTCAAAATTTACTTTTCATACCCAAATTCTGGATTAGTGTACCTCAACTGTAATCGCCAGTTCACGCTGATTTTGTTCCAATGTGATGGGTACTTCTATCTATGAAGTCTGGCGACAAAGACTATCCCAAAGTACGGAAGGTGCGTACTCCTATTGGAAGTTGCTGGAGTTTATGATCATAGAAATCTTGTTTTAGGCCTGCTGAGTACTAACTATAAAAAGTTTTTTTTAACTTCAATCTCGAATCAACGCCATAGGTGCTACGTAGCGGTTGCAGTGGTTGTCGAGAGTTAATCGAATGGGTAACGAGTTAGATGGGTAACCGCAGAGTGATCCTGTTCATTTTCCGCTTGCCCTGTCACTAGTCGTTACCTTAGAACCGATAGTCCCCAGGTTAATTAAGTGTTAGAGATGGCTTCACGTTCTAGCTTCACTTAGTAAAAAAATTGAAAGAAACTGGAAGTGCAGATGGCTTAAGAAGTTGGCTTTGGGTCTGAGTTAAAGATAACGTTCGTTCAAATCATGTTTGTGACCGTACTACTTTTTATCAGTACCATCGACCTTGTACTTTATCGTCTCTTCCCCTTGCTTCGTTATAAAGATCCTCGTACAGGCCTAGTGGCCCATGAGAATGGGGGGGGGGGGAATGCCATAAAGCATAAACTGTGAGATAGGGGGGTAGACATTCTTTACTTTACCTTTTTACTAGACAAATCTCTACAGTACAAAATTTGTTCGTTTATTTTAGACTTATGTAATCGAGAAGATAATGAAAAATAACCATCAGGAAATAAAATGGCAGAAGTTATGTTTTTAATCACTTAAGACTGAATGAAATTTAACTAAACAAATACATTTTAATAGATCTTGCACATAACAGACATTCAAGCGAGTTTATAGAGGATTTCTGCTTTCTCAATTGTACTGTTGTAAAAGTTTACATCGATAACTCAGCCCAAGTGTTAAGTAGAGATATGTCTCAGTCAAACTCTTATTACAGTGAAATACTTTATCCCCATAAGATGGTTATCACCACAAGCAGATGACTAGGTTTTTACGAATGTATGATAGTCCATTTAAACCAACGATTTTTAATCTTTGTTTAAATAATAACTGTCTAAAAGCATTTCATTTGGAGGGGAATTTAGAGATATGTATTGTAGATGCCCTATCATTGCATGGATATTCTTGTATGTATTAGCCTATATATGTATTGTATAAATATTGTATTATGCGGATTTTCAAATAAAAAATGTTATAATTATTCATATTACCAATTAAAACTGTACCACTTCTTACTCACAAAATACGATATTGTTGTGTAAAAAATGGTGCCATTATGTAATTCACATATTGGGTTAAAACTAGTTTAAACAATTTTTTTAGCAGTAAGATTGATGAAAGGTAAATCCGAATACACGCTACAGAACTCCAGTATATAATGCGTCATTACAATGCAACATTTCTCGTAATGAAGAATACAAACGTTCATTATGAAGCCAGAATTTATCACGGCGCGGCGTTGTATTAGCGCCGGGAAATGGACAGTTAATGTTGACTCGTGGTTTGATCAACAGCTCTAATATCACCAGGATTCATAGTGTTGGTCGCTTCACGACTACGCTGCGGTGGCCTACAAAGTGAACCTGCCCATAGTTACACACCGGCTTAGTTATCCGTCCATAGTTACACACAGCTTAGTTACCCGTCCACCGTTGTTTCATTGATCGCATCAAACGTTTAGTTTCAAATTGCCATATCAGTTGGACTTAGACGGCCGTGACAAATTATTTCCACCCGGATTGCAATTGTTAATGTGTTAATGACGCAATTATTAGAACCTCTATTTGCCACTCGGTTGGCATTTATTCCTGAACGTTAAATGGGAAGGTTGTTCATGTGCACTATTATAACCTATTGTGATATACTGCATTAATCATTTTCGAAATTAGAGTTCGATGACGATACATGTCACTGCATGGGAATTGAATGAGCGTTAGCTAATATTTTTACATCGGCCTTACAGGTAATCATGATGACAACGAAAAAATAGGAGAAAAAATGGAGAATAGGTTACATTGAAAACAAACTGACTCCAATAATTTAAGATTAAAATATGTGAAATTTATTCATAGAGCGCCCTGTAGAACCCTCCTTAGTTCATTGGAAATTTTATTATTTAAAGACTGCTATGAAACGTAATGTAAAAAACAAAATGGAAATGTGTTATATGGAAAGATACCTCGAGACAGATTTCATCTGATGACTTTAGATTTTGCGTGAAACTTTATTACTACATACACAAAAGTTCTATAATGATCTATATCCGACCATGGCATTTGGCTGAGCTTTGAAAGCGGTGATTGACACAGTTTCTCTTTTGCCTGCCGTAGGGAATATAAGATAAGAATGATAAAAACATAGCCTTTTTGAATAAAATAATAAAAATTCATCATAATTGCAAATTTTATAAATGCGAAAATGTTTTTGTTTATTTGTTTTGCTTTCACACGTAAACTATTCAATCGATTGAACTGATATTTTAAATGGCCAATCCTAAGGTCCCTGGCATGAATATTCGTATTTCGAAACTCCCTCTCGCCTACGCCCCACTGGTTTCTAAAGTACCGAAATATACCATCTTGCTATCTACAGTTACGAAATATTATTTGAAAGTGCCTGATACTGTAAACTACTGTTCGTTGTAAACATTGTTTTAAGATAGCATAATCATAGGTTTAATTATAAACTAATCACTATTTTCAGTTTATTTATATTTATAGTGTTAAAGCATAGAGAAAGCTTGATAGTAACAACACTTCTCATTTTCAAACTTTCTGTACCCATAAGATATCTGACCACAATATCCAGATAAGAAGATTCAAAGTTTTAGAAAAATATACGTCCAACAGTAATTTTTAGCAAATACGAAGTAAGACAAAGTTAGTGTCCAACTTTTACTATAAATTTGAAGACTGTTATAAAACCTATTTTAGTATGATATATCAGTAAATCCATTTCAAGAATATCTTAGGAACCTATCGTATTCATCATAAGGGCTTTTCTAAAAATGTACTTCGACTATGGAGTTTCTCCACATTGGTCTAAAATAGTTCAAGTGTTACTAAAATCGTGAGAGCTATTCAAACAAATACACAGTATGTTATAGAGAAATTGCGGGGAAGCCGTGGGTGTATTCTAGTACAAACATAACGAACTAACAGCAACAATTCTTAGAAAACTTCTTACTTTTCCAAACACTAAAGACCAAGTGACTATGTCCTAGTTCTTAACCAAGATAGCTGATCAAGTTAGCAATATGTTGTGGATACGAGTCAGAATTTATCTTCTACTTTTATTACTTTTCCCGTTTTCTTTCATTGTTGCTGTTTAGTGGCAATGTCAAAAAACATTAACAAGGCGTTCTCATAAGTAAAAAATTACCTTTTAACATTGAAAATAAGTTTATATTATTAATCCAAATTCTTAGTAAACTGTATTTCATGCTGCTTTTGTCAAGCCACGGCTGATATAATTAATGTAATATAAGAATCTATGCTGCCGATCATCCTCGATATATCACTTGCGCATAGTTATGTTACATGAGTACTATGGCACATGTTAAAATGTCACATGCTTGTTTACAAATCAAACGTTTCAGCGATTTTCTCATTGCTGCCATGGTTACCTAGAAGACTAATGTAAAAATGTTCGCTAAAACTAACCCAATACCATATAGAGATTTGCACCATATATATATATATATATATATATATATATATATATATATATATATATACACAGGGTGTTTGAAAAGTATCGGTACGGCTTAATATTTTTAAAACCATAGGAGATAACATCTATAAACTTTGCACAGAGTCATATGACTATGTAAATTATTTTTCCTTGCTATTACCATGACATGCCAACCATGGGGGGACGGCCCACAGAGGAAAACATGGAAATCTTAAATTAAAGCATGGGTCGAGTGATACCTCATTTGAAAGAGCTCACTTAGTAGAGTTGAATGCCGCAAACCGCATTTCAAAAGGTTTATCCAATCAGAAATGGCGGGTTGTTTTAGGTATACATTGTGAAGTACATTATGCGCTGCCATTTCTGACTGGATCGTCGTATTCTGATGCGGTAGGCGGCGTTTCACTCTACTACCTAATGTGTTTTCACTGACTTTTATTAATTAGCAAATTATGTCATAAATTTATAACACAATAAATAAATAAAACTAAAAAAATCGGTATTTATCACTCGACCCATGCTTTAATTTAAGATTTCCATGTTTTCCTCTGTGGGCCGTCCCCCCATGGTTGGCATGTCATGGTAATAGCAAGGAAAAATAATTTACATAGTCATATGACACTGTGCAAAGTTTATAGATGTTATCTCCTATGGTTTTTAAAATATTAAGCCGTACCGATACTTTTCAAACACCCTGTATATAAGCTTCATGACTAAAGCTTCAAGTAATATGAATCAGTTCACTCTCGAGATATCGTGCGGACAAAGTGACATACAGACATAAATGACATATTCCAGTCCTTCGAGTCATATGCTTCGCTACCGCTTAGACAATAATTGATAATTGATGCTTGAGATTCCTCCGGTTCTGAGACTACATTGGTATTTCGACACGCATTGAATCCAACCAAAGCGCAATAATGCTGACAAGCCTGTGCTGTCTGTGGTCGGTTATGAAATGCCGGTAATTTCGATGAATGATGGCGCGCGGGGCGGTGGTTTGCTATAATGACTGTCACCAGACTGCCGAGTGGTCTGCAGGGACTACAGGTCCAATTCATACTCGTATCAATGCCAAAACCAATTAAAGCCATTTCAACTCACTTCGAGGCGGAGTATGGACTCAGTTGTACTCTAAACTTCAGTACCAGAATACAGCGTATTCCTGGGATATATTTGGAGCAATAAATATTGATATTGTTAAAGTAACTAAAGTTTGGAAGAAGTTTGGTACAGGCACTTGCAATGTTAGGTCATTGCTCGATTATTTTTATAAAATGTTTGTATTCATATTATTCATATGTATGTATTTATAAGCTTTGTATTCATATAATTTATTAAGTTGTAATGATAATTTTTGAATTCGATATATGCATTTATTTGAATTGATGCATGTAGTTATCAGCTTAGGATTCATATAATTTATTCAATTGTAATAATCACTTTTGAATTCTAAAATTGTATTAATATTAATCCAGATGAATGCTTTGGATTCATATAATTTATTCAATTGTAATGATTCACTACTCATATGTGTTATTCGCAGAATTACCTAAAACCTGATTATCTCTAACAATTTGTACTCTTTATTAATTCATTTATCTCTATTAAAAATGTAGAAAATTTGTATAGTATTTTTGCATTTTCGAGCACGTCTATGGTGAAAGCATACCCCACAAATAAACTTTTAAGATTTAACTTCTTAATAAACAATACCATAGGTAAATTTAGCGTTTGACAATTTTTAAATGGCGCCATTTTGAAACGGATAGTGATATTATTATTTTTGTTACTGTACCTTACCTTTACATTACTGTTAAGTTTCGAATATTATTTGCATTAGTCATTGTAATATGATTTTCTAAACTACTGTAAACACAAATATGAATAGGTGGATACTGAACGAAGCGAGATAAGACATGCATCATATAAATATTTTGTTGTTTTGTTTTTTTTTGTGTCCTGAAGATGTGCAATCTTTAATTAAACACTATATATAAATTATATCGAATATTGTCGGTTACGAACTATTATTTTCTATTGTAATTTTTTAACTAAAAGTGGAGTAATACTTACTTTCAGTAAATTTAAATATAATTAATTATGTGTAAAACAATAAACAGTTTGGTGTGTTGTTATCAGAACCTAGAGACGTACACTGAGGGTCAACCATTTCGTGTCTCCGGACGAGCCCTTTGGGACTACCCTACTGAAGGGTTGACATACCACTAGTGTTGGCGAAGGGTTGCTGCCTGGAGGGTTATCAATCTCCTCGATTGTTACTTCAAGTCTTGTAATTCACCCCTCAACACAATTTTCACAAAAAAGTTAACCCATGTCATATGATAAAACCTAAATCAAGATTATATGAACTATACAAATTTGTGCTGAATACGATCAAATAATGGTAGTTGTGTTCATAAGGTCGCATCATATCGCGGACTTTCCATTTATTTTGTAGCATTGCATGTGTACTATTGTTATAATAAATTAATGGCCCTATGATAACAAATGAATTGAAACGCAATGCAAAGATTTAAATAGCAAATAAAGTTAAAAATATGGTTTTTCCCATACGATCTTTTATGGTGTACTTAATTCTATAAACTTTACACTGAATACAAACTCATTTATTTACACGACTAACCTATAGTAAACCAATATAAAAGAAAATCTATGTTTTAAAGCCTCACTGTAGTACTTAAGTTTTAGACAGAGTAATACATTCTATTTCTATACTAATAAATCCACTGTAGCACTTAAATCATTGCAAATTGCAATCACTCTCAAGACAGAATTTCTGCAATAAGTTTTAATATCTCCGTCAATTAATTTCAAACCGTCTGACATTAGATTACAATAAAAATCAGCCTGTGAAACTCATCTAAACGTGTATAAGTTAGGAGATAAATGTACTGGCGGTATCTTAATACGTTGGTAGGAGACAAAAAAGTTAACAATACACATCCCATTTATTTTTAGCTTTTTATCGGTAATGTTAGTAATAATGTATAAGTAAATAGAGTCCTTAATATTTTTAATTCATCATTTAATTATCCGACAAGTAAATATTGAACAAAACAAAACTTTACAGCTTCGGATGCGGATCAGTTGTAAAAGTACTAAATATTCAATATTCGTACGGTGAAACTAATTAAGGGTTTTTTTATTTATTTTGTTTGTTCTCTTAGGACAAGAAGGTTATAAATTGCACTTAATCCTGTAAGAACCTTAGCGGTGCTTCCGGAGTGATAGGATATTCAGGATGGGTAAGGTTAGGGAGTAGGGGCCGCCTCCTATCGAGATCCATGAGGAAGAATTAGGGCACTACATCTCAAAGTCATCCCGGAAGAAAGGGAGGCCAGCTCTGAACCAGCCTCTCCAGTCAAAGTAGGCAAGGGGTGGCACACCCTTGTTGAGGTTAACAAGAACCTCTGAGGTAAGGGAACAAACCCTACCAACTCCAACAGTCATCTTCCACAGTAGACTAGACCTATCCAATTGCCCATGAACCCTAGAATCTCAACATTTGCGGTTAGTGATGTGCCGCTACTGGACATCCATAAGGTTGCCCAGATTGAAGTGACACATCGGTTTTTGCTGTGCCCAGTGGTGGGTTCAACTGGAAGGTATAAACCAGCCAGAAATGATCCCTGCTGGGCGATAATTAAGGGTTTCAGTGTTTGAGGTTTTGACATTTTTCTTATGGCATTGCTTTCTTCCTCAAACCGGGCGTTTGGTATTGCATATTCGTTACACGACTCGTAAAAACGAATTAAGCTTTTTTCAGTACTAACTTCAACAACATCACAATAACCGAATATTAAAAACTGTGTTCTAAAACTCTATGTCAGGTTCATGTAAAGCAAGGAAAACAACTTGATATTTATTTATACGCATAAACTATGCAATGGTTAACACATTTTGTATTGTTATATTGTACTAAAATAAATATAGTTTGTATATTATCTCCCTAAAATACATATTATTTCGACATCCTTGTATTTAAAATGAAGTACATAGATTTCTTCATATTTCAGCTGACAATTAAGTGTATTGCAGTGTAAAATTCACGATGTTAGAAACGCACGAGTTCGCAGTGAAACACGAAACAACGAGTAATTTGATTTGATTATGGTCTAATTTCACGCACACGCCATAATAAAGTCAACATAACGTTACAATGCTCTCGTTAGTGGTAAAATATTTCAGGCTGGGCGGTACACATGTAAAATCAGAGTTGTTTCATCAAATAATTAATACTTCTTTTTTATTAACCCGTGCTTCCCAGTTTTTATCCCGACTACAGAAAACAACAATTTTGAAGAGAAAAACAAAGCTAATCCAGTTTCAGACGAGGCTCATACAGAATCATGTTAAGGTTCTTTCTTTATTTAGCGAAAGCAGCGGAGAGTAATTACTTTGTATCTGTTTGGATTACAATTACTTTGCTCGGGTGTAATCCGAATTGCTTTGCTTTAGATATTCATCACACGATAAAATAATTATGCATTAAACAGACTTGTTGAATGGGGTTTGACAAGTATTTTACATTGGATTAGCAAGATTAATTTTATATGGATTCCACTAATTAAAAACATTTTATATTTTCGTAATGTGCTTTCAATAATTTATATTTAAATTTGTAAAAACAGTGCTGTGAGGTAACGCAGTTAGAAAAACAGGTCCTCATTGGGCTATTGTGAATGTAATACAATTAGTATTGGTGTGAATAATGTACATGTAAAATTCCGTGAAATTGTATTAAGGGAATTTCTGAGATAAGTTCACGTTTCGGGAACTAGCCACTGAATTAGTTCACGGTGTTTATAAACTCACCATGTCTGATGACAAATCCTTATGTAATAGTAATTTTCTTATTTAGTACTTAATAATCTTTTAATATTAAGTACTAAATAACGTGTAATTACATTTTAAAGTGGTTTTCGAGTCCGCTACGTTATTTTGATTCACGGAAAGTAAAATAAAAATAGTAGTATTTAAAAAAAAAAAACTTTAACGTAAGTCTTAGTAAATCACAAAATATAGTAACGATGCGTTTTAAATATTTACCGCCAATAAAAAATGAAAGTTAAACATTCAAATTAAATTTTTAAGAGAACCTTAGAAAGTGATAAATTTGAAAATGTTTATTTTTTAACAAAATCATAAAATGTGTAAAAGTCGAATTAAAAAAAAAAACCATAACATATTTTAGTGATGAAAATAACCTAGTTTTACGGTAAGGCAATATTTGTTGCTTGAGAGTATTATAAGGGAGGCTGATGTATTATTCAGCTACAATATCATCTATACGTCTACATAAAACGGTCATATAGATACTATCCTGAGAAAATATCAATAGTTATAAAAATGCGGTTTCATGGGATTTATATGATGATAGGCAAGAAACAAAGTACGTGATGAATAAGTCATCTAACTTGTATTTGTATTATTGTGTATTATACTGTACATTTTAACTGTATTATTTAAATCAGCCACTAACATTCATAACCTGGAAGTAGGACTCTGCAAGCTGTCCTAATTAACTATAATGACAGAAATTTCAAGAAGAGTATTTTTACCTCGAATAATGCTACTAAACCTGGCTAATTATATTATGATATTGAGTTATTACAATAAGTTTTGTGACTATAATCTATAGGTGTTATAAAATACTGAATGCCACTGAATTAATCGAATAGGTAAGGAATTCCATTCTATGTAACATTACGATAAGGAATGATTACCTGAGTTCTGGCGCCCGGTTGCTAATTGCTGTTTGCAGGTGTTTAATGCTTCAGGAAATTGCATGGTTATAATCACATTTAATACGAATCATCGGAGTTTATATATAATGCAATCCATTAGCATTTTAAATGAGAAATTTTCAATCTAGTTAGGAATAGTATTTTGTAAAAGTATTATATAAATTTATTATAGCTGCTTTAAACATTTAAATATCACAATAAAATTTCAAATTTATTTAATCATTACAAAACTATTTTTATGAAATTTAAAGAAATAACCCATTTTTTTGTTTCTATTTGCAATTGAATTTGAGTTCTTGTGTAATAAAAATATATGGATATTCTTGCCTAGTTGTTTATTAATACCTGGACTCGTAATTTGGCAGATTAATTTATTATATATTCGAGAATTAGAACTTAACCAAGTTGAACAATCTTTTCCAGTAGTTGTGTTGTTATCAAAAATACTTTTACAATTGTTCTTATATTCTCCTTGTTAAAAAAATTAATATTTTCTATAAAATAATTTGTCACTTATTCTTTATTAAAGATACCAGAAAAATCTTGTGTTATATCTAAATCTAATAAATAATAACGTTCCACAGGTTATTGTTCTAGTATTTCTGGTAACTCTTCCAATGAGGTTAATCATTTTACATCTGCTAATTCTATTTTATATGGTATTGCAACTGGTTTTTTTATATTCATTTTTAATAATTTTTAAATATTTATGTATAATTTGTTTACTTCTTCTAATGGTTTTTGTATTATAATCTAAAAATTATGGCAATTTAGATTTACACCATGTTTTGGTAATGGAAATCTCGAAATTTTACTTCTTAAATAACTATAAAATTATAAGCATATTTTTTTATAACAAATTTCCTTCTAAATCTGTAGAATATGTTATTTTAACAATCATAATATTATCGCAAAACGGTTCTGTAATTTTTTTACATTTTGTTAATTTTTCTTCATTTTTTGTTTAGTTTATATACAAAATATTTGTAGTTATGTTATCATTGTACAAATTTTAGTTTAAAAGCCATAGTCTAAACCTTTTGTAAGTGTGTCTTATTTAATTTCTTAAGAGTTCTCTTAAGAAAAGGGTTTGTTCCCAGTAGAAATTTTATTTTCGACTACCATTTATTTAAAAAAAATGTTTTAACTAGGGATTGTAAATTTGTAAATATTTGTCTAAAAGTATAAAAATACAAAGAATTATGTTACAATTGTAGGTCAGTTGAAATTTTATACTTAAAATGTTGAAGATTTCTTTAATAAAATTTAACAAATTTTAGAGAAATCTACCAATATTTTAAAGATACTTTATAAAGTATTGATAACATTTTAATCAGTTGAAAAGTAGCATAGCAACCTCCTTTTGTACCTATTTGAAAAATTAGAGGTTGAGTGTTAAACCAATGTGTATTCAAGATCAAGGACGCATTCCTCGGGGAACGCCTACGTCATAAGTGTACAGTTGTATAAAACACATGTTACTAGTACTTCAGTATCGATGAGCTTCAGCCAAGTTCAAGGACGCGTTCCTCGAGGTACACCTACGTCATAAGTGTACAGTTGTATAAAACACATGTTACTAGTACTTCAGTATCGATGAGCTTCAGCCAAGTTCAAGGACGCGTTCCTCGAGGTACGCCTACGTCATAAGTGTACAGTTGTATAAAACACATTTACTAGTACGTCAGTATCGATGAGCTTCAGCCAAGTTCAAGGACGCGTTCCTCGAGGAACGCCTACGTCATAAGTGTACAGTTGTATAAAACACATGTTACTAGTACTTCAGTATCGATGAGCTTCAGCCAAGTTCAAGGACGCGTTCCTCGAGGTACACCTACGTCATAAGTGTACAGTTGTATAAAACACATGTTACTAGTACTTCAGTATCGATGAGCTTCAGCCAAGTTCAAGGACGCGTTCCTCGAGGTACACCTACGTCATAAGTGTACAGTTGTATAAAACAAATGTTACTAGTACGTCAGTATCGATGGGCTTCAGCCAAGTTCAAGGACGCGTTCCTCGAGGTACACCTACGTCATAAGTGTACAGTTGTATAAAACAAATGTTACTAGTACGTCAGTATCGATGGGCTTCAGCCAAGTTCAAGGACGCGTTCCTCGAGGAACGCCTACGTCATAAGTGTACAGTTGTATAAAACAAATGTTACTAGTACGTCAGTATCGATGGGCTTCAGCCAAGTTCAAGGACGCGTTCCTCGAGGAACGCCTACGTCATAAGTGTACAGTTGTATAAAACAAATGTTACTAGTACGTCAGTATCGATGAGCTTCAGCCAAGTTCAAGGACGCGTTCCTCGAGGTACACCTACGTCATAAGTGTACAGTTGTATAAAACAAATGTTACTAGTACGTCAGTATCGATGGGCTTCAGCCAAGTTCAAGGACGCGTTCCTCGAGGAACGCCTACGTCATAAGTGTACAGTTGTATAAAACACATGTTACTAGTACTTCAGTATCGATGAGCTTCAGCCAAGTTCAAGGACGCGTTCCTCGAGGTACACCTACGTCATAAGTGTACAGTTGTATAAAACACATGTTACTAGTACTTCAGTATCGATGAGCTTCAGCCAAGTTCAAGGACGCGTTCCTCGAGGTACACCTACGTCATAAGTGTACAGTTGTATAAAACAAATGTTACTAGTACGTCAGTATCGATGGGCTTCAGCCAAGTTCAAGGACGCGTTCCTCGAGGTACACCTACGTCATAAGTGTACAGTTGTATAAAACAAATGTTACTAGTACGTCAGTATCGATGGGCTTCAGCCAAGTTCAAGGACGCGTTCCTCGAGGAACGCCTACGTCATAAGTGTACAGTTGTATAAAACAAATGTTACTAGTACGTCAGTATCGATGGGCTTCAGCCAAGTTCAAGGACGCGTTCCTCGAGGAACGCCTACGTCATAAGTGTACAGTTGTATAAAACAAATGTTACTAGTACGTCAGTATCGATGGGCTTCAGCCAAGTTCAAGGACGCGTTCCTCGAGGAACGCCTACGTCATAAGTGTACAGTTGTATAAAACAAATGTTACTAGTACGTCAGTATCGATGAGCTTCAGCCAAGTTCAAGGACGCGTTGCTCCAGGAACGCCTACGTCACAACTCTAGCGTTGAATTAATAATAAACGTCAGTATCAATGGGCTTCAGCCAAGTTCAAGGACGCGTTCCTCCAGGAACGCCTACGTCACAAATCTAGCGTTGATTTCATAAAACATATGATTCCTTTCTTCATCTCCCATTTCCAATTTCTTTTTAGCTTTGTTTCAGGACGGGTTCCTCAAGTAATGCCTACGTCATCATCAGCTGTTTTAGGAGTAGAAAATGGTTTGTATATTCCAAGGAGTTTAAAATATTCACATTCCAAAGCAGTTTAAAAATGTTTGTCAAAAAAGTGTAAAAAAGGATGATTTTTCATTGTTTAGATACAAAATTTAATTTAGCTTTTAAGTAAACAGTTTTTAACGAGTACATTTAGAGAAAAAAGTCAATAAATATCTTGATGAAAAAGATTGCACTATGATTAATATTTTAGAATAAAGATTTTCCATTAAACAGCTTAAAAATATTGAAGGAAACAGAAAAAAATAGAAGCAATCCTGAGCAGCTATAGATTCGGTTATTTTACATTCGAGATTTACTGTTTGGTTTTAGATTCGTTTTTGGTCGTTTGTACAGTATTTACATTGATTTACGGACTGTCCCAAAAGTGGTCTAGAAACCCTATATTACCATATACTTATATATATAAAATATATTTTAAACTGTTTTTATTAGTCATTGTAAAGAAGTAGAACATTTAAACATTTAAGTATTAGCGGGTTTGTCAATCCATTGCAGGCGCTAACATAGGCATTTTATGTGCAATACTGAAAGTAGATTGCGTCTTACAGTAATGAAGGTGTTCAACTAACGATTGTTATTGATTATATTGCACACCACATGAATTGTTGTCATTCAAATTGCCACAATTAAATTGGTAGTTTATACTGGTTTCAAACTACACTGAGGTTATAACTTCCTTAAGTAAACACACAACTTGGCAAATTTAGTGTTGTAGGGGTTATGTTTCTTTAGTTTGTTTTAACTACAGAAGTCAAAACAATTAAAGATTTACGAGGCTGAGGGCGATGGAAATAACTGACCAGAAGTGAAAAGTGAAAAGTGAAGTGTGTTTGGTTTAGTTTACACTTATGAGTTGTAAGTACTACTCAACTATGCCAGCTGGCTGACAGCCTAATGTTGTTATTATATATTATAGCCTGTTGGTCTCACACATCGGTTCTAAATTTAAAAGTTAAACGCTTAAAATCCACATTGTTATATGTTTATAGGTATGTTACGGTGGACGTTGTTTGTAGCACGGTTGTATAGACGAGCTGGTTTTTAATTTTTACAGTAAAGATGACCACCACCGGCAGGATTGGATGACAACCATTTGACCAGTAATCAAAACGCAAACGTTAACTAGGTCAAAATCACTATATTTTATCATGGGAAAATTCCATAATTAGTTATTCATACAAATAAATAAGTTACTATATTAGATAATTTGAGTTTTCAGAGTATTTTATAAATTTTTATATTGAACGTCTCTTTAAGAGCATTTATGGATTTACATGAAAACAACTCTACCAAAAAGTTTGATTTCTCTCAAAATTGTAGCTTTTCTGAGAATAAAGGACAATTTCTAGGGATAACATGGTTCATATTTAAGTTTATCATATTTTTAGTTCTTGCAATCGGTATTTTAAAACATATTATGGGTTTATTGATAGATATCATGATTAATGTATTGACTTCAATCTTACACTATGGAAAAAGGGACTGTTGGGACGAATAGAAATTGTGAATGGATGATGAACAATTAATGGTGATTAATTGTAATTGAATATTAGTATCTATTTGGTGTCATTAGATTAGTTGATTTAGTTGTTCATTAGAAAATTTCCCAAAAATCTGTTATTCTTGTACTTCTTGATAACAATTATCTGTTTTTAAGATATTTAAAGCTCAAAAGTTTTAATGGCCCCCATTTTGATATTGATATTGAACTGATATTTTTTTCAGTAACTGGTCTTGGTAACGTCAAAATTTGCGAAACATTTTGTATAATTTAATTTATTATTTTTAAAGATATGATTTTTTTTACAAAAACACATACATACAGATGGAAAACTAAGCATTGGAGACCCATGTTCATATGGTGAAATATATTTTATTTTACCTAAGCAATAACGTGGTTTACCTTTGTCCAGAGAGTTAAGAGACACTCTGTATAATATTGTATACTTTAGTTAAAGAAGTATTGATGTTTACCATCGTATATTGAAGCTAAAGAAATATTGAGTAAGGGTCGTACACTGTAGTTAAAGAAGTTTTATGTTCAACACGTTCACTCCCAGAGTTAACACGTGCTGACTCCTCTGAACATTCCATGACTATACGTTCTGCCGCTTGGGAGCCAAAATGTTAGCATCGTATATTGTAGTTAGAGCGTTATTGATGTTTAAAGTAGTTGATGTTGAACCTAAAATATCATTACGTTTGAAAGCATATTTTTGATATATTGAGATTGAGAAGAAAGACTCAAAATTCTACATAAAAATGCAAACTAGTGCAAGATTTATATTAAATATTAACTTAAAATAAGGGTTACAAAAATGTAATAGATTTACAAACAGTTATCTATAGCTGTATATTATATGATGTAATATTATAAAAAACCAGGTTATGAGTAAGGTATAAAACAAGAGAATGAACTGCATCACTGACCTTGTAAATATGTATTAAGACTGACAATACTTGGAGATAACGGTATTTACAAATTTACCAGTTGATACCGTTTTATTTATACTACTTTGGGTACATTTTTAGTTCAGCCCCACAACTCTGGTTGTCATGTTTCCATACCTACCAAAGTTGGGATTGATTATTATTGTTTCAATAGACGGGATGCAAGGAACAAACTTACCCAAATGTTAGCACTTTAAGATTACGAAATTCCACGTCATATCGTTTTTGAGACTTTTGCTAAAAGACAGTTTTTACCTTAACATCTGACCACCAGTGGCTTGCACTAAGAATTCAACATATAAAGTACCATACGAGTGTCCATGAAATACATGATGAAGCCTCATTTTTAAAGACCGTATCGGGTTTATGACGTCACTAACATCTTCTGTACCGCTGTTATAGCGCCAGATGAAGCTGCAGTTTCCGAGTTACGTTTAAAACTATAACATTTGATACATCCTACTATTAATACATTAGTTTTTATTAAACATTCAGGTCCCAAAATCATTTATTTCATAGATAAAGAATTTACAGTCACGTTGAAGTTAGAACAAAGAATTCACCAGTGAGCCTTATAATAAAATACATTACTAATGTAGAAACATAAATTAATTCCTTGATTGAATTATCAATCCTAATTGACCAATAGTATCACGCAAATACAAGTATGTAAGACTAAAAAATACCTTATTGCTTAGATTTAACCCATTTAGTTATTATTGTCTTATATAGATGAATATTCAACGGTTGAATAGAATAAATTCAAGTTTAATTGGTTTCAATTCAAGAAGTAAATATAATTATATAGACGTATGATACCACTACAGCTTTAAATAATTTTGATTGTTGTTTCATTCTCAGCATGTACATTTTAAGATATCTTGTATAAAACAATAACACTGAACCTTGAACGTGATCGATTATACTCTGTACCACAATAATACAAACAAAAAATAACCCGTACTGTTAGTATGTTTTAGTTAAATACTTAGGTGAAAAACAAGCAAATCCTATATAACTGGAGTGAAATAAACAATTACACGTCTCTATATTGTTGTCAAACTTATGAGACCACTCAGTTCCGTTTTTCTGGTTTAAAGTTTAGTATACGCAATGATATAACAAAACGTTGCTGTCATTAATTTTAAACAAATAAAACAGTTCATGAGGAAATGAACTATTTTCCTGTTATTCAGATTATTTATTGAACTATTTGTGATTTAACCAACAGTTATACGAGATGTATATTTGTATATTCACGTGATGTATTATATAACATTTTTACATTTAGGCAGGTTTCATGTATAACTTTCAATATTGATCAAACTACTACATTTTTACAATTACAAATTTTAAAATTACTCACCTATAGATTCGTACTTGGAATCTTGGATGAATTCAAGGTACAACCTGTAAAATAAATCACATGTTATCGATCCTACTATGATTAACATTGATTTCACCCCAGGATATCATTATACACTAGGAAGACAACAGGAAAGTTAATATACACATATCAATACAAATTAAACTGTACCAGCCTAGAGTATCCATATCAACAACAATTGTAATAATTTCAATTGATACTATAGGTTATGGTAAACCCCAAGAAATTGCTTAGGAAAATATTTGCAACTGCAATATTTGTATATTGAAAGTAAATAAATGATCTGTGACTTATTCAATATATTTTAAAATGTAAGAAACCTTGAAAACAAATTTAATTATAAAAAGGAAGCAAGATTCCCTTGGGAGTTGGAGTTTAGCATTGGAATTTCTACTTAGTTTACTTCTTTATCCTTACCTAAAAGACTTAGACAGTTGGTTCATTATTCATTTGTTGTATAAAGTTATACGCCACTTTACCGATATATATATATATATATATATATATATATATATATATATATATATATGTAATATTTTTGGCCCCATTAATAATTAAGGTCAAGATTACATTTGATACAGATGTAACTTCGATGGCAACGAGAAAATAGCAGAATAAATAAATTTGTAAAGAAACTTAGTAATCGAATAAGAGATTTTAACGTATGATACATTAACATATTTAGCCTAACTATTCGAACATATACACCATATATGATAACTTCCTATATAAACTTTCGCGTATTTAATCATTGATATTAAACCAAATATAAAGAAATAATTTTAATTTATCATATGGCAAAATATCTGGAGAAGGAGTGCATCTTCAGACTTCAAATTCTACCTAAAACTTAACTTCAACATAAACCGATGATAATCTAATGAAATTTGACTGAGCGTCGTTTTCTGCATGGTTGTCGTTATATCTGTCAATAACAAAATGATCTTTAGATTTGAAATTTTGCATTGGACCCCAGAGAAGCCTGTTATGCGGCTGTGGTGTGACATACTCCTATCCTGCAAACTGAATGAATTTAAGTTAAAATCTATGAAATGTTTTATTATGCATGTGGGTGGAGATATTTTCAAGATTATTGTTAATATGAATTAGATTGTACTATTATGTGAGTGTCATTTTTACGGAAACATGTAGTTACTTGAGGATTATAACCACTATTCGTCAGCAATTCATATTCATTATAACAAAGCTAAATGCCATTTTTAACGGAATGACACACAATCTGTTTTCATCAACTTGTAAAATGATAAGCAATACTCTTATGAAATTTCATATTTTTTTGTATTTTCATTGTATGATATGTATTTTTGCAATTACACTGATAGTATTTGTAACATTGTAATAATAACCGAAAATGTTTGTTTATCATTAATGCTATTTAAAATTATCTCAGTATCTAATAAAAGTATAAAATCGGCTAGTCTCTTACAAAATAAAATTTTCATTCGTATCTTATTATTTGTTTATTTATATTGTATTCAGTTTTACACCACGCGTACATCATTCAACAAAATGTAGGATAAACTATATAGTATTAAATATAATTAGTTCTTTGATCCATGCGGTCAATATCTTTATATATTCCTAGAATTGTGACAGCTGTCTGAACTATTATAATCTTGAGGCGTGATGTACCGAAATACGACTAGATTTGAACTGTGTTAGAAATTTGTTGACGTGATGGGGACCGGAAAATTGTGAACATTTGTAATATTTTTATAGTGGAAGGTAAATTTTTCGATAAATGTATCTTGTATCTGTCTGTCCACACTATATCTCGAGATCGAATAGACCCGAGTGCAAACTTTAAATTTTGCATGGATCTTCATTTATGTATTAACATTAACAAGTTGGATGATGTACCGTGTACTTTAAGATATTATAAAAGTACATATTTTTGTACCTAAGTATATAAAATGTTTATAATTACAAGAAGTGATCATGCTCACTTATTTTAAAGCCGAATTAAGTGTACCTGCGTTTCCTACATTCTTCCAGTTCAAGAAAGATTTTCCAGCAACGTATTTAACTATGGTCCTGTATTTTCGTCGCAATACTTGTCTGGAACTCATGTAGGCAGTACAACAAATGTTATATTGCCACAACGTGAAACACTACAGCACGACATCCAAACTACCCTTCAAAGACATTTGGGCTGCTGCCTTCAATAAGCTGGGAGGGGCGGAGTTCTAAACATTGATCCTCATCACACTTCAGGTCTGTGAGACTGATGGACATCAGACACGACAGCTACCTTGTGGCGGGGTTCCGTGCTAAGGAGAAACTATTCACATCAGCGGTCACATTCATTGTTGCCTCATGTACTATGACGTTGGACGGTGTTAAACATGAAGAATATAGTTTTTGTAAATTGAATTATTCTAGTAAATATTATTAAAGTACACGTATTTTATTAATACATGTGTGTAAATGTTTTATAATAATATGAACTAATTGTGAAGCTATTTAGCTGAATCGTTACCGTATCATCAACAGAAACAAGTTTTGAAGCTCATTTGGCATTCTTGTCAAAATTTGTAACATACACATACATATTAAAATATATACACATTTCAAAGTATGTGTTGGAAAGTGATCATTTTCCTTATTTATATAGGTTTATTATTTCTTTACAGATATGTAAAAACACATATGTGGTTACGAAGGAATAACCGTACACTAAGAATAAAAAATCAGTAACATTCCTGGTTGATCCTTAAGGTGTCGTTGATATAACAACACACAATAAAACTGTAAAAAAGAAAAAAAAATGTTTCTACACTTATTTTTTAGCACTTAGGTTGTCCACATTATTTCTAAGACTAATAAAATAATTCACTAACGCTCACCCAAATCTAATGGAGTGGTATGAACCATAATTGAACTCAGTGTTCCTCATAAAGAAATGCAGCTTCATGCACAGTGCAAATGCATAAATCAGTTCGTCTTCGAAGTTTTGCTTTTAACGTTAATTATTTAAAAATACATAAAACAAATTGCTTTATTCATCTATGTAACATAAAAGGCACCGAGAAAACTAACTTACTGAAGGGTTGACATACCATATGAGTTGGCGGACCCTTCTGTCTGGCGGGATTAAGGATTTCATCGATTGTCACCAGAAGCCCTTTTGTTGTCCCGTCAACACATCCCATGCAGTATTGCACTGCTCTCGCACAAAAATTATGTGAGTGCACATTGATTTTGATATGTGAAAATGGATTATCACGCAATTTTAATGTGAATGTAATGCTTTTCCATCCTTAAAAGAGCAAAAAGTATGTATAGTGTTTATCGTTAAAAAATGAGAAAAGTTTTGGTTTTTGGGTTACAGAAACGATTTTTTCATTTCTTTCTTGTATTTGAGTAGTTTTGTGCTCATTAATTTCTTCTCTAAAAGGACCCAAAGCTCGTAGCAATTACCAATGCATGATTCTTTCCACAAATAATATACATACACACAACTAAACATGTTATTTGTCATCCCGTTTACACAATATCCATTTTACTAATATTGTTTTGGAACATTAATTGGATATTCCTCTATTCTAAAGTAATAAGGGAATGGATTTCAAAAATAGATATCTCTTCTACCAAAAGACCAATCTTTTACTTACTCCCCTAACATTTCAGACGTCGGTATTTACTAAGTTTAATGAATGTAATATATAATAGTTTTTAAATTTTCGTAGTATCCATTCATACATCTGAACAAAAATGTGTTTAGGACTTCTATCCCATTCAGGTAAAAGATCCTCATCATATTTATGTTCCAGGGCCGGAACTTACCGATGAAAACCTAGTTTGTTCCTTATTACATAATACCTAACTCATGAATGACATCTCACTGACCAGCAAGCATGCCTGATGATGCTCGTTTTTTAAAATCACAAGGTTATGAAGTCATGTGAAAAAATATGGACAAGAGTTGTCTTAACAAACTTGCCTCTGTACTTAGAAAAGTTTTTTATTCACTTACTTTTTCCGCTTACTTCCTGAGTTACATGATATTCAGGATGGGTAGGATGGGTCCTTTTGGACAGATTGGGGTAGGAATCACCTCCGGCTGAGATTCCAGGATAGCGAGCTACATCTCAGTTATGTCCAAGGCCAGCTGTGTTCCAGCCCCTCCAGTCAAAGCTGGCATTAGGACACACTCCCTCATGTCCAGGCTCTCAACAGCTTTAACTCTAAGGGAGTTATACACTCTCCAACAGTAATTATCCCCAGATGATTATACTATCGATCCATATTTTCATTGCAATATCTGGACATGTGTAAGGTTGTCTATGGATAAGTGACACATTGGTTTTTAATGTGTCCAGTGTAGGTTTAACTCTCCTGAAGTCTCAGACATGTTACATTATTTGATAAGTACTGGTATGGGTAAAACACATTAATGTAATGTCCACCTCATAACGCTACTAGGTGCTAATGGTTTGCCTTTCCATGGCCATTTAACACGTGACAACCATCTCTTGTGATTAGTTGACTATCTTACATTTCAGAAATGAATAATAAAGATGAGAAACTATTGATTTTTCCAAAATATTTTATTGAAGTGAAAACTTCTTTAGGCGCGTTGAGCGTTTTGGTAGAGGGTAAAATCCTCGGTTCGCGTCACCGACATGCTAATGATACTAACCTGCATGAAAAAGTCAGTCTCGCTGTGTTTTTTTAAAATGAAAAAGTCAGTCTCGCTGTGTTAAAACTGTCCGGCGGAGTATGAAAACAGACTGCGAAAATCAGTGACCTTTACGGCTTCCTCTCGCGATTTAAAAGTGAAGCCAATGTCGTAAAATTCTGTAAGATGCGTCAAATTAAAGCTCTTAATATTGGCAATCTATTGGTTACATTTTTAAATATTAAAAAAATTTCGAAATAATTTTGATTATTGTTTACATTTTACATAGCGTTTACAATGACAAGAAAAAAGTAGTAAGCGAGGATTTTTTTATTTTTTGGTCAGACAAAATTTGTTAGCGAGAAAGTTGTGTGAAAATAGATGAATATTTTTTTTTGTAATTTATCATTTTTTTATTGGAAGTTTAGTTTAGCCTGTAGTAGCGTATGAAGTGATGAGTGAACGTTTCTGCCGGAACTGTAGTTGGCGCATTGGCTCACTGATACCGTATTAACTCAATAAATTAGTTTATTGTGCAATAAAAATACCTTTATGAAAGAACCAAGTTAATTTAACTAATTTATTAGTTTTAAAAATATTGTGGGTTTAATTGTTATTGCAATTATATACTTTATCCGTAGCAATAACTGTATTATTTACAACGGTGTTCAACTCACTGTTGTTCACTCGGTGTTTACTCACTTGTATTCTACGTTTAACTAACTATTAATATTGAGCAATTACAACATATTTTTATACAGATAAATGAATAATGAAAACAACGAATATATTTTTAAACATTTTTAATATTTGTACGAATATTTGTATTTAAAATTTAGCACTATTCATTTTAATTATGTTTTTAATATTTAACCTCTTCATCATGAAATGAGTATTATTACGGTATAAGATTTATCTTACTAGCGTGGTAAAATAGATTTCTAGTTATTTAATAATATTTTTTTGTGGATTTTAAAATTGGAAAATTAAAAACGTGTCACATTTACAATTACAGATGTACTGCTACTATAACGTATTGTTAATTACTCTCAACTTAATAGTTCCGTTTTCACTTCTATCGGCAGTCCCACGACTGCTACTGTTTTTTTCCAAATGTCTAATGGAACTGAAAACATTGGAAGAATAAAAAATATGAACTAGAATTAAAATTTTGACCTTGTTTATAACCTAACACTTTCAAAATGTATACCTTCTACATTACTCTGTTTTATTATAATACGTACTTGACGTTTAAAACTCATTATCCGTAATTATGTCAATTTTGTTTAATATTCAGAATTGCCTAACCAAATAACTCACTCTCTTCAATTCGACCACGCGTTTAACGACTGCACAAAATAATAACGCTGAGGTTGAAATGAATAGCTAATAAAACATCTGAGAAGCTCCTTTAACACTTAATCATGTTAAGTCTCTTTCATTATTTACTAACTGCTGAGGAGAGTAACTACCATTTGGCTGTGTTTGGTTTGATTGCTTTGGCAGTATTTACTTACTCGAATCCCGAGTGCTCTGATGTAGGTTTTATCTTGCAATTCAAGATCTATGTTATACAAGATTTATTTAGTGGAACACTGAGAGAGTTTCTGAGCTATAAAAATATTTATATATTATTAATTTAGAAGTACATTTATATAAAAATTATAAATAAATATGCTTTTAAAACCTACAAATAAGATAAAACCCATATAACGAAAAACGTTTTATTTAATAAATGTTATAAATCACAAAATAGTCTTGATATGTCTGTGGAAAATTCTGACATCATTTTTCACTACTAGTGAACAAATATTAACCAATATTATATTAAATAGTCTTATTTCGCACTAGTTGGAAGAATTAGGTAGATTTTGTGTCAACTTAATTATTAATATTATTTGTTTTTGACACACACGATTCCAAATAAATTTTAATTGACAAACATTTCCTGTAGGTCTTTAAATATAGGAGTCGCGAACTTACAAATATTTCATTGGCCTCGTTATCGGAACGAGAACGATAAAGTAACTTATCTAAGATATTGCAAGATCAGTTTATGTTCTAAGTTCGTATTTATTTTAAATTTCTGTCACAGTTACAAATAGATAAACTTTGGAACTTAGGTGGTTGATTAGTTAAATTATGTAGAACATTTCCGTAACTGCTGTTATACGAATAATTACAATAGGTCTACAAAATCAACCTAAAAACAGACTCGTTTAGTGACTGACTTTGGCGTCATATAAGAATAATATTGATTATACTCACATGATACTTGTACTGAAACCAATAGATATGAACCGACTTTATTACGCTAAAATAGAATCAAGGAACTAAAAATATTAAAAAACCATTTTTATTTGATAAAGCAAAAGGAATTCAAAGCCGATGCCACATAATATTTAAATGCGGCGTAAAATTTAAGGAACATATGTATTATACAACTAATATTAAAGTTATACATTATGTATGTATAGCTTTTGTAATTATAGAATTTATTATAAATATAGATTACATAAACAACAAAAGGAAACATCACGAAGTTTAGTACTTTGCAACACAGCACAATAACGAATTCGATAGTTTAATACCGATAGGTGCAATGTATTAGTAAAATTTTTCAAGGATGCCGAAGAGTTGAAAAACGAAGTATAGTTTGTAATAAGGGGTTGTAATACCGTTTTAAACCCTACGGATGCTTATTTTCATGTGAAATCTCTCTGCTTGTTAAGAGCATGAGGCACATTTGAATCAAATTTTATCGCTCTATCTCAACCTCTATAGGTGGTTGACCTTTATTTTTCTGGTGAGAATATAAAACACTTGTGTATCTAATTTCACCTTTCTAGACTATCTAGCAGTTGAAAAACAAAACATAGTTCTTCTAGGAATTCCAAACCCTTCGTGTGATCTTCATGAAAATGCTTTAGTTTTTCTGTTTAATTCATTATGCTAAATCATGCGTGTGCTAAATTTAACTTTCTGGGATATCAGGAAATTGGAGAATTAGTGATTAGTTAGTGAGAGCTTTGTCTTTTATAATAGAGAGACTAGTTATCAAATAACATGAGTAAACTGTTCACTTTAATATTAATAACTACTGTAGTTTTAATATTGTAGTGCATGTAGTAAAAATTTAGCCTGTGCAAAATATTTATTACTTGCAAAATTTATCAAATAAAAATATATTTATTACGAACTCTTTATATATCAGAGTGTGTCGGTTGTTTAGTATAATATCACAAAATGCATGAACGTTAGTGAAATAAGGGCACTAGAACATTAGAACTGCATTAGCACATATTTAATTGATAAAAATAAAGATTGAAATCTGGAAAGTATGTTGAAATGGTTTGATTAAACACCTAAAAGCGAAACCCGTGAATTATTTTTTACTCTGCATTGTTTTATAATCCATACAAACTGGGTGAAAAACTGGGTAGATAAATAGTGGAGTAGCGCCATCATTAACGATGACGTGTTATATACCGTTGTTGTATGTCTCTACTGATTTGTGGTTCGTATAAAACATGGCATCTATACTGACAGCACCATTCCATTATTTACCATCTAGTTTTATTCAACTATATATTTCTGCGTTTACAATAAACATTAATTTACTGTATTTTTCAGAAAAGTTTTATTTGTTGTTACGGCACCTACTTGTTTTTGAGAACAAGTGTCGTTCATAGTTTTCTATAATGTCAGCATTCAAAAAAATTTTAATGTATAGTGTAAGTTTGTTTACTTATATTTTAAGTTTAAAACACACACACACACACACACACACACACACACAACACACACACACACACACGCGCGCGCGCGCGCGCACACATATATGCGGAAAACTATGTGCTTTAGAACATATCTTCATAAGAACCTTATCTTATTTTCGAATTAGTTATATCCAAGAACCTTGAGGAGGTTTTATAACCTAAGTTATAATGTTTGTAAGTTAATTACCTAAGTATCCTAAGTTTCTTGTGTTTTCAGTAAATATTATTTATAAATACAGTATCCAATTTTAGAGGTTTCCATGACCATTGTTTATCACAAAGATTTCAAAGCAAACATATTTTGCTTTAAAAACTTTTAAACATGGCCAGATGCAGGTTCACGTACTTTTTTGAACTCTATGGGTTTTAAAATTAAAGCAATTAATACATGTTACATACACGTCGCTTATTAACCACGTTCAAACCAAGTGTATGTGGTTGATTCTGTAACTGCATTATTTGTATTGTGTGATTAAATAATTAAATATACATAAAATTATAAATAATGAATACCTACGTAATCATCAGTTTTTTATATTTAACACAATTTATTATAATAATAATATTTTCTACAGTAGCATATTTTTATGAATATTTATATATTTTCCTATAGTACGAGATATATCATTGCAAGCCTGCATGTTTAGATTTATTAAAAATATAAAATGATCTCAGTTAATAATTTTATTATTACTGTTATCGCAAGAAACTAATCTTCTATACAACTGCGAAGTCTAAACAATATATCTGAGGACTAAACAAGCCAAGCTTGCAACATGCCCTATGTCTCATACTAATATACATCTAAAGTATTGGAAAAGTTCTGTGATTTTATATTGGACAAGATATAATTTGAACCATAAGATGATAATTTGAACCAAGATATAATTTATGACTATCATCAAGATTGAATTTGATATTTTGTATGTATGATCATAGGCAGGTTATGTGCTCTGCATGGCAGAGTGTATATTGCATCTTAATGAAAGGAAGGCATTCTCAATAATCCAACTTTGAATAACTAGTAAAAACGGCAAATTAACAGCTTTTGAGTTGCACTAAGCAAGTGTAACCATAAAATTTGTATTTATTGTTTTATAAAATTACTTGAATTTATATTGTTGCATTTTCAACAGAAAGATAATGCTTTAACATGTAACTAGAACAGTTGCACTTTATTGGTTTGTTTGTAACTGAAGATATCAAAACAATTGTAGATTTACGAGGGCGGACCCGATGGAAATAACTGGCCAGAAGTGTACAGACAAGGGCTTGTCTACACTTATGTGCAAGCACTACACAACTGCCAACAGTTGCCAGCTGGCTAACGGCCTAACGCTGTCTATTCTAGGGCCGGTCGGCTGGCCTGAATCGGCTCGCCAATTTACATTTTTCGAACGTTTGAAATTCTTATTCTATTACGTCCACAATTATTTTCATAAGGCGCATTTATTGTTTAAAATCTTATTTTATCAATAAAAGTAATTTTTGTAGACGTAGGCCATCTATCGCAATAAAGGAAAACTGTTACGTCTCCGATCTAATACCCGGAAAAGTGCCAAAATTTGGTTTTTAAGTGAGGCTCCCACTAACCCCCACTACGACCCCTCATTCAAATTGGCCACCAAGTAGAACTTTTGAAAAATGAAGCGTAGTAAACAGCCGTGGTGCTCAAATAGGCAACATTAATTAAGCCTGACTATGACAAGATGTGTGCCAGGAACAGTTACAGCTCACATTTATTTTACGTTCAAAAACTTGGTGATCATATTTTATATAGTTAGTAGCCTGTAATAATGAAAAAGTCTATGATGGAACCAACTTATAAAAATATAGTTTTTAACAAGAACATAAACAAATTTAACCTATTATAAATTTTTTATCAATCCTGCACTTATAAAAAAGATGTAAAAATAATGTATAATGTTATTAATAAAACTAAACAATTTACTTCGAGATATTTGTAAATGTTAAAAGGTTTTTAATAAACAAATATTTTAAACATGAGAGAAAAACTGTGTTCTTACTGTTCAGTACGCAAAAAAATGTTAATACTGTATATCTCAAGTGACGGATTCTGCAACATGTGATTATTAATGATGTTTGTGAACGATTTTATTTTGTTATACTTTAACAGATGTAGATGAGGCTATTTATCTCATAGACTCACCGATAAACATTGTATTAATCCTTCAAGGTATGTTATATTGATATACATATATTTGTCCATGAAAGAGGATGGAAAAATTTAGAGTCACCATTTTTTCATTATTTCAGCATTGTTAAGGAGTTTAACCTGAGGAATACGTACCAAGAATTCCTTATATTATGGAGTAGTTTTTCATACTACTATAGAATAATTCATTTGAACTAATCGAAACTTGGTAGAGATTTAAACTAATTGAGATACGGCATTGTAAAAAACAGTGACGACGTAGACTGAAATAATAATACTACGAAATACACCATAAAAGGAAACAACATAAAAAATAGATGTTTTAAATGAACGATATTTTGCGCTATGTATTAAGACACAAACATTAATCAACTTTCTATGAAGTTTGAATAGAGGAGGACACTTTCATTGAAGTTCATAATATATATCCATAAACGTACACACTGTGTCAGAAATTTGTCAGGAATTAGTGATTATAAAATTTAGGTTTTGAAAGAAGTAAAGGCATTTAAGAGGAATCTCCATTTTAAGTTTTTCAGTGATTCAGTGGCCACAGGGTTAATGACATAAAAAAGGGTTATAGTCTAAGAATCGAGTAATAAATAATAGTTATATCATCTAGATATAACATCTAGATAAAGACATTGAAATTCTCAACTTTAAAGGGCTGTAGATTTATTATCAATTTATATACGTTTCCTTAACATTTAGTTAACTGACGTCTGATTTTGTGAAATGTGTCAAACTAAGTAAAATAAGATCTCTGACAAAGACTTAAATTTCATAATTTTATTCCTTTTGATATTCTCCAATTTCGAACCACGTCTAAACTAGCGCACCTGACAATGTATTTATTTTTAAGGGAAATTTCTCTATCGATTTCGTCATGAACGTGAACAACAAGTGAATTGCATATTAAAGGGGTTTAACTTACCTAAAACACCGTGGAGATCAGGTTTGGTACACACAGCTCACAACCTATGAAAAAACGTCATATTATTGCCAATGTTACTCCATGCAATGAAAATGATATGCTATAAGAAGATATAAGAAATACTGTATGACGTCACAATTTTACATCCGTTAGGATAAATATGACTGAATACGTTGTTTAAATGGACAGAATAACAAATTTACAGCTGCAAATTTTCGAATATAAATAAAAAAATGAAATACTGAAATACATCGTAAAGCGTGTAAGGAAGAAGGTACATTCCCCTGCCAGTAGCAGTTCAACCCTGAAAGTTACACTTTCATAACTTATTCATTCTTGCTTTAAAAACTTTCAGTTTTTTCATGTTCTTTTGATTCTTATTCTAGTGTATAGAAAATATAAATCGTTAGCTACTTCACTCTACTATTTTACAGGCTTCACATTATGTTTTAATTTCCTATCCTTAAACAACGTAAACAAACCTTAAACTCGTTCCCGAGAAATACAACTTTATACTACAAGGAGCAAGCCACGCCACGTGTCACGTAAAAGTCTCGCTGAGGTTGCATGCAACAATTCAAGTTTATAGCTCGAACTACAGTTATATTACACGTGTTACTTGGTTAAATGGTAACAATTCGTATACATCATAGCTCAATTTGTTTAAACATTGATTTACTTTGTGACTTTCTTGGTGCCATAATGGTTATTCGTAAGACCAATGTAAAACTATTTGCTGCCGTTCTCAACCAAATACAATGGAGTGATATGCATCCAACTCGAACTCGATGTTACTTATATTTTAAAAAGGTTCCATGCAAAATTCAAGTTCTACAGATCAGTTCATTCTCAAGAAATTGTGAGGATAGAAAGTCAGATATAAACAGACAGAAAGAAATTAAATGTTTACATCCTCTTGTGCGATAGGTTATTCTAACACTCAGTTAAAAATATCTGTTTGAGAAACGGTGAATTAATGTTACATCTTTGATAGTAAAATAACCTTACACATTCCTTGCGTAATTAAAATTTTATAAAACCATAAGCAGCTCTAATAGTTCTTACTTTTAATGTTGTGTCTTTAACCGTGTGTCTGTATTGGGTGTTATTAACTATTAAATGTTTTTTTTAAAATAAGATGCAATTGGAAGATAAAATTATATAAACGTAATATACATTATAACACACACACACACACACACACACACACACACACACACACACACACACACACACACACACACACACACACACACACACACACACACACACACACACACACACACACACACACACACACACACACACACACACACACACACACACACAAATTTAAATAGTGATTTACCGTTAGGCTAAAACACAAATAGTTACTTCAAACATGCAGTATTATAACAGTATATTACACGCAGTAATATCTAATAACTAAGCAGAAGCGTTCCGCATGGCATTAACCAAGAGGTATCTAAAGGTTAATCGATAGTAGCTGTATATAGGTTTATACAGTAGCTTAACACTTGTTATTTAGCGTTCAGTTGCTAAACAGAGACATTCAAAATGGCATTAACCAAAATATATATAAAAGTTAATCGATAGTAGACATATAGGTTAATGCAGTAGCTTGAAACTTGTTATTTAGCGTTCAGTTACCAAACAGAGACATTCAACATGGCATTAATCAAGAGATATCTAAAGGTTAATGAGTAGTAGCTGTATGTAGGTTAATGCATATAGCTTGAAACTTGTTATTCAGCGTTCAGTTACCAAACGGAGACATTCAACATGGCATTAATCAAGAGATATCTAAAGGTTAATCGATAGTAGCTGTATGTAGGTTAATGCATATAGCTTGAAACTTGTTATTTAGCGTTCAGATACCAAACAGAGACATTCAACATGGCATTAATCAAGAGATATCTAAAGGTTAATGAGTAGTAGCTGTATGTAGGTTAATGCATATAGCTTGAAACTTGTTATTTAGCGTTCAGTTACCAAACAGAGACATTCAACATGGCATTAATCAAGAGATATCTAAAGGTTAATGAATAGTAGCTGTATGTAGGTAAATGCATATAGCTTGAAACTTGTTATTTAGCGTTCAGTTACCAAACAGAGACATTCAACATGGCATTAATTAAGAGATATCTAAAGGTTAATGAATAGTAGCTGTATGTAGGTTAATGCATATAGCTTGAAACTTGTTATTTAGCGTTCAGTTACCAAACAGAGACATTCAACATGGCATTAATCAAGAGATATCTAAAGGTTAATGAATAGTAGCTGTATGTAGGTTAATGCATATAGCTTGAAACTTGTTATTTAGCGTTCAGTTACCAAACAGAGACATTCAACATGGCATTAATCAATAGATATATAAAGGTTAATGAATAGTAGCCGTATATAGGTTAATAAATATAGCTAGATACTTGTTATTTAGCATTCAGTTGCTAAACAGAGGTATTCAACATGCCGTTTACCAAGAGATATATAAAGGTTATTGGTTAGCAGACGTATGTAGATTCTCTATAGCTTGAAACTTGTTATTTAGCGTTCAGTTATCAAACAGAGACATTCAACATGGCATTAATCAAGACATATCTAAAGGTTAATGAGTAGTAGCCGTATATAGGTTAATAAATATAGCTTGAAACTTGTTATTTAGCATTCAGTTGCTAAACAGAGGTATTCAACATGCCGTTTACCAAGAGATATATAAAGGTTATTGGTTAGCAGACGTATGTAGATTCTCTATAGCTTGAAACTTGTTATTTAGCGTTCAGTTGCTAAACAGAGATATTCAACATGGCATTAATTAAGATATATCTAAAGGTTAATGAATATTAGCTGTATGTAGGTTAATGCATATAGCTTGAAACTTGTTATTTAGCGTTCAGTTGCTAAACAGAGGTATTCAACATGCCATTTACCAAGAGATATATAAAGGTTATTGGATAGCAGACGTATGTAGAATCTCTATAGCTTGAAACTTAGTATTTAGCGTTCAATATGTAACGATCGTTATTAAACTTTACTTTAGTTTTCTCAATTGTTTATTCAATATAAATCTTATTACCTTGTTGTAAAAAGTGTTTAAGTGATATTACAAAAAGTTAAGAATCATCAGTCAATAATTTAATAAAAAAATAAGTGAAATATAATCTAAAATTGGTGCGTACTGGTTTCCATTTTTATGGGAAGCTCAACATGGGTATGCTTTATGGAAATATCCCTCGCTGTACACAGTGCGGAGGGCGTGGCCGTTTGGGCTGATAAGTTATCTGTGACGACTCCCTATTGCATAAACAATACAGCATTAACCGACAACCAAGCACCACACCTCTCTCCTACATCAGCACATATAGAACAGATTCTCACATACGTTGGCATCGAATCCACATAACCTGTTTTGTTGTTGGGTATAACGAGTCGTATTTGGATGTTATGGAAGTACAGTATTGTCTCCAACACTGGGATGGTTCAAATAGAATCCTAGGTGTGTGAAACACTTTTTTGAAGATGAAAGAATTAGAAAGGGAGCATTATTTTTGTACTCATACTTTTTGTTATTAATTTAATATTTTGAAGAATATATTTTTTTTTAAACATATAATAAAAATATATTCAAAATATAATCAACAAGAAAATAGAAATACAAAAATAATGTTATATGAATTATACAATTATAATGTATATTATATATGAATAAATAAATATATATATATATATATATATAATTATATTTTGTATTAGCACACTTTTCTGTTACATATCTGTTAAAATAACGGAACTAACATACAAGTATATGATCTTAAGACCAAATACCTGTTACAAATTAACAAAAATGCATTAAATAAAGTTGCATTAACGGCAATGGCCTAATTTAATTTCATTAAATATTGAACAGCAAAAATGTATTTGGTCCTTTGACCATTATGTTAGTTTGGTTACTTAAACAGAAATGTGACAGAAGCGGCCAAATACAAAATTATTATTAATTTAATTAAATATTAAATTAATAATAATTTGTGTGGTGTAGTGGCAGATCCCGGTACACAGCAAGGGAGAGATTCGGGTTCGAATCTTAAGTACTTTTTGTCATTCAATCTACAATGAAATTAAATTAGGCTATTGCCGTTTATACTAATTTTTAAATAAATATATATATATATATATATATATATATATATATATATATATATATATATATATATATATATATATGATAAATTTGACCTATATCAGTCAAGCCCTAACCAAATTAAGCCTCCAGACTCCAACACTGAAAATCCGATGATATTATGTAATAACGCGGTATGATGTGGTTTGAAAGTTTTAGGCTTTGTGAGGGATTTAATCTAGTTGAAGTTGGTTGAACTCCTTATCAATACTGGTTGGAAAACGCCAGAAATGCCGTGCCCCTTGAGGGTTCTCTGCTCTAATCTTGACATCCTCGTGGTTTCTTATTGATTCAAACACGTTTTTGCATCTATGTACATTGTGCTTTCTCAGTATTTCCGTATGCTTAATTCCAGTACACTTGGTAATTCCAGGACAGGAATTAATTAAACCTTATTACAATTTCAAAATTTTGCATATTGATATTCTTTAAAACACTCACCACGGCAAAACATCAAATGTCGTTTTTGAAGCTGGCTTTATAATCGATTTCGATGAGAAACTTAGTTGCAGAATTATATATATATATATATATATATATATATATATATATATATAAATTCAATATTTATTGAATTTAAATAAGGCTATTGCCATTTATACAATTTTATATATATATATATATATCAAACTTATAACAATCAAAGAAATTCCCAAGGATTAACTCTGGAGTAAAATTTTACATTACCAACATAATTTGAACATAAGTAGCACTACCTAAACTCTTAAAGTAAAACATATCCCAAGAGACCTCGTTTTTATAAAAGATCATATATACTAAATATATTTTTTAAACGATGTCTTTCCCAGAATCAGCTGGTAATGTTTGAATTTAAAAGTATTTACTCTGGTTACTGCAAAGCTATGAATACTTTTTAGTTATTCTTTGGATTTGGCTTGATGGTACTGTTTTAAAACTTCCACTACACTAACAATCATTGGCTAATTCCACTTAAAAGTAAAATCCTTGTAAATCCTAACGCTCTCACATACTTGACTCCTGGAATCTGGAGTTCACTTCTGTCTCAAGATAAAAAAAATCGGCGACGAAGAGGCTTAACATGACCTCTATGCACTATTTCGACATCAGAAAGACGTAGACTACAAAATTAGCGTTATCTACATGAAGAGGTATTCTCATGGTCTTATCAAGTGCACAATTGTGCTTAATTAAGTACACTACGATCAGGTCAGATACGATCACAAACCACGACGGAACAACCGAGTTTTCTACACACAGTGTAGCTATGGTTGAAGAGTTGATTCAATGAGAATGTTGAGTTCAATTCCATTTAACCTTCCGTTTAATGTAGTGTCTGAAATCTGACGATGTCACAGTCTGAACTTCTAGAATCTGGAGTCCAAGTCGACAACATAGTACAGACGCTGCATTAAGTGGGAGGTGAAATGAAGCTAAACTGCTATGTTTCTATTGTTATATTTGGAAAATAAGTTAAATATCCAAATTTTGTACTGGTGATTGCCTACATAAGAAATAGAGCCTTTTTCTCTTTTGATGGTTATTATGAGTCACAAAATGATAGATGATATAATTTTGGAAAATTAAATGAAACCATGTTTCATTTCAAAGCAAGACATCCATAATCCAAAAATCGAAGAAAACTGTTCAATTTCGATGTACTTTGTAAGGAATGTTTTCTGTCTACGTATATATTAAATAAGAAAAACAATATATTATTATAATTTACATTAAATTCTCTAAACCCTTGCACAAAGTATTTTGTCGCTACAGATCTATTTCATGAACACTGGTCAGTAGTGTATACATTTTTTTAACAACATCCCATTGCAATTTCAAATTGATTAATAGTTTTGCCTTGGCTAACCACAGAAAATCGATTAGAAAAAAACAAATGGTAGAAACAAAAAGCTAATTGCAAAACTGCAACGAGATCAACAACAACTTTATTTGGATACGACTGTGAATAAATTATGACAATGCAGACACTATAAGAATGATTGTTTTATATGCAGTGTTGTATTTCAACCATGGTGTTGGGGAAAGGGGAATTAATTAAAGATCTGTGCAGTGAAGATGGAAAAAAACTTGCTTAGACTGGCCTCAGCTCAGCTGTGGAAAGCGGAGATAACATTCCAACAAGTTGAATGAGTTTAATAATTAATTGAAAGAAATTAAGAAGAATCCGTCTATAAAGGTGATATTTACAGAGTAAGGAAAATAACAGTATTTTGCAAGCTTTTGGTTTCTACTATAGTTTATCAATAACTGTATTAATTATGTACCATTTTCCCACAAATACAATCCAATTCCAATCTGTTTTGTATTTGCTCCTGATACACGAAGCATAATAATAATGAGAACCACTTTTGTCCAATAGCAAAAAGTTTAATAAAAACAATTTTGAAATGAAAATAAAAAAAAAAATACTTGATACGGTTTTTATTACTTAATAAAAAGCTGATTTGGTCCTTATGTACGAGGGATATAAGGATATCCCATAATAATATGGATATCCATAATATATGGTCCTTATGCCTCGTATATAATGAGGCACAAATTTTAATTTGTTAGGTTAATATTGTTACAGGTTACGTGTACCTAAACACTATAAGATTAAAATGGGCTACATAGGAACGTTTCGTATTTTAAAATAGAACAATATTTACCGGAGTAGACAGGCCTAGATAGGATTTTAAATGATAAAAATCATTTAAGCATATTCGAGCGTAGAACGTTTACTATGTATATTGTGCTAACTCACGGAGGCGCTAATGCGACGAGTCTACCTACAGTCGCAGCCGCGCCTTTTACAACCACAGGCGGTGCAAACAAGATAAAAGCGGTGATTACTGCCTCACCTGCTGCCTGCCATCTACCCACATACTGCGGAATAGATCATGCCATATGTGCCATGTTATCCTGACAGATTCAAGCTACAATTATACGATCTGTCAGACGTAACTCTTGTATTCGGTTTTGTGATCATAACACTATGGACCCCATAACTATGTATCAGTTTGAAACCTGGAACTTTTTTTAGAGTAATAATACGTCATTTTGGAAACCCTAAAATTATTAATAACACACAATTGATAATATTTTAAGTAGCTAAAGTTTTTTTTACGTTTTACATGAAAAATGATGTAAAGTTGAACATTATAATTTTGAAAGTAATGAATTATTGTAAAATATTATACATAAGTAAATACATTATTGCTTATAGTTATTTTAACAGAAACATAACCGATTTTATATTTCGTCAGGATAATCCATTTTAAAATATCTTCCAGTTGAATCTATACTGGGTAGAGTAAAAACCGATGTGTCATCTATCAGAAAATCCTATGTATGTTCAGGAGCGGCACATCATCGACCGCACATGGACGATGGGTGGAAGGGGAGATCGATAGGTTTAGTCTACTGCGGAGGACAACTGTTGGAATGGGTGGAGCTTCCTTGGTGTGTTACAGCCTGGACGCGAGGGAGCTATGTCCACTACCCGCTTTGACTGGAGAAGTTGGAACAGAGCTGGTCTTCTCTTTTAACAAGTCATTCTTAGTGGATCTCGACAGAAGACGGACCCTACTCCAACCTTACTCATCCCTTTGTCTTTGCTTAAATATCGTGTCACAAGTGCAATGAGAGGTCTCTCAGCTTCTTGTCGTAACTAAAAATAAGTTATATATTTCTTAAATAAATTCTTACTTTATTAAAATAAAGGTTTTTGTGAGCGTGATGCTATATATCGCTCATAATAAGCAATATATTGCACTTCTCGTTCCTCTTGTGATTAGTTTTTTAGTTGGATTTCATTTTATCTAATCGTAAACCCCTCTCCTCTCCGGTTTCATCTGTAAGATTCTCTTTGTGTTCCATACATTTCAAACAGAACAGTAAAATCAATACACAATAATATGCTAATTGTTTACATTAGCTATTGTTCACATCAGTAGGTATATTTCAAACAGGTTATTAATAAAACTACTGATGTGACGCAATGTTTACTTTGAACATGAGACTGAAATTTAGTATATTTATTCGCCCATGTATTTCTTATGGAGATTTCTTTAGCTTTAGGGGACAGTAGGAAGGAGTAGGGGGGTAGTTTAATCTTTCCAATAAAAGTAATGTTCCGGGATTTGCGTTTCTACGCAAAATTTCAGCTCAATCGAGTAATGACAAGTTGAACCAATTTAAGTAAAGTGTTTTTGCATCATGATGATATACACACAGATAGAGACAAAGAGTTTTCAAGCTAATAGTCGCAATTAACAAAACATTAAAAAATTTAACTTTCCTTCTACGGAATATAATTCTGTAAACTTAGAAAATTCAGAATATTCATAAATTTGTCTTAATAAACACTAAGTGAATAAAAGTATTCTTGTTTTGCTAAAGTGCAACTTCCTTCCATTGTAATGAGTGCATGATTACTGTGTACTATACTATGTATAAGTAGTTATATTAAATAATTAATAGGATAGCTTAATTACAATAGTTCCGAAATAAGCAGAACAATTAATTGCTTTACCTGTATTAATGTGGAAAACATTATCAATCAGAATTTAAATTAAACACAATATTATCAGTTTAGATGAAAATACATGTTAATTTTGAATGTTGTTAAGGTTACACGCGAGGGAATAATACTTCACTGTCAGTTGTACCCATCTATCATTATTTAAAACGAATTGGAAATCATCTTTATATACAGTAGTAATATCATAAAAATACACAATATTGAATAAGTTAAGAGTCCGATACTCTATTTAATTATAAATCGAAATTTCAGTAACGCTATGATCATTTCAATATTTTTAACGTTAAATCCTTTCTGGTACTTGCCTCCTGCACATCGCACACCTGCATTCTCTCCAGTCTTAATTTCATGCAGTTAGTCAGGTACTATTTAATTACTTTAACTTGGAGTGGTAGTCCGTAGCTATATTTTTTTTTATTCAATGCCTTAAGGCCTTTATTCGTCTGAAGAAGATGGTACAGTGTTAACATATACCGAGGATTTAGTGTTCTTAAGTATTTTAAATTGTTATATTGTCACCTCTACATGCATGTCAAACGGTAGCTGAGAGCAGGAAACTTCAAAGTAATGCAGTCAAGCGTAGAGTTATTTTATTTACGATAACTTCTAAGAACTTTTAATAACCTCACGATATTTATAGTCATCTTCAGTGTGAATTTCGGGAAGTTTTGTAATGAGATCCAAGAAAAGAGAGTGAAGTTAAAAACGCATGTATATGAGTTATGGCTTCAGCGGGAAATGGCGTCGTATTCAGTTATATATAATTTGAAGAATACAAAACAAGTGATATCATTAAGAAAATGACGTGTTTTTGTAATAAAATACTCCTCAGGGGAATTGAATGTTTTTCCCAAAAATATAAATCACTCCTTCCTGTCACCATTCACAAAAATTACGGTATACCTTATCTTCAGACGTTATTCTGTGGTGCTGAATACAAAATAATCACACATTCTCGTTTAAAATTTATCATGGAAATAATGAAATATGTGTTTTGCTACAGGACAGGTATATTAAAGGGCTATGATTCAGAAACTAACGGTAGTTAATGGTACTGGGCGGAATACCACTGCACACCTTAATAAGGCAGTTAATCTACACGGAACATACAGAAATAAAACAGTCTCATCGATTATACAAAATCTTTCTTTCTTATAAGAATATTATCGATATTAGTTTCTTTTGTATATACTTGATTTTACTGCTAAACCAATGTTCCTATTCTGAGTACAATTTATTTTTACCTAGGACTGTACCATGTTTCCGTTCAGTAAACTGACATTAAAAAAAGGGCTCACATAACAAATGTACACTAATTGAAGTAAAAGTTAAATAAAATCTTCCATAAACATAGATTCCCCAATAAATATTATCATATTTTATATAAAAAATAAGTAAAGTTAGCTTCAACCATTAAAATGGTTTTTATTGAAAAAGAACGTAATCTTAGGTCTTTAATATAAAATGTATGATATAATATGAAAACGGGAGTAGGAGGTCAAAAATATAGTTCTTTTATCTCTCTATTGATTTATATTTTATTAAAAAAGCACTTTTAACGAATATTTACCAGAAAAGATCTTTGAAAGCTATAGGCGAGAAATAACAACAGCTTTTGATAGTTTATCTTCAAATCTGATAACTCATTAAATCCAGAGTCTTAGACTACGATGGTTATTTTTAATTACCCGTACATGAATTCATTCATGAACATATTTAATTGCACTTATTATTCTATGTAACGTAGAATACCACAAGATAAATTAAAAACAAGGATATGTATTATAATTTCAAAACAATCGTTAAGAAAGTTACAGGATAAAATAAAACAAAAAAAATATTAGTCAAAGATGGGATACTAAACTTTGTTAAATCTTGTGTTTTTAGTGCCTGGAGGAAAAGTAATTAATGAAGATGATATTTAAGATAGACCTTATTGAAGTTTTCACCTCTGTAAGTGATATCAAAGTGATTCATGGTTTCCCATACATAGATTTTACCAGAGAAATATCGTGATAATAATATTTAAACATTGAAAGTAATTTTTAAAGTTTAATAAAAATGCTTGCAATTGAGTGAAGTTCATTTTCAAATTTTCGAAAGATCAGCATTGGGACCAGTTACATTCAAGCTATATTTAATGACCTTAGCAGCTAGCCATGAAATTCTATATGAAGGTTAATGAGGTTGATTTAATATTTTCAAATTATAATATAGAAAGAACTAGCAAAAAGAAAAGATAGCAAACATTATTTTACCCCAGACCTTAAAATTGTTGCATAACATTAATTTTTAGTAAAAGTATACGTAGTTTTGCCAGTATAATCAAAATAACCAGTATCTTTTTAATGGTAGTATATAAAGAACATGAGGAGTATAGATTGTGCTAGAGACATCTGAAACTACAGGTGGTTGTCGATCTGACGTGACGATCCCACATTAACTCAGTGTGTTCATCGCTGTCTTCGTAGTCTTACCTCACGTCTCAATTTCCACTTTCACATCCATCAAAAACTAAAAAAAAAAAAAAAATACTTTGAATCGATTGAATAAATGTTATGTCCAGCCTTCTTGTTTGGAGTTTAACCTGATGAGCTATATGGGGTACGTCTAGCAGTTTGTTGTACACGTGCAAAAATGTTATTAAAATATAGCAGTTGAATTTTTATGACTAAAAGTATAGCAATTTAAACATTACTCAATCCAATAAACTGTATTTTTCCTGCATTTAGTACAATTTCTTTATTTTTTTTATATATTTCACACAACCGTTTTAATCGTTACTGGCTATCAATACTTTTTCCGCTGTTATTGAAAGTCTTAGTGGAATGGTAGTGTAATGATAGTTAACTGGCAAGCATATTAATTGGAACCATTAGACCCACCCCCAGATACCACCTATGTTCATAGAAAATTTTTTTATTGTACTTTAGCAGTATGTGGCCCAAATTTATTTTTATTTGTGTAAACGTTAGACATCTCCACCCCATTGCAGATCTCGAAACGTAGTGTTACTGATTTATTGTTTCACTGAACGATGGTAAATGTCCGGAAATATCCTGTTTCCTTCACAATCCTTCCATCGTCAAAAATAACCTCCACCCCATGTGTGTCGTCCATGCGGTACAATGATCTAATAATGCATATGTATAGAGTAATTTGTAAATTCTGTTAAATACCTACATATTATACCTATATACTAAAAAATCGAACCTTGTGCTCTAATAGATTAAAACTGTGGCTTTGTTTCTTTAGATGCCTCAGAAAATCACGTCTTGAAGATTGATTCAAGAGGACGAAGGCTGAAAAACGTGTCTCAATTAACTTTTCCCACAGGAAGTGCAGATGGTAGGTTGGTAAGACTGTGCGTGCTAGAGTGTTAGGTTGTCTAGTTAAGGTGTGCTACACACCGCAAGGCAAAACCGGAGTACACTCCTTCCGCCCTCTTACACACCTTGACATGGTGAGTTGCTCTTATCTTTCACACACAAGACAACACTTTACGCTTCGCGTACTCTCTTCTGCCATTTAGTTGCGACTTTTAGCACCACGTGAGACCCTTCCTTTGAACGCGGTCTTATTTTCCATTTTTTCGTATAACAAGTAAAGAATGATTATGGTGTGTAGAGGGAATTCTACTGTGGGGCATTTCTATCCAAGTCTGATAGATTTGTAGCTCAGCTAAAATTAGTACATTAGTACAAAGTTATCAATTAATTGCTAATTCTCTTAAGACTAAGATACGAATAATTCGGCTTCTGTCACGATTAACCGATATTTACAGCTTGAACGAAACAAAGCATGATGAGTTATTATATCCTCTCTAAGGACTATGCATTCAAATCAATTGCTCCATTCCAATGAGATACCTAACCTTAATTAAAAATAGTTAAACTTAATTTTCAAGAAGATAACGTGCGGTTGATATTTTAGTATTCGGTTCAGGTCAAAAGAAATATACCAGGAGCCATTATCTAATGTGAATAGTGTAAGCAAGAAATCGATTGTCAGACGCGCTCATTTTGGCGGGATCAAAATGGTAGGACATTCGGAAAAAGGGTTTACGGAATTTTGAAAAGATAATATGATTTTTGATATTTTGCCATCGTAAACTTTATAGAAACAGTTAACAGTGCGTTTCAAAGATTAGAGTCTATCCTCTTCCCTAGTTGTGAAAAAACCGAATACATAAGGTTATACAAAATTAATATTTGGTGATGAAATCAATGGTAGAATTTGACACAGAACTTGTAAGTACAAAATTTTAGCACATTCCTGAAAAGCTAGTTCATAGCGGCCAGAAAAAGCACAAAACAAAAGATTACACAAAAATGCTGTACACAATGGAGCAGGTAATTCTGGCTTAGTCTCTCACCTATTATAGAATAGAATAGAATATAATTTATTTTTGAAAATATTACAATAACACATTATATACATTGGTATACACAATGTAATACATCAATAAAGTAACCTAAACAACCAAATGTATACACAATGTACAAACCTAATGAGCAAACTTAAATAAAAATGTAACATTATTGTAAATAAAATGAAAACAAAAACACTCGTAAATTAAAAGAAATATTTTAAAAAATAACTAGGGCGTCTAGAGGCAAGTGCCTGTGGAGAGGTTCCAATGAAAATTATCCTGTCAATGAAAATTTATTCCGCGGAAAGTTCAGATCAATTTTGTTCGAACTCATTAGACGTTTGGCCTGAATGGAGTGGTCTATTAGTATGTCGTTGCCAGGATTCTAGCTGCACAAATAACAAGCAGAAATATTGAAATCAATCTTATTAAAAGACCTTCTTGATTTTGGTATTATGATTTCAGATATATAAAACACTCATTTTATACATATATTTGAGATCAATCGACCACGGACTTCCAAAGTCCCAACGGTACTCTTATGGGATTTTATTTTGTTATTATAACAGTGGTTAGTAAAGTAGAAGTGTTTCCAGGCAGTTATTCGCAATGCAATCACTAACTTAATCAGCTGATTGGTTATAACATATACTAGCAGAATTAATTAATAAATCTTATTTATTTATGATGATATGCACTCGTACTTATCAAATAACGATATTCTAGATCTTAGAATTTACAAAATTGTCATACCACAATGAATATTACATATTTAAAAGACTGAGATATTTAATGTAAAAATAAGTATACGTTAAATACAGTAATTTATCACTTTTCCGACAAATGTTACTACCAAGATGGCAGTTAAATCGAGCCTTGCAATATAGCAATAGTCAAAGTGAAGGGATATGTGTTATGACACAGGACTAACACACGTCACTGCGTATACGTGCGAGGCAACAGCCAACTCCAATAATCCAAACATATAGGAAGCGTTCGGTTTTTTTTTTACTTAAGCGCTTTCTTAGTTACCGAATTTGATGTTTGGTTTGATTATGTTTAGTCAATATCATAAAACTGTATGAATCTTACAATTTTTTGACCTCATATTTATGTACAGGGTGAGGCAGACCAACCGTATAGCATCTATATCTGTTTTAGTAACTAACTTTATCATTCTGTCTTAAAAACAACAAATTACATTGAGCACCTATCAAATATTAAATAATGCTTGATTGAGGAAAATGCATTGTACATTCAAAGCTATGAAACTAAATGGACGTTGTGCAGAAAGTTTTGATTTAATTCAAATTAAAAGTAATTTATCAAACTTTGTGAATCAACATACGTAATTTATTTTTGGCTGTCATTTTTAAATGGTAAGAGGCAGACAAGAATATTAATTATAGAAACTGTTTCTTTTAAAACGAAATTTTATTTAGCATACAATTGATTTTACACTTAATAATTATGAGTTTTCGTGTTTGACCATTTTTAAATTTGAAAAAAGCAGTAAACATTGCCCATATTACACTATCACGTAAATAATAGCTCGGTGCTTAGAAAAATTGGTGCTATTCAATATTCGATTAGACTAACACAGTACTTAATTTAAAAGCCTATTTTAAAACGTTTTGATACTCCTTGTAAATACGATTTATGATAATGAACTTTAATTAATTGCACCTAACTGTTTAGTGAAAATAGGCCTTCAATGCATCGTACAAACCGTGTTCACTTTTAAAAATTAAGTATGTAAATCGATTCCTTTAGGTCGATTAAATATTATTATTAGTATACTTAACATACAAATATTAGTATTTGACACGATCCCATAATTTGGGTCAGTTTATTCTTGATCAATAGTGTATAAAAAAATAACTCCCACAAGTAAATAAGTTTTTCTATGTTAAAAATGTTAATAAAATTGTTTTGTTAAGGGTTAAGGCTATATCAGACAAATTTGGCATGTTTCTCCTTTGTGTTCTGGTGTCTAAGCAACATTCTCTATGCTTACCTGGTGTTATTTTTGTGTGGTAACAAGATATCAGGGCTGCAACAGCAAATGCAAAGCTATTATCATACTTGTCTAGTGAATTTTAATTCAACACGTAATAGACACGACCCCTAGTTAAACATATATACTATATAGACCAAATATTGGTTTGGTGACGCATAGTTTTGTTAAAACAAGGGATTTAGCTACACACGAAAAAATAAAACTAAACTTGATTTTCAGAACTATCGTAATAATATTCGAGTATTATACTAGGGATTGCAGTAAAAAATAAATTCCAACTTAATAGCTCCATGGTTTCATTCCAGTACTTCCCATCGATCTAAGCAGGGGCGAAAATACCATCCGAGTCTACAGTTAGAAAGTTACAATTAATTTTGTTTTTGTCACATTATCTGAGGAGCGATTATAACCTTAGGAATCCAAGTAGAAAAGAGTTTTTTATTCTCTTTTAAGCCTCAGCTCTTGGCTATGCTGCCTTGTTTTTGGTCACTGTGGCTGTTATTCCTATCATGATTGGACCTCCCCAGGATTTGAACCCGTGATCTCTCAGTTAGAGAGCCGTGACTGTATCCTCTAATTTACGGAGGAGGAGTAGAAAACAGTTAAGAGAATGGGTATTACGGATGTTATGATCTGTCAGCTGATAGGAAATCTGTTATTGGATTGAGAATTACTTATAGAATAATACATTATGTGTGTTTTAGTAATCAGCTGTAATCAACTAAACACAATAATACTCTGATGAGGAATTGTAACTTTTGAAACCCGTGGGCTTTTGATTGATACCGAATAGTTATATAAAGTTATGGTATTGGATACCTAAAAAATAACCGTACAAAAAAGAAAGCCTTTTGACAATCTTGATGCTGCAGATATAAACGTCTATAGTCTGAGGAGGATAGATGTATATGGTATCAAACCTGTGTAATTCTTTACAAATTCCCATTATGAATGGTCAGCTGATAGGAAATCGGTTACTGGATTGAGAATTACTTATTAAGTAATACATGCTATGTGTTTTAGTAATCAGCTGTAATCAACTAAACACTATATTACTCTATAAGGCATTGGACTTTGGAAACCCATGGATTAGGCTCCGTACTCGGATGTTTATCAAATTCACAAAAGCCACTCCTATAGTGTAAGGGCTTTCGATTGATACAGAGTGTTGATATACAATTATAGTTTTAGCTACCTAAAATTGCTGTACAAAAAATCAAGACAGCCTTTTGACAACTCATGCTGCAGATATATAAAAGTTTATAATCCGAGAGGGATATATGTATATGGTATCAAACGTGTGTAATTCTTTAAAATTTCACGGTAATATTGAAAACGATTATATTTCTAGAGGAATTTGAGAGTAATTTCTTTACTTGTTATGAAAGATAAAACTAGTGGGAATAACCGATCCGAACAATAGAGTACTATACACTTAAAATAATACACCCATTCTTCGGTTTTTATTTAGTACTAACCTAAAATATCGTTCATATTTATGTTTTTTTACGTGGGGTTTTATAAGGCAAAAGCCCTGATTTGATTAGAGTATGAAACATAAATGCGAAAATAGAGAGGTTTCGGTATTGCCATGTGTCTGTGTGATGTCCTACTTGATATTCAAGCTGCAGCAGTCTCCATAACAGTTACTGGTTTATTGCTGTTTCATGCCAATCCTGACGTAACAAGATTTATGGCGCATGCAATCGCTAATTTTACTGTCGATCAGGCGGGAAATTGTATTTACGGTGATAATAATGTCCCCAGAAGTGAACACAGAACAGGTGTGAAATAAAATAACAGTGTTTTTAAGATAAGCTTGTTAAAAGTATATTTACCGTGGAGAGGGTGATTGATTTATAGTTGCTTAAGAAATTCAGTAGGTCAACAAGAAAATGATTGTTCCAATAATAATTGTTGGAATAAGAAGAATGTAACATTTACAGCTAAATTTTGCAATGGGTTTATTTTAGTTTAAGTGCAAACTAAAATAATCCACTCGAGAATCGAGTGGGAGGGAATCGTGAAGAGATTTCGAATTCAAGAATAGTTTCCAAACAAATTGTCCTGAATTAAAATTACATTCTTAGATAAACAGATCTGTTGAATTTTACATATAATATCAGTAAATTTTCTAACCTGGAAACATATCAAAGACCTTTCCTTTAACGTATTGTATTACAAAACCGGTGATTGATCAGCAAGAGTTTCTTCTTGCTCACATGATTGATTTTGCTAGATAGATTCTGCACTGATACATGCATTTATTTTAAAGGGTTTCTTGGATTATATTATATTAAAGATATCCCAACACCGATCGGCTCCGTCCTCAGTTCTCATTATTTATTGTCTGAGCCTTAGCAAAGCCCATCACTCGAGGGTCTGAAAAACTTTATTTATGTCTGTCTATCTATCTGTACGATATCTCGAGGACGAACTGTCCTATAGACTTTTAAAGTTTAAGATTCATTTCTATAAAGGAAGCATCGATGTAATCTGCGTGTCGCTCCATGGGATTTTCCTGAGTTATTAGTGAACATTTGTACACTGGCCTTACGGTTAACTATTGTCTTAACGGGACAATGGCAGAATAAGTAATAGTTTGTGAACAAGCTGAATGCAGTCCTATGAAATTTTAACATGTGACATAGAAACATATCTAGCTTATTGATTATGTACAAAATGAGTTATTAACTTGGAATGTGAATCATGTTACACGACACGTGTTGTGGCATACCTGGAGTGTTTATAAACGTGTATATTTTTATAGGAATGCCCAAAAGCAATATTATGTTCTCAATGCCGAAAAATATTTACTCCACGATCACCTCCTACAACTTCCAATTTGGATGTATAATAACCTGTTGGATTCCTCACTTCATCGCAAGTTTTACAGGCTACTTATTGCCGATAGAGATAATTTAGAGGTAATGGGTAATCTTATTTCGATTCTTCACTGGACGTGTCACAGGATACCTATAACCGGAAGTGACAAGATACCAGAGCTGATAATCTGATTTGGATTCTTCATACCTTACGTTATATTTTACTTTACGGGAAGTGCTTTGCGATTTTGACCGTAAGTGAATGAAAGAAATAAATAGCTCAACCGATATTTTCATAAGAGCTATCATTGATGCTATTACCATAAACGTAGGAGTATCACGATTTAGATTAGAAAAATGTTATAATAGAACATAAATTATTTGATTTATGCGTTATCAAAATGCGTTCCAAAATTTGACCGGATATGAATACACGAGATTAGATTCTATGTCACGAAGAGTTCATTTACATCACTGACCTAAATTTCAAATAAAAGTCAAACAATAAAAGCATATATGTGTTAAAAATATAAAGATGACGTCCCGTTTGGGTTTATGTAGAAGATAAATCCACGAGCAGTGGGACTAGATAGAGTGCAGAGATTACGGCACGTTTCTCCAAATGACCATAACTTACTTGGAGATAAAGCGATATTTCCATGTTTTTGCAGTTATATTCTTTAATTAATTGAGTACTTCCTAGTCAAAAAGAATCACAAAACTACAATGTTATGTTCTTCATTATGTTCTTATATTAAAATAACATAAACTATATTGATTATACATTTTTATATCTCGAAAACTTGTTAAGGTTATTATAAGGAGTCATAATAAATATTATGTTTCAGCGTTATAGAATTAATAAACCATAATTGGTATTTGTCCAACTAAAACAGCTATGCGAATGCATGTACAGAAAAATAGCTTTAATCTTCATTAGTCACTGTGTATTAAGAGAATACTCAGTAATAAAATGCTGTTACTATGTACACAACTAATTGGGAACAGATGTAACAAACATATGCCACATGAGCTTGTTGAGAGATTTCAAATGATGCGGTATTGTTTCTTCTGTTGATCACGGTCTGGTATACGTTCTAAGATTCATTGTAGGCAATCAATTTGATACGTTTACTATTTGAAAATCAATAATATTTTTCATCAAGTAATTAGTATTTGATGGGATTCTGCAGTTACGTTTCAACACGATGTTTAGCACGTTAACCATGCACTTACGTTAAAATGAACAACATTTATGTCTTGCCGCCAACAGAGACTAGATTTTAAATTTCAAAGAAAATTTTATCACTACTTGAAATTTTAGAAAAATGAAATTTGTTCCAGCAACATATCGAAATATAGTTGTTGTTTTATTGGCAAATTATTATTTAATGCCTTATTCAAAAAGGTTGATCAAGCTATATTTAAAAATGAATGTCTTATAACTCGTAAGATTGGAAGTACACGAAGCTTTAGAAACGGTAAATTTGTGTTCTACACAATTTGTGCGGTAGGTCTATTTAGTTATATTGGTTTTAAATTACAGAACCAGATAATTTTCTATCACCGATTATGTAAAATATGTTTGTGTTAATAGCAAACGTTTTAGTAAAATGATTTGGGGAAAATTACCTTAAACTTTACATAGTCTATTCTACGTAACTTGGTAAGTAATCAATTAAGTATTTGATCTATATTTATATTTAATAAACTTGGGATAGTTTTACCGAAATCGAATATTAAAATATGTGACTAGAATACAAATTTGGAATATTGTGGGACAATAAAAATTATAGTGTGGTCATAAAATTAAGAATTCTCTAAAACACGTTATCTACTCTTAATAACATAAATCTTAATGTATAGGAATGTCATTACAATATCTAAATACATTTTAAAAGTTAGTTCTTGGTAAGATTAGAAAAAAAATACAATTTTAACTCCGTCATTTAGGGAATTATGGAATTTACTGCTCACTGTTGCTACAAGTACGTTACATTGCTTTTCTAGAATTGTATATGGGGTTCTAACCACAATTATATCGGTTGGTTTTAAATAGTTCGTAAGTTGATAGCACAGCTAATACAGTTATAGACTGTAGTTTATAAATAGCACACTTCTTCTGAACACCAGGTAAAATATCATTTGGTAAAAAAAAAACAAAGTACAAAGTCTATGTACTCTAATATTGTAATTTATGATTTATGAGGGAGTATATTATCTGAATCACTATCTTCACATATCCCACCACAATTAAAACGCCATTAAAGATTGCTAGATAATCGCTGACAAGCCCTTACTCCTAGTGTCACAAATGGAAATGAATTTCAAGTGAGGAGATAACTAAAAATAGGATTGATCCACTTCAGGGCCCTCTGTGAAAAATCTCTACTTGAGACCTTTCACCTCTCCTGAGTAGAGAACCCCGATTGCCCCCAATTTAGATACGACCCTGTTTGCAGTAACACATGGTAATCTGCTGATAGTAACTGTGTCACGATAACTGCCGAGGTTCGGGCCGTGATAATGCAGTGGTGTCACGATCACACAGCTGTTCAGTTATTGGTTTAGAATCATAAAACCGTGCCAGTTTATCACTTGGAGTTACGTACCTCCGATGTGAGTTTAGATTTATTGCATCATACGCTATGAACCATCCTGTATTATTTTACTTGTTTTACGTGGATTACGCTTCAATTGAATTCTATGACATTGGTATGAGTACTTTTTCTCATTTTTAGCAGTCATAAACCATTCTGGATTGGAATTATTACTAAATAAACAAGAATAACTACCGAGGATTACGTAAAATCTGGGAAATGTTCTTCTACTCCGTCTACTCTGGCGGATTACAGTTCCTACAGTTTTCCGTGTAGGCCATCATTAGTAAAGGATGATTATGGACGTAACTCACCTTTAAATAAATCCTAAATTAGTTGCATCCAGAATTTTGACTTTACTCAAAATAGTACTATTTAAAAATATTGAAAACATGTTTTTTACGATTATAAACAGAACAAAATTGGAGACTGGAAATTATAGCAGCGTTACTAATTAGTTGTCACGTAAGTTCAAACATATTTGATTATCAATGCAACTAAACAATTCTGCCTATTTCTTTTACCAGTCATCGTTATAAATAATAAACTTTTTACTATATATCTGTATTTATGATCTAAACCTTCAACAAGAAAACGTGTCCTGATATTAAAATACTTCTTAATTGATAAAGAAGATATGAGCAAACTTGGAACAAGAATGCAGTCGAGGTATAATTGTGCAAGTCGAGACTTAGTCATGATTCATAATGGCGAGGATTTTGGGAGAATTCATAACAATTAAATGATAAATACTCATTTTCAACGATTTAGCAGCTTCCTCGAATCGTGAAGCCACGAAAATCCGTAGGAGCGTCGTCACCATTTTCGCTGCTGCGTGGGCTGCTAATGACAAGGTTGGTTAATGCGGTTCAGCGTTCCTCGAAACAGAGTTCCAGGAAACTTGTCAATGACAATCCACGCCTCTGAGACTCCTGGTAGCACTAGGGTCCTTGGTGAGTTTGCCTTTCAATAGCACATGAACCGTTACAGGAGAGACAGTTGATTTCACAGTTTTATTGTTTGACAGTTTTATTGATTGTGTACAGAGTCTAGCAAACTCCAAAACTAGTTCAAGACTGAAAAAGAAATGACAGAATCATCGATGGTACTATGCACTTGAGAACATATGATAAAAGATTAAACTAGTTTAAAACAAGCTAACAGTTGAAAACGACATTGATTTTCACCGAGCTGGTAATGGTGATATGCACATCATAGCTGTAAGTGCTGACTGAGACCACTTAGTGTATCTGCTACATCAATGATTTGGTGAATTATGGCGTAATAAACTGCATTCACCACCAGCTATTACTTCTATAATTGATTGATCTCAATGTTATCTTTCCTCCGCCTAGATTCAAAGATATTACCATCAATAAAGTAAGCAGAGGAGTCAATCTTATATAAAAAGCCATATGAGTTTTCTGGTCCATTTCATAATAAGGATCTCTTTCACCATGTGACCTTCGACTCTCTAGGTAATAAACTATCCTTCTGATTGTATTAACCGTTTATTCTTTCTTCCTGTTTCCTTTTTGCAGTAATTTTACGATGAACAATTTTCAAGTCGTGTATTACTCAAAATAGTTCGTTTCTAAAAATGTGAAATTTAATCTATTTACTTATGTCAATATTTACTCATCAAATTCAATTCCAAACTAACATTTTGTTTATATCTGTGTATTTGAATTTCAGTAAGGTTTGTTTACATGTAAAAATAGAATATAAAAATATATGTATGTATTTATAAATTACTAACATTGTTATTTGGTACACTGATGTTCAGGAATCCGTAAAATGAATGCTATTTTGCAGACGATATAATTTCAACGTATTTTGTCGAGCTGATTATTATTTCTTGGTGTTAGCTTGTATATAGACGGTTGATCGGTGTTGTTATGAAGTAAACATACTAAATTGTTGTAATAATACTTTTCAATCCTTCGTTATTAACTCCTCAAACGTTATCACAAAAATTAATTGAATCAATCGACGTCGTTTAAGTTCTGTGTTCTACACGATTATTTCATTCTGAAAATTGGTTACTATTTGTTTTAAATACTTGTTTAATTAGCATTCTATTCATTGTTATCCTTGTTGAATATGAACAATCACACAAATAAAGAATTAAAAATATAAATCTCTGGAATAATGTCAGGTCTGCGTTTGGAAGCAAATGTGATCGGAATACTTATGAAGTGAATTTGATAATAATAAGCCCAGGTATATTTTTTCTATTATATTTCTGAAACATTTGCAGGATTTAGCATTATGCTGTGTGTAAGTGTGTATTAAGAAACCTGCTCTTTACAGGGTAAAACGATTCTACACTAATAATAACAAGTTACTTTCTTTCAATACTTACAAAAATGAAGATAATTAATAGTATTTAAGAGTAAACACTAGATTATAACACCGACTTCATTGTGGACACTGATGTTTTTGAGGTAGATACGGCGATAGATGCAATACGAGTAGACAAAATGTTTGCTAACATAAAGAGATGTTGGGCAATAGAATGACAGACTGAAGGGCAGTTAGAGTGAGAAAGCGTGCCCAAATCATTGGCCATTGACCTCTCAGACGACCATTTACAGTCGAACAGAACAGCGAGCGCTGCAGCCGCTGGCTTGTGCACGCTGTTGTGAATAGCCACCCACTCCGAGCGTGTAGAGCCATCAATAGATATTATACAGACCCATAAACAAATAATTCCATCCGCTGGAATATAAATTGATGGATCGTTTATGTGTGTGAACAAATTCAAATACCCTCAAGAAAGAAACCACTAGAGGAAATATGTTTATCAAAGTAATAGTATAAATTATTGAATAATAGGATTTCGGATATCCGTAATCGCTATATGTTACTACATTTCGAGGATTGAAATCCACCCTCTTCTTCAGGAGTAAAAAATATCTCATAATATGTGAATCTTTTAATTTCGTAGGGTCTAAATGTGAAGAAGAGGGTAGATTTCAATCCTCGAAAAGTAGACATACTTGTATTGTAAAATATAGTAATGGCAAATGTTCGATATCCTATTATCCTGTCCAACTATCCGTCAATAACAAACTTTAAAAAGGTATAAATGGTTTCCAATGCATTTTAACTAAATATTGAAGAGGCAGTGTTCAGTTAATATTTAAATAGTGTTAAATTTTGGTTGAGCTTCGTAATTATAATATGAAATTTGTGAAGAAATAAGTTCTGTTTTCACTTTGAGGACAACTTAGCCATATATTCAACAAGTATTGGATTTGTGTATACAGTTATTTCCAAACAAAGTTCTGAAGAAAAATCATTCTTTGTCCATCTATTTTTGTAACTACTCATAATCAACGGTTTAATTTTTGCTGTTACAATTAGTATGGAAGAACCCGATTAAAGATAAAAATGGTTTGAGAAATAACTGGCCCATAAAAAAAGTTTAATGGTGCCTCACTTCTTGTGACCGAATGATAAATAACTAAAACTGCATTCTTGGGCCACTTCTGTACGATAAACATATTGCCTACTGAAGCTAAGTTTATGTAAGCAGTAAAAACGCATTTTGTAAGTTATTTGTAATTCATATGTTTTGTTAAAATGTAACACATAAACAGTTTTTGAGTCAGAAGTTTTCAGTGAAGCACTCAAAAAGAGTTTGGAAAAATCGTTTTCTTATTTTGATCTAAATAATAATATCCTGAGGTATTTTAAAAACATCCTCATAAATTGAGTCAATTTAAAAGTACATGTGCTTTTGCAGCGCCTGAGTATCCTATTGACTAAAGATTGTAAACATATTAAAGGTCAAATGGTAATAAGGAAGATTAAAACCTTGTAGATATAATCTTGTTTTATATGCTGTCATAATTTACCAGAAACACGTGCTCAGCAAGTTGTCAAGTCACGAACCCCAACACTTGGTCACTTAATACATCCTAAGCCAATTGAGTACATACCGCAAAAACCTTTACTTTCAATTCAATTCAAAATATACTATATTTTTTCTACCGAGAAAGTTTGAAAACTAAGTAGGTTTTTTCCTGGTCTACTTATGATTTCATTGTCTTATCCGTCCTGTGGTTGGTGTTAAAACCGGTTTGAAATGTCGTTATTTATCGTACGTTATTATTAGAAATGTACTAATCGTGATCAATATTGCAATACTTTCAGATAATGCGGTTAAAACATGTATCAGCCTAAACTTCCGAGTATTAGTTTTGTAACGAGACCTTGGCAAAACAAGCTTCTAATGCGATGGATACAAGATGAACACCAATTCTGAATGATAACGATCCGATTATATAGAGGTCAGCGAAAGGGACTTGCTTTATGACGTGTAACGTGCCATAATATCTAAAGCCATTGCTGAGTACCAGATTGGCCGAAAATGAAGTTTTTTTAAGACATTAAAGCATTTACGTAGATGAAAACATCATATGAATCTCCAAAGAAGTTTAAATTTTTAACTATGTACAAAAATACTTGTCAAAACCATAAAAGTAACTCTTCAAAAATCGCCTGTTTATCATCAATTTATTGGAATATTAGTACTAAATTTACATTTTCACTGTTAAAGCTTTTCAATTTTTTCTTACGTAGTACCAAACAAAATTTTTGTGTACCTTGTTCACTATTATAATATAAAAATTTACTACCACCGTATCTTTTTTAAGAGTGTGCTGCAATGGTCGAGAGTTATTAAATCTATGAAATATAAGGACACAAAGAATTCAAGGAACGGAACTTTATTTGGACCATTAAAAACAATAACATGATTGTCCAGATCTCAGACATATTTAAAAAATTTTCAGGTTGCATGAGGGGACCTACCAATAATTAATTACTATCTAATTTATATTCGTTGAAGAAAGAATAACAGGATACCGGAATTAAATAACATAACCCATAGAAATCATCTAGTCAATAGTAAATATTACACAGATGGCTGGAGAGGCTGGGAGTGTTACGGACACCTGCTATTCATTGCCTACTTAAGTTATTAAAAATATCATTCTCGTATTTCCAAATCTGTGTGGTGTGCGACGACTGAGTCTTGTTTTTTGAGATCCCGAATCTAGCTTCCAATCCAGAGCATAGAAAAGACAAACACTCAGCACTAGCGAAGTCTGTTGACGGGTCCTATTTTCTAACTTCAGTTGTAAGCCGCCAAAATTTGGATTGTCTTTGGTCCAACATCACTGAATCAGTTCAGTATTACGACTGTGAGTTTCATCGAAGCAAATTCAAATCTATCATTTAATGTTGGAAAAACATCCCGTTTAAGGGTGTTTTCTAGAAAAAATCCTCAAAATGAATATAAACATATGCTTGTTGTACTAAATAAAGATAGATTTAAATACATACAAAGCAAGGTACATTAAATTTGTAACACTATTGATTTGATAGAGAATCTAATAATCAACTTGAACCAATAATGAATGCATTCTCTCTCAATCTAAACAAATGAATACTTCATAATGAGAGAAAAGTACCAACTGAATAATAAACTACATGCCAAGTGACCCTTATAATGATTTGACCTTTGAATGGGATCTAATTACTCATTTGAAATTCATAAAATACTCACTAATTCGTGATTGATCGCAATATTGAAATTCCCAGTCGCATAATTACTATGACATGAATGACGATAAGTATAGGCTGTACAGAATTGAATGCGTTATAAACGGTTGTTGTTAATGTGGTTGATACTTTTAGTACAGAGTTTTAGTTCATACACATTTGGAGTCCTTTTTTATAACGTTTTGGCTGAGTGCTAGTGAATGTTGAGAAATATTATTTATGTCTTTCTGTCTACTTGTATGTATATCCGTACAATATCTCGAAAACGAACAGACCTATTGATTTGCATGGAGCTTTTATTATAGATAAGCAACATCAAAATCGATTGTAGTGCATGTTATTCCATAGGATATATAGCTGTGCGTTAACGAGCACTTTACATTGGTCTTATGGGTAACCATGATGACAAGAAGAAAGTAGCAGACCATTTTCAAATAAATTGAGTACAATAATATGCCATAGTAACAAGTGGCAAACATATTAGGTAATGTAGCATAATTACCCCAAGATATAAAACAACACTACTTGGTGCCTTGATGTGTAGACTTTTATTATTTTAATACTGCTAAAAAACCAATATAATGAATAAAAATGTGAATATATAATTTGGCGAGATATCTAGAGAAAGATTTCAGCTGTACACTTTCAATTTTGCATGCTGCATACAAAATAGTGAGTTTTATGATAGGGTATGTCCTTCCACGGAATTAGGTCTATTACTCAGCACACTGCCAAACGAATTCAATAATTATTTTTCTTCTGTAGCCTCAAATAATTCGTCAATTTCAGATCCTCGATTTCATTAAATTGGTGCTAGGGAACTAGGGAACCGGTTGCATCCATGGCTCTGGCCCCTGTGTGTTGGCGCGCGCGCGCGTGTGTGTGTGTGTGTGTGTGTGTGTGTGTGTGTGTGTGTGTGTGTGAGAGAGAGAGAGAGATTTGCTTCAGGCACATTTTAAGGCCACTTCCAACATTTTATAAATCTTGTAATATAAAACAGCTAGTAATGCCCATTAAAAAGACGATCCTTGCAAAACTAGCAATTAACGTCCAACTTCAATTCTGCCAGTGTTTAGTAAAAGTTTTTCTGTGAAAGGTTTCACGGCTTTCCTCTATAAAGCAATTAAATTCTAAATCCTGAACAAATTGGCTCCAGGAACAAATATCAACAACTGACGCTGTGAACAATCTTTTGAAGAATGTTGTTGATGGCTTGGAAAGGCGAAAACAAACGATCAGCTATACATATAAAAAAATTTAACTGTGTGCATAATGAAACGTTGCAGTTACAAAAGTGTTTTTATAATATAAAAATGGTCAACGGTGTCCTTCAGGGTTCTAATTATTGGGCATAGTCTGTTTTTAGTTTAAGTCTGCAGACTCAACTCATTGATCCAGGACGGTGATCTGATTCAGTATTCCGACAACATGAATTACTGTTTCAAGGAAAAACCTACGGAAAGTTTGGAAACCACATAATTTGTGGACTAAATTTGTGCATTTAGTGCTTTAATAACATTAACCATTCAACATCAAATGTCACAACTTTTGTCATATGACCGGGGGAATTTTCAAGACAACCTGCAGTATGATGTCCTTTTAGAGGAAACTGGACCCACTAAATTTATGGGGATGTACAATGATCGAGGTCTGATCTGGAACGATTACAATGATAATATATGTGCCAGTTTACATTTGGCATATTTGCCTTGCGAAGCCTTGCAAAATACCGTTCCCCGAAGTCTTAACGACGGCAACTCATTGTCATATATTCACACTTTGCGTATGGATTAAGACTATGGGGGAGAGGGGAGGCTGTGCCAAACACAAGAGAAACGCGTTTTCATGTTTCATAAAAGCCGATTAGAGTTATGCAAAATTAAATCACAGAGAGTCGTGTAGAGATTATTTTAGAGAGTTAGATTGTCTGACATTGCCCTGTATTTACATGCTCAATGTGATTTTGTTGTGTCAATCTAAGTGCCCTTTGGTTCGAAAAAGGGATTTTCATCAGTATGGAATCAGAGGCAGGGACATAAAGCATCAAAAAAGCTCCATGAAAGGGTAAAAAATCCAAACAATCAAAACCAATTCAAATCTTGTCTCAAATGCCTATTGGTGCCAAAATGATTTTATTCACTAGAGGAGTTCATGATGAGTCGCTGGGATATTGTTTATGATTGTGTATGAAAGTATAGGATATTTTCTGGTTGAATATCCATATATTGACGACTGTCAAAACTCAACAATAAAGATATTATTAGAGTTATGCTAATTAGTAAGCACAATAAAACCAAACCGCACACGTTATAAGTTCAGAGATAATGATGAATGAGAATGTTTCAAATGTATGACTTTAAAGTTTTCACACGGAGTTGATTAAATGTTTAGCTATTTTATCTATTGCCAATAAAAAAATCTCACTTAGAATTACATGAAATTATGATATTCATATATATTTAAAGAAGAAATCACAATTGGGTAAAATAAAGCTCTTACACTACTGACATCAAACGAATGTTCAAGAGGGAAGGTGAGCACACAATCAACTGGCCACGAGCCTGTTTTCGTTTACATATGCAAATCAAGAAGTCTCTTGTTTGGAGTTCGCAGCGTTTCTCCACAATGTTACCAGCAATTTCCGTAACAAGGGCTTAAAGCGGATGGAGTCATTTTCTTCCACGAGCTCGATTTAAACTTTTGCAAATACACCGTTCGTGTGTACGTGTTTTTTTTTTTTTCAAATAGTTAATGTTGCCAAATTTTTTTATCACCCAACACAATACCTGCTCTTGAAAGCTGTTTCACTTTACAAATGAGAACACCAACAATAACGGTTTTTACATCATGAACAACCAAATAGTAATGGAAACTAATTTAACTAATTTCAGCAGTATATAAAAATGTATAAATAAAGTAAAAGGTTCCTGTTAGTATATTATTTTGTATTAATAATCTTTAATCAAACTATTGGCCACTCTTTTAATCAATAAAATAATAAAAATTAAAGTTGATATTATAATTGAAAATTGTTTCTAATATCTGGCTTTAAATATGTTGTTTTGTAAAGTATGTACCTGTCAACGTAGGTTACTTAACTTTCATATGCAGTACCATATGCAATTTCTTCAATTTAATTGGGTTTCGTAGTATACGTTGTTTCGAAAAATCACATACCCAAACATTTTCAAATATACTTTTATACGACTGCCGTTGGTTTCACCTGTACATTAATTGGCTGATCGTTAGTGAAGCCTACCATTCTTGAGGCTAGAAAAATTTTATTTCTGTATGTCTGGCCACATGATATCCCAAAAACGAAATGACCTATATACTTAAAATTGTGCATGAACTTCATTTATACATGAGGAGTACTGAGGTTGAAAGAATGAATGGTGAAAGAATTCCAATGGGGCTTGGCTGATTGTTAGTGAATATTTTACATTGGCCATATGAGTAACGATAATAGGAACGAGAAAATATCTGAATAAATAAATTTGTAACCAAACTCAGTAAACTCACAAGATATTTTTACATGTTAACACATTTATTCTAATTGTCCCTACACATACAGCGTCATTTTATAGTGTGTAGACATTTATTATTTAAACACTAATATAATACTCATTGTAATGATAAAAAAAGTGAATGTGTCATGTGGTAAGATATCTAAAGAAATATTCCATCTTTAAAGTTGAAGTTTTCCATTAAATTCCATTTCTACATAAACAAAAATTAGTGCTCTTTTGTTTGCGGGAGATGTAAAATGTATATTGTGTATAATTGTATGTCAATAATAAAATGCATCGCACTTCAGCGATGCTTGTTACGGGATATTTAGTGTAGCGTACTTCTATCTTGTTTGAGCATTTAAGTAAATAATTTTTAATTTTAAACGTACAGTGACTATGGCTTGACCAAAACAACTCTACAATATAAATTACAAGTATGCAAAATGTTTATTAATAAGAGTTTTGTGTAGCGTAAAGAAATCGCCAGAGAATTTTATGAATTTTAAACTCTCTTTCTTAAATTTAAATTAATAAAAAATAAAGTGATGTAAGAGTTATGATAAATCTGTTTCATTTTAATAGTAGGTAAGTTCATTCTTATTAATCGTAATTTATAAGAAATAAAGTTTCAAATTATAAAATTTGTATGATTACTTTATTATAAACTCGCATTTATTACATAAAAAAAATTGTTGTGACTTTCATGCAATCATTAAAAACCTAAAACATTTGGAATTGAAACTTTTCTGTACATGCGATTGTACATTAGAAGACTGAGCTACATTGTCGGCTCAGCCATGAATGAAATTACAAACGTTTATGTAAATTACGACAGTTTTGTTTCAATTCTTCTCAGAACTCAGTCTTGATAATTAATTTATTAAGACATCTTCTCAGAACCCATAAGTACCAAAAAGAAGAAAATAGTCTGCATTTGTCATTTATGATAAGGTTAAAATTCGATGAAACTACTCATAGATTGATAATTTTAGAATGAAAGATAAAAGAATAATCTATTCAAGTAATACGCAGAAGACAAATATGAGGCAATATCTTTTAGGAATTTACGCTGTGTTTTGTTAGCAAACGGATTTATTAGCTTATCGGCAAACAATCCAATGATCATGAATATACACTCTGTCGAGTGTTTTATACAGTTTATATTATTCCTCTATAACTCCATAATCGTAAGAGTTCAAAATATTTAGTATATTTTATAAGCGACTCCAGATATTACACGATAGTATTAAATAAAATCTAGAAGACTTTTCTCGTGGCGCATGATTATGCAACGCAGATTCAAGTTAGAAGTCGCACTGTGGGTCTGACCTTGACTGAAATTACACAGCACTGGTGGGCGAATTGTAGGTTTGCCTCTCCGAGCAAGGATCTACTGGTTTATCAGTATGGAGGGAAGAAGACTGTTCCGTGATAGAAGTATACTCTACACTACGAGCACAGAGCCTCCCAGAGCCAACCTTGAATGTTGCGCAATCCATTGTTGTTAGCGAGAATACTGATAGCGTACCCTCTCCAGAGGAAAGGTTAGTTATTTACTTCGAGCACGATGTATACCCAACGCTAGTAACAGCAAGCGTGATTCTGTTTAGTAATAAGGTTATGATGATTGCTAAATAGATAAATTCTAATAGAAATTGGGACATTCTTTTTACTTCGGGTCGAACGCCTTCTCTAAACTTTCTTAAGAGTATCATAGAGTAATCTACAAATTGTTACACTGTTTTTTTTGTTTCTTTTATACCAATATACATTTTTATCATATTTTAGTTATGAAGCATATATTTCGTAGCTTACGAGGTAGGAGTTAACCAGGACACGTCACCTAACGTAACTTACATGCAAAATTTCATGGATGTAGTTAATTTTGTTCTGAAGATATCACTCTGAGTCATAGGCTTTGCTAACGCTCAGCCAAACCATCTAGAGAGACATGCACCTTTATCGAACTCTATCTTGTCTATATACAAAAAAACCCGATACAACGGAGTACCTGAGAAGGACCTGAGAAAACGTTTCGAAAGTCTTAACGTCCCATCAAACAAAATATCCTAATTGCTTGTGTTTTATGTCACTTCACTAACGCTCAGTTAATAAATATGTTGCCTGAACTCGGATTTGGATCCGGGTTCCCACTTGATATAAACGTAAATTGAAAAATATATAAATGTATAATTGAAAGATTCAAATTGTTTAGTGTTATTACATCTTAGAACAACACAATGCTGTCACGGATAAAATAATAGTATGAAACATTCACTTTTTATTACAAGACGTTATGAACTATGTGGGACAAACAGGTACTGAAGGTGAGAAAGCAACAATACTTGATGCTAGTGCACGCGCGTGGAGTGTGATGTCCTTCGCAAAGCCCTTAGTGCTAACTGTGTTAACGTCTGCCACGTTTTCAACACACTATAAGAGCAGGCCGCACTTCGATAACATTAGAGGTGGTGTTGCCATATCGCTGCTGACCATCAGCTGTTCCCTAATGTTGAAACGAATCAGTTACTTTTCATAAAACTGGCAACATTGTTGGGCGCGGGGTGTAGAGGGGGGATTCAAATGCACTATTCACCCACGGACTACTCTCGTGTGGGCTGCTCTAGTAGGCGAATTTGCAGACGTAGTAGTAGGTACACTGAGGTTAGCTAACACATTAGACAGTCGTAATCAACAAAGAAATCGTGACTGAAGTCGAGTTGAGAGGAGAAAGTTAGCAATTCAGAAATTCAGTGTCTGTTTGGTGTTAGTTATAATAAACAACTCCCAAAGAATTTTAGAAACCTTAATCATTTATAAGCTTTACTGATGATCGAGTGGTAGGATGACATACAATAATGAGATACTGGCCACACGATAATTCAAATAAATGCGAATGGTATTTTTATCCCAGTCCTAAAAATTGTACAAGAAGCATATAGGTTTAAATCTCTTATAAATGGATCTTATTATTGAGTATCTCCTACACAATATTCGTGTTTCTTCTTCGTCACATGTAAATGAATTAATCAACATATTCTTCCTTTTAGTTTCAGACTAAATATTTAGATACTTTTTTAATTTTTGTAGTTTAAAATAGGTATCTGCTTATGTGATTTGAACAATAGTAATATACCAATAACGAAACTATAACTAAATAACTAAGGCTCTTTGGCTACTAAAAGAGTATGGTTAAATAGTTTTTGTAAAAACTACCTCAAACTATGTAAGGTGACGTTTTCGGCATCCACAGATAAAGGGCATATTTGATTTCATAAATGCATCGCTGCTTGTGGTGAATAATTTAATATTTAGTACTAAAAATTACTCAAATAGTTTGTAACGTATCAAAAGTAGCAGGCAAATGGTTTAAACTTCTCTTCATTATACATAATGCATGAAATCAGGCTATCACGTATGACACCTAGACTGATTTTCTGGTAATAGGATTGCGGGTTGGTCTTCATCAATCCTCTAGGAAACGAACTCGGAGTATTAATGGGTATGTTTTGTGTAACTATTAAACATCGGATAAAAATTAAGTGGACTAAACAACCAGCAATTGCTAAAACAACTATTTTGTTAAATAGTGTGTAGTGTTTTTGTTATACACAATGCGTTATTTGTTTAAGTTTAAATTTTGATACACTTTAGCGACTCAAAGTCGTCTGCCGGTCTGAGAGTGTTTCAAATAAAAGTTTTTTTTTTTAAATCACGAAATAATTTCAAGTCTTCTTGTAAAAAATGGTTTGGTATCATTCGCTAGGTTATCTGAAATAAATATATTTTATCGATAACTTGAGAGACCCCAGTAATGAAACTATTGCATACATTCGCTATACTGACTCGTAGTCAAGTAATTACGGATGATGTAGAGAAGAGTTGTAGAGCTGGAACAACGCAGATGATGCAGTATGAGTGTAAGTAGGCGAGCGTGACCTTGGGAGTAATCTCGACTGTTAAGCTCTTAACGAGCGTTATGAATATAACATTGACAAAGAACTGTGGCAATGCTGATAGCACGATTAGTTGGACAGCAGGTTAATTTTACAGCCGACCCATTAAACTGGGAAAAGTTTATCACCGCCTGCTATTGGGGCATGGTAGAACAGTATCGGCAATAAAAGTTACTACTGACTACTCCATTCTTTCATTTCTGATTAATATAAAACGAGCAAATTGGTTTTGCTTAGCGTTATCTATCAGAAACTTCATTACCATTCAATTGTGACAATAATTGCGAGTCATTGATGAGACGTTCTGTCGTCTTCTAAAACCTTTTCGTTTATACATTTCAGTACATTATTTCATAAAATCTTAGCTATTAAAAACTCATGACAACAACAGATTGAATGAAAAAGGCATTTCTTAAACAGGTGTGCAACGTTCAATAAAGTTTACAACCTGACCTTTCATCACAGTATCTCAAGGTATTTATTTGGACGTACGATAAAAAATGTATTTTAAGTGTTGGTATGACCTCTTAATCAAATTTCTATATCCAACGATGTATAAAAATAAACATTTTAACCTTCACATGTATGCGATTTGAAGCTTGGGGACAATTTTACATCCCTTTTTGAGTTCTTTTCCATGTATACATGTTTCCATATTTGTTTCGCTGGCAGGAGTACAAAACATGTCAAACCACAGATATATCCCCGTAGTCTCCCCTGATATTCAGGTAATTCTCTTCGATCATATTTAATAAACTCTGTTTCTTTACTGCAAACATCCTATCTTCAGCCATTTTCTGTTGACCTGGTGTCAATGATGTATTAATATCAATACATTTTTAAATACTATAAATGGCAATGATTTCTCATGGAATGACAAAATACTTTGGTCTGCTTTTCTTCAGAAAAAATACTTTGTGGGAACGTGGGTAAAAAATCCAAAAAAGTAAAGCTACCGTTAACCGATAGCGCAATTTTATCTTGCCGCATTGTGCTAATTTTTCATGTTCCTTCAGCAGAGTATTCATTCAGATATGTTAATTATTCAATTAATTTATAGTAGCAAGCATAGTTGAGATTTGAAAATCGTAAATGTTTGCAATCTCTCTGTTAAATAAAACAGTACACACTGAAGTACTGGTAACTGACTTAACAATGTTCTAACAATACGAGTAATTTGATCCGATATGTAAATAAGCTCAGACGATTCAAACTTGTTTATGTTTCTTGTTGTAAGCGGTAGTAGTTTACCTCGCCAGAATTAGAGAGTCCTTGTTAAAGTTTTTGTTAAAAAGATTAAAACAAAATATTATGCCTGCTAAGAAGATGTTTAGACGGCTAAACACAAAGTGCTGTACAAAGACTTGTAACGCGTACTCGAGAAAAGACAAAGGACTAGCCAAGAGGAGCTTTAATAAAGAGTTCCATTCTTGTACGTGAGCGGCTGTTCACGCTGTATATTACATTTAGCTATTTCGAAATGTACTTAATGTCACCAACATGTCATATGTTTCACGTAAATATTATTAGATACGATCATTAATTTGTAAAGATGACGATGAACAGCTCTGTTTGTGTACTTCAGGAACGAATGATAATTATACTGGAGTGTCGTGGGTAGCAAAAAATAACTTGAATTATTTAATATTTATTTAATGCACTGTAGTTATGAATAATCTATGAATTAAAAATGGATAACTAAAGTCGCAAAAGTAATACACTCTTATTTTCTAAAATGTTGCCTAATAAACCAATACAACGGAGTGTCGAAATACCAAATGTAACAAAAAAATTCCGTTTGATACTTTGTTCCCAATGTGGTTGTACCTTGTATCAAGAGTAATATACGCACGAAGTTTAAAGTCTCTAGGCCCTTCTTTTGTCAAAAGTTATCCTGCAGACGAGTAGATGAACGGACTGCACTTTGGCCACTTTAAACCCAACATAAACATCCAAGAGGAATTCATGTACCCAATTTCCAACTCTCTAGGAATTTTTTGTTCAGAGTATCCTGACTGACAGAAGGACAACGACGTAATTTTAAGAAGGACTTTTGGATCCTTAATTATGGGATGTTTTTTGAAAGTTGGAATATTATATTGCAATGTTTTCTGGTATCTGTACAAATACGTCTAGAGCAGATACATAATACAGGGATAAATTTTATTCTTGGCAAGTTTATATAAAATTCCACACTGCAGGGGTACTGTGGATATTCTAAGGAGTGGTTGCCAAAGTATTCATATCTATTCGTATAAACTAGCCTCTAACCGTTATCAAAAGTGGAAATAGTGGAACCACATTTTTAGACCCCCAACATCTGGTTGAGGAATACGGCCCTGGTTGCACCAGACACAGTATCTTGTCGCATGTCACCGTCCGTGACGAAACTGACCTTGACAGCTCACTCCGGTTACATTACCTCAGCGCTCTTCGCTGTAACGTGAACTGCTACGCAAATAGAACACCTCTGACGGAAATAATCTTAATTGATCAAATTATTAAGAGACGACAGTTTTTAACAAATTAAACATTTCTGTGTATATTCAGCCTCTTAATAAACTAGTCTCACCTAGTAATGAAATTTAATTAAATGTAACATGATTTTAAGTAAGGTGAGGTTAGGAATATGAAGTACTCTCGAAGGTAACCTAAAGAATTCCCCAGGAGGGAGGGTTCACTTCTGGCTGGTTTATTCCTTATAGTTCAACATACACTTGATACAGCAAAAATCGACGTGTCACTTAAATTTGGACAACCCTATGGATGTAATTTGCATCATTAGCCGCCGCAAATGTCGAGATATTGGGTGCAAGACTAGATAAATATACCCAGTCCTCTGCCGGGGATATTTTTGTTAAAGAGTTTTTGGGCCTGCCTAAATGTTAAAGGCAGTTGCCAGGATTTGTTATAAGAATGTGCCGCCCCTGCTCGCTTTGACTGGTGAGGTTGAAACAGAGCCGTCCTACTCCTCTTCTTCTAAGGAGATATGACTGAGACTTATCCCCAAAATCCTCCCTCATGGATCTTGACGGCGCGGCTCTTACTCCCAACTTTAACCATTCAGTGTATCCTGTCACTCCGGAAACAGCGCAGAGGTGCTTTTAGGACTAAATGCAATCGTTCAGCTTCTTGTCCCAAGAGAACAAAAACCACTTGAAAATGTTTTAAGGAATGTCACTTGCTTCCTACAAACACTATAGTAAGTTCCCTATTAGTAGCAACGGGAAAAGTCAATTGTAGGAATATCAGAACTCGGAAAGTATAAATACACTATACATAGGTAAATTTAAGGTTCTTAAATGCATACGAATCGAAATGAAAATATAAATTTAGTAGAATTAGGGAAATGGGAAGCGTTTTGGAGTGAAAGAACCTATTACGCATATCAAAGCAACCAATATACGTGTCAAAAAAGGTGTATATTATTTTCAGTGTAGGTCTTTTTCACACCTTCTCGCTAATATCGGTCTGGTTTGATCATGGTGTGTATTTCGCCTTCTATTATAATGTTGTAGTGGATTCTAGCTAGAGCTATTATAAGATTTTCTGTAAGAGTCGATAATTGTCTAGTCTTGGTCTACTCACCCTAATGGGACATAGGTTAGTGTTAGTTTCATAAAATACAGTAATGTAAGATGAAGAAGCACAATTCCATCAAACTCTTCATTTTATAAACATCGCAATCCCATTAGTGAATCAATACAAAGCAGTACTCACGAAAAACCAAGTGTCCACAACAGCTCTGGACAAAATAAGGATACCTACTCAGATTAAAGATCAGATCAACCCACCACATGCTATATAAATCTCTGTTCAAAATCTAGATCCTTGTTAAAGATTCCATGACTGAAGGAAGACTGTGATCCATGGCCGTACATAAGCGCTGACCAGATTCATTCTTTGGTCTTATTATGACCAGAATAATTTAATCACATATTTTTAAATAAGAAATGAGTTTAAATTGGCAAATAAAGACTAAAAATGGCGAACCATCATTGACGAAATAAGTCTTTATTTGTTCTCTTAGGACAAGAAGCTTATACATTGCACTCAGTCCTATAAGAACCTTTGTGCTGCTTCCGGAGTGACAGGATATTGAGAATGGGTAAGGTTAGGGAGTAGGGGCCGCCTCCTATCGAGATCCATGAGGAAGAATTAGGGCACTAAATATCAAAGTTATGTCTCTCCGGAAGAAGGAGGGGGTAGCTCTGAACCAGCTTCTCCAGTCAAAGTAGGCAGGTGGTGGCACACCCTTATTGAAGCTAGCAAGAACCTCAGAGGTTAGGGAACAAACCCCACCAACTCCAAGAGTCATCTCCCACAGTAGACTAAACCTATCGAACTGCCCTTGAACCTCAGAATCTCGACATTTGCGGGTAGTGATGTGCCGCTCCTGGACATCCATAAGGTTTCTCAGATTTAAGTGACACATAGTTTTTGGCTGTGCCCAGTGGTAGGTTCAACTGGAAGGTATAAACCAGCCAGAAGTGATCCCTGCTGGGTTGAAATAAGTCTTACTATAAAGTCTTTTTAACTGTAAAAATTTCCATATTCGGCACCTTCAGACTATTGTTATTATAACTCATACAATCTGAAGGCTAATCCATTTTTCTTAGAGTACTCAGAATTTGTCAGTAGGTCGATTCATGATCCCAGCACTCAGAGCCGACCAAGGTGTAAGGAGTTGCGTGTGCGCTCGTGTAGGCGGGACGTGGGGGCAGAAGCCGGTCAGCCAATTTAGCATTTCCTCGCGTTCTGTCCTCATCAGGTGTTCATCGATCCTTAAATAGCTGTTCTTGTCTATATGTCTATTTTCAGCTTTTGCCGTTTATCTAATCAAACTCACCGTTATCTCACCTGAGGCTCTGTGTTCCGTTATTGGTATGGACCAGTGGAGCATCCTTATATTAATGTACCTATATGTTTTTATTGTCATGACAATAGGATCTGCACTGGGTCCAGTAAAAGCTGAGGCGAAATTTACATCTCAATGGATATCCAGGAGTGACACATTACTAATCGCAAATATGAAGCCATTAAGATAAGGCTTGGTCGATCCTGCCAAGAGCGACTGATGGAGCGGATGGTACTTCTTTAGTGTTTTGCAAGCATAAACAGGAGAGAGTATTGTCGCCTCTGCCCGATTTGACTGGTAGAGGCTGGTTGGTGCCCTTCCCCTAGGTGACATGATTGAGAGAGTGCCCGTTATTCCTCCTTAGAGGGTATACACGGGATTCGAAAGAATACGCGTCTTACCCTCACTTATCCTGAATATCGAACCAAGCGCAAATGTCGTTTTAGGTCTTGTTCAATTAGATGGTCCCCAACTTCTCCTCCTAAGTGAATAACAACAACAACGATGTGGATAACTCGGTGACCGAAGGTTCGCCAACAGGCTGAAAAGTCATGGTTGTGTAGAAAACACAAATACCAGAATTAGATAAAAAGCAACTAATAATATTTTTCCTCGGGATCCACTTATCTCGTTCAGAACCTGTGGCTGTAAGAAAAAGACGTTGAAATTTGGATCTGAGTTAGAGATAACTTAATTCAATAAAGTACAGATATTATGTAGAGACATAATTTCCCCTTATTCCAAATAATAAGATCCACAGGCCAGTGTTCAATGAGGACGGACATAAAAGACCGACAGAAACGCGGAAACTGCATCTGCAATTATTTACTCTACTTCTTACTAATCTGCCAGATCGGCATTCATTAGACAATGGTATAATTCGGTGATTTGAAGGACATGTGGTTTGTAGGGACGAGGTGTAATTTACGTCATTTTTATGGTGTCTACGTCCGTGTGACGTATCTACAAAGTCAACAAGGTACTACTACAGAATTCTGGTGTATGTAGGTTGACTATGTGACGTTAATCGCATCTCAGCCAACGCCAGAATTATAAGTCGGCTTTGTCAATCAGTCAACAGGATTAGACTAATGCAGTCTTGCAGAACACGTCAACTCACTTATCTAATTGGTCCACTTTTAATAATAAGACGACTGCAAAGTCCATTTACACCTTTCCTAAAACATCTAATATTCGCTGATGACATCGTGAGCAGTAAAATATTCAGTTACAACAAATTCACACATCACATCACGAGTCTTACAATATTAATTTAATAACAAATATAACTGGATGTTAAACTTGTGCCTCATCGTTATTAAATCAAACAAAAATGTTAAGCATGAAACGTAAATTTCTATTGAATACTTTCATAATTGCAAAACACTGGAGGAATGTATACAAAATACTTAATGCAAAGGCATTGTATATTATCATGTTTGAATATGTTCTCTAGTTCAATAAATAACGTTGAAATTTAGAATCACATATCTACACCACCAACCATGTACTGTTATAGAATGTTTCACAACGCGTGTTAGCCTATGTTTGAAGTTTACAAGCGCTATCAGTTACGTGTTAGTGTTGTAACTGTACAGAGCTTATCACCATAGCTTCGCCAACAGGTGATGTATTATGTAGCTGATAACAGTATTTGCAAACCTTCGAGCAGCGTGTGTGTTTTACTGCAATCAAGAGATAAGTGAATGTTTGCGGAAAAGGACTTGTTTACTACGTTCTAGGCAGGAGGGGAGAGGGGTTAGAGGGTGCCAGGGGGTGGTAGGGAGTCAAGGGCGTTTCGATGGCGCCGAGTCGGGAAATACATACAAGAATTCTTCTGTAAATAAAATTCTCCGGTTAATTAAAGCATTCCATTGCGACACCTTGGCGACAAAATTCCTCTTCTGAACCTTGCGGAATTCAGTGAAACAATGTAATTTATTAACATCACAGTGGTTTTCTGGCTATTATATTTTAAGAATGATCAGATTCCAGTCACTTCAATTGCTGCAAATTAAATATACATTTATTTCGTAAAATTATTAAATAAATGTAAAAGGATTTAAATCATGCTTTTAAGCCCCTTGAACTAAGTTGATTTCAGGCATCAAAACAACCTAAAGGCGAACAATTTGGTAAAATATAAAACTATGCACAATTAAACACAACTAAATAACGTACATACTAAATGTACTTCTCATTCACACTATCATAACTTTCAGTATAGTTTGCTAGAGCATGTTATGAAGCTAATATTATTAGCTTATTTTAGTAATTTAGCGATATTTAACAAAATCTAAAAGAATATTCATCTTGATTAGTAAAGTTTCCGTAGTATGTCTTTATGTGAATATAAATCACCTCGGTAAGTGAGGATATCGAAGGTTGAACGATTCACCTGCCATTAACAAACGCACTATTATTACGCAGGCGCCAGGTGCAATTAACCTCAATATAATCGCGCCGTTCACTCCGGACGTGCTTCGTACTCACCGGTTGGAGAGGACAGGTTGTTCACACCACCGAAACAAAGCGAAGACCGGCGTGTGAAGAAGTGGAAGAATTCGGGCGGAAGGAGCGAGCAGAAGTCGAACCGTTAGCGAGGACGCGGCGAGCCGAACTGCCGAGGAGAGGAGAGGAGAGCCCGAAGTCGGGAGGGGGGCGACGTCACACCATTGATAAACAGACTGCTGTGCTTGCTGTAGTGGCTCAGGTATTGTGAGGATCGATAGACTTCTTGGCTTCTGGCCACGTGACCACGTTACTTGGAACTGGCAGTCATACGTGGCACCACTGTGTTCTAGTCTGGCTACAAACTTAATCTTAAGGTTGACTTAGTGACAAGGAATTTCCAAAATCATGGTATTATTGATGAGCTGTCAACATTATTGACTGCCATGCCATGGGAAATTCACTATGGAAATATTAATGAGGTTTATTTAATCGGTTCTTGAAGGGATAAATGAGTGGTCTCTATATAAGAAGTAATTCTTCCAATTACGATATTGATAAGCAGACTATTTATTCAGTTATGGGTGAGATCAGGAAATTATTTCTCGAGTAGTGGGATGATGAAATTTGATTAAAACAAGTGATTAAAAAAATTTGAGTTTCAGCTTTTTAGAGATATTGTGATAGAATTCAAGTCATCGTGGGGGCGCAATTTGTATTTTTTATGGATTAATCAATCTTAAATATAAGTGTTTTTGCTCTTCTAGAAAAACAATTTTTACTTTGACTATGGGTAGGCTTCTGTCCCTCGCGTTACGTAAGGAGTTGCCGCTTTTACAGAATGAAGATATGCATTTTTACCTTTGTATTTACTGCACGGCAGTCTTCATTATCAAGGCAAATTAAAATATGGTTTGTTTCCTAGATATAGAGGAAGCCATAGTTATGCACTACATGTACAGCTAACTATTTATTCCTAACTAAGTAATTAATTAAAACATCAATTACCTGAATACACATTCAATAAAGAGTGAAGAAATAATAAAGTAAAAAAATATACACTTATTGAGGATTTTAATTGCACATACATTGAAATCAAGAAAACCAAGATTCTGGACATGAGTACATCAGTAGGAAACACATTTTAGGGCAGGTACCCGATTTACGCTTTTCCAGATTGGCTGGGAAACATTCATGATCTGAAAAACTCTGAAAAAGAAGTGAAAAACGATTAATCACAAGACGAAGACTGCTGAAAGACCTTTTTCGTTGCATTAGGGAGGGACAAACACATCCGAACCATTTGTTGAGGCACTGTATAAAAAAGGGAAGAAATATTGTGCTGGTTATAATAATAATAATAATATTATTATTAATATTGTTATAGCCAGCACAATATTTCTTCCCTTTTTTATACAGTGCCTCAACAAATGGTTCGGATGTGTTTGTCCCTCCCTAATACTATTTATTATTCAATCGCTGGATATGCATTTAATTGAGGGATTACTGATTGCCTCCATTAACTACCGTGACTGATCGTTATAAAAGATCTACATATTGACTTGCCGAAGGAAGTAAGCTATTTCTAAACCTTTATTAATGGTCTCCTATAGTAGATATAGGACAAATTGATATTTTAATATTTTCCCCCACATGCTATGCCACATGGAAATTTACTTCTAGAAATAAAACTAACAAAAAGAATAAAGGCTTATTCTTTTCCGTTGGCAGACATTGCTTTACAAAGCAAGTGTTCTTGAGCTCTATAAGTTGTTATATAAATAAGTGTTAGTTGCAATTCATAGATAATGATATGATAATAATAAAGGACTAAATATATTATAGTTTACTTAAATGTAGTTTAATTTAAAATGATAGCTTCAGGAATATTGTGTATTCATCATGGGAGGAAACTTCCTTGTCACCGTCGGGGAATTAATGCGATGTGCTCCATTAAAACTTGTCTCCTAGCCTGACTAAGTGAAACTCTCTTGATACAAAAATCAACTGTTAATTGTGTGTAAACTAGCGACTAATGAATTAACTAAGTATTTATTAATGTCTAAGATATGGTGCATACAATTTTTTTAAAGTGGAGACTAATGGTTTTTTAATAAATGTTTATGACATGGAAGCAATTTTATAATTTTTTCTATCTTCATTGATATTTATTATACCATGAAATACAAATTTAAAAATGTAATAGATTTATTGACGGATGAATATTTCTATAATGGTTGTTGGAGACTAAACGATGATTACTATAAAATTAGTTACAAAACTAACATAAATTGAAGACATAACACACAACTGTGCATAATACATCATTAGATGTTGCCTGGCTGCTGACGGAACAGCCAATGTGATTCAGATTCACAGAAAACATGAAAAACTTAATGAAATTAATAAATTTATGAAATTATTTATTTTAAATTATTCAGCTACTATTCAAAATAGCTTGAACTTTCCACTGTTGTACTTTTTGTTTCCTCTTTTTCAATCTCTCGAAAACATCACTAAACATTTTATTAATGGTATTATCGTAACTGGAAGTGTTTTTATCAATTATTGATTTCTGATAGGCATTACCTTACCTTGATAGGCCAGTGTCCACCATCACTGATATTACTGTCACTCTGACTATTTATTTTGGATATCTACCTTTCAAAAAACCCAGGGTAACTGTTGGATTTTAGGGGTTTTTAGGTTTGTTGTAATCCTTGTGTTAGTATTCGGAGAGCTGCCCAAATGGTACCATCGCTGATTAATAGAGTTTGAACTTGGTAGAGCTTGATTAATTGATTTTTTGTAATTGCTTCATATAAAGAAACAAATATCAAAAGTTGCAAAACTGGACAACAAGGGATTGTTTAGGTACTTCAACAAAGCTGCAATGTCTTCTTCAATTTTAAATTTTCGTAATTTTCGTAAAATTTCTTTCCTTGACAATCCATGACACTTCATAACAGCAGGCCTGTACTCAGATCGGTTTTTCGGACAGTTTTCCCGGGGCGCCGCCGCCGCACGACTATTTGAAAAGATCGTGTATTTGATACGCGGTGGCGGGTCTCGACGGGACCCGGCCGAGTATCTTTTCCGTACTGCCAAAACTGAGTACGGCCCTGCTTAACAGGCATTACAATATTTTCATTTTCTAATACGGTATATTTTAAGCAACGATTCGTTTAAGTTGGAGCACCGCTTAAATAATGTAAGTGTTTTAAACACATTGTATTTTCCCATTTAAATGAGATAAACTCCGAAAGCTCGTATACACTGTAAAGAACAAAGTTTATATTAACTGTGTAAAGTTACTAAAGAAGGCTTCGTAAAACAAACAGCTATGTTATCTCAACGTTGGGAATGACTAAGCCACAGATTATGCCTTTATCCAGTATCCACTGGTATTACGGGTCCATCGTTTCATTAAATGTCCATATCCCGCCCAACCTACGGCAGCTGTACGGCTGGTTAATTATGTAACAGGTCACTGCTGTGCCATCTGCCGCTAATTAACAGGCTGATTGTTTCTTCCGGCAGTGATAATAGGAACCTTTTATCCAAGAGTTATTTCTTTATTACAATGTTGTTGATACAATCGCAACTTGATGTATACAGAATTACTTTATTCTTAGAAACATTATATGGCGTTGGAATTATACCAGATCCCTTGACTCTCTATAAACATATGTATTATTTTATTAAAGCCTTCCTTAATACAAAATGATTATGAGACTACAGTTAGATTAACATTAAAATTATCGACGTGTACATTTTAGTGAAACGCTCATTAATTATTATTTTTTATAATGGTAACAACATAAATACTAATTCAATGAACATAACAGGTAACGAAAGTAAGTAGTTTCTACCGTCATTTCTAATGGGGGGTTGAAAATCTTGGCCAGTGGTCAGAATTACTTCTTTAATGGAGTAAAGATTACATTAAAGAACCAAGAGTGTTAGCTAATTTGCGTAAGATAATTCTCTTCACTCCAACATTTCTTGAAATTTCAATGAATATACTTTTTACGTTAATTACCTTAACAGTGAGATGTACCTTTTTGTTGATGCACACCAATTGTATTTTTTATATCTTGCTATATATTGTAATATCCCTATACTTCCTGACAAAAAAAAAAAAAAAAAAACAATAACATAGTAAACAAGGATTGCAAGTTTATGATATTCACAGGATTTTAAATTAATAATTACTAAATTAAACCAAACAATCTGTATTTTAATCCTTATCTAATATGAAGGGAATTTTATTCCAACATTGAAATTTTATCATTATGCAGTCAATTTGAAATATTTCTTCCTGTTGCATTAGAAATGTGCTCATTGCACTGAGTCATAAGCCTTTTTTTCAGATAACTGCTAATATTAGAATTATTAGTCAAAACCTTTTAGCAAATTCCATAAAATCACGCAATATATTCACCTACGTTTTAGATTCCCTTACTAATGTAATTTTTAACTATTTCATGCTTATAGCAGTCATTACAATACAAGTGCTACATTGGTGTGTTATTTTTTGGAATTTATTTACTCTGCGATCAAATCAGATGATTTTTAATATAATAACAAGGTATTACATTGCTTTCTGGGATTCGTTTTAGACTCTTAATAAAAATAAATGATTGAGTATAAAGCCAAGAAGCCATTTCTCGGAAATTATTAATTAGCTCTCTCGGACATGAAAGTTCTATTCGTGGAATGACAAAAATAGCTACCCCTCGGCGAGCACGTGATTCAGCGGAATTAAGGGTAGTTGAATATTGAGGGGAAGGGGAGGATATCCACCACTACCACCACCTACTCAGCTACAACAAACTGACACGCTAGCTCCATTTATTAATTATTTTGTTAATAGTTATGCCTCTTGGTAGTCACAACAAAGAAACTTTACCCATTTGAAAATATTAAATTAAATCTGTTTCTTAGGTGAGCAGAAATTAATTTTCCTCGGAAATTTCTAACTTCTAAAGAATCTGTGTGTTACAATGTGTGTTAGAGTGCTTGGCGTTGCAACCGTCATTACATGGTTATTGCTAATGCTTGGTTTTGGTAATTTGGTTTTCATCCCCTCTGCATCAAACTTATTGAACAATATTCGTTTACAGCGATGTAAGAGTTCTATTAACAGGGACTGTTCTATATAACTTCACTAGGTCATTTGAACGATTTATGAGGATAAATATCTAGATGTATGATTGCAGTAAAGTCTCTAATGCACATTGCGTACTTACTTTAGTATGACACGTTTTGTTTTTGGTCAACATTTCGTTACACTCATAATAGTTAGTTTGCACAAACATGGTGCAAATGAGAGGGTATTAAAAGGGTAAAAAAATGAAATAATAATTTTTTCTCAGATAATATTTTTCTTAGTTTAATACTCTTGAAACCAACAATCATACACATAAATAAATGTGTAGTTAAATCTACGTCAGCCTACATTACCTTCAAGATGTAACTTTTTTTCTGAGATAAGGAGAGATAAAATGAGATCTATTCCACAATACTCCAGAAGTTCTGATCAAAATATGGGCGGGGATCAAAATTCACTTAAGATGTCTACAGGGTGATTCACGGTGCTCATGTTGACCTCAGATAAACTAATGTAAAACTTTAAAGTACTCTTTTAGTCCTATGTTAATCTCATTCTTGTGCTGTATATGCTTCTGTGAATATAGTTATTTAAAAGTGTGACATGACTTTGCGCCTACACTGTATACACTGTAGTGTTGCCATTATAACTGAGCTCTGGGTACTCCCGCTGTGGCAGGAAGAGGTGAACCTAAGACATTATTTACCTTTGCTTGAAGTTTTATATAAATTAAAAACCCATATCAATTAAACGTTGATACTCGTGCAAAATTTGTTTCTAATTTGTTTAAAATAATTGCATGGCTTACTAAATGTTTCTGTAATTCTTAAAAAAACGGATTTTATATTTCCGTTATAAATTTGTTTATATATAATGTTAGTAACTTTAAGTAAGTCATCTACTGTGGATTTATCTCTCCTAAATCCAAATCGGTTTTTATCCAAACAAATTTATTGAATATAAATATAAATAAGAGCTCAGGAATGGACACCAAGCCTATAATTTCCCAAACCACTTCCAAAACAAAAAAATAAATTTTGCATTTTTTTACTGGTTTTTAAATCTGTTATTTCCTCTTCTGAAAAATTTGTGGAAACAACAGTACAGTTCAATATAAATAAGTATATTATTTCAGGTTGGAGTCATTTATACTTTTTTAAATTTTTCAGGAACAATAACATTTTGAACATGAAATAATCAGATTTTAAGTTAACAAGGTACATGAAGAAGGGAGTAATTCTGCAAACAAAGTAATTTTAATGTAAAATATAACAATAATTGGCAATTATTTTCTTTTAAACTTGTACAACTGTCTTTAAATCAAAATATTCAGTGAAGATATAATAGAGATATTTTAATGTATTTTTATAGTTAATTTGTGCTATGTAGGCCCATTTACGTTATTTTCCTTCTTAGCAAACACGATAAGTTACCCATTTATCGTTCCTTTTTCGTTCTCCTAGTTTGATTAGGCAAGTGGCCGTCTAATTTCGGCTCTTCTCTCTTTTACTTGAAAAAGTATCATACAATTTGGTGGCAGTTAGGATTATATAGTTGTCCGATATCTTTTATAATTATTAATATTATTACTCTGTGTACTTAGTTTCTGAGATTTATTTGAATTTTTTGTGCTTCGTGACTTTATGCTAGTTTCATTTTTAGTTACCGTTCCCGCCCTAGTTTCTGATAACTAAAGTCACATTGGGCTGGAGAAGGAAGTCGCAATTTATTATAATGAACTGCTTTAAGTAATTTTGTCCTTCTTTTCAGCCCTCGTATTATTTGTATTTGTAGTGTTTACCTATACCGGATGAGCATTTAGCAAAACCTCATTCGCCTGTTTCTGATGTGTGAAACCCAATTACTGTCTGTTTGTGCGGATGATAATTCAAATTAAAATTAAAATTAGAATTAAAAATAAGTTTAATCTTAAGAAGATAAAGAACAATCAGAACAGATAAATTTAGTAGAATAATATATCCCCGCATATTTTTGTGCACGGGAAAAGAGTTCATGAAGCAAGTCTCCCCAAATAGACAGGACGGAAAGTTTATAGTTCCTTATATATAACAAGATGTGTGATACTTAAACACCCACAATATGGTCAAGATAAACAAGTTCGCTTTTGAAAATTCTTCTGCCCGTTTTTATGGACGAGAGTGATATGCGTAAATCACATAAAACAAGGAGTAGCGTTTTACGCCGATATAAAAATAAGTCGGATATAAAATGCTACGATCAAAACAAGATTTGAACCTGCGCTGTTTGCAAATCTTGCACCGGATATACAGATTTAAAATATTAAAATGAATGACAGGTATTACAGTTAAAAAAATTTTTTTAAGAATATTTAAACATTTTAAAAATAACTTTCTCATTTTTTAAATTCTAAAAATATGGGAAGCTCAAACTCCGTATAAACTGATTTCACGACCACAATAACAAATGGGTATTTTGCATAATTTGTTTGTATTGAAGTCGGTTTTCTGGTTATAAAACGTCACCTCGTTGGTTACGTTGGTTGGACACAACGTTTTTTGGTTACTAATATTGCCTTAAGTTAAAACTAACAATTAGTAAACCCAGAGTCCTTAAAGGAGGTTAACGAATAACTAGACACAAAAATTACTTCAACAGTTACTAAGATCTCAGCGTTATAAACTTATGCCTCTTGATAACAATTTAATAAGTAGTAGCTGCTTGAATAAACATTTCTGTAATCAGTATTTGGTCAACTCAATCTTATCAGAATTCCACGAATCAAAGTAATTAATAAGAATCTAGAATATTACTGAGCGAAACCTATCATTTTAATTTAATTTCTGTCTGCTTGTCTTAAACATTTGATATTTTGCGTGAAACTTCATTTCTACATTGGTAAAACTGAATTTCATAACCGAGCATGTCACACCACGGGATTTTGCTGAGCGTTAGAGAATAAATAACAGCAGAATAAATAAATTTTTAATTAAACTGAATCCAATACTTTAACATGTTAACCTGTGAGTTATTCATAGAGTAAAAACAAAATATAATAGTATGGGAAATATAGTTAAAAGTCGGTTACAAAAATTGATTTCAGTTGCCCTTTCTAGCTGACATGAACTTTTATTATTTAATCACCCTGTTATGAAACCTAACTTGACAAACATAATAAGGATGTATCATTTGGCATATATCTCGATAAAGATTTAGTCTGAAGAATTTAAATGTTCAATTAAATTTAATTTCTATATAGACAAAAATAAGCCTTTGATGGTGCATATTCATCCATGGAACTCAACTGAGCGTCACTAAGCCCTGTCACTCAGGCTGTCACAATGTCTCTTTTCTGCTGAGAGATGTAAAAATGTCTTTTCTGTAGGATAGTCTGCCTATCTTTCCACAGAACATCTCGAGAGTTACAGACATGACATTTTGCATTCCATCAGAACAAAAACTGTTATGCGACATGTTCTGTGGCGTACTTCTTCATTGTTTCTAACAAATCAGTGTTTAAATAAAACCCACCATGCTACATCCAAGTTCGCTGGCCTGCAGGACCATCTATGACATTATTCCCGTCCAACGAAGTCGAACAGCAAGAAATCTCAATCAAGTCTTCTCTCTGGGGCGTACATGAAGTGTCGAATGGACAGATGGAGTGAGTGTACTGGAGGTCCAGTAGAGGAAGATAATGGTTGAAAGATGACAGGATTGCCGCACACTTCAGGACGTGTCGCGCATACAGACAAGGTTCTTTCAGAAAAACGAGGCCTGGATGCTCAGACGTCGCGGTATGTGAGACTGACTGTTGGTACTTTGGTGGGTTAATGCTGCCAGGACAGAGGTTAAGAACGCGAAAGTATAGAGTTTATCGAGAAAGTCGTTATAATTTTTATTTTAAAACTAACATTAAAATTATTTTTGTTAACCTTTTAAGTGCGACTAAATGTAACTGTAGTGTTACACTTTTTTAAGAGTTTTGCGAGTATGTATTAAAAGTAAATAAAAAGTAATTAATAATAAACAAAGTGTGACATATTTCATATAATTTGTCAGAAAGAAATACAGAATAATATAATTATAGTTAAAATTACCTATCATTGCATGTTGAAAAGTTATGAACTGTTTTTAGATTTAGGCTAATCAGATTCAGGAAACAAGTTCTGAATATATCTAAAAAAATTTCATAACCTATGAGCCTACATGAACTGCAACATTTATTACGTAATGGATATGGAAAAATAGATCCAACTATTATGAATCAATATTATATTGTTTGTTTTTTTTCCCATGTCGGTAAAAAGATAAATAGGGTATTACCACACAGTAACTCTCGTGTAAATCACTTTTAACTCTGTGATTTAATTTTAACGCGAGCTACACACGTTCACATACACTAGTTAGCATATTGTAAATAATATTTTCCTATTTTTACAATGTTATTACAGTATAAAAAAATTATAGTTGCCTGTAAAGTCGGTTTTACGGGCGAAGATTTTACGTGACAACGTCTTTTTCTCGGTAGAATATTTATTGATATGAATATTATTAAATTGCACAATAGGAACAAGGAATTGAATGAAAATAAGAATTGCACAAATTTTAACTATAGAAATATATTTTGTTTACTAAAACATTGTACATAATTTGAAATTAATTAAAATTTGTTATTGTAAATGGTAAAGTTGAATAAAACATTTACTAAAATTGGAATATGAAATTCTTGCTAAACACAGTTAAATTCTAACTCCGCGCGTGGTGATTGGTCGGTTTAGTTCGTTTGTTTGGTCGCACTGTTATGACAGGTCAGAGGTTATAATTTGTTATTTTAAATGTTTGACTAGCAATACGCGCTGTTTCTTCTCAATCGACTGAATTACGATTGATTGCAGAGTGATTTAAACTAATAATTTACTTAACACTATCAACATTTGTCAATAGTATGACATAACCTATAAACTCAGTTTCTCAACTTTTGTGTCAATCTAACAATTAATCAATCAATCATAGTTTACGATAATGAAATATCAGTGTACAATTATTTACCTTTATTGTTGTAGTTGTTGTAAATGACGAATCTAAGCACTCCACATTTTCACGAATAAACATAGTTATCTGCTTTATCCCGTGCGGCGGACCCACAGTTATCTGCTTTATCCCGTGCGGATCCCGTGCGGCGGACCCACTGGACGGGCATCGTAACGTTACCGGGCGTTACACTTTTTCATGAGTGACTCCGAGCCGCAACCTAATTTAAGACGTTGTCACGTCAAAATTTAACAATATAGTAGTTACGCATATAAGGCATGTAATAATATTATTGTGTTTAATAAATTCCAGATAATTTAAATTTCACTTTTTACAAATAAAAAGTCTAATTTTAGTGTTGACTAATATGAAACTAGTTTATTTTTTCACAGAGTAATAGAAAAAGATAAGTATATAATGATACTTCACTATTAAGCGCACTTTACAAAGGAAAGTGTATCTTTTAACTCTGAAAAATGGCACTTCTAAACTATTTTACTTCATACCTTAAATTAGTTGTATTTGTCCGTTTGTAATCACACCAGGCAAAACCTAACGTGTATATAATATTATAAAGTTTTTGGAAGTATACTTACAGCATTGTTAAAACTCGTAGGGCCCATACTACCCAAAAAATAAAGAATGTGAATGTAACAGATATATAAACAAATATAAATAATAACTTTATTCTTTTACCTTTAGAATATGTGTCATGAAACCGACTAAATTGGTTCACACGTTTAAGAAAACACCTGGGAACGTTTATGATTAATACAAAATGACAATTTATTTCCTAAAATTATGGCGTGTTATAAAAAGTTAAATTTTTTAAATAAAGGACCACAGTGAATTAAGGCTGGCTAGTGAAGTGGAGGTATGTCTCGTAGTTCTTTATATATGGTTAAGAAGTCTATATTAAGAAAAATGTATTATAAATTAATATTTTCTATAAGAAAATTAGCAGTACCTGTAGCAGGAGAGTTTGATGTCAATGGCTCAGTTACAGATCAACGTAGTCGACGCTACTAAACAATACCATTAGTCTGATTGTTGTTTACTAGTGTAACTGTGACAGCGGCAAGAAACTGTTCCTGTTGTATTAGAACTTTTGTCGTAATAAATGTCGTTAACAATGCCGCACTTACTGACCACTTTCTTGATTTCTAGAAAGAAACTGCTCGTGGTTGAATAATATTACAACTATTCATGAAGTAAAAAGGTTCAATGAAAATGACGAATGTAAAGACCCACTTAGTTGACGCCAACAATACCATTAGTGTGATTGTTATTTACTACTTTATCTCTGACAGCAGCAAGAAACTGTTCCTGATTTGAAAGGAAACTTGTGTTATCAATAATTTCGATAAAAATTTCGCAATTACTGGCCCACTGTTAATTTTTACATAGAAACTATTACTGGATGAAAAGTATTAAAATTATTCATTAAGTAAGTTCAATAACAATGACGAATTTTAAGGCCCAATTTGTCAACGCCATTCAACAATACCATTAGTATGATTGTTTCTACTGTAACTGAAGCAGCAGCAAGAAACTGTTTCTGCTGTAGCGGGGCTTGCTTGTGTCATTAAGAAATTTCGATAACAATGCAAAGCCGCAGTTTCAAACCAGCTTTGTTGATTTTTACAAAGGAACTTGTTTCTAGTTGAAAAATATCAAAACTTTTTCATTAAGTATGTTCAATAAAAATGACGAATATACAGACCCACTTAGTCGGCGTCACTCGACAATACAATTTGTCTGGACGTTCTTTGTTCTATATGTATTAATATCTCCACCTCATGGTTATAATAAGTGGTCCATAATATTTTAAATTTTGTAATGTCCTCTCGAAAACTACGTTTATTACTACGTTTGTTTTATTGTTACCATTTGCATTCACAGCTAATACTATGGTCAGCATCTACCATTTACATTTTTGCTATACAATTTTTCTTTCATCAGATACAGGGCCAATGGTAAATATATGAACATTACTTTGTTACAAAATTACAAACTTAAAATATTTAATGTAATTACTTTGTTATTAAACGTATCAAAGTTAATATATTATTTACTATTCAGGACAATACTACATATTAATCATTGTACATATACACGAGAAATATAAGAATCGGCAATGCATGAGTTAAAGTATGCATGGGTTATTTTTGCCTTGAACATAGGACTGTTTAAAATTTAAATTAACATTAGATGGAGTTATTACATACTAGTATTAATGTCTAATCCTAGAACCGTACAATAAATTTTGTATTTAATTATATTTAGATACATATGTCTGAAGATTTCCTGTAGGCCAACACATGAGCGTTCATGCCCTGCGAAACAATAATTACACGATTATCTACAAAATATCAAAAATATAGTAAACTAGCAGTTTCTCGCGGCCTGGCACGCAATTTCTCAAATTGTGCACCTGTAAGAGCACATCTGGTTGGAGTGAAGTCTATTTTCCGACGCCAATGTTGAGTTTGCCTTCTGCCCAAGATCAAAAGAATATGTCAAAAAGTCTATTTATGTTCATTTTAAATTTGTACTCCGGTCTTAATGTTTTCATAACATACGTACATAGGTTTCTTAAACAGTCTTTAAATGTACAGTAAAAGTTATACGACATCGTCTTTATATCTACACTGCTAGCACTTATCCATTGCTTTCCACACAATTTAGTAGGCATTGGACGTTTATGACCACTGCTCAGTTAGCCTTGTTGCACGATCAATAAGATACATCGTAGAGTTTATAATTGTGGCCAATGTAACTTACTTTGTTATCAGTATATTTTGTTCCATAGTTGCCCTTAGTTTTGCTTCCCGACCAAGAAAATAGAACTATATAACTCAAATCAGAGAAGCCTACTAGTGTAAAAAGAGAAATAAACGGGTTTTATATTAGTCTTTAAATTTATACAAATTTTTTAAATATTTTAGAACATTCAGAGCTGGAAAAAGGTACATTAGGAACATTCCAACGAAACTAGATAGCATAATTCTTGTTGACTGTTTCAAAAGGAGTCTTTGAGTCAAATTTCTGACCTTCTTAAGTTTTAGGACATTTTATAAGGTAGATTAGTACTTACCAAATCACTGACATCTAAATCGATCTTAAAAATTATGGTTATTTATTAGAAGATTTACTCACTATTAAATGAAAAAAAATTGAAAATAATAATAAATGTGAGCACAGAACAGTTGTTATATTTGACGGCAAACCGATACTATTTTTTTATACTATACGCCAGGTAAAAAATGGTTCTTTTAAATATTTTTATTTACTTGGATTTTTCTGTAATTGAACACTGAAGCCGCTTAAATATATCAAAGATTGAAATAAGTGTGTAATGAATTAAATAAATTTCACTATCCAATGTTTTAAAAACAGACGTAATTTTTAAAAACACCAAAAAATGGCACTTTTTAGCTATTTTACTTCAAAACTTTAATTACTTTTTTTCGTTAGTTTACATAAAAGGTAACATAATTACAGGGCTATTCAAAAATGAAAGGGCATTTGGAAAATTAAGAAAAAATGTACGACCAATTAAATTTACTAAATACTAAAAATATGAGTATATGATATGCTTGTGAAAGATAGGCAAATAAATAATTAAACTAATTATAATTTTTTCATTCTAGAAATTTGGTAATGTAAGCGAAATAATGACTGGAAGTATAACATACAATACCTGTTTCTTTCCTAAAGTTTGGCGTTTTATAAAATATTAAATTTAAAAAATAAGAAATCAAAGTAGCTAATGACTGGCTTGTGAAGTGTAACTATATATCTAACAGTTATTCAAACATGATTATCAGACCCACTTAGTCGATGCCACCTGGACAATTACATTAGTCTGATTGGTGACTGCAGTATATTGTGACAGCAGCAAGAAATTTTCCCTGTTAGAAATTAGCAGGAATTGTGTCGTCAAGGAGGTTTGATAACAATAGTATATTTACAGATCCTCTTAGTCGATGCCACTGACTATACCATTAATCTGATTCTTCACTCTGTAACTGTTCCTGTTTAACAGTTCCTATAAGAATAACTAATATTTCAAACAAATAATTACGAGAAGTGTTTAGAAATACCTAGTAATTTTAGTTAACATATTATATATTAGCTCATTCAATAAAATGTAAAAGTCCAACATGGAGATCAGTAAGAAGATATGGCATATATCCTTGAACCTTCAAATAATTACCCATTGGCTGTTTGCTACTGTAATTGCAACAGCGGCAAAAACTGTTCCTGATTGGGAGTAATGAACAAGTGTAATAGTAATTAAAAATCCACTATTTTATTTCTGGCACTAAAAAGTTAACTGATATATTATGGATTTTTCTCTCTAAGTATGTTCAATAACACAATGACACATTTTACAGACCCACTTCGTCGAAGTTACTCGAATATACCATTAAGTATTGTTTTTTGCTATTATAACTGTGACAAAATAAATTCTATCAATCTACAAAGTATCAAAGTACGTTAAATAACAATTCTGAAATTTCACACCACTTAATCGGTTCTACTCAACAATATTATATGCCCAGTTGTTGGTGAATATACAACTCGTAGACTTTTCGTGTCCAAAAAACAACGATCTGCAAAACTATTAGAAACTTAGATATTTGAAATAATATTGATTAAGTGTGCAAGATCTTTAACTAAAGGCAAAACCAACTGAAATCTGGGGGGGTGTTAGAGAGGAAGGGCGTTAGAGATCTGGCTTTTAATTTAAGCATTATTTTTTTATTCTAGCGGTGAAGAAGTTTTCTTGGGGATGCTCAGCCATCACCATCATTGAACTTTATATCCTTGGTCTGAGCGTCAGAGAGGAAAAATGTTTACTTCTATCAGTCTGTGAAATATTTCTTGTCTCTATCGTTCAGTTCGTTCTCGAAATATTGTGTGGATAGACAGAGAGAAATTACATTTTTCAGCCCCTCAAATAATAGGCTTTGCCAATTACAAAGAGATTGTATTTTAATTTCATATAATAATGAAAAACCAATACAACAAGAAAGTTAGACAAGAAGAAAACTTTTTTATGTTCACTGCAAAAGAAACGGTATCATATAAAGTTCTTGCTGTGATTTGTCTGTTACTTGTAAAATAATTGAACCTCAATATCTTATTAAAAATTGCCTCCACAATATTAAGTATTCGTAAAGGAGTCGATGGAGCAGCGATCAATTATGTAAACAAACAGCTCCCAATTTCGTTATAGTCTTGAAATATCGAAAAGAAAATGCATTACTTGAAAGATAGTTTTTGTAACATTGATGGGTAGCAATTGTAAGTATATTTTATTTTAAGAAGTTATACTTTAGCGTCGTCAAAGATTAAAAAAAATTTCAAAAGTTAGAAATAATGTTATGATACCACTAAAAATGCAAGTTGAGGTGTTCCGGTGAGTTTGGAAGATGGTAGGCAGCACAGTCCTAATTAAAGTTATGAAATAAAAAATAAACCCAGAGTGGATTAACATGCTGTTTTGTCAATTTTTGTTATAAGTTAATAAAAAGTTTTAATGTTTTAATATAATTAAATTAGAACTTCGTAATAATGATTACCCTACTTACCAATATTACCTTAGACAACATTAATGAAAGAACGTTGAACCCCTGTGTGCAATTCTTAAACCAGCTCGGGTCCAGGCACGAGTAAATTTTAAGTAATTCCAAAATGTCACCGGTTACATCAAACAATTGAAGAAAGATAAGTTTGTTTTTTGTTGGAGATATTTACTCAGTAAACCTAAAACAGTAGGGAAGAAGTTTACAAATCACTTGACATGCACGGTTTGTGCTTCATTGATTATGCACATATTGGTACTGTTTACGTGGCTCAGTGCCTCTTCAATCAGCTGGAAACTGACGTATTTTTGTGTAAAAGTACAAGTTCAGGGGTACATAAAATCACGTCTTATTAATAATGAAGTAATATTATACTTCTAAAATACTATTATCATCAATACGTGAAGAAACTCACTATTCAGTTTATATTATGAGTTCTAGAGAATAAAGCTTTAATATTCGGATTGTCCTGGGATTCAATAAGGATGTATACCAGTATGTTTAGTCATAATTTGTTATCTGGAATTTTCTACCGGCAGTTTCCAAGGAAATTTTATCCCTAATCCTTTGCATTACTGAGAAAATTCGTTGACGAAACGTGTGCACGCTGTGTTACAAATCAATTACTTTATGGTTTAATGGCATTTTAAAAACAATCTATTAAGCTTCCTTTTATAATTTTATATGCAACTCTAGAAAATGATGATGAATTGGCTCTTCAAATTCACAATTAACATAGAAAAAATATAGATTAAATCTTATAATTCTATTTTTAAATATAAAAGGCTAGTAACTTTTAATTATTTTTATATTGAGCACCGCTAATAATATGCAAAGCTTAATGAGCCATTTCACTCTTTTCTAGTAATTTATAAAGATTTGGGGCACTTAAGTTTGTTAACATTAATTTTTGTTATCACTGCGACATAGTGCAGTTATTGTTATTATTATTATTATTTCAATTGCCACCATTCTGTATTCAATTTTATTTAAAGTTGAAAACTTTTATTTAAATTGGAGACGTTCCACTTGAATATTCATTGCAGGACAAAAAAAATTGGCACAGAGATTTGAAATCAGTGTAGTTATTGTATTATATATAAAGCGTTGGATTATGCTGTGATAAGAATCCATAATAATGTACAAAAAATAGGAAACCAATTTCATATTAAATATGAAACCAATGAAACCTTAATTTTTAAAAAGATTACCTTAGACGCAGTCCGCTTTTCAAAATACAATTCATGCCCAGCGTCGTAAAACTACTGAATTGTCCTTTAAATGTGTTATATTCCGAAAGCTCGTACACACTATAAATACACGCATACATGAAAAGAACAAAGTTCATATTAACCGTGTAAAGTCACTAAGGGAGAGTTCGTAGCACAAACAGCTCTGTTATCCCCACGTTGGGAATGACTATATTCAGCCTTTATCCAGTATCCACTGGTATTACGGGTCCATCGTTTAATTAAATGTCCATATCCCGCCCAACCTACGGCAGCTGTACGGCTGGTTAATTATATGACAGGTCACTGCTGTGCCATCTGCCGCTAATTAACAGGCTGATTGTTTCTCCCGGCAGACATAATGGCGACCTTTTATCCCAGTTATTTCTTTATTGCGATATTGTTATTACAAAATAGTTTACACAATTGCATGTAAATGTTGTATGTCTTTCCATATAAGCCTGTAATACCCAGAAATGCATGTTCGGTCGCTGTACGTGTACGTTCATTTGTTGCACGTTTTGCGATGTCTATCTAAAACCCGCGTGCCACGCCGAGAGCGTGAGTGTGTTGATCTTATCCTATTCCACTTTACTTTCTTAACGATATGGTAACCGATTAAAATTTCCTAATTGCCCAGTTATTGTAATAAAATGAAACATATAACAGAATTTGTATACGAACTATCTCACATAAATACATTTAAAAGATGAAATCACATATGCACAGCGATAAAATATAATAAAATTATCGACTTTACTACACTAAACAATGATATATTCTAATATTATTATTCGTATTATTACAACACTCAGACTAGTATCCTTTTCAACATCCATAATGCGTAAAATGGTATTATAATTAATTAAATTTTAATAAAATTGAGATAAATTATTAAAACGTGTAGCATGGGTGGAATAAAATAAATTAACAAGTAAAGTTACAGTAAGTTTTACATAAGTTACTATTTAGAATAAAATATGATTTTACATTTTGTTTTTACTTTGGTTATGTTTCTGATGAAGATAGCCTACTATCGAAAGGCCTGACAAAAATAAGTTATTAGTATTGGTTGGTGTTTTAAATGCAGTGAATAAATTCAAAATAGCCAATACAAGCTCATCTTTAACATGGTTTAATCTTGTAGAGAGTTCACTAATTGTATGTTATTTTCTTTTAATTTAGCTACGCGATTAATTTAATCTCTAACACAAAATGTAATACATCATAAAGTACCTGATGAATTATAAGTTATGAATAAATAAACTACAGTAGCAAGTTAATTATTTACCAACTGAATATGTTCGTTGTGATGACTAATTTAACCAATTAAATTTACAGTAATATTTTACGACCTACACGCAGTTGATCCGTATAAATCAATCGATTAACCACCATTTTAGTCAATAACTAATAAATAATAATTTATTTGAGAAGTACTACGACAATTACTTAATATAATTGGTTTTTTCCAGTTACATAATGTGGCTTTTTTTCCTGAAACATTAGCATACCACTTTATGACTGTTATTATTTACACATATATTACAGCGTTTTAAAGACTCTTGTATTATATTTCTTGAATATATATTTAAATTTATAACTTACTTAAATTTCTTTCGATTGAAAGAGTCTCGACTTTAATTAAAGGCGGAGAACCGAATGGACTAGAGCGGTTGGAAATCGTCTCCCGTTTCAGTTTTTTGTAAATGTACTGATTCAAGAAACTGGATCAATACCAGTCTGCTGTTAGATTCTTTAAATATCTGAGACTATAGCTACTAAAAAATATGAAATAAATAACTAACCAATTAAAATTAATTAGGGTAAAACCCTTTGCTTAGGCATTTAATGGTGTTCTAAATAAGTAATATATGATTTGATTTTTAGTGTTAATGTTGTACTATAAGTTGGGCATATTATTTTTGATTTAATTAATAAAATTTTACACTTTGATTTTTTATGTTAGAAGTACCCAATTCTGATACAATGGTGGCCCTATTTTGATGGACCTACCGCACATTTTATTATGGTGCCGTTGGTAAATAATATTATAACGTGTAATAATTATAAATCCTAATTTATTTAGAGACGATTGTTTTTTGTAGGATCTCTTTCATAGTTTATAAAATCAATTAAGTGTAATGCTTGGCACCTTTATATCGCAAATTATAAAGCAGCTCAATAAGACGTGTAGATTCTATTCATAGGCAGACAGAAATAGCAACCCTCAGCGGCAGGCCACGTAAGCGGAATTAAGGGTAGTTGAATATTGCGGGGAAGAGGGGAGGACAGCCAACACCACCACCACCTTCTCAGCTACAACCATCCGACACGCTAGCTCCATTTATTAATTATTTTTGTTGTTGTTTCACCTCTTACCTCGTCACAACATTCAATAAAAAGTAACCCTTCCGAAAATATTAAATTAATATACTACTTGAATGAGTTAGAAACACACAAAAACAAAATTATGCCACACACTTCAATATTAACATTACTAATCGTACGCAAATTTGGGACTATTTAGACGGCTAGCTTTAGAATTTAAACTACTTATATTCATTCCGGAACAGTCAGTATAGAGAGATATCTTTATACATCAGAATGAAGATGTACAGATCATTGAAATAAATATTAATATAGGAGACTTATTAAGCTATTTGGAGCCTTATAGTTAATAAGATTTTTCACATAGCTGCTATAGCTCTTTTATAAATGAAAGAACCTTAAGCCAACGTTGTGTACATTCTCTAGAAAAAACGTAACTAAAAAAATGTATGCATTAATTTAGGTCCAAAGAGAAATTACAATGTTTCTAGAAGTTACCGTGATTGGTGTCTTTATAAAGTCAGTGGTTTAACGTAAGTTATAAAGTCCATCGACGGAATAAATAATAGTCCCTTATAAAAATGACGAGAAGTCCCAGAAGACAGGAGCCTCAATAGGTCGAAAAAGTCTTTAAGTCTTAGCTAGGAAATCCTGAGGTAATGGAGCAGCTGTTGCTGGTAGGTCATAGACACTGACTGTTTTTAGATGCTAGGTGTTTTCAAAGCTTAGCAGCTCTCAGATCCTAGGAATTCCCAGGATTTATTAGATTCCTAGATCTTCATTAGTTCTGCGAACTCCCAGAAATTGGAAATGTCAATAGAATTTGACAGGTCTTATTGGCTGAATGTTCGTAGAGCTTGGCAGCTTTAGGATGGCTAGAAGAGTGTTAGAACCTCCACAGATTTGGATATGTCTGGTGTTAAGATTAAAAAAATCCAAGAGCTTCTAAATTTTTAAGACTGAAGACTTCTAGGGACCAGGAAGTCCAATAGCTTAGAAAATTGTAGTGACTGGAAGTGGCTGGAACTAGAAGCAACAATCATAAGTTGGGCAGTGCCATAATCTGAAGGCTTGTTAAAAATGTATAGAAGCTTGGAAATGTTAGTACCATAGTTCTTCCAGCTTCCACTGACCAGGAAGTTCCAAAATGCTAACTTAGTTTTCCTCCTGAAAAGAAAGAACTATCGGCAGCAAACTCTCAATTTTATCTCGGTAGGTGTAGCAGTTCTTGTTTAATGTCTCTATTAAAAGGATTAATAGAAGCTAGGTTGCAGAAAGAAACATCTATGACTTTCTATCTCTTATTACTATATAAAATCTTCTCTTACAAACGCTCTCATTTAATCGAAGGAATCGATAAAAATTTAGAACTTTATCGAAAATGGAACCTTATATTAATGAATTCCAATTTACGAACTTGAAAGTCTGTTGACTCGCAGGACCATAAACGTCACCAATTCTGACAAAACAATGCCAAACATTAATAAATCTCAATCATGTCTCTCAGAGACGAACGCAGGGTGATGAACGGATAGTTGGAGAGATTATAAGATGGAGGTCCAGTAGACAAAGATAATGGCTGAAAGATTGCCGCACACTGCAGGATGTGGCGCGCATACAGAAGAGATACTTCCAGAAAAACAAGGTCTGGATGCTCAGACGTCGCGGTATGTGAGACCGTTGTACTTTTGTGGGTGGAAAAGCAACTGGATAGAGGTAGGAATTAGAAAGCATTGTAAATATTATGGAAGTGGTTTTTGAGGCTTGTATTCATTAAACCTATGAAGTAGTTGTTTTTATTGATAATTGTCCTATTGATATAACCGGAATATCCGTTAATGGTTTATTTTGTATTAATAATTGGATTTCGACATACACACCTTTGTATAGTTCCCTTTTTATATAAATTATAGAACCAACAAAATAATATAAAACACGATATATTACCTTTGGGTAGTTAATTGGTGATGTATGCGAAGATGACAATCACCAACAATCACAAGTTTTTTTAATTTAAACTGTACTTATAAATTAATATATTATACTATATACCATTACATTTCATTATACTATATACCACTAATACCATTCAATGTGATATAAATTAAATGTAGATCCGAAGATATGTATACAACAAAATTCAGAGTACACTAAAAACTCAAACATAGATAAAACAAATTAGAACAAATAATTTGAAGTTCAAGGATTTGTATCAATTTGTTCAAGAAGATTATTCTAAAATAAATTATGCAGTTTTATATTTAATCGCTGTACCATTATAAAGCATAGATAAATTTACATGACCTTCTAACGAGAATAATAATTAGGGACAGATCACATTTGATTGTATATTATAACCAGATATCAAGATAGCATATTGGATCACTAACGCTGCCATAGACCTCATGTGTACTGTAGAGATTAATTAATTACACGTTTAACTAATTACAAATGGACATCACACATTAACCCAAGAAATGAGCATAAATGTTACGAATCAATATACAAATTGTTAGTTTGGTGACAATATGACGTTATCAGAATTTGCAGACGTTGAATTATAACGCAATTTATCATCTTAAAGATCACATAGTGTTTGGCAAGAAGAAATAAGGGAAATATCACTAAATATACATCAGAGTCAATAAGAACGGGTGTTAAAATCCATATTTCATTTCATATAGTTTTCCCAACTCTGTAACTTACATAAGTAAACATGAAATTAAACTCAAGATCAGGTTTTGATACCACGTTATAAAACCCATTCTGCTTTAACGGTAACTTTTAGTTTCGGTAACTGCCTTTCCTTACTTTGCAAACCTTAGCAAAACAATACACTTTTTTTACTTTTTCGTATTAAGAAACATGGCTTGAATTGTTTGGGACTTACAAGTCGATCGGCCGCTATTTCTGGTGTCACATATTGAAGCTGAGAGTCGCACATTTATTGCAGTGTGTTGTCCGATTTGTTACTCAAGGTTACCGACACTGCCCGTCGGTATTTATTCCATTATATAATAGTTGTAAATTTTTTCGTCCCTGAGGTCATACATCAAGTTCCTACATTCATAAAATAACAGGATTATGTTTGACCTCATGACCTTATGTTTGAGAGTTATGTTTGAACCCTTTCCTTTCGCTTCTTTTCTTGTTTTTGTTTTTTTATTTTTGTATGTATTCGTCCCTCCACCTGAAGAAGAGGATAAATTCCAATCTTCGAAACGTCTGTTATACCCCTTGTAACACATAACGATGGAAAATGTCGGAAATCCTGTTATCCTTTCAAACCTTCCATCGTCAATAATAAACTAAACAAAGAATTTATAAAATGTTCCAGTATTTCATATCATTATCAAGGGTAACCTCCTGAGAACGTGTTTTATATATTTATTTATATTAGTGCATTTTTATTGCTCATCCAAAATTAGTATGCGTGTATGTTTCTAGATTGTATTTTCAAATTTATCCAAAAACACCTTAGTGTTTGCTAAAGTGATATCTTATAGTGACAGCATTCCCATACAGTAGCTCACACAGATCTTCCAGAGAGTTGCAATATTTATCCCCCAACATTTCCTAATTACGTAAATGCTTTAGGGGCATGATTATAATTTTTTATATATAAGAAGGCACAGCGATCCCAGGTTGAGTCAGGAAATGGACAGTTATGCGTCTTTAATCAGACAAAAGTATTAACATTAGGCTAATTGTTATTAATACACAATTTTCTATTCTAAATTTCGGAGGACTTGTAACATCAAGCGAGTATTAAAACACTGTCGCAATCCAGTCCCACATAACAATTATTCTGATTGCTACTCTAACTGTGACAGTAGCAAGAAATGTTCTTGTTGGAAAATTAGTAGGTCTTGTGTCACCAAGGATGTTCGATAACAATCTATTAGTTATAGATCTGCTTAGTCGATGCTGTTTGGCAATAACCCAAATCGTTGGGACATTGCCAGGATTACAGTAAAAGACATATCATTGCAAGCCTGGCCGTGTGCCTTTAGTATTTATTAATAATGAAACGGGATCTTATTAATAGTTTTATCTCCAGCTATCGTTAAAAACTAATCTTATATTCTCATTCGAGGTACAAATATATATATATATATATATATATATATATATATATATATATATATATATATATATATATATATAAAACAGTTAATTTGAAACAATCCAGGCATGTAATGTCTCGTACTATAGTATCATCAAGGATGTTTGACCAAATTAACATTATGGCTACACATTCAACTATTAGATATTAACTTACAGTATCTTTAGTCTGATTTTTTCCTACTGTAACAGCGGCAATGCAGAAAAATGTGCTTTTTTAAAAATTAGCATGTTTAGTGTTATCAAGGAGGTTCGATAATAATGGTCACTTATTACAAACGTTACTAACCCATTTAGCCGATATCAGTCTACAGTATATCTACTCTGATTGTTTCCTACTGTAACCGTGATAGTGGCATAAAAATGTCCCTTTCGGAAAAAATTGTACATTTTTAACAAAAATTAACATTTTTCACGTTAACTTCTCCCGCCCTTTCTAATTGGACACAAACCTGTAAGCTGGGCGAGCCATTTGGTGGATTTCACTCTTAACACACAGTGAACCCAGTACAATGCCTGGCTAGACAAGTGGACATTTTTTTACCAACCTTGGAACTACTGGAATTCAGCATCGACCACCCAGCTTGTACCCTTCACAGTTGTGAAATAAACTTGCAAGCGTAAATGTATTCATATTCCATTCTGGAGACCGTTGGCAGTTCCCCTAAGAGTGAAGGACTTATGTACTCGGGATGGTTTAGTGGGGAGTACGTGGGGAAAGAGAGACAAGTGAGAATAAAAAAGTCGAACAATGGAGTGAGCAATGGGTATTTTTATCAATTGCTAATAAAGCAGTTAAATGCATACATTTGGTTTTAAATATATAGCGGAAGAGACACTGCGTTACATCGGAATCTATCATGGCAAAAATTGTAGACCAAGAATTAAAAGTTTATATTTTGAGTAAGATGGGAAAATAATCGTAATGTTATCGGACCTCTCGCAGTTTAAAACCTGACCGAGAGAAATTTGGATTATTCTCCTAGATTCTGTGGCCTTAACCGCAGTTTTGATAACTGCATTAATATTAGTTGATTCAAACAAAACTTATTATGGAGATAGGACTTCCATATTCCTTGAAATATTTTACTTTCTCATATGTGTGCAAAACGTTTACCTCAGCTAATGTATATAAAAAATTAACATTGATAGAAAATATTAACGACAATTTTTGAACTAATATTAATTATACTATTTACACCTCTCGACGTTAAAATATTCTTAAATAGAATAGTTAAAGTCATGGAATAGTAATTTCAAGTAAAAGGCATAAATAGACTGAACTCTGGCCGTTTGCAACAGCAAAAATTATTTTAGTATTTGGCGTGGTGTCCAGATAGTGTCGTAAATGGTTTTAGATCACGAAAAAAATAAAATTGAACATATTCATGGCAGCTCAGTGCGTAAGTCGGCCCAAATTTGATTGTCTGTCTCTGTGTATACCCACGTAGGTTTGTCTTTATATTACATCTAGAACGTGCATATTATATCATCTAACGAACCTAATTTGCAAAATTTACCATATTTATTGGCATACGATTGTTGGCTCAGCAATTCTAAACTACTTGAACCTTAATATTTTATAAACTTGAAGACATCTCCATCGACGCCTAGTACCAACTATATATTTTTTAAACAAGTTGTTGGCCCAACGATCAATGATGTAAATTCCCAGCTTAATACATCACTGTCCAAAAACGTTTCTCCAAACTCACTTAATTCTTGTGTATCATTTTAAGAAAAAATATATCGCAACACGTAAAAGAAATCATAGTATTGTACTATTTATGCAATATAAATATTACTGTAAGCATATTCATAAATTGAAGTTCAATTTGTATTTAAAATAACATTTGTTAGGCTCAATGTATTATTATATAATTTCAAAACACACATCGCTGGTTACATCGAATGATTAAAACAAGATAAGTCTTATTTTCATTTTGTTGGAAATAAGCACTCAGTGAACCTAAACATTAGAGAAGAAGTTTACAAATCACTCGACATGCACGGTTTGTGCTTCATTGATTATGCACATATTGGCACGGTTTACATGGCTTTGTGCCTCTTCAATCAGCTGGAAACTAAATTTCAGACTCGGAGCAGAATTCCGGGGATAAATCATGCATTTACAGGGAGGCATGGTACTAATAAAGTAATATTAAAACATTATCAGTATCATGCGTATCCTTATTACACGTGTTCAAGAGAATAAAGTAATTGCATTCCAATGAACTGTGAAATTTAACGAGAATTAACAAAATCTGATAAAAAAATACTTTATTCTGATACATCACCGTTTAAAAATATAATTTTTAGTATGCAATATGAATCCTCTGTTACTCGTATGTATGTGTAACCTAATGGAATTTTTAAACGGTATACTTATAAGGTCTTTCATATTTACGAGTGCAGGGTAGGTAGAAAATGATACGTGGGCACTGTGAAGGTAGAACACATAGAAAACACATAGAACACAAGAAAACGTTAAGCAATCTAGAAATAATTATAATATAGAATTCCAAATGTAAAAGAAAGCGAGTGACTTCTCCATTGAATGGCTGTTGTCCTTAAAAATCACTCTGATATAAGTTGCAAGGCTTAACAGGCACATTAAGTTACTGGCAATTTATAAAGTGTTATGTACTTAATCTTACAATTGCAACATATACAGATTACTACTGTATTATTAATATTTGTTACTATCGTGATTATTTTCTTAACTGCTGAACTAAAAACGTATTGTATTATGAACGTTTTTCCAAAGAAAATAGATATTTTGTATACTAAACAAAAAAATGCAAAATTCAAATGGATGGCTAAAAATGAATGTTTGCTTCTATAAAAACTGGAATGGTAAAATAGGCTTTTAAATTTATAATAAAGTTCATAAATCTCGGGGTCCTACCTGACAGAGTTCCAGATTTCAACCCTCTAAGTTTTAATTTTTATTGAGCTGACATAAGATTTCGCCTAGATACAATTTTTCCTGAACAAGTACCTACATTTATATACCCTCACTTGTAGGAATGTGAAATTACGCTAAAATTGTTTACTTATGTTGAGTAGTAATCATTAGCAAGGTAAATTAATAAAGAAAACGGTTATTCGTCAAACCACCACGAAGGGTTTTTATCAATCGGTTCATTAATGGAAACTCCAATACAGAAACTTCGACTCCTTCTACCGACTTCTTCTTCCATAAATTCATCCTTTACGGAGCATATTGTAATACTGGTTGCGTATTGACAACTGTTATTTGACGTTATATGTGCTTTGAAAAATATAACTTGTCCAAAAGCACATTTGAATGCAGTAAGGAAGAACATGATCTGGGTGTCCAAGAAGGCAACAAACCTTTTTTATTTTATTGATATAATAAATAAAAATAAATGTTTCTACCTGTGATGTAGGCGGTACGGTGTATTACACATTAGCTGTCTGGAAACACAAATAACGGTTAATTTGTACAAAGTTCTTGCTAAGTACCCATTAATTCTAACTGGTGAATTTTTATGTTAATAAATAAATAATCTTTTTATTTGTTAGTGCAATGAACTGTTTTACTTATCAAGTGATGCCAGTAGCCACATAACTATAATAGCTATCTTCAAATCAAATCAAAATGCCTTTATTTACAAGCGTTTCTCAGTACATACACTGTTTTGCAGAACAACTCAAGTCATTTAATGGCCTTAAATACTAAATAACAAAGACTTGTGATTAAAACTAAAAGGAACAACATTGGATTATACTAAATACTAAAACTTATACACTAACAACTTAAATACGTTATTTATCACCACATATGTAGTCCTTAAGTTTTAATTTAAAAGAATTGCAACTGTATTGCTTAAGGCTAAGGGGGAGGTCATTGTGCAATTTAGGGCCGAAATACGAAAAACTTTTCCTCCCGACTTCATGCCTGACTTTTCGAAAGTCAAGAAGGTAGCCATGACGGGTACTGCGTTGCGAGACCCCCTCCCGGAACAACAACCGCTCGCTCAGGTACTGCGGTTCCTGGTGTGATAGGACCTTGTGGACCAATGAGCAAGTCAACATCCTGCAGACGGACTCCACTGGTAGCAGGCTGGCAGCATCTCGAAAGGGGGACACGTGATCAAAACGTTTCAAGTTGAAAATGAAACGCACCGCAGAGTTTTGAAGTCTCTGAATACGTTCTACGTCCCCCCGCGAGATGCTGTTACCATAGGCTGGATAGCAGTAATAAATGACGGAAAAAACCATCGACTGCATAAGCTGAAGCTTCGCAAATTCCGGCAGTAGAGATCTGAATCTGTATAGACCTCTTAATCTTCCAAGTGCACGTTGTATGACATAAGTGACGTGTTCAGAGAATGTTAAATCGCTATCAAGCATGATGCCGAGCGTTTTCACCCTGTCACTCAAGGTCAAAAACTCCCCTTCAAGAGCAATCCCCACACCACTGTCTGTCAAAGCCTGTAGTGTGTTGTGTGGTATAGTATGAAGGACAGTGCACTTGCCAACATTGAGCTTTAACCCATTGTCTACAGACCATTTACTGATGTTTTCAAGATCAGAGTTTATATGGGCAAAAGCCACCTGAACTGAGCTAGGGTCATAGGACAAATGCAACTGGCAGTCATCAGCATACATATGAGCCGTACAATGTTTAATACACTTTGGGAAGTCAGAGGTGTACAGGTTAAACAGTACAGGACCAAGACAACTTCCCTGAGGCACACCTCGCTCCCTACTTAGAGAGGCAGATGTTTCGCCCTCAATCCTTGTCACCTGGCTTCTTCCTCCAAGATAAGACTTCACCCACTCAATAGCGTTTTCTCCAAAGCTGTAATAGTGCATCTTGGCCAACAACATTTTGTGACTAATTGAGTCAAATGCCTGCGAATAATCCAACATAACAATGGAGTTGTATTTTCCACTGTCTTTAGAGTCAATCAAATCTGAAAATAAGTTCATCAGGGCAGTGCAAGTACTATGATTATGTCTGAAGCCAGATTGAGTTTTAGGAAGAATGTTCTTATCATCCATGTGCTTCATCAATTGCTTAGTAACAATTTTCTCCAATATTTTGGACAATGCTGGTAAAATCGATATTGGCCTAAGTTGATTAACACTATGAGGGGTGGGTACCTTAGGTAGGGGATGAACTATACTTTCTTTCCATCTTTGTGGAAACATGCCTTCAGACAAGGACTCATTTATCAAATGTGTGATGGCACCTAGTGCATATGGACTCACGGCTTTAATAATCTGAATAGTAATTTCATCGCTGCCCGCTGCTCTGGTTTTTATTTCATTCATTGCTGATTTCACGTCCTTGTCAGTGATTGCATGGAAGTTAAAATTAACGGCATCATTATTTAACTTGTTCGAGTTCAAATAAATTACTTTTTCTTCGCTAACCTCATTTGCACTGCCCATCTCAACAAAGTATCTGTTAATATCATTTATATTCAAATTATGAGGCAAACAGTTATTGGTAGAATTTCCAACTACATTACATTTCTTGAGGCACGTCCAGAAATCTTTTGGGTTAATCTTCTATTATTAAAAAAAAATAAAAGTCACCATCTGAATAAAACACAACCTATGTGCATAAATTGGTATAAACATGAATGGTACATGCAACTGTCTATGGCGAAGTGTAACGGGTACAAAGATTATCGCAAGATAACTTAATAAGGCACCGACGAGCGTGGCTGCTGCAGCGAGGCCTAGATATATACCTAGATAAAAACTCTTGAATAAGCGTAAAATCATTGAATATAACCTATAAACATTGACTCGCAAAACTTAAGATGGTCGTATTGAAAGTATTGTTTGACTGTGAAGAGTTTACAGGCTTATTTAAGGTATTTTGAATAAAATCGTACCAAGTTGAATGCAACCAGTCAGAAATTATGATAGTTTAATACAAAATGTCTGTGTATTACGTTCAACAACGTAAGGCTTACAGAATTTAAAATTTATAAAACATTGTACACAATTTCTCTTTCGTAACTTTCAACAGTCACCGGATTAAAACCTTAAGAAATACCAGAAAATGTTGTTTAAATAAATAAACACTTTATAATAAACAAAAGTTTCACATTGGTTTCGTTTGGAGATACGAGTTTAACACGAATGTGAATAGCCGTTATCTTGAAACTATTAGTGTTTCCGACATCCGTGGTATTACTTAGTTTCTGTAACCATTTATTAACGGCAAGGAGTTTTGATATTAATCTTAAATAATTATCTACATAATTGTTAAAATTAATTTAATGAAGTCGACGTTAATCAATTTATTATTATATGGTAGCGCTAAAATCGTAGTATATTTATAACTAACGTTAATGTTTTGTTTAATAAAGTTTAAAGTCTTAAACACGTACAATGTCAAAAGTAAGTAGAATGTTAGTAATCGTGCTTTGTTATCGTTTTGTATTTAATTTAGCAAAAAGCCTACTTTAATTAATTACAGAACAGTGTGTGCGCATCGCACACAACAGGTGGGTATTTAATCCATTTGTATTGTGAGTCGGGCACGCAGCGCTCAGGTGGTCTGTGAGCAGCCTAGTTACAACCGTCAATATCCGGTGTCATCTGTGAGTTTCTTACTAAACATATTTTTGTCAAAAGTTAACATTAAAAGGTGTATTAGTATATTTTGCATTTTAAATAAACGGAGGAATTTTTATAAAAAGATGTATATAGAGTAATATTGTTTATTATGAGAGGAGGGTTTAAATATTTTAAACTCAATATTTGTTGTGGAATTTTGACTTCAAGGGCACTATCTTGCCTATGGTAAAATCTCTCCTGTGTCTTATTTTCTTTGTAAAACTATAAGATCTGTGTCAAAACTAATTATGGTTTGTATAAAACTTGTAAAAGCGGGCATATAGCCTACTACGTCTTTGTTTTATTACGTTTATATGAATGAAAACTACAACAATTTTAGCAAAAACTTGTTTATGTAGAATAATACAAATTTATTTAGATTACCCAAAATTTATGCACACTATATTCTGAGAAAGTTGGCATATGCATTATTTTCTTTCAGGCTTAGCTCTATATTTTTACACGTAGCTGTACTAGTTTTGGGTAGCAATTTAGCAAAAAAATTTATTCAACGCTTAAAACATTATTTAGCTTCGTTATTTTAATTAATAAATAAACTATGTTTAATTTGGTCAAGTTTTTAAATTTCATGAAGTCGCTTTATGCTTTCCTTTGCACTCTAATAAAAAACCTTTATCCTTTTAACAATATTAAAGTCAGCTCCAAATAAGATCAATTTTTCAATCATAACTTAAAAACCGACATTAAATTATGCTAGATAGATTATTAAAGAGTAGTTTAACATATTTTGGGCAACATAAATCTTTTGAGAGGCTGCTTGTTATGTCTGTTACACATGTGTATCTGTTACCTACAGGACAAGATAACTGTTACCTAGAGAACGCTATCTGTTGTCATTAATGCAGCGCAAGTTGTTCGACATTGTTACCAGTATCAGTATCGTAGCTAAAAGTTTTAAGGGAGGGAGGTTGGCCTACTGGGAGTTTGCATACATAGACAATGAAATAACCCCAGCAAAAAATATCATGTATGACTACTAATCTCAGGATTTTAAGCAAAAACTAATATATTAATTCTTTTTGATAATTAAACTTTTAAAATTTAATGAAAGTAGTTTTCCAAAGAAAATTAATTCAAAATGAGGTGCAAAGAGTTTAGTAAAATATATATCTAACTCCGGACTACAGCATGTACCGAGAGATACGTCAGGTAATAAACAGGAAATTTACTTAAGAAAGCTCATTGTGAGAAGAAGGAAGACGCTATAAATCAAAACCTCTGAAATTATATAAAGCCACTACCATGTTTTATTATTGTTTAAAAAAGTTACATTTATCATTATTGTATACAAAATGTAGTCCATATAATAAGTGCACATTTAAACAAGATTTTTCCAATTAAAATTTTCTCATACGTTTCAAAACGTATGACAAATTTATTGGTTATTTTCCATTAAAACATTATTACATTTTTAAGTATGTTTATCATTAAAAAATCCAAAACGATAATGTTGCTTCATAAATACTATAGTTTATTGTACCTAAATTATGTGAAAAGATTTACTTATATCTATTAATAATTGTATTATGTAACAAAATATGGGTTCTCTAGTTATATAAAAGTAGTCGGGTGTGTTGTCATCTATATTACTTGTTCTTTTGTTTAAGAGTGTCTTGCAAATATAAAAAAACCCCGCATTGGCGTATTTGTGTTCTTACTACTTTTTAAGATTAATAACTGAAAGTCTGTATTGTGAAACAGATCGTAACACTTTTTGGCACCAAATAAGTGAGGATATTTAGTTGCAAATCAGTGTTGCAAGGAGAGACAGATTGCAGCACTGCAATCTTCCTAGTGGTCAGCCAAGGCTTGTAATTTGTCGGCGATTCTCACTAGAACAGTTCTCGTGTAAGACTCAATTATTGACCACAACACACGAACCGCCGAGCCAGCGGGCAGCGCCATACTGCATGTCCCTCCTCCGGAAGGCCATAGCGCGGTCCTGACATCCGGCCATCATTGATTACTCTATGGTGAGCGATCATTACTTACTCTATGGTTTTGGAAACTCGGCTGGTGGCCTCTTTGTCGGGCCGTGTGATTTCTTGATTGTCGGCCACCGTAGTATTTCGCAGAAGGGAGCCAATAATCACAGCGATTCCCGAATCGATTTCACAACGTTCACGATGTAGAATCATGACTTACTCATTAATTTGGAACAACGTCATCTCTGACAACTGAATTTTTAAAAGAAGTCAATTGGTGGCTTTGAGTTCAAAGAAACCGAGGCGTATGTGTGGAATATGGAAATACCTACGAAACCATCTCGTCCTGTCAAAAATAATTAGAAGCCGAAATCTTTGTTAACCACTCTCTTTCTTGCTACGTTTTTATCATATTTGTGTTCTTTTTGTTTCAGAATATCAAAAGGAAGAGAGTTAAAAAAGGTCATTATTTATTTTTAAAACGTTGGGTATTACTCACTTATAACAAAAAATAATTTAAAAATTAAAAATGTCTACATAAATGATAAAAACAACAAATATTTTAAGAAATCTTAAATAAAACTGATTTTTGGCCAAAATAGTGGTTTATATCGGTCTGAAATAATAAAAGGAAGTGAATTAATTATGAGGATATGTATTTGAAAAAAATAATATTTTAAAAAGCTATACAGTCAGTCCTTAAAGTAAGTTTAAAAGTCACATTTAAGATTAGTATTTTGTGTATTTGTCAATAGTCGGTGGTATTTTGTGTAAAATCGAAATATTTTATGAATATGGTCTTTTTTGTTAATCTACATCCAGCCAATAAAAACTTTCTATATCCTTGTATACATTATAATAGTTGGTTGTTCTCTCAGATATTAATGACCAGACCTTATTTCGTAATGTGACGGGAATTATCGTGTTATCACTCGTGAGTGATGGTTTTTTACTGTTATTAGATATGAATAAGAACATTTTATTAATTAACAGTAGGAAACAATTATTAGCTTATAATGAACAAACAAAAATAAAACAAACTCACTGATTCTAGATGAATGTTAATAAAAGATATTTCAATATAATAAACAAAATAAATTATAAAATAATATAACACTCCAGCAATGTATAAATGTATAATCAATTATTCTTAAATATCTTCTTTTCTTGTTTTTTTTTTTTTTTTTTTTTTAAGGAGAGACCGATCCCCCTTTAAGCCTTATTCTGTCTGTTCTCATGGGCCACTGGCCTGTGCGAGGATTTTATCAAACAGAATAAGGGGGAGAGTCGATATAGTACAAGGTCGATGGTACTGATAAAAAGTGCAACGGTCACAGACAGGATCTGAACCAGCGCTATCTCTAACTCAGACCCATAGTCCAACTACTTTAGACCGCTCGGCCATCGGCACTCCCGAGTATAGTAACTCGAGTATAGGTTAGTCATACGTACACCGTTACAAAATTAAGGATAATTAGAAGTCTTCTTTGGATCTCTTCTTCAAAGATCTGATAATAAACACATTTTAAGAACTTTTCAAATATAATAACTGTTAATTTTTTAACTTAACAGATCATTGAAGCTTGGAAATAAGTTTGCTATCAAATCATTTAGGTTCAATAAATGTTTACCAATAAATTCAAAAATAGTTGTTACATCATAGTAAAAACCCAATTTTGAATTTAAATAAAGATAAAATCATTTTGCTTCTTGTTAAACACTGTAATATAAATTAAACACAAGTTTTCTAAAGCTATTTATTTTATGACATTTTAGAAAGTAATCATATAATTCCAACTTACGAGTATAAGAAGTTATAGTTATGAAAGATTTCTCCGGGTGGAAATATCGTACCTGATGGGCATATTCTAATTACTACCGATGTCCAGGGGTACTTCTCCTTCAACTTAGTTTCGTTCCGCCATTGCAATATTGGAGATTCGAAAAGCCATACCATAACAGACCCCGAACAATGAAAGCTTTGAAATATTTAGACTTAATATAACACTTCATGATAATTTACTTCAATGTATGCAGTTTGCAGATTCATATGTGTAGTTAGTAGAACGCAGATAATATCAACAGGTTCATTTTAAAATTTAATTTGTATACAAATTTTACTGACAGTTGGCGTGTTATGACATTTATAATTAACATATTGTAATCAAATTACAAGTATATAACCAATAATTAGAATATTAAAATCATTTCGACCAGATACCTCGCAAATAAAAAGTGTTTTTGGGGACAAAAGATGAACAAGTGCGGGCTCAGGTCTGCAGCATGTTACCAGATATTAGTTTTGGCAGCCATTTGTTATTGTGGTCTATTTCCACCACGTCCCACAGTCGATCGCTTCTCACCTCTCCGTTCGTGCCGTTATCGATGGCTTAGTGTCTTGTGTATCGTGAATGGTTGTGTTGAGTTTGTGTTGTGTGCTTGTGTTGGTTGGTGGTGGTCCGCTTCACTATAGATCCGTTTCCTCTGCTCAGCACCGGAAGACCTCTTGAAGTATCGCCCAAGAAGAGGCTTGGGAGTGAGTTGCGTTCTTATGTTAGGCTTTTAACGGATAATTCTCTATTATCTCATCCGTATTTTTCTATAATTGATTATCAAGATACTATTATTTGTGGTTCATCGAGAAATGAGGCTTCTAAAATCAAATTAAAAGTGGTGTGGTTTAAGTTTAATCACGAATTTTTTTTATCCGCTAAACAAAATCTGAGCAAAGTAAAGGTAGTACGATTTCTTTACATTGCTATCGATCAGTGATAAAAGGTATGCTATCTTATCTCTTCTTCCTCGGGTAGACAACTAATTGTAAACTAGGTTAAAATGAAAAATCCCAGTAAACTACAGAACATTTTATCAGCTCAGAAGGATTAAATTGTTTAAAGTAATTAAAAGTATGAAAATAAGAAATATAATGTAATTTAAAATATTAGTTGCAAGCTTAATTATTTCTTTAATGTGAGCTTTTCTAGCTTAAATAAATGTAACTGCTACGTTATTACCTCAAAGAGGTTCCTAAAAGTGGCTTATGGACCAATAAAGGCGTCAGAGGACAAAGTGTTATATTTCGAGGACACAAATATAAAAACATTTATATTGTTTTATAATTTTTAGCACAATCATGCTGCTGCAGTATAAATAAAATGGATCCCATTAAAATGAAACACAAAACGCTCATGGAATATTGTAACAATTGGGAAGGATTTCAGAATTGTTATGCTTCAGAATGTAACTCTAATTAATTAGTGTCTGTTAGGGACTTTATATTGTAAAATCACTAAACTAAATAAAAAGGAACCCATACATAATTATTAAGAGATTAAATAAATATAATTTAGACACAAACTAATAGAGACAATTATACATTTTACCTTTTACTGCCACAATTTTGTGACACATTATAACGACGTTAACCACGTGTCAACTATAAGAAATAGCAGTGACGCCATCTTTTTTTAAATATTATTAATACGTTGTACTTGTGCATGTAGCAATAACGTATAACGACAGCAAAGTAAATTTATTGCATAGGAAAATATAAATGAACTTTGTTACTATATACTATTACAAATATAGAAATTTAAAACTTTGATAAGATTTAGGAATCTCACACACACACACACACACACACAACACACACACACACACACACACACACACACACACACACACACACACACACACACACACACACACACACACACACACACACATTTGAGGTGTCTCGGATACCAGTCTTATGGGGAAAACAAAATACATTTTTAGATTAACGTAATAAGTAACGCTGTTTCTCTGAAGATACTCTTTGAAACCATTCATACCGCTAATTAAGTTATGACAAATAGGTCGTAATAAAATCCCTAAATCTTATCAATAGGGATTACAGTTTTAAATTTGAATATTTGTAATAGTATATAGTAACAAAATTAATTTATACTATATAAATAAATATATATGGGATGTATCCTATATCCTAGAAAACTTGAACCAGCAGAGCGAACCGTTAGTGTATTGGAGTACTCGTATACTCTTGACACCAAAGAAACCGTTTCTAATTTAGAGCTAACGAGTGTTATAATGTACTCCAAATTTAACTTACGCTGCATCTACGTTGCCAAGACTACCTAGAAGACATTGAAAACTTTGGACCAGAATATCAATTGGTTGTATAATAACTTTTAGTGCTAACTTATTATAATGATTAGGGATGATATCATGCTTTTAAACTACAGCAAAAATACAAAACAATGAATTTAGTGAAGTAACAAGATCTTACATCTTATCTGTGACAATATTTATGTAGATTTATGTTCGAAAGGAACCTGGAGTTTCGAAATGTCCTGACACTTTAAAATGGGTTGTTTTCACCGATAACGTCCTTGGGAAAACTGGTAATGGATGTATGTACTTGGATTCACCAGATTTATAGAAGCCTGCACAATGTATCTTCCGACTTATGTGAACATATAACCTATGGGAGATTTTTTATCTTTATGGCTTTCCGATCTCAGAAAGCCTCCTACATCTTGGTCCCTCTAAATCCTTTGGACCTATGAAGACTTGGGGGTGGCTAACTGTAGCGAGCTGACAACCTTTGATTGACATGGAATTCCCCAACCTTAGGAATGGAGTCCTGTGTTACCTCGATGATTCAAACCTGTATGAATGCCAAGCCTCAAGAGATTTCTACCTATGATAGTTTCCGGTCTCTGAGAGACCCTAATCTCTTCTTTTTTATTTTTACAAGGGATTAGGGCCTCAAAAGTATCAGTAAAATATGCAAATTTTCGACTACCGCTGTTTAAGAAGAAAACCCTTCATTCAGTACATTTTGATAACTAAGCTTTATCTTCTACAACTGAACAATGCACACATTAACAATGATGAAGCAGAGAAAATACTCGATACTGGAAGTATTTAAACGTTCTGAAGTGAATTATTTCTCAGCGTGAAATCAGACTTTATGTGGTTCTGTAAAGCCTCAATGGCCTCAATGTAAAGCCTCTTCACCCAGTTTTTATATCAACCAAGGTAGGAGTACGCCACACCACTTGTCGTGTTGGCTTTACTTTGCTTATTCATTCGGACAGACAAAATGGCAGGCGATCTGACAGAAAAGAAATATTTATAGCTCCCTATAAATACAGACAGAAGAGAATATCTGCCAGCCTATTGAGTGGTGGACTTCAATTACGCTCAGCTAACTCCTATGGGTAGTCACGCACCTTCATTGAATTAATTCCTATCTGTGTAGCTCTACAAATAAAATCGTTCTCGATATGTGGCTTAGCCATATGTCTATCATTCAATATGGCAATGCCTAACTAGAGATGACGTTGAATGCAACATTTAAATTTTACACAACACTTCGTTTGTGTGATCCCATGTGTCCAGACAATCAGAAATGAAATCTTTCCAAATTTACCCTAATACCCTAAATACACTAACGCTCAGCCAAGTATTGGTAGCTGTATTGTTTTTATAAAGTCTTATATTCAGTTATACATGAAAATAAAAATGAAAGTCTAAAATAAAGACATTTTTGCTAGAGATATGCAGACGGTAACGAGATTTAAAAAAGCGTGCCAAGAAATTTGGATTTTTCCGGTGACGATCACTAATCACAGATTTGCTTGGGTTTATGTCATTATGCAAGGAAGGTAACACTAGACCACTCTAAAACAAGATGGAGCTTTTATATAGGAATTCCATAAAAGGTATCTTCATAAAGATTGACGTTTATCATTCCATGTTGTTACTGTGAAGTTTACAAATTTGAATCTTTAAAAGCATAAGATAAAGGACTAAATATAGACAATAGAAATAAATATTATGTCTTTTCGGATTATATATGTGCAAAATAAATTCAGTATTTCCCATTTTTTCCTTACTCATAATTGGTTACAACAAGGTGGTAGTACGCCATAGGACGTATCGCGTAACAGGCTTCACTGAGGTTGAGATTTCAAGTCTATAGCTCATTTATATCATGGGATACCACGTAAACAGTCATACTAAAAAGACATTTTTACATACCCCGTCAGCCAAAGAGGAATTGTGTCTAGGCTTCGTATCATAGAATGCGTTCTTAATGAAGCTTCGTGCAAAATTTAAAATGTACAGAAGAAATACTCCTAATGTATCTTGCCACATGATACATTCACATCTTTGTTCATTAAGTAAGGTATCATAGTACTGTTTCAATAATAAAGTCTACACTCCAAGTCAGCTAAAGATAATGTGCGTATTGAAGGAGTTAGGCTTTCGTGTCAATATTTCACTAGTTAAAATCTCCTATGGTTGGACTGAATTTGTTCTATGGAGTTACATGTTCCATCATTAAACTCAATGTATATATATATATATACTATGTATATATATATATATATATATATATATATATATATATATATAAATGAAACTTCATAAAAACTGTTAATTGTATAAGTCGGTTCGTTTTCCCTTAGACATACAGATAAACAGACATACAGCCCCTAGAGTGATATTATCCAGCAATTACGGCATAATATTATAATGTTTTGTATATCACAAATTGAGACTTTTGTCGTACGCTATATTTTTAGAGCAAAATAATTTACTAGTTCGTTACTGGAACATAATTCTTGACAGTTAAATGAACAGTAAATGCACCGGCACGAATAAACCGTGAAAGGTTTTAATAACTTTACGACGTCAGTTATTTCTAGAAGATAGTATTATCAGTTAGAATCCAACCACAGGAGAATGGAAGGTATAAACGCTAGAATATTAATTTAAAGCGTTTTTATGGTCCGATAGAATATTAATGCATGCGATATCTGCAATGGCGTATTGAAACTAACGATTTGAAACGCATATTAGTGATCGTTAAACAGTTATGTGTTTTATATTCTTCTGTTGAGTTTATGTTCGAGTCATATTACCATTGAAATTGGAGAGTTGCTCTATTTATCACGTTCGGTATATCATAATATGACAGGTTTTACTGGAATAGACCTTGTATATTGCTTTATGGAAATATAACAAATAATAATTTTTCAGTTAACTGTTATATACGAGTATTTATTTCAGGAACTAATCTGAAGATGTTTTTTAAAGCACAAAAAACGTATCATTAGATTTCAGATCACGAAACGTAGTGGTAATGATTTTTTTTTCTATGACTGAACTTTCTATATACGGTACTTATATACACTTATATAAACTTTATATGTACGCACATATCCCTAGCAGCTCGACATCTTATTTTAGATGTTGTCAATAAAAACATATCATACTAATTTAGCCAACGCAACACTCTGAAATAGTTTGAAATCATAATTTATACTATCTTTCCGCCCAATTATTGAAAACAGTTATCCAAGATATCCTTATGTCCTTGACTCTAGAAACCTACTTGCTGACCAAAGACCACAGATAGCTTTCCATTATCATCAACAGAAAATGGTCACCAGTGCAACTACACTTTCACGTAACACTCCAGTCACGTGTTATTGAAGTGGAACTTCGTGTGTTGAGGCCTCAGATGGATGGATTAGCAAAGTCATCAGATGAAAAAGAATAGGTCACATCTATAGCTTCATGCGCAACATCTAATTTCCTAACAATATTTTCAGAAAGGTCTTGGGATGATGCCTCAATGAATGCTCGATGTATGTCGGACATTCTGAATCGTATCAAGAGTACAACCATGAACAATCTCAATGATTGCTTATTATGAACCGAACATCCTTCTGTGTGGCAATATTCCCACCTCTAGTAGATAAACGCAACTTATCGAGAGTCAGCTTAGGGCCTGAACACAAAACTGTGTACTTATCTCACGCGAATGTGCTTTTTGTCAATGTCCCTCAGATCAAATTACTAGTAAACAACTTTATCAATTTCGGGCATTAGAAGTCTATGGGAACTACAATTAAATGAGTGAAACTTGACGAGGATAATGTTTAGCGAAGAAGCATTCGGCGGATGAGGGATGAGAATATCCTGAGAGAACAGCTGCAGCCTCTTATCTTCAATCGGGCCAACTGATAACAAATTGACTTTAGGTACGACCGAGGTCTGGTTCAGCCTTCCCCATGCGTCGTCCTTGTCATGGTTAGGTTTAGTTTGGTCCGAGTGTCCGCCAACTAGGGGGTGTTTACAGGGGCATGTTTAGGAAACACAGGCTCGCATCCGAGACGTTGTGATTGAGTACAAGTAGCCTGTCTCACTCAAAATATTAAGAGCTAAATTCTGCGGCACAGTTAGAGCCTGTTTATTCGTTTTACGGATTCGTCAGACTAGGTTTTTTTAAATCAATGTGTATTTAATAAAGCTCCCATAAATTGGTATGTAAATAATATTATCGAACGAATATGCCGGAATAGTAAAAAACACATAACCGTTTAACGGTCAATATTCGTAATAGGAGATTGCAGATACCATATGCGTTATTGTTCTCTCTGAGTATAAAACGCTCTATATTGCTTTTATCCTATTTATACCTTTCCATCCAATAATGGATTGATAGTGACTCATACTGACTCTTACAAATAACTATCAATAATACCTTTAACTCTTTCACGCGTTATATCGTACAGCTGTATGCAATATAGTATGTTAAGAATATTTTTATAAATAGAGATGGTAAACAGTTTATTTCAAATTCATCTGTAACTATTAGATATACTATTAAGATCAAAATTAAGTTGATTTTCTAGTGATTATTTTAAAACAAGTTTTCATGGTTTATATTGTGTAGATGTCCTCCTATACTGTTTATTTAAGTAAAAAAGATTATGAAGTTAAAATTATTTAGAATTAGAGACGGTAATGTGTCGATAAGCAACGTGGAAAGTCAGAAACTAATTAATTTGACAAAAATAATTGGTTCCTTGATTATTTAAAATAAATCCTCTAAAAATTATATAATGAAACTACTGTTTCATGTAGTCATTTTTATTGAAAATAAGTTAAGAATATTAATATATTTAGAGTTGTTGGCAAAATATTATTGCAAATATAACTGTATTTTATTTATAAACGCAATTTAGACATATAGAAAGTTCCATAGGGCAAAGTTAATTAGTTTTCCTATATTATTAAATTTTTAACTGTGTTATAAGTTTACTGAAACAGGTATTACTTAAAAAAGTAAATTTTGCTTATATTTAGCAATTAAATAGTTAGGCATACCCTTTATTGTGAAAATATATACAATAGCTGATATAAGCGTAATTACATAAAGGTCGATATCGTTAGCACACATTGTTAAGTGATAAAATCTTGTAACAATGTATAACTCCTTCAAGATGCTGCTGGCAATATCCGCTTACATGCAATGTGCTGTTATTGCATTAACAATATGTCGGCGTTAAACTGAGCGAAGTGGTTATTATAATCAAAGTAACGGAGAAGGTAATACATTTAACTTCTTCGAAAATAATTTATTTGTCTAATTCATAATATTAAAATTAACAGGTGTTCAAGTGGTTTTCATTAATCTACTAATACGTTTATACAGTATATAATAAATTATAATATATAATAAGTCACAACAGAAAAACTCAATTTTCCCATATTCTTGTATTTGTTCATATTATTGTGGCTGAACTAATTATTCCACTTTGGAAATGAGAGAGGTTTGGTCAGTAGACTGTACTTTGTTCACTCACCACAGCACTTTGCGAGCTAAAATCTAAGTATTAATCAGCGTAAACACAATACTCTATTCAGAGAATCTCTTCCAAGTATATATATATAAATATTTGAAATTTTTTTCCCAATAAAATATATATTTAGAAATCACAATTTTTTTAAATTTCTTTGTTAACTAATTCAATATTTGAAAACATATTTTGTAATCTCTGTACCAATGTGAAGAGTGTGAAAATAAACTTATATTTCATTTCATTTTTTCAAATATTTTATTCATATAGTTAATTTAATTTTCTAGTGAAGTATTTATCCTTTTCTTGGTATAAATAAATGTGTAATTAATTCCTCACGCACGTTATTATAAAAAAGCCACACAAAATTTACAGAAATACCGTCATCATGGTAACGTAGCTATTTAATCTTAAAATCAAAGTTCTTACATGTCTTATATGATATAGCATATCTTTAGGACAAAGTGGTAAAATCCTCTACAACCAACCTCTGGCCTGCAAAAGTGTTGTTTGTCTTGGCGACTGCTGTTAGGTATCTCAAATCCGAAAGTTTTTTTCTGAAACATGACGCCTCTTTCAATACTGTTTCTATTTTGGGACAAAAAGTTTCCACTCAGCAAAGTACTCCCATAGACAACAGTCCATAGATAAATTTCTTGCCCACGTAGGTTTTACGATCCGCAAAACAAAAGCTCTGAAAAAAGAGTACCAAATATTTGGAAGATTTTAAATTTGAAGTTTGCTGCAAAAATACTCTAGACTTTATAAGAGCTTCATGAAACGTTTAGGGCTTGTAGAGTTACATATCATAAAACCTTAGGTTCATGTATTTACGCTATAAAAATCTGATTTAGCCTTCAAATACTGTATCCATCGTGGATATTTCCGTAACACAGAGTATATGCAGCTTCATTCATCATAACAAGCCTGGTTGTTACAATACTGTACGCAATCAGGCAAGTCTGAATATTTAGAGTAAGAAAACCTAGTTTAAGATAGATCCTTGAGGTACACTTTATTACTTGCAGTCATTCAGTTAGCTTTTATTAGCTCCGTTAAATCCAAATGTACATATTTCGAAAATAACATCCCATCATCAGACTACAGCATAAAACAAATCATCTAATAGCTTTAATTTGTAATTAAAATCACGAATACAACATATAACACCCAACAATAAAACAGTTACTCAATTCACAAAAACGTATTAAATCTTTTATTAAAACTAAAAGTCAAGAGCCAATTTGCATTTTATAAACATACAACCTAGTCTTGAAATCGACAGATGAATATTTCCTAACAAAACAATCGATCGTTACTATACTTTTGACTATACTTTTTTTAGGTGAGATACGCTTAAAACCGACCGTGAGACATATAACTAGTATTTATACCACAATCAGTCAACTAGGTGAAGAGACTAAAAGTTGCCACTTAAAGGGACTGTATGTGGGCTGACTCAGATTAAACATTTATATATGTGTCTGATGGTTAACTTTAAGATTTAAACTATAAAATCCTTATTTGATAAATAATTATCATTTCATCTTTTTCACCCTTTTGGTACGCTCTTATTTTGATCCCCGCCAAAACTACCGTGGTTGACGATCCATTTATTTCTTAAGGAATGTTTGTCTATCGATTTCATGAACACCATATTGCATTGTTTTAGAATGCAATTTAGAGAATTTTTTTTATACGGAAAATGTATCTACTATATTCAAGAAAAACAAGGATGCTTGCTTGTACAGTGCAAACTTTCTCTTAATTCTCTAGTTTGTAGATAGACTATATATTTACACAAAACGAAAACATAACGCAGTAGAAAAAAACGTTATTTAATTCCTTTTAAAGCCAGTTAAGTTTGTTACAGAAACAACTGAACAATATCACACTAAAATTTTGGGTAAAATTTGCGTATATCAGACGGCGTGGTAGGGCGTGGAGGGGTTTTTATAAATATGCATAACAAATATTATATTTATTGTTGGATTAATATTATACTAGCGACCCGGTCCGGATTCGCACGGTCCAATTCATTTTAAAATTATTTCATATTTCTATATTCAATCATAAACAATAATTGATTTTTATCTTCAAGATTTTGGTATTCAATCAATATCTTCCCATAAAACCTCAAAATAATGTAATGTACTAATAGTAATAACCAACCGCCTTACCAACAAAGTTATATAAAATTAAATGAATTTATAATCATTTATATAACATTATACTATTATTACTACTAATAGCTACAAAATATCGATGGACAACATAAGATTATTCTTGGAAGTTAACCTTATAAAATTATAATTAACAAATAATTGCCTATGTGTAAAATACTGAACACTCAAATATAATCCTGCAGCATTGAATGTTTGACCCTGTGACTTATCAATGGTCACTAAAAAAACAATTTCCCAGGAAATTGCAGCCACTTTTATTGGAGAGGTAAGTCTGTATAGATTAAAGGAATCTGAGGAATAAAAACAACTTCTCCAGTTTCACATCCATTCGGTATTGTGCATTCTATTGTGTAGGTTTTTATAGATTTCACCAATAATTGTGTACCATTGTATAATTTAGGGGGGTCAAGGTTATGTAGTAAAACGATGGAACATCCTATTTCAACACTAGTTTATGCGGAGGTATTCAGAGGGCTGCAATGAATTCAGAAGTTCTATAGGAGAATGAACTGCCTCATCAACATTATAGCACTGTGTCTGTAGAGTAGTATGTTTGTATCTGTGAATCAACTTTTGACAGAATCAAAGTATTTACTTTGTCTACTTGTTTAAATGTGGTAGAATTTCTCTCTCCCCGAACCAAGCTATAGTCTTACAACTTATGTTACTGAATGTGGGATATACTTTCTCGAGCAATACATGATAGGCATTTCGTTTCAACGTAATATCTACATATCAAAATACGGATTGAAATTATTTGCTTAGAGAGTAATTTGACCTAATATTTACGTATCTTAATGCATTGATATGGAAACTTTATTGATAGCTACTAAACTTTAAATAGCTTCGGAAATGCTAATAAAAATGTAAACTTTATAATTGAAAAATGATTATTATGGGTTATTTTTTGCACATAAATATATGCTATTGAGGATTTTTTGTAGGCCTTTTTGAAATGTACAATTCCGTTGTATATTATTTTGTTATAAGTCGTAAGGCTTAGTCAGTATTAACAATGAAAGCTCAAAAATATCAATTTTATCATTATACAAACTTTAATTTACTTTCTATGATTAAAATATTGATGCATTATACCTAGGAACCTGCCCTACTTCATAAAGAAGCCGACAGTAAAAACCGTATCAAAATCTGTAGAGTAGTATATAAATATCGATATACAAACATACCAACACAAAAAGCGACTTTAATTTATACTATGTATTGCTATCTTGTTTTTACCCATAGTGAAATGATGAGAATTTAACTTTTTCTTTAGCTTCTAGAATGAATTTAAATTTAGGTTTTATACTGCTCTAGTGTTTTTGTAGCAATCATAATTACAGTTTAAGGAGATTAAATAACCTGTGCTGAGGTGTACTGTATTGTTGAGTAAATTTAAGCTATTTGATTTGAATAAGTTTTTTGGACTACGTAGCTGTTTTTTTATGTTCAACTACTATAACTGAAAACCGAAGTCTGGATTAAGTTTTATGTTGTAGACGGGGTGTTATCTACAAAACATATAAATAATCAAAGTTCATCGGATATTTTTGAAGTTTGACTGAATTAAGAAGATCTGTTTGATTGTCATTTTAATCCAAAAAGGAACAGATACCACCAAGTTTTAATTCGGATTTAATCTGTAATTCTTTCTTAATGATCCATCTAAGAATTCAAAGAAATTGACTTTAGCAAGTAGGAAACAGTTGCTGATAGAATCAACATAGAGAAATGTCAAGCGTATCAGAATAGGTACAATTACCTCTGCCCAAACACATACCTGTATTCATTCGTATTCGTCAAATGTATGTACTGTTGATTCATCTGAGGCAAAATTGCAATTTTACAGTGATGTTTCTTATTCAGAGTTTTTCAAGTTTTGAGGACAACTACTTCTTCAATATTAGGATAATGGACCTTAAAATGAATTATATCAGAAGGGTTCTTAATCATTTAGGTAGAGGTGAACCATGGTCTTATTACACCGGGAATGTTTCTTCTTCCTCGGGGAGAGAATCGAGATGCTTGGAGGTTGTACTAGTCAAGAGGTATCAGATTCCTAACTACCAGAGGATGAAAATACACACAGGCCCTGACTCCCCAGAGATTGGAAACTAATAAGTCTTGAGATCTCAGAGTGTGTGAGCCCGTCATAAATCTTGGACTAAAAAGTTTTCTCAAAAGCAAAGGTAAACAATAGACAAGGTTGCTCAAGACATAATCAATTCTCTACGTTGGTGAATCCTAAAGTGATAGTGGCTCAATAACTGAGTAATTAGTTGATAGTATTGTTGAGGGTTAAGTAGTTCTAGAGATGGTGTAAGCCTAGTGTACACTCAGATACGAAATGCTTTCAGGAGTCACGTGGTTTAGTTTCTGAAATATTCAAAACATGAGATTTTATAAACTAGAACTGCAATCTATCTTTTATATCCAAAAGGCAAAAAAAGTTATTGATTAACTATAGAATAGTATCATTTTCTAAAATTTTTTTATGTGTAGGCACGTCATTTCGAAATCGTATTCTAGCAACATATTCAAGGAACATTGATAACTATAAACGTTTTTCGATAATAATAGTTATACAACCGTGTACAGTAAATACATTTTTTAATAATAATTGATAGTCATTACTGTTTATTTTCTGATAATATATGAATATGTAAAAACTTTATAACAAGATAAGATATAAGATATAAACACATAAAATTACCATGTACATAACTTGCAATAGCATAGCAGCGACTGGTTACTTCTTTGTTCGTACTCTTGTATTTAATTACTGACAATCTATAAACAAACTTTTCCACGAAGAAACGAAGATATTATTAGTAAAACAATTTAAAGACAATACATTACAAATATCAGCTTTATCTCGATGATGCATTCTAAGCTGTTATTGCAGCTAATTATCAACGCGTTAACACTTTTTTCAAACAAACATCTTATATTATTTTTATTTATATATATCAATCTTAAAGTTTTTATAAAACATGCTAATTGTATGGATGACGTGAACCATGCAAATTATGAAGTTACACCCATATTTTGAGAAGTAAATTATTCTAACTCTACAACAGCTACCTATTATTCAAGTTAAAACATTCACTAAACAGAGATTTATTTTCTTTCATGAAAATGTAAATGATTTAATTACAGCACAGTTTATTTTACAAGGCAAATTTAGGTTTAATGAGCCTAGGAACAGAAAATGCGGAGAAGAGAGGATTAACTCATTTTACTTGATTAATCCTCGAATGTAACGAATCTTAGCTAAAATAGATTCGCCATCGCCGAGTAGACTACACTCGCAACAAACAAAGTTCCGTTTGAATCTAGACAATCAAAACAAACCGATTCACTCTGCTAAACTCGCCTTGTTTACATGCAGTACACATTGTGAGTCGAGCGTGTGGTGAGTGTGCAACAGTTGGCAAACCTGGCGTCGTCCATGACGTCACTAGTACGTCATCACTTCTACTGCACGACCTGTTGGCTGTGCTATGTTTAGCAGGCGCCGTGCCTCTGCCGCACCGTAGTATCTGCTTGGACACCACCCAGCAACGGAATTCCTACGTTTCACTCCGTTTATTTTCATTTCCACGATTTCACACCTTATTTATTATTCTTTCACACTCTCAAAAGCGTGACCCTGTTTCATCTGATAATTCCATGTACCTAGTTATTGATTGTATGCTACAAATAACTAGTTCAGGTTGTTGTTTCAACATTGCGCTGTTTATCTTGCCGTTTTTATTTAATTTTATATTTTCGCCCTGCCGCAGAAATGATTTTATTTTATTTTGCAACTTACAAATCGTTCTTACTGCGATTAACATATGATTATGCTCCGCACTTCTTATCATACAAACTAAATACATTATTTTAAAGTATTGGGAATTTTGCGGATACCAACATTGAGTTAGTGAGTAATAACATAAATGACAAGGAAGTTATTATTGAAACTACAAATAATAAATCTAGGAAGAGAAAAGCTAACTTGGAAGAAGAATATAGCAAAGAAGGCGAGATAAGTGTGACCATAAATTTAATAAATTAAGTGTAAATGTTGTTCTGATTGTTCAAAGAACAAATGAATTTTAACTGTAGCTCTGGCCAATGGGTGTTTGATTCCTACAGTACCTAAGCCATTCTAGACATTTTGCAGTAGTTTTCTTAGGTCAATAAATGTTTGTTGTCTCTATTGCTAATCTAAGGCCTATATTTGTAATGAAATGAGGATCTATAATGTTCTTTTTTTATTTATACAAGTTTCAACCAGTTTTAGATGTGGGTTTAGTGATACATTTTAGTTTATAAAAAGACTTTTGAATACACATAGGTGTCATTTTTATGTGATTTATTATTGCTTCTATCATATTTATTATTGTCTGGCATAGTATACCTAAGATTTTTTTGTTTCAGACACCGACCAAAAGATTTTTCTTAAATCCCTAAGTGCCAACACAAAGAAAACAGTGAATTTAGATGCTCTGAGCTCTCTCTACAGGACGTAAGAAGAATACACCACAAGTATTAAAAAGATTGTAACTTGAACTCCAAAAATAAAGAATGTTAGTACAACCCATCATCTTCCAAAACAAAGAGATGGGAAAATAAGCAACATAAAGGTTTGTAGGGAAGCATTCCTCCGAGTATTGCAAGAGAGCAGGAATTGAGTACAATACCTGTGCCTAAAGTACCTGGAGCAAGGGATCACACCTCGCGAAACTAGGGGTGGAGTGAGGAACACAGAAAAATATCAGTTAAAAAAAGGAATTAGTAATGGATTTTATTCAGCATTACTAAAACGTGGAAAACATATGATAGGGCTATCAATAGTAAAGCACTAAAAGTAAATTTTGAGTTCTTTCGAAACGTGCGTAATAAAAGCTTTAATATAGGATTCAACGCACCTAGACAACGTGCGTAGACAAATATTCTACATGTACAAGACTTGAAAATAAAATAAATGCTTTGATTTATCAAATCAAAAGGGGGCAGTTTAAATCGGAGCTAAAAGCTCACAAAGCTTACAATTTGTATGAATTATTATAGCAAGAAAACAGTAATGAGCTTGTACTTAGTTATGATTGCCAAAAAACATGCCTAGGCCCAACAAACTAATTGACACATCGATGTCCAAGCAAAATATTACAAACAATAAAGTTACAGTTAATGTATTTTTATAACTGTACAATATGCGATGGACCATCTGGTTGAGTACGAGATGAAGCAAACACATATTGTTACGTATGGACTGAGGATTTATATCCTAAGGCATCAAACCAAATAGTGTCAGTAATGCACCACAAGCTACAAAACTTCCAATTTGCAGGTGTCACCACCAGTAAAACTGTTTTCAAATGGCTGTGGTGGACAAGATAAGATTACTGCTATGATTGGGATGATTCCTCAATGGCTGTTAACGGAAGTTCCTGAGAATGTAATAATGTGATCCTTTTTTTCCTATAATAGGACAGTCTGTTATTCTACCCGACAGAGTATGTGTCAATTAGCGTAATTTACATCCTGATGAGTATGAGAAATTTATGCTAAAATATTGTAGAGTTGTCCATCTAGGAAAAGAATGTCAAGTACATGATTGTAAACAAATTATTGAGGAAACTCGTAAGATAACAACTACAAAATGGCACGTTCAATATCAGAAAGCAAAAAAGATCGTAATTTTAAGATCTGAGGATAAGAAGAGTGCTTTAGGTAGAGGTGATCCTCACTATGTTTTTGAGGTGTGACAAGCAAAATCATTGCTAAAAAAGGCAATAACTGGCCTAGAAGTGAGAAAATCGAAGTACCAAAAGGCAATGAACTAAAACAGCCAAGAAAAGAGATGTCATCTCAATGCTACTGGTTCACTTTGGAGAATTGTGGAGTAAGAACATTAATTTAAAGTACTTCATAGAATTGCTTACTTGAAATGAACAGCTTGACAAACTCGTTAACAACGAGGAAGATGACTGTGAAGTACTACAAGAATTAGAACTTCCACCAGAAGATGAAGTTGTTCAATAAAGTTTGATTAGTTATTTTTTCAAGTGTCTTCTAATGAATTAAGTAATCCTTTGCAAACTGTGTATTTAGTTTAGTACTAAAAACGAGTATTTTATTAAGTTCTTAGAGTTTCTTACATTAAGAACCAGTATATATTTTATCATATTTGTTTAGCTCTGAGACTGTCTTAATAAATACAAGTTTTGTACTAATAATATTACACTTGTTAATTCCGTACCCTCATTGCCAGTTTCTTTAACTGTTTTTGCATAAGTTGCAAGATTCAAGATGGTTGACCGTCCGGTTTGCAAAAACAGTTTCATGCAACAGACAGATGCAAAACAAGTTACAATTTATGTTGATATAATTAATTGTACTTTCCTTACATTTTAGAGCTTGTTACCAGGAAAAAACAAAAAAAAAAAAAAAACTATTGAAAGAACACAAATCTAAATATAAACAACAGTTTTTGCTAAATAATTCTAAATCTCACATGATGGATATGGATGGTTTTGCTATTGGGCTATTTAGATGTAATTGAATAGTAGTTACAGTGTATGAAAGAAATTTAATCGCCCAAATAATTTTTTCGAAGGAATTTGAGACGTTTAATCTTGTAACATCCCAAGTTCTAGTTATTCCAGGAAATAATTTTGTATGTAACCCTCAATTCAAAAACGTGTATATTTTATAAAAAGTAAATTTGTGCATGTACATATTATCTAGTGGTGAAAGAATTACGTCTTAATTTCGTAACAAAGAAAACTTACATTTATTAATAAAATAAAGAGTCCAACAGGTATGTTTTTCCAAACATGTCTAATGTTAACAAAGTGAGGTATTTTGTATATACTGACGTTAGTTACCAAGTAATTATTTGTCAATGCGGAAATGTTTTCAGGCTATCTATAAGCTGCGAAGTGTGGCTTCCATATTAATAGATATATTTTGAATATATAACTATGAATACCAACTGTCTTAATGGAAAGTCAACGATGAACATTATTGAGAGCTCTTCCTATACTAAATTTTTACATTAAGAAAATACATTTCAATTTAGCTTCAAATGTATGTATCTGTAATATATTTAAAAATGTTGAACGGTTCACCACATGAATCTATGTACTATAAGGTCACCGTTGCCATATTATTGCATTTCCTTGTATATTACTGGATTTAGAGGGTAAAAATATAGCTACAGGGGATTAAAATATAGACAATAAATAAAATACTCTTAAAAGAATAATATTGGAATTTTGTAAGTCAGTGGTGGGATAGAACTTTATTATCGGATGTATCTCAAATTCACAAAAGGCTCGTATAGACTGTACGGTACCAAATATGTATAAAAGACAATAGCATAATATTATAAGGTAATTTTTCATAACTGAAGAATATAAATGACTAACAAATATTGTAGGTTGTTACACATTACACAGAAGTTTTATAGTATAGCTGTTGTAATTTGTTTTGTATTGTAAAATATGTTGTACGAACAATATATAAGTGCTTGATGAAAACAAATATTTTTGTACATACTCAATCTTATCATGTTGTACAATGTGAACATTGTATTAATGTGTTTTTATTATTAAATTTTAAGTTTGTGTCTATATTTTACATTTAAATATAACAAAATCCATGAAAGAATTTATACAAAAATGTAAATTTCAGGAGTAACAAAATATTATTAGTTAATGTTTCGTGTTAAAAGTCCATGAAGAAACATTTTTATTACCTAATATTCTAAATATTTCCGAAAGGTCCATTTCTCTTTAGAAAATAAATGTGATCAGCTCAAATCTCCTCTTTTTCTCTCATTAGTTTATGGCATAGTAATTAAAAGACCCTGTTAAAATTTGATCTAAGTCAGTTCTGTTAAGAGTAATTTATGCACGAGCTTTATTGTCTTGGCTCTAAGACGCTCGATAAATATTCTGAGCGTCTTTGAACAGTTTAACTGCACTTAGATTACCCATGCCAATTTGGCTAAAATCCATGGACTCATAAATTCCCTATGTTACCAAGCCAAGTTGTATTAAACATGGGTAAGTCTGAGTATTGGTATATTCCTGGCACCTTCTGTGGGCCACAGTAACTGTTTTACTGCTTTAAGCAGTACATAGCTTGTTTTATTTTTACCGGACTTAGGTAGATAATAATTTTTGGTTAATACCTGTAACAAAACCTGTAAACAAAATTTATTTAAATTTATTCTATCCGTTTGAGATTTGAGATCCGCGCGCGCGCGCGCGCGCCCACACACACACACACACACACACACACACACACACACACAGTTAATTTTCTTGCCCTCAAGTGAGTGTTAACCTCATTTAAGCAATAACCATCAGAATTTAATTAGTTTTGCTTTAATGACGAGATATTAATTCTTCACACATTACACAGAAGTTTCATTGACTAGTCTTACTCCAACTATTCATCTGGAACCTTTTTCCCCTGCCCATAATTTATTTTGACATTGAGCAAACTTTTTTAGATGAATATGACTCTTTTTCACCTATATTTCCAGATCCCTTGAGTCATTCAATAGTTGCCTCGTGATCTCAATTATTCCTGACTTACAAAACCTGGACTGGTAAATTGTTTCGTTAGAGAAAAAATTTATATTGCCTTTCAGTATGAACGAGGATTTACAAATGTGGAGGGGTGTAAGCAAATAATATTGATATTTGCGAAAATTACGTCATCGCTATGCCTGACAACAAATAGACCAGAACCCAGCTAAACGTTTCTTCAATTTGTCACGACAAGATGAAGTATAATTTCTGAAGATAATGATGTAGTTGAAATAAAATGCACAACTTAGCTAATGGCGCAGTGTAGCGGGTACGGTGGTCATCGCAAGATAACTGAATCAAGCAACGTTGAGAGTGACTCCTGTTTGGATGATGACCACTGAGCAATCTTGGCCAATCTTGAAGCAGCTCGCCGCCCGGCCGTTGGTGGTGGTTCTGAAGTCACCTTTAGCCGTTGGTTCCCAGGTTAATTGTAAGAGAGGGCTTATCAGCTCTAACTTCACCTGGTGAAATAAGACACTCTTTGTCTTTTACCTTGACTTTAACTTAGGCTCTTTTCATATAACATAAAGATTTAATTAATTAATTTGGTTGCGTTGGAAACTGGGTACATATTGGTGTCCTGTAATCTTATCAACGATAGATTTCACATAGAAGCTGCAATCATTCCAGTAATAGGTCAGAAATGCGAAAAAAGCATATCTTAGGTCCAAAATGTGTGACCTTTAGCCTATTTATATAGTACTAGCAGTAAACCTGCTAATGTATCATTTTGTTTATATTATCTACTTGAGAGTGTGTGGTGAATTTTAACCAAGTTAGGAACAAAACAGGTCCTAAAGAAAGCTGTGTAATTTAACATGCTATGTGTTGCTGTAGATTGTGTAGAGTCCCAGAGAATTTGTTAATAATGATCCCATTGTAAGGTATTGTGCTACTGCTGGAGAATAATTTCCATTCTAGCTTTTGACCATGAGTTCGTCCTCGTAATTCAGTGGACTAAAATGACAACAGGATTGTCAGGATTACTTCAAGAGTGTCCTGTTTGATTTATCAAGGGGTTGCATTCAGCCACTGCAGCAAGGTGCGTTTATACCCAGGGCTACCGTAAGAGTTAAATGCCATAGGTAAAACATGAATTAAATAAATAGTTAATCTAAAGGAAGTAACATTTTACTATATAAGCTTTTCATAGGTTTAGTAATATAGTTCTGTATAATTCATTTTTGTAAAACATTTATTTTATTGTTATAAAGTATTTATATTATTGTGTTTCCTAACCTAGATTTTTCCATGTCTAATGATGTTATGGATGTTTTTGTTGGAGGCATAAGTAAAATGACATATGATTGTATTTTTATGTAAATAAAAGGTAGCATATGTATTTACTAAACAGTCAGTAATGTATTACTACGATATAAATTCCTGTCGTATGAATGAAATGAAATCGATTTGGTTTAAATAATCTATAAACAAAAACACCGTACTGTAATATATTAGACAATGATTTATAACCTCTATGCTATAAAGAAGTGTTTGAAACTATCTAGTTACGATTGCGTCCTATGTATTTGACCTTTTGACCTTTCAAAAAGTTTGATTTTGTTCTGTATGAAGGATTTTGGACTGGATAAAAATAACATCTTTCTATAAAATATAATTCACTAGCTTTTTCCCGCGGCTTCGCCCGCGTAGTACCTACCTATATGAAAAAAAGAAAGGGGGCATAAATGTTTTATATAAAATTAAGAAGTCAGTTAAAAAGTTTAAAATATATTTAATATTTTTTAAACCCTTATTAAAAATATTTGTGGCTAGTTGTCAAATGCCTACTTATATTAACAATGGTAACAGCAATAAAAAAAATACTTAGAGGAAAGGCGTCTGCATTTCTTTACATTCATAGTATACAATCAATTACCACAAACAATAATAACAGCTATTTACACTTAACCACGTAGCGTTTCAGTTTGTTTCCAATTTACAACATTCAACTAAAATTATAACCTAAAAATGCCATAAATTTAATAATATAATTATTTTTATAAAACTTAATTAGTAAAACATTATTATTTCACATCCTTTGCCATTACCAAACACAATATGTAACCATATTCCTTTGCGAAGTATGCGTAGGCTATTGACACTATATGTACGCTGTTATTTTCCAAAACACCCTCGTATCTAAGTTAAAATGCATTTTTCGTAAAATATCCTAAGAATAATTTTTGTTTAGACTTATGTTTTAAATCCAGTACAGTGAGTTTATCCTACAATTATGCAACAGTTTACTCACCTCATTGGTGAAATGTGGAAAATCAAGTCTCAATTTTTCAAGAAATTATTAAGAAATTAATCTACATTCATGGGTTACAACCAATTACTACACACATAAATAACAGTTATTTACACTTAACTACATAACATTTCGATTTATAACATTTAACTAAAATTTGTAAAATATAACCTAAAAAATTCATAAAAAATTCCATAAACCTTATAATATAATTATTTTTACTAATCAAATTCGATTACCTTATGTGCAAACATCCACGGATTTGTACAATGAGGTTATTTTCATAATAATAGCGTTTAATAATATTTTCATTGCATTAGATAGTTTATTGATCATTGGTGCAATCTAAATGTAAAATTAGGCAATGACGTCTTCTATGCAACCTGCATTACACTACTGGTCAAGCACTTTACAATAACAATTTTCTCAATCTTAAATGTTAACAAATGTTTCTGCCTCTTTGATGAACTTAAGCTGAAAGTATTAACAGCTGTTAAGTATCAGTTCGCTTTGTATTACGTGTCGTAGCGCAGTCTGTCGGATCCAATATAAAATACGTTTACGTTCTTATTATAACATAATCAATATAAAAAATTCGAATGTAAACAAACTTTTTTCAATTTTTCAAATTTGTATTCGACTTTATTTGGTGAAATGAGTGTGTTATGGGTGGTAAAAAGCACTCTAAGTGTTAATTCAGACCAAAAGCTATACCTGTTCCAAATTTCAGCACAATCCGTATAGCAGTTTCAGCGTGATTCGAGGACAAACCTCCAAACATCCAAATATCCAAACATTCAAACTTTTGCATTTATAATATTAGCGGGATTATTTGAAATGAGATAAATTTTCATGAAAAAATAATAATTACATGATAAAAACTTCTTGATTTACGGCTTTGAGATTTATTATTCAACTGGCAAAACCCGATGACACATATGCTGTTATCAGGTGTCCTTGCCCTGCTCCGTTTCCACTGCTCGACTCAGGTTTAGAAGACACGTTTCTGCACATATTTGTATTATTGTTCCACTGCATCTTGAAATCGGTCGTTTTTGTAAGCCCATGTTTCGTCAACAGTAATGATGGTTTAAAAAAAAAACTTTCGTTTTTTAGGACTTATTTCGATTTTGATTCCGTTTTTAGGATGAGATCTTGAACATTGAAACGCGAGCTGGTTTTTGATATGATAAAAGAAATTTTTATAAAAATATATTTAAAAAAAAAAAACGTTTCAAACTCAAGTAATGGACAAACTAGTAGTGAACCGAATCAACTCTGATTCCTATAGTTAAACACTAATTTCCGTCATTCATTCTTGTATTTTTCAATATTATGTCGAAATGCAATTAAATTACCTGACACATAAATATATTAATTTTATTTTAATATAGGTGATTACTAAAAAGGCCTTGCATACATTGCATGTTACAAATTAAGTTGGTATGTTCAGGTTTAGTACGTCAAATAAATACCTTAAAACAGGTTACATTTTATTTTGGGTCTCAGGGTCTGGGTTTTATAAAAGATGAAGATATAATCACGAGAGGGATAATAAAAAAACGGAATACTATATGTTCATACCCTCGATTTTGACCTTGCTTATGGCGCCAAGAGTGATTAACAGGATGTCGTCATATTTGCAGTAAATTTGGATATTTTTATTACGTGTTACGAATGAGATAATCTTTACATAACTATTATGAATATTATGTATTTACATGTTTATTTATATAAATTCATGAAAACTTGTTTACTTCAAACATATGGTTCACCACGAGGCTGCATGATAAATACTATTGACGGTTTGACACTTGATGGTATATTATTTGCCGTGTTATACTGTTATTATAATTTACTGTTCAGTGAATAAACCAAAAGCGCAAATGACCAAAGACAATCGCTGTGTTTAGTTACATTTGTATAGGTATTTGGTTCATACTTTACAGACAGAGTACTAATTATGTCAAATTAAACCGAGAGATTTAGTGTTACAAAACATATGGAAAGGAATGCACAGCGACAGCAGTGGTCACAAAGGAGACGGTCGTTACATCCATTTAACCCCAGCAGACACGGTGATGTAGGGCCAATTGTGTGCAGAGGTGTGGCCGGAATCTGGCCAGATATCAAGGCAGAATAGCGAAAATACACAAGGGACCAAGCACAATAAATGAAGGCATCAGTCGCCATTGGCCGCGTGCCTTGTGTATTGTACGGTAATTGTGAGCGGCAGTCTGTGTTTGGCTGGGGGTCTATCGGTAGTCGTGTGTTCGTGGCGGTGCGGTCTTCCGGTTGTGGTGGTAGTGTGGTGATAATTGTGTTGTGTGGTAAGGTACAATCCGGCTTCATCATGCAGAGGTGGTATTCAACAGGTACTGTACTGTACCTCGTCCGTAACACGTTTGATGAGTTACACTCATTTGCGTCTGCTTTTAGATAGTTATTGTTGCAGAACAACCAAACACTCCTTTAAAAAACTTCTCAATTAGCTACAATTTATAAAATCGCTTTTTAAGAAACGATTCGCAAAATGGCGTGTACGTAACTGGATGTTTTGTTGCTTTGCATAAAAGTTAATTTTAATGTGCAAACCGATTTATATGACCGGTTGATATATACGTAGAATATATATCTTTAGCCGATGTTCGTGTTATAGTAAGCAAGTGTTTAGATCCAGACCTTAAAATGTATTGCAAAGTTTCGAACTCATAAGTTTTTCATCATTGCAAACGTACTACTGTTCATGTCTTTGTTGCTAAGACTTGGATCTATTACGCCTTTTTCTGTCAATCCTGACTACAAACGTAACAATTTTGATCTTCTGATTTATTACAGATATTTTTCTTCTTGTTAAACACTATCTTGTGTGGTGGATTCTAAATCTTTATCCTGCAACTGACCGATAGACTGTTGAATGATTTTATTTCCATAATCGTTTCAGATATTTTTCAAAAACTACTTACGTCTTAGTTTGATACAGGTTTAGGGATTGTGGAAGTTTTCAATAAAGCAAGTTAAACGGGTATAACACATTTCCACTAATCAGCACTCGTTTTTGAATTTTCACAAAATTTTAGCCGTGTGAATGATTAAGCCTAGCTTTACAATATAATCTAAATTAGCTTGAACTTTTAATTTAAAAATCTAGTTTTGTATAGTTAAGTAGAACATACTGCTGTATAATCGTTATTCGAGAAAAGTCAAATTAATTATTAAAAATAAATTAAATCTAGTCTGCGACCTTAACATTGATCTGAAATATAAGCTAAATTGAAATATAACGTAATTAAGCTTTAACCACAAGTTTTACTGGTTTGAATTTAATACATATTACAGTAATTTTTAACCTCTGAACAGCCCGAAAGACCTAATTTTGACTCTTACATAGATAGTATTAATGTTGTCTGTGAGTTCTCTTAAAATATTTCAGAATGATATTACATTCCCTCATTAACTTCAATAAACACAGAGTAAATTTACTGGTGTTACGGTAAACCGCTGTACGATATCAAGGTGCGCACGTAGAATCAACTATTGTTTACTGTTATAACTCTCAAATAATTAAAATGTTTGGATACAATACGTGGCACCGTTAAGATACCAAAATATCTTGTTGTGTCTGTGGTTTGTAACGTAATTGGTCGTAGAAGATGTTTACACTTGTGCTTAATAAATACTTAAGTTTTCAACGCTGTAATTGGCCTTCGATAGAAACTAACCAAAGTTCTGCAACATCCGATCAGTTCATCTTTCACATCGTTTAACAATCCTAGTTTTGGCCAGTGTTTCCCAAAACAACATAAGGTGTATGCGTGATCAGGTTTCCAACGGTACATATAAATTAATAAATAAATAATACAAAAACACTGTTTTTACATTACTTAATGTACTTAATACTGCACTATATTGATAAATTGAAAAAAGTACAGTATTTTGTTTAAAAAGTCTAAACCATATTAGTTCTAGAATACAAACACAATTAAAATATAAACAAGTATATAAATTAATTATAAAACATAAGACTCAAAATATTATCTTCTAGTTAGTAAATTTTAACATTGGAATGAATAAATAACTCTATTGAAACTTGGGAAAAGCACTTTTTAAGGTTCATATTAAAAACTCATTTAAAGGTTTATTTAAGCTACATGTTGGTACTATATCTTTGATCTATAGTGGTATTGATTCCAAACAAGAAACCTGCTACCGTAACTAAGAAATGTAGATATGAGGAATTACGTGATATAAGTAGATATGTCACCCTAATTATTAGTTGTGATATTAAATATGTTTGTTCCCAAATCTTAATTGATGCGTCACCAACAAGAAACATACTACTCTAAATTATAGAAAAATAAAAGTTCTCAATGTTTGTTCACACATTTACACTAATTAATGAAATATGAAAATTTTATTTTTTTAATTACAGAACCAAATTATTTATATGTGTCATTCGTATAAATATGAAATCATATAACTTTTAACGTTTGTTTCATACTCAATATTCATAAAATTCTTAGTTTTAAGAAGAAATTTTGACTTCAAAACCAATATAAATCTCTGTATGCCTTGGACCATCACCTTTGGAAAACCTTAACCTCTGCAAGCTACGGTTAAAAACCCTAGACTACTAATAGCCTTACATCCATATAAGGATGGTGTGGCGGAATCTTTTGTGGGAAAGTTAGTTCTGTGCGGTTATTTTTAAATAGCGCTACTATATCAATTCTTTAGTTTAAGTTGTAATTAATTTAAATTTAGTATTAGTACTTTATCATAATACTGATGAATTTAATTTAAAATAGCACTACAGATTTGAGCATTGGAGGATATATTTCATACACTTTTATATAATCAAATCCCGCACTACGTACTGGTTGTCATCGTTCAGGCATTGAACCTACACTCTAGTCCCTTAAACAACTATTGTATAGATTGACCCATTATTTTATTAAAAGCTTCTTTCCTTTACAAAACTAACCTACGGAAGCTCATGGAATTTTGGAGATTCCTAAATTTTATATTTATTATACTGCGGGAGGTTCCTGCATATGTACCCGGCTTACAATACTTTCTACCCTCTAAATGCGTTGTTTCTATATGCCTCTAATAACAGAACAATTACAGCTTATAGAAGACGGATGGCTGAGAGCACCTGGTACTCGAAGCACTGCTGGAGCAGAAAACATTCAGATTTTGTAAGGTTTCTACATCTGAGAGATTCCAGCAAGTAAATCTCTGGAAGAGTTTGTTAGTTTTCAGTCCTAATTCTATAAAACAATATATCACTGTTATTGTATAACAAAAATAGTTGAATCGCGCCCTTCTATATAGCTATAATAACGTGATATAAAGACCCGTTTTCATTGTGGTATTTTCCTTAATCTAATAGTAAACATTTAATTTTGTTTTAGTAATTTTAAATGAACTTGAATCTTTTTATTATTGGCTCCAACATAAAGTTTTAAATTTAATTTTTTTGCACGAATGTGTTTTATGAAAGAAACACGTTTTTTTAAAATAAATTAATGTATAAATGGTTGAAAGAGTAAACAGTAAAAGACAAATCCTGGCTAAATAAAACATATATTTATATGCAATTCTTTTGCATTACTCACATAAATAAATCCATATTTACTTACATTATATCCATGTACATATTTGTTTATAAAAAGGAACATTAATGCTCTTTTTCATACCACGCAATATTCAATAAATTCTAGACTATGACTGAACTTTCAAAATGATGAGGTGATTATGAAATTTGTTTTAATGTATAAAGATTTAATAATAATAACCAAAATTTGTCAACTAAGCTTCTAATCTTGGATATTTACCAGATGTTCACGATGTTTGTTTGATTTGCTTTTAGTCGTTCGGTGACACATACAATAAACCTGATAAATCTGCAAAGAGGATTATAGTTTATTATGGACACTCGGTTGAGTGACGCTCGTGTTAAACGTGATTCGGACACCACGAACGTGGTCAATTATTATGCTACCACTAATTAATGCTTCTATCGAGTCCTAGAAGTTCAGTATTGTGGCCAATAACGTGATCTTAGCACGTTTTATCACGTAGTATAGTCGTCTAAAAATTGAGTTCTCAATATTTGTTGGTGTTACGCATAATGTACGAGGAAATCACAACTATAGATATCAAATATGGGCCCATTACTTTTACTATGTAAAATAGAAGGACCTGAGATGCAATGGCTATGCATATCGAAGTATTTCATCCACCCACTATTGAACTAGGGCTATCTTAAAAGTACAATTTTGACAGTCACTTCTCAAAAACTTCCCCGCCCTGTGAGTTCTTAGGATTCATATATCCCCTTCTTTTTGTTTTTTATTTTACCTAAAAAATCCACCTTCAGATCACAGACTGATGTAGCTTGAAATGCTCACACGTGAAGAAAAAAAAAAATACCTTCGCCTTAGCATAAGGGTAAAGCTAGGGCTGTGTAGTATAGAGATCATGGTTTAATCCCCGGAAAGGTTATACAAATTTTGTAAGTCGGTTTATACAGTTTTACTTTAAAAATGTTCAATATGATAGAATTTAAATGCTGCTAGAGTGGAAAACCTCCTTAAAAATAAGATACGTACAAATAATATCATATACACGTAGTGCCCTACAATAGTCATTACAGATAAAGTATGTTTCAGTTTGTATGAGTCTTAAGTATGTACGGAGTTTGGATGATAACATCAAGACTCACATAAAACATTTTTGCTTCTCACATTACCATTTTAAGTTACTTAAAACGTAAGTGCCATAAAGTACATGAATGAATAGGCATGCAGTTTATAGTTAAATGATTTATATAAAATAAAGAACAAAATCAAGTATTAATACAATAATAATAATAACCGTATATAATAACGAGGAAACAATGAAGCAATTAACAGTAAACAGTTTATCTCTTAGAAATAAAGAATAATTTATCTCTTCTTATCTTCAAAAATGAATATTATATAGAATAAACACTAGAAATAAAACTAAAATACCAATACTTTACTAATTACATGAAATGTTTGTAGAGTTCATATAATGTTCAAACTTTTACTTAGATCTTATGGGTAGCTATGATAACAATAAAAGTAGGAAAATAAATAAATATGAAAATAAACTTAATATAATCATAAGAGATTTTAAACATGTGATATGTGTTATCACAATCTGTTGGTGGCTTGGTGAGTTAAATAGCGTAAAAAGAAAGGTGTGAAGACATTTATTAGTGTATTATTACTCCCAATTTAATGAAAACGAATTTGAATTTTATATTTGGTAAGATATGTCAAGAAAGATTTTATCTGTAAGCTTTAGTTTTTGTAAGACACTTCATGTATACCTTTGTCATGAAACTTATTCTTATCTTTACAAGAATAAGTTTTTATGATGGAACGAACACGTCCAACCATGAAATTTAGGTGACATCTGGGTTCGAGTCCCGGTGGTGCAAAAACTTTTCGTGATTGAATGTGTATTGTAAAATTTATATTATAAATAGTCATACATTGTGAAAGTACTTCACCTAGCAAAGTCTCAATTTATACATACACATTTATAAACGTATGTAGTCGAGGTATTTATTGTATTATCATAATCGTGCTATTAATGTTTAAATTACTGTTTAATTACACAGCAGCATAGATTATATAATTTAAACTTATGCATTTTGATTTCCTCTCTAGTAGTCATAAGCTAGAGATACACATATAAGATATGTTCCGCATGTTTTATTAAAAAAACAGTTTTTTAATAAAAACATTATGTACAAACTTTGAACTAGTAATTACACGTAATCTATAAGAGTGTTTACAACTATAAAAGTGACATTTTCATGATGTTAATGGAGGAAAACAGACGGAGGAAAACTAATTATATTAAGATTGTAAACAAATGTACATTAACGCAGTAAAACCAGACCAGGTGCTTAGACAATTCTGAAGCAAGCTCATTCTAGTTGGCGACATCAACGTTATTGCTTGTCATCTCGCTATTCAAAGAACAATAACTCCTGGAGTTGTAAGAGCGGTGCAATTCAAGCGCTATCAAGGTACTTAATCGTTTAAATGTTGTTCCTTCAGCCTCGTATATTTGCCATATCTTTTTTAAAAAAAAAAATATGAAGTCTTATATTTTATTCGGAGATAATTATACGCTACTTATTTGCAGGCGTGCGTAACTGAATTTGACATTTAATTGAATTCGCGGTAAACACGATATGAGGAAACGTTACGAGGTGGTAATGGTATAAATAAATCATTCGTTTAAGAAAATTCATGTAATTCTCTAAATCACGGTTTAAAAATCTTAAAATAATATATCTTAATATGTTAGTTTTGCTACAACATATGAATATTAGCTTGAAATGTGTGGTTGTTGAACTTACATACGTGGCCATTTATTACATACATAATAGACAAATAAAAACTTGTTTTGTACAATAAGGATTCACCAAACCAATTCCATGGCATACCATCCAAGCCAACTGTTATAGTATCTACAGATTATTCGCTATACAACAGATCAGTGATTATTGTACAGACAATAAAAAAAAGAACATTAAACTCGTGGGAATCATGATTTTATTGAACTATAGGATTTATTGTTTACTTTTTTAACAATAAAGTAAAGAGGATATCATATAAATACAGATTAACCCATAATTAAATTAAATGGTTGAATACAGTTTATTTGAAGACTTCAAAATAAGTAAGAGGTATAGATTGCTTAACATTATTTCGCATAAAATAATTGTAAATATTCGAGTAAAATAAATTGAAATTTGGAAACATTTCTATGTGTCACGTTATTAAAATAGTACATTAGTGTATACTTCTAATTCTTATAATTTTTAAGAGCCGGTTACTAGAAAATTACTAATAATCATATGTATAAAATGACAATAGTTTCCAGTGTTAATACCAATGGCTTAAAATCTCTATCTCGAACATATCACATATACGTGTATATACATTATAAACTTAAACATTACTGATCTTCTTAAATCAGTTAAAATTTGTTTTTTTTTTAAAAGAGCGGTGTTTGTCAAAGGATGTTAAAAAGAGGAATTCACCCTGTTTTATAAAGGTCTTTCTGAAATAAACATTTACTTGTTTTTAAAAACCCAATAGTTAACAGTTTAAAATAAAGTAACATAACATTAAGGCTTCATAGTGCTTACTCATTTTGATTAAATTTTAAAGTGTTATAAAAAAGGAAATTGTCTAAGAATTTTAAAAGAAATAAGAATAAAAAACGGCTATATAATATATAGATTTTAGAGCAAGTAAATCTTCTTGAAGAACAAAATAGAGTTGCAGTGTTGTACAAAGAATTAGCAGCGGGCAAAATCTTATAATGAAATCAAGGAAAGAGTGAAGAAATAGGGTAAAATAAGCCGTATATATACACATATATACCAGTATATATATGAGAAAACATAGGATTAAAAAGAAGCCTAGCCCAAAATCACGTAAAAAGTAAAACGCCATCAGAGCTATGGGAGATGTTGCTGTTGCGCCAAACTTGTGTACGTGGCTAACGTGGCTGTGGTAGCCAACACCTGTTGTCCCTCTCACAGGAAATAACCTTGCCGTAGTTTCGCTACGGAGAGTTTATGGTTGCTTCCATTAGGTGTCTTATTACAATAATACCCCTTACAATAATGTTGGTTCTATTGGTAGATACGTAGAAACATAAATAAACAATGCAAGCTTTCTGTACGTGTCCAAATTTTTAACTGAACTTTATGATAGTTGAAAAAAAAACCACCACTCATTTTGTTTGTATGAACAAAAATGCATATTGAGTGTAATACTATTTACATTTAAATTAATTCTTAATATATGTACAGATATGTATCTACATCTTACTTTTTAATTTAAGTATACGTATAGTAATTTTGTTTAATATAGTTTCCTTTTTCTCAATTTCCCTAATTTTAAGGTTATTTTCCATACTTATTTTGAGTTTTCATTTTTCCATATGGTGGCCAAAAATTTTGTTTTTGAAGTGAGATCTTCTATTTTATCTTGTTATTTTGGATATAAACTAACATTTTAAAACATTTATTTTTTGAAAATTTTCTTTTCTTTAACTTTGTCATTTAGAAGCTTCAGTTAAAAAGTGTATTTTGTTATCCGTGTAAAGCTTTCGTACCAATTATTGTATTTAAGTACGAGTAAAATAGGGCATTAAAAAATGAGTTTCCTTAAAAAGCTATTCTCAAAGCATAATAAATTAAAGGTCAATCGAGCAGATGACAACTTAGCTGTGAGGTTGTTATTTATTAATTAAGGCCTTAATTATAAGGTCTTGATTAATTTATACTTAAGGCCTTATTGAACTAAGGCGTTAAGTATAAATTAATTAAGTAAGTTGGTTGTCTCTATAATTAACAATACAGCAACGCCATTTAAAATAATCATATATATATACATTATATATATATATATATATATATATATATATATATATATATATATTGCATTAATTTTAAGAACTATTTGACCTTTGTTTATTACTTTTCGATCACTATGCTGTGCAGGTTTAGCCTTATTGATTCAGCACTGGTGACTGTCCCGTAACATAGTAATTAATAAACACCCCCACAGCTAAGCTGTCGTCTGCTCGGTTAACCTCTGAGGTAGATCTGAATGTATGTTGCACATTATTAACGCCATGTAGCCCAGCTATTATAATATGAACAAAAATTGCATGAAATGTGTTCTATTCTAAACTTATGTAACCTATAAAATTACGTACAATTTAAAATTACTATTTGTTTATAATAGAGTTTTCTATAATTCTCATTTTAAAAGAAAGCTTCAAATTTTAATACTGCTTAAAAGCATTCGTCAATATTCGTGAAACATTTTGTATCCCTATAGAATATCCGTTACCCTTTCTAAATTTGTTACATATTTGATAATTGACTGGATCTTAAATAACTGTTTGTGCCAACAAATGAGTTCAAGTAATTTTGTTAACATATAGCATAATGACATAATTGGTAAAACAAGTTTGATAAAACCCTACATCCACAGCGTTATTTTCAGGCCAACTCACTGTCACTTATGCTTGCAATAAGTGTTGAGAAAATATAAGGATCGTTTACTACTATGTCCCATATGTATCACTTTTGCTTCATGCTTTGAATTATTCTATATCCCATGTGCAGCACATTTGCTCACATTACACGTCTGTGTTTGGAGCTGCATGAATCAGATAGGATGCATGTTTATAGCTTTCTAACATATACTGTCTTGTTGCCTGGGACATGGTTACTGTCCACAAACTATTGGGTTCTGAAAGTTGGCAACCCTTTCCCCCTCCACCACGTTCACCCACACCAGTCAGTGAGAACATGGTCAGTGCTGTGTGTAGCTGTGTTAAGTGTATACATTGAGGTTATGTGACTTGAAATACATTGATTATGGATAGTTATGGAATAAATAAAAATTATTTTGTACAATTTCTCAGTCAAATATTACACAAAACCATTTTTTTCTTATTAATAGGTTTTATTGGCCAATAAAAAGTAAAATGCAAGGTAAAAAGTTGTCTGGGATTTGGGGACATTTCTTCATGTAAGGTCCGGGATGTGAGAGTAGTCATGTGAAGCTAATCTGATGCACATGGGACTTAACCTGTTAATAAAACGACAGTTTATTAATTCATAATTATATTTTCGAACATAAAAATAACGATATATAAATCCTTTATAATACTAAAATCCAACAACGTTATTAAATCTAAGCGAAAAATTAAAAAGACCAACCATTATAAAATGTTCAACAATATTGTAACAGGTCAGTAAAACAAGAATAAGAAAGTATATACATATATAAATATTGATTAGTAATTTATCTGAATTATATTAGATAACTGATCTTTTAAAGAAGCGCACCACGCCAAGAAAAAACTTTTTGACTTCATATTTTGAAAGTAGCGCTAATCTTACAATCTCACTCCCTCTGTGGGCAGGGGTTTGTAAAAAAACGTTTATTGGCCCAATGTAAACTTTGAAATTTATTTTAAAATTGAAAAATATTTTTATCTGCAAACCTCTAGTATTACAACTAAAATATAATAATCTCTCTTATTTAACATATAAGTCTAAATTTTGTTTAAAATTTTGTGCTGCACATTCATTCTGAAATTAAAATAGTTAGGTCTATATATTCTCTTAGAAGTCTAGAGTAATGACTGTTACCGTTGCTCAAAAAACAAGGGAATATGAAACTTTACGAAAACGCCAAGTAAACAAATGTATATTACAGAGCGTTTTGAATAAATGTTGTTCTTCCATTACATTTCACCTCAGTAATTCTACTGTGAAGTTTACCTATATCATGTGTAATATAGCTGGAACGTACAGCTCCATTTCTTTAAATCTATAAGCTATTTGAATTGGTTTTATTATATTAAGTTATTAACCACTACAATTTATAACTATATTAAAGAAATGTGTACTTTTGAAAGGAATATTCTACAATTTCCATTAAAGCTTTACTTAGTTTGATATTCAAATAATTTATGTATGGAGTAATTGTATGTAAAGATATATATTGAACTGTATGAGAGCATAATATTACTCCCATTAATATAAGTCCCATATAATAGTGTCAAGTCTTGCGCATGCGCGTGTGTTGCAATCTAGGACTTCGTAAACGCAATATAACAAACATTTGTGGTGGTAAATGATAATATTACTGTGACAGGAGTGAAAATAACCTGAAATGATGAATTAACTCAGGTGCTTCCTGTCGTGGGGATCAAATGACCGACTCGGAGTGTGGCTGCGCATATTTTGGCATAAAGTAACTATTAGTTGGGCAAGGGTGTTTGTCGAGAGTGGGACTTCTGCAGAGGTGAGAGTTAGCCTTTACTTTCTTTTTACAATTCTGAAACGTAATAAAGTCGTTTAATTCATGTACATAAAAAATACAGATTTCCATAATATTAAACTCACATTAAGACGAACATGTAGGAAATATTAACAATCTTGGAAAAAGAGTATTCAAAAAACTAATGCTTGTTGCAGAAAAACAACATGAAAAAATAATAACATTTTTATGGCACTTAAAACTTTACTTGATTTAATTGAAAATAAGGCCAGTTCTTCATTTTTACTTTAGTGAGAAAACTTGGTACTAAGGAAACACTAATTGCATAAATATAACAAATGTCTATTCTAACATTTTAATATATTTAATGAAAATGTTGTTGATGGTAACAGTTATTAAAACTACTATTTTAGACTTAACGTGGTTTTCAGAATTACATATATTGTGGGTCTATAAGCCTGATACATAATATACGGTATTCTGTATTCATGAAACTCTGTTATTTTGACAAGTTTTCGATAGCATTTGACACCCTACCAATAAAACTATAATTCTAACAAAGATCTTAGTGTTGTCTTAATATTACGTTTCTAAACTCCCAGAAACGTTAACTTTAACTTAGTTTTATTATCGTCATTTTAAATTTAATAGGTTTTAAAGCAATGATTCCTATTTTAAATTTTATATAGATTTTGAAACTGGAATCACATTGACCTAAAGTTTTTTTATTGTAGAACCAACATGAAAAAATTATAAACATGAGTTCTTAATAAAATCTAAAAATAACTGATGATTTAGATGAAGAGCATATAATGTTCACCATTTTGTCGCATTTTACCAGTTTTCACACTAAATACCAAATAAACTATCATACAGAACCATGCATCATGAAAGTGTTATCGGAGTCTTTAATATTAAAAACTCATAAACGCTTAAATAGAGCTATTATTTTAAATAACATTAATACTAAATGATTGTTGGTAAGGAAAGCATATAACGCAGGCAGAATGAAGAGAAGACGGAGTAATCTCCTGCCAGCAGACTAAGGACACATTGTGGTCCTCAGACGAGGTCATTAATTATACTCGGCAATCACGGCCTCTCTTGTGATTTATTGCTTCGTCTGTTCTTTCACGTGTGAGTATCTTCGTTATCAGGATATATTCCGTATGTAAATCAGAATAATTTATTAAGTTTAATAGAGTCAATTAGATAAACACGGATTTTGCTGTAGAAGATATATTTGTATTAACTGGGTTTAATGTTACATTTTTTAAAGTATACAAGTCAATTATGGCAGGTAAGCAAGAAAATTACGACGGATTTGATTAGGTCTGATTGTTTTTTTTAATAGCTTTTTTATTATTGAGCTCCCTATATCTTTAAATGTTCAGGATATAACATTTTCTGAGGCACCTCCTCTTGAATATGTTTTCATAATCAAGCAAATCTCCTGAGCACCGTTATTTTGCCCCACTTATGACCAGAAAAATAGGAAACTCCTCAATCCTGTTAATCCTATTTGGTTAGATTTAGTCATAAAATGATATTATGCTTCTGGAGTAGGTTATTCATGATGGATAACATTACGAGTAGGAGCCCCGCTTCTTGTTGAAACCCACGAGAAGGGATAATTTACACTAGTTCAGTGATGTCACCTTGGAAGAAGGGGATCTCTGGCATATCCAATCAAAGCGGGCAGGGAAAGCCTGACTGACTCATGTTTAGGATTTAAAAGCCATTAACATTAAGAGCCATTAATTTATCATCTACTGCAACAGTCAATCTCCACAGTAAACTAGACCTATAGACTAATTCAACAACCTACTATCCCATTAGCCTGCTTTTAACCTATAATGTCAACATTGTAATTATTCACATGCCGCTTCTAGACATACATCGTGTTCCCTGGTTTAAGTAACACAGGCTTTTGTTGTACCTAGTGCATGCGCCTTTTAGATTTAGCGTGTTGGATACCTAAACATTACTTATATCCTTTGGAGTCTGAAAAATTTAGACCTCACTTGTTAGTCTTTTAAATGTATTTAAACAATAAGGTTGTTTGCATTACATGACATGAAACAGGCTGACCCTTTTAAGCGCTGAAGCGTTTTATTTTAAGGGTGTTTCATGTATTTTAAAAATTGTTTAAACTTTTGCTCCCTTATCCCCCATATTGTGAAAGTTCAATTAGTCAAATTCCATTCTATCCTATTGACTATCCAAATTATTAATTATTTCGGCCCTAATGCCTTAATGTCCATACTTTTGCTAATATAAAACAGGTCTAATATAATATTCATATCCATAATAAATGTAGCCGTGGTTTTAGAGTACGTGGCTTCGATCTGATTGGTCTTTATTGTTGATTTCAGAGTACTTACTCGTATTCACTGCCCATATCTACAATGTTCTCAATAAAATAAACCACTTAGCATCATAAATATTTAAAATATTAGTTTTTTTATTTTTGCGAGGCATTTCGAAATCAAAGATTTTCATCGTCAGGCGACTCCACAAATAAATAAAAATTCGCACGTAATTTCGCAGGGTTTCCAAGTATATGAACACTTATGGTTTCGAGTGTCTATAATGAGTTAGCCTAGTTGGTACAGTCAAGAAAATATGTCAAATGTTATTTATTTATAACCATTTTAATTTTGCTCCGGTCTTAGATGTTTTTTGTTCTATAGTTGGGTTCTGCTTTGTTTTACTGGTTCAAAAAATATACATTCATACACACATCTGACTTTTGTCTAAAGACAACTAAGATGATTTTGAATGTTGAGTTTATAGCTGCAGTTCACCCTTCTCTCATTGCAGCGTGGTACCTGACGCTGTTTCAGGCTTGACTCATGGAGTCATCATTTTCCGTCTGAAAAGTTTAAAAAGAAGTCGGTGACGAAAAAAGGTGTTAAAACGACCCATTACATCGTTTCGGACATACATTTTGTAGACTCCTAGACTAAAAAATACAATATTATTGTGTTAATCTAGGTGGAGTGGAAGTCTCATCATTGTCTAATGAGATGTACCATTGACATGTAATGTGATTATGTTGTCTGACACGATCTCTAAGAATGGTGGAGCAACCGAGTTTTCTACACATAATATAGTTAGGAAGGGGTTGCTTCAATTTGAATGTTGTATTTAGCTTTTTTGCGGAAAATGTTATTTAAAATTGGTTTAATTGTTTATGTGAAAAACAAATCAAACAAAAAGGCATTTTACAATATTATAGTATATTAGGCTTAGGATAAAAAATGTCTAGTTAATAATTAACATTTTGTATTGAGGGAGGATCTTTAGGAAATGCATTTGGGTGTGCAACATCTCAAAACAAGGAGTCAAGGATCTACTTGTGCAATACGATATTCGCAAGGTGTTCCTCACGATCGTGACAAGTTTTATAAGAAAAGGCAGTGTAATAGAGCAGCAGAATGATTAACGTTTTGCATTAGATTAAAAATTGACAGATGGTGGAAAACTTATGGGGACGGTTACAGTTGTGTACATGCAAGTCTGATTACAACTTTTATATCTGTAATTGCTCTGCCCGTATCCGATAAACTTCGACTAATATTCCATCTCACACAGTTGACATGAGAATGTCACACACAACCCAAAATAGATATCTGAGAGCCAGAGACATTTAACATTGAATTCAATATGATTTACTAATATTGTAAATTATGATGTTAATAGACTCTATTCCCATCATCATGATGTAGCGTAGCAGATTAAACTGAGATTCCATTTAGTTCCAAGAATAATTGAGTGCAGTGCTCCTTCATTATGCAAAAAACGTATTTAATTGTTTTTCAAATCCTACATTTCGGAAACTATGAAATAGTCAGACAGGTCCAGTTCAATGCCTCCTAGGTCATCTGGTCTGTCACATTTGGACTACTTTTTTGTGGGTTACATAAAAAGCAAAGTTTATGAGGCTAATTCCTCTAACCTAAAACAACTTAAAACAGGGGATACTACATGAAGCATCAGGCATGTCTGTGAGATGTTTTCGAAACGTTATTAAGGTTTACTTTACATTGGAAGATCGGTGTGTGTGTGTGTGTGTTTGTGTGGGTGTAATTATTACTCCTAATAATAAATTAAAATATTTCCCAATCTGTTTAGCCACTAGTTGTTGAACGTTTAGCCTCTTTACTGTTTACGTTCTCCTATCGAAGTATTTTTTCCGTTATAAATACCGATTTACTTTGTTCAAGATGGGGTGGGGGGGGGGGGGGGTGGGGGGGGGGGGGGGTGGGGGGGGGGGGGGGTGGGGGGGGGGGGGGGTGGGGGGGGGGGGGGGTGGGGGGGGGGGGGGAAGTACATGATTGTAAACAAATTATTGAGGAAACTCGTAAGATAACAACTACAAAATGGCACGTTCAATATCAGAAAGCAAAAAAGATCGTAATTTTAAGATCTGAGGATAAGAAGAGTGCTTTAGGTAAAGGTAATCCTCACTATGTTTTTTATGGTGTGTGACAAGCAAAATCATTGCTAAAAAAGGCAATAACTGGTATAGAAGTGAGAAAATCGAAGTACCAAAAGGCAATGAACTAAAACAGCCAAGAAAAAAGATGTCATCTCAATGCTACTGGTTCACTTTGGAGAATTGTGGAGTAAGAACATTAATTTAAAGTACTTCATAGAATCGCTTACTTGAAATGAACAGCTTGACAAACTCGTTAACAACGAGGAAGATGACTGTGAAGTACTACAAGAATTAGAACTTCCACCAGAAGATGAAGTTGTTCAATAAAGTTTGATTAGTTATTTTTTACAGTGTCTTCTAATGAATTAAGTAATCCTTTGCAAACTGTGTATTTAGTTTAGTACTAAAAATGAGTATTTTATTAAGTTCTTAGAGTTTCTTACATTAAGAACCAGTATATATTTTATCATATTTGTTTAGCTCTGAGACAGTCTTAATAAATACAAGTTTTGTACTAATAATATTATACTTGTTAATTCCGTACCCTCATTGCCAGTTTCTTTAACTGTTTTTGCATAAGTTGCAAGATTCAAGATGGTTGACCGTCCGGTTTGCAAAAACAGTTTCATGCAACAGACAGATGCAAAACAAGTTACAATTTATGTTGATATAATTAATTGTACTTTCCTTACATTTTAGAGCTTGTTACCAGGAAAAAAACAAAAAAAAAAACTATTGAAAGAACACAAATCTAAATATAAACAACAGTTTTTGCTAAATAATTCTAAATCTCACATGATGGATATGGATGGTTTTGCTATTGGGCTACGTAGATGTAATTGAATAGTAGTTACAGTGTATGAAAGAAATTTAATCGCCCAAATAATTTTTTCGAAGGAATTTGAGACGTTTAATCTTGTAACATCCCAAGTTCTAGTTATTCCAGGAAATAATTTTGTATGTAACCCTCAATTCAAAAACGTGTATATTTTATAAAAAGTAAATTTGTGCATGTACATATTATCTAGTGGTGAAAGAATTACGTCTTAATTTCGTAACAAAGAAAACTTACATTTATTAATAAAATAAAGAGTCCAACAGGTATGTTTTTCCAAACATGTCTAATGTTAACAAAGTGAGGTATTTTGTATATACTGACGTTAGTTACCAAGTAATTATTTGTCAATGCGGAAATGTTTTCAGGCTATCTATAAGCTGCGAAGTGTGGCTTCCATATTAATAGATATATTTTGAATATATAACTATGAATACCAACTGTCTTAATGGAAAGTCAACGATGAACATTATTGAGAGCTCTTCCTATACTAAATTTTGACATTAAGAAAATACATTTCAATTTAGCTTCAAATGTATGTATCTGTAATATATTTAAAAATGTTGAACGGTTCACCACATGAATCTATGTACTATAAGGTCACCGTTGCCATAATATTGCATTTCCTTGTATATTACTGGATTTAGAGGGTAAAAATATAGCTACAGGGGATTAAAATATAGACAATAAATCAAATACTCTTAAAAGAATAATATTAGAATTTTGTAAATCAGTGGTGGGATAGAACTTTATTATCGGATGTATCTCAAATTCACAAAAGGCTCGTATAGACTGTACGGTACCAAATATGTATAAAATACAATAGCATAATATTATAAGGTAATTTTTCATAACTGAAAAATATAAATGACTAGCAAATATTGTAGGTTGTTACACATTACACAGAAGTTTTATAGTATAGCTGTTGTAAGTTGTTTTGTATTGTAAAATATATTGTACGAACAATATATTAGTGCTTGATGAAAACAAATATTTTTGTACATACTAAATCTTATCATGTTGTACAATGTGAACATTGTATTAATGTGTTTTTATTATTAAATTTTAAGTTTGTGTCTATATTTTACATTTAAATATAACAAAACCATGAAAGAATTTATACAAAAATGTAAATTTCAGGAGTAACAAAATATAATTAGTTAATGTTTCGTGTTAAAAGTCCATGAAGAAACATTTTTATTACCTAATATTCTAAATATTTCCGAAAGGTCCATTTCTCTTTAGAAAATAAATGTGATCAGCTAAAATCTCCTCTTTTTCTCTCATTAGCTTATGGCATAGTAATTAAAAGACCCTGTTAAAATTTGATCTAAGTCAGTTCTGTTAAGAGTAATTTATGCACGAGCTTTATTGTCTTGGCTCTAAGACGCTCGATAAATATTGTGAGCGTCTTTGAACAGTTTAACTGCACTTAGATTACCCATGCCAATTTGGCTAAAATCCATGGACTCATAAATTCCCTATGTTACCAAGCCAACTTGTATTAAACATGGGTAAGTCTGAGTATTGGTATATTCCTGGCACCTTCTGTGGGCCACAGTAACTGTCTAACTGCATTAAGCAGTATATAGCTTGTTTTATTTTTACCGGACTTAGGTAGATAATAATTTTTGGTTAATACCTGTAACAAAACCTGTAAACAAAATCTATTTAAATTTATTCTATCAGTTTGAGATTTGAGATCCGCGCACGCGCTCACACACACACACACACACACACACACACACACACACACACACACACACACACACACACACACACACACACACACACACACACACACACAGTTAATTTTCTTGCCCTCAAGTGAGGGTTAACCTCATTTAAGCAATAACCATCAGAATTTAATTAGTTTTGCTTTAATGACGAGATATTAATTCTTCACACATTACACAGAAGTTTCATTGACAAGTCTTACTCCAACCATTCATCTGGAACCTTTTTCCCCTGCCCATAATTTATTTTGACATTGAGCAAACTTTTTTAGATGAATCTGACTCTTGTTCACCTATATTTCCAGATCCCTTGAGTCATTCAATAGTTGCCTCGTGATCTCAATTATTCCTGACTTACAAAACCTGAACTGGTAAATTGTTTCGTTAGAGAAAAAATTTATATTGCCTTTCAGTATAAACGAGGATTTACAAATGTGGAGGGGTGTAAGAAAATAATATTGATATTTACGAAAATTACGTCATCACTATGCCTGACAACAAATATACCAGAACCCAGCTAAACGTTTCTTTAATTTGTCACGACAAGATGAAGTATAATTTCTGAAGATAATGATGTAGTTGAAATAAAATGCACAACTTAGCTAACGGCGCAGTGTAGCGGGTACGGTGGTCATCGCAAGATAACCGAATCAAGCAACGTTGAGAGTGACTCCTGTTTGGATGATGACCACTGAGCAATCTTGGCCAATCTTGAAGCAGCTCGCCGCCCGGCCGTTGGTGGTGGTTCTGAAGTCACCTTTAGCCGTTGGTTCCCAGGTTAATTGTAAGAGAGGGCTTATCAGCTCTAACTTCACCTGGTGAAATAAGGCACTCTTTGTCTTTTACCCTGACTTTAACTTAGGCTCTTTTCATATAACATAAAGATTTAATTAATTAATTTGGTTGCGTTGGAAACTGGGTACATATTGGTGTCCTGTAATCTTATCAACGATAGATTTCACATAGAAGCTGCAATCATTCCAGTAATAGGTCAGAAATGCGAAAAAAGCATATCTTAGGTCCAAAATGTATGACCTTTAGCCTATTTATATAGTACTAGCAGTAAACCTGCTAATGTATCATTTTGTTTATATTATCTACTTGAGAGTGTGTTGTAACATTTTTTTTTGTGAACCTTAAATTTTATAACAGAGAGTAAGAGTTAGATTTTATTAACTTTGGCAGACAGGGCCTGATCAACCTGGAAAATCCATATCAGCTGGCTATTAAACAGCTGCAGCTCCAGCTGGCCAAACAACAATTGACTCCTACTTCCTGTTGGACTTTGTTACTGACTGTCAGGCTTCACGAGGCTTAACCTCTCTCTCTCATGGCGATAGTTTGAAGATTGTTCAGTTGGAAATTGAGTCTCCACGAGGTTATCTATATTGTCTTTACCTACATTGCTCCCTTCCTGGCCCATTACTGGATTGTTGCCAAGGTGAGGTATTTTAATATTCTTTTAAGTCAAATAATGTGTGCTACCAAGAAATTATAAATACTTTTGAATACAGATACTTGGAATTAATTTTTCTTTTCTCAACCAACCAGAGTAAATATATTAGTGAAATTAAGAAGCAGAAATTACTTGAGCCTTTATTAATTTGTTAAGTTGTACTCATAAATATAAATCCTTTCAGTTTGTAAATATATCATAGTGTTTTAATGGTTCATATTTTCTTAGATCCAAACATATGTTGTTGCAATGGTTAGAACTTTTATTTTAAATAATGCATTTGAAATAACAACAAAATGTACTTTAGGTAATAAAATAGTGTTGTGTGGCCTATAAGTTAAAAATTATCTGTTTAGTCTGTTTTATTTTTGCTGTTGTTTTGCAAATTCAGGATAATAAATGTTGGTAATTTATGCTACGTGCTTTGTCAAAATGTAAGTAAGAAAAGGCATTTGTAGAATAGGAAACAAATATGAAAAGATGTTTTCAAGTGAATTTCTATTTAAAGCTTATTTTTAGTTAATAATTTATTTTTGGAATTTAATTAACTATATCTCATTATATTGACTACTGTAGATTGAGTAATTGACTAATAGTTAATTTTTGGAGTTATTTACATTACAAACCGATTATATATCTCTCAAAATACTTCATGTTAAGATTATTTCACGGAATATTTAGGTTTCATTGTTATTATTGTTAACATAAAATTTTACGTGCTATTCTGAAGCAACTATTATACATCTTTTAGTGTCAAATATTTTTGTAGATTCTATTGTCTGAATTGTGCTCAGGGATTTGTTCGGGAGCGGTTTTGTGTGCCTACACATAGGTCTGCGTACCACTACCTACCCAGTGCCCGTGCTATACCTGCTACTGTGCCTTCCTCCCTGACCGTGAGCCCTTACGGAGGCGTATGATTGTGATCTACGTAGTTGAATAAATTACTTATAAATATCTTTCTTTATTGGATACATATTGATGTTTAATGTGCTTTGTGTAAATATGTGTCTAGTTTATGTAAGTATTGTTTGATTGATATCTATGGGTAAAATACCAGAAGTACTAGTGGCCGGCCAAGGTAATGTTGTTTAGTGTATAATTACTGGTGTATTAGGGTATATTGTATTGATAAATCTAAGGGTTTACCTGTACCCTCAGACTGTTGAGATCCAAATACAGAAATGGTAATCAAACCTTTTTTCCATGATATGAAATGTAAAATTACATAATTTTAATAAATATTTCATTTGATAAATGTTTCTTGTGCAATAAAAAAAAACAGGCTCTTAGAATTTTTATAAACTTAATGATTACATTGAATGAGTTTAGCTTTCTTACATGTATTTCCTTTTCTTAAATTTACCTTGTATTTAACTCACTCTTACTTTGGTTGGTTTATAAGTACATTAATTTTACAACATCATTCAGTAACGGGTCTTTTCCTTGTTCTGACTCCGTTCTCCTACCACACTACTACTGGAAACAAGGTGGCGCCTCGGATAGTACCGTTAACAGTTAACTCTACTACGCCGTTAACTTGTGAAAACCACACCTACCCTTCCCACCCCCTAGACTGAGCAAACTGGGACCGCTACATTTGGCGCTGTCAACGTGGGGACCTGGCTTGTGTGGGGACTAAATATATTTTGTGATTTTTTTTGTTCTGATGGTGATTGATATGGGACATTATGGTTGGTTAACTTGTTGTATATTGCAACACTTTTGTCGGTACTCGTAATTATTAGTGTTTTGTTTACTGACTGTTACACCTCTATTATCTTTTCTTAAATTGTGTGAGTGTTCGTTTTTCACTTTGGAATTTGGTTTCTGCTGTCACCATGAATGCATATTATTTACGTCGTCATGAAAATGAATATGAGTTGAAACTTAGAGGTTTAGCTACTACAGGAAATGCAAATGAATTGAGATCCAGGCTCTCTCAAGCTTTTCTTGATAATGTTGAGATTAAGGAAGACGTTATCAGTAATCTAAATGCTGAAACCGAACTTGAAGAATGTGAGGAAAAATTCAATGACCTGTCAAAGCTAGTTGAAGATTATGAAGGAAATACAAAAGACAATGAATATCGAAGACTTTCTGCCCGCCTTTGGCATCTTTACTTGCGAGTGGAGCGTATACCTGTGGATCTGGACTGGGATAAAGACACAGCGGAGGAAAAAGACGACTTATTACAGAGATCAAAACACATGCTGTGATACCTTCCTTTCCCTCTCATCTAAGGTAGCGGAGAAGCTGGACGGTGCTGAAGAAAAGAAGGCGAGTGAAGATACGTCAGTGAATACTGCGGAAGAAGAAGGAGGCACTTCCCAAGGTTACCAATACAGAAACTCCACCCTCTCAAGGAAATGTAAATCGGAAGAATATCGCACAAGAAAAGCACCTTCCCTCTCTTGGACATGCTGGAAAAGGAAAATCTACTATGGTTGGAAATAGGAAACTGAAAACCTGATGAGTCATGTATAGAGGCAGAAACTGCAAAGCCTATACCAGTTTTCAAATGGGGTTTACAGTTTAGTAATGGTCCTGGCCAGAGCATTGGTGCATTTTTGCAGCGGGTTGAGGAACTTCGTCATGCTCGCGGAGTTTCTGAAGCTCAACTTTTTAGGTCAGCAGTTGATTTATTTACCGGCAATGCTTTAATTTGGTTATCGGTCGACCGTGGGCAGAGTCAATTCCTGGGAGCAATTGTGTATGGAGATGAAAACTTGTTTTTCAGACGCCGGATTATGACGATATGTTGCTGCAGGAGATTATGAACAGAACTCAAGGCGATCAAGAGCATATTGATCTTTTCATTGCTTCTATGGAGGGTCTTTATGGTCGTTTGTCACAATCCAATTCCGGAAACCCATCAGGCTTCGTCAGATTCTTAAGAATCTAAATCATTATTTGCAGGACAAACTCTGTATGTTTGTGATCTCTTCTATTGATGAACTCCGACAAATGGGACGTAAGGCTGAGCTGGGAAGATTGAGAACTACAAATAGTAGGCCTCCTCCTAGGCCAGGCACCGTCTATAGAACCTGATCTAGCTTACTCTCGCACTGATAATCGCAAGAATTCCTCAAATCATCAAGTTCATGCACTTAATAAACCTACGAGTTTTGCCCCAAGGAAGTCCAAATGTTGGAATTGTGGTGGTGAGGAAGGCCACATGTACAGTAATTGTCCTAAAGAGAGGCAACTTTTCTGCTATGGCTGTGGGGCATGCTGGTTATCGCAAAACAACCTGTCCCTAAGTGTATTCAAAAAAACGGGTGGTACGAAGGGAGCTCCTCGGGCATCTTAGGAGTACCTCCCTTATCTCATTTTACCGTCAACCAATAAGTTGTCCAATTGTGATTTGGCTTCATTGCCTAAAGGTATAAATTTTCTGATTGAAACTTCCGCTAATGATGCGCGAACCTTATCTACCAATTCGAATTTTTGGATTTAGTTGCAAAGCATTGTTAGATTCTGGAGCTTCAAATACAGTGATCGGAAGAGACCTGATGTGGATTTTTGATAAGTTCCCGGCAAAAATTCGGCCATTGTCCAACCAATTTGTAGAAACTGCTGACCACCAGAAAACATAAGATTATTGGAAGAGCCAACATTCCTATTACTCTCGCTCATAAAACAAAACATTTATCTGTCATTGTTTGTTACCTTCTCTATCTCAAACAATTATTTTTGGGATAGATTTTTGGAATGCTATGCATATTGTTATGGACGCCTATGAGAAGTCCTGGGAATTTTCTGAGAACCCACCAACACGAGGCCAGATATGTGCAATTGGTCTACAAGACTCTACCGTATTGACTACGTCACAAAGGGAAGACTTAAATAATCTTTTTGGAGAAGTACTTTTGCAATCAAGGAGAGAAATTAGGAAGAACCCATTTAGTGCAGCATAAAATTGACACTGGAGATGCTTCTCCCATAAAGCAACGCTACTATCCCATGTCTCCCGCTAGATTGCAGCTTGTGTATGCCGAACTTGATAAAATGATTGAACTGGGTGTTGTAGAACCTTCAAGAAGTGCTTGGTCCTCCCCAATCATACTTGTGGACAAACCTGATGGTGGCCAAAGGTTTTGCGTCGATTTCCGGAAAGTCAACTCAGTCACTTGCAGAGATGCTTATCCCTTACCTCATGTCACTTCGATTTTGGATCGCTTAAGGATGCCCAATACTTGTCTGCGTTGGATATCAAAAGCGCTTACTGGCAGATTCCCCTTGAAGCTTCAAGTAAAGAGAAAACTGCCTTTACAATCCAAGGAAGAGGTCTTTTCCACTTTAATGTTCTCCCATTTGGACTCCACAATGCACCAGCCACCTCGCAACGATTGGTTGATAATATATTAGGGATGGACTTGGAACCTTTTGTCTTTATCTACCTTGATGACGTAATAATAGTCACACAGACCTTTGAGAAACATCTTGAAATTCTAGAAGAAGTCTTCAAGCGGCTAGCAGCAGCTAATCTAACCTTAAATCAAGACAAGTGCCGATTTTGCCAACCTGAACTTCGTTATTTGGGCTATATTGTCGATGCTAATGGCCTGAGAGTTGACCCTGAAAAGGTGAAAGCCATTTTGGAAATTCCTACCCCTCGCTCAGTGAAGGAAGTCCGTGCATTCTGCGGTACTGCAAGTTGGTATCGGAGGTTTATCCCAAATTTTGCCTCTCGTCTTTATCCTCTTACTTCAATGCTGAGGAAACATAACAACTTTAAGTGGACCATTGAAGCTCAGAATGCTTTTGAAGATATAAAGGGTAACCTTGTAAAATCTCCAATCCTTTCTTGCCCAGACTTTGAGAAGGAATTTACCATTTCTTGTGACGCTTCGGCTGTTGGTGTTGGAGCGGTACTCTCCCAGATGTCAGAGGAAGGAGAAAATGTGATTGCCTATGCAAGTCGGACGTTGAGCAAAACTGAGCAAAAGTTTTTCTGCTACAGAGCGGGAGTGTTTGGCCGTCATTTGGTCAATTGAAAAGTTCCGCCCTTATATAGAAGGAGTTCACTTTGTTGTTGTAACTGACCATCACAGTTTGTTATGGCTTCATAATTTAAAAGATCCTCAAGGAAGATTGGGCACGGTGGGCATTACGTCTTCAACCTTTTAACTTCACTTTGCTGCATCGCAAAGGTAAAGAACACGTCGTTCCGGATCTTTTATCTAGGAACCCATTAGAATCTGTACCTGCAGAATTTATCGTTGATTCCCCTCACTAACTGTTTTTTCCGATTGGGGACAAGTGGTATCTGAAGATGATCGACTCAGTAAAAGAAAAGCCTGACCTTTACTCTTCATGGAAAGTTGTCGATAATCAGCTCCGGAAGTGTGTCCCCTTCATCTACTTCGGTTGGTGATGAGCAAGAAGATTGGAAGCTAGTTGTACCCAAGAGGATCAGCGTGGGAAACTCTTCAAACAATTTCATGACGCCCCTACATCTGGACACTTGGGCACGTATAAAACCTACCACAGACTCTTACAGAAGTACTATTGGCCTAAGATGAGGAAGGACACCGCAACATATGTCTCTCGCTGTAGGGTGTGTCAGCAAGCTAAGTCGGCTACCTTAAAGCCAGCAGGACTTATGGGGTCTCAGAGAGTAGTGGACCGACCGTGGCAGACAATAAGTCTGGATCTGATGGGACCTTTTGTAAGATCATCAAGAGGTTACAAGTACCTGATGGTAGTGGTGGATTACTTCAGCAGGTATACCCTTCTATTTCCATTAAGAGCAGCAACTGCAAGACTTGTTGCTAAACGTTTGGAGGAAGATGTATTCTTGGTATATGGGGTTCCTAACATTGTGATTTGCGACAATGGATCTGAATTCATTGGTCAACCATTTCGAGATTTGCTCAAGGAATATAAAGTGAAGACTATCTACACTCCTAGTCATCATCCTCAAGCAAACCCAACGGAGCGGGTGAACCGAACTATAGGGAAACATGTTGAGATCATTATGTTGGGGATAATCACCGCAATTGGGATATTAAGTTACCTCAGATAGGGTGTGCCCTACGAACGGCAGTACATGAGACCACTGGTCATTCCCCAGCATTTCTTGTATTCGGACATGAGATCAACTTATCGGTGAGGGATCTGGGAATCTTGGTGAAGAAGATTTTGCCCTCAGCTTTCCGATGCAGGTGATCACCTCCAGAAACTGACGCGCTTGAATGAAGTTTTTAAGGAGATCAAAGAAAGGATGAAGAGGGCACATGAGATTAATGCTCAACGATACAACCTGCGGAGGAGAGAGCAGCAGTTTTAAAGCAGGTCAACTTGTATGGAAGAGGAACTTCACCCAAGCGGATGCAGTCAACTACAAGTCATCCAAACTCTTTCCAAAATTTGTTGGGCCTTACCGAATTAAGAAGAAGAAACTATCTCCAGTGACCTATCAGCTCCAATCAGAAGATGGGCAATTCATGGGCACCTGGCATACCTCGGACTTAAAACCTTATCTTCAGTAACGGATGAAAATTTGGGAAATTTTTCTCATGAGAGAGGGGGTGGTGTTCACATTTTTTTTTTGTGAACCTTAAATTTTAGTGATAACAGAGAGTAAGAGTTAGATTTTATTAACTTTGGCAGACAGGCCTGATCAACCTGGAAAATCCATATCAGCTGGCTATTAAACAGCTGCAGCTCCAGCTGGCCAAACAACAATTGACTCCTACTTCCTGTTGGACTTTGTTACTGACTGTTCAGGCTTCACGAGTTTGAAGATTGTTCAGTTGGAAATTGAGTCTCCACGAGGTTATCTATATTGTCTTTACCTACATTGCTCCCTTCCTGGCCCATTACTGGATTGTTGCCAAGGTGAGGTATTTTAATATTCTTTTAAGTCAAATAATGTGTGCTACCAAGAAATTATAAATACTTTTGAATACAGATACTTGGAATTAATTTTTCTTTTCTCAACCAACCAGAGTAAATATATTAGTGAAATTAAGAAGCAGAAATTACTTGAGCCTTTATTAATTTGTAAGTTGATACTCATAAATATAAATCCTTTCAGATTGTAATATATCATAGTGTTTTAATGGTTCATATTTTCTTAGATCCAAACATATGTTGTTGCAATGGTTTAGAACTTTTATTTTAAATAATGCATTTGAAATAACAACAAAATGTACTTTAGGTAATAAATAGTGTTGTGTGGCCCTATAGAGTTAAAAATTATCTGTTAGTCTGTTTTATTTTTGCTGTTGTTTGTAAATTCAGGATAATAAATGTTGGTTAATTTATGCTACGTGCTTTGTCAAAATGTAAGTAAGAAAAGGCATTTGTAGAATAGGAAACAAATATGAAAAGATGTTTTCAAGTGAATTCTATTTAAAGCTTATTTTAGTTTAATAATTTATTTTTGGAATTTAATTAACTATATCTCATTAAATTGACTACTGTAGATTGAGTAATTGACTAATAGTTAATTTTTGGAGTTATTTACATTACAAACCGATTATATATCTCTCAAAATACTTCATGTTAAGATTATTTCACGGAATATTTAGGTTTCATTGTTATTATTGTTAACATAAAATTTTACGTGCTATTCTGAAGCAACTATTATACATCTTTTAGTGTCAAATATTTTTGTAGATTCTATTGTCTGAATTGTGCTCAGGGATTTGTTCGGGAGCGCGGTTTGTGTGCCTACACATAGGTCTGCGTACCACTACCTACCCAGTGCCCGTGCTATACCTGCTACTGTGCCTTCCTCCCTGACCGTGAGCCCTTACTTATTAGCGTATGATTGTGATCTACGTAGTTGAATAATTACTTATAAATATCTTTCTTTATTGGATACATATTGATGTTTAATGTGCTTTGTGTAAATATGTGTCTAGTTTATGTAAGTATTGTTTGATTGATATCTATGGGTAAAATACCAGAAGTACTAGTGGCCGGCCAAGGTAATGTTGTTTAGTGTATAATTACTGGTGTTTTAGGGTATATTGTATTGATAAATCTAAGGGTTACCTGTACCCTCAGACTGTTGAGATCCAAATACAGAAATGGTAATCAAACCTTTTTCCATGATATGAAATGTAAAATTACATAATTTTAATAAATATTTCATTTGATAAATGTTTCTTGTGCAATAAAAAAAAACAGGCTCTTAGAATTTTTATAAACTTAATGATTACATTGAATGAGTTTAGCTTTCTTACATGTATTTCCTTTTCTTAAATTTTACCTTGTATTTAACTCACTCTTACTTTGGTTGGTTATAAGGTCATTAATTTTACAACATCATTCAGTAACGGGTTCTTTTTCCTTGTTCTGACTCCGTTCTCCTACCACACTACTACTGGAAACAAGGTGGCGCCCTCGGATAGTACCGTTAACAGATAACTCT